>NC_047104.1:134636691-136109597 GCF_902500255.1 Thalassophryne amazonica
CAAATATTTACATCATTATATGATAAAAATTGTCCAATTAAACAAGACTACAGAAAACAAAAAATCCAAGCTCGACCATGGATGACGAAAGGGTTACGAAATGCATGTAATAAGAAAAATACACTGTATAGAGAATTCATAAAACTAAAGACTAAAGGGCAGAAAATAGATATAAGAAATACAAAAATAGATTAACTAATATTATACGGGTATGTAGGAAGGAATATTATAGTAACATATTATATAATAACAAAAACAATATTAAAGGAATATGGGATATATTAAATAGCATTATCAAAAATGGTAATAAAAACAGAGTTACCCTCAGTATTTCATTGATAATAATGTCAAGAAGGAAAATAAGGATGAGGTAGTCAACGGTTTTAATAATTTTTTTGTAAATATTGGACCAAGCTTGGCAGAAAAAATTCCCGATTCCCAACCTGAGGATTGGGATAATAATCTCATAGAAAGAAATCCCTGTTCAATGTTCCTCACAGCAGTGGATGAAAATGAAATTATAGACATTGTGAATAATTGTAAATATAAAACATCTACCAATTTAAATGAAATTGATATGGTGGTGGTAAAACAGGTCATTGAATGGATTGTAGAACCATTAACATACATCTGTAACTTATTTCAAATCGGTAAATTTCCCAATCAAATGAAAATAGCTAAGGTTGTGCCGCTGTATAAGACTGGGGATAGACACCACTTCACAAATTATAGACCTGTTTCTTTGCTTCCACAATTTTCCAAATTATTAGAAAAGTTATTCAATAATAGATTAGACAAATTCATAAATAAACATAAATTACTTACGGATAGTCAATATGGATTCAGAGCACATAGTTCAACATCACTTGCATTAATAGAATCAGTTGAGGAGATTACAAACGCCATAGACCACAAATTACATTCAGTTGGAATATTTATAGACCTTAAAAAGGCTTTTGATACAATTAATCATGATATATTAATCAATAAACTTGAACAGTATGGGATTAGGGGGTTGGTGTTGCACTGGGTGAGAAGCTACCTAAGTAACAGAAAACAGTTTGTGAAGTTGGGGGAATATACATCATCATGCTTGGACAATGCTTGTGGCGTCCCACAGGGGTCAGTATTGGGTCCAAAACTGTTTCCAATTTATATAAATGATATTGTCAATGTTTCCAAAATATTAAAATTAGTATTATTTGCAGATGACATAAGCATTTTTTGTTCAGGGGGGGATTTGCAGGAGTTACTGAGGAGGATCAGTATAGAAATGGGAAAATTGAAAATATGGTTTGACAGAAACAAATTATCATTAAACTTAAGTAAAACAAAATACATGTTATTTGGCTATTGTAATACAGACATACAGCTTCAGTTACAAGTCGAGGGGGTAGATATTGAAAGGGTACATGAAAATAAGTTTCTGGGGGTGATAATAGATGATAAGATAAACTGGAAGACTCATAAAACATATACAAAGTAAACTGTCGAGAAGCATTTCAGTTCTAAACAAAGCGAAACATATTCTGGACCACAACTCACTCCGCATTCTTTACTGCTCACTGGTTTTACCATATTTACAGTACTGTGCAGAGGTATGGGGTAATACTTATAAAGGTACAACACAATCACTATCAGTAATGCAGAAAAGAGCTATAAGAATTATTCATAATACTGGCTATAGAGATCATACAAATCCACTATTTTTACAATCCAAATTCTTAAAATTCACAGACTTGGTTCATTTTCAAACAGTACAAATTGTGTATAAAGCAATAAACAATTTACTTCCAGCAAATATTAAAATATGTTTTTTAACAGATCAGGGGATTACAGTCTGAGGGGGAAATTTAATTTAAAGCATCAGTGGGCACGAACAACATTAAAAGGTTTCTGTATTTCTGTCTGTGGGGTGAGGATGTGGAACAGATTGGGAGTGGGGCTCAAGCAATGTCCAAGCATGAACCAGTTCAAACAGCGGTACAAAAATATGTTTTTTTCTGGGTATAGGGAGGAGGAAGGGTAATGAGGGTTAGGGTGTTTTTGTTTTTTGCTTCGGCTTGTAAATATATAGTATTTTGTATGCAAGTAGGTATGTGTAGGTGTATATTTATGTTTGTGTATATATATGTGTATATATGTATATGTGTATGTATGTTGATGTGTGTACGTATATATGTATGTGTATGTGTATATATATGTATATATATATATATTGATATCGGTTTAGGTGTGTAGGAATCTATGTGTATATGTGGCAAAGGGTATTACTGGTTGTGGGGAAGAAGGGGTAGGGATAAATAAGCTGATGCTTCACCCTACCCCTTTTCGGACATGTTGGGTACACAGTAGGAACTTTTTTGTTGTTGTCTTTACTGATCTATCTTGTAATTGTTGTTGTATCAAATGTTCGAAATAAACAGTTTTCATTCATTCATTCATTTTTCATTCATTCATTCATTCAGATGCAAAACCCTAGTATCTCCAAAACCATAAATTTTCATTTGAGGCTGTCAAGGGAACCATCAATGTGCAAAATATTAAAGAATTTTAACAAACTGTTTTCATTTTATTGATGAAAGTCTGTGCATTTCCAAATATGGTTTCCTTTAAATCTCCATTTTCAACTGCATTTTTCTGATTTAAAAAAAAAAAAAACAAACAAAAAAAAAAACTTACTGGGTTTTGCATCTGAACTCTTCATATATATATAGGGTGTCCCCAAAAAATATACAACATTTAAAGAACTCGGTTTGACCCTTAAATGCTACAAACTTAATCACGTTTCTTTTTTACTTGCAGAGACCCTGACGTTTATGTTGATGCCAAGCATCGATGCATTGAAGGAAAATATCTGCCGAAAAATCCGCAACATTCCTCAGGACACTCAGGACGCGTTTGCAGGCCGTAATTGGCCAACGCGGGGCCTACACTGAACATGTTGTCTAAGAGACTGACAAAATGAAGGGCCAATATTGACATTGGTATGAAAAACTTCAACCTTTCAGCTTTCTATCCAGCCATAAATTTATTTCTTAGACATATGCTTTGACCCTTTTCTTTGCTGATAAAATGTTGCATTTTTTTTATACACACACACACACACACTAACATAAGGAAAAATAAGAGACTGCCTTTACAGCAATAAATGAACATAAATTCACATCAGAGACAATTCTGTAAGATTTATAATTCTAGCCAATTCAACACCTTTTTTATAAACTCTGTCATTTTGTGACATGAGCACAAACTGCTGTATTTTTGAACTGCAGCACTGTGGGCAGTAATATTCTTGATTTGACAACTCTCATCTGATTGTAGTTATGACTCAGACAAAAAGCGGGAAAGCTGAGATTTCTTTACTAGTGAATCTTTCTATCGTGGGTCACTGAAAGACACTTAAGGCATAGAGAGGTAATGGCCAGTTGTTACAATGATGCCTTGTCTGTCTGCTGTTGAATGTGATTCCCAAATCAGCAACAGTAAGTCAGGTCCAGAGGTTTTTGGACTGTGACAAAGTTTTTGTAATTTTGCCCCTGTATACCACCACAATGGAACTGAAATGGAATCCAAATCTAGACGTAGACTACTAGATCAACTCATATTCATAGTAATTCATAGATATTCAATGATGTCCAAAACAGCTGACAAAATATGCTATAAGATGCCCAGTTTGGTTTGTATTGTAGTGGAGTTTTTTAGAACAAAGTTCTTACTCACCATAGATGATTTTAAGTTTTTCTGCCACTCAATCATAAAATCTATTCTTTAATGGTGTCCACAAAAATCAGAGAATTGAAGTCCCAAAGCAGCCGTTTTTATTTTGCCAGCAAAAGGAAGCAGTACACAGAATCCACATCACAAAAATCACCTCGACCGCTTCAAAGAATTTACACTGGACAATGCATTTTATACACTTCAGGGGTCAGTGACTCCACCCAAAATGAGTGGTATTTCTAAACTTAGCACTTTTTTACACCAGTCCCTTCGGCTGCTCCCTTGTTTGCACTCGGGGTTGCCACAGCAAATCCAAGGTGGATCTGCATGTTGAGTTAGCAAAGGTTTTACGCCGGATGCCCTTCCTGATGCAACTCCACATTACATGGAGAAGTGCGGCAGGGGTGGGATTTGAACCTGGAACCTTCTGCACTGAAACCAAGCACATTAACCACTTGGCCACCACCAATGAAATCAATTATCATTCTACAAAATGCAAATAAGATTACTTCTTGAACTCCACCCAGTCTGCAAAAATGCAAATTAGTTCATTTCTTGGAATTCACCCAGTCAGTGGGGTCACTCTCGGTCAATTTACAGGTGATATCATGGAAATTTAACAGGCCACAGCCTTTGTCTCTGATTCAACAGGCCCTGATCCATGAAAATTTACTTTTCTAGTAAATCCCACGTTTTTAATCCAACATCCATTTCTTTTCAGATTGTGTTTCACTCAAATTGTACGAAATTCTGGTCTTATAGTTTCCTTTAAAAAAAAACAAAAAACATACATTTTGCACAGACATATTTTCTGTTAAACATCTGTTCAATGTCATCAGAAGTACACAATACAATCCTTTCCTGACAATTAGGTATAGGTTCTTCATTAACATACCTTTCTTTTAACAAAAGATTACACAACAGTATCTCTAATTATTTACTGCTCTACTCTTGCACAGTTACCATTATTACGGCTGCTGTGACACTGCAAATTCCCCATAGTGGGAAGAATAAAGGATTATCTCATCCTATTGTACTGGCTGTTTGTTGCCCGGATGCATTTTGAGGCAGTTTAAAGGAAAATTTTTGTTTGGCAACCAACTTGAATGCCATTTCGAATTTAGAGCTCATGAATGAAATTTTGGTACAGATTAATTAATTGTAACCTAAAGCTTTCTTTCTGTGAAGGCTCTCAGTTGTCGAGGTGGTTTCCATAGTAGCGAAGCTTGAATCTTCGACTGGCAACCCAGTCCAGTCGAAGATTCAGGCTTCTCTACTACCTAAAGCTTTCTTAATACAGAATATTTTTAAAAATACAGTTGTTTGTTGTTTTAGTGCCTTTAAATGGAAAACCTATTTTGGTGGCTATTACCACCAAAAATATGTTACCATATTATGGTGTATAATCAAATAAACATTGAATTTGTTTGCCTTTGACTTTCGAAACCAAGCTGTCATAACAGTCAAACTATTGAATTTTTAATCCTGAATTTTTGACCTTGTACAAACTGAAGCCAGTCTTTCTCCATTTTTTTTTTTTTTTACCTGAAAATGCTGTAATTTTCAGCCCTAGATAGTACAAACTACTGCATGCTTGTTACTTTAAGTGGTACAAGAAACCTGCTTGGCCCATGGGCTACTCAGAATGGTAATATCTAGGTCACCTAATGATTCAGAGGGCTGTGATGTGATTATAAAGTAATTCTCAGTGCAGCATGATGCATCTATTTCTTTATTTTATGTGACACTTAAATAGATCCTTGTCATTTGATTAGTGGATTCTATATCTCCATCTCATTACATGGGTTACGTCAATAGATTGCATTTTTGTCCTGTTACAGTTTGCACTATTGCACAGCTCCATTAAGGTCCCCTAAAAAAATGGTTTCCATTATTCCAGGAAGCTAAATCCAACAACTGTCACAGTATTAGCGGGGACATCGCGTCTGTTTATATGTTTATTTATTTGAAATGGGACAGTGCATATTAATGGACATAGTTACATGCAAATATGTCGGATTATAGCAAGGTGCGAATTTCCAACGGTAATCCCCGTAACATAAAAACATAGTAAGACCACATAACATACCAAAATAAATTAATCATGACAGAAAAACAATTAAAACACAATACATACAGTGAGGAAAATAAGTATTTGAACACCCTGCAATTTTGCATGTTCTCCCACTTAGAAATCATGGAGGGGTCTGAAATTTTCATCTTAGGTGCATGTCCACTGAGAGACAATCTAAAAAAAAATCCAGGAATCACAATGGATGATTTTTTTAAATAATTTATTTATATGTTACTGCTGCAAATAGTATTTGAACACCTGTGAAAATCAATGTTAATATTTGGTACAGTAGCCTTTGTTTGCAATTACAGAGGTCAAGCATTTCCTATAGTTTTTCACCAGGTTTGCACACACTGTAGCAGGGATTTTGGTCCATTCCTCCAAACAGATCTTCTCTAGATCTTTCAGGTTTGGAGTTTCAGCTCCCTCCAAAGATTTTCTATTGAGTTCAGGTCTGGAGACTGGCCAGGCCACTCCAGGACCTTGAAATGCTTCTTACGGAGCGCACTCCCCCCCCCCCCCCCTTTAGTTGCCCTGGCTGTGTGTTTGAGGTCATTGTCATGCTGGAAGACCCAGGCATAACCCATCTTCAGTGCTCTTACTGAGGTAAGGAGGTTGTTTGCCAAAATCTCACAATACATGACCCCATCCATCCTCCCTTCAATACGGTGCAGTTGTCCTGTCTTGTCCCCTTTACAGAAGAGCACCCCCGGAGTATGTTTCCACCCCCATGCTTCACGGTTGGGATGGTTTTCTTGGGGTTGTTCTCATCCTCTAAACATAAGTGGAGTTGATTCCAAAAAGCTCTATTCTGGTCTCATCTGACCACATGACCTTCTCCCATGCCTCTTCTGGATCATCCAGATGGTCACTGGTGAACTTCAAACGGGCCTGGACATGTGCTGGCTTGAGCAGGGGGACCTTGCTGCCCTGCAGAATTTTAAACCATGACAGCATCATGTGTTACTAATGTAATCTTTGTGACTGTGGTCCCAGCTCTCTTCAGGTCATTGACCAGGTCCTCCTGTGTAGTTCTGAGCTTTCTCAGAATCATCCTTACCACACAAAGTGAGATCTTGCGTGGAATCCAAGACCAAGGGAGATTGACAGTCATCTTGTGTTTCTTCCACTTTCTAATAAATAATCATAACAGTTGCCTTCTACCAAGCTGCTTGCCTGTTGTCCTGTAGTCCACCCCAGCCTTGTGCAGGTCTACAGTTTTGTCCCTGGTGTCCTTAAACAGCTCTTTGGTGTTGGCTATGGTGGACAGGTTGGAGTGCGATTGACTGAGTGTGTGAACAGGTGTCTTTTATACAGGTAGCAAGTTCAAACAGGTGCAATTAATACAGGTAAAGAGTGCAGGATAAGAGGGCTTCTTAAAGAAAAATTAACAGGTCTGTGTGAGCCAGAATTTTTGCTGATTGGCAGGTGTTCAAATACGAGTACTTATTTGCAGCAGTAACATACAAAGAAATTATTTAAAAAAAAATCATACATTGTGATTTCCGGATTTTATTTTTTTAGATTATGTCTCTTACAGTGGACATGCACCTAAGATGAAAATTTCAGACCCCTCCACGATTTCTAAGTGGGAGAACTTGCAAAATAGCAGGGTGTTCAAATACTTATTTTCCTCACTATATACAGATATTTACAATTCAAAGTAACAATAACTGATAGATAATAAGTCGCCAACAGATGGAGGAACCAAAAGAGTTTCATGATGGATGTTGAGGTGCAAAAGTACTGTATTAAAGTGACAAGTGCTAAATGCAAAAGTGTTTCAGGGCCTGGTTGTAATTGCACTGTTGAAGCACTGTCAGATGAAGAATTTGGCAAGTTCTTGTTGCAGTTTTTCGCTAAATTTAGAAACACCTTTCTAATTTTAATTAAAATATCAATAAAATAAATGATCTAATGATGTGTAATATAAAACAAATGTTTTCCATTCATGTGATGGAAAGAATATTTTTATTCATTGAAAGATGGAATGTTCCATTCAAGGATACTGAAATAATTTTAACTTTAAAATTTCCCTGTTGTTTACACACACACACTGTTGAAATACTCGGGAGCTGCTCTTGTTGGTCTCACTGAGTGTTTTCTCTCTGTTACCACTTGCTCTCTTGGACCATTTCGTCATCAACCAACATCCCCTTACAGAGACTATGACTACAAATACTACACCAGTATAAGTTTTTGTTCCATTTGGACGTTTATGCACCTTTCTCATCCTTCCATGGTTTAAGCATAACCAATGCTTAAATGAGGTAAAACCACTAACATTTTTCCATGTGGTTTAGTGAATTCCACACCTCAATACATGTACATGTTCCCAATGGGAAAGTGTGTCCAAACATTTGACGTACTACAGCTAACCACCATGCACAGCACAATCCTGTAGGCTGTTGCCCAACAATGCTTTACTGGCTGTGTCCTGTGATGAAATTTTCCAAAACTGAAAAGGTGGAGAAAAATATATTGTTACAATTACCTTTTCTTCGTTTGTTCTCTTTGGGTGGCCTGTTTTATTCAAAAGGAGATCAGAGGTCATTGTTAATTCATCCTCTTTGCTGTAGGTTAGAGGATCAGAGTGGTAAACAAGGGCCCATCCTGTGTCCCTCTCCTTCCCAAGAAGAGATCCGGCTTCCAACGAGCAACCCACCCACCACAGCCCCAGGCGGCCTTCGCAGAGCTGTGACGGCCCCACAGCGAAGCCACGAGGAAGCAAGGTGGAGAGAAGTGACGTGAGATAAGGCGGGATAGGAGAAGCCAAAGTGGCCATCACCCTGCACAGAATTCAGATTACAGGCAAAATTAATACCCAACATGAAGAACCTAATTTTAGACACATGGACAAAATTGTTGGTACCCCTATGTACACATTTTAATATACAGTCAAAAGTAAATGAAAACAAAGAAATTTTGTTGAATCAAAATATTTTTAAAAAATGTCCAAAGTTATTTGGAAACAACAACAAAACAAAATGCTTTCATAAAGTGAAGAAAAAAATCCTGACATAAAATGTATGCTGGACGCAATTATTGGTACCCTTTGATGATTCTACAGTAAATCATCACTTTTACAGACAATGTTCTTTAAAAAAGTCAGGGACTGGACACGTGAACTTTTGTAATTTACTGAATGTCTTGGATGCCATTTTCATCAATCTTTAAGAAATACAAACACTGCGGTACTGTATAGTAAATCAGTCTGAAGGAGGCCGTTCTGAAAAGTTGTGTTGTGAAAGTGTAGGAACACGGACCCACAACAGGGGGCGCAAATGAACAGACAATGGAGGAAGTCAAATAATAACACTTTACTGTTGTGAATGAGCACAACAAACACGGCAGATCACAATAGAATGCAATAAAGTCAATTCACAGAATGTGTCATGTGGGCAGGCTTGAAGATAAGAGACGTCTGTCCAAACCAGAACCGGAACCACACGATTTCCTCTGCCACCGAACCCCGGGAATACTGGAGCCGCCAAGTCCCGAACTCCCAGGTGGCCAATGCCTCCGCTTGTCGGATCTGGTACTGCTGGCGAGGAGCAAAAACAGTTAGATGTGGGTGCGTTTACACCCAGCAACACTTATGGTGGGAAATCCACCTCCACCTCTCATCAGAAAACTGGTATGTGCAGGAGTATGAGTACTTATCAAAAAAAAGGTTGGTGAAAAGTCCAACTCAGTCTCCAGCTGCAAGTACTCACTGACTACTGTCAAAACACAAAGCAACAACGTTACTGTCTGAAAGACAACACAACGGCTGAGTACGTTACCTCCTAAGAAAAGCGATATCTCGGCAAAGAGGTGGAGATGTTGTCTTGCTGATATACAGATGAAGATCAGATGATTGGTGACAGCTGTCATAGGTGATAAGTGACAGCTGTCACCCCGGCTGCTCCTGTGAGGCGGCAGCGCCCTCTTGTGCCTGGAGCCCGCACTCCAGGCAGGGTGCCCTCTGGTGGTGGTGGGCCAGCAGTACCTCCTCTTCAGCGGCCCACACAACAGGACCCCCCCCCTCAACGGGCACCTCCTGGCGCCCGACCAGGCTTGTCCGGGTGGCGGCGGTAGAAATCGGCCAGGAGGGCCGGGTCTAGGATGAAGCACCTCTTCACCCAGGAGCGTTCTTCGGGTCCGTACCCCTCCCAGTCCACCAAATACTGGAAGCCCCGGCCCATCCTACGGACATCCAAGAGCCGGCGCACAGTCCAAGCCGGCTCTCCATCGATGATCCGGGCAGGAGGTGGTGCCGGTCCAGGAGCACAGAGGGGTGAGGTGTGATGTGGTTTTACACGGGACACATGGAAAACAGGATGGATCCGCAGTGAGGCCGGAAGCTGAAGCCTCACTGCGGCTGGACTGATGACCTTGAGTATCTTGAAGGGACCGATATAACGGTCCTGCAGTTTAGGGGAGTCCACTTGGAGGGGAATGTCCTTTGTTGACAACCACACCTCCTGCCCTGGCTGATATGCAGGGGCCGGGGTCTGCCGGCGGTCTGCATGGGCTTTTGCCCTCGTCCGGGCCTTCAGCAAGGCAGAACGGGCGGCGCGCCACACCCGACGGCACTTCCGCAGGTGGGCCTGGACCGAGGGCACACCGACCTCTCCCTCGACCACTGGAAACAACGGGGGCTGGTACCCCAGACACACCTCAAAAGGGGAGAGGCCGGTGGCAGAAGACACCTGGCTGTTATGGGCATACTCGATCCAGGTCAAATGGTTACTCCAGGCCGCCGGGTGCGCGGCCGTCACGCAGCGCAGGGCCTGTTCCACTTCCTGATTGGCCCGTTCTGCCTGCCCGTTGGTCTGAGGGTGATACCCGGACGAGAGACTCACCGTGGCCCCCAGTTCCCGGCAGAAGCTCCTCCAGACCTGCGAGGAGAACTGGGGACCGCGATCGGAGACGATGTCTGTTGGAATCCCATGCAGCCGGACGACGTGGTGGACCAGGAGGTCTGCAGTCTCCTGGGCCGTCGGGAGCTTTGGGAGGGCCACGAAGTGGGCTGCCTTGGAGAATCGGTCCACTATCGTGAAGATGGTGGTGTTGCCCTGGGACGGCGAGAGGCCCGTGACAAAATCCAGGCCGATGTGGGACCAGGGGCAGTGAGGCATAGGAAGCGGCTGGAGCAGTCCCTGTGCCCTGCGGTGGTCTGCCTTGCCCCTGGCGCAGGTGGTGCAGGCCTGGATATAATCCCGGGCGTCGGCCTCCAGGGACGCCCACCAGAAGCGCTGCCGGACAACTGTCACGGTTCTTCGCACCCCTGGATGACAGGAGAGCTTGGAACCGTGACAGAAGTCCAAGACTGCAGCCCTGGCCTCTGGTGGGACGTAAAGTTTGTTCTTCGGCCCGGTTCCGGGGTCCGGCCTCCGTGCCAGGGTCTCCCGGACGGTCTTCTCCACGTCCCAGGTGAGGGTGGCCACGATAGCGGACTCCGGGATGATAGGTTCCGGTGGATCCGACAGCTCGGTTTTGACTTCGTCTTCATGCACCCGGGACAAGGCATCCGATCTCTGGTTTTTGGTCCCGGGGCGGTAGGTGATCCTGAAGTCAAAACGGCCGAAGAACAGTGACCAGCGGGCTTGCCTGGGATTCAGCCGCTTGGCGGTCCTGATATATTCCAGGTTCCGATGGTCAGTGAAAACCGTGAATGGCACGGACGTTCCCTCCAACAGATGTCTCCACTCTTCAAGAGCCTCTTTCACCGCAAGGAGTTCTCGATTGCCGACGTCATAGTTCCGTTCTGCCGGGGTCAATCTGCGAGAAAAGCAGGCACACGGGTGAAGAACCTTATCGGTCTCTCCGCTCTGGGAAAGCACAGCTCCTATCCCTGAGTCCGAGGCGTCCACTTCAATCACAAACTGGCGACTAGGACCCCAGGAAGGACAAAGAAGTGCGGTGAAACTCACACTTCTCACCCTTCACAAACAGCCGGTTCTCCAACAACCGCTGCAGGACCTGACGTACATGCCGGACATGGGTCTCAGGATCCGGAAAAAAGATGAGTATATCGTCCAGATATACGAAGACGAATCGGTGCAGGAAATCCCGCAAGACGTCGTTAACCAATGCTTGGAACGTCGCGGGGGCGTTTGTGAGGCCGAACGGCATGACCAGGTACTCAAAGTGACCTAACGGGGTGTTAAATGCCGTCTTCCACTCGTCTCCCTTCCGGACACGAACCAGGTGATACGCATTTCTAAGGTCCAGCTTAGTGAATATTTTAGCGCCATGCAGAGGCGTGAACACTGAATCCAACAAGGGCAACGGGTATCGATTGCGAACCGTGATTTCGTTCAACCCCCTGTAATCAATGCATGGACGGAGTCCGCCATCTTTTTTGCCCACAAAAAAGAAACCTGCACCCATCGGGGAGGTGGAATTCCGGATCAACCCGGCAGCTAAAGAGTCCCGGATGTAGGTCTCCATTAATTCGCGCTCAGGTCGTGAGAGGTTGTACAGCCTGCTGGACGGGAACTCTACGCCTGGAACCAAATCAATGGCACAATCGTAAGGGCGGTGCGGGGGAAGGGTGAGCGCCAGATCCTTACTGAACACGTCCACAAGGTCATGGTACTCCACCGGCACCGTCGCCAGATTGGGCGGGACTCTGACCTCCTCCTTAGCCTGGGAACCGGGAGGAACCTAAACACACCCGATGGCAGGTTTTGCTCCACTGAACCACTACCCCGGACGGCCAATCAATCCGGGGATTGTGTTTTAACATCCAGGGGAACCCGAGAATCACGCGGGAGGTAGAAGGAGTCACAAAAAACTCGATCTCCTCCCGGTGGTTCCCTGACACCACCAGAGTTACTGGTGGTGTCTTGTGTGTGATCAGAGGGAGTAGGGTGCCATCTAGTGCCCGCACCTGCACTGGCGAAGGAAGTGCCACTAGAGGGAGCCCTGCCTCCCTGGCCCATCTGCTATCTAGCAGATTCCCTTCAGAGCCCGTGTCCACCAGTGCTGGGGCCTGAAGGGTTAAATCCCCATAAAGGATCGTAACTGGGAGTCGTGTGGCAATATGGGTATGTCCCACGTGAATTTCTTGGCCCACCCTTAGCCCAGTTTCTAGGGGCGGGCGTTGGTGTTTAACCGCTCGGGGCAGTCTCTCAATTGATGCTCTATCGAGCCACAAACAAAGCACGCTCCGCGGACCAGCCTCCTTTGTCTATCTGGTGGCCTAAATGTGGCCCTGCTCGTGTCCATAGCTTCGTCAGCAGGGGGAGCTGTAACCACACGGAGCGTAGAGGCCGTGGAGCGTGGGGAGGGCGGAACTCGGTCGGAACCGGAAGGAGGAAGGACGGCGCGTGCCCGGCCACGCCCTTCGTCTCGTTCCCGACGGCGTTCTTCTAGCCGATTGTCTAGCCGTATAACAAGATCAATAAGCCCATCTAAATCCCGCGGTTCGTCCTTAGCCACCAGGTGCTCCTTCAGAACCAACGACAGTCCATTTACGAAGGCGGCACGGAGGGCAGTGTTATTCCAGCCGGACCTTGCAGCCGCGATGCGGAAGTCGACTGCATAAGCAGCTGCGCTCCGGCGCCCCTGTCTTATTGACAGCAGCACGGTCGAAGCGGTCTCTCCTCTATTTGGGTGATCGAACACTGTTCTGAACTCCCTCACAAACCCATCGTATGTCAGGAGCCGTGAATTTTGTTCCCAGAGCGCTGTAGCCCAAGCGCGTGCCTCACCGTGAAGCAGATTAATCACATAAGCTATCTTACTAGCATCAGTCGCGTACATGACGGGACGTTGTGCGAAGACGAGCGAACACTACATAAGAAAGTCCACGCACGTCTCCACACAACCCCCGTACGGCTCTGGAGGGCTTATGTATGCTTCAGGGGAAGGTGGGAGGGGTCGCTGAACGACCTGTGGAACGTCAATATTGTGCACAGGATCGGCAGGAGGAGGAGCCGCAGCAGCGCCCTGAGCGCGCGCTTCCACCTGCGCGGTGAGAGCCTCCACCCTGCGGTTAAGGAGGATGTTCTGCTCGGTCATTAGATCCAACCGAGCAGTAAAAGCGGTGAGGATTTGCTGCAACTCACCGATCACGCCTCCTGCAGACGCCTGTGCGCCCTGCTCTTCCATTGGCCGTTCAACAGCCGGGTGACGCCCCTCGGGATCCATGACGCTGGCCGAGATATCCTGTTGTGAAAGTGTAGGAACACGGACCCACAACAGGGGGCGCAAATGAACAGACAATGGAGGAAGTCAAATAATAACACTTTACTGTTGTGAATGAGCACAACAAACACGGCAGATCACAATAGAATGCAATAAAGTCAATTCACAGAATGTGTCATGTGGGCAGGCTCGAAGATAAGAGACGTCTGTCCAAAGCAGAACCGGAACCACACAATTTCCTCTGCCACCGAACCCCGGGAATACTGGAGCCGCCAAGTCCAGAACTCCCAGGTGGCCACTGCCTCCGCTTGTCGGATCTGGTACTGCTGGCGAGGAGCAAAAACAGTTAGATGTGGGTGCGTTTACACCCAGCAACACTTATGGTGGGAAATCCACCTCCACCTCTCATCAGAAAACTGGTATGTGCAGGAGTATGAGTACTTATCAAAAAAAAGGTTGGTGAAAAGTCCAACTCAGTCTCCAGCTGCAAGTACTCACTGACTACTGTCAAAACACAAAGCAACAACGTTACTGTCTGAAAGACAACACAACGGCTGAGTACGTTACCTCCTAAGAAGAGCGATATCTCGGCAAAGAGGTGGAGATGTCGTCTTGCTGATATACAGATGAAGATCAGATGATTGGTGACAGCTGTCATAGGTGATAAGTGACAGCTGTCACCCCGGCTGCTCCTGTGAGGCGGCAGCGCCCTCTTGTGCCTGGAGCCCGCACTCCAGGCAGGGTGCCCTCTGGTGGTGGTGGGCCAGCAGTACCTCCTCTTCAGCGGCCCACACAATAAGTTGAGTGGAACATGTAAAATGAACTCATTTTATTTAGACTGCTGAAACAAGCAACTGTGGCCACCAAGATTAGATTAGATTAGATAGAACTTTACTGATCCCTTGGGAAGACTCCCTCAGAGAGTCAGTTTCTAACAGTATTTTATAGCAGCACCCAGGTAAGAAGCACACAGAGTATCAAAAGTGAAAAAGAAAAACAGTTTGCAAATATAAATACAAATACCAAATATACTGATCAATACTGGTTCAATGGCAACTACTGTTCCTCTCCTTCCCCTCCTCTGTCTTCCTGTTACTCCTCCTCCCCCTGAGTGAGGAGTTGTACAGTCTGATGGCCTGAGGGACAAAGGAGTTTTTCAGTCTGTTGGTCCTGCACTTGGGAAGGGGCAGTCTGTGGCTGAAGAGGCTCCTCTGGTTGCTGATGACGGTGTGCAGAGGGTGACTGGCATCGTCCGTAATGTCCAGCAGTTTGAACAGTGTTTTCTTCTCTGCCACCGTCACCAGAGAGTCCAGCTTCATGCCAACCACAGAGCCAGCCCGCCTGATCGGTTTGTCCAGCCGAGATGTGTCATTCTTGGATGTGCTGCCCCCCCCCCCCAGCACACCACAGTGTAAAAGAGGATGCTGGCTACTATGCACTGGTAGAACATCCACAGGAGTTTCCTACAGATGTATGTCACAAATAAATGGATATATTAATGTGGGATTTGTGACTAATCCAGGCTTATTTTAGCTTTCACTCTATTTATTTCACAAAAATAGCCAAACATAATCAACACATAAGTTACCAGGGTCATATAATCTGTACAGCCCACACGCTTGTGTATTCTGGTCCCTCCTATTGTTTCAGTTGTTTCCTAGACCTTTTCAGTTTTTCCTCCATGGTATTTCACCTCCGTGCCATTTCACCCCTTCCACCAACACTACTTTACAGTTCTGCAAATTTTTACCTTGGAAAAAAATTTCAAGGTCAAAGTCCTGTTAGAAGTGGCTTTTCATAAACTAAATTAGATGTGATCAAATGTCAGGAGTATGTACTTAGTTCACACGCTTGAATCAAAGATTTTGTGGTGTTCTCAGGTTTTCTTTTTCCAGCTTTGTCAGTTTCTGAATTCTTTTTCAGATAATTTTCACAGAACACTAGTTCTGTGCACATGTTCCACTGTGTCAACTTTACTATATAAAATATGAAAGAATAACTGCAAATTATATTAAAAGATACCAATATGGCCCACAATAGGCGCTTTAATGGCTCTCAAGTGTCTCTAGAATGCAAAATTTCAAAGCTGAATATGCAGTACTTTTACAGCGTCACTGATTTTATGGACCCACAACTGGTCATAAGAATTATTTCAAGGCTTTTCGTTATGACTTCACACTCATGCACATGCCTTTCACTCGTTTAATGTGCTACAACACTCTGTTTGCAAACAGATGAAGACTGGCATATGATATGAGATTTGGTTATGGTTCAAGTGCTCATTCAAGGGCTTTATTTTCTGATAGCTGTTTGAATTTCAAATTTAAAGCACACCTCTCTGACTGCATGTTCATCACAAATGTATCCTTGTTTGGTTCGATGCTTATTGTAAGGGTTTGGAGTTATGGCTAAGTGTGTTTAAATAAATAAGTTAATTAAAAAAAAAGAAAAACTAATGAAAGTGCATACATTGAAGAAAGCACATGCTCAACTAGAAAGTCTACTAAGTGCCGACTCAACTGTTCGCCGTGACTCTGATACAAATCTATGATAATATATTTGTGGCTACGTTTTCAGTGTGCCACAACAATTACACAGCCCATTTTTGTGATGCCATAAATATTGCAGCCAGAAGTTGCAATCACAGGACTACAGTTTGAATTCTGCTAGCAGTAGTGTCACACGGTGTTGCTGTTGTTAGGGTTAGGTCAGTCAGGTGTGAAAAATTAACAGACAGCATGACCACTGTAAATGTGGTCACCAGGGCTGTGCAACATTCAGAACTGAATTGAGATTAACTCTTGAGTTTCAGTTTAATTATTGTATTTCAGTTGAATTTTGAATAGAGGCAGCAAGTAGAATGTAGAATTACAAGTCTAAAAATATGGTGGCCAGTGACAGCATCTAGAAAAACAATTTTTGCTGGGGACCGGAAAAACAGACTGACGATTATTGTCACAGCGGCCGGAAAAACAGACTGACAACTATTGTCGCGGCAGACGGAAAAACAGACTGATGAGTCTTGTCGCAGCTGCCTAAAAAACACTAATTAACGCTGCAGTAGCCGGAAAAACAGACCGCTGATTTTTTTGTAGCAGCGGACGTTAAACAGGGATGATTACTGCCTCAATGGCTGGAAAAACAGACTGACAATTATTGCCGCAGCGGCCGGAAAAACAGAACGATGATTACTGTTGTGGCAGCCAGAAAAACAGACTGACGATTTTTGTCACGGCACCCAGAAAAACAGACAATTATTGCTGCAGTGGCTGGTAAAATAGGCTGATAATTATTGCTGCAGCAGCCAGAAAAACAGATCGGAGATTACTGTTGCGTCGGCCGGAAAAAAAACAGATTAACAATTGTCACGGCAACTGGAAAACCAGACCGACGATTATTGTTGTGGCAGCCGGAACAGAGCGATTATTTTTGCAGTGTCACGTACTGAGTTCTTCTTCTTCTTCTAATAGATTCCGGCAGGCTATACGATGGCGTAGCATAATGCTGCCCCCCACAGGCAATAGGTAAATACTTTATCATGTTAGACTCTCAGAGGTTGGTGGAATGGAGGAACTTAATCACAGCTTTGTCCACTAAATGCGAGTAACTGCTGTAGAAGAATTTTTAGGTCCATATTTGAACTGTGATGAACTATCAAGTGTCCTGATCCGAACTGTATGTCCTCTGGTTGAACTAGCAGGTGTTCAACCCAAAAAAAGGGCTTTATTAGTCATTCAGTCTGTCAGGGGCTTTCCAAGGCCTTTTAGGTGCTTTCCCGCAGGCCACGTGCCGGGGCCTCAGGCCAGCTGCACGTGTGGCTGAGGCCACGTGCGGAGGGGGGCCTCAGGCCAGCTGCACCTGTGGCTGAAGGTCTTTTAAAAAAATCAGTTGTAAATCCTTCACGTTTTAATGGGAGCGTTTGTCACATTGAAATAATGGCCTAACACCTGCTTAGGGTTCACTAGAGGACGCTTCCAATAGAAAACCATGTCTTAGGAATGAAATAAATAAAAAAGTTGAAGGAGGAGCGATGCCCGCGGGTCTCCAATAAATAGATGAGCGCGGTTGTCACTTATTCAGTCTCTCTAGAGGACTCAGTTTGTCTAAGCTTTGTGTCGAAGGCTTAAATAAACTTAAAAACTCTGTGCATTTTATCTTGCTTAAGGCTGAATTATTCTAAAGTGTTGTGTCATTTTCTAGCATATCACTTGCAATTAGTTTGTGTTATCTAAAAGACGACATCCTGAGAAGACTAAAGACGAGCCGCGACAGAACTTGGCGAGCCAGCTTCAGGAGGTTCCAGGGGCATTCCGGCAGCCTGGGGCAGTCCAGCTCATCCCTCCAGACCGTAAATAACAGTGATCACGACTAAAAGGTAAGCAGAAACCTTTTATAACTTCTGCACGATCTGGAGGAGTGAGTCGGGATTTCCGCCCAAGTTGACAGGTGATATTTTTTAATTGCCTCTTACCCAAAAGAACCTGGACTAAGAAAATTGATAAGAGACTAAAAAAAGATAAGATTGAAAATTTATCAGGCCTTGTAGATAAAATGCTCAGAAGGTGTGTGTGTTCCCGGGAAAAAAGAATGTCTGTGTGAGTGAAAGGTCAGGAATGTTCATGAACTCTGGTGCGGAAAGAGTGCATGAAGAACTAACCTGGATGCTTGGAGAATAATTGGTGTTGAAATTTGTTACTAACGTGCCGGCTGATAGCATGCGCTGTAGGGGTTAATTTAGGGGAGTATACTGACAAATAGATACAAGGTAATACAAGGTTATTTAAAGAGTTTAACAGAGACTGAAGTGAAATAAGTGAGAAAAAGAGTTTAACAGAGAATACGTGCAGAGGAAGCACAAGATAAGCGCCTGAGGGGGCGCAGTAGAAATACCGTACGTGATAAAGAGATTTAAAAGTGCAAAGTGGCACAGCTGACAGTAAGTAAAAGAGCTCAATAAAGGACGTCATTTTTTAAGAAAAGAGAAAAACTATAAAAAAATAAATAAATAAATAAATAAATGAAGAGTTAGTGCAGAATACATGAGAATTAATGAAGCAGAAAATAGTGCAGTAAGGCACCAGATACACGCTTGTGGGGCGTGGGAGAAGAATAAGTAATTAAGTACACAGTAATATGAGTTTTTTTTATAAGAAAAGAAAAAGAGAATATTTTCAGTGCAAAGGCACATTAAGCTCATGAGGAGCTCAGTAAGTGAAGAAAAAAGGTAGAAGAAAGTGCAGAAAGGCACAGGATACGCACGCGAGGCGCGGTAAGGCGTAGAAATAAATGAAATATTGTATGCTCAGAAAGGAGCTTGTGAAAATAATATATTAAGCACAGGATACGCACGCGAGGCGCGGTAAGGCGTAAAAATAAATGAAATATTGTATGCTCAGAAAGGAGCTGGTGAAAAATAATATATTAAGCACAGGATACGCACGCGAGGCGCGGTAAGGCGTAGAAGTAAATGAAATATTGTACGCTCAAAGAGGGCTTGTAAAAAGTAATATATGAAGTTGCTGACAGCGCCGGAGAAGCTGTCTAACGTGAAGAAGAGATACATGCTTAAACAGAACACATTGGTGTTAAGTGAATAAAAAGGTTGTTTAAAGCCGCGGAGTGAAAAGTGGCAGAAGTCTAGATAGAGATATATAGAAAGTTGTTTTTAATAATTTTTGTGTATAAAGCTGTTGAAAATTGTGTGTGGGAGAGTGGAGAGTAAGCGGGGAGGTGCAAGCAAAAAGCTGTGGGCTTGCAAGCTGGCTGACATACAAGATTAATGTGAAAGAGTACGAGGGGGAGGTATTTAGACCCAACAGGAGGACTTGGGAGGGGCATGACAGGCAGAGAGTAAAGTGTGAAACAGAGACAGTGAAGAAAAAGACAGGAGAAGAGTGCTATGTAAATACAGAAAAGGTAGATATTATTTCAAAGAGAGAAAACTAATAAACAAACATAGCAGAAAAAGAAAGAAGAAGCAGAAAGTTAAAAAATTAGAAGGAAAATAGAAGAAAGTCGGGAGCAAAGACATTAGGAAGTGTTAGGGTTGTAAGAGGATTAAATAAATAAAGTTGGTTATAAATCAAAAGAGTTAAAGCTTAGATTATAGTGAAAAAGCTGACAGACTGATCAATGCTTGGGACAGTCTTTGATGGGAGACTTAAGTGATGATGAAATAATACTCCCAGAACATTACTTGACTGACGGAGACATCGAAACCCAGGGAATCAGGACACATTTTTGGCTGGAAAGGACCTATTTTGACAGGGTAGGAGCAGAACATTGGCAGGACGAACAAGAGATCAATCAGAAATTATGGCAGATTACTAAGGTAATCAATCTGAAGCAAAAGAAAGAACAATTCCCTCTAATTAATTGGGAGCTGCTGATAAGACGTCTGTGGCATCAGGGTTTAACCCCGTGGCTGGAGCTGCTTTGTGCTGACCCTAATAAAGAACTTAGCATACCATTAAATCATTTAGTAACACTACCAACCGATCCAGGTGAAGAACTGTTTCCTAGGTTGACTCTGACTGTGGTCCCAAGGAAGGTTCGGTGGGAAACAGGTAAATTTTCATATTTAGTTAAAGAAAAAGAAGACGGGCATAGCAGTTGGAAATTTAATCCTTTTAAGGGTTTAAAATACAAAACAGGTGTTACAGCCAACAAGTTATTGGTCTGGATCAGGACAGCCCCTGAGGGACTACCAGAACACCATAGAAACACCTCACATAGCGTTTGTCAGGGTTACATGGGTAACTCTCAAGGTCAAGGTCGGGAAAGTACCCCGCTAGACTTAGTACTAAGAAAATATCCAGGAAAACGCACTAAGGCCAACCAATGTATGAGAAAGTGGCACAAAAGGTCACATGGGGGCAGGCAATGGCCTTTGGAGGGATCATTTGATCCGGTGATGTGTGAAGCAGTTGCGGTAGAAATACAGAAAAAAGAAATTAAAGATCAGCAGAAGAACGTAAAAAACAACAAAAAATGCACTGAAGAAAAAGAAGTTTTGGCCTTGTTCAAGCAGGAAGCACAGAGGCTACAGCAGAAAAGAGAAAAAATGACAGAGGAAAGATCCAAAGAGACTAAAGCCAGTGCACCGAGCTGGGAAGCAGAGCCACCCCCATATAAACGTCATGATATGGGAAAGACAGCTGGACAATTTGTATTAGGAACTCGTGAAGAGGACCAAGGCATGGATGTGGAGGGCAAATTCACACTGACACTAAAAGCTCGAGAGCCACAAGGAGACAGGTCCTCAGTCTGTCAAATGGATCATACAAGGTCTCCAAGTCCGAAAGTAAGTGGTCGCACACCACGACCAGCAGGGGGGGCCACAAATAACAGTGACACGGAGGCAGACGAGGATAAAGAGAGAGACCTGAAGGCTCCGCCTGCACATCGAGGTCCACTGAAAACCGTCCCCTCCCACCATAAGTCAGCCGACTGGACCTTCACAGGCTATAGAGGCTCCGAAGAGTGGCACAAGAGCTTCTGTGACACACTGGATCTGGCCAGAAGAGATAATGAAGAACTAGCTGAGCAACTTCGGCTAGCGAAGGAAAGAATACAAAGACATAGGGACGCCGAGGAAAGAATATTACAACAATCGACGCCCAATCAAGGGAATCACATTATAGAGCCACCCACCCGAAAAATTTCTGGTGAGATCATCATTGAGACTGCAAAAGAGGCCCGACTCAGGCAAAGACAACAATGTGTAGCCAAAGACATAGCGGCTTTAGAACAGAATATAACCGACTGGATGGACTGCCTGGAACCAGTCAGTCGCACTCGATCTGGAAGACAGTATGGAGCCCGCACAGAAGAAGAGGAGGACGAAGACCTCATATGCCCATTGGTGGTTAGAAATGGTCATCATGTGTATACCCCATGGAGCTGGACAGACATGGTGGGGCTGGCCAACAGGCTGCCAGACATCACCCAAGGAGCTGGGAGATGGATAACTGCCTTAGAAGAAGGCACTGCAGGGGTAACCTTGTCTTTAGGTGACATAAAAGCCTTGCTAATGCATGTCATGGGAAAACATGACACTGAAGAATTAGCAGGAAAGGTTGGACTAACACAGATGATGGGCACTAATCACCATGATGAAGTCCCCTTTAATCGCTATAGAAACTCCATGTGGGAAGGACTGAGAAGAAAGTACCCTGAGGTCTTGGATCCCTCTAAATTGGATGATGAGGAGTGGACACCTGAAGAGTGCCCAAAGAAGTTCCTGCACCGATTCCAGAAAAGATGGGCGGAGGAAACAGGAAATGCATGGAACCATTCTCCAGCAACTGAAATCCTGTTTAAAATAACTGTAAAAAAGGCTCTACCAGATGAGGTTCAGAAAGCCCTAGATGGAGTCGTGGGACTATCGAAAATGAATTGGGCTTTATACTCTGAGCATATTTGTCACCATCTTGAAATCTACAAGAAAGAAAAACAAAAAGAAGAAGATGCAGCAAAATCCCTGACGAAAAAATTGGTGCAGATGCAGTTGGGAGAGCTAACCAAAGTCAAGAAAGAAAAAACAAAGACCCAGGCACCAATGATGACCCCTGTTCCTTCTGAGTCGGCAAGCACAGGCCCTACGGCAAACACTGCTGCCACCATACAGGCACCTGTGGTAACAGCCACACAGAGCACCCAAGGAGCAGCAGGGAGCACTCCTACAGGAGAAGTCTCGGCACCAGTGGAGCATCACTATCACTACCATAGCACTGGCACACCCGGAAATGGACCCACCTACAGTCATGGGTGGAGAGGAGAGTCACGGAACTTTCAAGGTCAAAGAGGAGGGTGGCGAAGAGGATCTCGCCAACCTTCATTTGGAAGCAGATTCCAAAACTCAGCTCCCAGGAACAGTCAAGCGGGACCGCCTATGGGACCAACACCCCCAATAGGGGATCAACCCTCTAATGAGTGTTGGAGCTGTGGACAACCTGGACATCGAATGAGAAATTGTCCAGCCCGACCTTGGGTTGGACCCTCTGCCTATTGGCAATAGGGAGGCCTAGAGAAGACAGAGGGGGAAACGGTGGCATTGGCTATTTCGATGATACCTAAGGAAGAGCCAACCGTCACTGTTAATATACAAAACAGAGATTTCCCTTTCATGGTGGATACAGGGGCAACATACTCTTGCATAGGGAAAATGGGCGCTCATCTCCCCCTCTCTGGGTCTGTAATTAAGACCATCGGCTTCTCTGGGAAGACTCAAATAATACCTTTTACACGCCCACTTCCTGTAACGATTGCAGGAAAAACAATTGAAGCACCCCTGTTATACTCACAAAATACACCTGTGAATTTGCTGGGAAGAGACATTTTATGTAAGCTACAAACCCAGATAGTGTGTACCCATCAAGGACTGCAAATACACTTTCCTGACGAACCACTTGCCAACATTATGGTGCTTATGGACATGGAAAACAAGGTCCGACCTGTGCAACCCATGGTATACTGGCTGAAGTTACAACCAGAAAATTCAAATCTTCAACTGGAATGGGAAAAATGGAAGCCCTGGGCCGAACAACACTATGAAGCAGTATATACACCTAGTTTACCTTTACATGTCACCCTGATGTTCGATGCCAAACAAGAACAAACTGACTATGCATGCTGCTGGGATGTATTGATGAATCAACGGCTGTTTCACATAACCACCACAGAAATTTATTTAGGCCCCCAAGGGGCCGCAGCTTCTGTCAAGCTAACTTCAGCTGAACAACAATGGTATCAAGTGCCAAATGCCACGCCTCATGTGACCCTTTTAGTCTCAGAAAAGTATGAATCCCATGACCTAGGTCCAATGGTAAAGACAGCCTCAGAAGTTGAAGAATGGCAAAACATGGAAAGTCCACAAGTACATCTGTCAAAAGACCAGCAGTTTATACGAATTAATTTAAAAGTAAATGATGAGGCTATAGCTCAAAAAGTGGAGCTCAATCCTAGACCAGAGGGACAGATGGTGTTATCGGCCCAACAAGAGAAATTGTTAGAGCAAATACCACCAGTGGTGTGGTCCAAAAGCAAAACGGATGTAGGACTAGTAAAAACAGCCTTACCAGTAAAAATAAAAGTAAAACCGGGAGCAAAACTGCCTCACCAAAGGCAGTATCCATTAAAACCTCAGGCTATTGAAGGCATAAAACCAGTAATTAAGGGACTAATGGCAGCTGGAGTTTTAATAAAAACTGCAAGCCCATGCAATACTCCTATCTACCCTATCCCTAAAAACAATACCAAAGAGTATCGGCTGGTACATGATCTGCGTCCTATCAATGCAATAATAGAAATGGATGCACCTATAGTACCTGATCCGCATACTATACTATCAAGCATCCCTGCTGGAGCAAAATGGTACACAGTAATCGATCTGTGTTCAGCCTATTTCAGTGTGCCTGTGCACCCAGACTCACAACATTTGTTTGCATTCACATTTCTGGGACAACAGCTAACGTATACACGGCTACCTCAGGGACTGAACCTGTCACCAGCCATCTTTAACAAAGTCCTGGCTGAAGATTTACAACACCTTGACATACCCAGTACATTGGTGCAATATATGGATGATCTCCTTATTGCATCAGAGACTCAAGAACAGTGTGAAAAAGATTCATTAATTGTATTGCATGCATTGGCAGATGGAGGTCATAAAGTAAGTAAGGACAAATTGCAGTTCTGCAAACAACAAGTAGAATACTTGGGAAGACAGTTGTGTGGGACCACGCGATGTATAGCCCCAAGCCAAGTGGAGGCTATAATCAAGGCTCCCAAACCCCAAACAGTGGGACAGATGCTTTCATTCCTTGGGATGGCAGGGTACAGTCGGCCGTGGATTTGTGATTATGCTATAAAAACTGCACCTTTGCGTGCCATGATTAGAGCAGTGGGGCAAACAAGCAATGCAGCTCTCCTCGTCTGGACAGATCAGGCAACGGGAGCTTTTGAGGCCCTAAAAACAGACATGCAATCTGCTCCCGCGTTAGGTAACCCAGATTATGGGAAACCTTTCCATTTGTATGTTACTGAAAAAGCTGGATATGCTTGTGCTGTACTAATGCAGGAAACAAATGAAGGAAAACAACCATTGGCCTATTATAGTACAAAGCTTGACAACATTGAAAGGTTACAAATGATCTTCTTATGGCTTCGGACAGTGGACTTATCTCTGTGCTTGTTCTGTTGGACCTCAGTGCTGCTTTTGATACTGTTGACCATAAAATTTTATTACAGAGATTAGAGCATGTCATAGGTATTAAAGGCATTGCGCTGCGGTGGTTTGAATCATATTTGTCTAATAGATTACAGTTTGTTCATGTAAATGGGGAATCTTCTTCACAGACTAAAGTTAATTATGGAGTTCCACAAGGTTCTGTGCTAGGACCAATTTTATTCACTTTATACATGCTTCCCTTGGGCAGTATTATTAGACGGTATTGCTTAAATTTTCATTGTTACGCAGATGATACCCAGCTTTATCTATCCATGAAGCCAGAGGATACGCACCAATTAGCTAAACTGCAGGATTGTCTTACAGACATAAAGACATGGATGACCTCTAATTTCCTGCTTTTAAACTCAGATAAAACTGAAGTTATTGTACTTGGCCCCACAAATCTTAGAAGCATGGTGTCTAACCAGATCGTTACTCTGGATGGCATTTCCCTGATCTCTAGTAATACTGTGAGAAATCTTGGAGTTATTTTTGATCAGGATATGTCATTCAAAGCGCATATTAAACAAATATGTAGGACTGCCTTTTTGCATTTACGCAATATCTCTAAAATCAGAAAGGTCTTGTCTCAGAGTGATGCTGAAAAACTAATTCATGCATTTGTTTCCTCTAGGCTGGACTATTGTAATTCATTATTATCAGGTTGTCCTAAAAGTTCCCTAAAAAGCCTTCAGTTGGTTCAGAATGCTGCAGCTAGAGTACTGACGGGGACTAGCAGGAGAGAGCATATCTCACCCGTGTTGGCCTGCCTTCATTGGCTTCCTGTTAATGCTAGAATAGAATTTAAAATTCTTCTTCTTACTTATAAGGTTTTGAATAATCAGGTCCCATCTTATCTTAGGGACCTCGTAGTACCATATTACCCCATTAGAGCGCTTCGCTCTCAGACTGCGGGCTTACTTGTAGTTCCTAGGGTTTGTAAGAGTAGAATGGGAGGCAGAGCCTTCAGCTTTCAGGCTCCTCTCCTGTGGAACCAGCTCCCAATTCAGATCAGGGAGACAGATACCCTCTCTACTTTTAAGATTAGGCTTAAAACTTTCCTTTTCGCTAAGGCTTATAGTTAGGGCTGGATCGGGTGACCCTGGACCATCCCTTGGTTATGTTGCTTTAGACGTAGACTGTGTTTCATAATTATTGTATGGCCTTGCCTTGCAATGTGGAGCGCCTTGGGGCAACTGTTTGTTGTGATTTGGCGCTATACAAGAAAAAAGTTGATTGATTGATTGATTGATTGAAACAGGATTGCCACCATGCTATCAGGGTCTAGCAGCAGCTGCCTTTGCATTTCAAAAAGCATCATCCATAATCATGGGACATGCAGTAACGTTGTACACGTCGCATCAGTTACATGCCCTGCTAACCAGTCAACGTTTTGTCTTAACACAAGCTAGACGCACTGGATACGAAGTTGTGTTGTCCGCTCCAGAAATAACAATACAACGTTGTCACACGGTGAATCCCGCCACCAAATTGACCACACCGTTAGATGGTACTCCACATAACTGTGTGGCAGAGACAGAGAAATTTTTGAGAGCCAGAGAACATTTGTATAATCACGCCATAGATGCAGATCTAACCCTGTTCGTGGATGGCTCATGCTTTCGGGATGCCGCGGGATTGCATGCGGGTATGGGGATTGTTAAACTAAACACGGATGGCGAAACCTTTGAATTACTGGAGTCCCAAGGAATTGATCAGCCTTGTTCAGCCCAACTGGCAGAAATCAAAGCCTTAACTATGGCTTGCCAGATAGCTAAAGATCAACGTGTTAATATCTACACAGACTCAGCCTACGCTTATGGCGTATGTCATGTACATGCAAACATTTGGAAACAAAGGGGATTCCTGAGAGCAGATGGCACCCCTGTCACTCATGGAGAAGCGATTTCCCAACTGTTACAAGCTCTCCAATTACCGTCTGAGGTAGCCATCATTAAATGTGCAGGTCATCAAAAGAATAATAACATCATAGCTCAAGGTAACAATCTAGCAGATGACGCAGCTCGCAAAGGAGCACAAGGAGAAAATATGTTTCCCCTGCTAACCATCCAAGATTGTGCCCCACTGGTTTCACTTGACGCACTGATAGTGGCTCAAAGTAGGGCCAGTGGAGAAGAAAAACGAATGTGGGTTAAACGAGGCGCTATTGAGACACGCAGTCAGGGGCCAGCGGACAAGCTGTGGCGCAGTAGTCATGGACATTTTGTGTTACCCACCAATTTATTACGACATGCAATCATTTGGGCCCACGGACCCGATCATTGTTCGCGAGTCCAAATTATGAACAAACTAAAAGCTGTCTGGTGGTCACCATATATGGCAGCAACAGTGGACCGTTTGTTGAATGAGTGTGAGGTATGTGCACAGTACAATGTCCGGAAATCATTCACAGCCCCTTTAGCCCACATTCCGGTCCCTGATGGGCCATTCAGACATCTTATGATGGATTTCATAGACATGGGAGCTGAAAACCGAGTTAAACGAATGAGATATGTTTTGGTAGTGATATGCAGATTCAGCCGATGGATTGAGGCAGTAGCCTCTGCAAAGCAAGACCATAAAACGGTAGCCAAATTCTTGTGCCGAGATGTCTTTCCAAGATTTGGCATTCCAGATACTATCTCATCTGACAACGGTAGGGCTTTTGTAGCCAAGGTTACACAAGAAACATTCAAACAATTGGGTATCAAACAGAAGTTTGGGTGTGTTTATCACCCCCAATCAAATGGGGCGGTGGAACGGGCTAATGGCATTTTAAAGAACAAACTAGCAAAAATCATAGCAGACAGCAATGGCAAACTAACCTGGCTGGATGCGTTGCCGCTTGCTTTATTGTCAATGTGCTCACAAACTAACTGACTAACCCATTTGACACCATTTGAAGCTCTTACAGGTCGGCCGATGCCTATTCCATACCTGAGAGGACCCTACGAAGGACCATCGCTGGAGACGAAGACGAATGGCATAATTATCTGAGACAGTTAACCCAAATACACAAAACTATCTTTTTGCAGGTCAAAGGTGCTACAGAAGACAGAGAAGCAGAGATTCCACTTGAAAATCAGAGCATCCAGCCTGGTGATCTGGTTTACGTCAAGGTGTTCAAAAAGAAGTGGGACAGGCCCCGCCGAGAAGGTCCTTTCAAAGTTATTCTTGCCTCACGTACAGCAGTCAAAGTAGACGGTAAGGACACTTGGTTTCATTTAAACCACTGCTGTAGGGTTGGTGGCCCAGCGCCCCTGCGGCCTCGGCAAGCTCGTCTTGGCAGAGCCGCCGGGCCAAGGGGGGAAGCAGGAGAAGCCAGAGACCCTACAGCAGCACCGAGGGACGGCCACGCCTCCCTGCAGCCAGAAGAAGCACCGAGGGAAGGCCACGCCTCCCTGCAGCCAGGCGAACACTGGCCAAGGCGCTCACAGAGACTGATTGAACAAAGACGACGCACAGCTTCAGAGAGTAGTGGATCCCTGCCAGATAGAGCAGCGACAGACTCAGATGCAGACTCAGAGACAACTGGAGACGCAGGCCAACAGACAGACAGAAATACAGACCGACAGATAGACAGGCCACAGGAGACATCAGACTCGGACAGCAACTCAGTAGATTTACCGACAGAAGAACCGCAGGAAGTACAACCCAGACAAAGCACAGATACACCACACATCCCTAGTGACAGCTCATCTAGTGACGGCTCACTTAGTAGCACATCTAGTAGCACATCTCAACAGTCATCAGAGCAATGATTAAGGAATTATTCAAGGGATTGACAATACTACTGGTGGTCAGTATGGGAGAAAATAGACATCCAAAACATACAACGGACTGTGCCGTGGCCATGGCCGCAATAGCAGCTAAACAAGGCATTCTAAACACAGGAAAAACATATAATTTGGTATACATTAAATCAAAAGCCTACAAGAACATAGGAATACAGGGAAAGCTGGGGGATTACATATTAGGCGAAGCCATTAGCATCAAATGTGAAGAGGAGGGAACACTCAACAATAGAGGTAATTTGTGATAAAAGAGGATGCAGGGAAACCAAGCAAGACGTAACTGTTACAGTACATGAAGCCACAAAATGGGTAAAAATCAAACCAAGGAAAAAGAGGACAATTAGAAGCCTAGAAACAAGCAGTCACTTAGGGAGATGGGATCCCAGTACAGACCTAGCCCGCACACAAGGGTTGAAGACCAATTTATTTTACCAATGGTTGAAATTTTCGGCTAGGCAGATCAGTGAAAAGCCTTGCATAGCCTGTCACCGGAAAGGTGTGATACCTCAGGCTAAACCCCTACCTGATATCAACAACTGTTATAGGAGTCCCCAACATAACTCAGACCAAGCAGAATGCTATACACAATGTGTTATGAAAATGGCAGTAGGTGATGAAAAATATGCTGCCGACAGTAAACTTTGTCCAGTGCCCCTAAGTACAGAAGGAACCGTTCCACCTATGATTAAAATAGAGAAAGGGATGATACACCCATTCTGTATAGCTAAAGGCTTAGTAGCACAATACATAAGCGATTGGCAGGTAGGGACGACCCAGCCAAAACACCACATACAGTGTATGCAAAAGCAGCAAGAATACAAACCGGCCAAAACAGCATGGAACATTACCGTCTGTCACACCCTGCCAGCAGCAGGCATACAGTGTGAACAAATAGTACCGGCCACAGGGGGGTCTGTAATTGGACTGAATCTCACCCATGCTTCATGGGTATCTACTCCAAATTTAGCTAAGGGAACGGTACCCTTAGCTGACATCTTTTGGATATGCGGACAAAAAAGGAAACTCCTGTCATCGCTGTCCCCGAATTGGAAAGGCCTTTGTGCTCCTGTGATGCTCACAGGAGCAATAACAGTAATTGAAATGCCGAATTCAATACAACCCATGCCACAGAAACTTCGTAAGAAAAGAGGAATAATGACGTTTAAAACAGACTACAACATCACAGTAAGAAACGGGATACCAGAAGGGATACCCCGACAGTTAGAAGCCATAGACAGTAGCAGAGTTAAAGCAGATGAAGATGCGGATAAATGGGGATGGGCATTGGCTCTGTTCGGGGTTACTCCAAAAATCCGTTCTAGGTTCCAGGAGGTGCAGTGGATTAATTACTTGTGGTATAATCAGCAAAGATACCTGAACTGGACATTGGCAGCTGTAGGAGCCTTAACCGAACAACTGCACGCCACCTCGCTAATGACAATGCAAAATAGATTAGCTATCGAGATGATGATGGCTGATGAACAAGGAGTTTGTATTATGATCAAAGCCACCGAATGTTGCACAGCTATTCCCATGCGTACAGGGGAAGACGGAAATTTGACAGAGCTCTTAATCACACTTGAAGAGATGCAACAGGAACTGTTAAGTAACTCCATAGGAGGGAGAAATGAAACTGACGATTCTGGATACATTGTAGGGAATGGAATGAATATTGGCCCACTGTTTTCACTGTTTGGGACTCTAAGGAGAGGGTGGATATCATGGAAAGACTGGTTATACCAGATAGGTGTAATTTTGGCACTAACAGGGGTGGCGGTCTTGCTGGTAATATGTTGTGGTATTCCCTTGATAAAATTTCTGGTCAATAAATTGATTTCATCCACAGTAGGACAGCTCCCACTGTTAGCCATCCGAGCCCTAGAAGAAAGCACAAACGAAACAGACAGAGAACCAGAATATATGGAAATGGATGAAATACCAATTATCCTCACCAACAGCCCCCAGCTCCCTAATATTGTGGCGTATACCCCAGATAGGGAGGACTGGGATGGACCGTGCTTGGTGATATTGTAGACGAGGAAGAAGACATGCACGCACATTTACATTCACACACATGCACCCACAAAAATGAGGGATAGGATAGACAATATCTGAAAGAATGACATGGAGCTGTAATAATGAACGTATATGTATATTACTAGGACACAGGAGTATGGCTGAGAGACCAGACTCCCCTGATCAGGGACCTATGCCTGATCTGCCTCTATCAAGTCTGATTGGACTCTCAGAACTGTTTGGAGAAGAGGATATACAGGAGGGATGGTCGAAACATGATTGGTCGCCACAGCCGCCTTCCATCCAGCAGCTAAACCAGTTGGCAACAGAAGGATCTTCATCGTTCCAGCACCTGGCGATGATGGCTTCACAGAATCTGCCTGCAGCAAGAGTCGGCCCGAGGACTCCACCATCACCTGAAGGACCCTTTGGACTCAGGAACACACCCCTTCCGCAGATGCCATGGAGACAGTCACATGTGCCAGTGGCAACGATACCCTCCAGGGGAGGCAGCCAAGGTCGGCCATATGCAGCAACCGCCCGAGTGCATCCTAGACCCAATTCACTGCTAGGCCCTGTCCCCAGCTTTCCACCCCCAAGGCAGGAGAGATATTCTGATCAGCCCAGTACCTCTGGAGGAGGATCAGCAGGGGTAGACCTTAGCCGAACTCACCCACCAGGACAGAGGGGAGCTTTGTACAGGCTGCTAAATGCCCAGAGTGTCCCACCCACTTGCCTGTGCGACATCAACAATACCCCCCCCACACACGAAATGCCTTCCCCCTTGTACTTCCTGTCCCCTGAACTGCACAACCTTAATCTGATCATGGTCACCCCACAGGACATGGCAATCTTGGTTCGAGAGCTTCGTCTTCCACAAGAGTCTGTTCCAAAAACCTTGGAGCAGCTCCTGCCCCTCACAAATCACATTCCCCATGAGCTATTTGAGGAAATCATGCCACAACTAAGTCAGACAGCTGCATACCTGTTCAGGATACACCGTGACAATGCCAACATCTCTTGTGCTCAGGAGGGCCTCCATACTCAACTGTGTGGTCTTCAGTCTAGTATGGACATGCTAGCCTGCATGATGGAGCATATGGAAAGGGAACAGCTAGGGCTGGCCACCACCACCCTGAATGTGGGCAAGAATTCTCTGGGGGCCCTGTACAACCTGGCCAAGCAGCACAAGGAGCTGGAAAGATCCATCAGAGAACTGCACGACTGTCTGAAAGCCAGAATTCCTGATCCTTCCCCCACTACCCCTGAAAGGCCAACCTCCCCATGTTCCCCAACTTCTCCCAAAACTTCAGATGCTGAGTAAATGCTGAGGAGCGCGGACTGACGTAATGGCACTGAACACGGACTATGATCTTGGTTCTTGAGTTTGAATTGCAGACTGGTTTCAGAAATCTGAGTGTAAATAAAACAAAGAAGGATATATGTTAGTAACGAAGGTTGGGTAAATGTCTGTCCTTACCATCATCTGCGTAACACAGATAAAGCTAAATGCATACACATAGATATCACATTGCAAAGTTATAAAAAGGGGACCCTTACACGGCGTGTTTGTAGATTTAGTAGTAAAGATGCACCATAGGGACCCCTTTTTTCTTAAACTATAGCATGCGTCAAGAGACATGCATCGCCTAAATTTGGCATCTAGCCAAAAAGGGCATTAGAAAACAAGCTGAAAAAGAAGAAAAACAAAGTGGAGAATGTTGAGAAATGGCCTATAATGAAAACCATTATATGATTGACTAAGGCAAATGACTTAAGGACGGACATGAAGGGAAACCATTTATTGTGTTTATCATTTAACTAGACATAGCTGCGCTAACCTTAGAATAGTTTCTTGATTGGTTGACTAAATAGTGGTAACGTAGGGGTTATTTGATGCATTTAAATAATAAATGTGTGACGCTTTAACAAAATAATATGTAGAACCAAGTATAATGGGTTGGAGCCTCTGGTTGAGTGAGTCAATAGATGCCAGAAGATGATTGGTTGCACTGATGTCAATGTAAAGCCTTTACTTTGCCATGATTAAGAAGTTGCTGTAACTTGTTTTATGTGGCCATTTTAAGTGCCTTGAATTACACCAAAACTCATTGTTTGAATGTCACCTTGCGTTGATATAATCCGGCTAATTGCTCACCTTGTGCCTTAGTATGTAGGTTCACCTGCACTGCAATATATTTACCGTGTGAAGTATCACTGATATTCATATCCGCACCAGAGTTATCAGTAAGTCGAGTGATGTGTTTTTCTTTTTTATTGCAATGCACAAATGAGGATGTCTTGTCAGTAAACAACCCAAGAGTATAGTTGATGTAATGGGACTCTTTCGAGTCCCAGAGGAGGGACTGTAGAAGAATTTTTAGGTCCATATTTGAACTGTGATGAACTATCAAGTGTCCTGATCCGAACTGTATGTCCTCTGGTTGAACTAGCAGGTGTTCAACCCAAAAAAAGGGCTTTATTAGTCATTCAGTCTGTCAGGGGCTTTCCAAGGCCTTTTAGGTGCTTTCCCGCAGGCCACGTGCCGGGGCCTCAGGCCAGCTGCACGTGTGGCTGAGGCCACGTGCGGAGGGGGCCTCAGGCCAGCTGCACCTGTGGCTGAAGGTCTTTTAAAAAAATCAGTTGTAAATCCTTCACGTTTTAATGGGAGCGTTTGTCACATTGAAATAATGGCCTAACACCTGCTTAGGGTTCACTAGAGGACGCTTCCAATAGAAAACCATGTCTTAGGAATGAAATAAATAAAAAAGTTGAAGGAGGAGCGATGCCCGCGGGTCTCCAATAAATAGATGAGCGCGGTTGTCACTTATTCAGTCTCTCTAGAGGACTCAGTTTGTCTAAGCTTTGTGTCGAAGGCTTAAATAAACTTAAAAACTCTGTGCATTTTATCTTGCTTAAGGCTGAATTATTCTAAAGTGTTGTGTCATTTTCTAGCATATCACTTGCAATTAGTTTGTGTTATCTAAAAGACGACATCCTGAGAAGACTAAAGACGAGCCGCGACACTGCCCTCAGAAAAAATTGACCTAAAAGAAAACTCAGTCAATCCACAGTCTGACAAATCTTTAAACAATTTCCGCCTATCACTAGAATACATAGGATAGCACATTAAAACATGATGAACACTTGAATCCCTAGACCCATCTGTAAAAATGTGGCACATACTAACTGTATTCTGAGATATAAATCGATTTACTAAATTGCTGGCTACAGTCTTATTCAGCCCCAGAAGGTCCAACTCAACATCTGGTACAGGCAAAACCCAAAAAGGAATAGGAGACCACACTGGCCCCATCACCTTATTTCCCTTGACAGCCCTTTTAGCGACCTGCCGGACATCAAAAAGGAAATTTGATTTATCCTTCTTTTTAGTAAATTCATAACTCTCTTCCAATAAACACTTCGCGGATGAGTAATGCGCAAGTCCTGACAGCCTGGCCCAGTACTGAAGACCTAACTTCTCTCTCCTAATACTCAAAGGGGTCTCTCCCATTTCGACTAACAGTGCTGGGATAGGAGTAGTTCTGAAGGCACCGCTACAGATTCTTAGGGCTTTTGCTTGGATCCTATCAAGCTTGAGAAGTCTGGATTTAACCACAGCACCAAAAACAAAACAACCATAATCCAGTGATGACCTTATCATTGCTCTATAAATCATGTGCAACGTTGACCTTTCTGCCCCCCAATCACTACCAGTCAGACTACGAAGTACATTATTAATCTTTTCACATTTCACAACAGTTTTTTCTATATGTGTACACCACGTTAGTTTTTCATCCATCCACATACCTAAAAATTTAAAAACTTTCACCCTCTCTAAAGGACAGCCATATATGATAAGGGTTATATATGGGATTTTCTTTTTAAGTCCAAAAATCATATAACTACTTTTTGATATAGAAATCTTAAAGCCCCATTTATTTGCCCACCGCACTATTTGGTTTAAGGCAATTTGAGTTTGTTTCATTAAAAACGCAATGTTTCTACCCCTCCTCCAGATGGCGCCATCATCAGCAAACAAAGACCTCCCAAATCCTACTTTGATATCAGAAAAAATGTCATTAATCATAACATTGAATAAAACTGGACTAATAACTGATCCTTGCTGAGTACCATTAAAAATACTTATTATTTCAGAAAATTCCCCTTCAACTCTTACTTGTATAGTTCTGTCACTTAAGAAATCTTTGATCCATATGAACATCCTACCACAAATGCCTGCATTATGTAATTTAATCAACAATCCCTCTCTCCACATACTATCATAAACTTTCTCAATATCAAGAAACACTGCAACTACTGCTTCCTTATTGATTATAGCTCGTCTTATATCTTGGTCTAACACTGCAACTGAGTCCATAGTATTTCTTCCAATTCTAAAGCCATTTTGATAATCAACAAAGAAACCCCAAACTTCTAAATAATAAACAAGTCTGTTTGTGACCAATCTCTCCATCACCTTACACAACACCGCAGTAAGTGCTATGGGTCTGTATGACAATGGAGAGGAAGGGTCCTTTCCTGGCTTCAAAATTGGGAGCACAATAGCTTGTTTCCAAGCTTTTGGCAAAGTTCCAGCATCCCAGATATAATTAAAGAGGGCTAGAATCTCCATTAAGACTTCATCGTCAAGATGCTGCAACAGTTTATAACTAATCTTATCTTGTCCTGGTGACGTGTCTGCACCAGCTTGTACTGCCACTTTTAGTTCTTCAAGGGAAAAATACAAATTAAAAGCACAGTCATTTGTATCTACACTACCTTTCAATTTCCAACCTTCTACACACAAAAACTCTTCTCTCAATCTCAAGCTTTCTTCACTTAATAATTCTGAATTATGAACTTCTTGGAATGCTTTAACACACATTCCAGTCTTATCCTTACTACAAATAGCTTCTCTACATCCATCTTTTAAAACTGGAATTGAAGAATTGTTTACCTTACCTGACATCTTATGGATTCTAGCCCAAACCTGCTTCACTGGGGTATTAGAGTTTATTGTATTACAAAATGCCCTCCAGCATTTCTTTTTTTTCCACTTTTATTGTCTTCCGAGCCAGAGCCCTACACCTCTTAAACTCAACAACATTTTCCAGAGTAGGATTCTTCCTTAAATTCTTAAATGCCTGCTTCCTATTTTTAACCACCTCGTCACAAGCTTTGTTCCACCAAGGCACAATAACTCGATTACGAGGACTTCTTCTACAAGGAATAGCCTCAGATGCAACCCTCACAATCATTGTTGTTAAAGACTCACACATTTCCTCTATTGACCCGTTACTATTAACAAAATCCAACCCTTTAACTGTATCTTCTCTAAACTTTCCCCAGTCAGCTCGAGAAAAATCAAACCGAGCCACTCTGTCAAACGGGTTCACTACTAAAGACTTATCAAATGTACTTAAAACCGGAAAGTGATCACTACCAAGTGTATCTTCTTCTAACACCTTCCACTCTGCTATCCTAGCTAAAGCTGGAGTAGCAAAGGTTAAATCTAAGCAAGAAGTCTTACCTGTATTTATATCAATACGTGTAGGGCTGTTGTCATTCAACACTACCAGGTTTCCATGATCTAAAAATTCCTCTATTACTGTACCGTTAAAATCCCTGTCCACTTCCCCACAGAGGGTCACGAGCATTGAAATCACCAACCCAAAGGGCAGGAGCACCTATTTTACTTAACACCTCCTCAAGCTCGGCAAGTACAAGGGGTTTACATGGGTTATAACAATTAACTACATGAATTTTACCCTCAGTAGTCCACACCTCAACAATCACACATTCAAGCGACACTTCACATTCACACCATTTGTATTGTAACCCCGTTTTAATAAATGTAGCACATCCACCTCCCTGCCGATCAACCCTGTCCTTGCGTAGACACTCATATCCCGGAATAGAGAAGTCAAGACACGGTTTCAGCCATGTTTCCTGCACACACAAGAGGTCTGGTTTAGCACTAAAATCTTTAATGAACTTTTTAAACTCTTGACCGTTTGCAATCAGACTTCTAGCATTCCACTGCAGGATACAGACCATAAAAATAAAACTAAACATCATCTATATTGCCTTCAAAATCACATTCCCCTATGTCAAACCCTTCTTCCTCGTCCTCCTCATCCTCCTCCCCTAAGAGTGGTTGACTCAAAGGCTCCTGTCTTGTCCTCATAAAGGCATGCAGATCATGGGGAGCATAATCCTTAATCCCCAAGAATCTTGCTGCAGCTTCCGATACAAACTTTATTATGTCAGACCTTGATTGCTTGCCACGGGTACCATAAAGAACATCAACAATAAAAGCGAGAAAAGCCTATTTGTTAACAACAATCATCTCTTGACTAGAACTGTTAGATGGTGAACTACTGCCCTCTATCGGCACCTTCAGGGAATGTTTCATATTGCATGGGACAGGAGAATCTTTTCCCACTTTTTTAAGGGCCTCAGCGTAAGATAGTTGTTGCTGTTGCTTTATTTCTTGCACTTGTTTGGCTTTTACAAACTGAGTACACTCTCTTGAAGATGCCACATGACTGCCTCCACAATTGCAACACCTAGGAGCCGACACTGAACAGGAGACAATGTCGTGGTCACCTCCACATTTTGCACATCGCCTGCCCCCATTACAGGAGCCAGCCATATGGCCATAACGCTGACATTTAAAGCATCGCAAAGGGGGTCTTTGGTAACTCTTCACTTGGAAAGACAAACAGCCCACAAACACTCTTTCTGGCAAATTTTTCCCAACAAATGTAATCAAAACTGGGGCATTGGGGTTTCCACCGTCACGGGCTTTAAACCGCTTTACATCCCGCACAATACCTCCCTTAATGTTTTCTTTGATTTCACTCTCAGACATTTCAGCACACACGTCATAAATAACACCTCTTACAAGTTCAGTATTTTTTGTTCTGTACTGAGTTTACCCTTCGGAACATAAACGTTTCCCTTTTTTTCTTTTTTTTGCGCATGCGCAATGGCGAATATACAAATCTGGTACGGGTTCAACTCAGTCCGTGACACCAAAGGCCGGAAAATAGATTGACGATTATTGTACTGACGGCCGGAAAAATACTGATGATTGTCCCGGCGGCTGGAAAAACAGACTGGTGATTCTTGTTCTAGCACCCGGAAAAATTGCCACTGCCATAAAAGTGTAGTGAAGCTGCCATGTAACTCGGGGAAATGCATTTCTGGCCAACAATCGTCAACACATCCAGGCTAGTTAGCTGTCTGCACTGCTTTACTGCACTACATAAAGTTAAACAGATGCACAGCAAATACATTCGTTGATCTTAACATGTTCTTGCACCAGGTATCTCAAAATAATACTCCACGTTAGCTCAGGGACACCAAATAAATGCATGTGTTGTGGTCCGCCAAAGCTAAACGCAGCAGTGGTTGGGTAATGTTTTCCAGCTAGGTGCGTTAGCACAAGCTAAGCTAACCAGCAAAGTTTAGCGAGTATCTGCAAATTACATTTGAATTTAACTGACACGTTTGATATACACAGTAACCATAAACTACTTTGTGACCCTTTTCTTATTTTTTGAGACTTAATTTATTGACATACCACTTAATTAATCCGCTTTAAACTCTGGGAAAGTTCTCCAGCAACAAATAAAACCAGCACGTCCTCATCTCTTTCAGTCCGACAAGAAAAGTGTCCTAGTGTACAAGGTTCCGCTAGCAGTGACTGCACACATATGGTGGCAGAAAGCACCCATGTTGCCTGAGGGTTAACATGCAGACAGCAGAGCGGAGGTGGCGCACTGGCACAGCACAACGAAAATACTGTAGGTTGAAGGCAACTGTGATAAACACAAGTGACACCAAGGCTGAATAACCTCAAAGCAAAGCTTATATAAATTTGACAGCCATCCTAAAATTCAATCTGCAATACAAAAGGATTGTTGAACCAGGTTTACACTTTTAAATCTTTAATTGTGCTAATAATTGTGCGCATCTGTATTAGGTATCTGTGATAGATTGGTGTCTTGTCCAGAGTGTATCCTCCCTCATGCCCTATTCGCCCTATTGATGTATCCCATAATCCCTTGCGCGCCAGAGAGTTGCTGCAGTCAAACAACATAGAGAATCCACATGATGACAATTGTAAATGATTATACTACAAAAATGTAATTTTTTTTATGCTTTTCATCATGTTAATAAGAGACTGCATGCTTCCTGAAAACTTGCTAAAACAATTATAACAAATAAGCCGTGTCTGCTACGTTTTATCTGCATGGAATTTAATAAACGCAAATCAAATTTCAGACATACGAGGGCTGTCAATAAAGTAACGGTCCTTTTTATTTTTTTCAAAAACTATATGGATTTCATTCATATGTTTTTACATCAGACATGCTTGAACCCTCGTGCGCATGCGTGACTTTTTCCACGCCTGTCGGTGACGTCATTCGCCTGTGAGCACTCCTTGTGGGAGGAGTCGTCCAGCCCCTCGTCGGAATTCCTTTGTCTGAGAAGTTGCTGAGTGACTGGCGCGTTGTTTGATCAAAATTTTTTCTAAACCTGTGAGACACATCGAAGTGGACATGGTTCGAAAAATTAAGCTGGTTTTCAGTGAAAATTTTAACGGCTGATGAGAGATTTTGAGGTGATACTGTCGCTTTAAGGACTTCCCACGGTGCGAGACGTCGCGCAGCGCTCTCAGCCGCCGTCGTCAGCCTGTTTCAAGCTGAAAACCTCCACATTTCAGGTTCTATTGATCCAGGACGTCGTGGGAGAACAGAGAAGTTTCAGAAGAAGTCGGTTTCAGCATTTTATCCGGATATTCCACTGTTAAAGGAGATTTTTTTAATGAAAGACGTGCGGACGGGTCCGCGCGTCGGGACGCAGCCGCCGCAACGCTCCGCCACAGGAAAAACACCTCTGTTGAAAGCCTTAAGGACAAGTTGGAACATGTCCTGCCTGTTAAACAATTTCTCATATACTCACTCCACTGAAAGCCATCAAAAGCCGCCTGGATTTTACAAATGGTTATCAACACGGAGGTGTTTTTCCTGTGCCGCCACACCGCGTCGGCTGCGTCCCGACGCGCGGATCCGTCCGCACGTCTTTCATTAAAAAAATCTCCTTTAACAGTGGAATATCCGGATAAAATGCTGAAACCGACTTCTTCTGAAACTTCTCTGTTCTCTCACGATGTCCTGGATCAATAGAGCCTGAAATGTGGAGGTTTTCAGCTTGAACAGGCTGACGACGGCGGCTGAGAGCGCTGCGCGACGTCTCGCACCGTGGGAAGTCCTTAAAGCGACAGTATCACCTCAAAATCTCTCATCAGCCGTTAAAATTTTCACTGAAAACCAGCTTAATTTTTCGAACCGTGTCGACTTCGATGTGTCTCACAGGTTTAGAAAATTTTGATCAAACAACGCGCCAGTCTCTCAGCAACTTCTCAGACAAAGGAATTCCGACGAGGGGCTGGACGACTCCTCCCACAAGGAGTGCTCACAGGCGAATGACGTCACCGACAGGCGTGGAAAAAGTCACGCATGCGCACGAGGGTTCAAGCATGTCTGACGTAAAAACATATGAATGAAATCCATATAGTTTTTGAAAAAAATAAAAAGGACCCTTACTTTATTGACAGCCCTCGTATATATTAGTCTGGAAGAAAGAGGACAAACAGTGTTGTAAAGAACAATAATCCAGACGTTAAAGAGCAAACATCACTTTCCCCCAGAACGACATGATCAGGAAGCGAGCGTAGCTCACAGCAGCTCCCATTGAAGATAACAGAGAGACAGACTGTGATTCTCACGTTTACATAAAACAAACACAATAACAATGTCTATAAACCCAGAGAATATATTCATGAGAGTTTTAGGCACAATATGAAAATAGTTTTATGTTGCGATGTTAATGGTGTTGTCCGTGTGCAGCGGTTAAAGTGAAGCCCGATCAGAGCGTCTCAATCCAGTTCTCAATGTTACTGAGCTTTCGCAGTGCGGCGACCTCTTCGAAGTTTTGTGGGATTTGAAACGTCGATAGCGCGTATGACTGCCAGTCACCCCCCGGTGACCCTTAATTGGAGTAAGCTGATATAGAAAATGGTTGGATGTATAAGGTATTATCTGTTTACCATTGATCAAGCAAATAAATAAACAAACAAACAATCTCTTCATGTAGCTTCAGGAACTCAAGGTTTCTTATATCGTTCATAGATCACCAATTAAAGTCTGACTCATGACTCGTGTTCAACCGCTTATCTGGGATTGGGTCACGGGGGCAACAACTCCAGCAGGGGACCCCAGACTTCCCTTTCCCGGGCCATATTGACCACTTCTGACTAAGGGATCCAGAGATGTTCCCAGGCCAGTGTGGCGATATAATCTCTCTACCTAGACCTGGGTCTTCCCCAGAGTCTCCTCCCAGATGCCTGGAATATCTCGCTAGGGAGGCGCACAGGGGGCATCCTTACCAAATGTCCGAACCACCTCAGCTGGCTCCTTTCAATGTGAAGGAGCTGTCAGGTCCGTCCCTGTCTGGTCCCATGTCCTCCCCTGCTTTGGTTTTTGTCACTTTCTGTCTGCATCCACTTTACACTTTGATCCTCTGTTTTTGTTTTTCAGTTTAGGATTACTTTGCTTGTAATTTGTGTTAGTTTTTGCTTTTGTCACATATTAGTTTCAGCCCCTGCATTTAATTGTCTTGTTGATCACTTTCCAGTTCTCACCTTTGTTATTCTGGGTTTTATTTCTTTGCTCCATCCGTGTGTAGATTATTTTGCATTATATTTGGGAGTCACCTTTCAGTTTATTTCTGTCTGCTTAGTGTTCAGTCTACTGCCCTCTCTTGCACCTACTCACCTCATCTTTGTTTCCTCCCTCCACACCTCCATTTCTGCCTGCTTTGCTTTTTGTTTCACTGCACCCTCTTGCTCTCATCTTCGTCTCTTTGTTCCCCACACCTGTGCTTTGTTTGCTGTGATTGTCACCTCTGTTATTTAAGCCTTGTGTTTTTGATTCTTCTTGCCAGTTCGTTTTTTCTGTAAACCTCGTCCAAGCCTTTTGTCATATTCCTGGTTGCCTTGCTTTTGGATCACTGTTTTGTATCAGCCTTTGAACTCTGTGTTACTGTGTTTTTGACCACGCCTCAGCCTTGCCCCTGCCTGCACCTCTGTCACGCTGACTGGTACTCTGTGTACCAAACTGCTGTCTGCTTATGAGTTAAAGCCTTTTTGATCAAGCCTACGCTTCTGTGTGTGAGTCAGCCTTTGTGTCCCCACCCTCGCTGAGCCACGTCGCCTTACAACATGACATGAGCAGCGGCTCTACTCCGAGCTTCTCACCGTATCTATAAGGGAGACACCAGCCACCCTCCTGAGGAAACCCATTTCGGCTGCTTGTACCCACAATCTAGTTCTTTCAGTCATGAAAGCCCTCATGACCATAGGTGAGAGCATGAATGAAGATTGACCGGTAGATCGAGAGCTTCACCCTTTGGCTCAACTCCCTTTTTGTCACAATAGTATGGCAGAGCGAATGCAACACCACTCTTGCTGCACTGATTCTCTGGTCAATCTCAAACTCCATTCTCCCCTCACTTGTGAACAAGACCCTGAGGTGCTTGAACTCCTTCACTTGGGGCAATTTCTCCCAAGGTATGCTTGTGAGAAATAAAAATGACTCACAACTGAGGCAGTCGCTGCAAGATCAGATTTTAAGGTACTGTTATTAGTTCATAAAATCGTTCATGGACTTGCACCTCCCTATCTGGCTGACCTGGTAAACCCCTATGTACCAGCTCAGGCCCTGCGTTCGCAGGATGCAGGACTTTTATGTGTTCCCAGTGTGAATAAAAAGTCCGCCGGTCACAGAGCTTTCTCCTACCATGCCCCAGCTCTGTGGAACAATCTCCCGGCACACACACGACAGTCGGATACTGTGCAGACTTTTAAATCACGTTTAAAGACTCATTTGTTTTCCTTGTTTTATCATTAGTCCTATGATGTGTTTTTACTCTTGTATTCTTTAATGATTTAATTCAGTTTATATAATTCAGTTTTTTCTGTTTTTATGCTGTGTGAAGCGCCTTGAGGTGATCTCATTGTGAATTGGCGCTATATAAATTAATAAATTTGAAAATTTTGATTTGAGGCATTTCTATTGTTTTGCCTGTAATAATAAATATTGCATTAGTTATATTACATGATGCATAATATATTAGACACACATCACTGCAGCTTGCAAGCAATATTCAGCTCCATTTAATCAATTGTTTTATGCTGTCGCCAAACTGAATCACACAGACTGCCTGAAAATGTATTCATTTTTTTATTATTTTATTTTGTAATCTTACTCAGATCAGCTGATATGTACAATGGAGGGACTCAGTCCATGGGTAAAAAAATATGAAAAAGCTTTATCTTACGGGAAAACACAACTGCAGTGTATTACAAGAATATTTAGTAATTTTAAATATTTGAACAATTGGAGCCAATTAATTAATGCAACTGAAGAAAATGGTTTTATGCTTCAGCCTGAAATGTCACACACCTGTGTGTGTGTGTATTTGTATAAATAACAATGAAAAACAAGCTTCACTCCCTCCCAGACATCAGGAAGCTGTGTATTAAGCTAAGTACATTTTAAATATTAGGACATTTATTCTTGTGATTGCTTAAATACAAATTTTTAACCCACTTTTCTCCACCGTTCGCAGAAAAATGCACTGCTGGTTGTGCTACTCTCCATTCTGACGCTAGATGTCGCAGTTTTTCTTACCACGGTTACCCGGTCCTTGCTTATTGGCTGAAGTTGTGTTTTTTTGGTTAACGCCTTGCTGGACTTGCTCGACTTTTCCATTGGCTACTGAAGACGTAACTCAGTCCCGCTTCCAACCAAAATGGTTTGGTTTCACTGGCTTGTTGTCGCGGAGTAGGACGTCAATTTAAGCTAATGGCAGCAGCTATCTAGGTAGGTAAGCGAAATAACTGTTTGACACGTTGCTGTTAAAATAAATAAATAAAACAAACAAACAAACAAAAAAAAACTCAAAACGACAACAAGACTTCGCTTCCGGTCTTAATTATTAACCTTCACAGAAGCGTTTGGCGTTATATACAAACTGGCACTTGGCCGGCTTGTTTACATAGCCGGGACTCTGCTAAAGAGACCTAAATGCTAACAGTGCGGTGGCTGTTTGTGGTTGAAGGTCTTTTCAGATGCAAGCAATACGATTGAACAGTTTTACGATTTTGTTATAATCCAGCATTGCCTTAGTATTCAGGCTGACGTCCATCCTGCAGTAGTTTACATCAGCCTATATGTACACACGCAACACTTGTTTTTGCTCCCAGTTTTTCATGAGCTTAACTCAAAGATCTAAAACATTTTCTATATACACAAAAATATTTCTCTCAAATCTGTCTAAATCTGTAGTGAGCACTTCTTTGCTCAGATAATCCATCCCACCTAACAGGTGTGGCATATCAAGAAGATGCTGATTAGACAGGATGATTATTGCACATATGTGCCTTAGGCAGGCCACAATAAAAGGCCACTCTGAAATGTTCAGTTTTATCACACAGCACAATGCCACATATGTCACAAGTTTTGAAGGAGCATATAATTGGCAAACTGACTGCAGGAATGTCCACCAGAGCTATTGCTCGTGAGTTGAATGTTCATTTTTCTACCATAAGCTATGTGCAAAGGCGCTTCATGGAATTTGGCAGTACATCCAACTGGCTTTACAATCACAGATCATGTGTAACCACACCAGTCCAAGACCTCCACATCCAGCATGTTCACCTCCAAGATCATCTGACACCAGCCACCTGGACAGCTGCTGCAACAATTGGTTTGCAGAACCAAAGAATTTCTGCACAAACTGTCATAAACCATCTCAGGGAAGCTCACCTGCATGCTCGTTGTCCTCATCGGGGTCTCGACCTGGTTGAATCCTGTTTTTTACTGTTCAGGGCAGATGGCAAACAGCATGTGTGGCATTGTGTGGGTGCGCGGCGGTTTGTTGTCAACGTGGATTGACAGTGCAATTATGGTATGGGCAGGTGTATGTTATGGACAACGAACACTGGTGCATTTTATTGATGGCATTTTGAATGCACAGAGATACTGTGACGAGATCCTGCGGCCCATTGTTGTGCCGTTCATCCATGACCATCATCTTATGTTGCAGCATGATGATGCGTAGCCCCATGTTGTAAGGATCTCGACACAATTCCTGGAAGCCGAAAACATCCCTGTTCTTGCGTGGCCAGCATACTCGCCAGACATGTCACCCATTGAGCATGTTTGGGGTGCTCTGGATCAGCGTATACGACAGCATGTTCCAGTTCCTGCCAATATCCAGAAACTTTGCACAGCCATTGAAGAGGAGTGAACCAACATTCCACAGCCCACAATCACCAACTTGATCAACTCTATGCTGAAGCCGCTTTCACACCAGACCTGCTTCGAGTTGCTTCCTGTGGCGTCATGACGACGCAGGAATATCTGCATCAGGTGCGCGCAGCAGGGGGGCAGAGAGGAGGTGAGGACAGAGGAGAAGCTGCAGACAATCTGACTGCGGCCAGACTGGTTAAGGGGAGGTGATGGTCTAGTGGTTAAGGTGTTGGGCTTGAGTCCAGAACATCATGGGTCCTATCCCTGCCTGACTAGAAAATCACTAGGGCCCTTGGGCAAGGCCTTTAATCCCCTATTGCTCCCGGTGTGTAGTGAGCGCCTGTATGGCAGCGCCTTGTATGGCAGCACCCTGATATCGGGGTGAATGTGAGGCATAATTGTGAAGCGCTTTGAGCGTCTGATGCAGATGGAAAAGCGCTATATAAATGCAGTCCATTTACTGTGCACTCAAATTTCTCTTCTAGTTTATATTTGTTCTTGTGCAGGGCTGCAGAGCTGCGCTCTTTCTGTTAGTTTATCTTTCTTTGACCGCAAGCTGTGTGCGAGTGCTAACGAACCGTCCGTGTGTAAATGTGGAGACGCCTGGAGTTATACTTGACGTGTCCTGTCTCTGGCAATCAGCCTGTGAGCATTTAACAGAATGATGACAGAATTTGAGGGGAGAATGAGGAACTGCAGCAGCTAGCCAGTTTATTTATTTTTTTAATTGTTCACATGTGCACGCGCGAACAAATCGTCCGTGAGTGGACTGGGGATGTCCAGGGGGGATTTTTGTCCAACTGGGGATTTTTACTGGATGTGGACATGTCCTGTCTTTGGCAGTCAGTCTGTGAGCAGGACTTTTATGGACTTTATTTGAACATAATTGTTAGAGAATTTAAGAGCGAGGAGCTGCTGCAGCAGGTTGCAATCAGCATTTTTTTTTTTCTGTGCTCTTTGAGCGTGTAGTTTTAGTGCATTCTGTACATGGTATAAAAACAATCATGCGTGATTTATACTTAAGGAACAATGGAACACAGCAGGAATCATAAATTGGCACTGGGTAACTTTGTATTGTGAGGGTGTGGCTTCCAGTCACGTTGAGTACCGTCATTTTGCTCTGACTTGCGTTGAAACCACTTCCTTTCTGCTTCGAGCATAGGTCGCAAAAAAATTAAACATGTTTAATTTTGGCGTCCGATTTGCTTCATCCTTTGCATCCGTCGCACAGTTGTGGCATTGAGCTGCTAGTGTCTCAGCACTAGGTTGCTTCCACATGGTGTCGTCATGACGCCGCACGACACCTCGAAGCAGGCTGGTGTGAAAGGGGTTTAAGGAGATGTGTTGCACTGCATGAGGCAAATGGTGGTCACACTGACTGGTTTTCTGACACCCCACCCCCACCCCAATAAAGCAAAACTTCACATTTCAGAGTGACAGTTTATTGTGGCCAGCCTAAGGCACACCTGTGCATTAATCATGCTCCCTAATCAACATCTTATGTACAGATTACGTCAAAACTGCTGCATAGATTTTGACGAAATCTTCACAACGAGATATTAGGCCATGGAAGATTCAATGAAATTTTGGATGTGATCCAGATTCTGGATCAAGATTGCGCTTTATATAGGCTTTGAAGGATGTCAAAATTACTGCACAGATTCTCACCAAATTTGCACCACAGATCGATATTAGGCCATGGAAGGCTCCACTGAATTTTGGACGTGATCGGGATCTGCATTGGCGGACATCAGAAAGCTCTCTTTGCTCTTGTTCGTTTTGTAGTGAAGCTTTGCTTATTGTATCAATTAAATTATACAACTTTATGATGCAGTGGTATAGAGGAGGATTTTCTTAAGATCTGAAAGTTTAGCTACAAATTGCCATAAGGTACGCAGGAGTCAAATTAGTATGTGCATGTGCTAGTTTGTGCACGTATTATTCGAGGGGTGCATGTAATTTTATACTGCACTAGCACTGGTGCAAGTAACTTTATCCAAGTTTTATCAACTATAAGCACCAGTAGAATGAACCAATAAAGGAATAAATAAGGAAAAAAATTTCTAGTGTGTTGTCTTTATCTTCCCTGTGTTTGACGACTCTCACACACGGAGCGAGTTGCTGTGCTCTATTTGTTGTGGAAAGCTGACAAATGTCGCCAGTGGCACCGTCCCTGGGTTCACAACATCATGAAACGTTCCCAATTCAGGGAGTTTCATTATTTCATTATAACCTGAGCTCCTGCAGCTCCAGAGAGGAATTGTCTGACACATCAGAGGAGGAGTTTTAAGGTTAATATAAGACTGACTTTTGGTTGTGCAAGTAACTTTTTTGTTGCTAGCACCAGTGCAAGTAGGTTAAAAAATGTATTTTGACCCCTGGTACATCTGAGATGCAAGCCTAGATTTGATCTGTTTTGGTAAAAGAATATCCTTCTCTGCTATACTCCACTATGAAGCTTAGTGTGGTGATGCAAAATGCAAAATTTTCACTGTGCACAATTTCTCCAGTCACAGCCACATGAGCCTATAACTTTTTCTGGGTTGTCTGGGTGGCTTGGTGGCTTTGCTCATTCTTCTCCTTCTTGCACAGTCACTCAGTTTTTGAGAACTGTCTACTCCATGCAGAATTACCATAGACTACCATACTGTATGTATTTCTTCATAATTGATGTAATTAAAGTCCAAGACACATTCAGTGGCAGCTTTACCATCAGAGAGCCTTGTCCACAAACTACCACAAAAGACTCCAAGTTGTCATTGATGTTAAAGGGGGGCAATACATAGTATTAATAACAGGAGGATGTAAACTTTGGATCAGGGTCACTTGGGTAGTTTCCGTTGTCATTATGATTTAAAAAGAGTAAATCCCGTTGTTTGGCAATAAATGGCTTCAACCCACGGCTAACCTTGGTGGGGGGGGGGATGTTATCATTCATATTCTCTGAAAAATGGCCAAAAAACAGAAATTTTATCAGAGTATGTAAACTTTTGAGCACAAAGTTTGTGTGTGTGTGTGTGTGTGTATGTATATATATATATATATATATATCCTGCCATAATGTGCATTCCTATCATGAAACCATGTGTTGTGAGGTCAAATTTATATGCCTAAGGCTTTGGACACATATGTGCTTGTCAACTAACAAGATTGGGTCTGTAGTGTAAAATGTGGTCTTAGGTCAGGATGAAAACACAGGTCAGATGTCATGTTTTGCACCATAACACTACACATCACAATCATCATTGGTGTAAACCAAATGAACATGACAGTAAATCCTAATTATACTGAGCAAGTAAGTGCTGCTGGAGATAATTAATGTTCAAACCTGCAGCATCATCTGTTTAAATGGATGCAACTGTCTGTGATCCCAGTTCAACATCCAGGTGGTACATAAGAAAATCAATTCAATTATGTATGTGTTCCATCCACTGTAGGTCTGCAGTGATCGTATGTAAATCTAATAGGCCTGTCACACCTTGAGAATTCAGCCAGCGTATGCCGACAACCCCATTTCCCGCTCAGTGGAAATGGGGTTGTCGGCATACGCTGGCATATGGCTCGGTACGGGTCACAACAGATAAGTCTGGGTTGTCTTGCATTTCCACCGCCAACAGAACTCTTTTGTCAATTAGGCGAAGCATGTACATTTTCACGTGCATGTCATCGAGCATGCGTACACTTTTGCGCAGCTGCGACCCTCCATACGGAGGCCAGACAGAGTAATTTAACATTTTTTTAAAATTTTATTTAATTTTATTTTTGTCTCGCTGGATCATGTGATTTATTTTAATTGCGTGCAGAATGTTGAAAAATCAACTAATGCCTGTGATAAATGCTGACATGAATGAATGAGGCGCTGTGACTCTTTCAACTTTAAATTTTCTTGTTGTGGCACAAAGCGAGTTCTGGTTGAGGCTGAAAAACACACTGGGAGCAGACAAACACAGGACTGCTTTTAAAATGCTTCTTTCTTCAACCACGGCAAGGAACTAAGTATTTTCAGATATCGTTTTCCAAAATCAGGACGCTTTATGTGGATGAGGTTTTTTTAGGCTGTGATGATGAATCAAACTGAAATGAACAGGTATATTTACTCTGTGTGAATGGTTTTAATATTTGAAAGTCTGAACTCTTTCCATGACTGCAGCTTTGAACCAATCAGTGGACAGATCAATGGATGCATTTTGGCTTATGAATAACTCACAAGAAATGTGTCAATAATTGTGTAATTTACCCAAAACGTATGTCCCGCATATGTGGGACACATCCTCCAGGAGGATATGAGACATATGTGAATGCGTCGAAAATATTGTGCATGCCCAAAATCTTTTGACAAAGTCACAGTACTACGACGTATACCAGCGTGCTTCAATGTGCTCTTAACTTTTACAAAACGTACCCATAACTTATTAGACGTACACCAGCGTATTCGCCGTATTTTTAATACGCCGGCATACGCTGGCTAAATCGTCAAGATCTTGTTGTGAAAGTGTAGTGACACGGACCCACAACAGGGGGCGCAAATGAACGGTCAATAGATGAGCCAAAAAAGTAACAATTTAATGTTGTGAAGGTGCACAACGAATATACAGACAATCTCAGAATCTGATAACAGTCAATCCACAAAGGTGACGTGTGGGCAGGCTCGAGGATAGAAGACGTCTGTCCTGAGAAGAGCCGGAACCACACGATTTCCGCCGCCACCGAACCTGGTGAATACTGGAGCCGCCAAGTCCCGAATTCCCAGGTGATCACTGTCCCCGACTGTCGGATCTGGTACTGCTGGCGAAGAGCAAAGACAGTCAAGTGTGGGTGTGTGTACACCCCGTAACAACAACGGTGGGAATGCCACCTCCACCTTTAACACACACTCGTGCAGCGTCTGTTTAACCACTTATCTGACGGGATGTAGGACGAAACAGTCGCGACCCACGCCGGTCCTCTGGTTGACAGCTGCAACACAATAGCACTTGGAATCACTTAATGCTGGCAGAGAAAGTTACCTCCATAGAAGTACGATATCTCGGCGATGAGGTGGAGATGACGTCTGGGTTTTATGGAGTGAGATGATGAAGAATGAGTGACAGCTGTCAGGAAATAATGAGTGACAGCTGTCACTCCCGGCTGTGTCCGTGGCGGCAGCGCCCTCTTGTGCCTGAAGCCCGCACTTCAGGCAGGGCGCCCTCTGGTGGTGGGCCAGCAGTACCTCCTCTTCTGGCGGCCCACACAACAGATCTGACAGGTCCATGAGGTTGTTCACATAATTAATTGATGTGCAGTTTTGTTGGCACTATGAACTTAATTATTTCCAATATGTCAAGTGTATTTAACAAAAACATTGGAAGGGTAGTTGCACTATTTGTGTCAATAGGAGATGCACATTCAGTCATGATTCACATTGTAAAGTAAGTCCCTTCGGCTGCTCCCTTGTCTTTTGCCACAGTAGATCTAAGGTAGACCTGCATTTTGATTTGGCACAAGTTTTACGCTGGATGTCCTTGCTGACGCAATCCCACATTGCATGGAGAAAGGTAGTAGGGATGGGGTTTGAACTGGGAACCTTCTGCACTGAAACCAAGCACACTAACCACTTGGAAACCACCCCTACACCTTGGCCACCATTGTGGCTTTTCAATTTAAAGCTGTTAGTTGTCATGTTTGTTGAGGTTCTCTTGTATTGTATTTGACATTGCAATGCATGTCAATAAAATCAGCAGGGGTTTTTTTTTTTCTTCTTCTAGGTTTGCCATTCTTTCATTCTTTGCCGTTAGCTACCTGGAGCTGAAGACCCAGAGAAAACTGAGCCACTCATACAATGTGGATTTCCTGAAAGAAGAATGGCAAGCATACTGACAATTCCGGGGCCTGACCATTACGCTTGAGGACATCTGTCCAGTATTTGGTGTCATTCTGCTGTATTGCCTTGCGCACCTCTGTCTCCTGTTGTGCAGCCCAGACAGCGTGGACCCGTCCCTCTCGCCAGGGCTTGTGCCCTTCCATCGACAGCCTGCTCCGGCTGTGTGTTGGTGTAAGATGGCGTGGTGGGACGCTGAGGGCTGCTGTGGGGGATTGTGATGTCAGAGCCCAACAGCCCGGGTGAGAGCCGGCGTGGCGCTCCCAGATTCTTCGTGGGCTGCGAGGACGATGAGAGCGAGGTCGTGGAGGACAACATGAGGACAGACATGGAGCTGTATGAGGATGACGAAGATGCAGACTTGGTAGGAGAACTCTTCACACTACATAATCCTGTTTTAAATTAATTGGTATTAGCTTGGAGAGATACAGCATTTTAATTACGAGGGCTGTCCATAAAGTATAGGTCCTTTTTATTTTTTTCAAAAACTATATGGATTTCATTCATATGTTTTTACGTCAGACATGCTTGAACCCTCGTGCGCATGCGTGAGTTTTTCCACGCCTGTCGGTGACGTCATTCGCCTGTGAGCACTCCTTGTGGGAGGAGTCGTCCAGCCCTTCGTCGGAATTCCTTTGTCTGAGAAGTTGCTGAGAGACTGGCGCTTTGTTTGATCAAAATTTTTTCTAAACCTGTGAGACACATCGAAGTGGACACGGTTCGAAAAATTAAGATGGTTTTCGGTGAAAATTTTAACGGCTGATGAGAGATTTTGAGGTGATACTGTCGATTTAAGGACTTCCCATGGAGCGAGACGTCGTGCAGCACTCCCAGGCGCCGTCGTCAGCCTGTTTCAAGCTGAAAACCTCCACGTTTCAGGCTCTATTGATCCAGGACGTCGTGAGAGAACAGAGAAGTTTCAGAAGAAGTCGGTTTCAGCATTTTATCCGGATATTCCACTGTTAAAGGAGATTTTTTTTAATAAATAAATAATAAATAATAATAAATAATAAAAAAAAGGACCTATACTTTATGGACAGCCCTCGTATATTGAACACATCAGATTCTCAGTAAAAATTACAGAAGAGTCAACAATAGTAGACCTGTTGTGATCATTTCAGTATCACCTTATAGCAAGACATATAGGCATGACCTCCATAATGTTTCTGACTTTGATATTTGCTGTTGTGTTTTAAAGCTGCAACGATTAATCTACTCTGAACAGTCAAATCCAGAAGCATAAAACCCATTGCTTTTGACTCAACAGCAATTCCATGGCCCCAGGGGATTAAATTAATATTAAATTAATATATATTAAAATGTTAATATTTTTTAGTTTAATTTTACTGGTTTCTTGTGACAATAAACTGAATATCTATTGGTTGTGGACAAAATAAGACATTTGAAGGCATCGTCTTGGGCTTTGAAAAACACTGACATTTTTAACAATTTTCTGACATTTTATGGCCCAAACAACAAATCAATCAATCGATTCATTGATTATAAATATAATTTGTTGCAGCCCTATTGTGCTTACATGCATGTTTGTTTACATAAGAATGTTGCCAACCTGATGCCAGGGCACGAGATCGTTCAGCCACACACAGATTGACAGAGAAGCAGGTGATTTAAAGACAGTGTATTCCTCAATGCTAATTGATGTAATACAGGGGTGCACATCTTGTTCCAGAAAGGGCCAAGAGGGAGCAGGTTTTCTTTGCAGCCACTGACTCCACCAGGTGATTTCACTGATTAACTGATTCCATCTGCTCAAAGTGATATTAATCAGTGAAATCACCTGGTGGAATCAGTGGCTGCAAAGAAAACCTGCTCCCTCTTGGCCCTTTCTGGAACAAGTTGCCCACCCCTGATGTAATAGATAGGCCTGACACAAACTTTGCTGGATGGTATATTACCTCAGAAATTGTTGGGTATTTTCTCCTCCAAACATTTTTAAACCTTTAACAAGACAAACAGAGTCAAGAAACACCAGTGAGACAGAAAGTCAAATATTACGCGCGGAGTGCGGCCAGGCTGTACACCAAGGCTACACTAAAGTCTGGCCTGCTTTTCCGCTCTTTTTATTAAGAGACGCCCTCATCACATAAACAAGAAACTTGTCCTAAGGGTGGGGGTAATGACGCAAGACAAGTTTCTTCCCATAACATAAACGCATACGTCAAGTGCAGCTGTAAGGAAGAACACTTCAGGTCAGCACATCTCGTTCGTCTGTTGCAGTTATCAGCTGTTTTGCATCTGCCTGGAACACTAAGCATCACAATCAGTCAAAATTCAACCTTCAGTTCTTTTACTCCCAGTCGTTAGCGGCTACGAAAACAAAGTTATGTTATAACAATAAGTACATCCAGTCCTTCATTCCCAGTTCAGATTGACCCCAGAGTGCTAAAACAAAATTGAATTCTCAGGATTGCATTAAGACAGGTGCAAAACAGCACATCTCCGTTCTCATGAGAAAGAAGACAAAGCTAAAACAAGGTTGAATAACACGTACCTTCTCAGGGTGAAGTGCAAAACAGCACAACACCGTTCTCATGAGAAAGAAGACAAAGCTACAAATGTTTAACAGTGATAACATATATATATATATATATAAAATCCTTAACATTTCCCACCTGTTTATCACCTGTTAAACGTATAGCAGGCATCACCCAGCTTAGTTAGTTAGTTTATTAACTTAGTTTATTCTGTCCACGTTTTTATTAATTGAACACCACCAACAGATGGAAGATTTGAATCCAGCTGCTATTTGATCAACCAGTTTATACTCGTCAGGCACTCCTCTGGGGACTCCTATTGCGTCAATATATGTTGGATTTCCTACTCCTTTCCAATCTCTTTTTACTCTATGTCTGGCTATGCCTTTCTGCCAATCCTCAGGAATAAGAGGCTGCATATGTCGTAACGTCTTCAGGGGTCATGGGTAACAATAATGATATTAATGCACAATAACCTGACACATTTCGTGGCAGTCTATCAAAGATTCTGTTATCACCACACCACCACCATACATCACTCCTACCGACTGGTATAAATGAACCGTTTTTCTGTATTATTCGACTACACCACTTGTCTTATTACTTTTTCAGCTAAAGCTTCATAGGCTAAGAGTGTGTTAACTCATCACGTCAACAGTTCAAGCTTGAACTGGAGTTGTGAGCTTTTCAATATCATCATAATTCTCAGTACAGTCATTACAGTTTTCTCCACTAAGGTCTGACTGTTTCAATGCTTGATATTTTGGCATAGTTTGTTGGAAGGCCAGATTACGCTGTACAAATGTATTTGACACCATTTTCAATAGTAACTGCCAACATGGTCCTGAAGTCAACCAGGACCAGGGATTCCACCGGTTCACGGCTAGGGTGTCTTTATGCATTGCATCACGAAGTTCATTCAGCTCCTCCAATGCGTCCTGCATATCCACTGAATGAATGGAGTCTGGGATGAAAGTACAGCATGTTGTGTTCAGCAGAACACAAACTCCTCCCTGTGAACCAGTAAGCAAGTCTAAAACCATGCGATTTTGCATCACCATGGTACGTAAAGCATCTATTTCAGTGTTTTGAGCTGCTACTATTTTTTTTGTTACATTCATGAACAGACCCAATCAATAATTCAGAGTTTCAATCATTAATGAATTTTTTCCCACTCCTATCCAGGGGAACAATGAATGTGCTATTTTATCTCCTACAGACCACAATTTTTTGGTCCTTTAGTACATCCGAGCCCCACATGTGATTATGTGGTAACACATCTGGGTATATCAATCTCCTCCGTCTGGTGCTGCCATTCTTCTCTGTGGAGGTCTTACCACATATGTATGGTCAATCACCTGGGTAGGTGCACACACACCACCCCAATTTGGTGGGAGACTCATGTACAGTCTGGAACCATAAAGCCAATAGATGTCATCATACACCGGAGTACCATTTACAGGTGGTAGCAAAACTTACTAACATAAGCACATGATTCATCCGTTCCCCATGGACAGGAGCCTGTATAATTACATCCCCGTCCAATGTGATGAAGATAAGTACCATCCACATATTATGTTTTGGTTAGGCTTAAATTATTTGATAAAACATACGTTTGGGTACACAGACGTTTCTTAATTTTACCTACATTTTTATTCCCTGTCCCGTAAAAGCAAATTGGGAATGGCCGTTGTGATGACAATTTAACGTGATGATATTTTTGCGTTTCCCTTCAGTCTAGTCAATGGAGCAGCACTTGGGCACGCTTGTACGTCCTCTGTTGAAATCCCTATCATATAAGTGGTTGCACTGAGGCAAGTGGTGTTACATCTTATCAGATTTGCTGAGAACTGCTGCCCCCGAAATACAGTTTGATTATGCATCCGTATGATAAGACATTCTGTCACCCTAGCAGGGTACGGTTTAGCCGTCAGAGCTGGGTGTGTTGAGGATATAGGTATTTGCGAACAAACATAATAATTAGTAACGTAATTCCATAGCCAATAAATGAACATATCTGTACCACATATTAGTATGGTATATATGAGGGTGTCCATCTGTCTCGTTCACATTATGAATAAACCTCTTCTGATGTTGCTTGCGTTGTTCTCTGGCTCGGTCCACAGTGAGCTGCAATTCTTGGGTCAACCACCAGGCCAGGAATCCGAGGAGCACGAAACACACTAAGATCACAACACAACCGGCTGCCCTACCAACAGTCCGGCAGCGGCGGCGCTGAGCACGCCGCTCCGGGGTCTGCTGTAGTTCAGTCATGATTGCTAGGATACAGTGTTGTTAACCACCTCACCTAATAGTGCAAGGATCTCCCTGCTTCACTGGCATTGAGACAATCTATTGCTAATTAAATAGACTCCCTTTGTAGCCAGACTTCCCCTTACACTGTGGAGGCCGCCAACACACGCTGTATCTTACAGTGATGTATCCACGTTGATCTCTCCGCTATCTTTACTGCAGTTGGTGTTGTTAACAGCACTCGGTATAGACCTTCCCAACGAGGACTGGACCAGTTCTTCCTCTTAATCACTCTGATGAACACCCAGTCTCCTGGCTAGACTACTGGAAGGCCGTCCTGTGGAAGATCAAAATTATTCGGCAGTAAATGTGTTTAAGTTATCTCTTTCTGTGTTAATGTCTTTTTCATAAAATTTGCTAATGTTTGTTCCTCATCTGCTGTTTTAGTATCCATGTCAAAATTGGTAGACGATATGGTCGTCCATAAAGTATCTCAAATGGTGTTAACCCTGATGGTGTTGGTGTTATTCTCATATACAATTTTACTAGGTCCAACATTCAATCCAGGTTCGTTTTGTCTCTTCTATACATTTCCTTAATCTTATTTTTATTGTGCCCTTTGTCCTTTCCACTAATCCGGCACTGTGTGGATGATAAGCGCAATGAGTTTTGAGATTGACCTGTAGCGCTTCTCCTACGTATTGCACTATTGTATTAACAAAATGCGCTCCATTATCTGAATAGACTGTTTCTGGTATTCCAAATCATGGAATGATGTCTTTGCACAATGCCTTAGCCACTGTAAGTGCATCTGCATGTTTTGTAGGGAACAATTCTACCCATTTTGAGAAGGCATCAATTATGACTAAACAAAATTCCTTCCCTTCATGTTTACTCAGCTGTATATAATCCATATGAATCACTTGAAAGGGATATTGTGGTGTTGGAAATTTACCTCTTTGGGGTCTCAAATTGCCTTGTGAGTTGTGTTTTGCACATGTCATGCATGCTCTACAATGCTGTTTTGCATATGCATCGAACCCATAAAGACAAAAAATAGATTGCAATTGCGATATCATACCCCCTGATGAGACATGCGTCACGCCATGGCTCATAATAGCTGCCCATTTAAACATATTTTTTTTTGGCAATATGGGTTTCTTTTGTGGTCATATCCGGAGGGGTGTCATATAGGAGAAAAATAGAAAGAGCTGTTGCCGCCTTTGCGGTTTTGTCAGCAACGTCATTTCCTTTTGAAACACTGTCAGAGCCTTTGGTGTGAGCCGCACATTTGCATATAGCAATTTGGTTAGGCAATTTCACAGCGTACTGAAAGCGTACTGGCTGTCTGTATAAATTGATACAGCCGTACCTTTAAACAGATAGCAAGCTGCAGTTAAAGCAACTAATTCAGCTGCTTGTGCTGAAAATGAGGATGGCAATGAAGCAGAATCCAATACTTCTGAATTTGTGACAACAGCATATCCAGATTGTGTTTGTCCATAAGCGTTTTTAGTGGAAGAACCATCCACATACACAATTGTACTGTTTGGGATGGGTGTGTCCTGGAGGTCTGGACGTGCTTTCGTACAGACCGTAGCTACATCAAGACAATTGTGCGGCTCACCATACTCAGGTAAGGGTATCAATGTGGATGGATTCAATGTTGTACATCGCTCTACCGTAAGATGTGGTTGTGATAATAGCAAGGACATACACGAAAGATGTCTTGCTGGGGACAAAAGGCTCATGTTTGTCTGCAACAGAAGTGCAGAGACTGCATGTGGAACTTTCAGTGTCAACTGATGGAATAGAACAACATTACTGCTACTTTGAACAGCCATAGAGGCTGCAACAACAGCCTGTACACATGGTGGTAGAGCACTTGCTACTGCATCCAATTTAGATGAGTAGTAGGCAACTGGCCTCAATTTTGAGCCATACACTTGAACCAAAACACTAGTCATGAACTTATTCTTACAATCAACTGTTTGAATGAATGGTTTACTATAATCTGGTAGTGCCAAAACTGTGGATGACACTGTTTGTTTTACTTTTACAAAAGCTTCCTCAGCATCTTTGTTCCATTCCAACACGGTTGACATTGAAATATCATCCTTGTACATCAAATCAGAAAGTGGACTAGTCAATTCTGCATAGCAGGGAATCCATGCCCTGCAGTAATTAGTCAGTCCAAAAAATGACATCATCTGCTTTTTGGTTTGTGGTTTTGGAGCGTGCAAAATTGCTTCCTTCCTGTCAGACAGGATTGTGCGCCCTGTGGCTGATAATTCATGTCCTAAATATTTTACTTTAAACTTTGTTTTTACTCACTTTGTGGCCATTATCAAATAAGAAACATAATAATGCTACTGTGTCAGTTATGCAGTTTTCTCGTGTGTCAGAGGCAATCAAATGTCATCAACATACACTAATAGTTGGCTATCTGCCGGTGGAACGAAATTAGCTAAACATGCTGACATGACTTGAGAATAAATAGTTGGGCTCTCTGCGTAACCCTGCGGTAATCTGGTGAATGTATATCGTTGTCCTGGTAATTTCAGTATAATTTATCTTTGGTCCTAACACTCCTTTTGCACGTGTAATCGTAGCTTCCACTCTTGTTTTCAAGACTAGATCATCATGTGTCAGTGGTACGCCTTGTTGATCTGCAGGATTCCAGTCTCCACGTACCTGACTCCATTTAGGGCCACATGCTTTCATCCACACCTGTTGGACTTCAGGTCCATTAAGGTGGTAAGATGTTCTAATGTTTTCTATATCCTGCATAAATCCCTCAATGTCGACATGTGGCGATGGTATCATGTCGACTGCTGCTTTGATATCATCAGCATTCCATGTCCGATAAACGAGCATGGTTGGTAGCTGTCCTGCTGTTTCTGCACGAGGATTTGGTACTTCTATCATAGGATAGGCACCTCCCTGATCACTATGTTCCACCATGGGAGGGGCTGTAGGCACTTTTGCTTGACTGCGTGTTTGTGGTTTTTCTGGTTTTTCTCTTTTTACCTTAGGTTTTACTGCCAAATCATACTGTGGTGGCAATACATCGTCATCCTCTGGTAGAGGAGATAAAGGTCTCTTTGCCACCGACGGTCCAGCCGGCGGTGGTTGTTGAGGCTGTTCTGGTTCTCTGTGCTGAATTATCACATCTTCTTCTGCCTTACCTACAGCTTTCTTTTTTCTTGCTTTCTCTAATCGTCGCTTCTCTGCTCCCTTCTGTCTGTTCTCTGCTTCTTCCTCCCAAAATGCCACTAAATCTGCCCCTACTTTCTGCATCTTTTTCTCATCACCTTTATGTTGCTGTTCTAACTCCTTCTTCAGCTTCTGTATACTGATCAGGTTCAGTCGTCCGTCAAAGTCATGTTTATTAATCCAGGTCTCCAATTTTTTGTTGTTTTTGGATTTTTTGCTTCCATAAATTTCCAGTCGTCAGTTGATAAATTTTCCTTATTTATAGACGTCTTACCCCCCATTTTTATTATCCCTTGTTATAATTTGGACTTCAGACGGGGGCACACCTAGGGTGTTCTAAATCTGAAGTTTTCACACTTTCTTTGGACGTGACAATTAATTTGCCGTCGTGTGGTTGATTCCTTTCACCTCCCCGTAGGAAGCGGAATCACTTGCCTCTGCTTCCACACGCACGGTTGTCACTAACGTTGTCCAAAGTATTACACACACACAGTTTTCACACAGTTATTTACACTTGCGCAAAACACTATTTACACATAGAAACACTCCTAATAATCGTACGCGCATTCTTATGCCAGGGGAGCTCGCCCTCCTGTGAAATTTAACTAATGTCCTGCATTAGGGGACTCCGCCGTCCCTGCCAAATTTAACTACTTTTTACAGTGCACGTATTTCTACCCGGGATTTCCTTTACGTATTAAAACAGAGGAGTCCGTATCCTCCTTCCGGAATTTAACTACTTGCGTCCCTCGCAACCGTAGAGGAGTCCGCCCTCCTTACAGAGTTTAACTGCTTTGCATTAACAGACGATTCTGTATCATCGCTTGCGGAATTTAACTGTTTATGTGATCTGATCACCACTCACTCAGTACTATTTACAAAGAAATTCTACTCACTGACTCGACTTCCTGTCTGTCTTCTTCGGGAAAATCTCGTCAACCAGACGATGCCAACGGTGGTCGACAATTGCAGACACGATCAATCGATCGGACCTTGGCCAAGGATTTACGTCTGGACTTGACGACCTCCGCTGGACACCTCCGGTATTGTTGAGCTCCCGGACGAGCCCCCAGTCAATGTTGGGTATTTTCTCCTCCAAACATTTTTAAACCTTTAACAAGACAAACAGAGTCAAGAAACACCAGTGAGACAGAAAGTCAAATATTACGCGCGGAGTGCGGCCAGGCTGTACACCAAGGCTACACTAAAGTCTGGCCTGCTTTTCCGCTCTTTTTATTAAGAGACGCCCTCATCACATAAACAAGAAACTTGTCCTAAGGGTGGGGGTAATGACGCAAGACAAGTTTCTTCCCATAACATAAACGCATACGTCAAGTGCAGCTGTAAGGAAGAACACTTCAGGTCAGCACATCTCGTTCGTCTGTTGCAGTTATCAGCTGTTTTGCATCTGCCTGGAACACTAAGCATCACAATCAGTCAAAATTCAACCTTCAGTTCTTTTACTCCCAGTCGTTAGCGGCTACGAAAACAAAGTTATGTTATAACAATAAGTACATCCAGTCCTTCATTCCCAGTTCAGATTGACCCCAGAGTGCTAAAACAAAATTGAATTCTCAGGATTGCATTAAGACAGGTGCAAAACAGCACATCTCCGTTCTCATGAGAAAGAAGACAAAGCTAAAACAAGGTTGAATAACACGTACGTTCTCAGGGTGAAGTGCAAAACAGCACAACACCGTTCTCATGAGAAAGAAGACAAAGCTACAAATGTTTAACAGTGATAACATATATATATATATATATATATAAAATCCTTAACAGAAATGATCACAATAAACAGTAATATCACAATATTACCGACATTGTTTTAAGACCATGTTATGCCATGAATATAATGATAATTTCACATAAAAATGCAAATACATCCTTTCAAAGAGCAAAGAATGTTTAATTCTCAAGGGTATTCAATAGTGGAATTGAAATGTGAAAAAAAAACAAGCCTAAATCAGTGATCAATTTCAAAAGGGTGGTATGGGCTAATAACCAGTGCCTGAATTAATGGGCCATTTTGTCCATAATTATAATGAGCTCTTCTCAGACGTCATTGGGCCTGTGCAAAGTGTAATAAAATAATTCAAGATTTGTCATGGCTTTTAAAAGATATTAAGAGCCATAACTTGAGCCAGTTAAAGTTTAATGTGATGTAAATATCATATTTCATTATTTTTGTTATATTTCATGTTGTTTAATGTTGTGCATAGGTCATAAATAATGTTAAATTGCAAAAAAAAAACATTAATCGAATTGGATGGATAAAGCATTTGCTGCCATGTTTGAAAACTCACAGTAGTTTTAATCGAGCGATGCACAGAGCCACCGTAACAGAGTGTAAATGTAAGCTTTGTTTTTTTGTTTTTTTTTGTTTTTCCCCATTTTCTCTTGTCATTCCCATTGTATGATTTTTACATTGCAGTGCAGTTTTTAGAGTGTTGCACGTGTCATGCCAGACCACCTTCAATATTTTGTCAATTTCATACATGGACAGTAACTAAACACAATGTGGATTGGGTTTCTTTGGGTTTCAGGTTCATGTTTTGGAAGAAAAAAGTAAGTTAACCAGTTTATTCTGCCAAAGTTTCTGGGTTGAGTAATGTCGTCATTTCACTTCGACTAGTTGCCTCGCTGTTTTGTGAACACCTCATACAGAGCAGGCTGAAAATGCCTCTTAATGAGACTCATAGAAGCAGTAAGACCCGCTGAAATGTTGGTAACATGGAAACAGACATGCATGTAAAGAGTGATATATCAAGGTCAGCAAAATAACCATGCTCGTCTTTATATACTCAAGGATAAGTTGATATGGTAATTTTCGTGTCAAGGTCAAGGTTACTTTATTTATACCAAAAGGTAAATTTGGTTTGGCAGTGAGTCACTCCATTCATAACAATCACATAACACATAAATACCGATTAAAAAATACCATAAATATAATAAAAAATAAAAATATAAAAATACAATGAGCAGTGCAAGTACAGGCCAATAGCATGGCACCCAGAAGAAAGTCACAAAGCGTGTGCCATCTCAATGCAAAATAGCAGATAAATTAATTAAATATACATTCAAAGTGATCTGTTAAGAACACTAATAGCAGCAGGAATAAAAGTGCTCTTGTAGCGCTTAGTTCTGCAGAAAGGAGCTTTATACCTCCGTCCTGAAGGGAGCAGTTCAAACTGATCAAAAAGAGGATGTGAGGCGTTCTTTAGAACTGCCTCAACCAATCTCTGGACCTGCCTCATGTACAGAGAGGTTGGATATAGCTGAGACTCTCCTCCAATGATTTTGCTCGCCCATTTTACAATCTGATTCAGACTGTTTTTTTTAACTGACAAATTTCCAAACCATGACACCAAACAAAAAGATAAAACAGATTCGATATAACAACGATAAAACATTGTTAACAGTGATTTGTCAATGTGAAAGGATGCCAGTTTTCTAAGACAGAACAAGCGCTGGTGACCTTTTTTACACACCACTTCACAATTTGACTCAAAAGTGAGTTTGTCATCAATAACAGTTCCCAGATATTTATAGGTGCTCACAGTTTCTACAGCCTGACCTTTTAGGAGAGTTACTCTGTTTGTGGGAACCCTTCCTAAAGTCAATGACCATATCTTTAGTCTTCAATACATTCATCTGTAGAAAAGACTTCTCACACCAATCCAAGAAATCATCAACAACAGGACCGTGGCCAACCTCATTGTCCTGTAGCAAGCTGACAATAACAGTGTCATCTGCATACTTAAGAATAGTCCTCCTATCCCTCCAACTTCTGCAGAGATCAGTGTATAAAATATACAAAAGTGGAGAGATAGCACTACCTTGTGGTGTCCCGGTGGAGGACTGGGTCTGATCAGACAAGACCCCATTTACTCTAACTTTTTGTGTCCTGTTAGTGAGGAAGCTCAGAATCCAGCCCACAAGATTGCAACTTAGATTAAAATGTTCTAAAAGTCTTGAGGCTAAAATATGGGGCTGAATTGTGTTAAAAGCAGAAGAAAAGTCAATGAATAAAAGTCTGGCATGTGCACCTTTTCCTTCAAGGTGTCTGAAAAGTAAGTTCATTAAAGTGACTCTGGCATCCTCGACCCCTCTATTTGGCCTATAGGCAAATTGCATAGGGTCCAAGTTGGCACCTACTTGATTAATAATTTCAGTTCTCACCAATTTCTCAAAGGTTTTCATGACAATGGACGTCAAAGCTATAGGCCTAAAGTCATTTAGAACCTTTGGAGTACAATTTTTGGTGGCAGGGACAACAACAGCATCTTTCCACACATTTGGCACAGTTTGCATTTCCAGAGACATATTAAAAATAAATTGGAAAATAAGACTCAGCTCTTTAGCACAGTTTTGTAAGAGGCGACTGCAAACATTATCAGGGCCCTGACTTTTTGGTTTGAGGGCACAAAAAGATTTTTCTACCTCTTTTTGAGAAATAAAAAAGTGCTGACTGTCTTTCACTTTATGCTTCATTTCCTTAATCTCTGAACTGTGATCTGAGATATCAAACCTTGTGTAAAAAGTATTCAGAGCATTTGCAAATTCAACATCTGTCTGAAAGTCCTTCAACAAGGTGATGGATCTGGACTTGGGCTCCTGAAGCCTAGCTATCGTTTTCATACACGACCAAGCAGATCCAAGATTTTTATTTGCCATTGTTTCCTCTATTTTCCCTGCATAATTTCTCTTGGCCTTTTCCAGCACCATTTTCACTTCTTTAGTAGCATTGCGTAATTCCATGACTGACCCAGATCTATGAGCCTCTCTCTTAGATTGTAAACTGATTCTCACAGACTTTGTGACCCAGGGTTTGTTGTTAGGATATATTTTCACTTTTTTAGAAGGAATCAACATATCCCTACAATACACCACATAAGAACAGATCACATCAGCCAGTTCATCCAGGTTATCACCACATGCTTCTTTAAATATGTCCCAATCAGTACATTCATAGCACTCCTGAAGGCAAAGCACTGCATCACTGTTCCAGTCCTTAATTTCTCTAGTGGAGACCTTCTCCCTCTTAAGCAGAGACTTATAGTAGGGCAGCAGGTGCACAAAATAGTGATCCCCAGATCCAAGAGGAGGCAAGGACACAGACTTATAAGCCTCCTTAACAGACCCGTAACAAAGATCGATAGTTTTATCCCGCCTGGTAGGGCAGGTAACGTACTGATACATATTGGGGAGAGTCTTATCCAAGGACACATGATTGAAGTCACCAAGCAAGAAGATTGGAGTGTCAGGTGAGTGAGACATTAGTTTCTGCACCACATCAAAGATGGCAGAACAGGCAGAGTTGGCATTAGCTCTCGGATGTATGTAAACCACAGTGATGAAGAGCTGTGGAAATTCACGGGGCAGATAATAGGGGCGAAGTGACGCTGAAAGAAGTTCTATGTCTAGCGTGCAGACGCGCTCTCTAACAGTTACAGACTTAGGGTTACAGTATCGCTCATTGACGTACAGACACACGCCACCCCCCTGAGATTTCCCCGTCACCTCTGCATCTCGGTCCAACCGGAAAGGAGCTCCAAAGCTGTCAATCCTCAGGTCAGCATTCCTGTCCCGATCCGTAAGCCACGTCTCAGTCAGTGCTATGATGCCATAGTTGCTGTAATCCTTTATATAACGAGCACTGCTCTGTAATTCGTTCACTTTGTTCCGTATAGACTGCGAATTACCCAAAATAATAGGAGGCAGCGGAACTCAGCCAAGCCCTCGTTTCTTCAGACGCAGACGCACGCCTCCTCTTTTTCCTCGCTTTCGTTTCCCACCTTTGCTTCCCACCGCACCAGGTTTTACATAGCCAGGTCGTAGTACCATCCTGGAAGTGTGCTCCGCAATCTCAGGTACTCCAAAACGCACTCCAAAGTTAAGCTGGAGCAATTCATTCCGGCTGTACTGCAGTCGGTAGCAACCGACTTTTCCTTGCAGTACGGCAAAAGCCAGACAAAACAAGAGAGTCCAAATACTTAATCGTATAGGGTCCATTTTAGCTGCACTTTGCACTGCGCACCGTATAAGCCCTTAAGCAATAAAATAAGACTTTAAAAACACTAGACTTTAAAAGCGCTGCAAACTTTCACCCACTGCCGAGTCGCAGCGTACGCGTGCGCCACCGGAAACGATTGATCTGCTGTGGCCAAGGTGACAGACCTAGTAATGGATGTTTTTCCTCACCAACTGTACAATATGCAAACCTTAACATGTCTAAGTAATCACCTTTAAGCCAGAATTGTTTTTTTTGTTTGTTTTTAAAGACAAATCAGAAGATCAATACATGAACTTAAATATGTCTTGAAGTTTATTTAAATCAGTTGGCAATAAATAGAAATGATACAGCAACAGCGTTGTGTGGCAATAAAATAGAAGTAGAGTATGGAGCAGTCTAATGAAGGAAGCTTCCAAGAGCTAGATAATGACTCTGAAAAAGATACAAGCTTCTGTGAAGGTGATTGGGAAAACTGAATATAGGCCAACTTCTGTATTTTTTTTTTTTTTTTTTTTTACTGCATTACCAGTGACAGCTTCGCAAGAAGAAAAACTCTCCTCACCACTTTGGACATAATGCAGCATTGAGAGGTGATACTGAATCAGTCAAGCAATATTGCCAGGGCTCTATGCTTGGTCCTAGAGGTCACTTGCCATGCTGGGCAAGTTGAGGTCACATCTACTTGCTACATGAAAGTTTACCAAACATGTATATATACCATATACACATACATGTTTATATCAGATTGCGTATCTGCCGTTACAGAGTCCCAATCCGATACTTGTATTCTCCTAGGTATTGCACTTGCACCGAAACATATTGCAAGCACATTAAAAATCAATCCATTGTGCATGTTTGACAAGTTAACAGCTCTGCCTTAAGGAGGAAAAAATAATAATTTAATAAAAGCTATTCCTTTCACTTTTTTTTTTTTTTTTTAAATTGTTCCTTAATTTCACTTAGCACAGATTTGTAGGAGTGAAACTGGGACACTCAGCATAATACTGATTGAATGTTTTAGTTGTAAAAATTATTATTATTATTAGTAGTAGTATGTGCAGAATGGCTTCAGAAGTGGATCTTTATTCTCTAAGGGGGGGCTGTTCCCACAACTCAACCTCAGTGTCTGTAATAAGGGCCCATTTACTCCATGTGATGGGCCCTTCTCAGACATCAATGGGTCTATGTGAAGAAGACTAAATTAAAGTAACTAAGGATTTGATAATGTTTTGTAATCTACTGTAGGAGCAACAATGAAGTTAATGATGCAAATGTCATATTTTGTTTTATATTTCATGGCATTTGATGTTATGCATGGATCATAAGTATCAGGTTTGACTGGCAATGCAGGCTGGACACAAATGCAGGAGGCAGAAACACAGCTCTGTAATTTTAAGGTGTTTACTTGAGACGTTAGCAGGGGTCGGCACACAGGCAGGCAGTCCAAAATGAGCAACAGTACAAAACATCAGGCTTAGTGTGGTCGAGGTGGACAGGCAGGTGGTCAAAAAACAGGATGAAGCAAAAACACAAGAACAGAGCTGGAAGAAAGGCACAAGGCACATCGATCTGGTGAGGGACAAAGGCAAGTAATGTTTAAAACGGTTAAAATACATCAACGTTGGGTGGACATAACATGATCCCCTCCTCACCCTCTGTTCTCTCTCTACAAGTCAGATGAAAGCCAGGCCTCCAGCACACCGAATGAACAAAGGAAACGGTCCTTTAATCTGTAAAATAAACTGTTAATTTCTGAATGTAACAGCACACAGCTGCCTCTGGAGGATTTATTGTTTTAATCACTGCTCTGCTTCAGACTTTTTTCTGAAGTTAAATTTGACACAGACTGCACCTCATTTCACATCTCTCACACACACACAGACTTGACTTTGTACATACGCAAAAAAGCAGAGTGCTGTGGCCAGACAGACATCCGTCTTCGAAATTTGTGCATCAGCATTCAACTCAAGGCAGAACTGGCGGATAATCGGTTGACCTCCAGTGATAATGTCCTTTTAAAACATTTGTGCTCTGTGATGAATGCAGAAGTGTGTATGCTTGTCACATGCATGTGAAATGAGGTGAGGAGAAACGTGCATGGATTTAGAGATTCAAGTTTCATTTATCCTAAAACAGTGGATCAGGAAAATGCTTTTGCTGCCCCCAGATCATCACTGAACTACTTTGATTGATTGTTGACCAGATTTTTTTTAACTGAGGCTGAAAATTAACTTACCACATCTGTCAAGTGAGGGGCGTGAAGCACTAGTCAAACTGCACCATTCACTTGTCAATGCCAAGTGGGCAAGCGTTACTGCCAAGCTCTGACTGCACAGGGGCGAAATTATGGTTATATGCTGTGAAATCAAAACGTTTATTTGTCACATGCACAGTTACAAATATACAGCCTGCAATGAAATGTTTCTCTGAATCACTCCTGAAAGTTTGCATTGCTTAATGAACTACAAAAAAAGTATAAAACAGTCATTTAAATCTAGCAAAATAACCAGTATGTACATTTTTGAAATAGTGTAATTTTGCTTCACTAAAACAGATGTGCAAACAGTATGCTGGTATAAGACACGTAAAGCATGTTAACTACAGTAAAATGACCAGAGATATACAAAATACTTGAACCCAACACACACTCTGAAAAAATAGCAGCATGTAGCCAACAAATACAACAGAAGCACAAATCAATGACTCGATCTCTGTTAAAATATACAAAGTTATAGTTTAATGTTCCCCAATGCAGTAGTGTATTGTCAGTGAGAGTACTATGAGTGTGAGGCATGACCTGATTGAGGAGCCTAATGACCTGTCGATAAAAGAATCGCTGTCCTTGTTAGAAGACTGCAGAACTGTTTACCTGACATCAGTAAACAGAACAGTGTTACTCTGGTGGGAAAGGTCTTTCATGACCACTGATGTAGATGTCCTGCAGAGAGGGCAGATCAGATCTGGTACAGTGCTCTGCTGCTTTGATCACTCTCTGCAGGGCTTTGCTGTCTTGAACTTTGTGCCATTACATGAACTGAGTGGGGATTGAGTGCCTATATTGTATATACAATTTGTTCATGTAAATGGGGAATCTTCTTCACAGACTAAAGTTAATTATGGAGTTCCACAAGGTTCTGTGCTAGGACCAATTTTATTCACTTTATACATGCTTCCCTTAGGCAGTATTATTAGACGGTATTGCTTAAATTTTCATTGTTACGCAGATGATACCCAGCTTTATCTATCCATGAAGCCAGAGGACACACACCAATTAGCTAAACTGCAGGATTGTCTACAGACATAAAGACATGGATGACCTCTAATTTCCTGCTTTTAAACTCAGATAAAACTGAAGTTATTGTACTTGGCCCCACAAATCTTAGAAACATGGTGTCTAACCAGATCCTTACTCTGGATGGCATTACCCTGACCTCTAGTAATACTGTGAGAAATCTTGGAGTCATTTTTGATCAGGATATGTCATTCAAAGCGCATATTAAACAAATATGTAGGACTGCTTTTTTGCATTTACGCAATATCTCTAAAATCAGAAAGGTCTTGTCTCAGAGTGATGCTGAAAAACTAATTCATGCATTTATTTCCTCTAGGCTGGACTATTGTAATTCATTATTATCAGGTTGTCCTAAAAGTTCCCTAAAAAGCCTTCAGTTAATTCAAAATGCTGCAGCTAGAGTACTGACGGGGACTAGAAGGAGAGAGCATATCTCACCCATATTGGCCTCTCTTCATTGGCTTCCTGTTAATTCTAGAATAGAATTTAAAATTCTTCTTCTTACTTATAAGGTTTTGAATAATCAGGTCCCATCTTATCTTAGGGACCTCGTAGTACCATATCACCCCAATAGAGCGCTTCGCTCTCAGACTGCAGGCTTACTTGTAGTTCCTAGGGTTTGTAAGAGTAGAATGGGAGGCAGAGCCTTCAGCTTTCAGGCTCCTCTCCTGTGGAACCAGCTCCCAATTCAGATCAGGGAGACAGACACCCTCTCTACTTTTAAGATTAGGCTTAAAACTTTCCTTTTTGCTAAAGCTTATAGTTAGGGCTGGAACAGGTGACCCTGAACCATCCCTTAGTTATGCTGCTATAGACGTAGACTGCTGGGGGTTCCCATGATGCACTGTTTCTTTCTCTTTTTGCTCTGTATGCACCACTCTGCATTTAATCATTAGTGATCGATCTCTGCTCCCCTCCACAGCATGTCTTTTTCCTGGTTCTCTCCCTCAGCCCCAACCAGTCCCAGCAGAAGACTGCCCCTCCCTGAGCCTGGTTCTGCTGGAGGTTTCTTCCTGTTAAAAGGGAGTTTTTCCTTCCCACTGTAGCCAAGTGCTTGCTCACAGGGGGTCGTTTTGACCGTTGGGGTTTTACATAATTATTGTATGGCCTTGCCTTACAATATAAAGCGCCTTGGGGCAACTGTTTGTTGTGATTTGGCGCTATATAAAAAAATTGATTGATTGATTGTATTGAATTTTGATTTATGCCATAAAACTCCACACTGTACACCAGTTTGACAATCTGTGATGACACCAGATTAGATTTTGTTTTGATGTGTTTATAACACTATACATAAGTGTTAGTGTCAATTCAGTTTTATTCTTAAAACGCTCAACTTGAGCATTTATTTTTCGTGGTTTCATCATGGCTGTATACATCCTCTTAGATTTGCATCATACACTCATGTATTTCTTGTGCCCTGAGGCAGGCCTTAGTAATGTTTTCTCTTCTCCTTCCTCCAGCCCCCAGAGCAGCAGATCGTGGTGGGGATCTGTTGCATGATGAAGAAATCAAAGTCCAAGCCAATGACCCAGATCCTGGAGAGGCTGTGCAGGTTTGAGTACATCACTGTTGTCATCTTCCCAGAGGACGTAATCCTCAACGAACCTGTGGACAAATGGCCTCTATGCAACTGCCTCATCTCCTTCCACTCAAAGGGTACACTTTGCAAAACACACGTGCAAACCTATTCATGCTTTCACAAAGCCTTATGATTGGGTCTCCACATTTTCCTTCTCATCATTTCCTTCTCATGTATGTACTCTTCATACTCTCATGAAAAAAATCAGATCTGAGTCACATATAAGCACAATTTTGGATTTGGGCCACATTTGACCTGCAGTCTAAACTTAGATGAAATTAGGCTTCTGGTTTTTCTGTCATTAGAAAGTTAATGTAGCCACAAAGAACACATCTACACTATCCATAATGGACAAAGCTGAGTTTTCAAGTGTTGTTGAAATGTGCCGTTTCTTTGACGAAGATAAGTCGCTGCTCACCACATCTCTTCTCCCCAAGTGACTGGGGGATGGGGGGGTGGTGACCTGCTGCCATATGTCACATTCTAGAAAGTGCCTGACAACTGTGCTGCCATAAGTACATTTAATAAGTATGGATCGGCTCGTGTAAGGCAATATAATGCGGCAGTCAGCAAAAACTATTCAAATTGTTTATGAGCTAACACCATTTGCAACGTCAACGTTACCAGACACTTCTAATGACATTTTTACATGTTCAGGGGCAAAGGAAGTGGTTTACTGAGCGTGTTTGTTGCTTGCCCTGTGCTATTACATCAATTAACAATTAGCAGAGCTGGTGTGAAGATTGATGTGATATGATTGATTCATTTTTGTCCCGAGTGAAAAGATGACACGCCCCAAACATCTAAAAATAGAGCCCAGGTTTTAAAATCCTGGATCCTAACCAGGGCTCCAAGACCCCCCCCAGGATGTCGCAGTCAGCTGAAGGGGTATTGTAATCATCTTGCCATCTGACCTCCTAATGGCCTGTGCACCTGTCCATATGAGGATGTAAACACTTTATCCCTTGCATGGGCTTAGGCATGTTTATCATTTGTCAGTAATGCATCCTGGCATGGACTAGTGGCCTTCTGATGATCGTTGACTTTCTTTTTCTGGGGAAATGTGTCAGCTTACTCATTAACAAGGTAAGCACAATTTAACTTGTACAGGCAAAGAGATGTTTTGCTGTCAAGAATGTATCAAAGGGTGAACCAGAAGCCTATTGAAGATGGGTGGCCTTGATCTACAACCCCAATTCCAATGAAGTTGGGACGTTGTGTGAAATGTAAATAAAAACAGAATACAATGATTTGCAAATCCTCTTCAACCTATATTCATTTGAATACACAACAAAGACAAGATGTTTAATGTTCAAACTGATAGACGTTTTTGTTTTTGTTCAAATATTTACTCATTTTGAAATGGATGCCTGCAACACATTTCAAAGTTGGGAAAAGTTGGGACGGGGCAACAAAAGACTGGGAAAGTTGATGAATGTTCAGAGAATACCTGTTTGGAACATTCCACAGGTGAACAGGTTAATTGGAAACAGGTGAGTGTCATGATTGGGTATAAAAGAAGCATCCCCAAAAGTCTCAGCCGTTCACAAGGAAAGGTGGGTCGAGGATCACCACTTTGTGAACAACTGTGTGAAAAAAATTGTTCAACAGTTTAAGAACAATGTTTCTCAATGTTCAATTGCAAGGAATTTAGGGATTCCATCATTTACAGTCCATAATATAATCAGAAGATTCAGATAATTTGGAGAACTTTCTACACGTAAGCAGCAAGGCCGTAAACCAACATTGAATGCCCGTGACCTTCGATCCCTCAGGTGGCACTGCATTAAAAACCGACATCATTGTATAAAGGATCTTACCATGTGGGCTCAGGAACACTTCAGAAAACCGTTGTCAGTTAACACAGTTCGTCGCTACATCTATAAGTGCAAGTTAAAACTCTACCATCAAAACGAAAGCCATACATCAACAACATCCAGAAATGCCGCTGCCTTCTCTGTGCCCGGGCTCATTTGAAATGGACAGACGCAAAGTGGAAAAGTGTGCTGTGGTTTGATGAGTCTACATTTCAAATTGTTTTTGGAAATCATGGATGTCGTGTCCTCTGGACAAAAGAGGAAAAAGACCATCTGGATTGTTACCAGTGCAAAGTTCAAAAGTCAGCATCTGTGATGGTATGGGGGTGTGTTAGTGCTCATGGCATGGGCAACTTACACATCTATGATGGCACCATCAGTGCTGAAAGGTACATCCAGGTTTTGGAGCAACGTCTTTTTCAGGGATGTCCCTGCTTATTTTAGTAAGACAGTGCCAAGCCACATTCTGCACGTGTTACAACAGCGTGGCTTCATAGTAAAAGAGTGCTGGTACTAGACTGGCCTGCCTGCAGTCCAGACCTGTCGTCCATTGAAAATGTGTGGCGCAAAATACCAGTCCTCAGTTCCCAAACGCTTATTGAGTGTTGTTAGAAGGAAAGGTGGTGTAACACAGTGGTAAACAATGTGTGGCACATTATGAAGGGCAAAATATGAGAACGGAGACCCCGGACTGTTAAACAACTGGAGTCGTACATCAAGCAAGAATGGGAAAGAATTCCACCTAGAAAGCTTCAACAATTAGTGTCCTCAGTTCCCAAACGCTTAGTGGCAAACATACCACTGTCCCAGCTTTTTTGAAACGTATTGCAGGCATCCATTTCAAAATGAGCAATTCAATTGAATATTGAAGAGGATTTGAAAATCATTGTATTCTGTTTTTATTTACATTTTACACAACATCCCAACTTCATTGGAATTAGGGTTGTACCTTTTTAGTGGGAAAATAGTGAGCTATTCTTTAACCAGTCACAGTAAATCGAATAGCATTTCCTTTCACATCTGATACAGATGTTCAAAGCATTTTACAGTGATACCTCACTCACTCACGCACTCATCTGCACACTGGGAACAACGTGAGGATTAAGGGCCCTGTTGATACAATTGAACATAGACTGCAGATAACTGCAGAACTTTATCTTTAGAGGTATTAAATGTTAAATTTGTTGTTGTTGGTTTATTTATTTATTTATTTTTCCTGCATTTAAACTAGGATTCCCTTTGGATAAGGCAGTGAGCTATGCCAAACTAAGAGAACCTCTGCTCATCAATGACCTAAACATGCAGTACTACATACAGGACCGGTATGGCCAAATACTTGAGTAATTTTTACATACAAGCAAAAGCAGTGTGTGAAACTAAACTTTTTGTTCCCCCACATAGGAGAGAAGTGTATCGCATCCTGCAAGAGGAAGGGATTGATCTGCCGCGCTACGCTGTGCTCAACCGTGACCCAGATAAACCAGATGGTCAGGCTGTTCGTTTAAAGATCATCAGTGTTTGTTCCTTATGTATAGGTTCTAAAGCTAAAGTTTTTTTTTTTTTTCATCTTGGTAAGAACCAAATAATTTGCAGTGTATTTAAAAAAAAAAAAAAAACTTTAGATTTAGAAGTGTTAAATGATTTCTCTTGTTTTAGTAAGTCCCTTCGGCTGCTCCCTTTTTTGCACTCGGGGTCGCTACAGCAGATCCAAGGTGGATCTGCATGTTAAATTGGCACAAGTTTTACACCGGATACCCTTCCTGATGCATTACACATTGCATGAAGAAATATGGCACGGCTGGGGTTTGAACCGTGCTGCAAACATGCGCACTAACCTCTTGGCAAATAATTTATCTTGTTTTAAGCGTTAATTTCTTATTTTTAAGTGCTCAGTATGCTTATTTTTAGCTTTAACAACCTTAACTCAAGACACTTTGTCAAGTGAAATTATCTGTCCATGCAGCAAGATAATTTCCCTCAGATTTACTGTTTTTATCTTTTTTTGACACCCGAGCAGGGGTGGTGGCCAAGTGGTTAATGCGCTTGGTTTCAGTTCAGAAGGTTCCGGGTTCAAATCCCACCCCTGCCACATTGCTCCATGTAATGTGGAGTTGCGTCAGTAAGGGCATCCGGCGTAAAACTTGTGCCAATTCAACATGCAGATCCACCTTGGATTTGCTGTGGCGACCCCGAGTGCAAACAAGGGAGCAGCCGAAGAGACTTACTTTTATCTTTTTTGACACCCCTCTTTTAGACGATCAGCATGAGAGAAATTGAGTAGTGTTGAAAAAACTTTTAAGATGAAATGTCTTCTGAATTTTGAACATCTCAAATCTATTATTTATGACTGTTTAATAATACCTAAATATGAATATTTAATTTAAAACAGTTAACATGACATTTGTTTTTTTTATATTGTTGACATTCATTACACTTTTAATTTAGAAAGTTTTTGTCCTCTTTGACAAAACAGCGCTCAAGAAAATGCCAGTGCAGCATTCTGAAACAGTTTAGAGAACATGGGTTTTATTTCAGCTTGTGGATAAATATAGTTTGAAGTGTGAATCAGCAACAAGTGTTGCATACTTAAGTGTTTTTATATGAAGGACTTGATATTTAAACCCTGTTTACATATTCTAAAGTAGAGATGGTGTCTGTCGTGAAAGTCATTTTATATCTTCTCCCTCCTTGTCAGTTGTTTGTCTTTTGAATGCTTCCAGTTTCTCTGGGTCACTACAGTGGATCCAGTACAGATCTGCATTGGGCTTTGACATAGTTTTTGTACCGAATGCCTTTCCTGAAGCAACTCCAGTTGTATATGGAGAAACACACACAGCCCTCAGTCTTCCCAAGCGATTTCCCAGCTAAGTATTAATAGAAGTGAATAGAAATGAATAAATCTGTATTGTCCACCAAAGTGGAAAATTCTTTAGCTCACTAACAGAAACGACACAAGTAGCTCATCAGCGATGATTTTTTTTTTTTTTTTTTTTTGCAACAACCAGAGAATGCTGCAGTCTTTAAAGTCCAGAGTTTAAAGTCCTGTGAATTGGTTTCATAAGAGAGACAGATCTGGTGTGATCTCTGTGTTATTTTGGACTTCCTGACATTGGTTTTGTTTGTGTCTCAGAGTGTAACCTGGTGGAGGGAGAGGACCATGTGGAGGTGAATGGAGAGATATTCCAGAAGCCTTTTGTTGAAAAGCCTGTCTGTGCTGAGGACCACAATGTTTACATCTACTATCCCACATGTGCTGGTGGAGGCAGTCAGCGTCTGTTCAGAAAGGTTATTTCTGTAGCTGTTGTGGCTTATTTCTTCTGTCACTGATTTGCTATCCTTCTAAAGTTATAAAACTTAGCAATATTAAGTCAGATTGCTTGGAAAGGAGCATTTGCCATAATTAGTAATTAATTGCAAAATGTGTCCATCTTCATGCCTGTGTGTTGCATGACAGGTTTTCATTGACTCAATTAATTGTGTGACTTGTGCAGATTGGTAGCCGGAGCAGTGTTTATTCACCAGAGAGCAGTGTGAGAAAAACCGGCTCTTACATCTATGAAGAGTTCATGCCAACAGATGGTACTGATGTTAAGGTAGAGCATGGATTGAATATATGAGCAAAGACTTGATAATTTAGTTCTTGGATAGAATCTGGGGTTCCTGACACAATTTAGATCTGTATGTGTGCTTCAGCATCCGTAATGAATGTTGACTTGAAATATCAGTCCATGCTGGTTCATCAAACGCCTCCCACACAGTAAATTTTGCAGAGTAATATCGACTCTGCAGTGAGTCCATATGGTCCAACTATAAATAATGTCAAATCAACAATATCATAGTGTAAATGAGCTATATTAGAGTTGATTGATTTAACTCTTATTTGGAATGGGGCCATACAATGCATCTGTAAAGTATTCACAGCGCTTCACTTTTTCCACATTTTATGTTACAGCCTTATTCCAAAATGGAATTAATTTTTTTCCCTCAAAATTCTACTCTTAGAACCACATAATGGGCCTCATGTATCAATGTTGCGCACTTGTGTTGCGTAAATTTACGGCGTAAACTTGAGTCGCTGTGACGTGTATCAAGCAGTGCGCACCTGCCCATTTCTGGCGTACGCCTGACATGATCTTGATAAATGCGGCGGGTGGAAACGATGGTAATTATAATAAACACGCCCATAAATATTCAGGCTCCGCTTCAGACACACCCTCATTTTACGACATGGAAGCCGGGAAGACGGCAATGAAAAAGAACTCCACCAATCACGACGCGTGCCAATAGAGCGTCAAAAGCGGCTGTCGTATCAATTGTTTTGTAGTATATAATCAATAAAGTGTTACAGTGGTCCCTCATTAATCGCTGGAGTTAAGTTATAAAAATAACCCATAATACGCGAAACCGCGACATAGTGTTATTTTTTACAATTATTATAGATGCTTCAAAGCTGTAAAACCCCTCACTACACAGTGTATACACTTTCTCAATCAGGCATGAACATTTTCTCACTTTTCTCTTGTGTGTAAACACTCTCAAAGTTCAAACCTTAGTAGGAAAATAATACCAAACTGTTTTCAGGCCCAAACATTTGTTTGAGAAATAAAAATAGAACGTTTTCCTATAAATAATTATGATGGCATTTAGAACTAACAAATTAATTTTAACGATCAATGAACGAGGTCGGACACATAAGAAATTATTAAGTGACTCACCAGTATTTCACAGATCGGGCCTCTGCGTCCTGGCGCTGCGCCTTTTTCCACTCACATCTCGCTGCAGCAGGTGTCTGTGTCCATGTGACAAACACAGTTAAGAGTAGTTGTTGGCGCTCTTTTCTCTTCTGGGCAACAAGATTCTTATCAACAGATACACAGAACACTGTAAAAAAAAAAAAAGGCATGCAAAATTGGACTAAATACTCCGCGAGACTCCGAGGCCACGACAGGTGAACGGCGTTATAGCGAGGGACCACTGTATTCTCTTTTCACATGTCAATAATTCTTGACATGTGGATATTTGCTCGCTCAATTAATAAGACACGCCTAATCTGTCAGATTTCTTTATTTTTAAAATGTATTTCTGTATTTATTTTATTGTGACAACCGAATGGAGATGACAAAACCTGGTTGCAGCACGGGCGAATTAAGGGAATGACGAAACTACATATGTTATTATCAATTTCATAGTCTAAAACGCTCATACCACATAAAGTTAAGCTCAGCGCTGCTCTGGCTCCAGGCTCGAAGTCTGGAGAAAAAGGCGAGCAGAGCTGTCTTTGCAGTCAGCGCTGTGACCACGGATCGTGCTCCATAACAATCCCGCAAAGGCGGGATTTGTATTGATTATTATGTAGTATAATCAGGAAAGTGTTATTTATGTAACATATGCATTGATTTGTATAATGGCGCTGTTTATCATGTTGATCATCTTCATTTTTATGTGGATTCCAGCGCTGGTTCATTTTGGTGTATAATTTACGCCACCTCTCGACCTGGTGTATATTTTCAGCGCAGCGTACGCCATCGACCACATTGATAAATGCTAAGTAGCGCAGTCGTTTTGGCGTACACCCCATATACGCTCAAATATCGCCGTACGCAATGTTGATACATGAGGCCCAATGAGAACATAGTTTTTTTTATTTTATTTTTACAAATAAAAAAACTAAGAAATCACATGTACGTACAGTTCATTCCAAAAGTATTTGGTCACTTGGTATTGCATGCATTTTAATTTGTTTATGCTAGGGGTTTTCAGTGGGAGAGTGAGCCCCCCCCCGACACACACACACACAATGTCAATATCTTTGAGTGTTTCTATTTGTGTGTTTTTAAGGAACTGTCTGTGCATTTACACATTTTACACCCCTTTCAAACATTTTAAACGTGTTTTTAAAAAACTTTCTATTCTATTTTTATCTTTTGTCATATTGTAAACATCGTTTTTTAAACATTTAAACATCTGTGTTTTTAAACGTCTTTGGCGTAACTAACACACTTTAACATAAATAATAAGGGATGGGTATTGATAAGATTTTATCTATCGATGTCATTATCGATTCCCTTATAAACACCTCCTGTGAATTTTCTGTGTACTGAAAGTAGGCTTTACAGGTTTTCTATGTCAGTAACATTTTACTGAGTCTTAAAGTAGATAAATTTGAAATTGGTCACTGGATCCTTGATCTCTGGACATATGAGGTCTGTTAGAAAAGTATCCGACCTTTTTATTTTTTGCAAAAACCTGATGGATTTGAATCACGTGTGCTTGCATGAGCCAACCTTGGACCTTCGTGTGCATGCGTGAATTTTTTCATGCCTGTCGTTTGCGTCATTTGCTGGTAAGCAGCCTTTGTGTGAGGATGGGTGTAGTCTCTCGTCGGATTTTCTTTGCAAGGAAATGGCGGAACGACTGGAGCAGCGCGCCTGCATCAAATTTTGCCAGAAACTGGGCGACAGCCAGGTGGAAACCATTCGGATTATTCAGACGGCTTTCGGTGACGATCCTGTGGCCATCACAAAGATTAAGGAGCGGTACAACCGGTTTAAAGACGACCGCACAACGGTGGAGAGGGAGCCGCGCTCCGGTCGGCCATCAGCATGCTGAAATGACCAGATCATTTCCAAAGTGAACACTGTGGTGATGTGGGACCGTCGTGTGACTATCCGAGAAATTGCGGAAGAAGTGGACATCAGCACTTTTTCGGCACATTCCACTGTGACAGAAGATTTCGCCATGAAAAGAGTTGCAGCGAAATTCATGCCGATGGCTTTGGCACGAAGCTGATGGCGGAGCAAATGCGCCTTCGTGTTGAAGTCTCAGAGGACATGTTGTGACATACCCACCTCTTCCACAATTTCACGGATAGTCACACGACTGAAAAGCCACCGAAAGCCATCTGAATAATCCGAATGGTTTCCACCTGGCTGTTGCCCAGTTTCTGGCAAAATTTGATGCAGTCGTTCCGCCATTTCCTTGCAAAGAAAATCCGAGGAGAGACTACACCCATCCTCACACAAAGGCTGCTTACCAGCAAATGACGCAATCGACAGGCGTAAAAAAATTCACGCATGCGCACAAAGGTTCAAGGTTGGCTCATGCTTCAATGCACATGTTTCAAATCCATCAGGTTTTTGCAAAAAATAAAAAAGGTTGCATAGTTTTCTAACAGACCTCGTAAATAAAAATAAACACAATCTGTAGTTTTTCTCAAAAGCATTTCCTTTCAGATATTAATGGCATGAATGTCGCTCCATACCTCTGAGCTGAGCTCACCCGGCTGTGCTGCACGTCAACATCAGTGTAATTCATAAAGAATACAGTACATCTCATTTTGGGAGGAAAAAAATGTGTTGTGTGGGCCGCTGAAGAGGAGGTACTGCTGGCCCACCACCACCAGAGGGCGCCCTGCCTGGAGTGCGGGCTCCAGGCACCAGAGGGCGCCGCCGCCCCACAGGAGCAGCCTCGGTAACAGCTGTCACCCATCACCTGAGACAGCTGACGGCAATTATCACTGGGGTATATCAGCAGGACGGCATCTCCACCTCATCGCCGAGATATTGTTTCTACCAGAGAGGTAACGTATCAAAGCTACGGAGTGTATCTTTTTGGATTTGTGCTTAGTTTGTGGATTACTGTTCCAACGAGAGGTGGAGGTAACTTCCCTGCTGTTCGGAGTCCTGGGTGCAAACGCGCCCCCATCTAACTGTCCTTTGTTCCTCGCCAGCAGTACCAGGTCCGACACGCGGAGGCAGTGGCCACCTGGGAGTTCGGGACTTGGCGGCTCCAGTATTCCCGGGGTCCTGTGGCGGAGGAAGCCGTGTGGTTCCGGTCTTACCTTGGAGAGGCGTCTCCTATCTTCGAGCCTGCCCACACGACACTTTTGTGAATTGACTGTTGTCCATTGCTGTGATTGGTTGTATTCGTTGTGCACATTCACAACAGTAAAGCTTGTTATTTTGACTTACTCCATTGTCCGTTCATTTGCGCCCCCTGTTGTGGGTCCGTGTTTCTACACTTTCCCAACAAAATGTTTTAGTCTGTTGTCTGTGTTACGACGTTTGGAAAGAGGTGTCATTTGATTTAAACTGGGATTTGCTTTGAAGCTATTAATTCTGACCTGACTCTGTCTAGGCAGAGGGTGGTGCAGCATTTGGAGCTGGATGATAAAGAGTCCCATTTAGTGACTTTAATCCGCACAAAACTGACTCACAATTGACATTTTGAAATGGCTTTGAGAGGGGTTAAGAAGTGGACTTGTCGCTTCTGAAAAGCATCGAAGCAGTGAACTAACGAAGCAGTGGGTCGGAGCAGTGCTTTATTGTTTCAAGCTTGAAAGTGGAGCCGTTACAGAAGCAGTTGATTACAGACCTGCTGCAGGGTCTGTAATCAACATAAAGAAATGATCATTTTCCCAAAAAAACACCCTCAAAAACAATGGCTGCTCTGAAGGACCGATAAGGGAATCATTAAGCAAAAAGGCTATGATATTGATGGATCGAATCATTTCTTAATGATTCTCGAAAAGAACTGGTTCATGATACCCATCCCTCACCCCCTCCACCTGAAGAACTTTGGCGCCCCCCAGGGAGGCACGCCTCACAGTTTGAAAACCACTGGTTTATGCCATTTCAAATACAAAAACTACAAAAAATTAAAATTTCTAAAATTTTCTTCCTTAAACTCAAACTCAAAGCAGATCTCTACAACTTGATATAAATTTATTATAAATATAAAAGCCAAGATGATGGGTGCATAAGTAATGAGTCACTTTGGTATAATACAGGGGTGACCAAGTTCGGTCCTCGAGAGCCACATTCCTGACACTCTTAGTTGTTTCTCTGCTCTAACACACCTGAATCCAATGAAAGACTCGTTAGCAGACTTTTAATGAGCCTTTCATTGGATTCAGGTGTGTTGGAGCAGGGAGACAACTAAGAGTGTCAGGAATGTGGCTCTCGAGGACCGAACTTGGCCACCCCTGGTATAATACCTGTAAATAGCAAGTTTTATTGGCAGTTTTCTTCAGACAAGTCAGGGGATGGATACATGAACAAGTCACTGAATATAACTTGGATTGATTTATATTGGTTATGAATAAATACAAACAGTATGGTACTCTATGGTAAATGTGTGTGGAGTAGACGGTTCTCAAAAACTGTGTGACTACACAAGGAGGAAAACAGTGAGGAAAGCCACAAAGACACCCAGACAACCCAGAAGAAGTTATAGGCTTCTGTGGCTGTGATTGGAGAAATTGTGCATAGTGCATGTTTAGCATTTCGTATCCCCAGTTATACAGCTTCATGATGAAGAGGTATAAAAGAAGACCTGAAAGTTCAACTACAATTTGCTAGAAGGTACATCTGAAATGCAACCCTAGATTTGATGTTTTAATGAAAAAAAAAACCTTCAAGTCTTCTTGAATATGATGCCAGAAGCTTGGTGCACCTATCTTTGGGCAGTTTTTTGCCAATTCCTCTTTGCAGAACCTCTCAAGCTCCATCAGGTTGGATGGGGCGTGTCAGTCCAGTCATTTTCAGATACCTCCAGAGATGTTCAATAGGATTCAGGTCTGGTCTCTGGCTGGGCCACTCAAGGACATTCAGAGTTGTCCTGAAGCCACTCCTTTGATATCTTGGCTGTGTGCTTAGGGCCAGCGTCCTGCTGAAAGATGAACCAGCATCCCAGTCTGAGGTCAAGAGTGCTCTGGAGGAGCAGGATCCAGGATGTGTCTGTACATTGCTGCATTCATCTTTTTCTCAATCCTGACAAGTCTCCCAGTTCCTGCCATTGACATGACATGGTGCCTGCTATTCATGCCAAAGAGTTCAATCTTTGTCTCATTAAACCAGCGAATTTTGTTTCTCATGGTCTGAGAGTCCTTCAGGTACCTTTTGGCAAACACCAGGTGGGCTGCCATGTGCTTTACTAAGAAGTGGCTTCTGTGTGGCCACTCTACCATATAGGTCTGATTGGTCAATTACTTCAGAGATGGTTGTCCTTCTGGAAGGTTCTCCTCTCTCCACAGATGAATGCTGCAGCTCTGACAGAGTGACCATCGGGTTCTTGGTCACCTCCCTGACTAAGGCCCTTCTCCCGTGATTGCTCAGTTTAGACGGGTGGCCAGCTCTAGGAAGAGTCCTGGTGGATCTGATTTTCTTTCATTTACAGATGATGGAGGCCACTGTGCTCATTGCAACCTCCAAAGCAACAAATGTTTCTGTACCCTTCCCCAGATTTGAGCCTTGAGACAATACTGTCTGAGGTCTATTGACAATTCCTCTGACTTCATGCTTGGTTTCTGCTCTGACATGCATTCTCAACTGTGGGACCTTATATGTATGTAGACTTATATGTACGTGCCAAATCATGTCCAGTCAACTGAATCTACCCCAGGTTGACTCCAATTAAGTTGTGGAAACATCTTAAGAATGATCAGTGGAACAGGATGTACCTGAGCTCAGTTGTGAGCGTCATGGCAAAGGCTGTGAGTATTTATGTACATGTGATTTATTAGTTGTTTTTTGTTTTAACTTTAAAAAAATTTGCAAAAATCTCAAAACTTTTTTCACATTGTTTTTATGGGGTATTGTGTGTACAGTTTTGAGGGAAAAAGAAATGAATTTTATCCACTTGGGAATAAGACTGTCGGATAACAAAATGTGCTGTGAATACAAAAGTGCTGTGAATACTTTCCAGATGCACAGTATGTACTCACTGCTGAGTCCATTTTACTCTGCAGTATTTAGTATGGGCATTACCATTTCAGAATTGGCTGAAAAATTCCAAGGGGTCGATGCAGTTCTTGATATGAAAAGTGCAAAATGCAAAGTCTATTACCATTACTTTTCTTTAAAATAATTAGGCCACCTCTCCAAAGTCTATATTATTCTACTTGATTCATCTAAAGAAAATACCCTCTCATATCTGCAGGCCTGGAAAGCAGACTTGGAAGTTGACATTTCTGTAGAGGAATGGAGTAAAGCCTGTCTTCAGGCACAAAAACAATCAATCAACACTAAATTCAGGCTACTACAATATAAGTGGATACTTAGAACTTATATAACACCTGTAAAACTCCATTATTTCAATCCTAATATCCTAGATGTCTGCGTAAAGTGTAGCAGCGAAAAGGGCACTCTTTTTCATTGCATGTGGCAGTGTGTAGAAATTCAGTTGTTTTGGAAGGAGATCACTTGCATCATTTCTGATTTAACTAACTGTAATATGCCAGTGGACAGTAAATTCTGTATCCTACACATCATTCCAAACACTTTTAAAGGAATGTCAAATGAAAGAAAACTCGTAAATTTTTGTTTATTGCAGGCCAAACATGTAATTGCCTTAAACTGGAAAGAAATGGAGAGACCAAAAGTCAATCAATGGATCAAACTGATGTCCAGCAACTTGGCATTGGAAAAACTGAGCTACATTTCTAAAGGAATGTTTGAGGACTTTAAAGACATTTGGTTGCTCTTTCTTCGCGTTGTGAAAAACTTCGACATGTAAACTTTTTAATTTAACTTGAGTGAACCGTGTGCCTTTGGGTGGGGGGTGGGAGGTTTTATGTTTGTGAGTGCTTTTTTTATTTTTATCTGTTTGTTTTGTTATTATTGTAATTTCTTGTTTTATAAGCAAAATTACAATAAAAATATTTATGAAAAATAAAAAAATATGATAAAATTTTAAGATCCTAGCTCAAGTTTAAGAGCTTAGCTACATGTTGCAGTTTTAAAATGTCCTTTTTAAAACAAAAAGAAACCACCTTCATCCATTAATTATACACAGTCTTTTAAAGGCATATCTAACATGGTCAGGTAATGAATTGAGGTGAAATGACCCAATGACTGTGAGGATGTGGTTCTTAATGTTAATTGTGGTCTCAGGTGTACACTGTAGGACCTGACTATGCGCATGCTGAGGCCCGGAAGTCTCCTGCTTTGGATGGAAAGGTGGAGAGAGACAGTGAGGGCAAGGAAGTCCGCTACCCTGTTATGCTGTCAGCTATGGAGAAACTGGTTGCCCGTAAGGTCTGCCTCGCATTCAAGGTATGCAGAGAAACTGTATTACTGTTGTTTCATTTGTTCCAGTGTATCCTACCTTTCAGACTGCCACAGGTTAATTATCGGGTGCTGTTAAAATTTCTTTTGTCATTAACTGATGTAATTATAGTATTTCAGTGCAGTTAAAGGTGTGCAGTGTGTGAGTTTTGCTTGGAGGCATGGTGCGATGAAGAACTGAAAACTGAGCCAAAGCCTTCTGAACCTAATTTCAGCATGAGAATGTTGGACAGTAACGCACACAAAAATAGGATGATTACAGTTTTGCGGCACAAATACTGCACATCAGCTTCAGCCAGAGTATACAGAGAACAAAGTGGTGCAGAGACAAGTATAAAAAAAAAGAATACAGCTGAATGTGAGACTTGTCAGTTCCTAACTACTGCTAAACTACAACTGTAGGAAATATTTGTTGATGCTTGGACTGTTATTAAATTAGCACTTCTAAATCTAGTTAAATCTAGAAATAAGCATGTTGTATGAATGAATGAATGAATGAATGAATGAATGAAAACTGTTTATTTCGAACATTTGATACAACAACAATTACAAGATAGATCAGTAAAGACAACAACAAAAAAATTCCTACTGTGTACCCAACATGTCCGAAAAGGGGTAGGGTGAAGCATCAGCTTATTTATCCCTACCCCTTCTTCCCCACAACCAGTAATACCCTTTGCCACATATACACATAAATTCCTACACACCTAAACCGATATCAATATATATATATATACATATATATACACATACATATACACATCAACATACATACACATATACATATATACACATATATATACACAAACATAAATATACACCTACACATACCTACTTACATACAAAATACTATATATTTACAAGCCGAAGCAAAAAACAAAAACACCCTAACCCTCATTACCCTTCCTCCTCCCTATACCCAGAAAAAAACATATTTTTGTACCGCTGTTTGAACTGGTTCATGCTTGTTGTACACTTAAAATAAGAAATAAATCCTTAAAACAAGATAAATTAACACTTTTAAATCTTGGTACACTCCAAATTATTTGGTTCTTACCAAGATTAAAAAAGAACTTTACATTTAGAAGTGTTAGATAATGTATCTTGTGTTAAGGGTTAATTTCTTATAAGTGTTCAACATGCTTATTTCTACATTTAATAATATTAATTCAAGACATTTTGCCAAGTGAAAATACCTGTTCATGCAGCAAGATAATTTCCCTCAGATTTAGTGTTTTTATATTGTTTTTAGACACCCCTTTTAGCAGTGTAGGTGGATTTAAAACTTTAAATTGCCTATAGGTGTGAGTGAGAATGTATCTGTGTTTGTCTGTCTATATGTGGCCCTATCATGGACTGGTCCAGTATGTACCCCGCCTTTCATCCTATGACTGCTGGTGTAGGCTCCAGTCACTCCCGGGACCCTTAATTGAAATAAGTGAATATAGAGAATGAATGAACTCTTCCTTTGACCGAGGACTGTATCCACACAAATTTGAATTGAAATCTATTCGCTATATTTTTTAGATATGTTGTATAAACACACAGAAAAGGTCACTTACATAATATCCATCCTTCTCTCTCAGGTGGTTGAGATACCAGTGCCAGGTGCCTTTATTAACTAGAATTCTGGATCTTTCATTATGGAGCGTCCCTTTATTACTGATGCTCAACATTCAGTGTTTCATTCATTCACTCATTCATTTTTGTTACCTGTGTATTCTAATTAAGGGTCACAGGGAAGCTGAAACCTATCACTGTGGTCATTGAGTGACACGCAGGGTACTACCCTGGACAGGCTACCAGTCTATCTCATGGCCCTTCAGTATTCCAGCACTGCTGAAATAAAATATTCTTCCTGCAGCAAACTGTGTGTGGCTTTGACCTTCTCCGAGCCAACGGACACTCGTATGTGTGTGATGTCAATGGTTTCAGTTTTGTGAAGAACTCCATGAAATACTACGATGACTGTGCCAAGATACTAGGGTAAAATCTTTATATTTTGTAATTGTTGTTCACTGATGATTTTCTCCAGAGCTTTCTTAATCATCTTGGCTTAAAAGTTTGGCTGAGGGAAAATTGTGTCTTCATGGCTGTTTAGGAACATTGTGATGCGTGAACTAGCTCCTCAGTTTCAGATTCCATGGTCCATCCCGACTGAGGCAGAGGACATTCCCATTGTTCCCACCACTTCAGGGACCATGTGAGTTAAAACACAAGAGCAAAACAAACAAACAAAAAAACAACAGCATAACATAATTTAATACCCTCAATAATTTAGTGCTCAAGTTTTAATTTATTTTGGAGTTCTGAAATTAAAGCCCATACGACACACAGTTTTTAAAAAAAATTTTTTTTTGGTTGAATGTAGCTTAATAATTTTAACTTTGACCAGACGCTTGTGGAAGCCATCATCCAGCATCTAGCGAACACCAATTTATTATTATTGTTATTATTAAGCACAGTCCAGATAGTTTTGATATGGTTGTGATCAGGACTTTGGGAAAGCCATTCCAAAAGCTTATTGTTTGCCTGCTTTGTCTATTCCACAACCATGATGATGATGATGATGATGATGATTTATTGTCATTACACCAAGTACAACGAAATTTCCTCACACCCAGTTACCTCAGACAAGGCAGAGTTTGCGTCCATGTGTGAAGGTGGGTTCATATCAGTCTCTGTCCTTGTATGCGTAGAGTCCGAAGTGGCCTTGTCAACAACCGCAAACTGTGGGGGAGGGCAGATGAAGAGGGAGCCATGTGTGCCACCAGGGCTGTTGAAATCTTTCTGAAGGAAAACAAGCAGGGTATTGACCTTTGGTAGCTGATAAGGCTTGACCCATATTTGGGTTTAGGCAGAGAAGCACAAAACTCCAATGCGGTTTCTCTTAACTGTCCAGATCCAACTGTGAATATTCACTGGTCTCCAACATCAGTTCCTGTGCAGGACAGATAACTGCTCTGAGATGGTTTCAATCTTGTGCTTAAATTCAAAAGTTAATGCAGTCTGAGATTGTACAGCCTTGCCAACCTCGGTAATCATGATGGACAGATGTGGGATGACAAATAAGAATAAATCCTCGATGTCTTCCACGGAGAGTGGCACCAAGCACACAATGCGCCAATTCTTCCAGGTGTTGAGAACGTAGCCCGCGGGGGATAAGTTCCTTCTGGGAATGCAGGGTCCCCCAACCCTGAGTTCCTTGTTGAAAAGATGGTGTCAATAGCGCTGAGAGACCAGCTGATCAATTCCATGGTTTTTCCGAATGTAGTTCGAAGAATTCTCAGTCTGGTGAAGTTGGGACTTTGAAGGTTGAGGCAGAGATAGAGACAAACAGGGGGAGAGGAGAGAGGAGGAGATGCCACCGCCCTCCCTGGAGTCCCAAACATTTGATGTTTGAAGTTACATCCAGCTTAAAGAGATAAATGAAGAACAGATGTTGGGTAGAGCATTAAAACTCAAATATGAAAAGAGCATTAATAACTCAAATATGAAATTAAAACAAACTGAATTTTGGAAAGCCCCAGCTTTACTCAAGTAGCAGCTGGTGGCCTGATGGCCAAAACAGAAGTGATGGTTCTTCTGTCTCCACTCAGCTACTCTGCCACTGTCTTCTCCCTGCTCCTGCCTGGCATCCAAGTACTGAATATGTGTTAACATCTGTCAGTACATGTAACTCAACAGTTGCTTTAGTAAGTATTAGAAGAAAGCGAGTACTAGCGACACATGCAGACCTGTGCATTAAAGTATTGTGTGAAAATTTCTATTTTACAACAGCAGACTTTTTTTGTATGGCTCCTGTTGTGTATGTGTACGGTGCCGCTGCCCCTTGGACGCCACAACCATTTTCATGTATATCCACTGTCTTCTTTGAATGTTGCCTGGAAGATTTTCTCCGATTACCAGGCTGCAGTTGTATTAGGGAATGCTTATTGTAGTTTGCACACTATGGAGAGAGTAGATCATCCAGGTACTATTTTGCTCCTATTAAATACATGCTATGTTCGGCCACAATACAGATTGTGATGTACTGCTTTTTGTCTTGTATCCTATATTTTACTATGCAGAATGAAAATAATTTGTGTCAAGGTTATTGTTTCTTTTTTGTCTATTTTTGTTTGTTGCTTGTTTTTGTCTTGTATCCTACATTTTACTATGCAGAATGAAAATAATTTGTCAAGGTTGTTGTTGGTTTTTTTTTTTGTCTGTTTTTTTGTTGCTTTTCTTTATAATATATTGAAATATACTTGATTGTCCTCTTCCAGCAAACTTTTAACTGGTTAGAAATGCATAATAACACTCTTGTCTTACATTATGATCAGACCTGTGCAGACCAGTACCTGTCAAACCTGTTTTTGTCATCTTCTTCAGGATGGAGCTACGATGTGTTATTGCTGTCATCCGTCATGGAGACAGAACACCCAAACAAAAGATGAAGATGGAGGTTCGCAACCCTATGTAGGTTAACTCTTGATTATATTTGTTTCCTGTTTGTGCGTTATAACTTGTTAAAAGATGAATGCATTTGAAGTTTGTCTTGAATTTTTCCAGGTTCTTTGAACTATTTGAAAAGTATGGAGGATACAAAACTGGGAAATTAAAACTGAAGAAGCCAAAACAGCTACAGGTAATAAGAGGCTGGCACAAAACATTATGTGGACTTTTTAAACCTCTAATACTGTAGTTGCTTCTGTTGTTAATTTTGTGCTGCTCTCTGTGACCATGAACAGGAGGTGCTGGACATCACTCGGCAGTTGTTGGCTGAATTAGGACAGCATAATGACTGTGAAATAGAAGAAAAGAAGTCCAAACTGGAACAACTGAAGACTGTGCTGGAAATGTGAGTGACAAAATTTGGTCATTTTAGCCGTAAGCCCCTTCTCTCATATCTGTCTCATTACTTTTTGTGGCTGCTTCAGGCAGTTATATTAACAATGACAGATTCCTGCAGTTGCCTTGACTTAGTTCTTCTTCACCACTAATTTATGCCAGTGATTTAATCAATATCAGAAATCTTTTGGAATCGTCTATGCTGTTTTAATATGCAGTTTCATAGATTGGAAAGCGCATGGACCTTGTGCCATTGGTGTATTAAGTTGAAAAATGTCCCATCAGTTGCCTTTATCTTTGGCACTATGGACACATAACTTCCTCGCGCACATTACAGCTAGCCTCGCAGCTTTTCTTTGGTCTTTTTAACGTGGGGAGAACCCCTGCTAGGCCAGAAATATTTTAAAGGACAATGTCGCACAAAAATCATAACAATTTAGAGTTAGACTGTTGGTAACCAGCTCATGATCCACTGCGATTACTTTGTGCACTCCCGTGACCGGTTTCAAAGTGTATGGCATTCGCTGCAAACAATTGCAGAGACGTCCGAAAACAAAGTATTCGTGAGTACTCTAGTGTTTCCGACAAGCGACGTAGCTACTGTATGCTGTCGTCTGTCCCGGGCAGCACAGAGAGGGAGAGAAAGAGACTGAACAAGCTGGTCAGGAAGTCCAGCCCTGTCCTGGGCTGTCCTCTGGACTCGTTGGAGGAGGTGGCTGAGAGGAGGGTGTTAGGCAAATTCACATCCATCATGGACAACTCCTCTCACCCTCTGCACCGGACTGTAATGGAGCTGAGCAGCTCCTTCAGTGACAGACTGAGGCACCCTCAGTGCAAGAAGGAACGATACTGCAGGTTGTTCCTTCCTGCTGCCGTCAGACTGTACAATAACACTGAAATAACCACATGCAATAATATGTCCACAAATCATGTGCAATAACTCATTTGCAAATCCCAGCACTAATGTCACCTTATCACATCTAAACTTTACTTCACATATTGTAAATAAGATGCTCCTATTTTTTAATTCCAATCATGTGTATGTATGTATGTATGTATGTATGTGTATGTATATACACTCAACAAAAATATAAACGCAACACTTGTGGTTTTGCTCCCATTTTGTATGAGATGAACTCAAAGATCTAAAACTTTTTCCACATACACAATATCACCATTTCCCTCAAATATTGTTCACAAACCAGTCTAAATCTGTGATAGTGAGCACTTCTCCTTTGCTGAGATAATCCATCCCACCTCACAGGTGTACCATATCAAGATGCTGATTAGACACCATGTTTAGTGCACAGGTGTGCCTTAGACTGCCCACAATAAAAGGCCACTCTGAAAGGTGCAGTTTTCTTTTATTGGGGGGGGGATACCAGTCAGTATCTGGTGTGACCACCATTTGCCTCATGCAGTGCAACACATCTCCTTCGCATAGAGTTGATCAGGTTGTCAATTGTGGCCTGTGGAATGTTGGTCCACTCCTCTTCAATGGCTGTGCGAAGTTGCTGGATATTGGCAGGAACTGGTACACGCTGTCGTATACGCCGGTCCAGAGCATCCCAAATATGCTCAATGGGTGACATGTCTGGTGAGTATGCCGGCCATGCAAGAACTGGGACATTTTCAGCTTCCAAGAATTGTGTACAGATCCTTGCAACATGGGGCCGTGCATTATCCTGCTGCAGCATGAGGTCATGTTCTTGGATGTATGGCACAACAATGGGCCTCAGGATCTCGTCACGATATCTCTGTGCATTCAAAATGCCATCAATAAAATGCACCTGTGTTCTTCGTCCATAACAGACGCCTGCCCATACCATAACCCCACCGCCACCATGGGCCACTCGATCCACAACATTGACACAGAAAACCGCTCACCCACATGATGCCACACACGCTGTCTGCCATCTGCCCTGAACAGTGTGAACCGGGATTCATCCGTGAAGAGAACACCTCTCCAACGTGCCAGACGCCAGCGACTGTGAGCATTTGCCCACTCAAGTCGGTTATGACGACGAACTGGGGTCAGGTCGAGACCCCGATGAGGACGATGAGCATGCAGATGAGCTTCCCTAAGACGGTTTCTGACAGTTTGTGCAGAAAATCTTTGATTATGCAAACTGATTGTTTCAGCAGCTGTCCGAGTGGGTGGTCTCAGACGATCTTGGAGGTGAACATGCTGGATGTGGAGGTCCTGGGCTGGTGTGGTTACACGTGGTCTGCGGTTGTGAGGCTGGTTGGATGTACTGCCAAATTCTCTGAAACGCCTTTGGAGACGGCTTATGGTAGAGAAATGAACATTCAATACACGAGCAACAGCTCTGGTTGACATTCCTGCTGTCAGCATGCCAATTGCACGCTCCCTTAAATCTTGCGACATCTGTGGCATTGGGCTGTGTGATAAAACTGCACCTTTCAGAGTGGCCTTTTATTGTGGGCAGTCTAAGGCACACCTGTGCACTAATCATGGTGTCTAATCAGCATCTTGATATTGCACACCTGTGAGGTGGGATGGATTATCTCAGCAAAGGAGAAGTGCTCACTATCACAGATTTAGACTGGTTTGTGAACAATATTTGAGGGAAATGGTGATATTGTGTATGTGGAAAAAGTTTTAGATCTTTGAGTGCATCTCATACAAAATGGGAGCAAAACCAAAAGTGTTGCGCTTATATTTTTGTTGAGTGTGTGTATATATATATATATATATATATATATATATATATATTATTTCTACTTCATTTTCTTATTTTATTGTATTGTTACAAGTATTATTGTTATTGCCTTATCTTGCACACGCTATTTGATGCACATTTTTTTCTACTCATACTCATCTTGTGTGTTTATTAAGAGCTGACGTAACGTGAATTTCTCCATTGTGAGATCAGTAAAGTCTTATCTTACTAGAAGCGTCCCAGCGTGTGCGTCAATGGAATGTATCTGCTAATGTTAAGAACTGAGGCACAGATTCATTCCAAAGTTTACATAAGTGTGATGTCGTGTTATGACGACTCGTTTTTAAGTGAAAACTGTTCATGTTTATGCAGTCACAGTAAAAGCTGCAGCTCTGAGAAGGTTTCTGTGCACCTGCTGCCATAAGTCATAAACGCAGCCTGTCAATAACAATCTCTGCTCCAGGTTCAGCTTTGTGCTTGATTGAGTCTTCTTCTTCTTTGTCTTTCGGTTGTTCCCGTTAGAGGTCGCCACAGCAGATCAATCGTTTCCATCTCACCCTGTCCTCTGTATCTTCCTCTGTCACACCAACCACCTGCATGTCCTCTCTCAGCACTTCCATGAACCTCCTCTTTGGTCTCCCTCTTCTCCTCCTGCCTGGTGGCTCCATCCTCAGCATCCTTCTCCCTGTATACCCTGGGTCCCTCCTCTGCACATGTCCAAACCATCTCAATCTCGCCTCTCTGACTTTGTCTCCAAACCGTCCCACCTGAGCTGTCCCTCTGATATGTTCATTCCTAATCTTGTCCATTCTTGTCACTCCCAAAGAGAATCTCAACATCTTCAGCTCTGCCACCTCCAGCTCTGCCTCCTGTCTTTTTGTTAGTGCCACTGTCTCTAAACCATACAACATAGCTGGTCTCACTACTGTTTTATAAACTTTCCCCATTCACTCTTGCTGATATTCTTCGGTCACAAATCACTCCTGCCACCTTTCTCCACCCACTCCACCCTGCCTGCACTCTCTTCTTCACCTCTCTACCACACTCTCCATTACTTTGAACAGTTGACCCAAAATATTTAAACTCATCTACTTTCACCACTTCTACTCCTTGTAACTGCACTATTCCACTGGGCTCCCTCTCATTCACACACATGTACTCAGTCTTGCTTCTACTTTCATTCCCCTTCTCTCCAAAGCATATCTCCACTTCTCCAGACTAGACTCAACTTGCTCTCTACTCTCACTACAGATCACAATGTCATCTGCAAACATCATAGTCCATGTGGACTCCTGTCTGATCTCATCTGTCAACCTGTCCATCACCACTGCAAACAAGAAAGGACTCAGAGCTGATCCTTGGTGTAATCCCACCTCCACCTTGAATGAGTCTGTCATTCCGACTGCGCATCTCACCGCTGTCACACTATTCTTGTACATGTCCTGCACTACCCTAACGTACTTCTCTGCCACTCCAGACTTCCTCATACAATGCCACAACTCTTCTCTTGGCACCCTATCATAAGCTTTTTCTAAGTCCACAAACACACAATGTAACTCTTTCTGTCCTTCTCTGTACTTTTCGAACAGTATTCTCAGAGCAAACATTGCATCTGTAGTGCTCTTTCTCGGCATGAAACCATATTGCTGCTCACAGATCTTCACCTGTTTTCTAAGCCTAGCTTCTACTACTCTTTCCCATAACTTCATGCTGTGGCTGATCAGCTTTATGCCTCTGTAGTTACTGCAGCTCTGCACATCACCCTTGTTCTTGAAAATAGGAACCAGCACACTTCGTCTCCACTCCTCAGGCATCCTCTCACTTTCCAAGATTTTATTAAACAATCTGGTTAGAAACTCTACTGCCATCTCTCCTAGACATTTCCATGCCATTTCCAATTTTTTAAGAAAGAGAATCACGTCATCGGCACAAAGAGCTATACGATGCTCAAGTCCTCCCATCTTTATACCTTTTAATCATTGTATGCTCCCTTACAGCAATATCAAGTGGTTCAATAGCGATTATGAATAAAAGGGGTCCCTCCCTGTTTACAGCCTGTCTACAGCCTCTTCTAATGCTTATCGTCTTAGAGATTATGTTAGTAATTATTTCTGCATAGGGGTCATTGTACCGAAGTTTCACCCAATTACAAAAGCTCTCTCCAAAACCAAAACGACCTAGGAGTTCAAATAAATAAGACCATTCCACCTTGTCAAAGGCCTTCTCAGCATCTAATGCCAAGAAAGCAGTATCTGGTGCTCCTTTCTGGTCATGTAGAATATTCAAAACCATTCTTACATTGTGGAATCCCTGATGGCCAATCATAAACCCATTTTGATCTTCCTTTATAATTGCTGGCAACAGGTGTTCTAGTCTTTTTGCAAACATTTTACACTATCTTTAAATCAGAGTTCAACAGGCTAATTGATCGCATATTATCACAGTTATGATTTGGTTGTCTGTGTTTCGGATGCAAAGTAATCACGGCTCCTCTCAAGATAGTTGGCAGTATCCTGTTTTGAATGGATTCCGAAAACATTTCTGAAACAGGTATTTTAAGTTTTGATTCAAACCTTTTGTAATCTCTATGCGCAGTCCGTCTGGTGCTGCTGCTTTTCCAGATTTCATATTCTTTATAGCCTCAGATATCTCCTCTGAGGTCAGTTTTGCCCCTAACTTCAGGTTTTCTTCTTCTGTAATTTTGGGGATATTGAGATTATCAAAAAAAGATGTAAGTTGATTTAATTGTCCACTGTCTGGTTCAGAACTGTATAATCTTTCATAGTAGTCCCTAGATATTCCATTTATTGCAATAGGATCTGTACCAGTGTCTCCCCCATCATTTTTAAGCATATTTATGGTTCTTTCAATTTGTAATTGTTTTATATGCCAGGCCAGAATCTTACCTGACTTCTCCCCTTGGTCAAAGATGGATTGTTTAAGTTTTAAGAGGTTAGCTGTGGCTGAAAAGGCATTTATACCCTTTTTCAAAAGGTAGTGAAATTAATATTATTTTCTTTGGTCGCCCCAGTTGGTCAGGGTCACCACAGCAGATCTGGTAGAGCTCCGGAGTGTTTTTATGTACCAGTTTTGTGCTGGGTGCTTTTCCTGATGCAATTCCACTTTGTTGAATTGATATTCAGAAATGGTCTCCCAGCCAAGTACCAAAGAGGACCTACTCTGGTTAGGTTACCTTCTGAGATCTGACCCGATCAGGTGTGCACAAAATGGTACGGCTTGTGCTGTGGGATTTGTTCTGAAGTTGTTGGGGGGGTTATAAATGGAAAAGAAAAGGAAAAAAGACTGTAATATGTGACATGATGAAGCTTTGAGTAACAATAATTTCAATTTCAATTTGTTTTTATTTATATAACGCCAAATCACAACAACGTTTCCTCAAGGCGTGTCACACAAGTAAATAAAGATATGTGTGAAAAAAAAGTATGGCTGCTGTGGTGAAAAAGCACCAGTCTATATAACAATAATGTCTTTATTAGAATGAGTAAATTGACTGAAAGTTGGCTAATTTAAAGGGTGCATTTCCTTCAGTCAACACTGTTTTTTTTTTTATACTAGATTATGAATCATTTCTTCCAAGTCTTTAACTTGTGCAGCCTTTGAAATAGCTAATAAAAATTAAATGAGCCATAGTGCGTCTGAAAATCCACAATCAGAATGTCATGTCGGGATCTGACTTTGACACTGATGTGATAGTGACACGTCTCAATCAACATGAAATCAAACCAGGTGAAACACTTCAATATAAAAGGTTTATTATTATTGTGTATGAAACTGAAAGTATACAACTCTGGGTTCCACTACACTGCAAAGTGTATGTGAAGATTATAATTACAATTGAGGACACGCTATCCGTAGTACCGCTAAAATTAAATGACTGAACTTACCTGCATGATCGCATTTCTATTTTTTTTTTTTTTTTTTGCCATTACATAATCTTTTATGTGTCCAGTGTCTATGTCCCATACTCATTTGCTGTCTTATGTCCATTTGCTTTTCTTTTATACACGGGTAAGGAGCTAACCAGGCTAGTTCTGCTAGCTGCTCGGTGCTGGCTGTAAACAGTGGACTTTTCAGGCTCAGAGTCTGTCCCTCTCATTGTGAATCACAGAATGCACCCTCCCACAACCCACCTGTCCACCATTTTGACATATTCCACATGAAACAACACTAAAACACCCAGTTCCAAATGTAAACAAATCCTTTCTTCTTGTCCACTTCAAAACACAGGCCAAACTGGCTCTGAATGTCCTTGTGAAGTGACAGAAATCGATATTCCCAGAAGACAACAAATTTTGAGCTTTTCAAGCAGCAGATGAAATCAGGCTAAATTCACCATGTTTGTGGCTTAATATCTCAGGGCATACGGCACCAAAAATAAAACACAATACACCAATGTTTTCAGAATTTTTTGTTTATACCTGAGGCCAAACAATATGGCCATCGGGTATTACGAAGACTTTGCGTCCGTCCGTCCGTCTGTACATCTGTCTGTGCTCAGCATAACTCCAGTCCTATTACTGCCAGGGTCTTCAAATTCACAGGGAACACTCTGGGGACCTTGGACAAGATCAAAGATGGTGAATCTTGACCTATTTTAAGAGGTCAAAAGGTCACATTCTGTTTCCTATTTTTATGCTCATACGGCCGAGAGTATTTTAGCATTACGTTATATTTTTGAATAGTCTGCTCTTTTGACATTTCATTTCTCAAAGATATTCCCTTTAAACATTTTTATTACCTGTGACACAAAAAATAAAGAGCAGATCAAGGAGATGCTTGTGTTTGTGTGTGTGCAAGAGAGAGAGAGAGCAATGTGTACATGATATCTTGATAAATAGCGTATCATTATGAAATTTCATACGCAAGGTCACCTCAGGAAGACCTCAGGCCCATTTGGCATTGGGTGCATTATGAATGTGACTGTGGGTCTCTGAAACATTTTGTACATGATATCTTGAAAAAACACTTTGTGTATCAACACAAGGTTACCTCACTAATGTTCAGTGTTAGGTGCATTTTGATTGTCGTTGTGGACTCCAGGGTTCTGAGTGTCTAGTGTACACGGCAATAGCAAAAAGGACTTTTTAGACATAAGACATCTCAATGCACTTTACATATGTACAATAATAATAACAACAATAACAACAACCGCAATAGCAACATTTGCGATTGTGTAACTATGGGGGGATAGTAAGCACTGAAGTGGATTATGGATTTTCGGAGGTGGACATACCTGCAGAAATGCACATGAGAGGAGGACAATCAGGGAACAACAGGAGAGTGAAGAAGTAGAGATAGTGACATGAATTTTATGGTAAATTTTCACAAAGAGGGAGAGAGCCGATGAGAGGGGTTTGGAGCAGAGAGAAGGAGAGAAAGAAACACTCAGTGCATCACAGGGCATCCCCTAGCAGTCTAGGCCTATAGCAGCATTAAATTATAGATAGCTGAAGAAGCCTGGACAAGCTGTAAGTGTAAGGTACATCAAACAGGAATGTTTCATGGCTATACTCTTAAAGATGGAGAATTTCTGCTTCTCAAACACAAAGCAGAAGATTATAAAACAGGAGAGTAGTGTCAGCTGAAAGGCATTAACCCTGATTCTGCAGTACTTTAGGAAACTCTTGGAACCATAAGGAAATGAGATGTCTGTACAGTATGTGAGAAGTAGGATTTTAAATCCTTTGCACTGAGCAGGAGTACAAACACTGACACAGGAGAAATATGATCTCTTGGAAGTGCTGCCAATTATATGTATGACCATGTTTTGGACTACCTGAAGAATTGTTGGGACAACCTGATAACATGGAGAAAAGTAAGTAAATTCATGGACTAGTTCCATTTGAATCTTTTTCCTCCAGACAAAAGAGGAAAAAGACCATCCAGATTGTTACCAGCGCAAATTTCAAAAGCCAGCATCTGTGATGGTATGAGGGTGTGTTAGTGCCCATGGCATGGGCAACTTACACATCCGTGATGGCGCCATCAGTGCTGAAAGTTACATCCAGGTTTTGGAGCAACACATGCTGCCATCCAAGCAACGTCTTTTTCAAGGACGTCCTTGCTTATTTCAGCAAGACAATACCAAGCCACATTCTGCACGTGTTACAACAGTGTGGCTTTGTAGTAAAAGAGTGCAGGTACTAGACTGGCCTGCCTGCAGTCCAGACCTGTTGCCCATTAAAAATGTGTGGCGCATTACGAAGTGCAAAATATGACAACGGAGACCCCGGACTGTTGAATAACTGAAGTCGTACATGGAGCAAGAATGGGAAAGAATTCCACCTACAAAGCTTCAACTATTAGTGTCCTCAGTTCCCAAACACTTATTGAGTGTTGTTAGAAGGAAAGGTGATGTAACACAGTGGTAAACATACCACTGTCCCAGCTTTGTTGAAACGTGTTGCAGGCATCCATTTCAAAATGAGCAACTATTTGCACAAAAACAAAAAATTTTATCAGTTTGAACATTAAATATCTTGTCTTTGTGGTGTATTCAAGTGAAGATAGGTTGAAGAGGATTTGAAAATCATTGTATTCTGTTTTTATTTACATTTTACAGAACGTCCCAACTTCATTGGAATTGGGGTTGTATATATGCATTCATTCACCTTCATGCGTGCATTAAGTTATTGAAGGTTAGTGGGTGCTGGATAAGTTATTAAAAATTACAAACAGTTGTGGTTGAAACCAAAATGTTGTTTGCCTCCTGAACACTGGCTGATTTACTCTCACCACATCATCCAGCCTTTTCTCTCGCTCATTTTCTTTATTCATCAACTCTTCAAAATATTCCCTCCACCTTCTCAGCACACACTCCTCACTTGTCAGCACATTACCATCTGCATCTTTTACCACCCTAACCTGCTGCACATCCTTTCTAGCTCTGTCCCTTTGTCTGGCCAATCGGTACAAGTCCTTTTCTCCTTCCTTACTAATCAACTTCTTGTACAGCTCGCAATATGCCTTTTCCTTTGCTTTTGCCACTTCTCTTCTCGCCTTATGCCGCATCTCCTTGTACTCCTGTCTACTTTCTTCATCTCTCCGACTATCCCAAAACTTTTTCGCCAACCTCTTTCTCCTTATGCTTTCCTGGACCTCTTCATTCCACCACCAAGTCTCCTTGTCTTCCTTCCACTGTCCAGATGTCATACCCAGTACTGCCCTAGCTGTCTCCCTCACCACATCTGCAGTACTTTTCCAGTTGTCCAAAATTGCTTCCCCTCCAACCAGTGCTTCTCTCACCTGCTCGCTAAATTTCACACAACAGTCTTCCTCCTTCAGCTTCCACCATCTGATCCTTTGTTGAGCTCTCACTCTCTTCTTCTTCTTTACCTCTAAAGTCATCCTACAAACAACCATCCTATGCTGTCTAGTGACACTCTCTCCTGCTACCACCTTACAGTCTGTGATTTCTTTTAGCTTGCATCTCCTATAAAGAATGTAGTCCACCTGTGTGCACCTTCCTCCACTCTTATATGTTACACTGTGCTCCTCCGTTTTCTTAAAGTAGGTATTCACCACAGCCATTTCCATCCTTTTTGCAAAATCAACTACCATCTGGTCTTCCCCATTCCTATCCTTGATACCATATCTACCCATTACTTCCTCATCACCTCTGTTCCCTTCACCAACATGCCCATTGAAGTCTGCTCCTATCATCACTCTCATGCTTGGGCACACTCTCCACCACCTCATCTAACACACTCCAGAAATCTTCTTTCTCCTTCATCTCACAACCAACCTGTGGGGCATATGCACTGATGATATTCATCATCACCCCTTCAATTTCCAACTTCACACTCATCACCCTGTCAGACACTCGCTTAACCTCCAACACACTTTTAACATACTCTTCCTTTAAAATGACCCCAACACCATTTCTCTTCCTGTCCTCACCATGGTACAACAACTTGTACCCACCACCGATGCTCCTGCTCTTACTTCCCTTCCACTTGGTCTCTTGCACACACAATATGTCTACCTTTCTCCTCTCCATCATATCAGCCAGCTCTCTCCCTTTACCAGTCATACTACCAACATTCAAAGTCCCCACTCTCATTTCCACCCTTCTAGTTTTCTTCTTCTCCCGCTGTTCGTGGCAACGTTTTCCTCCTCTTCTTCATCGTCTTCGCCCAGCAGTAGCCCAATTTCCACCGGCACCCTGTTGGGCAATAGCACCGGTGGCGGACGTTGTTAACCCGGGCCGCGACCCATCCGGTATGGGAATTCGATTCTGAGTCTGCATAGTTCGGTTGGCTTGTTTTACGCCGGATGCCCTTCCTGACGCAACCCTCCTCATTTATCCGGGCTTGGGACTGGCACTCATATTGTACTGGCTGCACACCCCATGTGGCTGAGTTACTTGATTGAGTGTTATCAATAAAATCTAAAAAAAAAAAAAAATACATGTGCTGCCGTTGGAAAAAACCATCTTGGAGACATTCCTTTCTGCAGCGAGCTAAGAGGAGCAACGAGCAGCACACACACACACACACACACACACACACACTCCAGCTCCTAATTTACACTCAAAGCAAACAAACAAAAAAAACCCACCTTGCCACAAAACACAAAATGGGTAAAATCCTGAACATGCCAGACTCACTGTCATGTTATAGATTTAATTCCAAATGTAAACTCCACACGAACAAAGAAGCACGCATGATCACCAGCTGCATCTTCGCCTCTCTCACGATTGTGGCACATTAAATAATGTCCATTAACTCCTGGAAATAATGTATCCTGACATCTTCCAATGTAACAAATCATGTCCGTGTCAGGAAGTCTGTTAAAAACAGCGTCATCATGTACAACCCCTGGCAAAAATTATGGAATCACCGGCCTCTGAGGATGTTCATTCAGTTGTTTAATTTTAAAAAAAAAAAGCAGATCACAGACATGACACAAAACTAAAGTCATTTCAAATGGCAACTTTCTGGCTTTAAGAAACACTAAGAAATCAGGAAAAAAAATTGTGGCAGTCAGTAAGGGTTACTTTTTTAGACCAAGCAGAGGGAAAAAAAATATGGAATCACTCAATTCTGAGGACAAAATTATGGAATCATGAAAAACAAAAGAACGCTCCAACACATCACTGGTATTTTGTTGCACCACCTCTGGCTTTTATAACAGCTTGCAGTCTCTGAGGCATGGACTTAATGAGTGACAAACACTACTCTTCATCAATCTGGCTCCAACTTTCTCTGATTGCTGTTGCCGGATCAGCTTTGCAGGTTGGAGTCTTGTCATGGACCATTTTCTTCAACTTCCACCAAAGATTTTCAATTGGATTGAGATCCGGACTATTTGCAGGCCATGACATTGACCCTATGTGTCTTTTTGCAAGGAATGTTTTCACAGTTTTTGCTCTATGGCAAGATGCATTATCATCTTGAAAAATGATTTCATCATCCCCAAACATCCTTTCAATTGATGGGATAAGAAAAGTGTCCAAAATATCAACGTAAACTTGTGCATTTATTGATGATGTAATGACAGCCATCTCCCCAGTGCCTTTACCTGACATGCAGCCCCATATCATCAATGACTGTGGAAATGTACATGTTCTCTTCAGGCAGTCATCTTTATAAATCTCATTGGAATGGCACCAAACAAAAGTTCCAGCATCATCACCTTGCCCAATGCAGATTCGAGATTCATCACTGAATTTGACTTTCATCCAGTCATCCACAGTCCACGATTGCTTTTCCTTAGCCCATTGTAACCTTGTTTTTTTCTCTTTAGGTGTTAATGATGCCTTTCGTTTAGCTTTTCTGTATGTAAATCCCATTTCCTTTAGGCAGTTTCTTACAGTTCGGTCACAGACGTTGACTCCAGTTTCCTCCCATTTGTTCCTCATTTGTTTTGTTGTGCATTTTCGATTTTTGAGACATATTGCTTTACGTTTTCTGTCTTGACGCTTTGATGTCTTCCTTGGTCTACCAGTATGTTTGCCTTTAACAACCTTCCCATGTTGTTTGTATTTGGTCCAGAGTTTAGACACAGCTGACTGTGAACAGCCAACATCTTTTGCAACATTGCGTGATGATTTACCCTCTTTTAAGAGTTTGATAATCCTCTCCTTTGTTTCTCGTGTTGGAGCCATGATTCATGTCAGTCCACTTGATGCAAGAGCTCTTCAAGGTGTGATCACTCCTTTTTAGATGCAGACTAACGAGCAGATCTGATTTGATGCAGGTGTTAGTTTTGGGGATGAAAATTTACAGCGTGATTCCATAATTTATTCCTAGGAATTGAGTGAGACCACACTTTAGGTTCCAAAATATGACACTGTGAAAAAATTAAGAATTTTGGGGTGAAGTGTGTTGTCTCCTCTCTGTAAATCCAAGCCATCACTTTTGAACGGCAGCTCAGAAGCTTCATTTTCGGATGGAGCAGGTTTGTTTCCCTCTGTCTGTCCATCATTGGGATGTTTCTGCTTTGCTAATTAGTGTGTCACACACTGAAAAATGCAGAGAATTGCCGAGTAAAACGTTTTCCGGAAATGCACCTGCTATCACTCAGTGTGTTGTCTTGCTAACTGGGATGTTAAAAAACATGAGACATGTCCTTTAACACTGACCAAAAAAATGGTCAGATACTCTATCCATTCATGTGGATGTCACTATTGAATATCTTACTGGTGGTCAGCCTTTACTTAAAGGTAAGAGATTTCAACAGAAAACCTCAGAATACCACATCTATTCCAGAGATTTTGATGAGCATCGTTATTTAAAAAAGTCAAGATATTAAACTCCACCTTCAAATATATTTTTGCACTGCACTTGTTTTTTAATCAAATGCTCTCTCACTGTTTACTTGATCTATTTCAGTTAAAACGCCCTTTCAGTAACATCTTTGCTACTAAATGCAAAGTGTAATGTATAATGCTTTGTGATTCTTAACCCTGTGAGACCTTTTCTTCTATTTTTACCATACCTTCAGTTTTTTGTTCCTTTCAGGATGTAGTATAATGCCCATGTGTTGAATATCAAAATATTCATAACAATCTCAGCTTGCTGAACGAGAGACATATATTTATAATAATAAAGGATTATTAACAGATGCTGTTGATGGTGTTGGGCTCATTCGCTTTCTTCACTTCCATGAAGAACTTGCTAACAGATGGTCCGGTCATTAGCTGGGAAGCTTTTAATCTGTGTTTTTTGTGATTATATTTATGGAGTACGTTCATGTCCAAGTTTGTTTTTCTAATCATGTTTTTAGCTTCCTCATTTGTAACAAAAATACACGTTGCGGACTGATTGACCAGTCTGGATATGGGAAAATATCCGACCGGTAATCAGCCAATCAGAGTGCATGTAGCGTCGCAGCCATATAATAATAACCTTTATGTGACCAGGTAGAAAACCCATTGAATTCGAAACCTCTTTCACAAGGGCAGGGCTGTGAAAACTCTGCGGAGCCGTGAAATTCTGCGGATTTCATCATGGAGGAGGGGGGTGGTGTTAGTGTTGTACTGTGTAATCATGATCATCAATGAGTTTTTAAAATGTCTATTGCAAAGCCTTCTCTTTTTTTATGACATTTTGCAAGTTTTATAAGTCCGCAGACACTGATCTGTGTGTTACAGATACAAATCAGTTTCCTCGGATCAGCGGAACTTCACGGAGAGTAAATGGCACTCAAAGCCTGACTGTTATGACAGTTGTCGTAAAGCGGGACTGTTTGGTTGTTGCGGTGACGCTGTGTGGCTCCTCCGCTGCGATTCAGTTAAACATAGCATGTCGACATCGCAAACTCTTATGCCGCGTTCACACCGGGCGCGATCAGACGCTACAAATTCGCATGGGTCGCCAGGCGACGGATGCACCCCCTTCGCCCGGTGTGTCGCTCTGCTTGGGTGGACTTTCACTGCGAAAATTCACCCGGGTGCGTCATCAAATAGGAGGAGCTTCCATTCCGCTCGCCGGCTCCGGTTGTCAGTCAAGCTAACATGGCGGATCTTGATCACACGGAGCGAGTTGCTGTGAAAAGCTCCCAATACAGAGAGTATTATTATTTGCTGCAGGAGCTGTGTCTGGGTGACGGCCGCTTTCAACGGTCTTTCCGCCTCTGCGGGACCCAGTTTGAGGACCAACTGTCCCGTTCACGTGCGCACATGTAAACAATTAAAAAAAAAAAAAAAAGAAGAAACTCTGCTGCTTGCTGCAGCTCGCTCTTCCCCCAAAAAACTATCATAATTGTGTTTAGAAACCAGTCACCATTTGTTTTATTATACATCTATATAGTTAATTAATAAAATATTCTCTACAGATGATTCGCGCGCGCGCACATAAAAAAAAAAAAAGAAAAGGAAAAAGCTCCGCTCCCGCTGCTGCAAGTAGGGCTGCTGCTCGCTCCAAAAACTCTGTCATAATTGTGTTTAGAAACCAGTCACCATTTGCTTTATTATACAGCTGTGTAGTTAATAAGTAAAATAATCTCCAGGACGATTCGTGCGCGTGCACGTAAAATAAAAATAAAAAGAAACTCTGCTCCCCGCTGCTGTGGTGCTGCTGTTCGCTCCAAAAACTCTGTCATGATTGTGAAATAAAGGACAAAAGAGACATAAGTCCTGCTCACAGGCTGCTACCAGATACAGGACATGTTCACATCTTCAGTCAAACTCCAGACATCTCCACGTCACTACATATTCAGTCCCTGATTGGTCATCACGACGAGACGAAAAAGTTCAGATTTTTGAACTTGGGGAGGAAGGCGACGTGACGCGACGCAATATCGCGCCACAAACGCGCAACAGGCTCAAAATCGCTTCACTCGCATGGCTTCACTCGCGTCCGTCGCGCTGCGCGGTTTGGCGCCAAAACGCGTCCTTACATAGGGATTACATGGCAAGCTCTGGCTGCAGTCGCTCGCGTCGCGCCCGGTGTGAACGCAGCTTAAGAGCTCTCAAGTTTTTAAAATAAGAATTTTGCAACATGTCTGTGTCACGGAGTGACATCAGACAGAGCGAAGATGGCAAGAAAGACTGAAAAAGGACAAGAAGTGTGAAATTGTTGTGCTGTTCAAACAGGATTTTAGACAAGATTATATGGTCTTTGATTAATCTAGACTTTCTTTCATTGGGAGAAAAAGACTGGACTCTCATCTGTCAAGTACATATTTTATTAGTGAATTGAGATACTGCACGTATTTGGGAGTGGTTGCTTGGTTGGTAGCCGTGTTTGAATGTCTTCAGTCAGTGTAAATGGACCAAACTAAACTACTAAACACAGCACTTAAATTCAAACAGTTATGTAATTTGTACAATCTGGTCTTGATCCAGTCACAAACTTTGTCATGGTTTCATGGTTTGGTGGTTGGCTCTCACTGCGGTATTATATCACTTCCTGTTCCGGAGCACAGTGGTGTTTTGCTGTATCTGTTAGCTGTTTAATCTGCGTAGTTAGATTGATTTAGATAATTAGATAACGATTTGTTTCACAGTGTAATCTTCACGTGCCTTAACTAAAGCACTCCCTCTGCTGAATCACCTCTAAATTATTTACACATTATTCACTTTGTGTGTTTTTAGGAATCCGCTAGCTTAGCGCAGCTACTAGCTCTTAGCCGGTTTAGCATGGCGGCTTCTCCTGTCTCTCCTGCACTTTTCTGCTCTGGGTGTGAAATGTTTAGTTATTCCTCGGCCTCCTTTAGCAGTAATGGTACTTGTAATAAGTGTAGCTTATTCGTAGCTTTGGAGGTCAGGCTGGGCGAATTGGAGACTCGGCTCCGCACCGTGGAAAATCCTACAGCTAGCCAGGCCCCTGTAGTTGGTGCGGACCAAGGTAGCTTAGCCACCGTTAGTTCCCCTCCGGCAGATCCCGAGCAGCCGGGAAAGCAGGCCGACTGGGTGACTGTGAGGAGGAAGCATAGTCCTAAACACAAGCCCTGTGTACACCGCCAACCCGTTCACATCTCTAACCATTTTTCCCCACTCGGCGACACACCCGCCGAGGAACAAACTCTGGTTATTGGCGACTCTGTTTTGAGAAATGTGAAGTTAGCGACACCAGCAACCATAGTCAATTGTCTTCCGGGGGCCAGAGCAGGCGACATTGAAGGAAATTTGAAACTGCTGGCTAAGGCTAATCGTAAATTTGGTAAGATTGTAATTCACGTCGGCAGTAATGACACCCGGTTACGCCAATCGGAGGTCACTAAAATTAACATTGAATCGGTGTGTAACTTTGCAAAAACAATGTCGGACTCTGTAGTTTTCTCTGGGCCCCTCCCCAATAGGACTGGGAGTGACATGTTTAGCCGCATGTTCTCCTTGAATTGCTGGCTGTCTGAGTGGTGTCCAAAAAATGAGGTGGGCTTCATAGATAATTGGCAAAGCTTCTGGGGAAAACCTGGTCTTGTTAGGAGAGACGGCATCCATCCCACTTTGGATGGAGCAGCTCTCATTTCTAGAAATCTGGCCAATTTTCTTAAATCCTCCAAACCGTGACTATCCAGGGTTGGCACTAGGAAGCAGAGTTGTAGTCTTACACACCTCTCTGCAGCTTCTCTCCCCCTGCCATCCCCTCATTACCCCATCCCCGTAGAGACGGTGCCTGCTCCCAGACCACCAATAACCAGCAAAAATCTATTTAAGCATAAAAATTCAAAAACAAAAAATAATATAGCACCTTCAACTCCACCACAGACTAAAACAGTTAAATGTGGTCTAGTAAACATTAGATCTCTCTCTTCTAAGTCCCTGTTAGTAAATGATATAATAATTGATCAACATATTGATTTATTCTGCCTAACAGAAACCTGGTTACAGCAGGATGAATATGTTAGTTTAAATGAGTCAACACCCCCGAGTCACACTAACTGTCAGAACGCTCGTAGCACGGGCCGAGGCAGAGGATTAGCAGCAATCTTCCACTCCAGCTTATTAATTAATCAAAAACCCAGACACAGCTGTAATTCATTTGAAAGCTTGACTCTTAGTCTTGTCCATCCAAATTGGAAGTCCCAAAAACCAGTTTTATTTGTTGTTATCTATCGTCCACCTGGTCGTTACTGTGAGTTTCTCTGTGAATTTTTGGACCTTTTGTCTGACTTAGTGCTTAGCTCAGATAAGATAATTATAGTGGGCGATTTTAACATCCACACAGATGCTGAGAATGACAGCTTCAACACTGCATTTAATCTATTGTTAGACTCGATTGGCTTTGCTCAAAATGTAAATGAGTCCACCCACCACTTTAATCATACCTTAGATCTTGTTCTGACTTATGGTATGGAAATTGAAGACTTAACAGTATTCCCTGAAAACTCCCTTCTGTCTGATCATTTCTTAATAACATTTACATTTACTCTGATGGACTACCCAGCAGTGGGGAATAAGTTTCATTACAGTAGAAGTCTTTCAGAAAGCGCTGTAACTAGGTTTAAGGATATGATTCCTTCTTTATGTTCTCCAATGCCATATACCAACCTAAACTCTGTGAGTGAGATAGATTATCTCATCAATAGTTTTATATCCTCTTTGAGGACAACTTTGGATGCTGTAGCTCCTCTGAAAAAGAGAACCTTAAATCAGAAGTGCCTGACTCCGTGGTATAACTCACAAACTCGCAGCTTAAAGCAGATAACCGGTAAGTTGGAGAGGAAATGGCATCTCACTAATTTAGAAGATCTTCACTTAGCCTGGAAAAAGAGTCTGTTGCTCTATTAAAAAAGCCCTCCGTAAAGGTAGGACATCTTACTACTCATCACTAATTGAAGAAAATAAGAACACCCCAGGTTTCTTTTCAGCACTGTAGCCAGGCTGACAAAGAGTCAGAGCTCTATTGAGCCGAGTGTTCCTTTAACTTTAACTAGTAATGACTTCATGACTTTCTTTGCTAATAAAATTTTAACTATTAGAGAAAAAATTACTCATAACCATCCCAAAGACATATCGTTCTCTTTGGCTGCTTTCAGTGATGCCGGTATTTGGTTAGACTCTTTCTCTCCGATTGTTCTGTCTGAGTTACTTTCATTAGTTACTTCCTCCAAACCATCAACATGTCTATTAGACCCCATTCCTACCAGGCTGCTCAAGGAAGCCCTACCATTAATTAATGCTTCGGTCTTAAATATGATCAATCTATCTTTATTAGTTGGCTATGTACCACAGGCTTTTAAGGTGGCAGTAATTAAACCATTACTTAAAAAGCCATCACTTGACCCAGCTATCTTAGGTAATTATAGGCCAATCTCCAACCTTCCTTTTCTCTCAAAAATTCTTGAAAGGGTAGTTGTAAAACAGTTAACTGATCATCTGCAGAGGAATGGTCTATTTGAAGAGTTTCAGTCATCGTTTAGAATTCATCATAGTACAGAAATAGCATTAGTGAAGGTTACAAATGATCTTCTTATGGCCTCAGACAGTGGACTCATCTCTGTACTTGTTCTGTTAGACCTTAGTGCTGCTTTTGATACTGTTGACCATAAAATTTTATTACAGAGATTAAAGCATGCTATAGGTATTAAAGGCACTGTGCTGCAGTGGTTTGAATCATATTTATCTAATAGATTACAATTTGTTCATGTAAATGGGGAATCTTCTTCACAGACTAAGGTTAATTATGGAGTTCCACAAGGTTCTGTGCTAGGACCAATTTTATTCACTTTATACATGCTTCCCTTAGGCAGTATTATTAGACAGCATTGCTTAAGTTTTCATTGTTACGCAGATGATACCCAGCTTTATCTATCCATGAAGCCAGAGGACACACACCGATTAGCTAAACTGCAGGATTGTCTTACAGACATAAAGACATGGATGACCTCTAATTTCCTGCTCTTAAACTCAGATAAAACTGAAGTTATTGTACTTGGCCCCACAAATCTTAGAAACATGGTGTCTAACCAGGTCCCTACTCTGGATGGCATTACCCTGACCTCTAGTAATACTGTGAGAAATCTTGGAGTCATTTTTGATCAGGATATGTCATTCAATGCGCATATTAAACAAATATGTAGGACTGCTTTTTTGCATTTGCGCAATATCTCTAAAATTAGAAATGTCTTAGAGTGATGCTGAAAAACTAATTCATACATTTATTTCCTCTAGGCTGGACTATTGTAATTCATTATTATCAGGTTGTCCTAAAAGTTCCCTGAAAAGCCTTCAGTTAATTCAAAATGCTGCAGCTAGAGTTCTGACAGGGACTAGAAGGAGAGAGCATATTTCACCCATATTGGTCTCTCTTCATTGGCTTCCTGTTAATTCTAGAATAGAATTTAAAATTCTTCTTCTTACTTATAAGGTTTTGAATAATCAGGTCCCATCTTATCTTAGGGACCTTTTAGTACCATATCACTCCAATAGAGCGCTTTGCTCTCAGACTGCAGGCTTACTTGTAGTTCCTAGGGTTTTTAAGAGTAGAATGGGAGGCAGAGCCTTCAGCTTTCAGGCTCCTCTCCTCTGGAACCAGCTCCCAATTCGGATCAGGGAGACAGACACCCTCTCTACTTTTAAGATTAGGCTTAAAACTTTCCTTTTTGTTAAAGCTTATAGTTAGGGCTGGATCAGGTGACCCTGAACCATCCCTTATTTATGCTGCTATAGACTTAGACTGCCGGGGGGTTCCCATGATGCACTGTGTGTTTTTTTCTCTTTTTGCTCTGTATGCACCACTCTGCATTTAATCATTAGTGATTGATCTCTGCTCCCCTCCACAGCATGTCTTTTTCCTGATTCTCTCCCTCAGCCCCAACCAGTCCCAGCAGAAGACTGCCCCTCCCTGAGCCTGGTTCTGCTGGAGGTTTCTTCCTGTTAAAAGGGAGTTTTTCCTTCCCACTGTCGCCAAGTGCTTGCTCACAGGGGGTCGTTTTGACCGTTGGGGTTTTTCCGTAATTATTGTATGGCTTTGCTTTGCAATATAAAGTGCCTTGGGGCAACTGTTTGTTGTGATTTGGCGCTATATAAATAAAATTGATTTGATTTGATTTCTGATCAGGCCCAAAACCTACAGTTGACTATTGTTGTTGTTGTTGTTGTTATTATTATTATTATCATTATTATTATTAAAATTTCCATTTTTAATTTCCTCAATAATTAAGGTATGGCCACTTCTCTGGGATCAACAGGAAAGTACAACTAACCTATTTGCCCCATGGGCAACCAAAAACCTCCAGTGAGGAGGAAGGTAAGAAACATGTTAAATTCTTCACGATGTAATTCATATAGATGACCCAAAAGGAATAAAATATTGAAATAATCTATTTATCTGTTCGCCTTTGAATTCGTTTACCAGACAATCGAAAGGAAGGTCCATCACTGCTGCTCGTACTGAAGTGGGGAGGAGAGCTGACTCCTGCTGGTAGAGTACAAGCTGAGGAGTTGGGGAGGGCATTCCGCTGTATGTACCCCGGAGGACAAGGTGAGACACAACGGTATTTCCTCTACCAAAAAAACAAACAAACAAAAAAAAAAATGCTATGTAGGTTTATTCCTATTCCTGTTTATACTTGTTATAGAGATCTGTCAATCCAGCATCATTTTGGACAAAAGATTGGACAATTTGTAAACATGAGTGCCTAATAGGACTCTGTCATATTGTACATGTTGCCTTCTCATCAAAAGCACACATGGACCTCATTTCAGTCCCAGTAATCTTTGACACCAATCACTCAATTACAATATCACGTCTCCAGTAGTGTACAGGAGACTTTAACATTTCTGTGCAGATCTCAGGTCACCTCTGTTTGTCTTTGTTGATTAAATCAAATTGATCAAGAATACTGAGGGACTTATGGTATCAAGTCTGATCTTTTGATCTTTTTCGAGCATGTTGCGATGCTGTTTGTTTTTTGTTTTATCTTTTGGAGATGGCAGAGTTGTGGTCACAAGTTTAAATCTGTTTTCATTTACATTCAAGCAGATTTCCAGTGTTCTTTGTCAAAGAAGCATTGTTGTCTGTATTCGCAATTGTTTTTATTGTGTGTGTTTGTGCAGGAGACTATGCTGGTTTTCCAGGATGTGGGCTGCTGAGATTACACAGCACTTACAGACATGACCTCAAGATATATGCATCTGATGAGGGCAGAGTCCAAATGACAGCTGCAGCTTTTGCAAAGGTATTTCTGTTCATTGTAAAAGCTGAACAGGTCAAATCAGTTCAAAGAGCATGCGCAACTGCCACATCTGCCAATCACCACATCTGCTACAATACAAAAGGCAGCCAGTTTCTACCCACCTCCCAAAAGTGTCTCTTATTGGCTGAAGCCATGTGAAACGTAGCCATTCCCGTGGTCTTTCCCAGTTGGCTAGGAACCTCAACACTGAGAAACCTGTCTGCTGGATCATGCCCAGAGAAATGCATCACATGGGTAACATGTCATAGCTAATGTTCCCTCACAGTGCAAGTGATATGCATCACCTGTGTCTCCATAAGTAGCTGTTTGTTTGATATAAAGTTATTCCAGCAGTGCCCAATGATCCTCCGAAGAGACGTCGTACCAATAACATCCAGTTGTCTCCTTAAGTCTCTACTCAACAGCCAGACAGAAACTCCAATACCCAACGGTCTCTCACTGTTCATATTAACAAGGTTGTTTGAGCTGTAAGCATATAACATAAAGGATTGAACTTGTTGTACATGGCAGTAACTTCTTAAGACATGAGCTTGAATAAGAACTGCCTTTTCAGTAAATGTCTCCATCTGAATATGTGGGCTCTCAGGAGGTTAAGTGAGTAACTAGAATGGTTAGAACACCGGCCCCGTGGTCATCACTGGTGTGTGAGTGCACCACAATATGGATTGTGCAATACAGTCAACACTATGGTAAATAAGCCCCCCCCTGCGTTCACACCGGGCGCGACGCGAGCGACTGCAGCCACAGGTTGCCATGTAATTCCTATGTAACTATGCGTTTTGGCGCCAAACCGCGCAGCGAGTGAAGCGATGCGATTTTGAGCATTTTGCGCGTTTGTGGTGTGATATTGCGTCGCATCACGTCGCGTTGCCCTCCTCCCCAACTTGAAAAATCTGAACTTTTTTGTCTCGTCGCGCCGCGCTGACCAATCAGGGACTGAATATGTAGTGACGTGGAGATGTCTGGAGTTTGACTGAGGCTGTGAACATGCCCTGTATCTGGTAGCAGCCTGTGAGCAGGACTTATGTCTCTTTTGTCCTTTATTTCACAATCATGACAGAGTTTTTGGAGCGAGCAGCAGCACCACAGCAGGGGGGATTGGAGTTTCTTTTTATTTTTATTTTACATGTGCGCGCGAGGGAATCATCCATGGAGATTATTTTACTTATTAACTACACAGATGTATAATAAAGCAAATGGTGACTGGTTTTTAAAGACAATTATGACAGTTTTTTTTGGGAAAGAGCAAGGAGCAGCCTCACAGCAAGCCGTAGAGTTTCTTTCTTTTTTCTTTTTTTTTCTTTACGTGCACGTGCAAGCGAATCATCTGTGTGGACAATATTTTATTAACTACACAGATGTATAATAAAACAAATGGTGACTGGTTTCTAAACACAATTATGACAGAGTTTTTTGGGGGAGGAGCGAGCTGCAGCAAGCAGCGGAGTTTCTTTTTTTTTTTTATTGTTTACATGTGCGCGCGTGAGTGAGACAGTTGGTCCTCAAACTGGGTCCCGCAGAGGCGGAAGGACCGCTGAAAGCGGCCGTCATCCAGACGCAGCTCCTGCAGCAAATAATGATACTCTCTGTATTGGGAGCTTTTCACAACAACTCTCTCCGTGTGATCAACGTCCGTCATGATGACTTGACGCCGAGTGGAATGGAAGCGCCTCCTATTTGATGACGCACCGGGGCGAATTTTCGCAACGAAAGTCCACCCAAGCAGAGCGACACACCGGGCGAAGGAGGCGGGTCCGTCGCCACGCGACCCCCGCGAATTTGTAGCGTCTGATCACGCCCGGTGTGAACGCGGCATAATAGCACAGAATCCTTTCCAGGACAGAAATGGTTTTTTTTAATAACCCACAACAACAAAAATAGTGCTCACAAAATATCAGTAATTTCAGAAGGCCAAGGGGGTGCCCACATTTCACCTGGTTATGACAGATAGATGGTTATTTTAGAGATGTGGGAACGTGCGTGTTTTCTTCTGGGGGAGGGGGGGGCAGGGTGGGAGTTGCCATCCAAGACTCACGGTGGTTTCACAGAGTCGTGGATGCAGCATAGCATAGAACCATCACATGCTCCCAGACTTGACTTGATTAATTTGGAGATCAGTACTGTAATTTCTAGACTATAAGCTGCTACTTTTTTCACACGCTTTGAGCACTGCAGCTTAAACAATGATGTGGTTAATTTATGGATTTTTAACAGGCTTTCTCATAAGTCAGAATACGTCAGTTGATGCTGTCCATTGAGTCGCTGAAAGCTGCAGTCCTCATGCGGCTTTTATTCACACACAAAGTAAATATAAAGTCTTACCTGTTCGTTTTAGTGGATTCATCATTACGTCCCGAAGAAAATTATCCACATAAAGCCTCCTGATTTTGGAAAATGACATCTGAAAATACTTTAATTCCTTGTCGTGTCTGAAGAAAAGTCCCTCTGGCACTGTGCTCCGTCAAATCAGTCAGTGGAGCCTCCCTTGTTGTGTGGGCCGCTGAAGAGGAGGTACTGCTGGCCCACCACCACCAGAGGGCGCCCTGCCTGGAGTGCGGGCTCCAGGCACCAGAGGGCGCTGCCGCATCATGGGAGTAGCCTGGGTGACAGCTGTCACCCATCACCAGACACAGCTGTTCTACTCAGCACCGAGGTATATCAGGAGGACGGCGTCTCCACCTCAGTGCCGAGATATCGCGTAAGACCAAGGTAGTATTCTCTGCAGTTATACATTGCATCATCAGCTAAGACTGTTAAAACCTTTTTCAGGACTGGTGACTACTGAAAACCTCATTCTTTGGATAAGTACTCACCTTCCTGCTATACTTTGCCAAGAGGTGGAGGCGGCTTCTCCCCTCTCTGTTACTGGGTGCGTTCATCCACTCCTGTGTGTTGTTGCTCTCTCTCCTGCCAGCAGTACCGGATCCGACGAGCGGAGGCAGTGGCCACCTGGGAATTCGGGACTTGGCGGTTCCAGTATTTCCAGGGTTCGGTGGCAGAGGAGATCTGGGTGGTTCCGGTTCGACTGAGACAGACGTCTCCTACCTTCGAGCCTGCCCACACGACACCAGCGGATTCGACCCCAAATTGTGTTTGTTGTATTACTCGTGCTTGTTTCAGTAGTAAATCTTGTTATTTACTCTCTCCATTGTCCGTTCATTGCGCCCCCTGTTGTGGGTCCGTGTTCCTACACTTTCACAACAGGATATCTCGGCCAGCGTCATGGATCCCGAGGGGCGTCAACCGGCTGTTGAACGGTCAATGGAAGACCAAGGCGCGGCGGAGGCTTCGGGAGGGGTAATCGGTGAGTTGCAGCGGATCCTCACCGCTTTCACCTCTCGGATCGACTTAATGACCGAGCAGCACGTTCTCCTAAACCGCAGGGTGGAGGCTCTCGCCGCACAAGTGGAGGCGCGCCCTTCGGGCGCCGCTGCGGCTCTCCTTCCCGAGGACCCTGCGTGCGAAAGTAACGTTCCACTGGTCGTTCAACGGTCCCTCCCTCCGTCCCCAGAAGCATACATAAGCCCTCCAGAACCGTACGGAGGCTGTGTGGAGACGTGCGCGGACTTTCTTATGCAGTGTTCGCTCGTCTTCGCTCAGCGTCCCGTGATGTACGCGACTGATGCTAGCAAAGTAGCTTATGTGATAAATCTGCTTCGCGGGGAGGCACGCGCTTGGGCTACAGCGCTCTGGGAGCAGAACTCACGGCTCCTTCATACATACGATGGGTTTGTACGGGAGCTCAGAACGGTGTTCGATCATCCCAACAGAGGAGAGTCCGCTTCAACCGCACTACTGTCCATACGACAGGGACGTCGGAGCGCAGCTGCCTATGCAGTCGCCTTCTGCATCGCGGCGGCGAGATCCGGCTGGAATAGCACTGCCCTCCGCGCTGCCTTTGTAAACGGACTGTCTCTGGTCCGTTCTGGTGCAGCCCGATCCTAGCCGCCAGTTAGTGGTTGAAGTGGATGCCTCGGACTCAGGGATAGGAGCGGTGCTCTCCCAGAGCGGGAAGACCGATAAGGTCCTTCACCCGTGTGCCTATTTTTCTCGCAGGTTGACCCCCGCTGAACGGAATTATGACGTCGGCAATCGGGAACTCCTTGCTGTGAAAGAGGCCCTCGAAGAGTGGAGACATCTGTTGGAGGGAACAGCCGTGCCATTCACGGTTTTCACTGACCATCGGAACCTGGAGTACATCAGAACCGCCAAGCGTGTGAACCCCAGGCAAGCCCGCTGGTCACTGTTCTTTGGCCGTTTTGACTTCCGGATTACCTACCGTCCCGGGACCAAGAATCAGAGATCGGATACATTGTCCCGGGTGCACGAAGATGAGGTCAAAACGGAACCGTCGGATCCCCCGGATCCCATCATCCCGGAGTCCGCTATCGTGGCCGCCCTCACCTGGGACGTGGAGAAGACCGTCCGGGAGGCCCTGACCCGTGTCCCGGACCCCGGAAACGGACCAAAAAACAGACTATACGTCCCACCAGAGGCTAGAGCTGCAGTCCTGGACTTCTGTCACGGTTCTAAGCTCTCCTGTCACCCAGGGGTGCGAAGGACCGTGGCAGTCGTCCGGCAACGCTTCTGGTGGGCATCCCTGGAGACCGACGTCCGGGACTACGTCCAGGCCTGTACCACCTGCGCCAGGGGCAAGGCCGACCATAGGAAGACCTCAGGGCAGCTACAGCCATTGCCCGTGCCTCATCGCCCCTGGTCCCACATCGGCCTGGACTTCGTCACGGGTCTCCCGCCGTCCCAGGGAAATACCGTCGTCTTCACGATAGTGGACCGTTTCTCCAAGGCGGCCCACTTCGTGGCCCTCCCTAAGCTCCCTACGGCCCAGGAGACAGCGGACCTCCTGGTCCACCACGTCGTCCGTCTGCATGGCATACCATCAGACATCGTCTCCGATCGCGGTCCCCAGTTCACCTCACATGTCTGGAGGAGCTTCTGCCGGGAACTGGGGGCCACGGTCAGCCTCTCGTCTGGGTACCACCCCCAGACCAACGGGCAGGCAGAGCGGGCGAATCAAGAACTGGAGCAGACACTTCGCTGTGTGACAGCCGCGCACCCGACGGCCTGGAGTACCCACCTGGCCTGGATCGAGTACGCCCACAACAGCCAAGTGTCATCAGCCACCGGCCTCTCCCCGTTTGAGGTGTGCTAGGGGTATCAGCCCCCCTTGTTTCCGGTGGTTGAGGGAGAGGTCGGTGTGCCCTCGGTCCAGGCCCACCTACGGAAGTGCCGTCGGGTGTGGCGGGCCGCCCGCTCTGCCTTGTTGCAGGCCCGGACGAGGGCGAAGAAACATGCAGACCGGCGGCGAGCCCCGGCCCCCAAGTATCGTCCTGGGCAGGAGGTCTGGTTGTCCACGAAGGACATTCCCCTACAGGTTGATTCTCCAAAACTGCAAGAACGATACATCGGACCTTATAAGATCCTCAAGGTCATCAACCCCGCCGCAGTGAGGCTCCAGCTTCCTGCCTCACTGCGGATCCATCCAGTCTTCCATGTTTCCCGGATCAAGCCTCTTCACACCTCACCCCTCTGCACCCCGGGTCCGGCGCTGCCTCCTGCCCGGATCATCGACGGAGCACCGGCTTGGACTGTCCGCCGGCTCCTTGACGTCCGTCGGATGGGCCGGGGTTTTCAGTATCTGGTGGACTGGGAGGGGTACAGCCCCGAGGAGCGCTCCTGGGTGAAGAAGGGCTTCATCCTGGACCCGGCCCTCCTGGCCGACTTCTACCGACGCCATCCGGACAAGCCCGGTCGTGCGCCAGGAGGCGCCCGTTGAGGGGGGGGTCCTGTTGTGTGGGCCGCTGAAGAGGAGGTACTGCTGGCCCACCACCACCAGAGGGCGCCCTGCCTGGAGTGCGGGCTCCAGGCACCAGAGGGCGCTGCCGCATCATGGGAGTAGCCTGGGTGACAGCTGTCACCCATCACCAGACACAGCTGTTCTACTCAGCACCGAGGTATATCAGGAGGACGGCGTCTCCACCTCAGTGCCGAGATATCGCCTAAGACCAAGGTAGTATTCTCTGCAGTTATACATTGCATCATCAGCTAAGACTGTTAAAACCTTTTTCAGGACTGGTGACTACTGAAAACCTCATTCTTTGGATAAGTACTCACCTTCCTGCTATACTTTGCCAAGAGGTGGAGGCGGCTTCTCCCCTCTCTGTTACTGGGTGCGTTCATCCACTCCTGTGTGTTGTTGCTCTCTCTCCTGCCAGCAGTACCGGATCCGACGAGCGGAGGCAGTGGCCACCTGGGAATTCGGGACTTGGCGGTTCCAGTATTTCCAGGGTTCGGTGGCAGAGGAGATCTGGGTGGTTCCGGTTCGACTGAGACAGACGTCTCCTACCTTCGAGCCTGCCCACACGACACCAGCGGATTCGACCCCAAATTGTGTTTGTTGTATTACTCGTGCTTGTTTCAGTAGTAAATCTTGTTATTTACTTTCCCCATTGTCCGTTCATTGCGCCCCCTGTTGTGGGTCCGTGTTCCTACACTTTCACAACATCCCTCCCCTTTCCCCACTGAGGCTGTGTCTTTGCTCCACAAGTTGAAAAAGTCACAGCGTCTCATTTACCACAGACACCAGGCGATCCTGGCTGTACGAGATGAAATTATCTCATGATCAACAAAGAAAAAAAAAGTTAGTTACTCAGATCTGTGTGGAGCGGAGACGCCATGAGCCACCGTGCACGCGTGGAATGGTGTGCTGGTTGTGTCACACCTTTAAGAAAAAAAAAGCATTCACGGTACGTATTTAATTAAAAGTTAAAAAATATTTCTGTCTAACATATTTCTGTGTTAATATCTGCTGTTACAACGTGGAGACCTGCATCTTATAGACAAGTGCGGCCTATTTATGTACTTTTTTTCTTTTTAAAATTGGTGGGTGCGGCTTACATTCAGGTGCATTCTATAGTCTAGAAATTGCATTAATCTTTTTGACACAACTCTGATCAGCACTATAGGTCTGAGGCTGTGTTTATCAGGGCCAGATGAGGTGGCTGTTGCACCATAAATCCTTTTTCTTCCTGTTCTGGTGAGTCAGAACATTTGTTAAATACTGTTCTTATAGATGTAACAGGCTATGAAGTAATTTCCACAAGAAGACATAACTTAGCTGCCATGGAAATGCTTAAATCGAAGCAGGGAGTTTTTTGCAGTGCCTGCTCGTTTAAGCTTCAACAATCATTAATTAAACAAAACCTTTTAAACATATAAAACTGTGCAAAAATCTTTAATTTGTGATGTTTTCCATCCAGATTTTAGCTTTGAAGGAGCAGGACACGGTTCGGTTCATTTTCTGTACAGTATGGGAACAAATTGCAAAAACTAAATTTGCTTGTTGTTTAAACCAACAATTTATTGTAACATTATACTAACAGGAAAATAAAATAATTGCAAAGAACTGCCTGGTAATAAGTTAAATAAAATGTTCTCAAATAAACAACAAATATGTCTGTTGATGCTGTCAGTTGATTTCCTGAAAGCTGTGCTTCTCATGCGGTGTGAATACACACACACACACACACACACACACACACAGTGTAAATATAAGGTCTTACGTGTGCGTTTTAGTGAAGAAAAGTCACTCACTTTGCGCCATCAGATCAGTTAGTGGAACAGAGGTCCCCCCCCCCCTTTCCACACCAGTCCTCTGTCTTGGCACAAGAAGTCAAAAAAGTCACAATGTCTCAATAACGTCTCATTTACCACAGCCTCCATGTGATCCTGTCTGCACACGTGATGAAATCTCAGCAAAAAGTTCGAAAATTACTCAGTTACAAAATTACTATGTGTGGAGCAGTGCCACCATGCGCGTGCTGGATGACGTGCGCGTCAATATTTACGTGTAACACTTCAGGGAAAAAAGCATTTACAGTACGTATTTAATTAAAAGTTAAAAAATCTTTCTGTCTCATCTTTCTGTGTAAATATCTCATGTTACAATGTGGAGACCTGTGGCGTATTTATGTACAATTTCTTTTTTCTTTTTAAAATTGGTGGGTGCAGCTAATATTCAGGTGCGCTTTGTAGTCCAGAATTTATGGTAAACACACGCAACGGGAAATCACCCGTGCATGTATCGTACATGTATCGTTACACCCGTACTAAACACTGAATAAATCACAGGAATAAAAAGTGCAAATGAAATGTGCAATAAGAGGGGAAAAAACGTCCTGTCTGCAGACTGAAGATTTCACAGACTGCCTGGGCTTATGGTTCGGCAAAGCTCCAAAACTCTTAACAATGTGAAAAAACAAATAATTACATGGGAAAACAGAGAGAGAGGGAACACCCTAAACTTAAAAATCTGCATGATGGCACAGCAACATTGTGCCATTGCTTAGAGAGAGCCCTGCCACTACTGATATTGTTTAAAAACAGTACTTTTTATCCGGTTAATCGATAGAATACTCGATTCCAAAAATATTTGATAGCTGCAGCCCTAATATCACCCACCTCTATAAGTATTATGTTTTGATTTTACAATGTTGATGTTAAGAGTCCTATATTGTATAAGTATACATCAACCACCCATCCATTTGTGAAATATTTGTGATTTTCCAAGACTTTGTAATCCATTTCCTTGTCTGTGCAGAAATGTGTTTCCAGAACATGGAAGTTAGAAATGTCTCCAAATTCTATCTTTACCAAATTTACTCTGCCAAAATTGATTGCTGACAAAGAATAGGGGTCAATTCCACCAATCAACCCTCTGTTTAAATCAATCTCTGCTTTCATCAGGAATGTTCTTAAATCATGAGCTTGTGTCTGCGTCCAGCACCATTGCTGGTAAATAAGAGGTTGTTGGGGTCCGGGTATGGTATCAACGTAATGTCAAAAGACTTGAAAGGTAGGTCATGTAGCCTCCCTATACCAGTAGAGTTTTGTTGAGCTGCAGTTTCCATACTTGCTGAACAGAAAGTAAAGGTATTACTTGTAAGATATAGTCTAATTTAAAGGGGCAATCAATGGTATAAAATGGCCAGAAGTGATTTTCTGTGTAATGCTATAGTGGCATAATGGCATCCTGCGCACAGAATGCAGTAATACTCCTTTGCTGCGGGTTGTCTTCTGAGCTTCCACCTTGTTTTATTGTTGCACTGGCCATGCATGTGACTCCCACCTGGTGAAACCACGGTCCCTTTCCACATTCTTAGACACAGTAGTAACTGCCGACCAACTCAGTACTGTGCATTCAGTTTGGTGGACAGTAGTGACTTTCCAGAAATTCCTCTAAAGCCCCTTTCACACCGGGGGTGCTCCTGGTTGCTCCGTGCGTCATTATGACGATGCCGCGTGGAAGCAACTCAGTGCCCAGACGATGCAGCTCGGCGCCACAACAGCGTGAGGGGCGCAAAGGAGGAAGCAAGTCGGGCACTGAAAAATTAAACCTGTTTAATTTTTTTTGGCGTCCTGTACTCGACGCAGAAAGGAAGTGGTTCCAGCGCAAGTCGGGGCAAAGAGGTGTTACTCGGCGTGACTCGAAGCCAATTTATGATTCCTGCTGTGTTCCATTGTTCCCGCAGTATAAATCACGCAGGAATGTTTTTATACCGTGTACTCAAAGTAAAAACTACACGCTGAAGAAAAAAAAGCAGAATGATTGCCAGAAATATCCAGTAAAAAGTCCGGACATCTCTAGTCCACTCACGGACATTCGTTCACGCGCGCACATGTGAACAATTAAAAGAAAAAAAAAGTCTGGCTGCAGGCATTAGTTCCTTGTTCTCTGCTCAAACTCTCACATCACAGTTAAAAAAAAGGACAAAAAAGGACATAGAGAGAGGACATGTCAACATCAAGTAGAACTCCAGACATCTCCACATTTGCTTAAGGACAGTTCGTGCACGTGCATCTCGCGGTCAAGGGAGGAAAGATAAACTATAACAGAACTCAGAGCGCAGCCCTGCAGCTCAGCACAACAACAAGTAGAAGAGAAGTCAGAGTGCACAGTCTGTCTGTAGCCAAACTGTGCACTCTGACTTCTCTGTGCAGAGAACCTGCAGGCTGCGTTCTCACCTCCTCTCTGCCTCCTGCTGCGTGCACCTGATGCAGAAATTCCTGCGTCGTCATGACGCCACAGGGAGCAACTGGGAGCAGCCCCAGTGTGAAAGGGGCTTAAGAAACCACATTCAAAGGCTAAAAAGGCATCTTATCACAAAGTTTCTGTGTAGGCTCTCAGTTTTCCAGGTGGTTTCCATAGTAGAGAAGCGTGAATCTTCGACTGGACTGGGTTGCTTGACGTGAGGACGTTTCGCTTCAAATCACAGAAGCTTCCTCAGCTAAAATTCTTGCTCTGGTAGTCTGACTTCTGTCTTGAGTCTTATAGAGAAGAATAAACCAGAAGCCAACAAAAGCTGGAGTTTTTTAACCTAACCAGACCCCACCTACCGAGAGGCTGACTGCTATAGGCTAGTGAGTAAACAATAGCTCTAATTAGCACCTATTGTGCTGTAGTTAGCACTCTCCTAATGACAGGACGGAAGCCTCCCCTGATGGCTCCCTTGACGACTCTCTCCTGATGACGTGAATGACTCATTACCATGAACAAAAGACTGAAACTGCTTTGACCTGAGTACCACATTGTAAACAGGGGACAAAGCGTGTCTGAGACATGAACAAAAGACTGAAACTGCTTTGACCTGAGTACCACATTGTAAACAGGGGACAAAGCGTGTCTGAGACATGAACAAAAGACTGAAACTGCTTTGACCTGAGTACCACATTGTAAACAGGGGACAAAGCGTGTCTGAGACCCGCTCTGCGGTTAAGGCTGGGTTTCAACTGTTTTACAAAGAATGCTTCCTTGACACCTCTCTCAAACCATTTCTTCTCTCTGGCTAAGATTTTAACTTCCTTGTCCTCAAACGTGTGGTTAGTGTCTTTCAGGTGGAGATGAACTGCAGACTGAGGTCCACTAGCGACCTCTCTGCGGTGCTAGTATAGCCTCTTGTGTAAAAGTTGCTTCGTCTCACCTATGTTGTGTTCATTACAGTTTTCCTGACATCTGATATGATACACTACATTGCTCTGTTTGTAACTAAGGATCCTGTCCTTAGGATGAACTAATTTCTGTCTCAAGGTGTTGACTGGTTTAAAGTAAACTGGGATTTTGTGCTGTCTGAAGATCCTCTGTAGTTTTTCCCCTACTCCTGCTAAATAAGGGAGAGACACTCCTCTTCTTCTTGTCTCCGTCTCCTGTCTATCTGGTCTCTTTGTTTTCTGGGACTTCTGCACTTTGTCCAGGGACCAACGTGGGTACCCACATACTGTGAGGGCTAAAGCCCTTCCCTCTGCAGTTGTGGGCACCTGTAGCACTCTGTGTTGAAGCGTCCTGATCACCCCGAGCTTGTGTTCAAGGGGGTGGTTTGAGCCAAAGAGCAGATATTGGTCAGTGTTAGTGGGTTTTCTGTAAACCTCTGTCTGGAGCTGCCTGTTCTCTCCAATCGTAACATCACAGTCCAAGAAGGCTAAATGGTTGTTTCTGGCATCCTCACGTGTGAACTTGATATTGGAGTCCACCGAATTGATGTGTTCTGTAAAGTCCTCGACCTCCTGTTGCTTGATTTTAACCCATGTGTCATCGACATATCTGAACCAGTGACTGGGAGAGATGCCCGTGAACGACGTCAAGGCTGTCTTCTCCACTCGCTCCATGTACAGATTGGCCACAATGGGGGATACCGGAGACCCCATCGCACAACCATGGATCTGCCTGTAGTAATTCCCCTTAAACAGGAAATACGTGGTGTTAAGACAGATCTCCAAGAGTTGGCAGAAGTGGTCTGGTGTGAGTTTGGTCCTTTCAGGTAGAGACACATCTTCCAGCAGTCTCTGCCTCACAGCTGAGATGGCCTCAGCGGTGGGGATGCAGGTGAACAACGAAGTCACATCAAATGACACCATAGTGTCATCTGCCTCCAGCTGCAGGTCCTTGATTTTGTTCACAAAATCTTGTGTGTTCTCCACATGGTGGTCTGAGTTACCCACTAGAGGAGCCAAAATCCACTTGAGGTGCTTGGCCAAATTGTATGTGATGGAATCTGTGCTACATACAATAGGCCTGAGTGGCACGTCCTGTTTGTGGATTTTGGGCAGTCCATAGATGCATGGAGTGGCGTCCCCCGGGTACAGTCTGTAGTATGTCTGCCGGTCGATGAGTCCCTCTTTCTCCAGGTTTTGGAGGCAGCTAATGATTTTCTTCTTATAGCCACTCGTGGGGTCTCTCTTCAGACGTTCGTATGTACTCAGCCCTCACAGTATGTGGGTACCCACGTTGGTCCCTGGACAAAGTGCAGAAGTCCCAGAAAACAAAGAGACCAGATAGGAGACGGAGACAAGAAGAAGAGGAGTGTCTCTCCCTTATTTAGCAGGAGTAGGGGAAAAACTACAGAGGATCTTCAGACAGCACAAAATCCCACTTTATTTTAAACCAGTCAACACCTTGAGACAGAAATTAGTTCACCCTAAGGACAGGATCCCTAGTTACAAACAGAGCAATGTAGTGTATCATATCAGATGTCAGGAAAACTGTAATGAACACTACATAGGTGAGACGAAGCAACTTTTACACAAGAGGCTATACCAGCACCGCAGAGAGGTCGCCAGTGGACCTCAGTCTGCAGTTCATCTCCACCTGAAAGACACTAACCACACGTTTGAGGACAAGGAAGTTAAAATCTTAGCCAGAGAGAAGAAATGGTTTGAGAGAGGTGTCAAGGAAGCATTCTTTGTAAAACATTTGAAACCCAGCCTTAAACGCGGAGCGGGTCTCAGACACGCTTTGTCCCCTGTTTACAATGGGGTACTCAGGTCAAAGCAGTTTCAGTCTTTTGTTCATGGTAATGAGTCATTCACATCATCAGGAGAGAGTCGTCAAGTGAGCCATCAGGGGAGGCTTCCGTCCTGTCATTAGGAGAGTGCTAACTAGAGCACAATAGGTGCTAATTAGAGCTATTGTTTAGTCACTAGCCTATAGCAGTCAGCCTCTCGGTAGGTGGGGTCTGGTTAGGTTAAAAAACTCCAGCTTTTGTTGGCTTCTGGTTTATTCTTCTCTACAAGAGTCAAGACAGAAGTCAGACTACCAGAGCAAGAATTTTAGCTGAGGAAGCTTCTGTGATTTGAAGCGAAACGTCTTCACGTCAAGCAATCCAGTCCAGACGAAGATTCAAGCTTCTCTACTATCTTATCACAAACATCAATCAATCAATCAATTTTTTTATATAGCGCCAAATCACAACAAACAGTTGCCCCAAGGCGCCTTATACTGCAAGGCAAGGCCATACAATAATTATGTAAAACCCCAACGGTCAAAACGACCCCCTGTGAGCAAGCACGTGGCTACAGTGGGAAGGAAAAACTCCCTTTTAACAGGAAGAAACCTCCAGCAGAACCAGGCTCAGGGAGGGGCAGTCTTCTGCTGGGACTGGTTGGGGCTGAGGGAGAGAACCAGGAAAAAGACATGCTGTGGAGGGGAGCAGAGATCGATCACTAATGATTAAATGCAGAGTGGTGCATACAGAGCAAAAGAGAAAGAAACAGTGCATCGTGGGAACCCCCCCAGCAGTCTACATATATAGCAGCATAACTAAGGGATGGTTCAGGGTCACCTGAGACTGGGGGAAGGGGGGCCCTTTCAGCTACAAAAGGCTTCCAGTTGGCTTTCATTCTTTTCAGTGTGGAGGAGGAGTGGCCAAAAGCAGGTGTTTTGGTCCGTGATGGTGGCGTAACATCACTTGGCACTGAATCATTTATAGCACCTTAATATTTAAAATACAATTGCCTGTGTAATTGTGCTGCACAGCACAGTCAACTGTTGTTACAAGGTTTGGGTGGTCTTGTCTTCCATCTTAAAAAATGTTTAAATACAGTTATATTCCATATTCAATTTCAATTTATTTTCATTTATATAGCGTCAAATCACAACAGAGTTGTCTCAAGGCGCTTCACACAAGTAAGGTCTAATCTTACTAACCCCCAGAGCAGCATATTCCTTTTCTTATGATAATGTTCCTTCAGAGGGTGTTGTATCCTGTCTTATTTTTAAGATAGATAATCCTCGATCTTATATCATTGATGTCAAACAATAAGCCACACGGAAATATCTAGTGTGTTGAACACAGTGGAAAATAATTGCAACAGTCATCACTTAACAATAAAAATGGTGTCAAATTTCATACATTATCTCTCAGTTGGTTCTCTGTCTGTGTGTGCAGGGTTTGCTGGCACTTGAGGGCGAGCTTACACCAATCCTGGTGCAGATGGTGAAGAGTGCGAACATGAATGGCCTGCTGGACAGCGATAGCGACTCACTGAGCAGCTGCCAGCACAGGGTCAAGGCACGACTGCATGAGATTCTGCAGAAAAACAGAGATTTCATCGATGAAGACTACGATAGGGTGATTATTCAAAACCTTGTGGCTGAGTGTACTGATAGAAGACGTCTCTAACAATGGACATGTGCTAACTGTTGGTCAAACATAGATTAAGGGTTTGTTTTTATGCGTCCATCCAAAACAAAAGTAGGAGTGATACAAATGTGGAATTTAATGATGGCCAGCACTGAGGGGCGCACAGCCCTTAAATGATGGTGATGATGATGATATCTCCATTGATTCTGCAGAGGATTAGTGGCTGGTCATAATGAAATATTTCTACCCTTAGTGCTGTTGAAATTAGATGATACAGTTGTTCATTGATGCTGCAGATTTCTGTTGAGATTGTGTATTTGATGTTTATCTGATGTGAAAAGTGTTTATATGCATTTGTGTAGTATTATGCTTAATTGGCTGGTAACTTTATGGAACAGCAAGACCAATGACCTCAGAGCAGAGAACAGTAGTGAAGATGGGTATAAGTTGGCTTTATTTCTCACAAACTCTTCAGAGTTAGCAGTTACAGCTAGCATCAATGGACATCCATGCAACAATCATGTCCGGGTGGTAATAGGGAGTGATGCAGGACACAGGCCAACAGTAGGTACACATAGATTCAGTCTGTCCAGCAAAGGTCTCTGTTGAGCAAGCAGCAAATGGGTTATCCAGCCAAACATGCAGACAGTTAAACACAACTAGCAAATGTGTGACGGGTTTGTAGAAATCAGGGCAGCATTGTTCTGATAAAATGATGCAAGAAACCAGGCATAGGAGCACTAACAATCTGGCAGTGGAGTTAGGAGTTAGGAAAGAGTGGAGATAAAATGGTGTTTGGAACATTTAGTAAGGAAACCAAAACACATGTGAACCTGGAAGTCTGTGAACAACATATAAAGCTACTGGAAGTGCACAGAGAGCAGATGTCACAGTAAAAGTGTGGTTGATATTAAACATACAGAAGGCAATAACACGAAGAGAACAAGAGGAAACATCACACTGAAAGGCAACACTAGAGAGTATGAAGAATAAACAACATGGGGGAGAATACAGTAATCATGAAATCATTGTCATGTAGGAAAACTATAGGAGACCACAAGAAGACTAAGAATCACAGTTTATCAGAAATCCAGGAAACAAAATGAGAACTCCAGAGCCGTGAACCATGACTTTAATAAAAGTGTCTTTGTCTTATTTCTTTGCATGTGTTCCAGCTGACCCCAACTGGCAGTGTTTCTTTGGTGAATTCGATGAAGATAGTCCAGAACCCAGTAGCTACTTGTGACCAGGTCTATGCCCTCATTCAGAGCCTGACCTCACAAATCCGTAAAAGAATGGAAGACCCCACTTCCGCAGGTGACCTATAATGTACACTGATCAACCATAGCATTGTGACCGGTGAAGTGAATATCTTTGATTTTCTCACTGCAATGGTACCTGTCAGTTGGCTGGATATATTAGGCAGTTGTGATGGTCAAACAACTGGGGCAGCGGATGTCCAAAATCACAGCTCCTGTGTTATGTTCCCAGTCTGTTGTGGTCAGTATGTAACAAAAGTTGTTCAAGAAAGGAAAACCAGTGAACTGGCAACATGGTCTTGTGGGATAGCTGGACAAATTAGTCCAATCTATGAACCTTGCAGTTCACAGGATTTAAAGTATCTGCTGCTAACGCTTTGAGGTGAGATGCCACGGCACACCTTCAGAGTGGAGTCTGTAACTTGAAGGGTCAGAGCTGTTTTTGTTTGCAAAAGGGGACCTACCCAGTATTAGAGAGGTGGTCACATTGTTATGGCTGATTAATGTATAGGGTTTAAAGTACAACTGACATGATTTTTGTTTTGGTTACCGCTTCACATTATTTTGTGATAGTATGTCAGTTTTTCTGTTGGTAAATATATTGAATGATTGAGTTGTAGTCCTAGCACTGTTTGGTCGTGAATGGCCAAAAGCAGCTGAAATGTGGCAATCTTGAAGTGAAAGGGGTACATTGGCAGGTTTGTTGTGCTGAAAACAATATCAAGCTGCACAAGCAGCTCGGCCGGGGGGGGGGGCATTTTGTCTGTGTCTGAAAACTTGTATGAAGTAGACACTTCCAGTTGTAGCAGAGAAGATAACATTGTCATATTTTGTGATTAGACCACAGGTTTGAGCCAAATAATGAATCTGAATCAGATAACAAATATCAGATGGGAAACAGGTGACATAAATGGAATTTCCCATGATTTACAGCAGCGTAATAATAATATTAAATGGTCATTTATATTTGTTAAATTAAATATTAACTAACATGTTAACTATGAGGATCCACGGCCTCTAGATTGGGTAGTGTTTATAAAATAGGTAGGTGACATTTTTCAATGGTGGTAATAAATTCTGCAAAGTTTCTGCAATGACTTGGAATGGTGTGCGAGTCCAGAATGTTTTTAGAACCTTAGACCTACACAGTTTTTAGAGGAAGAATTCAACTGTTTTTTTTTCTCCTGTTAATTATATAATTTTTAATGTTAATTTACTGTCTTAATGTATTTAGAAATTGTTTATTTTCTTATCACATACACACTTATTATTATTATTATTATTATTATTATTATTATTATTTTATTTTAACATCGGTTTTGCCATTTGATTTTTAAATGGACCACAATGGAAATAAGTGTTTCCACTTTTTTGTGTCATCATTTTTAACATATTTACAATTATGTACTAACATTGAACTTACTAAATAAAATCACGCACGCACTTGCGCTTTTAATATAAAGATGATTTGCCGCCCCCTGCTGGAATGGCATGTTAGTCCAAAATATAATTAGCAATGTTACATAATAACCTGTGCGCATGCACGCATGGAATAATCCAGGTGCTAAAGCACATGCCCTCTGGCGGTCAGGAGGAATGAAATAGAACCCATCTGTACAAGCACTCTTTTAGAAAAATATCTATTCACAAAATGACACAGGCGACCAAGGCAACCGGACCAGGGGACGTGCATCACAGCCCAGGGACACACTCAGGCTCTCTAGCTCACTGTGTGTATGGCATAACCCTGGTATGCTTTGTTCAATGCAAGTGCTCAAGATGGCAGAGAGTCTGCTCTGAAGTAGCACCCGCCGCAGACTAATAAAAGGCGGCTGGGGCTGGCAGGGAACCCATCACTCTGATCTTTATCAATGTGTAACTCCAAAACAATTATTTGCACATTCTTCTGTCTTTGTTGATCGGTCACAGGCAGCACCTCTGTAAGAGGTGTGTCTGACTCTCTCGCTCAGTTGCACACCCACGTAACAACAAAATGGGTCAGAAATGTGTTTATTCACAATTAAGAAGAAAGTATCGGGCCTTCCATGAAGTGATCCTGAGACAAAAATGTGTGCTCCATATATAAAATAATTTTATCACTCTTCCAACTTAGGCTGAATGTGAGCATAACACCTGTTGTCTCTCGCATTTGAGCACTCAGCCACAACACACCTAAGAGCTGTATTTCCACACTGAATGACATCTTTTCTTATCGGTATCAGAGGTCCATTGTCTGTACTTTAAAGTGGAGCAGTAATATGTCCACAAATCATGTGCAATATTAATCTGTCTACAAATCATGTGCAATAACAACTTCTTTAAAAATTCCAGCACTAATATCACCTTATCACATCTAAACTCCGCATATTGTAAATAAGATATTCCTATTTTTAATTCCAATCATGTTTATATATGCATATATACTTATATATATATATTTTATTTCTACCTTATTTTCTTATTTTATTGTATTGTTACAAGTATTATTATTATTATTGCTTATCTTTGCACACGCTGTTTGATGCACATTTTCTTATACTCGCACTCATCTTGTGTATTTATTAAGAGCTGACGTAACATGTGAATTTCTCCACTGTGAGATCAGTAAAGTCTTATTTCTTGGAGTGACCTCGCATGCACATTGAAGCTTAAACAGGAAGTTGAAATGTAGAATTTGGGTGGGAAATTTTGGTTGAAATACAGATTTAATTTCCTCCACTGTCACCCTAAGCATAACTTGATTTGGAATGATGTTGACATATTCCTTCTACACAAAGTCATCAAGATCAGCAGCAGTGTGTTTGAAATGCACCACAAATTACCTGACAGTGTCCACAGTGTGTGTCATAGCCAGAGTAATCCTGGCCGCAACACAAACCGTCAGCACAATCTTCAAATTGCAGGTACAGATATTTGACACAAAACAGACTACTTTCAATGTATTTATACAGCACCAAATCACAACACAAGTTATCCTAAAGTGCTATACATGAGTAAGATTTAAACCTTACCCAGCCTGTGAGCAAGCACATAATCAACATTGATAAGGGAAAAACTCCCTCGTGTGTTTGTTTATTGGAAGAAATGTCATGCAGATTAGATTCAGTGGGGTGACAGTCTGCTTTGGCCATACAAACAAATTAAACAAAATTATCAGAACACACAGTGATAGAAATGTTGCAGCTAAGTAACCACAGTGTTCACAATGACAGGTGGCCAAAAAGGCAACCAGGAAGGGAAGCTGCCTCTCTGCTGCAGAGTACATAGCAGACAGGAGCTAACAGGGTTTATAAATGTTTCCACCTTTACTTACTATGTAAAAAAAAACGTTAGCTGTCTAAAAGTTATCAGAAGCTAACTGGTCGGCTGATGGTTTTTGAATTTAGCTGAAAAACTAATCAGCTAACAAAACAGTTAGCTTTGATAATTAGCAGACTAGCAGAACTCTGCCCACCACTGCCTAAAGTGTGGTGACATACTGCTTGTGTGGCAGGATGCTGGTTTACTGCAGCTGTATACATGGATGTGGGACATATCCATAATGCTGTTTTTATGTCACCGCTGTCTGAAACACTCGAGTACTCACGAGTACTTTGTTTTCGGAGTCTCCATAGCTGTTTGTTGCGACTGTTGTACACTTTGAAACCGGTCACAGAAGTTCACAAAGTAATCACAGTGACTCATCGAATGGTCACTAACAGCCTAAATCTAAATTGTGATTTTGTTGTGACATGTTTTTTTTAAAGTGATCTGAATGGATCTGTCACAGGTTGAACCAGTGTTCATTCGACATACGTCAGCTTTATGCTCCTTGTATGACAGACATTGGAAAAGCCTCGACCCAGAAGAAAATTTTACTGCTCAAAGTTTGCTCTGTATAAAGCAAGAGATAAAATTGAGATTCTCACTTCATTCTCATTTTAGCTTGTTTTGTCTCTGAGAATCATTTTAGGGCTTGATAAGTAGTCTTTTCACATTTAAAAGGACGCTGATTTGAGGGTTTGTGTGTCCTTCTGTTTTGGAGACAAAACTGAGAGATGGGAAAAGTAAGCCATAGTTTAATTTTGGTTTCACACCCACCTCATAGCTGTCCGGGAGAAATAAATGAAACTTTTATGAGATCTCATTTCACCTTTTCTTTTCATCCAAGGAAAGTTGATCATAATCAGTGTGCATATTTGGTTTTTACTAGAAAGTGATAGCATTGTCTTGTTTTCATGCAACAAAATCCCATATTGGGTTGTTGTTTGTAGTGGAAATGGGTCACTTCATGAAAAGGTGACACCATTACACAAGACAATGTTAATGGTCAGTAAAAACAGAACAGCCCTATGTGCAGGGGAAAAAATATAAAATGATTGTGTTATGTGTCGGACGCAGCCCGGAGAACCGACCAGCGTTTGAAGGACCCAGTATAAAATAAGCAGAGCACGGTACAAAGGATAACAGAGTTTAATGAACATAACAGTGCTGTGAAAAAAGTGCGCGGTCTGGCGTGGTGGTTTTGCGGTGCGCTCCCAGCAGCGCTAACGGTCCGGAGCCAGAACCAATTCGGACCCAAGGACCCCGCCGACACCCCCCAGGTGGCCGCGACAAACCGAGTCTGTGAAAGAAGGAATCATTATGTGAGTCCACACTCAACACACAGAGAGAACGCTCAGAGGTGCACAAACAGCAAACACTTCCTGGCTTAATTACTAATCAGCTTCCCACCCTGCAGGCATGGAACACCCAGTTCACAAAACTCCACTGCAGTGGAAGCTGATTACACGACCAACATACAGCTCAATATAATAAGGTGTGAGGGACACCACATTTACTGACTGTATAAATGTTAGTCACAAAATCTGACGTACCTCAGGAAGTGTGCTGACGAGCGTGAGACCTCACCCCCTCCTCTTTCACAGACCATGCATCAAACCTGGACGTTCTCTGCATCCACTGATGATGAGATGGCTCCCGAGACGACGATCTCACCTGTCTGGTCACAAGGTCGAGTCTCTGGCAAATACACACTGTGTACTCCAGTCTTAAATGCCACCATGTTCCAATCCATGTAGATGCACCACAGCTGTGAGTCCTGACGAGCCGCAGGTGATCAGCCTCAGGTGATATGGGTGAGGTCCTGATAAACTCAGCTACACAGCCACTCAGTCCCAAATGCAAGCCACCTGGAAGGAAAAACAAAAGACAGGACAAAAGACAGAAACAAAAAGGCAGCCAGGCCCCCCCAGCCATACAACAGATTGTCTCTCTATATATATTGAATGAATGAATGAATGAATGAATGAATGAATGAATGAATGAAAATGAATGAATGAATGAATGAATGAAAACTGTTTATTTCGAACATTTGATACAACAACAATTACAAGATAGATCAGTAAAGACAACAACAAAAAAGTTCCTACTGTGTACCCAACATGTCCGAAAAGGGGTAGGGTGAAGCATCAGCTTATTTATCCCTACCCCTTCTTCCCCACAACCAGTAATACCCTTTGCCACATATACACATAAATTCCTACACACCTAAACCAATATCAATATATATATATATACATATATATACACACACATACATATACACATCAACATACACATATATACACATATACATATATACACGTATATATACACAAACATAAATATACACCTACACATACCTACTTACATACAAAATACTATATATTTACAAGCCGAAGCAAACAACAAAAACACCCTAACCCTCATTACCCTTCCTCCTCCCTATACCCAGAAAAAACCATATTTTTGTACCGCTGTTTGAACTGGTTCATGCTTGGACATTGCTTGAGCCCCACTCCCAATCTGTTCCACATCCTCACCCCACAGACAGAAATACAGAAACCTTTTAATGTTGTTCGTGCCCACTGATGCTTTAAATTAAATTTCCCCCTCAGACTGTAATCCCCTGATCTGTTAAAAAACATATTTTTAATATTTGCTGGAAGTAAATTGTTTATTGCTTTATACACAATTTGTACTGTTTGAAAATGAACCAAGTCTGTGAATTTTAATAATTTGGATTGTAAAAATAGTGGATTTGTATGATCTCTATAGCCAGTATTATGAATAATTCTTATAGCTCTTTTCTGCATTACTGATAGTGATTGTGTTGTACCTTTATAAGTATTACCCCATACCTCTGCACAGTACTGTAAATATGGTAAAACCAGTGAGCAGTAAAGAATGCGGAGTGAGTTGTGGTCCAGAATATGTTTCGCTTTGTTTAGAACTGAAATGCTTCTTGACAGTTTACTTTGTATATGTTTTATATGAGTCTTCCAGTTTATCTTATCATCTATTATCACCCCCAGAAACTTATTTTCATGTACCCTTTCAATATCTACCCCCTCGACTTGTAACTGAACCTGTATGTCTGTATTACAATAGCCAAATAACATGTATTTTGTTTTACTTAAGTTTAATGATAATTTATTTCTGTCAAACCATATTTTCAATTTTCCCATTTCTATACTGATCCTCCTCAGTAACTCCTGCAAATCCCCCCCTGAACAAAAAATGCTTGTGTCATCTGCAAATAATACTAATTTTAATATTTTGGAAACATTGACAATATCATTTATATAAATTAGAAACAGTTTTGGACCCAATACTGACCCCTGTGGGACGCCACAAGCATTGTCCAAGCATGATGATGTATATTCCCCCAACTTCACAAACTGTTTTCTGTTACTTAAGTAGCTTCTCACCCAGTGCAACACCAACCCCCTAATCCCATACTGTTCAAGTTTACTGATTAATATGTCATGATTGATTGTATCAAAAGCCTTTTTAAGGTCTATAAATATTCCAACTGAATGTAATTTGTGGTCTATGGCGTTTGTAATCTCCTCAACTGATTCTATTAATGCAAGTGATGTTGAACTATGTGCTCTGAATCCATATTGACTATCAGTAAGTAATTTATGTTTATTTATGAATTTGTCTAATCTATTATTGAATAACTTTTCTAATAATTTGGAAAATTGTGGAAGCAAAGAAACAGGTCTATAATTTGTGAAGTGGGCTATCCCCAGTCTTATACAGCGGCACAACCTTAGCTATTTTCATTTGATTGGGAAATTTACCGGTTTGAAATGATAAGTTACAGATGTATGTTAATGGTTCTACAATCCATTCAATGACCTGTTTTACCACCACCATATCAATTTCATTTAAATCGGTAGATGTTTTATATTTACAATTATTCACAATGTCTATAATTTCATTTCCATCCACTGCTGTGAGGAACATTGAACAGGGATTTCTTTCTATGAGATTATTATCCCAATCCTCAGGTTGGGAATCGGGAATTTTTTCTGCCAAGCTTGGTCCAATATTTACAAAAAAATTATTAAAACCGTTGACTACCTCATCCTTATTTTCCTTCTTGACATTATTATCAATGAAATACTGAGGGTAACTCTGTTTTTTATTACCATTTTTGATAATGCTATTTAATATATCCCATATTCCTTTAATATTGTTTTTGTTATTATATAATATGTTACTATAATATTCCTTCCTACATACCCGTATAATATTAGTTAATCTATTTTTGTATTTCTTATATCTATTTTCTGCCTCTTTAGTCTTTAGTTTTATGAATTCTCTATACAGTGTATTTTTCTTATTACATGCATTTCGTAACCCTTTCGTCATCCATGGTCGAGCTTGGATTTTTTGTTTTCTGTAGTCTTGTTTAATTGGACAATTTTTATCATATAATGATGTAAATATTTGTAAAAAAGTTTCATATGCACTATCAACATCACTTTCACTGTATACCTTTTCCCAGTTTTGCTCCTGTAAATCCTTCTTTAGTGTGTTCATGTTTTCCTCTGTCCGCACTCGCCTGTATTTTATTTTCTCCTCTGGCTGATTCCGCCGATGGTTTCTATTATAAACGATGAAAACTGGTAGATGATCACTAATGTCATTGATTAATAATCCACTCACAGTATTATTCTCAATATCATTGCTGAATATATTATCAATTAAGGTGGCACTATGGGATGTAATTCTGCTTGGCCTGGTGATTTTTGGATATAAACTCATACTGTACATTATACTGATAAATTCATCTGTTATTTTATGCTTATTTGGATTGAGCAGATCAATATTTAAGTCACCACAAATTAACACAGTTTTTTGATTAGTTTTTGAGAACATTTTTCCCATACAGTCAGTGAATGTTTCAATACTAGATCCTGGTGCTCTATATATACAGCTGACTAATACATTTTTGCTTTTTTCTTCACATATTTCAATAGTTATACATTCTAATAAGTTATCAATCACAGTTGTCATATTGTCTACTATTTTATAATCCATGTTCTTATCCACATACACAGCCACTCCTCCTCCACTCTTATTTTTTCTGTTTACACAATTAAATTCATATCCATCCAGTTCAAAATCCATTCCTTTATCTTCATTGATCCATGTTTCTGATATAGCAATTATGTTAAATATTTTTTTAAACTGACTTAAATATTCTTTAATGTTGTTAAAGTTTGCATATAGACTTCTGCTGTTGAAATGGATTATTGATAATTTGTTATCCGTTTTAATGATCCGATTAAACTGTTCATCTGTATAATAGCAACAACTGTCATTGATATTTGAGAAGAAATTATTGTCCGGGTCTATATCGTGCTCCAAGTCCAGTACATTGTGGTCTGTGTATTTAAATGTTCTCAGTTCTACTTTTCCATGATCAGCAATCCTTTGAGTTATATCCTTCTTGTCTCCAGATGTAGATGAATAGGTAGTAGATGAATAGGTTCCTCTGGTCTGTGTCATGGTGTTGTGATGTGTTTGTGTCCTCATACCTTATTGGTCATATCTGTCCAGATCCTCGCTTTAAGAAACACTATTGTTCATATTTGTCCAGCTCCTCGATGTTCCTTATTGCCATGACTTTTGCTTGTTCTGGTGATCCGTTCAGTTTGATGAATATTTTACAGTTTGAAGTCCATGTGTGCTGGATTTTTCCCTGTTTCTTCAAGAAGCGTGCTTTCCTGGCGATGTCGGCATTCCGTTTGGTGAGATGTTCATTGATGAATACGTTTGTCCCTTTCAGTTTTCTTCCTTGTTTTAACAGTGCTGTTTTGTGTTTTCTGTTGATGAATCTCATGATGACGGTTCGTTTATCACCGTCATTTCTCCGGGGCAGAGGGTGGCACGCTTCAATGTTATTTAAATCCATTTCTATACCTTTAGATAGGAGGAAATCAGCAACCTGTTTTTCCACAGAGCTGACCTCCTGTTCACTGGGCTCCCCTCCGCTCTCATCTGTTACCGCCCGTGCGTAGGACCGTGGTTTGATGTGAAGACCTGTGATGATGACGTTGTTAATTCTGGTGTACTGCTCCAATTCAGCCACTCTATTTTCCAGCTGCACCAGATGCCGGTCTTTCTCGGCATTCTGGAGCCGTAATGCCTTCACCTCCTCCACCAGATCCATGATTGATTTCTGTTGCTGCTTCACAACAGAAATCTCCTCTGATAAAAAGTCCAGAGATTTTTTAATATCGTCACCTTCCTCCGCTGTCAGAACCTTCTTAGGCCCCATGGTCGGCTTATGAGCAGCTTGTCGATCGCCGATGTTAACAGCCTGCGTTGTTTGTCACCGGGATGGATCTGCACTTCGCTGGTGCCGCGCGGCCTCGGTGTTTCCGCGCTGATGGATGCGCGGTGGCTGCACGAGGCCTCGGGGAAACGGCACTCGTGACGCGCGGCTCTAATGACGCAGCGCGCGGCCTCAGTGAATTCACCACGTTGGGCCTCGGACGTTGTTGCTGTCCAGTCGCGGGGCTAAGTTGCCGGTTGAGGTGGTATTCCCACTGTCCGGGTTGGCAAACACCGGCGTGGCAGATGGCAACTACAAACACCACCTCTGAAAACTCAGGTACAAACTTTTTGCAGCTCACTCTGACGACACGCAGCTCAGACTGACTGTGATAACATAGAGGACACAGTTATCTTGGAATTTATCTTTTTGAGTTTTCATGTGAAAAGGGTGACACCAAACCCCCACCAAATGTGTGACACACAGCACCTAAGTATTTTGGTAAAAATAAACAAAATCACTTAAACGAATTTATCTGAATTTGATAGGCACACAGTAAAATAATTTCCCCTCATAGACCAGTGTCTTAATCACCTGGTACGGCTGCAGAGAGCATGCCAAAAATGTCAAAATGTAACCCGTAGTGTCCCAGTTTGTTACATTTATAACCCATGTTCCTAAACTGCTAATTTATTCAATAAATAAAACTCCAGTTGTGATGTTTGAAAGCAGCACTCTTGAGAGCCTTAAACCCATGGGGAGATCGAATTTAGTTGAACAATAAAGTAACAGTCATCAGTTATTCGCTTTATGTTTTGTATCACATCCTGGTTTGACCAGTTACACTCGAGTCCTACAACCCCAATTCCAATGAAGTTGGGACGTTGCTTAAAATGTAAATTAAAAACAGAATACGATGATTTACATGTTCTGTGGTTTTGATGAATTCTGGTGGGCATGTTTCACCCTGCAATCACAACTTTGTTAGCTGGGTGGAGTGGAACAACAAGCAAACATTATAGCCGGTGTTCAGGAAGCAAACATTTTAGTTTCAACCACAACTGTTGGTAATTTTTAATAAGTTATCCAGGATCCAATAACCTTCAGTAACTTGATGCACACATGAAGGTGGATGAATGCATATCATATACAACCCCAATTCCAATGAAGTTGGGACGTTGTGTAAAATGTAAATAAAAACAGAATATAATGATTTGCAAATCCTCTTCAACCTATATTCAATTGAATACACCACAAAGACAAGATATTTAATGTTCAAAGTGATAAACTTTACTGTTTTGTGCAAATATTTGCTCATTTTGAAATGGATGCCTGCAGCACATTTCAAAAAAGCTGGGACAGTGGTATGTTTACCACTGTGTTACATCACCTTTCCTTCTAACAACACTCAATAAGCATTTGGGAACTGAGGACACTACTTGTTGATTGTGGAATTCTTTCCCAATCTTGATTGATGTACGACTTCAGTTGTTCAACAGTCCGGGGTCTCTGTTGTTGTATTTTGTGCTTTATAATGCACCACACATTTTCAATGGGTGACAGGTCTGGACTGCAGGCAGGCCAGTCTAGTACCCGCACTCTTTTACTATGAAGCCACACTGTTGTAACGTGTAGAATGTGGTTTGGCATTGTCTTGCTGAAATAAGCAGGGGCGTCCCTGAAAAAACGTTGCTTGGATGGCAGCATGTGTTGCTGCAAAAACCTGGATGTACCAGCATGGATGGTGCCATCACAGATGTGTAAGTTGCCCATGCCATGAGCACTAACACACCCCCATACCATCACAGATGCTGGCTTATGAACTTTGTACTGGTAACAATCCGGATGGTCTTTTTCCTCTTTTGTCCAGAGGACACGACATCCATGATTTCCAAAAACAATTTGAAATGTAGACTCATCAGACCACAGCACACTTTTCCACTTTGCGTCTGTCCATTTCAAATGAGCCCGGGCACAGAGAAGGCAGCGGCATTTCTGGATGTTGTTGATGTATGGCTTTCGCTTTGATGGTAGAGTTTTAACTTGCACTTATAGATGTAGCGACGAACTGTGTTAACTGACAACGGTTTTCTGAAGTGTTCCTGAGCCCACACGGTAAGATCCTTTATACAATGATGTCGGTTTTTAATGCAGTGCCACCTGAGGGATCAAAGGTCACGGGCATTCCAGTGTTGGTTTTCGGCCTTGCCGCTTACGTGTAGAAAGTTCTCCAGATTCTCCGAATCTTGTGATTATATTATGGACTGTAAATGATGGAATCCCTAAATTCCTTGCAATTGAACGTCGAGAAACATTGTTCTTAAACTGTTGGACTATTTTTTTCACGCAGTTGTTCACAAAGTGGTGATCCTTGCTCCATCTTTGCTTGTGAACGGCTGAGCCTTTTGGGGATGCTCCTTTATACCCAATCATGAGACTCACCTGTTTCCAATTAACCTGTTCACCTGTGGAATGTTCCAAACAGGTGTTCTCTGAACATTCATCAACTTTCCCAGTCTTTTGTTGCCCCGTCCCAACTTTTTTGAAATGTGTTGCAAGCATCCATTTCAAAATGAGCAAATATTTGCACAGTTTGAACATTAAATATCTTGTCTTTGTGGTGTATTCAATTGAATATAGGTTGAAGAGGATTTCCAAATCATTGTATTCTGTTTTTATTTACATTTCACACAACGTCTCAGCTTCATTAGAATTGGGGTTGTAATACAGCCGCCAAAAACAGCACTCTGGGGCATTCCCACTAGTACCATCCCACAATAATATGTGCAGAAGTTCAATGTGGCGATTGACCATTCGCTGAATGATCAAGCCGTGCAAGCTGCCCCTGAGTGAAAAATTGACCCTCATGTCACATATGTAATTTATCCCTTTTTAGCAAGCATAGCACAAGTCTCGGCTTGCTGTGTGCCTTTACAGGTCCTGATAAGCTATTACGAAGAGGCTTTGGAAAATGTTTGCAAGTGTGTTCTGACTGGATTGTTTTTGTTTGTTTGTTTGTTTTAGTGTGTCTTTTACAACATTTTGGACCTGTGGCACGTTTGTCTGTGCATGATCCAGAACATACAGTGCCAGTCAAAAGTTTGAACACTTTCCCATTCAACTGGTAGTGACTGTGCCACTGTGTTCTGAACCCCAGCAGCTGGAGAAGGCCAAGGGGATGCTCATGTTTGAGCTGGCTGTGGCAGATAGATGTTTAGCTTTGAGAGGTGGGGATGGATTGGTTGTCTGCTTGAGTTGTGTCTGTTCACAGCCCGGGGTAGTTCCATGGTATGGTGTATGTGACAACACACTGCATGAGTGCGTGCTCCCAGTCTTGACTTGTGTCTTTTAAGCATCTTCCCTGTCTCTTTTCTGTCTCTTAACCCTTCAGACCTGCAGTTGTACCATAGTGAGACACTGGAACTGATGCTGCAACGCTGGTCAAAACTTGAGAAAGACTTTCGCATGAAGAATGGCCGCTATGATATCAGTAAAATACCTGACATTTATGACTGTGTGAAGTATGATGTTATCCACAACTCATCTCTTGGCCTGGAGGATACGTTGGAGCTCTTTAGACTCTCTCATTCTTTGGCTGACGTCGTCATCCCCCAGGTGAGAGTGAGGATGAGGAAAATGTGCAGGAATGGCAGAAAAGATGAGTGATTTAATTTGCACTGTAGCAAAGAAACAGGACTACTTGAGCTTCTTTTCGATCATATTCTTCTTATGTATTTATTTTTTTGCTGTTGTTGAAATGTTGTTTACTGACAACAAAATGGCTGCATTAATATATCACCAATACATAGATGAGCAAAAATAAAAAAAAAAAGCACTTATGGTGCACACCTTTTTTGTTATAAAGTTTTCAGTACTTTAATTGCTTCCATTTATCTGAGCACTAGGGGTGTGACAGTACACAGAAGTCACAGTTGAATTCACACCTCTGTTTAGACATCACGATTCAGTACGTTAGGTTTTTGAAAATTCTTCAAATCTTTATGCTGATGTTGAAATGTTTTCTGGGAACAAAATGGCTACATTAATATATCACCAATATGAGCAAAATTTAAAAAAAATCACTTATGGTGAACACCTTTTTTGTTGTTGTTATAAAGATACAGTACTTTAATTGCTTCCATTTATCTGAGCATTGGGGGTGTGATGGTACACAGAAGTCACAGTTGGATTCACACCTCTGTTTAGACATCACGATTGGGTACAAGTTCAGTTTTTGATAATTCTTCAAATCTTTATACTGTATCTTTAATCTGTGAGCAGCAGAGAGCTGCCGTCAGACATGTTAGCACTAAATTAAATGTTGATAGATTGGATTACATCTCCTCATTCACATTGGATGAATGTACTGTGTGGTGTGTTTTGTTTTTATTTTTATGTCTCGTGATGTGTCGAGCCAGATCAATATTTTGTCCATTTTAAGCTTGTTTGAGATTTGCACAAGTGGTGGCATCTCATAAAACCTGACTCTGAACAGATTTGAAATCATTGTACGCAGTGTTGCTGTTCGGCGGCCGTCTCATCCATGAAAATTTACACTAATTCATATAAAAGATAACTTTTGTCATAAGTTGATGAAGTTGTCTGTCTAAACCTGAATGAATGGTCTGATGTCAGATGGGGACAGTAATTCAACACGAATGTGGCTCAGTGTTCTTTTGTTTTTGTTGTTTTTTTTTGAAGAAAAGGGTAAATTAACTGATTCCGTTTATGCGTCCAACGTTTCTGAGTGGAATTATGCGGTTGTTTGCTTCAAGTGCTTTGAATTGCTGTTTCCTCTGTTCGACTCAGGGGGGCTACCACTCCTCCTGCAGAAATATGCAGTAATTGTACTGTGCAGTCGTACCGTGTAGTCTGCATACAGTTCTGTGCACCGAACCATTGCGTGTGTGCATTAGGGTTCAGTAGAAATACATGTATTGTGGCACCTCTACTGGGCACCGTACATTTTATTTGGATTTTCCTCAGTTGCAGTTGGTGGCTATTACAGACCTCATCCAACCTTTTATAGACCCTTTTTAGAAGTGTGTGTGTGGGTGTGTGGGTGTGTGTGTGTGTGTGTGTGTGTGTGGGTGTGTGGGTGTGTGTGTGTGTGTGTGTGTGTGTGTGTGGGTGTGTGTGTGTGTGGAGAAGTATGTACGAACACAAAAACTATTTCCCCTTTATCTGGATGTAACTGTACCATCACTAGAGTTTGTGTCAAGATTAAGGCAGCCGTTATGTAGTATGTAAAGCTTACATCAGTTGTGTCCAATCTATTCCTAGCGATCCCTTCAATATAAGCCAGTGCTGTCCAAACTATTCCAGAAAGGGCCAAGAGGGTGCAGGTTTTCTTTGCAGCCACTGACTCCAGCAGGTGATTTCACTGATTAACTTCAATTTGAGCAGTCGGGATGAGTTCATCAGTGAAATCACATGCTGGAGTCTGTGGCTGCAAAGAAAACCTGCACCCTCTTGGCCCTTTCTGGAATAGTTTGGACACCACTGGGTTATATTGAAGGGATCGCTAGCTGTAATCAGTAAGTTGCTTGCACTTACCCAATTGTTTGCAACAACATGGATGCAACATTCAAGGTCAAGATAATGTTTATGCTGAAGAAGGAATGCAAGGCAAGAATGCTCATTTCCTACATGTTTTGTTTTTTTCTTTTTAGGAATATGGCATAAGTAAAGTGGAAAAACTCGACATTGCGTATGCCTATTGTCTGCCACTAGTCAGAAAAATCCGGCTTGACTTGCAGAGGACGCATGAGGATGAATCTGTCAACAAACTTCACCCTCTGTGAGTCTTAGGACAAATCTGTTAACATTTCTGAAAACAAAACATAACTAATTTCTGGTCTCAGATGGAGAAGAATGAGTTATAGAGTATGAGATATTTTTATAGCCTGACTAAAGGACCTCTCAAACCAAAATTCAAACCCAGAGGGGAGATGACCTGTGGTGACAGCTACTAGAAAGTGACTGAGCATGACTCTCTGGCTCTAAGTTGGGCACTTTGTCAGTACTGACAAAATTTAGGATTTTGAATCAATGAGGTATGATGCAAGAATTTTGAGAACAAGGGTGATGTGCAGAGTTGCAGTCACTCCAGAGGTGTAAAGTTGATCAGCCACAGCATGAAGTTATGGGAAGGAGTAGTAGAAGCTAGGCTTAGAAAACAAGTGAAGCTCTGTGAGCATACTGATGGAGAAGTACTGGGAAGGCCAGAAGGAGTTACATTGTGTGTTTGTGGATTTAAAGAAAGCTTATGACAGGGTGCCAAAAGAAGAGTTGTAATATTGCATGATGTATTCTGGAGTGGCAGAGAATTATGTGAGGGAAGGATCAGCTCTGAGTCCTTTTTTGTTTGCAGTGGTGATCGACAGGTTGACTGATGAGATCAGACAGAAGTCTCCATGCACTATGATGTTTGCAGATGACATTGAGATTTGCAGGGAGAGTAGAGAGCAAATTGAGTCAAGCCTGGAAATTTGGAGATATACTCTGCAGAACAGGGGAATGAAAGTCAGTAGGAGCAAGACTGAGTACATGTGTGTGAATGTGAGAGGAGCCCATTGGAATAGTGCAGTTACAAGAAGTAGAAGTGGTGAAAGTAGATGAGTTTAAATACTTGGGGTCAGCTGTCCAAAGTAATGGAGAGTGTGGTAGAGAGGTGAAGAAGAGAGTGCAGGCAGGGTGGAGTGGATGGAGAAAGGTGGCAGGAGGATTGAATAGAATAGAGCCTTTATTGTTGCTGTGTGTGTGTATATATACCGTGTTTTTCGGACTATAAATCGCACTTTTTTAGATGTTTTGGCCGGGGGTGCGACCTATACTCCAGAGCGACTTATAAATGAAAAATATACCAGTAGATTCTCAGTTAATTTACCGTAATAAAACAATTTTACGTGACAGAGTCGCTCTGTTTTAAAATGGCCACCGGAAACGGAAATACAATGCATCATGGGCACTGTAGTATGGCGGCTGCCCTATAGGTCATGTTGGTAGCGATAACCAATCAGAGAACAGAACACTGGACGCGTATTCCTCACATCACCCAGACAATGATTGTGAAGCAGCGTGTGAAGCAGACGAACGCGGTGCTTGCTGTTATTCCGGGAGGGCTAACAAAACAGCTTCAACCCTTGGATATCAGTGTGAGCAGAGTGTTTAAGTTGATGCTGAGAGCTGCGTGGGAGCACTGGGTGAGCGACGGCAGAGGATTAGCATCTGCACTTGGAAGGAGCTGGCGTCGACACCACGGAGAGGTCATGAGCTGCGCAGGTAGGTGCTGCACGAACATCGGCAGCTGACACATGGCGTGTACTATGGTCCACAGCGGGTAATATGTTAGAAAAGAACCTTTCAGCGATGGTTCGACTCGCAGTGTGGTCTGCAAAATACAAACATATCCGTAGGTAAAATGTCGCTCACGAGAGGGCGCTCAAGGCTTGTGTGACTGTTCCTGCGACTTCTGACTACCACAGAAAATAAAAATTTCAACATTACTGATAACAAGACAACGGAGAAGGCCCAAAAAATGCCACCAAAAAGAAAATCATACTCTGCAGATTAGAGTCTAATATGTAGGACTGCTTTTTTGCATTTGTGCAATATCTCTAAAATTAGAAAGGTCTTGTCTCAGAGTGATGCTGAAAAATTAATTCATGCATTTATTTCCTCTAGGCTGGACTATTGTAATTCATTATTATCAGGTTGTCCCAAAAGTTCCCTGAAAAGTCTTCAGTTAATTCAAAATGCTGCAGCTAGAGTACTGACAGGGACTAGAAGGAGAGAGCATATCTCACCCATATTGGCCTCTCTTCATTGGCTTCCTGTTAATTCTAGAATAGAATTTAAAATTCTTCTTCTTACTTATAAGGTTTTGAATAATCAGGTCCCATCTTATCTTAGGGACCTCATAGCACCATATCACCCCAATAGAGCGCTTCGCTCTCAGACTGCAGGCTTACTTGTAGTTCCTAGGGTTTGTAAGAGTAGAATGGGAGGCAGAGCCTTCAGCTTTCAGGCTCCTCTCCTGTGGAACCAGCTCCCAATTCATATCAGGGAGACAGACACCCTCTCTACTTTTAAGATTAGGCTTAAAACTCTCCTTTTTGCTAAAGCTTATACAACCCCTGGCAAAAATTATGGAATCACCGGCCTCGGGGGATGTTCATTCAGTTGTTTAATTTTGTAGAAAAAAAGCAGATCACAGACATGACACAAAACTAAAGTCATTTCAAATGGCAACTTTCTGGCTTTAAGAAACACTATAAGAAATCAGGAAAAATAATTGTGGCAGTCAGTAACGGTTACTTTTTTAGATCAAGCAGAGGGAAAAAAATATGGAATCACTCAATTCTGAGGAAAAAAATTCTGGAATCATGAAAAACAAAAGAACGCTCCAACACATCACTAGTATTTTGTTGCACCACCTCTGGCTCTGAGGCATGGACTTAATGAGTGACAAACAGTACTCTTCATCAATCTGACTCCAACTTTCTCTGATTGCTGTTGCCAGATCAGCTTTGCAGGTTGGAGCCTTGTCATGGATGATTTTCTTCAACTTCCACCAAAGATTTTCAATTGGATTAAGATCCGGACTATTTGCATGCCATGACATTGACCCTATATGTATTTTTGCAAGGAATGTTTTCACAGTTTTTGCTCTATGGCAAGATGCATTATCATCTTGAAAAATGATTTCATCATCCCCAAACATCCTTTCAATTGATGGGATAAGAAAGGTGTCCAAAATATCAATGTAAACTTGTGCATTTATTGATGCTGTAATGACAGCCATCTCCCCAGTGCCTTTACCTGACATGCAGCCCCATATCATCGACTGTGGAAATTTACATGTTCTCTTCAGGCAGTCATATTTATAAATCTCATTGGAACGGCACCAAACAAAAGTTCCAGCATCATCACCTTGCCCAATGCAGATTCGAGATTCATCACTGAATATGACTTTCATCCAGTCATCCACAGTCCATGATTGCTTTTCCTTAGCCCATTGTAACCTTGTTTTTTTCTGTTTAGGTGTTAATGATGGCTTTCGTTTAGCTTTTCTGTATGTAAATCCTATTTCCTTTAGGCGGTTTCTTACAGTTCGGTCACAGACGTTGAATCCAGTTTCCTCCCATTGGTTCCTCATTTGTTTTGTTGTGCATTTTCAATTTTTGAGACATATTGCTTTAAGTTTTCTGTCTTGATGCTTTGATGTCTTCCTTGGTCCACCAGTATGTTTGCCTTTAACAACCTTCCCATGTTGTTTGTATTTGGTGTAGAGTTTAGACACAGCTGACTGTGAACAACCAACATCTTTTGCAACATTGCGTGATGATTTACCCTCTTTTAAGAGTTTGATAATCCTCTCCTTTGTTTCAATTGACATCTCTCATGTTGGAGCCATGATTCATGTCAGTCCACTTGGTGCAACAGCTCTCCAAGGTGTGATCACTCCTTTTTAGATGCAGACTAACGAGCAGATCTGATTTGATGCAGGTGTTAGTTTTGGCGATGAAAATTTACAGGGCGATTCCATAATTTATTCCTCAGAATTGAGTGAGTCCATATTTTTTTCCCTCTGTTTGGTCTAAAAAAGTAACCGTTACTGACTGCCACAATTTTTTTTTCCTGATTTCTTATAGTGTTTCTTAAAGCCAGAAAGTTGTCATTTGAAATGACTTTAGTTTTGTGTCATGTCTGTGATCTGCTTTTTTTCTACAAAATTAAACAACTGAATGAACATCCTTCGAGGCCGGTGATTCCATAATTTTTGCCAGGGGTTGTAGTTAAGGCTGGATCAGGTGACCCTGAACCATCCCTTAGTTATGCTGCTATAGACTTAGACTGCTGGGGGGTTCCCATGATGCACTGTTTCTTTCTCTTTTTGCTCTGTATGCACCACTCTGCATTTAATCATTAGTGATTGATCTCTGCTCCCCTCCACAGCATGTCTTTTTCCTGGTTCTCTCCCTCAGCCCCAACCAGTCCCAGCAGAAGACTGCCCCTCCCTGAACCTGGTTCTGCTGGAGGTTTCTTCCTGTTAAAAGGGAGTTTTTCCTTCCCACTGTCGCCAAGTGCTTGCTCACAGGGGGTCGTTTTGACCGTTGGGGTTTTTACGTAATTATTGTATGGCCTTGCCTTACAATATAAAGCGCCTTGGGGCAACTGTTTGTTGTGATTTGGCGCTATATAAATAAAATTGATTTGATTTGATTACAAGTTGCGACTGGTGAAATATGCATCCGAAAACGGTAGCCGTCACAATATTATCATCCGAACTTTTCATGTTAACATGCCTGTATGTCCATGCGACTTATAGTCCAGTGCGACTTATTTATGGTTTATTTTTCTTTATAATGGATAAAGTGGCTGGTGCGACTTATACTCCGGTGCTAATGAAATTTGTCCTCTGCATTTAATCCATCCTAATTACATTTAGACACAATCCAACCACCAACCAAGAATATCTGCTAGAATGAAGGGGAAAGTTTACAAGACCCTAGTGAGGCCAGCTATGTTGTGTGACGCTGGAGCCTTTAGTTTGATATTTGATTTGTTAAACATGACAAAATGTAATTTCAGTTGTATTTTTAAGAAGAGGACGTGTTCTGCAGCTCATTCTGATACAAATTTCTCAAGTTTTATTTTTATCGTGAACTCTCTCACAGTTGTGAGTCGTACCTTATCTTGAGTTGAGTGTATAATTACTTCCCTACTGACAGAGTATCTTGGAGAGATGTTGGTGATATGTCTTGGTGTGAGCTGTGGGAAATCTCTTGCCTCAGTGACTGATCTGGCATCAGTATGGTCATTGACGTACTAACACAGCCTACATTAAAACCTTGGTTGGATTTGCCCATCTGATAGGAATGAGCCAGAAGCATCTTGAGGTGTCTTTGACCCATTTTCCTGGTCAAGATCCAGCACACAAGTGTCTTAGTGGCTATGAAAAATAGATGGCTACATTCCAGAGGTGGGTATAGACCAGTAACCTGTCTGGATGGTTTCCATCTTTCACCCATGGCAGTTCTGTGGTGTGACCTGACCTGCCATCAGATCGTATGAGCCCAAATAATGAGTGGGTTTAAGTGACAGAAAATGATCATGTACCATAGCAATAGTGATTGAGACGGGGTATGGAATGAGTACCCTTTGCTGTTTCACATAAAACTTTGGTGCTGCCTTGCCTGTCTTGAATAGTAATGAACTGACAGCACTGTATACCGAGATCCCAAAACAGCTGCAGTACCTCAAGATGGTTGGTCGTATAGTTTGCATTGTGTTGACATCTAGAGCCCATACACTGCTGTACTCTCACACAAAATGCTTCAGCCCATGACTGAATCATCTGTTGATAACACCTTGTGAAACTGCACCTTTCCTGAGGAGAACCTCCATGCAAGATGCAGTCACCCTTCTCTGGAGGTGATGCACATCTTGTAGATGGGATAAAACCATAAAGTGTCTGCATTTGCTTGACAGTGTGAATTGGCTCGAATGAAACTGATCAGATAAACATCCTAGTTTTAATATAAAAACTATTTAACCAGAAAGACAAGTAATGTAAAATATTCATCTGGATGTTGGCAGTTCCTTGGAAGTTTTCAAACCGTCTTTATTCGCAGGTACTCTCGTGGTGTGATGTCTCCAGGACGCCATGTTAGGACACGTTTATATTTCACCAGTGAGAGCCATGTCCACTCCCTGCTCAGTATTTTCCGCTATGGAGGCTTGCTTGACGTAAGCAGTCAAACCTCAGTCCCAAAGGTTTATTTCAATGACAGTAAGTTTTGAAACTGAGGCTTTCTGTTTCTATTTGCAAAAGGAGGAGAATGACCAGCAGTGGAAACGTGCCATGGATTACCTCAGTGCTGTGTCTGAACTTAACTATATGACTCAGATTGTAATCATGCTGTATGAGGACAACAATAAGGTATTTTTTTTTTTAATATATTTACAAACACTGCCTATAAAAGTATTTTGCATGTTTTTGTTTTTTTGCCTAACTATATCTGTCCATGTGTCAATCTAATCTGTGTTTGTTTACACACACATACACCAGACCAGACCTGGGCGGCAAAAGCTAGCTCTGGGAGCACTGAGTGTCACCTTGCTTCTTCTTACTTATAAGGTTTTGAATAATCAGGTCCCATCTTATCTTAGGGACCTCATAGTACCATATCACCCCAATAGAGCGCTTCGCTCTCAGACTGCAGGCTTACTTGTAGTTCCTAGGGTTTGTAAGAGTAGAATGGGAGGCAGAGCCTTCAGCTTTCAGGCTCCTCTCCTGTTGAACCAGCTCCCAATTCGGATCAGGGAGACAGACACCCTCTCTACTTTTAAGATTAGGCTTAAAACTTTCCTTTTTGCTAACGTTTATAGTTAGGGCTGGATCAGGTGACCCTGAACCATCCCTTAGTTATGCTGCTATAGACTTAGACTGCTGGGGGGTTCCCATGATGCACTGAGTGTTTCTTTCTCTTTTTGCTCTGTATGCACCACTCTGCATTTAATCATTACTGATTGATCTCTGCTCCCCTCCACAGCATGTCTTTTTCCTGGTTCTCTCCCTCAGCCCCAACCAGTCCCAGCAGAGGACTGCCCCTCCCTGAGCCTGGTTCTGCTGGAGGTTTCTTCCTGTTAAAAGGGAGTTTTTCCTTCCCACTGTCGCCAAGTGCTTGCTCACAGGGGGTCGTTTTGACAGTTGGGGTTTTTCTGTGATTATTGTATGGCTTTGCCTTGCAATATGAAGCGCCTTGGGGCAACTGTTTGTTGTGATTTGGCGCTATATAAATTAAATTGATTTGATTTGCTCTGGGGGAAGGAGCTGGAGCTTTTGCGATAGGTGGAGTGCTACCAGTTAGATCTGGTGGGTCTCGCTTCCACACACAGCCTCGGCTCTGGAAGTACTCCCCTTGGTAAGGGTTGGATCTTAACAGTCAGAGCTCCCCCCCCGGCAACCTGAAGGCACGCTGAGACGATCCTCATGTCCACCAGAGTAAACTCCAATGCAGTGGAGCTCAGCTGCGGGCTTATGAATATCCTCACACCCACTTGGTGCCTCATACACTGGGCAACTCCAGAGAAGAATAATTGTGCGTATGCAGCGAACAGCAGTTCAGAGTATTTGGCCATCTTTGAGTCCCTGGCTGGAGTCCTGCATGGGGCTCAGGTGGGGGACTCCATTGTTCTGCTGGGGGACTTCAGCACACACATATGAGCAATGACAGACACCTGGAGAGGTATGATTGAGAAGAACTGATCTAAACCTGAGCAGTCGTTTGTTATTAACACCATGCTGGCACTGAAGGGCGGCAGTCTCTGTTTTGGGGGAGGCAAAACAGCACGTGTGGGGGGAGTTCGGACCAACCATGGAGAAAGAAATTTGGTTGGCACCAAGGTGCTTCTGTAGGACTGTGACACCTCAGGAGAAGAAAACAGGGAAACCATCCAAGCTGTCTACAGTGAGGATGGGACTCTGTTGTCCTCAACTGAGGAGGTAATCGGGCACTGACTGGAGCACCATCTGTAGGAGAGGCAGAGCTGGAAGCTGATGGGGGGATCATCATCAGTTTCCCTCTAGGAAGACACTGAGGTAGTCAAACAACTCTACAGTGGCAAAGCCCCGGGAGTTGTTGAGAAGTCTGGGACAGTACCAAAGTCTGGGACAGTGGCAGAGGAGTGGCAAACTGGGGTGGTGATCCCTAGATTTAAAAAAAGGGACGAGAAAGAGTGTACCAACTGCAGGGGCATCACACTACTCAGCATCCCTGGTAAAGTCTACTCCAGGGTGCTGGAAAGGAGGGTTTGGACGATGGTCGAATCTCGGATTGAAGAGGAATAATGCGGGATCCATCCTGGCCGTAGAACAACTGACCAGCTCTTCACTCTCACAAGGATCCTGGAGGTTGCCTGGGAGTATTCCCATCCAGTCTACATGTGTTTTGTGGACTTGGAGAAGGTGTATGGTCAGGTACCCCGGGAGATACTGTGGTAGGAGCTGCGGGAGTATGGAGTGAGGGGGTCCCTTCTCAGGGCCATTCAATCTCTATACTCGCAAAGGAAGCACTGTGTTCGAGTCCTTGGGGGTAGGTTGGACTCATTTCCGGGGGCGGGGGGGGGGGGGGGGGTTCTCTGGCAAGTCTGCGCCTTGTCACCAATTCTCTTTGTGATATTCAAGGACAGTGTATCGAGGTGTAGTTGGGGGAAGAGGGTCTTCAGTTTGGTCTCATCACTGCTTTTTGCAGATGATGTGGTCTTGTTGGCTTCATCAGCCTGTGACCTCCAGCACTTACTGGATCGGTTTGCAGCCGAGTGTGAAGCGGCTGGGATGAGGCTCAGCACTTCCAAATCTGAGACCATGATTCTTATCAGAAAACCAATGGACTGCCTACTCTGGGTAGGGAATTAGGTCTTTCCCCAGTTGAAGGAGTTCAAATACCTCTGGGTCTTGTTCACGAGTGATGGGACAATGAAGAGTGAGATTAACTGGAGAATCACTGCAGCAGGGATGGTGTTGCATTCGCCCAACTGTACTGTTGTGATAAAATTTAAAGGGAAGTTTGGGGTCCCCTGCTGGTGCTGTAGCTAGCCCCTGCGATCCGATCCCAGCTAAGCAGTTGAAGATGAGTGAGCTCCTAGTGCTATGTTTGCGCTATGCACAATTTTTCCAGTCACAGCCACAGATGCCTATCACTTCTTCATAGTTGTCTTAGGTATGTTGGTGGCTTCCCTCATGGGTTTCCTTCTTGCATGGCCAGACAGATTCACCATACAGTACCATCCTGTTTGTATTTCTTATGAATGTTCTTGGCCTTTTTTTTTTTTTTTTTTTTTTTACTTTTTCCTTCATTCAGGAATCATTGTATGCCTTATGTCCGGGCCATAAAATAGCCCTCTCAGTTTGCAAGAAGTGTTCGGGTATATTTTGAGGAGAGTGAGGCATGATAAGTGAAGTGAAGCAAAGCGGCCCCAGTTGTCTACCAGAACTAGTTCACTGGTTTGCTCCATTTATTATAAAATGGTCACATTCATTGTCTGCATTTATTAAGTTGAATTTATTTTCCCAAAATGAATGCATCTCTCTCTCTCTCTTATGATTGAGTTCAAGGCTTAAGCACTTATTCAAATGTAGATGGTTCTCTGAAACAGAGAAAGGAGTATAATTTTATTTCCATGTGTGATTGTGATTATCCAGGGGCATTTGGTAGTTCACACGGTCTCCTTTATTATAATGTTGTTGTAATCTTGTCTGTGTCTTTTCTTCCTTAAGGACCTCTCCTCAGAGGAGCGATTCCATGTTGAGCTTCACTTCAGCCCAGGAGTCAAAGGCATTGAGGAGGAGGAAAATGCACCAACTGGCTTTGGCTTCAGGCCTGCTTCTGCTGAGGTAGCAGTGCATTATTTTCACTCACACCCTGCAGTGCATGAATCATGCACAAAGTGAGCATGGAAACAAAATTATTCATTGATGGGGAAAATATTATGGCATTTTCCAGAATATAAATCGCACCGGTTCAAAAATGCTTCTTTAAGAGGACAAAAAAATCTACATACAGTAGTGTTCAGAATAATAGCAGTGCTATGTGACTAAAAAGATTAATCCAGGTTGTGAGTATATTTCTTATTGTTACATGGGAAACAAGGTACCAGTAGATTCAGTAGATTCTCACAAATCCAACAAGACCAAGCATTCATGATATGCACACTCTTAAGACTATGAAATTGGGCTATTAGTAAAAAAAACAAGTAGAAAAGGGGGTGTTCACAATAATAGTAGTGTGGCATTCAGTCAGTGAGTTTGTCAATTTTGTGGAAATAACAGGTGTGAATCAGGTGTCCCCTATTTAAGGATGAAGCCAGCACCTGTTGAACATGCTTTTCTCTTTGAAAGCCTGAGGAAAATGGGACATTCATGACATTGTTCAGAAGAACAGCGTAGTTTGATTAAAAAGTTGATTGGAGAGGGGAAAACATGCAGGTGAAAAAAATTATAGGCTGTTCATCTACAATGATCTCCAATGCTTTTAAAATGGACAAAAAAAAACAGAGACACGTGGAAGAAAACGGAAAACAACCATCAAAATGGATAGAAGAATAACCAGAATGGCAAAGGCTCACCCATTGATCAGCTCCAGGATGATCAAAGACAGTCTGGAGTTACCTGTAAGTGCTGTGACAGTTAGAAGACACCTGTGTGAAGCTAATTTATTTGCAAGAATCCCCCGCAAAGGGGGCGCTACTGAGATGGCTAGAGAGTAGACGTGTTTTTTCGGAGCTCCTTGAGGCACTTAGCTTAAACTCTACAAAAGTTATATTTGCCTGAGTTCTTACCTCCACCACATTGTTTTGAGCATCGCTTATCTCCTGGATACTTTAACCATAACCACACTTTAACGGAACGTCCAGTAAACGTGTGGTAAGTGCACGCCAGAAGGAAGGCGCTAACGCTAATGCCAGTGCTACAGCTAGTAACTTAAAAGTCAGCTCACCGAGTGATGATGACGAGGAGCTCCCTCTTATTTGGAAGAAAATTGAAACGAGCATCCTTCGCTCTATCAATGTCCATTTTGATGACTTCGAACAGAAAATCCAGGGTCTCGTCTCCGGTCAACTGGAACTAATCGAGAAAATGGATGATGTGGAAAACCAGGCTGCAAACCACGCGCAACGCATCCAGAGTCTCGAAATAGAGATGGATGAGTTGCGGCAGGAAAACAAATCTCTCCGCTCTAAGCTTTCTGATCTAGAGGGGCGATCTAGACGCAATAACATTAAAATAGTTGGCATTGGTGAAGGAGAAGAAAAGGGAAGACCGACCGATTTTGTATCCCACTTGATTCCCAAATTACTCGGCGCGGAGAACTTTGACAAGCCAGTGGTGATTGACAGGGCACATCGCTCGCTCCAGCAGAAGGCCCTAAACCTCGCACCCTCATCGTATGTGTGCACTACGCCCAGGACAAAAAGAAGATTGTTCGGATATGCCAGCAACGCTCCCTGGAATATGGTGGAAAGCATGTTTAAATCTTTCTCGACTATACATCTGAGGTCATGGAGAAACGGCGGAGCTTTAAGGAAGTGCTACGCGCGCTGAGGGAGAAAAACATTCAGCATGATCGCTGCTTCCCTGCTCGGCTTCACATACATCATCAAGAGCAGGTAAAAGTTTTGGCAGTCCTGCTGAAACAAAATGCTTCATGGACAAAGAACTAAAGTAGACGGAGGACAACAACGTTAACACAAGTAACCAAGTTGATGCTTTCATGAAGGCAAAATGTAATTTTCTGTGCCTCTCAGGAGCACCGTAAAATAGATCAGGCTATTCAGCTGAGTTTTTGTTTGGCCAGTGGCCTCATGAAGGTGGCCCAGCTTCATTTGGGGAAGCTACGGGTGGGTATGTGGTTCATACACACACATGTTCAGTGTGCATATTTCATTTTTGTTTGTTCTTCTCATGTTCTTTGTGTATTTTCAACTGCCAGACGTGTTTAAAAACAGCAACTGTACTCTGTTTTATATTACGTTCAGTCAACATACATGAACAATCCAACTAATTAATTGTCCTTGGTGACGTGGAATGTCAGAGGATTGGGCAACCCTATTAAACGGGGAAAAGTTTTTGCTCATTTGAAGCTATTAAAGACAGATATTGTTTTCTTGCAAGAAACGCATGTTAATGCCACACAACATAAAAAACTCAGAGCTAATTGGATTTCTCAAGTGTATCACTCCCCATTCACATCCAAAGCAAGAGGGGTAGCCATTCTTTTTCGCAAATCTGTACCTTTTAACTTTCAGTCTAGTGTAACAGATCCTAATGGTCGTTTTATTATTGTAAAGGGGCACATCAATCGCTTTCCAGTGACCCTAGTCAATTTATATGGACCAAATTCAGATGATCCAGCCTTTTTTTCGTAAAGTATTTGAACCAGATGTTAACAATTACAACCTGGTTATTGGAGGAGATTTCAACTGTTATTTGGACCCCTATTTGGATAGATTTCAAGAGCCCCTCCACCTCACATTCTCTCAGTACAAACGCTCAATAACTTAATTAAATCAAAAAATGTTGTGGACATTTGGAGGTTACAGCATCCAACTGTGCACGATTATTCATTCCATTCCCATGTCCATAAGTCATACACGCGCATAGATTACTTCTTGGTTGATTCCAGACTCATTTCTAATATTTCATGTAGTAAATATCATAACATAATTATCTCCGATCACAGTCCAGTTAGTATTAACCTTCAATTGAATTTTCCTAAGCAAACGTATAGTTGGCATTTTAACTCTCTGTTGCTTGCAGAGCCAGCCTTCCACACATATACAACCCCTGGCAAAAATTATGGAATCACCGGCCTTGGAGGATGTTCATTCAGTTGTTTAATTTTGTAGAAAAAAAGCAGATCACAGACATGACACAAAACTAAAGTCATTTCAAATGGCAACTTTCTGGCTTTAAGAAACACTATAAGAAATCAAGAAAAAAAGATTGTGGCAGTCAGTAACGGTTACTTTTTTAGACCAAGCAGAGGAAAAAAATATGGAATCACTCAATTCTGAGGAAAAAATTATGGAATCACCCTGTAAATTTTCATCCCCAAAACTAACACCTGCATCATATCAGATCTGCTCGTTAGTCTGCATCTAAAAAGGAGTGATCACACCTTGGAGAACTGTTGCACCAAGTGGACTGACATGAGTCATGGCTCCAACACGAGAGATGTCAATTGAAACAAAGGAGAGGATTATCAAACTCTTAAAAGAGGGTAAATCATCACGCAATGTTGCAAAAGATGTTGGTTGTTCACAGTCAGCTGTGTCTAAACTCTGGACCAAATACAAACAACATGGGAAGGTTGTTAAAGGCAAACATACTGGTAGACCAAGGAAGACATCAAAGCGTCAAGACAGAAAACTTAAAGCAATATGTCTCAAAAATCAAAAAATGCACAACAAAACAAATGAGGAACGAATGGGAGGAAACTGGAGTCAACGTCTGTGACCAAACTGTAAGAAACCGCCTAAAGGAAATGGAATTTACATACAGAAAAGCTAAACAAAAGCCATCATTAACACCTAAACAGAAAAAAAACAAGGTTACAATGGGCTAAGGAAAAACAATCGTGGAGTGTGGATGACTGGATGAAAGTCATATTCAGTGATGAATCTCGAATCTGCATTGGGCAAGGTGATGATGCTGGAACTTTTGTTTGGTGCCGTTCCAATGAGATTTATAAAGATGACTGCCTGAAGAGAACATGTAAATTTCCACAGTCATTGATGATATGGGGCTGCATGTCAGGTAAAGGCACTGGGGAGATGGCTGTCATTACATCATCAATAAATGCACAAGTTTACGTTGATATTTTGGACAATTGAAAGGATGTTTGGGGATGATGAATTCATTTTTCAAGATGATAATGCATCTTGCCATAGAGCAAAAACTGTGAAAACATTCCTTGCAAAAAGACACATAGGGTCAATGTCATGGCATAGGGTCAATGTCAACGAGCAGATCTGATTAGATGCAGGTGTTAGTTTGGGGGATGAAAATTTACAGAGTGATTCCATATTTTTTCCTCTGCTTGGTCTAAAAAAGTAACCGTTACTGACTGTCACAATCTTTTTTTTCTTGATTTCTTATAGTGTTTCTTAAAGCCAGAAAGTTGCCATTTGAAATAACTTTAGTTTTGTGTCATGTCTGTGATCTGCTTTTTTTTTCTACAAAATTAAACAACTGAATGAACATCATCCGAGGCCAGTGATTCCATAATTTTTGCCAGCGGTTGTATCAATGACCAGATTTCTTTATTTCCCGAGACTAACGATAATGGTGAGGTCAACGATTCAACACTGTGGGAAACTCTTAAAGTCTACATTAGAGGACAAATAATATCTTTTGAGGCGAGACGCAATAAGATAAAATATGGCAGACTAAAAGAAATTGAGGGAGAGCTAAAAGCTGCACATCAAAGTTATCAACTTTCTAAACTTCAGGCAGATTACAACAACATCAACATCAAGGCAATTAAAAGGTGAGCGAGCAAAACGCTGCACCTATAAAGTTAGATCTAGTTCTGGATCAGTTTTGACAGATTTACAGGATATTAATGACTGCTTTAGAGACTTTTATTCCGATATTTATTCATCAAAAACTAATGCTACAAAGGAAGATATTGAAGCCTTTCTTTCCTCTCTTCGTTTTCCACATCTAAAAGTTACCACGCGGGACTATTTGGACTCATATTTTACTTCTAGTGAACTGTTGGAGGCCATAAAGTCATTTCTTTCTGGAAAGGCTCCTGGGCCTGATGGGTTTGGCCCAGAGTTTTATAAGGCCTTTGGAAGCAAGTTGGTCCCGCTGTTATTAAGAATGATACGTCACATTTTTGCCAATAAGCTATTGCCATCATCTCTTTGCGAGGCAAATGTTTGTGTCCTGTTGAAGAAGGGAAAGGATGACGCTGACCTGAGCAGCTATTGACCCATCGCTCTATTAAATTATGATCTAAAAATAATTACCAAAATTTTAGCAACAAGGTTAGGAAAATGCATAGAGCATATTTTACATCCCGATCAAACAGGGTTTATCCCTGGTAGATATTCATTTTGCAATGTTCGGAAGATCCTGAACATCCTGTTTTCAGATAAAAATAAAATTGATGGTGCTGCCATACTGTCTTTAGATGCACAAAAGGCCTTTGATACCGTAGAATGGCCCTATCTTCTCAGAGCCCTTGAAAAATTTGGTCTAGGTAATACCTTTATTCAGTGGGTCAAGATCTTGTACACTGATCCCAGATCCTCAATTCTTACTAATGGAAACAAGTCTAAACAATTTTCTCTGGGAAGAGGAGTGAGGCAGGGTGATCCGCTGTCCCCCCTGCTTTTCAACATTGCACTGGAACCATTGGCCATAGGGATTCGCGAACATCCCAATATTAAAGGTATTAAGTTGGGCGATATCGAGACTCGTGTAACTCTCTATGCAGATGATCTGCTTATTTGTTTATCTGATCCAAAAACGTCTATTTCTATCCTTTTGGACTATGTCAACTCATTCGGTCATATATCTGGGTATGTTATAAATTGGGGAAAGAGTGAGCTTATGCCTCTTGGGGATAAACTGCCTAAAGTATTTCTAGAATCTGTTCCTTTTAGTGTAGTAAATCATCATTTCAATTACCTGGGGTTAAAATTAACTAAAGATCCCAAAAATATATTTAAGGCAAATTTTTCTGATTCAATGGAAAAGCTTAAAAGTAATATTGAGGCCTGGAGAATCTTACCACTAACTATGATAGGACGAGTCAATGCAATTAAAATGGTTACTTTACCAAGATTCTTATACTTGTTTCAGAACTTGCCCATTTATCTTAGTGCATCCATCCATCCATCAATTTTCTTCCGCTTTATCCGGAGTCGAGTCACGGGGGCAGCAGCTCAAGCAAAGCCGCCCAGACCTCCTGATCCACACACACCTCCCCCAGTTCCTCAAGGGGAACCCCAAGGCGTTCCCAAGCCAGCCAAGAGATGTAGTCCCTCCAGCGTGTCCTGGGTCTTCCCTGGGGCCTCCTCCCAATGGGACGTGCCCGGAACACCTCTCCAGCGAGGCGTCCAGGGGGCATCCGGAAAAGATGCCCGAGCCACCTCAACTGACTCCTTTCGATGTGGATGAGCAGCGGCTCGAATCCGAGCACTTCCCGAGTGACCGAGCTCCTCACCCTATCTCTAAGGGAGCGCCCAGCCACCCTGTGGAGGAAACTCATCTCGGCCGCTTGTACTCGCGATCTCGTTCTTTCGGTCATGAGCCAAATCTCATGACCATAGGTGAGGATCAGAACGTAGATCGATCGGTAAATCGAGAGCTTTGCCCCCCTACTCAGCTCTCTCTTCACCACGACGGTCCGATACAGCGACCGCATCACTGCAGATGCTGCACCGATCCGTCTATCGATCTCACGCTCCATCCGTCTCTCACTCATGAACAAGACCCCGAGATACTTAAACTCCTCCACTTGAAGCAAGGACACTCCACCGACCTGAAGAGGGCAAAGCACCTTTTTCCGGTCGAGAACCATGGCCTCGGATTTGGAGGTGCTGATCTTCATCCCGGACGCTTCACACTCGGCTGCAAACCGCCCCAGTGCACGCTGAAGGTCCTGATTTGACAAAGCCAACAGAACCACATCGTCCGCAAACAGCAGAGACGAGATTCTGTGGTTCCCAAACCAGACCCCCTCTACACCCTGGCTGCGCCTAGAAATTCTGTCCATAAAAATAATGAACAGAACCGGTGACAAAGGGCAGCCCTGGCGGAGGCCAACGTGCACTGGAAACAGGTTTGACTTACTACCGGCAGTGCGAACCAAGCTCCTGCTGCGGCCGTACAGGGACTGGATAGCCCTTAGCAAAGGACCCCGGACCCCGTACTCCCGGAGCACTCCCCAGAGGGTGCCCCGAGGGACACGGTCGAACGCATTCTTCAGATCCACAAAACACATGTGGACTGGTTGGGCGAACTCCCATGAACCCTCGAGCACCCGATGGAGCGAGTAGAGCTGGTCCAGTGTGCTGCGACCTTTAGTGCATCCTTTTTTAAAAAAAATTGGACTCTATTATCCTGCCCGTTGTCTGGGGATTTAAATCTCACAGGATATCTAAGGCTCATCTCTATAAATCAATGGATAAAGGAGGCCTTGGTCTCCCAATCTTTAAACATTATTATTGGGCCGCCAACTCCAGGGTTCTCACCTATTGGAAACAAGGGAGCTCTATCAACCGAGAGGGGCGAGGTGCCGTCCCCTCTTGGTTACAACTTGAGGCTCCCGAGGCTGATAACATTTCACTACATACACTTTTATTTTCAAGTGTCACACTGGAAAATTTGAACCAGCAAAACTTTGTTTTGAGAAATTCTGTACGTATCTTGCGTCAGATTAAAATGGGAAATCAACTTCCTAAAGACTGTATCTATGCTCAGATTTGCAACAATTCCCTCTTTAAACCTGAGCAGATGGATGCTGCATTCAACATTTGGAGAGAGAGGGGCATTTCATCTTTTGCCGATCTGTATATAGATGGTCTTTTTCCCTCATTTGCCCAACTACATCATAAGTACAATATTCAAATTCACATTTCTTTCACTATCTACAAATTAGGGACTAAATGAAACAAACATTTAAAGTCTTTGAATTTATTCCAAACACACATTCATTTTATGAGAATCTAAGGCTATGTCCCAACTCTAAACATTTGATTTCCAGGTTTGTTGATAGTTTTATCATTCATGTTTCCACTGAACATCTGCGTGTATCCTGGGCTAAAGATCTCAATTCAGAAGTACCATAGGAACTATGGGATGAAGCCATGTCAAAGGTTCACTCCTGTTCCATTAACAGTCGCTATAGACTTATCCAGTACAAAGAAATTCACAGATTATATTATTCAAAGACAAAACTAAGCAAAATGTTTCCCAATGTATCTTCTCAATGTGATAAATGTCCTTCTGTTGAAGGAACACTAGCACATCTGTTTTGGTTTTGCCCCAGAGTATTTGGGTTTTGGTCTGCAATTTTTAATTGGTTTTCTAAATGTTATTCCAGAGATATTTAACCAGATCACCATATTGCAATGTTTGGATGTTCTTCTAATCAGCTTGGGATACACAACTGATTTATGGTCAGCATTACAACTTGGAATGGTATTTGCCAAAAAACTTGTCCTGATGACCTGGAAATCCACCAACCCTCCAAGTTTTGAACATTGGCTTAGAGAAATGGTCTCAGCGATACAGAAGGAACGTCTTTGCCTGGACAATACGGACAGACAACACAGACATGCTGCAATATGGGGACCTTTTCTGGCTCAATGCCAGATTATTGCTCATGGATAAAAGTTTCTGACTGTAAATTTGATATAGATCTCATCAGTTGTATGTTTATACCACTTCGTTGTCTCTGGTCTGGCAGTTTGCTGTTTTTGGTTGTTGCCTTGTTTATTTTTACTGTTCCTTGTATCTTCATAAAGATGGAAATTGAAAAAAACATAATAATAAGAATCCCCTGCAAAGTCCCTCTGTTAAATAAAAGACATGTGCAGAAGAGGTTGCAATTTGCTAAAGAACACAACAACTGGCCTAAAGAGAAATGGAGGAATATTTTGTGGACTGATGAGAGTAAAATTGTTCTTTTTGGGTCCAAGGGCCGCAGACAGTTTGTGAGATGGCCCCCAAACTCTGAATTCAAGCCACAGTTCACAGTGAAGCATGGTGGTGCAAGCATCATGCTATGGGCATGTTTCTCCTACTATGGTGTTGGGCCTGTATATCACATACCAGGTATCATGGATCAGTTTGGATATGCCAAAATACTTGAAGACGTCATGTTGCCTTATACTGAAGAGGACATGCCCTTGAAATGGGTGTTTCAACAAGACAATGACCCCAAGCACACTAGTAAACGAGCAAAATCTTGGTTCCAAACCAACAACATTAATGCCTTGCAGATGTGAAGAAATCATGAAAAACTGGTTATATAACTAAATACTAGTTTAGTGATTCACAGAATTGCTAAAAAGCAGTTTCAACATAATAGTTTTGAGTTTGTAGCATCAACAGCAGATGCTACTATTATTGTGAACACCCCCTTTTCTACTTTTTTTTTTTTTTTTTTTACTAATAGCCCAATTTCATAGTCTTAAGAGTGTGCATATCATGAATGCTTGGTCTTGTTGGATTTGTGAGAATCTACTGGTACCTTGCTTCCCATGTAACAGTAAGAAATATACTCAAAACCTGGATTAATCTTTTTAGTCACATAGCACTACTATTATTCTGAACACTACTGTAAGTTGCGCCGGAGTATAATTTGCATTTATCACTTAATGGAAGAAGAAGCAAAATGGATTTAATCACTGTCTTATTTATTTATAAGGCACACACATAGACTTCCCATAATAGAAAGGTATTTTGGTCACGTGACCTACAGCGCAGAACTGCCCATGTTGAAAGGTTGAAACGCTGCAGCGGTCTCGCGCTGTCAGTGGAAAATGCATGCTCTGTGCTTGTAATCACTGTCAATTCTCTGGCCGATTTGTCCGCCGTTATTTAAATTTAAGATGTGTGCTTAGGTCAATTCAGATATGTAGATTTGATTTCTGAAGTCAGATATATCATAACTGTTGATGCTTTCTCCATATAAGGCTGCAAATGGAGCGTAAAGTGGAGCTCCTGTCAATAGAAAACTCATGTCATCAGTCAACTCTCTGGCTGATTGCTCTTTTTTTCTCTCTCTCTGTGCTTTGACTGTGAAGGATTAGAATGACATCATGAGCGGAAGAGGCAAAACAGGCGATAAAGCCATACCCAAGGCGAATACTTGCTCCTCCCGTGCTGGATTGCAGTTTCCAGTCAGCCATGTCCACCGTCTGCTGGTGGCGGCTGTGCGGGGCGTGTGGGTCCCGGAGCGCCCGTTTACCTGGCAGCTGTGCTAGAGTGTCTGGCCACTGGGATCCTCAAGCTGGCCGGTGGCGCTGCTCGGTTCAGTTGGAAGGCTTGTATCATTCCCCATCACCTACAGCTGGCTGTCTGCAACGACGAGGAGCTCATGAGCGACGTTGCCGGCCGGTTCAGGGATCTTGACAGTCAGATGCTCGAGCACAGCCACCGGGTGAACGGAGGCTCCAGCACCCATGCGCTCCCCGTGGCTGCCCTTCCTCAGCGGGCGGTGGGTGTGGTCGCCTGGGGGCTGCGGTCCAGAACTTGATGATTGCATTCTAAACCTTCACTGTCAAAGCACAGAGAGAGAGAGAAAAAAAAGAAGAATCAGCCAGAGAGATGACTGCATTTTCTATCGACAGTACATAATGCAGAGCCCCACTTTATGCTCCATTCACAGCCTTATATTCAAGATGGCGGGGCTGTGATCTGCTTGGGGCAGGCCTTTTGTATAGCTCGACCCTATCTAGTACATCTGTTGGCACACATGGTGTTGAGAAGCACAGCAAACGAAGTAATTGTCACTATACAGATTCAAATGCGAGTAAACGGCTTCTCTCAGCCTCTGAACAGACAATTATACTATGTGAGGTGAACATGCCTTGCAATGAAACGTTTGAAAACCCAGTGTATCATTTATTTATTTACAACACAAACCCTGCTATAACCATCAGAAGCTAAGAGCTAATTAATGTTTTTGTTAAAGTGTAAACTGCTTCTTTAAGCCACTGAACAGACAGTGAACCTAACCTGCATGTCCTTGGAACTTGGGGGATGCCGGTGTTCCTAGAGGAGACCAAAGCAAACACCTGGAGAACATACAAACACAACACTGAATGGACAAGGTCGGAAGCAAACCTGGGACTTTGTCATTGTAAGGCAACAGTGGCAACCACTAAACCACCAAAAAAAAGAGAACAAAAAATGAAACTGTCAGAAAACATGAAGCTACATTACAAAAATACTGGCCAAGAATTACATCATAGTCGTTTGATTCCTTGTGGCTCATTTTCCAAATTCTGTTTGACATCTTCCAATAAGAGATAAAACAATTATAATAATTTTTGGTGAGGTATTGATTGTATTTTGCTGTACCCACAAAATATACACTCTACCTCAAATGTTCATCACTGGGCAAATGTGTCCACAATTATCACAGTGGGATTGCTGGCATTGCACATAGAATCACAGCTAAGGGTTTGGACCTAGTGTTAGCCAGCAGACACATCATGCCTTTTATGTGCTTTTTCAGAATGGACAGAAACAGACAGACCCTGGCAGCCTGGAAGACTTATCACGTGATGAGACTGACCGCAGTGTGCCGCTGAGTGAGCCAGTCACCATTCAGAGGAAATCCCCTCTCATTCGCAATCATAAGACTGGATCTATGGAGGTGAGCTGCATAAAGCAGTGCACCCAGTGATAAACACAAAAAAAGAGCTGTGAAAAAAGAGTGTTCTTGCACAAATATTCAGTCTCTAACTTCACTGCTGCTATTAAACCATTTTCCATATTGGATTTTGGAAGTGCATACCAAATTATCTGTGCGCATGCATGCAATTTTCCACCAGGTCCTGTCAGAGACATCGTCCTCCAAAGTAGGCAGTTACCGTCTCTTCTCCTTCTGCTCACGTCAGTCTCCTGAGATGAAACAGAGTGGATTAGGTGGGTATCATAGCGCTCTGTTGCCATGACAACAGAGTTTATAGATGACTGTTAAGAAATGGCTCAGAATAGGAGGGGTCGGTTCAGGTTTCATCACTGAATTTTGACCTAGAGAACATGGCCATAAATAGAAATGATGCAGTCTGTCTAGGAATGCATACAGTCAGTGGTGTATTGAATTATTTTTTTGAACTAGGTTTCAGTATTTGGAAATATTTCTTCATGATGGAGTTGGACTATTTTGAGTTTTGATTAATAATAACCCTGACTGCAAATTTGCAACTGTCTAAATGCCTAAATGTCTTTGTCAGTATTATAATTCTGAAGCACATACTTCCTGGATGGTAAATGACAGTTCAGTAAATATATTTTCTTCTTTGGTTTTGTGGCTTCTGAATATGTTGAACTTGTTCCCTGCATCTTACACACACATGTAGGAGATCAGGAACTGATCATTTAATCATGAGACCTGAACTCTGAATTAAAACATTACAGGTCACAATTAAAACCTGATGACAAAAGAAAATGCTTTTTCTATGGATATTTTTGTTTTTTCATCCAGTACTACTGTATGCTTCCGTTGTGCTGTATCAAAAGCAACAAAAATGACTCAAAATAAGGAACAATGAAAGCCAGGAATCAAACTTTTCCAACAGATTCTCATGCTGCTTTAAGGTTTTAAATTCTAGCTGGTCTTAATTTTTACACGTTCATGCAAGTGATCCTGCCGATTGAGATATTTCTGTCTTAAAGCTGGGTTTTTACTTCACTTCAATTAATTTTTTTCCTCAAAAGTCTACACGTGGGAGGTGTGGTCCAGGATGCTGTGCAGCTTCCTCAGCATCCTCCTGAGTCCAGTTCAACCCCCAGGACAGAGCCAGCTCTCCTGATGAGCTTGTTAAATCTATTCATGTCATCTGCTTTCAGCCTGCTGCTCCAGCACACTACAGTGTAGAAGATGATGGTGCAGACCACCAAGTGATAAAATATCTGCAGCATATTTCTGCAGACATTGAAAGATTTGAGCCTCCTGAGGAAGTACAGTTGGCTCTGACCTTTCTTATACACAGCATTTGTGTTTACAGTCCAGTCTAGTTTGTTGTCTATGTAACATAACTAACATAACATACTTTTTTCGAATATTGTGATAGTTCTTTGTTTTTTTTTTCTTTCTTTCTTTTTTAAGTGCATTCCTTGGTTGCTCACTTGTTTTCACTCGCAGTCACCACAGCAGATCCAGTGAGGATTTGCGTGTTGATTTGGCACAGGTTTTACGCCGAATGCCCTTCCTGGCGCAACTCCATATTACATGGAGAAAATGTGACAGGGGTGGAGTTTGAACCAGCAACCTTCCACACTGAAACCAAACACACTAACCAGAAAAATTGGTGCAGAATGTTGTTGAGGCCCCTCCCTCCTTACGTGTTCTAAAGGGGTGAACCCACGTAGGATGACACACTATGGGACACACCCTGACAGTTTTTTCCCCCCACAGTTTACCCACACATTTGTCTCCTAGACGCCTGTTATAATTGCATTGGAACTTTTTAAAAACACCACCAACAACACACACCACAAATAGGGCACAGGTTCACAGCAGAGAGCACTGCAGTTTCCAAGAGAGTGTATTTTTATTGTATAATTGTATAAAAGCTTTTGTTTCTGCAATTAAATTGGCAGTAATACCATTGTTCCTTTTGGATGAGCTTACGCTATGCAGTCTGGATCATGCTGAGTGTGTGTCTTGTTTGTTTGACTAGGATGAGCGCTCTGGGCAGTGGCTGGTGCTGGCTTGCTGGTGCAAGTTTGGCCGAACTTGCAGAGATGTTCTGCAGCATGATCCAGCCAGACCTGTGCCTTAGACCAAGTGGGAAATCGCTAAAATACTAAGTCTAGTTTTCTGTGAAATGAGTGCTCACTTGCTGTCAAGTAAAAAGATGATTTATATTAAGCTTCATCATGAACAGATTTACAAAATATGTTTTCTGTAATGGAGAGCCAATTTTGCCACTCCTGCAGGTACTAAGCACAAGCAGGAGCACTGACAGAATGTCAGTGACAGGACTGTTCAGTTTAATATTATTGTTACTACTTGGATAATGCAGTCTTCAATTCATTCATCAAGATTTGGTTTAAAAAATAGTCTTTTTTTTCCCATCACTTTAATGTGAATCATGGTATGCTGAAAACATTTCCTCTTCTGCTTCCAGCAAATCTTATCAGGCGCGCAGCAGTATGATTGATAAATCCTGTATTGCATAAATTATTCAAGCCAGACAGACATTATATGGGGAGGTGGGGTGATGTAATTATTATTAAAAATTCTCATTATCTTCCCACACTGGACTGCATACGTCCATGTTGTCTGTGCCTTTTACCTTATGTAAAACTATATATAGTGTGAAAACAAAGATCTGTGTAGATGGAGTTTGTAACAATTTATCAAACATGAATACTCATGACATTTGAAAAACACACTGTGCCTCTTTGGCACATACTTTGTGTGTGCAAAAATAATCCCCAGCTCTGTATGCAGATAAAAATGAAATTAAAACGCATCTAATTTTGAATGTATGATTGATAAATCCCTTATTGCACTATTTATTTTCACCTAAATACTGTCCTGTTGTTGAGCGTCATAGGTGGGTTCACCCCTTAAGTCATCACAAATCTTCACACTACTATGGATTTGTGATTCTTGTCATGCACAGGCACTGAATGATGGAACCTTTTCACATTGAGACAGACACAGGTAGCGCCATTTATAAAAGTTTTATTAAACCACAGATGCAAGCAGTGAGATAAAACATCAAACTGAAATCCCACTGGTTAGACAAGGGATGCAACAAAGAGTCACTGTATGAACTGAAAATCACCTCTTGAAAACAAACACAGTTCTAGGCTGAGGCAGCAGAGGGCACTACGAGATCAGAGCAAAAACTCTCCTCTTGAAATGAACGTTGTTTCCAGTAGGTGGGAGCAGTCTTGAAGCTCAAACAGAAAAGTTACTTGCAGCAGTGGTGATTAATTCCCAGTAGTGACAGTCCTCTTCAAAACAAAATTGAGTGATTAAAAACAAAACCAGTGTCCGTATCCGCGAAGCAACTCAAACGCGACTCAAAGAGCTCCTAACTTAGCCTAAAATTTCCTGGCAAGGAATCTTAGCCTAAGAGTGAGCCAAGTCTGAGAGCAAGCCTGAGCAAGGAGGGGATGAGGCGGGGTTGACCCCGTTGCTAGGTATGACGTGGTCCTCTAAGAGCTGTGATTAGTTGACACAGAAAGGGCAGGAGAAATTAAAAAACAAATACGCTCTCACCCTCCTAATCAGGAATGGACAGTAAAATCATCCAGTCATATAACCTGAACTGCATTAAGACATATAATCGTGAGGATAATTTTATGATGATGAAACCCAGCAAAACGAAAAGAATTGTTACACAGCTTCAAAATATTTGAACGTACCTCATTCACATGCGCATGTGAGTTTATTTAGTACGTTCATTGTGAGTACATAATATAATTGTAAATACGTTAAAAATACATGCATGGCACAAAGTGAAAACACTTATTTCCATTGTGGTCTATTTAAAATCAAATGAGAAAATAGATGTAATAATAAAAGAAAAATAACTATTTTAATAATACTGATAATGATCATATTAACTGTGTGTATATGATAACAAGAACCTAAACAATTTATAAATACATTAAGACAGCAAATTAACATAAAATAATTACATAGATCAAGTGGGTAGCATGTTACTGACTCAATATCTCTGCTTCCTTTGTCTTTTCTGCCATCTTGTCTATTAAAAGTCACCTTAGGAGCTCTCTTAAGGTCTAAGGTGCTTTGCAGACAACTTTCATCTTACTAAGGGAAAATTTTAAGAAATGTCTAAAAATTCAAAGAATTCTAAGATTTTTCTTAGAATAGCATCACTCGGAGATATTTTTAGTCTTAGGCTGCTTTGTGGATATGGGCCCAGGTCTTCACTTACAAAAATAGCAAAGACTGGTTTCCAAAACAGGATGCAAAATCAAGGTCAAGGGGCCAGCATCAGTACAACACTGAAAAGCTAAACTTGGGCTAACAACTCTGAGCTACCTTAAGAATAAACAAGTGAAATGGAAGACTGTAGTCACATGTGGCCACAAGAACTCACAACTGGATGAGATGTTCTGGCAGCGTGTGCACGAAATGACCCACCTTAAGAAGGGTTTTGCAGTAGTCCGTGAAAGTGAGGACTGGTGGGGTGTCAGCCAAAGAGGAAGACCCAGAAGGCTATTTCACAGGGTTGCTCGGTTACAGGAGAACAGCAAAGCTGACTAACGAAAAGCCATAACTCCAAAATAGAAACCATCACACCAATACAATCGGCGGGCTTGGCGAGTACACAGAACACAGAATGCAAATATGAGGTATAATGAGATACACTGCTGTCGATAATGATTAAGTGTTTCAACAGTGCCAATCTTAAAATATGAACATTTTTTTAACTGATGGATTTTCAAACACTATCCATCATCTCTTGCTCATTTAGCTGTTAGCTTCTCTGAAAAGAAAAAAAAAATTGTTACCAGCAAGAGTCATGACTGGTTCTTTTTGTGTTTCATTATTTGTTATCCACTCAGGTCCATTAATATTTGGACAATGACAGAATTCTTGTAATTTTTCTTTTGTATACCACCACAAAAGAGGTGAAATCAATCAACAATCAAGATGTACTTCTAATGTATTCTCAGCTTTATTACAAAAGACTTAACAGAAATATCAAAATTTAAGCAATTTGTACACATTCTCCATTTCTTGTGTGTGTAATTGGAGAAACAATATAAATATTAGCGCTAACATCAAACATGTCTTGGTGGCTTCCCTCATTAATCTTCTATCATGTTCAGCTGTCTTGGTGGCTTCCCTCATTAGTCTTCTTGCATGGTCAATCAGTTAGTTTTTAAGAACGGCCTTCTCCAGATAGATTTACCACACAGTACCATACTGTATGTCTTAATGTTTGTTGTAAATATAAAGTCCATCCACTGACTTGTCCAAATTGGGTGTGTAAAACTGATGATTTGTTAACTTTTATTATAGTGAGGTTGTTCAGTTACCTCAGAAAATTAGGGGAATGGGTATAAAATGGCTGTAATTCACAAGTGAATGACATTTTTGTTCAACCTCTTGAATTAAAGTTGAACATCTGCACTACAAGCACATCTTGACGGTTTCATTTCACCCTAGTTGTTGTGTACAAAGGCAAAACTACAAAAAGAGGGATCTGACTGTATGACTGGCACTCTTTAGTCAATTTAAGTCTCTGCTGACTTAAAACAGGCCTTCAGCTCTAACTGAACATCACTGAGAAAAGTGTCAAATGATTTTATGGTAAATATTGAATTTTTAGTATCTGACTTGCTCATCTGGCCTGAAAGTCTGTTCTAGTGTCATGTGAGAATAGAAATGGTGGAATGAGTTGCATGGTCTTCTTCTGCATCTTTGTGTCTCTCTATCTTCCTGCCTTTCTTTCTCTCCTTTTTCTGTCTCTGGACAGTTATTTGAGTAACTGCATGTTATCTAGCTGTGACTAACCCCCACGCCCCCCTCGCAGGCTCTCAGTGTGCCGGGCTCTTCAGCACCACCGTCCTAGGTGGGTCCTCTAGCGCCCCTAACCTGCAGGACTACGCACGTGCACACCGCAAAAAATTCTCCATCAGCAGTCTATCCTGCAAAGACGGTACGTGTTTGAGATCTGGTTCCTTTATCCTGTACAAAAGAACAGCAGTTCAGTGACAGTTTTGGAAGCACTGGTACATTTTAGTTTGATTATAAAACGTTGCTTTGGTTTCTCATTGATTTTGTATCTTGAGCCTGGCCACTGAAGCATATAGTTGGGGCGGGGTGACTTTCACACTTAGCACACTTTTGGAAGACAGAAGGAGAGTATTTTTGGTATAAAATGTTTTTTTTTTTTTTTTTTTTCTGAGAGAAACAGCCGATATATTCCATAATTTAAAAAAATTAATTGTCCATGTCAAGAATTGGCACTTGTTTCATGGAGTACCAACAGTCTGATTTTATTATTCCAGCCAGTCACTCAACCCAAAGATTTGTGATTTAGCTCCTTCACTTATAGCCTTGGCATTCACCAGTGAAGGCATGTCCAGAAGTGACTGGGTAGAATGGAAATCTGTAGCTTGTATACCCTTTGTGGATTACGCTTGTCCATCCTTCCTCTGTGAAATATATGTACAGTGCATCCAGAAAGGTATTCACAGCGCTTCACTTTTTCCGCATTTTTTTATGTTACAGCCTTATTGTTGTGAAAGTGTAGGAACACGGACCCACAACAGGGGGCGCAAAGGAACGGACAATGGAGAAGGTAAATAACAAGGTTTTACTGTTGTGAAACGTGCACAACCAATACAACAATCGACAATTTGGGGTTAAGCCGAATTCCACTGGTGTCGTGTGGGCAGGCTCGAAGGTAGGAGACGTCCGTCGAACCGGAACCACCCAGATTTCCTCTGCCACCGAACCCTGGAAGTACTGGAACCGCCAAGTCCCGAATTCCCAGGTGGCCACTGCCTCCGCTCGTCGGATCCGGTACTGCTGGCAAGAGAACAAACAACACACAGGTGTGGATGCGGCTGCACCCAGTAACACGGAGAGGGGAGAAGCCGCCTCCACCTCACGTCACAATACTGCAGGAAGGTGAGTACTTATCCGAAGCAACGGCTTTTTGTAGACAGCTGTCCTGCAATGCTCAACAAGAAAGACAATATAATGTAAGAAATACAGCAGAGAACGTTACCTCTATCTTAAGGCGATATCTCGGCACTGAGGTGGAGACGCCGTCCTGGTGATATACCTCCGTGCTGAGTGGAGTCAGCTGTGTCCAGTGATGGGTGACAGCTGTCAACCTGGCTGCTCTCGTGAGGCGGCAGCGCCCTCTGGTGCCTGGAGCCCGCACTCCAGGCAGGGCGCCCTCTAGTGGTGGTGGGCCAGCAGTACCTCCTCTTCAGCGGCCCACACAACAGGACCCCCCCCTCAACGGGCGCCTCCTGGCGCACGACCGGGCTTGTCCGGATGGCGACGGTAGAAGTCGGCCAGGAGGGCCGGGTCCAGGATGAAGCCCTTCTTCACCCAGGAGCGTTCTTCGGGGCCGTACCCCTCACAGTCCACCAGGTACTGAAAACCCCGGCCCATTCGACGGACGTCGAGGAGCCGGCGCACGGTCCAAGCCGGTTCCCCGTCGATGATCCGGGCAGGAGGTGGTGCCGGACCCGGAGTGCAGAGGGGTGAGGTGTGATGGGGTTTTATCCGGGAGACATGAAACACTGGATGAATCTGCAGCGAGGCCGGAAGCTGGAGCCTCACTGCGGCGGGATTGATGACTTTGTGAATCTTGAAGGGACCGATGTATCGTTCTTGGAGTTTTGGGGAGTCCGCTTGAAGGGGAATGTCCTTGGTGGACAACCACACTTCCTGCCCAGGACGATACGTGGGGGCCGGGGCCCGCCGCCGGTCTGCATGATTCTTCGCCCTCGTCCGGGCCCTCAACAAAGCAGAACGGGCGGCACGCCACACCCGACGGCACTTCCGTAGGTGGGCCTGGACCGAGGGCACACGACCTCTCCCTCGACCACCGGAAACAAGGGGGGCTGATACCCCAAGCACACCTCAAAAGGGGAGAGGCCGGTGGCTGATGACACCTGACTGTTGTGGGCGTACTCGATCCAGGCCAGGTGGGTACTCCAGGCCGTCGGGTGCGCGGCTGTCACACAGCGTAGTGTCTGCTCCAGTTCTTGGTTGGCCCGTTCTGCTTGCCAGTTGGTCTGGGGGTGATACCCAGACGAGAGGCTGACCGTGGCCCCCAGCTCCCGGCAGAAGCTCCTCCAAACGTGTGAGGAAAACTGGGGACCGCGATCGGAGACGATGTCTGATGGTATCCCATGCAGACAGACGACGTGGTGGACCAGGAGGTCCGCTGTCTCCTGGGCCGTTGGTAGCTTCGGGAGGGCCATGAAGTGGGCCGCCTTGGAGAAACGGTCCACTATCGTGAAGATGACGGTGTTCCCCTGGGACGGCGGGAGACCCGTGACAAAGTCCAGGCCGATGTGGGACCAGGGGCGATGTGGGACGGGCAGCGGCTGCAGCAGCCCTGAGGTCTTCCGATGGTCGGCCTTGCCCCTGGCGCAGGTGGTACAGGCCTGGACGTAGCCCCGGACGTCGGCCTCCAGGGACGCCCACCAGAAGCGCTGCCGGACGACTTCCACGGTCCTTCGCACCCCAGGGTGACAGGAGAGCTTAGAACCGTGACAGAAGTCCAGTACTGCAGCTCTGGCTTCCGGTGGGACATAGTCTGTTCTTTGGTCCGGTTCCGGGGTCCGGGTCTCGTGTCAGGGCCTCCCGGATGGTCTTCTCTATGTCCCAGGTGAGGGCGGCCACGATAGCGGACTCCGGGATGATGGGATCCGGGGGATCCGACGATTCCGTTTTGACTTCATCTTCATGGACCCGGGACAATGCATCCGATCTCTGATTTTTGGTCCCGGGACGGTAGGTGATCCGGAAGTCAAAACGGCCAAAGAACAGTGACCAGCGGGCTTGCCTGGGGTTCAGCCGCTTGGCGGTCCTGATGTACTCCAGGTTCCGATGGTCAGTGAAAACCGTGAATGGCACGGACGTTCCCTCCAACAGATGTCTCCACTCTTCAAGGGCCTCTTTCACCGCAAGGAGTTCTCGATTGCCGACGTCATAATTCCGTTCGGCCGGGGTCAACCTGCGGGAAAATAGGCACACGGGTGAAGAACCTTATCGGTCTTCCCGCTCTGGGAGAGCACAGCTCCTATCCCTGAGTCCGAGGCGTCCACTTCAACCACTAACTGGCGAGTAGGATCGGGCTGCACCAGAACGGGTGCAGACGAGAAGCGCCGTTTCAACTCCTTGAACGCGGCATCGCAACGATCCGACCAGGTGAAGGGGACTTTTGGTGAGGTCAGGGCTGTCAGGGGGCTAACTACCTGACTATAGCCCTTAATGAACCTCCTGTAGAAATTAGCAAAGCTGAGGAACTGTTGCAGCTTCCTACGGCTAGTCGGTTGGGGCCAGTCTCTCACCGCCGCAACCTTGGCCGGATCAGGAGCGACGGAGTTCGGGGAGATGATGAACCCCAGGAAGGACAAAGACGTGCGGTGAAACTCGCACTTCTCGCCCTTCACAAACAGTCGGTTCTCCAACAACCGCTGCAGGACCTGACGGACATGCCGGACATGAGTCTCAGGATCCGGGGAAAAGATGAGTATATCGTCTAGATACACGAAGACGAACCGGTGCAGGAAATCCCGCAAGACATCATTTACCAATACTTGGAAAGTCGCGGGAGCGTTAGTGAGACCGAACGGCATGACCAGGTACTCGAAATGACCTAACGGGGTGTTTAATGCCGTCTTCCATTCGTCTCCCTTCCGGATCCGAACCAGGTGGTACGCATTCCTAAGATCAAGTTTGGTGAAAATCCTGGCTCCATGCAAGGGGGTGAACACTGAATCCAACAAGGGCAACGGGTATCGGTTGCGAACCGTGATTTCGTTCAGCCCCCTGTAATCGATGCATGGACGAAGTCCGCCATCTTTCTTTCCCACAAAAAAGAAACCGGCACCCATCGGGGAGGTGGAATTCCGGATCAACCCGGCAGCTAACGAGTCCCGGATGTAGGTCTCCATTGATTCGCGCTCCGGCCGTGAGAGGTTGTACAGCCTACTGGACGGGAACCCACTGCCTGGAACCAAATCAATGGCACAATCATACGGGCGGTGGGGAGGGAGCGTGAGAGCCAGATCCTTGCTGAACACGTCCGCAAGATCGTGGTACTCCGCCGGCACCGTCCTCAGATTGGGCGGGACTCTGACCTCCTCCTTAGCTTGGGAGCCGGGAGGAACCGAGGAACCTAGACACTCCCGATGGCAGGTCTCGCTCCACTGCACCACCACCCCGGACGGCCAATCGATCCGGGGATTGTGCTTCAACATCCAGGGAAAGCCCAAACCACACGGGAGGTGGCCTGAGTCACAAAGAACTCGATCACCTCCCGGTGGTTACCTGACACCACCAGAGTTACAGGTGGTGTCTTATGCGTGATCGGAGGGAGTAGGGAGCCATCTAGTGCCCGAACCTTGTACGGGTGAGGTAAGAGCCACCAGAGGGAGCTCTAACTCCCTAGCCCATCTGCTATCCAACAGATTCCCCTCAGAGCCCGTGTCCACCAGTGCTGGGGCTTTCATGGTAGAATCCTCATACAGGATCGTGACTGGGAGTCGTGTGGCAATGTGGGTGTGTCCCACGTGAATGTCTTGGCCCACCCCTAGCCCAGTCTCTAGGGGCGGGCGTTTGGTGTTTGACCGCTCGGGGCAGTCTCTCACATGGTGCTCTATTGAACCACAAACAAGACACGCTCCGTGGGTCCATCTCCTCTGTGCATCCGGTGCCCTAAATGTTGCCCTACTCGTGTCCCTAGCTTCGTCAGTAGGGGGAGCTGTGACCCCACGGAGCGCAGGGGCTGTGGAGCGTGGGGAAGGCGGAGCGCGGTCGGAACCGGAAGGGAGAGGGACAGCGCGTGCCCGGCCATGCCTTTCGTCTCGTTCCCGCCGACGTTCTTCTAACCGGTTGTCCAACCGTATGACAAGATCAATGAGCCCATCTAAATCCCGCGGTTCGTCCTTAGCCACCAGGTGCTCTTTAAGAACCAAAGACAGTCCGTTTACAAAGGCGGCGCGGAGGGCAGTGCTATTCCAGCCGGACCTCGCAGCCGCGATGAGGAAGTCGACTGCATAGGCAGCTGCGCTCCGGCGCCCCTGTCTTATTGACAGTAGCACTGTTGAAGCGGTTTCTCCTCGATTGGGGTGATCGAACACAGTTCTGAGCTCCCTCACAAACCCATCGTATATCTGAAGGAACCGTGAGTTCTGCTTCCAGAGCACTGTAGCCCAAGCGCGTGCCTCCCCGCGAAGCTGGTTTATCACATAAGCTACTTTGCTAGCATCAGCCGCGTACATCACGGGACGCTGTGCGAAGACGAGCGAACACTGCATAAGAAAATCTGCGCACGTCTCCACACAGCTGCCGTACGGTTCTGGGGGGCTTATGTATGCTTCTGGGGAAGGAGGGAGGGGTCGTTGAACGACCAGTGGAACGTCACTATTACGCGCAGGGTCGACGGGAGGGAGAGCCGCAGCGGCGCCCGGGGTGCGCGCTTCCACTTGTGCGGCGAGAGCCTCCACCCTGCGGTTCAGGAGAACGTTCTGCTCGGTCATTAAGTCCATCCGAGTGGTGAAAGCGGTGAGGATCCGCTGCAACTCACCGATTACCCCTCCCGAAGACGCCTGCACGCCCTGGTCTTCCATTGGCCGTTCAACAGCCGGTTGACGCCCCTCGGGATCCATGACATTGGCCGAGATATCCTGTTGTGAAAGTGTAGGAACACGGACCCACAACAGGGGGCGCAAAGGAACGGACAATGGAGAAGGTAAATAACAAGGTTTTACTGTTGTGAAACGTGCACAACCAATACAACAATCGACAATTTGGGGTTAAGCCGAATTCCACTGGTGTCGTGTGGGCAGGCTCGAAGGTAGGAGACGTCCGTCCAAGTCGAACCGGAACCACCCAGATTTCCTCTGCCACCGAACCCTGGAAGTACTGGAACCGCCAAGTCCCGAATTCCCAGGTGGCCACTGCCTCCGCTCGTCGGATCCGGTACTGCTGGCAAGAGAACAACAAACACACAGGTGTGGATGCGGCTGCACCCAGTAACACGGAGAGGGGAGAAGCCGCCTCCACCTCACGTCACAATACTGCAGGAAGGTGAGTACTTATCCGAAGCAACGGCTTTTTGTAGACAGCTGTCCTGCAATGCTCAACAAGAAAGACAATATAATAATGTAAGAAATACAGCAGAGAACGTTACCTCTATCTTAAGGCGATATCTCGGCACTGAGGTGGAGACGCCGTCCTGGTGATATACCTCCGTGCTGAGTGGAGTCAGCTGTGTCCAGTGATGGGTGACAGCTGTCACCCTGGCTGCTCTCGTGAGGCGGCAGCGCCCTCTGGTGCCTGGAGCCCACACTCCAGGCAGGGCGCCCTCTAGTGGTGGTGGGCCAGCAGTACCTCCTCTTCAGCGGCCCACACAACACTTATCCCAAAATGGATGAAATTAATTTTTCCTCAAAATTTTACATACAATTCCCCATAATGACAATGTGATTTTTTTTTTTTTTTTTGCAAAGTTATTAAAAAACAAAACTAAGAAATCACGTGTACATAAGTATACACAGCTTTTGCCATGAAGCTCAAAATTGAGCTCAGGTGCACCCTGTTTCCACTGATCATCCATGAGATCTTTCTACAACTTAATTGGAGTCCACATGGCATAAATTCAGTTGATTGGACATGAATTCGAAAGACATACACCTGTCTACATTTAAGGTCCCACAGTTGACAGTGCATGTCAGAACACAAACCAGGCATGAAGTCAAAAGAATTGTCTGTAGACCTCTGAGACAGGATTGTCTCGAAGCACCCGTCTGGGGAAGGGTATAGAAACATTTCTGCTGCTTTGAAGGTCTCAATGAACACAGTGACCTCCATCCTCCGTAAACGGAAGAAGTTTGGATCCACCAGGACTCTTCCTAGAGGCCGCCCGTCTAAACTGAGCTATTGGGGAGAAGGGAGGTGACTAAGAACCCAATGGTCACTCTGTCGGAGTCCCAGCATTACTCTGTGGAGAGAGGAGAACCTTCCAGAAGGACAACCATCTCTGCAGCAATCCACTAATCAGGCCTGCATGGTCAAATAGCCAGACGGAAGCCTCTCCTTAGTACAAGACACATGGCAGCCTGTCTTGAGTTTGCCAGATGGCACCTGATGGACCCTGAGACCATGAAAAACAAAATTCTTTGGTCTGATGAGACGAACATTGAACTCTTTGGCATCAATGCCAGGCATCATGTTTGCAGGAAACCAGGCACCATCCCTACAGTGAAGCATGGTGGTGTCAGCATCATGCTATGAGGATGTTTTCAGCGGCAGGAACTGGGAGACTAGTCAGGATTGAGGGAAAGATGAATGCAGCAATGTACATCCTGGATGAAAACCTGCTCCGGAGCGCTCTTGACCTCAGACTGGGGCGAAGGTTCATCTTTCAGCAGGACAGTGACCCTAAGCACACAGCTAAGATATCAAAGGATTGGCTTCAGGACAACTCTGTGAATGTCCTTGAGTGACACAGCCAGAGCCCAGACCTGAATCTGATTGAACATCTCTGGAGAGATCTGATAATTTGTGCACCAACACTCCCCATCCAACCTGATGGATCTTGAGAGCTGCTGCAAAGAGGAATGGGCAAAACTGCCCAAAGATAGGTGTGCCAAGCTTGTGGCATCATATTCAAGAAGACATGAGGTTGTAATTGCTGCCAAAGGTGCATCAAAGTACTGTGCAACGGGTGTGAATACTTATGTACATCTGATTTCTTTTTTATTTTTAATAAATTTGCAAAAAAAAATAAAAAATTTTTAAAAAGCTTTTTTCATGTAGTCATTATGGGATGTTGTGAGGGGAAAAAATAATTTTACTGTATTTTGGAATAAGGCTGTCACATAAAATGTGAAAAAAGTGAAGCACTGTGAATACTTTCCGGATGCAGTGTATATGATAGCATTTATAGTTACGTTTGAGTCCAAGTTAAAGACTTTAAGAAAACAACTTAGAATTACATAAGTTGTATTTCTTCCCTCCAATGCCTGTTCGGGGTCTTTACAGTTCCAAAGTTTTGCATTCAGACCTGTATATCATTTCTCAATCTTGGTGTATGTAGTTTAATTACAGTACATGCTCTGGGTTTTGGAAAAATGTAGACCCAATCCAGCAGGGACCCGAGAACAGTCACAATCCAAAGCAGGCCCAGAAAGTGCCATTACTGAGAAAGAAAAGCTGTAGCAGTGTTTCTGCCACCAGTACATAAAATAAATAAATGTTGTCAAATTTAGTGCTTCGTTGTCTGATTTTCAGGGACTCCTACCACAAAATTTTCCATCTATTCCGGCCTTGCTGACAGCTGATTGGCCAGGTCTGATAACTGTCACCTCTTGATTGTGTTAAAAAAAAATACGATAAATTTTGATGGGCAAGACAAAATTTAAAAATATTTTTTGCAGGGTTGCTGAGGACCTGTATTGAGCAACATTATGTTTGTATAAATGAAGAGTGGGTCAAAGTTCCCAGAGCACAGTCACTCAGTCTTTGAGGTTGTCCTGCTCCACACAGATTTACTGTACTATGCCAAATGTTTGTTTCATTCTGATTGATTGATTTTTAATTGAATGCCAATTCACTCACTCAGAAATGTTCTTGTATCCATCCCCCAGTTGTCTGCAGCCACCTTGCAGTAAAACTGGTTTTGGTCATTTGTTTTCATTTTAGTTGAACTGTATTGAGCCGAAGTAATTATATGATTTTGTTTATTATATTTTTATTTACTTTCACTCATGTTGCAGAAATTTGTCATTAATTAGAGATTGCTTATACAAGTATTTTTACAAATTATTGAAAAAGCCAAAATGAATCAACCTTACTTATAGCCACTGTTATTGTAAAATAACCATTATTATCATATTTTCTGGACTATAAGTCACACCAGAGTGTTCCCCCCATCTGTCCATAAATGCATCATGAAGAGGAAAAAGCATAGGCATTGCAGCGGGCTATAACGCACTTATTTTTGAAATGTGATGTTTCTGCTTCATGGAGCAAAAAGAAAAATTAATTTAATTGGTCCATTTATTTATAACCCAAACACCCCATTACTGAGCAGAAGGTGTTAATTAATATTATTGTATGAGGCACAAAGAACTTATAGTGACCTGCTTCTTATGGTCACTGAATCGACGATCATAGGTGAGGCCAATGTACAGTGTAATTAAGTGTTTGAAAACGTGGTGCATTGATTATTCATTTATAATGCAAACATTGCGTTATTGAACAGAAACTATCGGCCTCATTAATGTTATTTTATCAAGCACAAAGAACTGAACATTTAACTGCTTCTTGTGGCCACTGAACAGACAGAACATCTATACAATGGCTCTATTCATTGTAATTAAATGTTTGAAAAGTGTTTTGTAATGCATTTGTAAAGCATAATAGTCTTACCTTAGCTTAGCCATACTCTCCTGCTCATTGCTGTTCTTGTTGTCTGACACAGTCCAAAAAAGCATTGTGCCAAGTAGTATGAAAGGTATGGTCTCTCTTTTTATTCCAGAGCATGGTCTTTCAGTTTGAGAACATGGTTTAATAAGTTTACTTGTTCTCTAATACACAGCGTTTCACGTTTAGATAGTCCTCGTCTTCTTGTTTTATCACCATTGGAATCGAGCTTAATGGTGCAGTACCTCTGCCTTCTGCTCCATTGTGGGAATCACAGTATCTCATTCACTACACAGGATCAGCTTGCCACGCGTGTAAACCTTTCCTTCTTGTGACCATAGATGTATTTTTTCATATATGTCACTTTGGAATATCAGTCGGTGGACTTCCCAAAGTTGTAGAAGGGGGAAAAAATGAGCCGAAGCCCAATGAAAAAATTTACATCAGTCATTTAGAAATACAGTGTAGTACTTTATAGTAAATCTGTGTCAGGTAGGCAGTTCTCAAAAACTAAATGTCCATGCTGGAAGGAGACAAGTGAGGGAAGCCACCAAGACACAACTCTGGAAGAACTTTTGACTTCTGTGAGTGGAGAAACTGGGAATAGTGCAGCATTTTTATTTTTATCTTTGTTTTACTTATAGTCCCCACTTTTTCTAATTTGTGGTTGTTTCTGTTGCATTTCTGAAATTACAGAACTACTATAAAGAAAAGTGTGAACATTTTATTGTGTTTTAAAACTTTGTGGAGCAAATGTAAACACCAAACTCTTATAAGGAAGGAAAAAATACACAGACGTGCAGAAAAACGTTGATATAAACTGAACAGAGAGCAATGCAGGCTGATTTGACTCCCCATATTTTTTGTATAAATAAATCAGAATAAAATAAGAGGTAACTCACTTTGAAATGAATAAAACATATAGCTGCAGCTTATAACTTTGAAAAATAACAAAAATCAGCAGCTTGTATTTTTATTCCGACTCCAGTTCATTTTAGTATGATGTCATTTTTTTCTCATCAGTCACATTTTGTGCTTAAGATTGAACAAATAAATACCTTTGGAAAATAACAGCTGTTAAAGTTCAGAGTTCTCACCTGCTTTTTGTGATCTGTGCCTCTGAATATCACTGCAGCTTCTCCACATCAGGGTTTTTTTAACCCGTGAATGCGTAATTTTTCCTCAGTTCTTTTATATATTCTCATTTTTAAGGATTTTTTAAGGATATTTGACCATTTATTTCATCTCATGATCTAATAAATTCAGTATACGATGTGCACATGGTGTGAACAGGTCGGTGCCATCAGAAAAACACCGGTAGAGAAAGAGCAGAGAAAAGTAAAGGCAGTTCCACGTTTTTTGTTTTTTTTTTTCTTTTACATGTTCACTCGGGTTAAAATCCTCTCTCTGCTCCGCGCTCGCTGTGTCATGTGCACTGATGGTTCTCAGCAGAATGTAACGTCTCGTGCCTCCATTCGCCATCTGCAGCGAGTTGACTCCACGCACACACACACACCAACAGCTCCTCCGGTAAATTGCGCATTTTAGACAGTGTTGAACAAGACGGTCACTGTTTTAATCGGCCGTCTTATCCAAGTTTGAACATTCAAATGACGGGAGGACGGCTCGCTATCTAAAACTATGAATTGAGAGAAAACAAACACTTAAAATAAACAACTCGTCGACTACTAAATTAGTTGTCGATGGCTTCATTAGTCGACGTTGTTGTGACTAGTCGACTAGTTGTGGCAGCCCTACTGCTGGGATAGGCTCCAGCCCCCCGTGACCTTTAATTGGATTAAATGGGTCAAAAGAATATGAGAAAGAAACTTTTTCATGGTATTCTAATTTTTTGAAGCATACCCCTCTATCTTTAGAGAAGTTGCATTAAATTATTACTTTGTGTGTGTGCTGTTTGTCATGAGCAGGATTATTTGGTTATTTCTATGTCTGTTTTTGTTAAGATCAAGAGCACATTTTATATTTACAGGGCTCCTGCATGTATGAAACAACAGTTCATCAGCATTCTTTATTTTAACTACCCCGTAAACCACAAAATCATGGTCTTTCCATGTTTTGTCACCTTGGTCCAGCCAAAGCCCATATTGACTTTGTAATTAGTCATTTAGTACTGTATTGTCCTACTTTTGCAACTAATATACAAGTTTAAAATTGTTTTATTTCATGATGTAGCATAGTTGAAATGCTAAATTGTCCTAATAACATTTCTTAAACTTAACATTACATGTAACATACAGCATAAGTCATCTCGCAACCTAATCCATTCTTTATATTTAGAATTTTTTGCTGATTGTCATCGTCCTTCGTTTATAGCTTAGATGCTCATGCTGCAGCTGAGCACAAACATTATTCAGGTATTTTTGAATAATTTTTGTGCATGAAAATTACCCATTAAAGGTCAATATTAATTCCAAGGTTTGCAGTGCATTAAAACCTGTGCATTATGTTTTGTTATGATTCACTGGCTGGCATGTGTGTTGTCAGATTGTCCTATAGGTGTCACTGTGGTACCATGCATTCTCTTCTCCGCTACCATCCTCCTGGTAGTTTCACATGTAGCCATGCTGTTGGTCTGTCATCCATCTTGTTGTAGCTCATGTACAAAATCAAAGGAAGGATTGTAATGTTGGTACAGTCACTTGCCCAAATGGTGATACTTAAGTTCATGATTTTTTGTTAGTGTAGTGTATTTTCTCTGTCTCTCTCTCTCTCTCTGTCTCTGTCTCTGCTGACACATTGGAGGTCCAACCAACCGAAGTTGTTGTTCATCACATGTTTACACCTCAAACAGGAAGATGGAAACGAAAGCCAAAAACACTTGAGTAATGACACAGATTCTTGAAACATTTCGTGGGCACTGGTGGCTTCATCTTCTCAGTTGAAATCATTCATCTCATCTGTGTCAGATGATGTTTCATCCATGCTTTGCCCTACAGATATTGTGAGAATAACTTCAAGTTAGGGCTTCTTCACAACATGGAATAGATTGTGTAAACATTCATTTGCATAGATGGTGTTGATTGCTCTTTTCACTGTTGGGTTCACATGAGAAATGAAAAAGGGGATGATGAAACATGTTGCTGTGGCTCCTGGTAATATGAGTGAACTTTGTTTTTATTCCTTCAGAGTGCTTGTCTATGCCGGGAAAAAAACGATTTTCTGTGTCGTTTGCAAAGCATCCGACTAATGGTACGTCTGCTTCTTTAAAGTATATTTCCACTCCACCTCCCTTTGTCTTGCATGTCTTCAAACTTTTTATTTATTTATTGATTTATTTATTTTTGCTTGGACAGCCCTCTGGCATTCCAAGATTACTTTGTTCCTATCGATTAATTTTTGTTTACCCATGCACTCTGGACTCTTACCTTTCTCACACTACCTGTCATTCACATTCTAACCAGGGTTCCCACTGGTCATTGAATTGTGAAATGTCAAGATTTAGAAGATTTTAACAAATTTAATGAAGCATTGCAGCAGAAACTAGACTGGCACTTATTGGAATGCATACCTCCCCCAAGGCCCGCAGTGCCTCCTATTGCAATTTTAATTTTTTTTTTTTTTTTTTTTAAGTACTGTAGAATTTTACTATAATTCTCAACAAAAGCGAGCTGAGTATTTTCAATTAAAATCTTGGGAGAATTCAGAAGGGATCAATCTACCTTTAGGTAATATTGACATACATACAGTTTTAGCCTTATTGGCCAAGTGGTTAATGCACTTGGTTTCAGTTCAGAAGGTTCTGGGTTCAAATCCCACCCCTACCACATTTCTCCATGTAATGTGGGTTGCGTCAGGAAGGGCATCCGGTGTAAAACTTGTGCCAATTCAACATGCAGATCCACCTTGGATTTGCTGTGGCCGAAGGGACTTACTTTTATACAAAATATCATGCTTAACATCATAATCAGAGCAGGTGTGAAGTAGTTTCTGTAGGCCCTTAACTGAGGGACACAGTACAACTATATCATCAGCATAGAATAAGTGGTTAACAAGTCTATTACCAAGCATACACCCAACTTTATCATTAACCAGATTACGACTTAGCTCATTCATATATATATATATATATATATATATATATATATATATATACACTCAACAAAAATATAAACACAACACTTTTGGTTTTGCTCCCATTTTGTACGAGATGAACTCAAAAATCTAAAACTTTTTCCACATACACAATATCACCATTTCCCTCAAATATTGTTCACAAACCAGACTAAATCTGTGATAGTGAGCACTAATCCTTTGCTGAGATAATCCATCCCACCTCACAGGTGTGCCATACCAAGATGCTGATTAGACACCATGATTAGTGTACAGGTGTGCCTTAGACTGTCCACAATAAAAGGCCACTCTGAAAGGTGCAGTTTTGTTTTATTGGGGGGGATACCAGTCAGTATCTGGTGTGACCACCATTTGCCTCATGCAGTGCAACACAGTTGATCAGGTTGTCAATTGTGGCCTGTGGAATGTTGGTTCACTCCTCTTCAATGGCTGTGCGAAGTTGCTGGATATTGGCAGGAACTGGTACACGCTGTTGTATACGCCGGTCCAGAGCATCCCAAACATGCTCAATGGGTGACATGTCCGGTGAGTATGCCGGCCCTGCAAGAACTGGGACATTTTCAGCTTCCAAGAATTGTGCACAGATCCTTGCAACATGGGGCCGTGCATTATCCTGCTGCAACATGAGGTGATGTTCTTGGATGTATGGCACAACAGTGGGCCTCAGGATCTCGTCACGGTATCTCTGTGCATTCAAAATGCCATCAATATCTGTGTTCTTCATCCATAACAGATGCCTGCCCATACCATAACCCCACCGCCACCATGGGCCACTCGATCCACAACATTGACATCAGAAAACCGCTCACCCACATGACGCCACACACGCTGTCTGCCATCTGCCCTGGACAGTGTGAACCGGGATTCATCCGTGATAAGAACACCTCTCCAACGTGCCAAACGCCAGCAAATGTGAGCATTTGCCCACTCAAGTCGGTTACGACGACGAACTGGAGTCAGGTCGAGACCCCGATGGGGACGACGAGCATGCAGATGAGCTTCCCTGAGATGGTTTCTGACAGTTTGTGCAGAAATTCTTTGGTTATGCAAACCGATTGTTTCAGCAGCTGTCCGAGTGGCTGGTCTCAGACGATCTTGGAGGTGAACATGCTGGATGTGGAGGTCCTGGGCTGGTGTGGTTACACGTGGTCTGCGGTTGTGAGGCTGGTTGGATGTACTGCCAAATTCTCTGAAACGCCTTTGGGGACGGCTTATGATAGAGAAATGAACATTCAATACACGAGCAACAGCTCTGGTTGACATTCCTGCTGTCAGCATGCCAATTGCACGCTCCCTCAAAGCTTGCAACATCTGTGGCATTGTGCTGTGAGATAAAGCTTTCAGAGTGGCCTTTTATTGTGGGCAGTCTAAGGCACACCTGTGCACTAATCATGGTGTCTAATCAGTATCTTGATATGGCACACCTGTGAGGTGGGATGGATTATCTCAGCAAAGGAGAAGTGCTCACTATCACAGATTTAGACTGGTTTGTGAACAATATTTGAGGGAAAAGGTGATATTGTGTATGTGGAAAAAGTTTTAGATCTTTGAGTTCATCTCATACAAAATAGGAGCAAAACCAAAAGTGTTGCGTTTATATTTTTGTTGAGTGTATACATTAAAAAGTCTTGGAGACAAATCACCTCCTTGACGAACACCGTTACAGACCCTATACAGCTCAGATGTATGGGATCCCCAGCGGACACAGGCCAACTAGTTACGATACCAAAACACTATTATTCTTACAAAAATTGTGGGTAGACCCCTGTCACATAACTTTTTAAAAAGTGTCCAATAATTAACACGGTCAATGCCTTAGAGGCATCCATAAAACAGATACACAGGACTATTTCTTCTTCTATAGTAATCAATCACTTCACAAAGTAAATAGATACACATATCAGTGGAATGTTTAGGGTTAAAACCAAACTGATATTCTGAAGTTACAATGATAGAAGATAATGCAGTGGTCCTATAGTTGCTCTTGCTAGTTACATCACCAGATTTATCTTTAATAATAGGTACTGTACAATAACAGTTTTAATCATTGCGGCTGGGATGAATATATAAACAAACAGGGCAGAATGGTGGCTTAGTGGTTGGCACTGTTACCTCACAGTGTGCAGGTCCCAGGTTCACTTCCTACTTGGTCCTGTCTGTGTGGAGTTTGCATGTCCTCCCTCATGTTTGCACGCCGGATTCCTACCACCTCCAAAGACATGCGGGTTCAGGGAATTGAACACTCTAATTGAACCATAGGTGTGAGAGTGTGAATGTATTTGTCTATATGTGCTGGCCCTGTGACAGAATGATGACCTGTCCAGGGTGTACTGCACCTCTCACTCAGTAACCACTGGAAAAGCCTCCAGCTCCCTATGACCCTTAACTGGAAAAATCAGGTTCTGAGAATGAATTAATACACAAACAGTTGAGTAATCCTGTTGATGTTCTAACATACGCAGGTGAACACATGACCTTGATGGAGGTAAATATTGTAAAAGCATAAGCTGACAAAAAATGAATGAGATAGCTGTAAGCTTGGATTTCTCATAATTTTACGCTTTATCACCTTTCATGTATTTGTTTATTGTCATGAAGTCAAGTACAACTTCCGCTAACCACTATTTAGCGAAGCTAACGTTTTTGTTAGCGGATTAACTTTTCAGATAACTTTGAAAACCATCAGCAGACCAAATAGCTTCCACTAAATTTAGTTCTGCTAACTTTTAGTCCGCTAACATTTTTTGGCTGGCATACGAGTAGTTAATAAAGCAGAACGGTCAAAAGCGTTTGTAAACTCTAAAATCATACATGTTGGTTCCTGTCTACTATGTGTTTTGCAGCAGTCAAACAGCTGTGAGGAGCTGAGCTCAACTCTACCTCAGCAGAAGGGACCTGGCTGCCAGGCTGCTACAAAAAAAGTAATTTACATTCAACATACAGTGCTCCAGACATGTGGCAGTAGACATGAAACACAAAGTAGGTTTGACTTACGGTTTGATTTATGAACCGAAATAATGCGGATAGTTTATCGACATTAATGTCAACTCTGTAATTTTTACAAAGGGAAAATACAACACATATCTTTTAGTTTTAAAGTAATGCTCTAATTCTGAATGTTTGAGCATGAACACACACAGATGCCAAAAGGCATTATTGGAAAATGAGCCACTCATCACTGGTTGGTTGGTTTATTTATTTGTAAAAGCCAACACACAAGTTACTGTAATGTGTTGGTTTTTACAAATAAATGTGTATTTGTAAATTTGTCATTTTTTATTTGTAAAAAAAAGGCATTTGCAAAACTGAAAATTCTGTTTGTGTGATTCAGCGTAACAAATAGCAACCATGTGATATTTGGGTGCTATTTATGCTGCCATCCAGTGGATGGGTCAAAATGCATAGAACACTGCCATCTAAAAAAAAAAAAAAAAAAAACAAATATGAATGAGTTTATTTATTCGGCACACGTGTTAATAATATAACGATTTAACAAAAACAATAAACAAACTAATATAACAACAAAATAACAAGAATATTAACCAAAAAACAAACCCCATGTGTCCGAAAGGGAGTGGGTTGAAGCAGAGCTTATCACGCCCACCCCTTATGCCACAAATCTAACAATTATATTCAGTCATACTCAGACTCGTAAATACATATCACTACGCAGACACTCACGTGGTGCAGTACCTCTGCCTTCTGCTCCATTGTGGGAATCACAGTATCTCATTATGTAAAAAAAATACATATTTACAAATAAATAATCCAACCAACCAGTGATGAGCAAAGCCTCATTATCCCATAATGCCTTTTGGTATCTGCGTGTGTTAATGCTCAAACCTTCAGAATTAGTGCATTACTTTAAAACTAAAAGATATGTGTTATATTTTCACTTTGTCAAAATGACAGTTGACATTAATGTTGATAAACTATCCGGAATAATTTGGTTTATAAATCAAACCATAAATCAAACCTACTTTGCTTTTCATGTCGACTGCCACATGTCTGGGGCACTATATGTTGAATGTAAATGAATCTTCCTCACAGCAGTGGGCAGGGCACACAAAGACAGAAGCTCTGACTTGTTTGTGTTGGGTTTATGATCGCCTTTGATTCTAGTCAGAAGTGTTGGCGGTGCTTAAACTCAAACTGGCTTGTCAGTAGCTGACAGTGTACCAGAGTCAATACTAAAAGTTAACGGTTAGCTGTATAGTCCGCTAAATTTTTTTTCGTGGTTTATCGGTTTAGCAATATAAAACTTAACTTTTCAGTTAGTGGATTTGCGGTTATCGAAGCTAACGTTTTGGTTAATTGTGCCCACAGGAGACGGGACAGGTTGTATATGGGGAGGTGGGTCAAAGTAGTTATTACTAGAGTTCCAGAGTGATTTATTTATTTCATTTTCTCATGTCTGAGTGCACCATTTCAGTCGTTGTTACAGATTGTGCACACCTTTTGTCTTCTGTAAAACTATCCTTTGAAAAAACCTCTGGGTGTATTTATGCCATGTGAAAGCATGCATCAGTAATATCCTGTGGTAAAAGGAGATTTCCGAAGTTTATTTCAAGTATTGGGCTGCATGAAGATGCATTTGAGAGACTGTCATCCCCTCCAACAACGATGTGCACTCCCTTAAATCTGCTTTGGCAAGTGCACAGCGTGGACTGTGAAGAGCACAGCCATGTATGCAGATTTAAAAAATATAACGCAATTCTAAAATGCCCTTGGCCTTATGAACATTGTCTTCCTTTTAATTTGCAGTTGTTTTAATTGGTATCCCACTGCAAAGTGTGTGTGTGTGTGTGTGTGTGTGTGTGTGTGTGTATACACACACACAGACACATATATATATATATATATATATATATATATATATATATATATATATATATATATATATATATATATTCAGATCCTATTGTCTTATGTACAATTTGTACGTTCAGTCAAGCCCTTACTTGATAATTTCAGAAGGAGCACAATGGAAATAAGCGTTTATGTTTTATTATCCATGCATCATTGACTCATTTACCTCTGTATGTTTGTTGATGCTGCATAATAAAGTCAGTCAATCATAAACAGTATTTTATTTATGTTTTAACAGCTTCTGCAGGAGGGCGTGCGTGTGTGTGCATACGTGAGGTTTTGACAACAGCAGAAGTTAGCTTTGAGTTAGAAGTTAGCGTGCATGTGGACGCTGACGTCCACGCGATGTCTTGTAAATCACTCCAGAAGTGTTATCTAGTTACATAACCAGCATTTTCAGTTTTACAAGTGTTTATTTATCATTAGCTTACACAATATATGACAGAGGTTATGTTTAGCAGCTAGCTAAACCAGCCAGTGATGTAACCATGTTAATGTCCATAAAATATCTTGTAAATCTCTCCAGAGGTGTTATCAGGTTCCAAAAAACAGTGTTATCAGTTTTAGAAGTTTATTTCTCGCTAACCTTTACATAATGAGAAACATGTTATATTTACACATAAATGAAGCAGTTTTGGAGTGCCGGAGAGACCAACCAGTAACGTCACGGTGCCCCTGTTGATTGGCTGTCACCGGTGCCCCTCAAAAAAACAAAAAAATGAACTTGCATGATTCATAGTGTAAAAATAGGAACAGAATGTGACTATTTAACCTCTTAAAATAGGTCAAGGTTAGCCATATTTGAACTTGTCCAGGGTCTGTGTCCCAAGAATCTTCCCTGTGAATTTGAAGATTGTTGCAGTAATAGGACTGGACTTATGCTGAGCACAGGCAGGCTGATGTAAAGCCTTTGCAGTACCCGATGGCTGTATCTGATGGCCTCTGGTAATAAATCAAGAACTGAATTGTATATACGTGGTGGAGAGGTGTTGAAACCACCTGCTTTTATCTGAGTAGGACTAAATTCAGTAATCCTTCAGTGGTATATTACTTGGGCCCCAAACATGTAGTGCAATGTGAGCACAGGGCAGGGAGGGAGGTAAGGGATGGGGATTTGACAGTCATGCTTGGGGCAGTTCAAGGTGCCAGTCACTCATGTTAGGATCTGTGTGGTCTCAGTCCATCCAGCTATAAATGGGTGTTGGCCTTATCTGAGAAAGTAACCTGAATCGGACTAGTGTCCCATCCAGAGGAAGTCAGACTCGCATTCTCTTCACCTTACGGAATCTGAAGGTCAGTCATTGGGAAGACTACCGACTTTACAATTGTCCAGAAGACACTCATCAACAACCAACAAGGAGGGCCACTCACAGAAGATCACTGCTGAAAGAGCTGTCTGTTCAGAGTGATATATCAAAGTATATTCTTTAAAAGTTGACTACAAAGGAAAAAGGATGACTGCAGCCTTGAGAAGAATTTGGCGGAGCTTCACAAGGAGTGGACTGAAGCTGGGGGTCAGTGCATCAAGAGCCACCATGCACAGACATGTCCAGGAAATGGGCTATAAGTGTCACATTCCCAGTGTGAAGCCACTCCAGAAGCAGTGACTGTCAGAATAGTCTTTCCTGGGCTAAGGAGAAAAAGACCTGGGGCCTCATGTACAAAGCGTGGTTATGCACAAAAACCTGGTGTATGTCCGTCTCCACACCAACGTTCAGATGTATCAAAAGTGAAATAACCGTGAAAGTGTGTGGTGCGCTGGCGTACGCACGTTTCTACAGCTATTGTTCCACTGTGGACACGTGATGCTGGGAACCATTAATAGTGTGAAAACAAGAAGTCATCAGAGTGCTGTGCACATCAGAGACACAGTGATGAGCAATTAAAGCACCTACGTGTTTGCAGTTATATGGGTGGATATAAAAAGTGATGCGTAAAATGGCACTAACAAAGGCTGCGTTAGTGTTGTTAGCGGACCTTGCAAATGTGCAATCCAACTTGAGCGTGTACTCAGGGAACGTGAGGATTTACTTGTAAATGACAATAATTGGCTCATAAACCGATTTCGATTACCAAGGCCAGTGTTACTGGAGTTGCACATAGAACTGCAGCCGGCCCACAGCGTAATACGGCGAGGAGCCAAGGGTTGTCTGTGTCCACACAGGTGCTGACCATGCTGGCCATCCTGGCATCATCAGAATTCCAGCATGAGTTGGCTGATTGGTCAGGAGTGTGCCAGTCAACTTTGTGGCAAGCCATGCCAGCTGTGTGGAACACAGTCATCCGAATGTCATCCAGGTACATCACATTTCAACATTATACCACATTTTGCAGCAAGAGGCGGCTTCCTGAATGTAAATGGAGTTATTAACTGCACACGTATTGCTCTGAAGGTGGCATCACATGATTAATTTGATTTTGTTAATAGGAAACATTTTCATCCCATCAATGTTCAAATCATGTGTGGTGTGCAAATGCGCATCAGGCTGGAGGCTACACGGTCCACGATGGGGGGGTTGCTTGGTGGTTAAATAATTTAGCCATGTAATTGTTCCTAACGAAAACCAACGTAGACACATTTGGGCATGTCCACATTCAAATGTTTTATTATTATTATTATGTTTTTGTTTTCTTGATGGTGTAACTAGAGAGCCTCTTAACAAGCCCCTGACTGTGTTCAGTATTTGTCAATAAAAGCGTGTGTAATATTAATGTCACACACTGTTAGCTGCTGTGCACCCAATATTTTTTTACTTCAGTGTGTGCACGCAGCTCAGTTCAGCATTTACACACACAAACATACTTATTTAATCTCCATTTTGCATTACACTGAGCTGAAAGAATGGCAATCTAACCACAGCTTTTGATGTTTTTGTAGGTTGTCTCTGAAAGTTATTTAATTTTTACACACGACACAGACAGTGACGGACGTCATCAAACACATAACACTCTACACTTATGGTGCCGTCAGCAGGACACAACCAGACTATTTTAATACATTTGCATATTCAGATAGAGGTGTGGCCAGGGAGGAGTTTGGTACGTGTGCTAAATTCTATGTTCAGTGGGATGTACAAACCAAACGTTCGGGGATTCATGCCTATACACACTTTGATACATCTGAATGTACAACCCCTGGCAAAAATTATGGAATCACCAGCCTCGGAGGATGTTCATTCAGTTGTTTAATTTTGTAGAAAAAAAGCAGATCACAGACATGACAAAACTAAAGTCATTTCAAATGGCAACTTTCTGGCTTTAAGAAACACTATAAGAAATCAGGAAAAATAATTGTGGCAGTCAGTAACGGTTACTTTTTTAGACCATGCAGAGGGGAAAAAAATATGGAATCACTCAATTCTGAGGAAAAAATTATGGAATCATGAAAAACAAAAGAACGCTCCAACACATCACTAGTATTTTGTTGCACCTCTGGCTTTTATAACAGCTTGCAGTCTCTGAGGCATGGACTTAATGAGTGACAAACAGTACTCTTCATCACTCTGGCTCCAACTTTCTCTGATTGCTGTTGCCAGATCAGCTTTGCAGGTCAGCTTTGGAGCCTTGTCATGGACCATTTTCTTCAACTTCCACCAAAGATTTTTAATTGGATTAAGATCCGAACTGTTTGCAGGCCATGACATTGACCCTATGTGTCTTTTTGCAAGGAATGTTTTCACAGTTTTTGCTCTATGGCAAGATGCATTATCATCTTGAAAAATGATTTCATCATCCCCAAACATCCTTTCAATTGATGGGATAAGAAAAGTGTCCAAAATATCAACGTAAACTTGTGCATTTATTGATGATGTAATGACAGCCATCTCCCCAGTGCCTTTACCTGACATGCAGCCCCATATCATCAATGACTGTGGAAATTTACATGTTCTTTTCAGGCAGTCATCTTTATAAATCTCATTGGAATGGCACCAAACAAAAGTTCCAGTATCATCACCTTGCCCAATGCAGATTCGAGATTCATCACTGAATATGACTTTCATCCAGTCATCCACAGTCCATGATTGCTTTTCCTTAGCCCATTGTAACATTGTTTTTTTCTGTTTAGGTGTTAATGATGGCTTTCGTTTAGCTTTTCTGTATGTAAATCCCATTTCCTTTAGGCGGTTTCTTACAGTTCGGTCACAGACGTTGACTCCAGTTTCCCCCCATTCATTCCTCATTTGTTTTGTTGTGCATTTTTTGATTTTTGAGACATATTGCTTTACGTTTTCTGTCTTGATGCTTTGATGTCTTCCTTGGTCTACCAGTATGTTTGCCTTTAACAACCTTCCCATGTTCTTTGTATTTGGTTCAGAGTTTAGACACAGCTGACTGTGAACAACCAACATCTTTTGCAACATTGCGTGATGATTTACCCTCTTTTAAGCGTTTGATAATCCTCTCCTTTGTTTCACTTGACATCTCTCGTGTTGGAGCCATGATTCATGTCAGTCCACTTGGTGCAACAGCTCTCCAAGGTTTGATCACTCCTTTTTTAGATACAGACTAACGAGCAGGTGTTAGTTTTGGGGATGAAAATTTACAGGGTGATTCCATAATTTATTCCTCAGAATTGAGTGAGTCCATATTTTTTTCCCTCTGCTTGGTCTAAAAAGTAACCGTTACTGACTGCCACAATTATTTTTCTTGATTTCTTATAGTGTTTCTTAAAGCCAGAAAGTTGCCATTTGAAATGACTTTAGTTTTGTGTCATGTCTGTGATCTGCTTTTTTTCTACAAAATTAAACAACTGAATGAACATCCTCCGAGGCCAGTGGTTCCATAATTTTTGCCAGGGGTTGTATTTGTGCTTACGCCTGATTCAGGGTTTTGGCGTACACCAACTTTTAGTAGAAAGTCAATGCCAGTCTTTGTATATGAGGCCCCTGGACCTTTGGCCAGTGGTCCAAAGTCCTTTTTGTAGATGAAAGTAAATTTTACATTTCATTTTCAAATCAAGGTCACAGAGTCTGGAGGAAGAGTGAAGAGGCGCTGAATTCAAGGTGCTTAGAATTACAGTGTGAAGTTTCCACAGTCGGTCATCAGGGCTCTCCCTAGAAATTTAGAGCATAGTGGCACTTGGGTGGGTGTGTGTAGGGGGGAGAGTAATTGGTTTGGGTGCCATGTCATTGCTGGTATTGGTCCACAGTGTTTCATCAAGTCTAAATTCAACGCAGCCATCTTGCTGGAGATTTTAGTGAATGTCATGCTTCTATCTGCTGACAAGCTTTATGGAGATGCCAATTTCCTGTTCCAGCAGGATTTGGCACCTGCCCACAGTGACAAAATTAGTTACTATTACTAGTTACTGTTTTGCTGGCCATGGTATTATTGTACTTGATTGGCCTCCGGGCAAATACCTCATAGATTCTCCATGGGGTGTTGTTGAGAGGAATATGAAAGACACCAGACCAAACAGTAAAGACGAGCTGAAGGCTGCTGTCAAAGCACCTTGGGCTTCCATAATGCCTCAGCATTGTGACAGGCTGAGTTCCATCAAGCCACACCACATTAATGCAGGAATTAATTGAAAATGAGCCCAAACCAAGTATTGAGTGCATTCAGCATCTCTGTAATAGAAGTCCTTTTATTGGACAGATCTTTTGAAATATTCTAATATTTTGAGAAACACATTTTCTATTTTTGGACCTGCAGGCCATAATGATCAAATGAAAATAAATGGTTGGAACATTTTAAACTATATGTATATGGGCTTTAAGGTATAGACTATATGTATTGAGTCTAGAATAGATAAAATTTTCACTTTCTGAAATACCTTTAACTTTTTCACAATATTCAATTTTTTTGAGATGCACTTGTACAGTTGTGTTCAAATTAATAGCAGTGTGTCTAAAAATGTGAGTAAAGCTCAAAATCCTAATAGCTTTTATTTCCATACACGCAAATGCATTGGGAACACTGCACATTCTACTACAAATCAAAACATAAAGAACAATTCATCAAATTTTACTTTACAGAAAGTGAAGGAAAAGGAACATTAGCCTGTTCAAAAAATAGGAGTGTCTGCATTTTTCTTTATAAACTGAAACATTTGCTGTATAAACTGAAAAATACTTGAAGCTTTAGCTTTCCTGAACTAATATTTAGTTGTATAACCACTGTTCCTGAGAATGGTTTCACATCTGTGTTGCATCGACCAGCGTGTCACCTGTGAACAGGTATTCTAGCCCAGGATGATTGGACTACATTCTACAATCCCTCTGTATTTCTTGGTTTTATCTCAGAAATATCATTTTTGATGTCACCCCACAAGTTTTCTATTGCATTAATGTCCTGGGATTGGGCTGGCCACTCCATAACCTTAATCTTGTTGGTCCTGAACCAAGATGCTGCTCACTTGCTGGGCCTTGTGGAAACACCCATTTCAAGGGTATTTCCTTTTTGGTATAAGGAAACGTGACCTTCAAGTATTTTGACATATTCAAACTGAGCCATGGTATATGATGAATGGGTCTAGCACCATAGTATGAGAATCAATCAATTTTTTTTTATATAGCGCCAAATCACAACAAACAGTTGCCTCAAGGCGCTTTATATTGTAAGGCAAGGCCATACAATAATTATGTAAAACCCCAACGGTCAAAACGACCCCCCTGTGAGCAAGCACTTGGCTACAGTGGGAAGGAAAAACTCCCTTTTAACAGGAAGAAACCTCCAGCAGAACCAGGCTCAGGGAGGGGCAGTCTTCTGCTGGGACTGGTTGGGGCTGAGGGAGAGAACCAGGAAAAAGACATGCTGTGGAGGGGAGCAGAGATCGATCACTAATGATTAAATGCAGAGTGGTGCATACAGAGCAAAAAGAGAAAGAAACAGTGCATCATGGGAACCCCCCAGCAGTCTACGTCTATAGCAGCATAACTAAGGGATGGTTCAGGGTCACCTGATCCAGCCCTAACTATAAGCTTTAGCAAAAAGGAAAGTTTTAAGCCTAATCTTAAAAGTAGAGAGGGTGTCTGTCTCCTTGATCTGAATTGGGAGCTGGTTCCACAGGAGAGGAGCCTGAAAGCTGAAGGCTCTGCCTCCCATTCTACTCTTACAAACCCTAGGAACTACAAGTAAGCCTGCAGTCTGAGAGCGAAGCGCTCTATTGGGGTGATATGGTACTGCGAGGTCCCTAAGATAAGATGGGACCTGATTATTCAAAACCTTATAAGTAAGAAGAAGAATTTTAAATTCTATTCTAGAATTAACAGGAAGCCAATGAAGAGAGGCCAATATGGGTGAGTTATGCTCTCTCCTTCTAGTCCCTGTTAGTACTCTAGCTGCAGCATTTTGAATTAACTGAAGGCTTTTTAGGGAACTTTTAGGACAACCTGATAATAATGAATTACAGTAGTCCAGCCTAGAGGAAATAAATGCATGAATTAGTTTTTCAGCATCACTCTGAGACAAGACCTTTCTAATTTTAGAGATATTGCGTAAATGCAAAAAAGCAGTCCTACATGTTGTGTGGGCCGCTGAAGAGGAGGTACTGCTGGCCCACCACCACCAGAGGGCGCCCTGCCTGGAGTGCGGGCTCCAGGCACCAGAGGGCGCTGCCGCCTTATGGGAGCAGCCTGGGTGACAGCTGTCACCCATCACCGGACACAGCTGTTCCACTCAGCACAGAGGTATATCAGGAGGACGGCGTCTCCACCTCAGTGCCGAGATATCGCCTTTAGACGAAGGTAACGTTCTCTGCATTTTCTGACTAAATAGCTAACAGATTTGTTAAACCTTTTCAGGACAGCTGAATTGCTTAGATAAGTACTCACCTGCCTGTCATACTGTAACTGGAGGTGGAGGCGGCTTCTCCCCTCTCCGTTGCTGGGTGCTGTCGCATCCACGCCTGTGTTGTTGCTCTCTCCCGCCAGCAGTACCGGATCCGACGAGCGGAGGCAGTGGCCACCTGGGACTTCGGGACTTGGCGGTTCCAGTATTTCCAGGGTTCGGTGGCAGAGGAGATCTGGGTGGTTTCGGTTCGACTGAGACGGACGTCTCCTACCTTCGAGCCTGCCCACACGACACCAGCGGATTCGACGCCAAATTGTGATTGTTGTATTCATTGTACTCGTTTCACAATAGTAAACCTTGTTATTCACCTTCCTCCATTGTCCGTTCATTGCGCCCCCTGTTGTGGGTCCGTGTTCCTACACTTTCACAACACTACATATTTGTTTAATATGCGCTTTGACTGACATATCCTGATCAAAAATGACTCCAAGATTTCTCACAGTATTACTAGAGGTCAGGGTAATGCCATCCAGAGTAAGGATCTGGTTAGACACCATGTTTCTAAGATTTGTGAATCATCTGTGTCATGATGCTTACTCTACTATGCTTCACTGTCTTCTGTGTGGCTGTGGCTTGAGATCATTTTAGCATATTTTAGCTGAGCGGCCAATCATTTTCTGCAGTTATTTATGTTTGCTCTTCTCCAATCAACTTTTTAGTCAAAGTACTTTATTCTTCTGAATAATGTCTGAAATGGCCCATTTTACTCAGATTCCCAGAGAGAAATACACGACAACCAACATGTACAACATTTGCTGCCTTCGTCCTTTAAATAAGGGCAACCTGTAGCAATGTAATAAGGGTCACAGAAAGAAAAATGCAAACACTGGTATTATTTTGAACACAACTATACATGCATTTGCACACTGGCAGCAAAGCTTAGATTACTTAGATTCAGACATTATTGTGATAGATGAGTGTTCATTAACTTAAAACAGAGTCATCAAATGAATACGCCCTCTGTGTTTCTGAATCGTGCGGCGACTGGAGCGAACAGTCACGACAGACCCTCAGGACAGCTATAACCTCGGGGTGTGTTTTCCAAACAAATTGATATTCTGTTTTAAATACGTATCAACCTATCACAGATTAACAGTGTTAGTCTCCCTCTGTTTGACAAATACAGTGTGATGAGAGGCAGTGCTCACAGCTGACATGGTGAAATTTTCACAAAAGTCATGGTAATCACCTTCACATCATTTCAGATACATACCAATTCCATTTATGGTGAACTGTGTGTGGGTAAGCCAGTAAGGTTGCAGTTAAACAACAAACTGGTTTGTGACATTTAACATATTCTTAACAAGTAAAACATCATTCAGTCTCTGAGTGTCCTAGTTTTACTATTACAATATTGCATAAAGTGGAATTGATGAATCATATAAATGTTTGCTTTTTTTTGTTGTTGATAAAATTAAGACAAACATTAAGAAGCAGGTTGGATTGAAGGTGATTTTTCTTAATATGTGGCAAAGCTGTTAAATTGTCCAGAATGGAACTTTGATAGTTATATTGAAATTTATATACCAAAGAATATATCGCAGCACATATCAGTACCACCTGTGCTGCAAATTATGCTGCAATATGAATTTTAGGCCATGATGAATTCAAGGTGGAAGTGGGACTACAACAAGGATCGGCTCTGAGTCCTTTTTTGTTTTCAGAGGTGATGGACAGGTTGACAGAAGAGATCAGACAGGAGTCTCCATGAGCTATCCTGTTTGCAGATGACATTGTGATCTGTAGTGAGAGTAGAGAGCAGGTTAAGTCTAGCCTGGAGAGGTGGAGAAATGCTCTGGAAAGAATGTGAAAGTCAATCGAGCAAGACAGTACTTGTGTGAATGAGAGGGAGCACACTGGCATATTAAGGGTGCAAAGAGTAGAGATGGTGAAGATAGAAGTACTTGAGGACAACTGTGCAAAGTAGTGAAGAGTGTTGGAGAGGGGTGAAAAAGAGTGGAATGGGTGGAGAAAGATAGCAGGAGTGATTTGTGACATTATCTGCAGGTGTGAAGTGGAATGTTTACAAGGCTAGTGATATGTTGTCCATCTGATGAACATGGAGAGTATTAGAATTAACATATCAGAGGGACAGCACAGACAGGACAGTTTGGAGACTAAAGGCACCTTAACACTTGCACGAATTTTATCTCGGCACTGCCACGCAATCTGGCGTGCCAATGAGTAAACGCATTGTATACTGTCCGTGAACTGTGCACGGCTGCATTCCAGTGCGCAAACAAAATTATGAAATGTTCAAAATTTCTGGCACGCATTCATTTGTGCCACTTGCGTGAACTAGCTGTGACCATCACGCAATGTATTCGAAAATACTGAGTGTCATTGTGTGTCATTGCGCGCAGGGCATCTGAGCAACTATGACGAGATGTTACATCTGTGACAAACATAACTTTACAGATGCATTATCTAACTCATAAGAAGGAATGAAAATGCAACTGTTTTAAGCCCCGGTCACACAGCACTAACGAAGGACACCGAATCCAAAACGAAACAAGAAATCTGGACTTACAGTAGTGTTCAGAATAGTAGTAGTGCTATGTGACTAAAAAGATTAATCCAGGTTTTGAGTATATTTCTTATTGTTACATGGGAAACAAGGTACCAGTAGATTCAGTAGATTCTCACAAATCCAACAAGACCAAGCATTCATGATATGCACACTCTTAAGGCTATGAAATTGGGCTATTAGTAAAAAAAAAAGTAGAAAAGGGGGTGTTCACAATAATAGTTGTGTGGCATTCAGTCAGTGAGTTTGTCAGTTTTGTGGAACAAACAGGTGTGAATCAGGTGTCCCCTATTTAAGGATGAAGCCAGCACCTGTTGAACGTGCTTTTCTCTTTGAAAGCCTGAGGAAAATGGGACGTTCAAGACATTGTTCAGAAGAACAGCGTAGTTTGATTAAAAAGTTGATTGGAGAGGGAGAAACTTATATGCAGGTACAAAAAATTATAGGCTGTTCATCTACAATGATCTCCAATGCCTTAAAATGGACAAAAACACAGACGCGTGGAAGAAAATGGAAAACAACCATCAAAATGGATAGAAGAATAACCAGAATGGCAAAGGCTCACCCATTGATCAGCTCCAGGATGATCAAAGACAGTCTGGAGTTACCTGTAAGTACTGTGACAGTTAGAAGACGCCTGTGTGAAGCTAATTTATTTGCAAGAATCCCCGCAAAGTCCCTCTGTTAAATAACAGACATGCAGAAGAGGTTACAATTTGCCAAAGAACACATCAACTGGCCTAAAGAGAAATGGAGGAATATTTTGTGGACTGATGAGAGTAAAATTGTTCTTTTTGGGTCCAAGGGCCGCAGACAGTTTGTGAGACGACCCCCAAACTCTGAATTCAAGCCACAGTTCACAGTGAAGACAGTGAAGCATGGTGGTGCAAGCATCATGATATGGGCATGTTTCTCCTACTATGGTGTTGGGCCTATATATCGCATACCAGGTATCATGGATCAGTTTGGATATGTCAAAATACTTGAAGAGGTCATGTTGCCTTATGCTGAAGAGGACATGCCCTTGAAATGGGTGTTTCAACAAGACAATGACCCCAAGCACATTAGTAAACAAGCAAAATCTTGGTTCAAAACCAACAAAATAATGCTTCGCAGATGTGAAGAAATCATGAAAAACTGTGGTTATACAACTAAATACTGGTTCAGTGATTCACAGGATTGCTAAAAAAGCAGTTTGAACATAATAGTTTTGAGTTTGTAGCGTCAACAGCAGATGCTACTATTACTGTGAACACCCCCGTTTCTTTTTTTTTACTAATAGCCCAATTTCATAGTCTTAAGAGTGTGCATATCATGAATGCTTGGTCTTGTTGGATTTGTGAGAATCTACTGAATCTACTGGTACCTTGTTTCCCATGTAACAATAAGAAATATACTCAAAACCTGGATTAATCTTTTTAGTCACATAGCACTACTATTATTCTGAACACTACTGTACGTTGACATTTGGAGACATCATTTAACCATTATCCAGCTTCGTTCCTGTAGCTGGCATGTCGTCAGAATTTTCAAACTGTTGAAAAAAGCATTTTATCAACTACTTTAACTATTTATGCACAGTCCAGCGGTCTGTGGCTGGATCGGCTGTGCGCACACACGCTCCAGCTGGCTTGAACGTTCGTGTGCACACATCCCTACTCCAGCCGTTTGTGTCTGAAATGGCTGTGCACACAGCCACAAATGACTGGAACGTGCATGTGCACAGCCAAACAGCTGTATGGTGTATGGCTGTGCGCATGTTCACATGTATCGTTTTGTTTAAAGTGGTCGGCGTTTGCTTCGTTTTCCATTTGTTAGTTTTGGTTTTGTTACGTTCCTTTATGTGCTCTTGATTCGCAGGTTTAATGGTAATGGGAGAAGTGCAGGCTTATTCGTCCACCTTTTCTTGACGATTTGTGACTTTTTTCCTTCATTCAGCTATCGTCATGTGCCGTGTGACCGGGCCCTTACCAATCCATCATAATATATTGTAAATGATTACCTTTGAGATGATTCCAAATGCGTTCTGCACCATACGAGCATGAGGAAGTCTGCAGCTGTAGATTATTTCTCTGATTCTGGGAGCAATGAGAGAATGGTTTCATCAGCCAAGTTCTGAGAGCAAATGCATCATCGGCTACGAAATGGTTATTTTATATAGAGTGGCGTCAAGCAAGACAGAGCAGGATGCATTGGAATGATGAATTGCGCGGCAGTGCGAGGATCACATTTGTGCACGTGTCAAGGTACTTAAGTCAGTGAGGCAAGCTTCAGATGGTTTAGATAGGTGCAGAGGAGGAACCCAGGGTATGTAGGGAGCAGGATGCGAATTTTCACAATTACTTAATAACTGGGACAAGCAAAGACGAAACTGAAGCTGTATGAACCGTTCATGAAATGTGGTTAGCTTCACATTTTTAAAAACATCCCTCATAGATTTTTTTTGTTTGTTTGCTTGCTTGCCTGCTTTTTTGTTTTGTTTTTTAGAAAAAGCTGTGCAGTGACTCTGAGAGCATTGTGATGTCATTTTTTTGTACTGAGCCTAGGGTGGGAACCCTGTTTAAGATGCTTCATTAATTTAACAGTAGGTCACCGTTAGCCAATAATTTAATATTTTCATGTGCCTATGCGCACACATTTTTCCACTGCAGTTGTCTAAAGCGTCCACTTCCCACAGTCATTGCCAAGGGTCTGAATCCAACCCATTGTTTTAACCCTCGTCGTATTTCATCTCACCTTCATTGACTGTGTCGTAGTAATGCTAACATTGTTTTCAGTGCTGTCTGAATTATTGTGAATTATACAATACTTTGCAAATGAATTATTGTGAATTATACATGTAGCCAAGTGGTAATTTTATATTGGACTCCTAATTCAGTCCTTCCACTCAGGTTTATGAAGGGTTGAAAGTAGGTGGCCTGGTGTTACAAATGACAGCCAGCAGGTGGCAGTGTTGTGCCACGTGACATTGATGAACTGCCCAGACCTCGCTATATGTATCCTAACTCTGTCCTGATTTATTCCGGTATGTTCTGGCTTGACATTCAGTTCACATCTGGGCCAAGCTGGGGACGTGTGGAGGACAGTAATGGTCGGCTGTGGTGTTACAGCGGAAGGTAAATATGCCTTCCGCTGGAAGATGTCGGTCATAGTTGGCTGGAAGATGTCGGTCATAGTATTTTAGAGGTGGTGATTCATTAGTGTTTTAACGTGATGGTATTTTGCTGAAGCTGTCAACATTTGTGGCCCATCCTTGTGGTGTGCCATGGCCGCCGTGTCATCAGCTGAGTAACAAGGTCGATGTGCTACACGTGTCGGCTTCAAGGTGCCCAATGGGGCATTTGAGACATTACTGGAACATGAAAGTGTTATAAAGAGGTCAAACTAACGTGACAGTTGTTGCGGTGGCTACAATGGAATTATTAATGTGTTGTGTTTTCCAGCGCCCACTGCTGTATTTTTTTTACCATCTTTTGTGTGTTTTCTGTCATGTTTTTTTATTCCCAGATTTTAAAGGCATTCCCAGTTTGTTTTATATTAACCATTATTGAATTAATAAACATTATTTTGCAGCATGAATCCCATTAATTGTGTCCCAAGTGGCAACAAATTCCCTGGGCTACACAATACTGTGCAAAAGCAGGAATGGTGACTAAGTGGTTAGTGCGCTTGGTTTCAGTGTGGAAGGTTCCCGGTTCAAACCCCATCCCTGCCACATTTCTCCATGTAATGTGAAGTTGTATCCAGCGTAAAATCAACATGCAGATCCAAGGTTGATCTGCTGTGGAGACCCCAAGGGAAAACAATGGAGCAGCCAAAGGGACTTAGGATACAATACTGTTTAAAAGTTTTAGGCGCCTTTGGATTTTTGTTGAAGTGTTTGTAATATCAAAGCATTTTTGTTCCAACTAAAATTAAATGTGACTTATTTTTATTTTATTAAAGAAACTAAAATACCAAGCAACCACAAGATTATGCATGACAACAGAAAGAAAGTTCCCTATGATCACTCAAAAAAGAAAAATACAGTGATTGGAACCTGATTTATATATATATACGAGTGTGTGTGTGTGTGTGTGTGTGTGTGTGTATGTATATATATATATATATATATATATATATATAAAATAAATAATGAAAAGAAATTTGAGTTTTGTTTTTTTTTACGTTGTTAAACTTGAGAAATGTTTACACACTTTCAGTCATCAGACTTTATTTGTACATGTCAATTAAGACAAACATTAAGAAGCATTTACAAATGTTACATTTGTAAATGTCATGTAGTTCCCAGTTTTCTTCATTATTATTATTATTATTATTAAAGGCATAGATAGACTTTGGCATGGTACTGTATCGTAGCAACTCTCATACTGAAAAACCAGGAAAGCCTTAAAGCGTTATTTTCCTGATTTTCTGTGTTTGTTATAATAGGAGTTGACAAGCGGTGGTGATTGTTAGTGTTTGCAGAAACGTGGCTCTCCCAGGAAGGAAAAACACTGTCTATTAATGTCTTTTGGGGGTTTGTTTTAAGAATCATAATTAAAAGTGTCTGGCTTTGGTGGACATGTGATGTTTTCACTGTGAGTGAGCCTGTTCCCTATGTGGTCTGATGGTGAACTGGCATCATCTTTATCTCTCATCCTCTGTACTGAAAACAAGAGAATTCACAGACACTTATACTGCTCAGATGGCTGCAAGACCATTTTTGTTCAGAAAGGTAACATTTTGGCATGTTCTGCTTTCGGTGTGGGGACTTTGTCTCTGTTAAGCCGATGCCGTTTGTCATTTTTGGCCGATTCTACTTTCGTTGTGAGGACTTTGTCTCGGTTGGTCCGATGCGGTTTGTTATTTTTGGCCGATTCTGCTTTCGGCATGGGGACTTTGTCTTTGTTGATCCGACGCGGTTTCTGTCATTTTTGGCCATTCTGCATTCAGAGTGGGGACTTTGTCTCTGTTAATCCGATGCGGTTTCTATACTTTTTGGCCGATTCTGCTTTCGGTGTGGGGACTTTGTCTCTCTTGATCCGATGGGGATTCTGTCATTTTTGGCCTATTTTGCGTTCGGTGTGGGGACTTTGTCTCTGTTAATCCGATGCGGTTTCTATAATTTTTGGCCGATTCTGCTTTAGGTGTGGGGACTCACTCAATTCTGAGGAATAAATTATGGAATCACCCTGTAAATTTTCATCCCCAAAACTAACACCTGCTCGTTAGTCTGCATCTAAAAAGGAGTGATCACACCTTGGAGAGCTGTTGCACCAAGTGGACTGACATGAATCATGGCTCCAACACGAGAGATGTCAATTGAAACAAAGGAGAGGATTATCAAACTCTTAAAAGAGGGTAAATCATCACGCAGTGTTGCGCTGCGGTGGTTTGAATCATATTTGTCTAATAGATTACAATTTGTTCATGTAAATGGGGAATCTTCTTCACAGACTAAAGTTAATTATGGATTTCCACAAGGTTCTGTGCTAGGACCAATTTTATTCACTTTATATATGCTTCCCTTAGGCAGTATTATTAGACGGTATTGCTTAAATTTTCATTGTTACGCAGATGATACCCAGCTTTATCTATCCATGAGCCAGAGGACACACACCAATTAGCTAAACTGCAGGATTGTCTTACAGACATAAGACATGGATGACCTCTAATTTCCTGCTTTTAAACTCAGATAAAACTGAAGTTATTGTACTTGGCCCCACAAATCTTAGAAACATGGTGTCTAACCAGATCCTTACTCTGGATGGCATTACCCTGACCTCTAGTAATACTGTGAGAAATCTTGGAGTCATTTTGATCAGGATATGTCATTCAAAGCGCATATTAAACAATATGTAGGACTGCTTTTTTGCATTTACGCAATATCTCTAAAATCAGAAAGGTCTTGTCTCAGAGTGATGCTGAAAAACTAATTCATGCATTTATTTCCTCTAGGCTGGACTATTGTAATTCATTATTATCAGGTTGTCCTAAAAGTTCCCTAAAAAGCCTTCAGTTAATTCAAAATGCTGCAGCTAGAGTGCTGACGGGGACTAGAAGGAGAGAGCTATCTCACCCATATTGGCCTCTCTTCATTGGCTTCCTGTTAATTCTAGAATAGAATTTAAAATTCTTCTTCTTACTTATAAGGTTTTGAATAATCAGGTCCCATCTATCTTAGGGACCTCGTAGTACCATATCACCCCAATAGAGCGCTTCGCTCTCAGACTGCAGGCTTACTTGTAGTTCCTAGGGTTTGTAAGAGTAGAATGGGAGGCAGAGCCTTCAGCTTTCAGGCTCCTCTCCTGTGGAACCAGCTCCCAATTCAGATCAGGGAGACAGACACCCTCTCTACTTTTAAGATTAGGCTTAAAACTTTCCTTTTTGCTAAAGCTTATAGTTAGGGCTGGATCAGGTGACCCTGAACCATCCCTTAGTTATGCTGCTATAGACGTAGACTGCTGGGGGGTTCCCATGATGCACTGTTTCTTTCTCTTTTGCTCTGTATGCACCACTCTGCATTTAATCATTAGTGATCGATCTCTGCTCCCCTCCACAGCATGTCTTTTTCCTGGTTCTCTCCCTCAGCCCCAACCAGTCCCAGCAGAAGACTGCCCCTCCCTGAGCCTGGTTCTGCTGGAGGTTTCTTCCTGTTAAAAGGAGTTTTTCCTTCCACTGTAGCCAAGTGCTTGCTCACAGGGGGTCGTTTTGACCGTTGGGGTTTTACATCATTATTGTATGGCCTTGCCTTACAATATAAAGCGCCTTGGGGCAACTGTTTGTTGTGATTTGGCGCTATATAAAAAAAAAAATTGATTGATTGATTGAAAAGATGTTGGTTGTTCACAGTCAGCTGTGTCTAAACTCTGAACCAAATACAAAGAACATGGGAAGGTTGTTAAAGGCAAACATACTGGTAGACCAAGGAAGACATCAAAGCATCAAGACAGAAAACGTAAAGCAATATGTCTCAAAAATCGAAAATGCACAACAAAACAAATGAGGAACGAATGGGAGGAAACTGGAGTCAACGTCTGTGACCGAACTGTAAGAAACCGCCTAAAGGAAATGGGATTTACATACAGAAAAGCTAAACGAAAGCCATCATTAACACCTAAACAGAAAAAAACGAGGTTACAATGGGCTAAGGAAAAGCAATCATGGATGACTGGATGAAAGTCATATTCAGTGATGAATCTCGAATCTGCATTGGGCAAGGTGATGATGCTGGAACTTTTGTTTGGTGCCGTTCCAATGAGATTTATAAAGATGACTGCCTGAAGAGAACATGTAAATTTCCACAGTCATTGATGATATGGGGCTGCATGTCAGGTAAAGGCACTGGGGAGATGGCTGTCATTACATCATCAATAAATGCACAAGTTTACGTTGATATTTTGGACACTTTTCTTATCCCATCAATTGAAAGGATGTTTGGGGATGATGAAATCATTTTTCAAGATGATAATGCATCTTGCCATAGAGCAAAAACTGTGAAAACATTACTGTTTACTTGCAAAAAGACACATAGGGTCAATGTCATGGCCTTGCAAAAAGACACATAGGGTCAATGTCATGGCCTGCAAAAAATCTTTGGTGGAAGTTGAAGAAAATCGTCCATGACAAGGCTCCAACCTGCAAAGCTGATCTGGCAACAGCAGTCAGAGAAAGCTGGAGCCAGATTGATGAAGAGTACTGTTTGTCACTCATTAAGTCCATGCCTCAGAGACTGCAAGCTGTTATAAAAGCCAGAGGTGCAACAAAATACTAGCGATGTGTTGGAGCGTTCTTTTGTTTTCATGATTCATAATTTTTCCTCAGAATTGAGTGATTCCATATTTTTTTCCCTCTGCTTAGTCTAAAAAAGTAACCGTTACTGACTGCCACAATTTTTTTTCCTGATTTCTTATAGTGTTGCTTAAATCCAGAAAGTTGCCATTTGAAATGACTTTAGTTTTGTGTCATGTCTGTGATCTGCTTTTTTTCTACAAAATTAAACAACTGAATGAACATCCTCCGAGGCCGGTGATTCCATAATTTTTGCCAGGGGTTGTATAATTTTTGGCCTATTCTGCGTTCGGTGTGGGGACTTTGTCTCTGTTAATCTGATGGGGTTTCTGTCATTTTTGGCGTATTCTGTGTTCGGTGTGGGGACTTTGTCTCTGTTAATCCGATGCCGATTCTGTCATTTTTTTAAAAAAGCTAGCTTTGCTTGTGATGTTAAGAGAGGATTTTGTGTAAAACTTTCAGCTTTGTCAGTTGTTTTGAAACAGAAATTCGATTGAACTTAATTTGCTGCTTTTTCTGCAGTTTGTCTGAATTTTGTAGACGGGATAAGCTGCTGGCTGCATAGTTTTGTAGAACACTCTCCAAACACACACACATCACACAGTTCCTCTCTTTTCTGTCCTTACTTTCTGTTCTTTTATGCCGCTTTTCCACTGTGGCACGCTTTAGCTGAGGTGAGTCGTACCATCGTCATACCTGTTTCGGTCAAAGCAGATGATAATCTAACAACCCATAAAACTGTGGCTCTGCTCAGAAGCCTCAACTCACTACATTTGCGTATTTAGACCGTGCTGTCCAAACTACGAGGCACTCTCTCGTTACTGAAAGGGTTACAGTTTAACACAAGCCAGTGTGCCAGGTCTATTGATGCCGCTGTGCACATAGGCAGTCAACACACTCCAAGTCAAAGTGTCAGAGTCCAGTCTGTGTGCGGGAAAAAAACCAATAGTTTGACTTGTGAGAACCCTGTTTGACCCTTCACTCCTGGTTATTCATTTTCACTCCTAAGCCTCACCGCTATTATGAGGTATGTGCTAAAGTTGCATGCTAAAAACAGATTTAGTTGAGCACACCGCCCTCCTTTTTTCGTAGTCAAAACAAGGCTTTGGGTGGTTTTTCAGCAGTACAGAAAGGCTGTCAGATTGAGTATTAAGTCGTCATTATGAGTCATTTAAAAATGCTTCATCATACCTGCGATGTAACATTAATCCAACCACATATAAAGTTACAAAAGACGTTACGCTGACATGACTTTTGTCTCTGTACACCACAATGGAGTTCAAATTAAACAATCAAGATGTGTTTGTAGACTTTTAGGTTTAATTCAAGGGGTTTAACAAAAAGGATGGTTTTAACGTTTTAACCGTTAAGGAGCTACAGCCATTTTTATACACAACACTGTTTTCAGAGGCCATAAGTAGTTGGATAAACTAAATATATGGATTAGTGTTCATACAAATCACCACTTTTAAACCCAGTTGTCTTTTGACAAGTCAGGGGATGAATACAAGAACATTTCCAAGTTGCTGAATAAGTCTTGATATGTACCTCAGCCATTAATAAAGTATGGTACTGTGTGGTCAATCCTTCTGGAGTTGGACATTCTCAAAAACTGAGTGACCATGCTGTCAGGAGACTAGTGAGGGAAGCCACCAAGACACCCATGGCACCTCTGAAGGAGCTATAGGCTTCAATTGCTATGATTGGAGAAACTTTGTGTGTGTGTGTGTGTGTGTGTGTGTGTGTGTGTGTGTGTGTGTGTGTGTGTGTGTGTGTGTGTGTGTGTGTGTGTGTGTGTGTGTGTGTGTGTGTGTGTGTGTGTGTGTGTGTGTGTGTGTGTGTGTGTGTGTGTGTTTTTCAGTTGCATCACCAGTTACACAGATTCATGGTGGGTTTTCTTTAAAAAAAAAAAAAAAAAAAAAGACATGAAATTTCAGCTGGAGTTTGGAAGACTCAGGGCCCAGACATGATCTGTTTTCTTGCATTAAAATCCTTCTCTGTGCCACTCAACCATGAAACTGTGTCACCTGTGATGCACCAGACAAAAATAGGCACTAATCCTTATTCCTCGTTACAGCCACAGAAGCCTGCAACTCCTACAGAGTTGTCTTGGTGTATTGGTGGCTTCCCTCACTAGTTTCCTTCTTGAAATAAAGACATTATGTGAAAGTGACGATTTGTGTTAAAAAATAATCCCGATATTTAGTTTGTCCAATTGCTTCTTGGCCTCTACATGTAGACCCTGCAGTTTTAGAAATGGTTATAATTCTAAAACGGGTAATAATGATACTTTTGTTTAACCCCATCTCGATTGTTTAATTTAAGCCCATTTTGGTGGTGTACAGAGACGGTCAGTGTCCAGATACTCATGGATCTGACTGTGCTGTCCTACATCACACCAACCAAACAGCACCTGCTCAGGCTGAGCTTTAATGTTGCTGTGTAGTAAACCACTGGAGCTCAGATCACGGGTTTTGGTCATGGTTCAATTGGGTTAATTTATACAGCGCCATATTACAACACAAGTTGCTCCAAGAGTAAAGTCCGACCATACCCACGCTCACAATATTACCTTAAATCTCAGCCGTAAGGAAAATCGGCATCACTCCCCCTCTCATCCGTATCGTATTTCTGTGTGTCCCTTCTTCCTTACGTTCTGTCGTTTCATGTATTTTGTATTGCTCCACCTCTCCCCTCCTCCTCCTCCTCCTCCACTACTGTTCTTCCTTGCTGTCCCTCCTCTTCCTCAGAGCCTTTGGAGGAGCACCATGTGGCCCAGTTGTTGAGGCGTTTCCAGAGCGACCTCAGCCTGGGCTGTCATCTCGCTCTGGATGGGGCGCTCGCCCACCACCTTCACCAGTGCTCCTACCATCTCCGCCTCTTCCGAAACTGGCTCCTCTCCGGCCAGGACTCCCTAGAGTACCTATACGGTCAGCCCCTGGCCCTGCCCTCTATATCCTAGCACTGCGACCTGTCCAAACACTGCTCACGGTTTAGTTTGGACTGTGCTTGCTCTGTGGTTGACCCTCATGCTTTGCCTCTTGATGTTTCTGCATGCTTGCCTGTTTCTGTGGTTATGCAGATTGCAAACTGAGGTGGTGAAATGTGAATTTTGGACTGACTAACACCTTCTATACTTCCCATTTGGCAGTGCTGTCGGCACTATTTCTGACCACATTAACTCAATTTTGTAATTCTCCTCACAAAGGAGCTTAAATCTACAAAAGGGAAAATGCGATACCCACTGTAGCAGCCCGATGTTGCTGTAACAAACACGTTTTGACGTGTTTTTATTTTAACGGTATATCTTGAGCTCCAGTATACGTATAACTGCTGTGAACTCGGTGGACTACAGTTGGCACCATGAGCCCCTCTCACACAGGACGTGTGTGTGTGTGTGTGGCCTTTACAGGCATGTGAAGCACTTGGCACTGTCCACAGCAAACACATCATTACTCACCACAAAAACGTTTCACAATGCCACATGGTTGCCAGCACTCCCCAGGGTGTGGCAAGTGTTTTGGTCATGTTCAGAACACTCGCAACTCAACTTCACTCATTGCGTGGACTCCCCTTAACACACCCCACACACACACACACACAGTAAAATTTAACAGGCCGGAAAACACCAGGGCCCAGTTTCATGAAGCAGTCTAATCTTGTTTAGTCGACTAAACTCGCTTTGTCAACTCATCTTTTGATGTTAGTCGTTGCACAAAGCGCTTAGTCAGCTAAAGTTTTGCGTTTCCCAATAAAAGTCCTTAGCCTGGTACAGAGGAGGCTGATCTTATTTTAGTCAACAAAACTTCAGTGTCTGAAGTCTGTGTCTGAAAAAAGGCAGCTATCATGTACCACCACTTGATGGAGGAGCAAGGAAAGAGAGACTTGCAGCGGGAGCAGGTGTTCCAGGACCGGAATAACACATCAAAGATGCTTACAGACGCTGAGGTCAGGAGCGCTTCTCCTCTGCTGTGGTGGACTTGGCCATGTTTGTAACAGACGGACCAACCCCGAAGTAAACAGAACTGTCGAGCATTTGAGGCATTTCTTGGCAACAGCTCTCACAAGGCTGCTATGACCGTGAAAATAGTTGACTAATGTAAAACGGTTAATCTACAAGTTTAGCTGTTGATGTGAAACAGAGATTAGAAGGATAATGTTGGGCGACTAGCCTTAGTCAACAAAGTAAGTTTAGTTGACTAAAAGATTAGACTGCTTTTTGAAACCAAGCCCAGGTTGTTCGGAAGTCCGTGATAAATTGGAAAAAAAGATGAGACAAAGTTGATAAAACAGTAACTAGCAGACAGCTGACTGTACTACGTTAAACACTGCACACGCGCAGTAGCCACGCCATGCACAATCGCCAGCAGTCCCTGTTATAGGTGGTGATGCAAACATGCACAGAGACTATAGCATGCCATTGGTTGCTACTATCATGCCAGACACACGCCTTCTGTGTGAGAGCAGCTGAGAGCAGCAAGCCATATCCTCCAGACTACCAGGACACACGCACACACATATATATCTCCATCCATTTTCTTCCGCTTATGAGGTCAGGTTGAGGGGGCAGCAGCTCAAGCAAAGCCGCCCGGCCTCCCGATCCACACACACCTCCCCCAGTTCCTCCGGGGGAACCGTGAGGTGTTCCCAAGCCAGCTGAGAGACGTAGTCCCTCCAGCGTGTCCTGGGTCTTCCCCGGGGCCTCTTCCTGATGGGACGTGCCCGGAACACCTCTCCAGCAAGGCATTCAGGGGGCATCCAGAAAAGATGCCAGAGCCACCTCAGCTGGCTCCTTTTGACGTGGAGGATCAGCGGCTCGACTCCGAGCTTCTCTTGAGTGATTGAGCTCCTCACCCTATCTAAGGGAGCACTCAGCCACCCTGTGGAGGAAACTTATCTTGGCCGCTTCTACTCGCAATCTTGTTCTTTCGGTCATGAGCCAAATCTCATGACCATAGGTGAGGGTCGGAACGCAGATCGATCGGTAAATTGAGAGCTTTGCCCCCCTGCTCAGCTCTCTCTTCACCACAACGGTCCGATACAGCAACCGCATCACTGCAGACGCTGCACCGATCCGTCTGTTGATCTCACGCTCCATCCGTCCCTCACTCATGAACAAGACCCGAGATACTTAAACTCCTCCAATTGAGGCAAGGACACTCCACCGACCTGCAGAGGACAAGGCACCTTTTTCCGGTCGAGAACCATGGCCTTGGATTTGGAGGTGTTGATCCTCGTCCCGGACACTTCACACTTGGCTGCAAATCGCCCCAGTGCATGCTGAAGGTCCTGGTTTGACAAAGCCAACAGGACCACATCATCCGCAAACAGCAGAGATGAGATTCTGTGGTTCCCAAACCGGACCCCCTCTACACCCTGGCTGCGTCTAGAAATTCTCTCCATAAAGGTGATGAACAGAACCGGTGACAAAGGGCAGCCCTGGTGGAGGCCAACGTGCACTGGAAACAGGTTTGACTTACTACCTGCAATGCAAACCAAGCTTCTGCTGCGGTCGTACAGGGACCGGATAGCCCTTAGCAAAGGACCCCCGGACCCTGTACTCCCGGAGCACCCCCCACAGAGCGCCTCGAGGGACACGGTCAAACGCCTTCTCCAAATCCACAAGGCACATGCGGACTGGTTGGGCGATCTCCCATGAACCCTTGAGCACCCGATGGAGGGTATAGACCTGGTCCAGTGTGCCGTGACCAGGATGAAAACTGCACTGCTCTTCCTGAATCCGAGGTTCGACTGTCGGTCGAATTCTCCTCTCCAGTACTCTGGAATAGACCTTACCGGGGAGGCTGAGTGTGATCCCCCTGTAGTTGGAACACATCCTCCAGTTCCCCTTCTTAAACAGAGCGACCACCACCCCGGTCTGCCAATTCAGAGGCACTGTCCCCGACTGCCACGCTATATTGCAGAGACATGTCAACCAGGACAGTCCCACAACATCCAGAGACTTAAGGTACTCAGGACGGAGTTCATCCACCCCAGGAGCCTTGCCACCAAGGAGCTTTCTGACCACCTCGGTGACTTCAGTTTGGGTGATGGACGAGTCCGCCTCTGAGTCCCCAGTCTCTGCTTCCTCTTCGGAAGACGTGACAATGGGATTGAGGAGATCCTCGAAGTATTCCTTAAACCACCCGACAACATCCCCAGTCAGGGTCAACAGCTCCCCACCCGCACTATAGACAGTGTTGGCGGAGAGCTGCTTCCGCCTCCTGAGGCGTCGGACGGTTTGCCAGAATTTCTTCGAGGTCGACCGATAGTCCTCCTCCATGGAGTCCCCGAACTCCTCCCAAACCCGAGTTTTTGCCTCTGTGACCGCACAGGCTGCAGCACACTTGGCCTGCCGGTACCTGTCAGCTGCCTCTGGGGTCCCACTTACCAACAAAGACAAGTAGGACTCCTTCTTCAGCTTAACGGCATCCCTTACTTCCGGTGTCCACCACCGGGTTCGGGGATTGCCGCCACGACAGGCACCAGAGACCTTGCGACCACAGATATGTGTGTGTGTGTGTGTCCTGGTAGTCTGGAGGATATCACGCTCATCATTACGACAGGTGATTCTTACTGACCTCAGTTTAACCAGCATTTGTTACATCACAGATTCTGAGTTACTCTTCTTTGCTCCTCCTTTTCCTTTTCTTTTGAAAATAACTTTCAAATTCACACTCCATGTTATGAGTAAGCAATCCAAACCATTCTGAATGTGATTAGTCATCCTAACTGACCTTAAGTCTGGTTCATGCTACAGACGGACGTTCACTCTATAATGGATCACAGTATGACTCTGCCTCCATGGTTTGTTTGCGTGCCTGCGTGGGTGAGAGATGACGATGTGTGTTTCGTGATGCTGTAGGACTAACCAGGGGTGGGCAGTACACTGTTGTCATAGTCATCACCGGTGTGGTCATGTGCCACCATTGAGATTGTGTAGTACCATCAACACCATCACGTCTTTCCCGTGTAATAGTACAGAAGCCCTACCAAGCCAGAAATATTTTTTTTAATAACTCACACAAAACAAATGCTGACAAAATAATAATAAAAATCAATTAGCCATTCATTTAAAAATCATTTCAGCACAGCTGTGATCAGCTCTGATGCTGTGATGAAAAATGACAGAGGTGGTCTGTGGACCATGAATTCTCTCTCCTCCTGATCTGGTCCATCAAAAAAAAAAAAATCATTTTCACAAGACACAACTGTACCATCATGGAAATTAATACTGTGACTGTGTTGTGTGAGCAAGTAGAGTTTGTGCGCTTGTTTACACCTTAATGAGCATTGATTCATCACCGCCACAGACCTTTTTAACATATAAAACTGTGTACCAATCTCAACTTTGAAGGAGCAGATTTGAAACTGAAAATTTATTTATTTATTTATTTATGAACCAAATACACACAAAACAGGTATTAAAACTGAAAGTAGTCCAGCTTAAAATCATGACTTATTTCATAATTATTAAATGGGTCATGTAGTGCAAAACCATTAATACTGTGATATAATGCTACCACCACCCAAAAAGTGAAAAATACCATGATGTTATATTTAGGTCATATCACCCACCCACAGGGCAAAGAAAATTTTAAACTCACCCATGAAGTGAGAGAGACACAATTACAGATGCTTTTCTCGCCTTCTGTTAAAGCCCCTCATCGAAGAAGCTGACTTTTTCTGTCACCGTGTCCCAGAACAGCACTTCATCAAATCCTCACAGTCATATAAACAGATCGAAATGGTGTTTTTGGTGCACTGGGCAGAAAGTATTTGGTGCACTTTCCCTTCTCTTCCTGTGTCATTAATTGAGCTGTTTGCTGTTCTTTCACAAAATACCTCATACACATTTAAGCAAACCACCATCAAATGCAGCATCTATACACACAGCATGAACCAGCCCCTTAACCAGCATGTGACTCTTGCTTCAGTGCTCCACATGTCATGCACACACACAACCCCGTGCACATGAAACACAATGGAAACGCAAGGCTTAGATGATCGAGGTGGTTTGTTGCTTTGTAGCTGTGAAAGTGGTTGTGAACTAACACTGGATGCGTTTAACACATGGCACTCGGGCGGCGGTCTGAACAGCTCTGACTGATGCGAGCTGCTACAGGAGCTGCAGCATGTGTGTTGGGAGGCAGTAGAAGGAGCTCTTAGGCAACACCTGGATGTTTATGAGGTCTGCTTGCTTTTGCAAATAAAGTGAAATGTTTACTCTTTGTCAACATGCTGCCGTTTGGTAATGGCGTCTCCATGTCTGGCATGGTTTGTTTTTGTTTTGTTTTTTGCTACTTGCCTGTGAGGAATTTTGAACCGTCAAGGCTGACAGGAATTTGCATCAAGTCTTAGTCTAGTTTTTCTCACGAAGCACGTCGGCAAACAGGGACAGGATGGTAGATCTCCACATGGAGGCGTGCCGTGCTACCGGGGTGGTGGTGATGTATTGGTGACTCGGACTTGTTAAGTGTGTGCTGATCTGCCTTCGGGCATCATGTTTCTCCTTTGTCGCAGGGTTTGAAGGCTGCTCCATGGTGCCCTCCATTTATCCCCTGGAAACGCTGCACAACTCGCTGTCGCTGAAACAGGTCAACCAGTTCCTCATGACCATTTGTGAGAGAGCAGGAGACCCCCACACCAGGGCCACCAGAGGTTGAACCCTCGTTTTTCCGCCTCTTATCAGGTCTCGATCTTGGGGGCTTGTGCAGCACTTCACTTTAATTGTGCACTTTGCTTTCTCCCTGCAGCTCTGTCAGCCATGTTTGACCCCCACAGCCAGCCCTTGGTGGACTCCTACATCCCCCAGAGAGTTCTCTCCACCTCCATCTCACTGCGATCCCGCTCTGACAGACCTCCGTGGTGTGAGTGTCACAGCGTGTCATGTTGTACCACAGTATTTGTGTGTGTTCTCACTCGTACTAGTGCTGTTGTGTTTGCATTCCTGCAGACAGCAGCGGCCCGTCGAGTACAGTATCCAGTGCTGGGTCGTCTTCTCCCACCACAGCGGACACCTCCCCACGCTTCAGCTTCAGCGAGAAGATCTCCCTAACCCCACAGAGCAGCGAGGAAACCCAGTCTGCTCTAAACCTGTCCACTCCGGCAGCTCCACCACCACCCCCTGGGTCCCACGTCCTTGACCCACATTGCTTCCTTCTTTCCTCCACAGCCAACCCCACTGAAGCTCCCACTCAGAGTAACTCTACAGGAGACTGCACAGAGTACTGCACCGCAACCAATCACCAGACCTTCAACAGTACAGCTGACCAGATCCACGGGACGCTGCAGGCAGCATCTGCTGCAGCGGAGCCCGGTGACGGGGAAGATCCAGATCTCATCCCAAGACTGCCCTGTTCCCCGCTAGCCGAGCTCTCTTTAGGCCGGATGGAAGGATTCTGTGGCCTGCCGGGATCACTGCCTGTGCTGCTGGAGCTCCGAGAGAGCAGCAGCGAGGCAGGCTCCAGCTCCCAGACGCCTCAGTCTCCTGAGGGTCCTGATGAGTTCTTCGACACACAGGAGTCCATGGATTTGTGGATGGACAGTCCAGATGTTCTCCCCCAACCAGACACACAGGTGGAGGTTGGAGGTATTCAGCCAGCAGAGCCATAAGCCTGCCAGGACGTGCCGCGGTCATCAGGTCTCCACCTGGTGTCACCTCATCCCGTTGTTACGCTAACATGTTGGAGGAGAACGTGACGTACAAACTGCAAACCATTGACAAACCAAGAGGGCGTCACTGAGCCTCAGCGGGCGTTCCACTGGCCCCATCCAGATGTGTTAACGTAAGCGGCTCTGTGTTAACGTTGCCTCTTAGTTGTTCCAGTATTTTCACCGAGGCGGCGTTGCACTTTGGTTTCCCATCGGCCGCTCTGTGTCGTCATCGTGTAACGTTGTCATGGCCAAAGTGTTGTCAAACAGTTGCCTAGTTACACATCCAGCACACATTAGCAGTCATTTCTCTTCCTGTTTGGTTTTCAGTTTGCTTCACTTTTAGCTCCTTGGTCACAAACGTGAGAAAAATTTGTGGCTGTTATTCTTCACTCGCAGCTTGTTCTTAACTATGTGCTGCGCAGGACAGAGAACAAACTTTGTTTACTCAAGTAATACTGTAAATGTGCTGCGAAACTGAAACTATGAGTGTAAATAAGCTACCCAACCCCGTAGGGCTGAGTGAGTCTACGTGTGTGTTTAATACCACTCAAATTATTTTATTATCCAGAGGATTAGATGATATGAAACAAATGATATTTAGACAATAGATTTAAATCCTCTTAATTTCAAACCTTATCTTTTAGGGGATGTTTTGGGGGGTGGAGGTGGGTGGAATCACTGTATCATCACAATCATTGATTAATTTTAACGTATGAGCTGTATTTTACAATGTTCTGTTTATTTATTTATTTTTTTAAACCAGCACAGCGCTGTCAACATCTCCCAGAATCTTCTTTGTTTATTAAATCCCAGCTTTCATTGGATAATTTTGACCCAGAATCAGTTACTCTTAAATCGAAAATATATGACGTTTAAGCCAATAATACAAACAACCAAAATTTACTGGTTTGAAAACCAGGGTCCTCATTTATCAGAATGTGTGTACAAAAAGGTTCTAAACCATTTGTGATGAATAGTCACTCATGTTGCGGCTTCTTAATTTAGACATCACAATTATGGATATAATTTTAATCCGCCGTAAAGCCCATTGCCAAATTCTGGGCCCAAAGTCAGCCGTCATTGTCCACAATAGCAGTCAAACGTTGTGTGTCATAATACATACACCATGTTGGCGCCACATACAAGCGACATCGAAAGCAGCCCCATGACGTCTGAGCAACTGTGCATGGTCACAACAGTGCCAAATGTTTGCAGTTATAGCAGGACTTTATCACAAAGCTCAAATGTATCTCTGAACTCCTGAAAACTGTCTTCTGATGGCCTTTCATGGGATTATGGATGTATATTGTGTTTCCAGGGAGATTTAAAGAGGTCAGCAAATGATGAGTCTTTCAACACACCATCCTGCATTCAGACTGACCACTGTGGTCTTCTGCCCGGTCCAGTCATTTTCAGCCTTCTGCTAAGAAATCACCCACAACTTGCTTCATATATAATCCAATCTGCATTGTATTTTAATTTTAGTTAGCATTGTAGCCTGTCATCAAACTAACTGAGCAGTCAAATCCACGTTCAAGTGGAAATAATTCAAGAGGCACAGATGAAATTAGAGCAAAACCATCTGTAAAAATAAAATATCAACCGCCTGGTATGCAGCAAATACTCCATACAGCCTGTGCACTAACCTTCGCGGTGCTCTTGCCACAGAGTTGCTGTGCATCCCATTGAGCCTCTGCATCTCGTGAAGCTGTTCTAATCGCACTCCACTTCTCTATGTGCATCTATTGCACACCGCTGTGCACAGTCATTGCCAGTTCCAGTCAATTAAATTAATCTGCTCCAAAAACGGAAAACAATCTGCATTGTATTTTAATTTTAGCCTTTTAATTGTAATCTGGCATCAAAGTGACTGCACAAGCAAATCCACATTCAAGGAGAAACATTGTATTTAAAGATGCACTAATGAAATAAAACAAAAGCTGTCTACAATTAAAATAATAAAAATAGTAGTTGTGCGCACATCCAGTTCTGACTAGGCCAGGTGCAGGATAATCAAGAATGTCTACAATTAAAATAAGACATACTGTGTTTATCTTTTTTACACAAGTTGCATCTGATCATTGACTTTTGTGGATCACGATGTGCCCCAACAAATCTTTTCCACATTCAAAATTTGTCACAGCATTCTGCAGTGCTACCATTTCTCCAGTATACATACATTTTCATATCCCAGTTGGGTGCCTGATTGTTTTTTGTTTGTATTTCTACCAAAAGGTTCACAATCTATTATCAAAAATTGGCAATGGGAGATGGCCCTAACAACCTCACCACAAGAACCAGCATAAAATTTTCCATTTAACAGAATAAGTAGCCAAATACTTTTGCTTCTGTGACATTACCACACTGCTGCCTTTTTAAGGATAAAATTAATGAAATTTGAGCAGCGAAACTATAGTGGACCCATTTTTAAAATAAAATTGCAGGAGGGAAACAATTTGCTACGTACCTTCTCATATCAGAGATCGAGCTGATTGTTGTTGAGATTGAAGCCAAAAGCTGCTGTTTAGTTCACACACAAGTCTTTTGTAGGTTTTGACACCAGTGAGACAACACAGCTGTTTGTAACTTGAAATAATTGCAAATTCTGTATTTAGGCATTTGAGGAACAGACGAACATACGTGAATGCGGTTGCATGTTGTGACAGCAGCAGTGGTTTCGAGTTGCAGTTCCCCTGTTCTACTGCTAGATGCTGTGTGTACATACAGACAGAGCTTTGTCTATATTTCCACACATTCCTAAGTATAAGTTGGTAAATTCCACACTTTGCGTAGAAATGTTCGTACACACAGTTGAGAAATGAGGGCCCTGGACTTTATTCCAAGGATACACAGTATGATGGAAAAAGTACAATCATCATCTGGTTCCTCAGCTTAAGAAGGCTGATCATCAGTATTTTGGTCATTTATTTAAAAAAAAAAAAAAAAGAGCCTCAGAGTTATTGAATGACAGAAGCCCAATTATAATTCAACTCTGCTGTTACCAACTTTGTTGGCGAAGGTTTTCGCCCGTTTGTTTGTCTGTGAACAGCCTGGAGCCCAAGATTTTTCATATATTGTTATGGAATATTTACTGAAGATTTATATCCCGATAGGCAAGAAGGTTATTAAATTTTCAAGGGCAAAGTTGGGAAAAAGCTTGAAAAATCTCTATCTTTAACACTGAATGAATTTTCAGAAATTCATAACTCAAAAAAGATCAAATCTCATTCATGTTTGAGAGGGTTATGGCATCCTTTAGCCACTGACAAAGTTTGATCTGGATCTGATCTGGATTGTGGATTTTGTGGACATTTGAATTTAATATTGAAAAGCCCATTTGGTGTATATTTTGCATTATATCTCAATCAAAAGTGCCTCAGTCACTCTCATTTGTGACAATGAGGTGCAAACTGCCGCTCTCAATGAATAGACTAAATTTGATCCGCATCTGATCTGTATTGTGGATTCAGTGGATATTTAATTGTTTTAAACATTGAAAAGCCCTTTTGAGCTATATTTTGTATAATATTTTAGCTTATGAAAAACCACTTCTAACAGGACTTTGACCTTGAACATTTTTTCCAAGGTAAAAATTTGTGGAATTGGAAACTAGTGCAAGTGAAGGTTTGTGCTCTACGAGTGCAGTGCTCTAGTTTACTTATTGTTTTAAAGGAAACCTGACTTGAGTCCTTTGTTCTCATTTAATCTTTATAAAGTCGGCAGGAGAAAATGGAGAAAAATGCATTTATTTGAAATATCTAAAAGAATTTTAATATCTGCGCATAAGCTTGTACTTGTACACATAATGCTCATATTTTTATAAAAAAAATTGCTAAACTGCCACAGTTTGTAAAGATCTGTAAGCTGATTTCTCAGTTTATTGAACTAATACAGGAGGGGTGTTTTACTTTTTCTGCTCTTATTTTGGTAAGCGCTGATGTAGCAGCTTACGTCTGTCACACGTCTGAGAGGTGTCAGGCTGATGTTTAGCCCGCGTTTAGTTTTTTTTCTGTTACGGTGGAAAACAAAAAACACTGCTTTAGTGAGCCGTCACCATCACTGTGCACGTGCAAAACTGCACAAGGCTGATTGCGTGCTTTATGTCTTAAATTCACTGTTTTGCTTTTGTGCAGCAGCTTCAGCCAACTTCAAAATTTGTCAAAGTTTCAGGGACAGGAGATTTTTTTTTCTTTGTTCTGCTCACGTGTTCCAGACATTTTTTGCATTAGTGAAACACGAGTGACTGTAATCTCTGATAGTTTCATATTTATTGCAAGATTACACATCTTTAACTTCATGTCTCATTGCTAAATAAATACACATTCACAGCTGCATTTTCACTCAGTGAGTGTATTTTCACCAATGTGTTGTGATGTGATGGCTAATTTTATTTTAGTCTACAAAACTTGAGTGTCTTACAACAAAGATGGCGGCTATCACATACCACCATTTGATGGAGCGGGAAGGAAGGAGAGCCTTGCGGCAGGAACAGGTGTTTTGGGACTGGAATAATCCATTGGAGATGTTTATGGACGTCGAGGTTGAACAGCGATACCGCCTCCGTCCTCCTTTATTAGGGACATGATAGCTCCAGCCATCAACCACCAAATGAGGAGGAACAACTTCCTGCCAGCCCTTCAGGTTTTGATCGCGCTGAAGTTTTACGCCTGTGGGACCTTTCAGCGGGTTATCGGCGACACCATCCGTGTCTCCAAGTTGGCCATGTGCCGAACTCCGCCATGGTTGTAGCAGACGACCTACCCGAAGTAAACAAAACTCTGGCACATTGGAGGCGTTTCTTGGCAACGGCACTCGTGAGGCTGCTTATGCCTGGACAATCGACTGCTAGACAGCTAATTTACAAGTCTAGCCATGTGTGTGAAACGGAGATTAGATGGCTAAATTTTGGGTGACTAAGTTTAGTTAACTAAAAGATTAGACCACTTTATGAAACCGCTGTCACAGACTGAACGGTCCCCCCTAAAAATCGGTCCACCCCACCTTCACTGCGCATGCGTTGTTAGCTGCTGTTCACAGATTATCACCTCGTTTTTGCTTCAAACTGCACTATCTCAGTCATCATCTATCTTAGCGACAGATAATCTGAAGCTTTTGTACAACAATTTTCCACATAAATTCAGCATTATTTCATCATAAAAGACAGAGGAAGCGATCAGAGCGCCGCGGCTTCACAGACTGCTAGCTGGTATGTTCACTGTGTGTTAGTCATTTCAAAGCATCACAGATTTAAGAGGTTTTACCTTGTCATCTGATGGTTAATAAGCCCATTAATCCATTTGATCGCTTTGGGTGAAGAGACTCTGCCTCAGACGAGCGGCTGAGCTCTGAAATGACGCATGCGCAGTGGAGGTAGGGCGGACCAATTTTTAGTGGCGGACCATTCAGTCTGCGACACTGGGCCCAGGTTTTTGGTGGTCAGTTGTGCACTTGCTTTTTTCCGGTCTTATCAATCAATCAATCAATTTTTTTATATAGCGCCAAATCACAACAAACAGTTGCCCCAAGGCGCTTTATATTGTAAGGCAAGGCCATACAATAATTATGTAAAACCCCAACGGTCAAAACGACCCCCTGTGAGCAAGCACTTGGCTACAGTGGGAAGGAAAAACTCCCTTTTAACAGGAAGAAACCTCCAGCAGAACCAGGCTCAGGGAGGGGCAGTCTTCTGCTGGGACTGGTTGGGGCTGAGGGAGAGAACCAGGAAAAAGACATGCTGTGGAGGGGAGCAGAGATCGATCACTAATGATTAAATGCAGAGTGGTGCATATAGAGCAAAAAGAGAAAGAAACAGTGCATCATGGGAACCCCCCAGCAGTCTACGTCTATAGCAGCATAACTAAGGGATGGTTCAGGGTCACCTGATCCAGCCCTAACTATAAGCTTTAGCAAAAAGGAAAGTTTTAAGCCTAATCTTAAAAGTAGAGAGGGTGTCTGTCTCCCTGATCTGAATTGGGAGCTGGTTCCACAGGAGAGGAGCCTGAAAGCTGAAGGCTCTGTCTCCCATTCTACTCTTACAAACCCTAGGAACTACAAGTATGCCTGCAGTCTGAGAGCGAAGCGCTCTATTGGGGTGATATGGTACTACGAGGTCCCTAAGATAAGATGGGACCTGATTATTCAAAACCTTATAAGTAAGAAGAGGAATTTTAAATTCTATTCTAGAATTAACAGGAAGCCAATGAAGAGAGGCCAATATGGGTGAGATATGCTCTCTCCTTCCAGTCCCCGTCAGTACTCTAGCTGCAGCATTTTGAATTAACTGAAGGCTTTTTAGGGAACTTTTAGGACAACCTGATAATAATGAATTACAATAGTCCAGCCTAGAGGAAATAAATGCATGAATTAGTTTTTCAGCATCACTCTGAGACAAGACCTTTCTAATTTTAGAGATATTGCGTAAATGCAAAAAAGCAGTCCTACATATTTGTTTAATATGCGCTTTGAATGACATATCCTGATCAAAAATGACTCCAAGATTTCTCACAGTATTACTAGAGGTCAGGGTAATGCCATCCAGAGTAAGGATCTGGTTAGACACCATGTTTCTAAGATTTGTGGGGCCAAGTACAATAACTTCAGTTTTATCTGAGTTTAAAAGCAGGAAATTAGAGGTCATCCATGTCTTTATGTCTGTAAGACAATCCTGCAGTTTAGCTAATTGGTGTGTGTCCTCTGGCTTCATGGATAGATAAAGCTGGGTATCATCTGCGTAACAATGAAAATTTAAGCAATACCGTCTAATAATACTGCCTAAGGGAAGCATATATAAAGTGAATAAAATTGGTCCTAGCACAGAACCTTGTGGAACTCCATAATTAACTTTAGTCTGTGAAGAAGATTCCCCATTTACATGAACAAATTGTAATCTATTAGACAAATATGATTCAAACCACCGCAGCGCAGTGCCTTTAATACCTATGGCATGCTCTAATCTCTGTAATAAAATTTTATGGTCAACAGTATCAAAAGCAGCACTGAGGTCTAACAGAACAAGCACAGAGATGAGTCCACTGTCCGAGGCCATAAGAAGATCATTTGTAACCTTCACTAATGCTGTTTCTGTACTATGATGAATTCTAAAACCTGACTGAAACTCTTCAAATAGACCATTCCTCTGCAGATGATCAGTTAGCTGTTTTACAACTACCCTTTCAAGAATTTTTGAGAGAAAAGGAAGGTTGGATATTGGCCTATAATTAGCTAAGATAGCTGGGTCAAGTGATGGCTTTTTAAGTACTGGTTTAATTACTGCCACCTTAAAAGCCTGTGGTACATAGCCAACTAACAAAGATAGATTGATCATATTTAAGATCGAAGCATTAAATAATGGTAGGGCTTCCTTGAGCAGCCTGGTAGGAATGGGGTCTAATAAACATGTTGATGGTTTGGATGAAGTAACTAATGAAAATAACTCAGACAGAACAATCGGAGAGAAAGAGTCTAACCAAATACCGGCATCACTGAAAGCAGCCAAAGATAACGATACGTCTTTGGGATGGTTATGAGTAATTTTTTCTCTAATAGTTAAAATTTTGTTAGCAAAGAAAGTCATGAAGTCATTACTAGTTAAAGTTAATGGAATACTCAGCTCAATAGAGCTCTGACTCTTTGTCAGCCTGGCTACAGTGCTGAAAAGAAACCTGGGGTTGTTCTTATTTTCTTCAATTAGTGATGAGTAGAAAGATGTCCTAGCTTTACGGAGGGCTTTTTTATAGAGCAACAGACTCTTTTTCCAGGCTAAGTGAAGATCTTCTAAATTAGTGAGACGCCATTTCCTCTCCAACTTACGGGTTATCTGCTTTAAGCTACGAGTTTGTGAGTTATACCACGGAGTCAGACACTTCTGATTTAAAGCTCTCTTTTTCAGAGGAGCTACAGCATCCAAAGTTGTCTTCAATGAGGATGTAAAACTATTGACGAGATACTCTATCTCCCTTACAGAGTTTAGGTAGCTACTCTGCACTGTGTTGTTATATGGCATTAGAGAACATAAAGAAGGAATCATATCCTTAAACCTAGTTACAGCGCTTTCTGAAAGACTTCTAGTGTAATGAAACTTATTCCCTACTGCTGGGTAGTCCATCAGAGTAAATGTAAATGTTATTAAGAAATGATCAGACAGAAGGGAGTTTTCAGGGAATACTGTTAAGTCTTCTATTTCCATACCATAAGTCAGAACAAGATCTAAGATATGATTAAAGTGGTGGGTGGACTCATTTACTTTTTGAGCAAAGCCAATAGAGTCTAATAATAGATTAAATGCAGTGTTGAGGCTGTCATTCTCAGCATCTGTGTGGATGTTAAAATCGCCCACTATAATTATCTTATCTGAGCTAAGCACTAAGTCAGACAAAAGGTCTGAAAATTCACAGAGAAACTCACAGTAACGACCAGGTGGACGATAGATAATAACAAATAAAACTGGCTTTTGGGACTTCCAATTTGGATGGACAAGACTAAGAGACAAGCTTTCAAATGAATTAAAGCTCTGTCTGGGTTTTTGATTAATTAATAAGCTGGAGTGGAAGATTGCTGCTAATCCTCCGCCTCGGCCCGTGCTACGAGCGTTCTGGCAGTTAGTGTGACTCGGGGGTGTTGACTCATTTAAACTAACATATTCATCCTGCTGTAACCAGGTTTCTGTAAGGCAGAATAAATCAATATGTTGATCAATTATTATATCATTTACCAACAGGGACTTAGAAGAGAGAGACCTAATGTTTAATAGACCACATTTACTGTTTTAGTCTGTGGTGCAGTTGAAGGTGCTATATTATTTTTTCTTTTTGAATTTTTATGCTTAAATAGATTTTTGCTGGTTATTGGTAGTCTGGGAGCAGGCACCGTCTCTACGGGGATGGGGTAATGAGGGGATGGCAGGGGGAGAGAAGCTGCAGAGAGGTGTGTAAGACTACAACTCTGCTTCCTGGTCCCAACCCTGGATAGTCACGGTTTGGAGGATTTAAGAAAATTGGCCAGATTTCTAGAAATGAGAGCTGCTCCATCCAAAGTGGGATGGATGTCGTCTCTCCTAACAAGACCAGGTTTTCCCCAGAAGCTTTGCCAATTATCTATGAAGCCCACCTCATTTTTTGGACACCACTCAGACAGCCAGCAATTCAAGGAGAACATGCGGCTAAACATGTCACTCCCGGTCTGATTGGGGAGGGGCCCAGAGAAAACTACAGAGTCCGACATTGTTTTTGCAAAGTTACACACCGATTTAATGTTAATTTTAGTGACCTCCGATTGGCGTAACCGGGTGTCATTACTGCCGACGTGAATTACAATCTTACCAAATTTACGCTTAGCCTTAGCCAGCAGTTTCAAATTTCCTTCAATGTCGCCTGCTCTGGCCCCCGGAAGACAATTGACTATGGTTGCTGGTGTCGCTAACTTCACATTTCTCAAAACAGAGTCGCCAATAACCAGAGTTTGATCCTCGGCGGGTGTGTCGTCGAGTGGGGAAAAACGGTTAGAGATGTGAACGGGTTGGCGGTGTACACGGGGCTTCTGTTTAGGGCTACGCTTCCTCCTCACAGTCACCCAGTCAGCCTGCTTTCCCGGCTGTTCGGGATCTGCCAGGGGGGAACTAACGGCGGCTAAGCTACCTTGGTCCGCACCAACTACAGGGGCCTGGCTAACTAGAATTTTCCACGGTGCGGAGCCGAGTCTCCAATTCGCCCAGCCTGGCCTCCAAAGCTACGAATAAGCTACACTTATTACAAGTACCGTTACTGCTAAAGGAGGCCGAGGAATAACTAAACATTTCACACCCAGAGCAGAAAAGTGCGGGAGAGACAGGAGAAGCCGCCATGCTAAATCGGCTAAGAGCTAGTAGCTACGCTAAGCTAGCGGATTCCTAAAAACACGCAAAGTGAATAATGTGTAAATAATTTAGAGGTGATTCAGCAGAAGGAGTGCTTTAGTTAAGGCACGTAAAGATTACACTGGGAAACAAATCGTAATCTAGATAACTAGATCAATCTAACTGCGCAGATTAAACAGCTAACAGATACAGAAAAACATCGCTGTGCTCCGCAACAGGAAGTGATACAATACCGCAGTGAGAGCCAACCACCAGTAGAGGCAAGCAAGAGCAAGAAGTGAACTTATGAACACAGTCTCACCTCATTTTAAAATCCAAACACCCATGAGTGCACAGAATAACACAGACTTTGTATTTTAAGAACATGGGCATTGGGTGTGGAAATAGCTGCATTGGTTGGATACTGGCAGTGATATTTGCACTGAGCTGTGTGATGCATGGTAGCGGACGGAAGATGGGGTCTGATGACTAAAAATGATGCAGTGACTGATGCATCTGTCAACCAAACATGAACTTCACCAGCTGTTTTAACAAATGCTAGTTAGCCTCTTTTTGTACTTAGTGATGAGCACTAAACTACATTTAGTTCAGTAATGAATGAAATAAACAGGAGGATGGACCAAAATGTGGATATCCTCCATTTAGCTCATTTGCCTGAGAATGCCTTCATTTTTTTTTTTTTTTTGCTAATGATAGCGCATCACGTTGCACATCACAGCCTGGCGGCAGAGAAACAAAGAGGACGATGATCTTCCAGACTTTTTTGCACAAAGAACAAACGATGCCTGAGTCCTTGTCCAAGTCTTTTTGCATTCGGTTTCTCCTGAGAGCTGCGAGAACAGAAACAGTTTGTATGCAAGCTGTGCTGAGCATTCACGGCCAGAACAACCCCATGTTTGTACCTTTTCCACAGATGGATTCCTTGTGCTGTTGTATGCGTGGAAAGCGTCTTCATTGATCTCTTCTGTAGGAAGAACATTCCTGTGAAACGTCCATCTCAAATACTCTTGTCACAAAATAGTTGCCGTAGTTTTTTTTTGTTGTTTTGTTTTTTTTGTGTGTGTGCATTCTTAGGTTAGAAAATTCTCGAGTGAAATTAATCAAAGGTTTTGTTTTTGTTTTGTACAAGCTTGGTTAAAACGGGCTTCATGCAAGAACACTTTATTAAATTTCACTTTTTTTAAAGTATCACAGGCTCCTATGACTGCGATGCCAAATTCAGCAAACATTTGTAAAATCATAGAATTGCATAAAATATATGTATAAACCTGAACTCTCTTATTTAAATCAGAGCACATTAACAAAAAGGGAATTACCCAAAATAATGACCAAATAAAGCAATGTGAGTCACCCATATATACATCAGAAGAACTTAAGTGACATTGTGTTTGTTGGGTTAATACAGAAGAAATTTTGTAATTGGCGCATTGCTCCATTGTGGAATTAATAAACGGATATCGTAAAGGATTCTAGCGCATCAAGCGACTTAAAGACAACGATTTCTCCTGGACAGGATGCAGGTTACTTCCCTAGCCAAAGCGGTACCCATTTGAACCGAAGTCACATATTGGCAGACCTTATCCGCTAAGCTTTCTGCTCTATCGTAACATGGGTGTGTCAAAATTCAGATTAGTTTGCAATGTTTGATCATATTGACGATGTAAGATTGTGTATTCTTTATTTTAATAATAAGCAATAATGGTCTGAACCACTCGATTTTTGTCCACACCATGAAAAAAAACTAGAATTCTCAGAATATGATAAAATTGGTGAAAGTGGTAAGTTCTCTTGAATCACTCATACCCTCGGCCCCGCCACTTATGAATGAACCTGTTACTACAGTGGTTCTTGCATGAAGCCCAATGTTGGTAATCAAGCCTCTGACAGCTCACCTTTGACAAATTGTCATATGAGAGAAATCTCCAAACTCTAAACTGACCTTATCCTACGAGGGGCGATTGACAAGTGTTGGACCCAGAACAAGTAGGACGTGCTTCTCCATCTTCTGCATTCTGAGAAACCGACATTTGTCAAGAATGTGTGAAATTATGACTCACTGGGTGCAATGCTGAGAAATGTTTTTCTCTGGACACAAAAGATGGTGAAACACACCCTACTTTTTCTGGGTGAGGCTCAAGTCTCAATCACCCCTTGTATATTGGCCCTGAGGCCTATAGGTGCACCCATTTACAGATTTGTAGATTGGAACGATACGGATGAAACATTTTTTCCAAGGACAGGATGTGCAGCCTTCAGCGGCAGCGCGCTGACAGTAGCGTTTTAAATGGGTGACTGTAACTGAACACTGAAAAACATAACTCCTTATCTCCATGGTGATAACTGCTACATTACATCACAATGCTGTTCACCATTCCTCGCAGCAATAGCCATGCTAAATGGCTTCCGTACTTAGGCGTGCACATAAGTGGTGCTCATGCATGCTGAAAATAAATGATGCACAGCAAGAAACGTAGAGGAAAACACTTCTCAGTAATGACAAAAGCATGGGGAAAAACCTTTCCTCCACGTTTTTCTGCTGCGCATCAATTTTTAGCATGCACAAGCACCTGAGCACCAGTTATGTGCACATCTGTCTAACAACAAATATAAATAAACCTTTAATTTCAAACAATTTTTTTCAAAATCAAATCACTTAGTCCATGGATGACCCCTAGTCATTTTAATAAGTCATTGTGCATCGTGGTTATATTTCTGTACCATGGTGGCAAAACCCGCCCTTGTATCATCATTCTGTAGTGGGTGTAATGTTCATACAGCAACACAAAAAGACATGCTTCTTCAGTAAATGATATTTTATTGGCGAGTTACCTTTTAACAATAAATCTGTATACTACTTTAAGCATTTAAAGAGAGTATTGCACTTAAAACGAGATGAAACCATGAAGCAGAAAAGAGGACAATGATCACGAGGCGCTTTTCTTGCAGCACAGTCGGGTCATACGTGCCTTGTCTGTGCTGCGCACGTCTGCATCTTAAATATACATCTTTTAAAACATCGTCAAATTATCTTCGGCTGTTACAATACAGGAGAACTTAAACATTACACATGCACAGTTACAGAAGCAGGGCTTGTTGGAAACCAGCAGTCTCTACGATGAGCTGTTTCATGCCACACGGTATTTCAACTTTTTTTTGCACAAAACTAAAATTCAGCAGTTACATGTGATTGTGTGCGGTGAGCGGGTTTTGGACAGTGGTTACTTAAAAAACAAATCTATATATAATTTCTTTGTAATAACTGTAGAGATAAGTGAAGAGCGTTTTGCCATGCCTGGCAGTCTGGTTTCATGTAAGTTATTATGGGGTAGAGTGTTGAGTAGGAATGCAGATTTTACACTGTTGCTGACTGACGGGTTAAAAACACAAACACCAACGTCACTGATATTAACGCTTTCATCAAAACTCAACACTGTATGATGTGCAGATCTTCAGCAGCCTCTCACCCAGTGGAAGCTGGGACGGGCTCCAGCACCACGCCGTGAGACGTGCTGCGTGCAATAAGCAGCACAAGGTGGACGGATATTCAGCAGAAAATTAAACTCAATGTCTCCACTTGACTTCACATATTGATCATCTGCAGCCGAGTATTAGCTTAATGTCAAGTGACCATCACGCTGGTTAAACTTGTGGCCCCACAGAGCTGTGCAGAAATAGCGTTTTGTCAACTTCAGCAGTTATTTGCTTCAGTAACAGCCAAAAGGAAAAACTGCAATACAATGCAATGCAATACTTAAATACAAGTTTAAAGCCTTTTTACAAAATGGTAGAAATTATAGCCAATGGTCACACTGGGAATATGGCTGAGCCATTAATTTTCCAATGAGAACGAGACACATAATCTAAATATCTAAATTTTACATTAATCTTGTCACTTTTCCTTGAATGCAGTGATGTAAATTTGGTTCCTATACATGCGCAAAATTCTTAACATACACATTATCCAGAGTATACGCAAGTCACTTTTTTCTGTAAATGGAATCCACTTTTTACCAGTGTTTAACAACAGACATGAGCTCAGTGTGGCACATCCACACACCACAGCATGTGGTTTAACATAAGGACTTTTAAATTCCAAAAGTAAACAAGATGGACCAATAAGCATGCATTTGACAGCATACTGGATGTTATCTGATGAATGTGGATTGCTGGCCCACAGCATCAGAAACACTACAACAAAAAATGAGTCCAATTATTTCATCAGCTCTTTAATTTGTAATTTTGTGTGCACTGTTGTACTGTACCTTTATTACTGGATTTTCCACTGGATTTTAGTGCATTGATTCCTGGGAAAGCCCTTATTATTATATTATTAATAATAACAAATGCATATTTAGGTATGTAAGTTGTAACAGAGCTTAAGTCACACAACCTCCCAAACTAGTAAAAAAAAAGAAAAAAAAGGCAACTTATACTCTAGAAAATATGGTATATGAATATAATGTACTGTAAAAACTTCACCATAGTTTTGTCCAACTATGTTTTTATTTCAAATAACATTGCTTTTGTATTTCTAGTAAAACTCTTTTTGCAGTTCTTATACTTACTGCACTTAGTTTTTTTTTTTTTTTTTTTAAACTTGGTGTTTTATGTGTTCACCGAGTGTTTGCCGAACGCAAGATGATGAAGAATGCATATTTTCCAAAATGCATCTTATGTCAAAACTCGAGAAAATATTTGTCATGAAATGTTACATAATGGAAAGTTGTTCTGTTTGGTTTTTGGACATGTCTGGGTGCATGCACCACACCATGGAACCACCTTCTGGAGATTAACCACTCAGGTAGACAACCAGTCCATCTCCATCTCTCAAAAGTATCCCAACATCTCCTTGGCCTTTTCCCAGCCGCTGGGTCACTCTTCACTTTGACACATGTACACTTGATCATGCCCAAAGAAAGAAGCCAGAATTTTGTAACTGATGTTCCTTCACAATGCAAGTGGAATTTCTCATCTTAAGCCACCAGTAACACATAGATAATAATGTCAAACTCACTGAAAGCGCTCCAATCAGGGCATCCATTGATTCTGCAAAGACCACAGCATCGTCCACAAAGTCAAGGTCCATAAACCTTTCCTCACTGAAAAAGGCACTTAAGTCGCTGGACTACACAACCCTACCCAAAACCCACTGCTTCCAAGGAAGGGAGAGAGGAAGAACCAGAACATACCCTTCTCAAGTGCAAGAATTCAGCAGTCACAGTCCCTATATACCAGCCAGGAATGATGTCCAGGAACCTATTACAGATTCTGTGAGTTCTCAGGATGTCCCACTTAGCTGCCGAACAACCAAATCAAACACTATGGAAAGAAATCTGCATCGTCTGCAAAGAAACGCGACCAGTATTTGCGTTTGCGTTCAGTCAGTACGCGTCTGGTGGTGGACACATTGGGCATAAGTCTGCACTATTCACTGAGCGCTGAGGAACTGAATCCTGTTAATCCTGTAGTAGTTGCAATCCAGGCAATCATGCTTTCCTTTCCAGAGCGGGACAAAGAATCCTTTCTTCTAATCTATAGAGATGACACCGTTTACAATGCCAAGGGAGTGGCATCTTCACCCACCTGGTGGGGTTATGGTCCTATTGTCATCTCAGCAACCAGAAACCTGGCACTGGAGATGTCCAACATCCTGGCAGGAGGATCAGCCTTATCCAACTTATAAAAGCAGCCTGACCAACAAGACAGACCATCACCCAACATGACTGCAATAGGACAAGGCGTAAGCTTGAAGGAGCACAGTGTTTTGATTCCTCTATAAATAGGCTGAGGATCACTCAACTACAGATGGTGAGTCAAACTGTATTGTGTGGGCCTCTGTCCTAGATGGGACTAAAAGCACAAAGTTATATTTATACATGAAAATCCCTGTTCTGGCAAGTGGTTGTGTGTTTTTCATGACTCATCACGCAGATAAATAACAACCTGACCTCATTAGCTTGTCAGTTGTAATAGATTGAGGTGTGTAAAAGAGAAAATTAAGAAAAAAAAATGTCTCATCACCCAGGTTTCCTCAGTTGTGGTCCAAGTGGCTAAAATAATTTACTTGGAAGAGGCTGGTCCAAGAACTGGTGTAAGGGGTCTAAGTGGAGGAGAATCGGTGGCATCCCGATGTGATTCTCCACAGACCCTCCCTATGTTTGCCAAGCCACGCCCACTTTTGAATCAAACCATTCTCAGCAATATATCTTGCACAAATGTTTTTAATCACTGAAATACGTCACATTAGCTCAAGACACTAGTTACTGTCTCTTTAAGAAGACTTTACTTTTAGTAGAATCTTTAAAGGAATGTTGTATCTTTAAACCCAGCAGGATCTGAATTGTGTACGTGTGCTTTTACTTTTTAAAGTGATGCTTTCCTGTGTGTTTTTTACCCACACCAACAACGTTTGAGTGCAGGTTATGTTTTAGCCCACAATGTTTCATATGTCATGACATTTTTACAGAGGATTCATATCCTGATAGGCAAGAACTGATTAAATTTTCAAGCTCATAGGACAAAGGTCAAAGTCAGGAAAAATCTTGGAAAATTGGGAGAATCCCTATCTATATCTATAACACTGAATGAATTTTCAAAAATTCGTAACTGTCAAAAAGATCAAATTTCTTTCATAACTGAGAGTGTTATGTAGGATCGTATCCTTTATCAAAAGTTTGATCCTGTTCTGAAACAGATTACAGATTTTGTGGCCATTTAAATTTAACACTGAAAACCCCATTTAATGTATATTTTACATTATATCTTAATCAAACGTGCCCCAATCACACTCATATTTGAAAGTGAGGTGCAGACTGTCACTCACTATCACCTGGCAAAGTTTGATCTGGATCTGATCTGGATTGTGGTTTTTGTGGTCATTTAAATGTAATATTGAAAAGCCCATTTAATGTACATTTTGCATTATATCTCAATCAACAGCGCCCCAGTCATTCTCATTTATGACACTGAGGTGCAAACTGCCACTCTCAATGAACAGACTAAATTTGATCCGCATCTGATCCATATAGCGGATTTAGTGCACATTTGATTTTAACATTGAAAAGCGCATTTGATGTATATTTTGTATCATATATCAATAAAAATGCTTCTGTCACTCTTATTTGACAGTGAGGTGCCGACGAGCAGTCTCTATCGAAACATAAGATTCGATGTGGATCTGATCTGGAGTGCCGGGCTGCTCCTCCCTGTCAAATACAAAACTAGTGTTGGCGGGTGTTTGCGCTCTACGAGCGCGCTGCTCTAGTTATATTGCTGTTATGCAGGTGCAGCATTACGTGGTTAATGTGTGTAGCTTTCATTGAATAACTGACAGGCTCAGCCATCTAATGCTGTATACATACTCATGTTTACGTTTTGCTTTTATCTTTTCTGTAAAACGCGTCAAAGCCCTGGAGGGGTATGAAGTGCAGAATCTTCTGGTAAATGATTTATTTTTATTTTTTTACTCTGGGTTTGGATGTATTACAGGCTACAAGGACGTTGCCGTTAATGGCAGCGTAACCAATAAGTCTATGAAAAAGAGCTGCAGCGTAGGATGCATGGTAACCAAGGCAACCAGGAAATCAAAGTCCTCCATGGAGAACATAAAGGTAAACTGCTTCTTCACATTCAAGTCAGCTGGAGCCCAAACACTCAGACTGTGCCGTCTGCACACTCCACTATTTTAAAACACGCCTTTATGTACGCGCATCACTGGATTATAAAGCCCATTGGTCCTGCGGTTTATTATTATTTAAACACATCTTAAAACACTAAAGTAATTTATCAAATTAAAACATCTATATAAAGTGTCTGTTAAACTGTCCACTGAACAACAAAAAAGAGGTCATCAGTGGTACAATTAAGAAAACAAGCTTCTGAATGAATTAAATAAATTACCAATGTCAAAAAGACATATATTTTCAGTGCACATACTTTAATACTTTATAAACTGCAAATACTGAAAATCTGAAAGTGGCAGAGACAGCTTGTAGTGTTTGCTCACTGGGTTTCTTGTCCGGGTGCCATTTGTGCTTCTCGGTGAAGTGGAAACTTTAAAAAAATGCACTGAGAATAAACTTGACGTTTGATTCTCCGGATGTAGCGTTTGGACCTTCGCTATCTGTGCGCTAACGATCTCACAAAACACAAAACTCACAATGCTGGACGGAAGCGTCCCGACCACACGACGGACCTGCGCGCTCCCTCCGGCACAGCGGGACAGAAAGGCACATGTGGGTGACATTTGGAGCTCCAGCATCAATCAAACCCACGTCTGCATCAGCCAATCAGTAGCCACACCTTCCTGCTGTTGCAGTGGAATACATTCTTCGCCCTCTTAACCGCACTTCTACATAATGACAGCTGTGAACGCAAAGTGCCGTTCAAGATACAATCAACGGATTTGCCACCGACCGTTCTCCTCTGCAGCCACATGGGAAATGGAAACACACGGGGAGGGAAAAAGTACACAAAACTACAGAAAAGGTTGTAGAAAACTCCACTGTAAGAAACTCAAACTGAATCCACTGATTTTCACTTTGAGATAATCGTAGAAATATCATGAATCACCACAACGGAAGTGGATTTATGCTACGCTACGGCAACTATAGTCAGAGTTCTTGCTGGACGACCGCGAGGGGGCGTTTTCTATCTTACTACACCAGTAGGAGGCACAACACTCAGACTGAAAGGGAAAGTAAAATCATTCAGGTCGTCACTAAACCACTTAATTTGATCAGTTGTGTTGTGTGTGAGGTTCCATTAATTGTGCTTTGATTTAGGCCAACTACAAAACAGACAACCAAGCTTTTCTGGGGGGTTTTTCCCCCCATGTAAACCATAGCATACAAGTTTGTTCCTTTGTGGCTCTGTCGCGATTTCGGCATGTATTATTTTGAACAACAGATGAAGAAGCAGGGTTTACAAAAAGACAAGACCGAAGACAAAATCATCACCGAGTGCAGGACAGTTTGTCATGAAACTACATTTGTAATACAAACAGTGAAACTCACGAGCAGTTTAGAAATGAATAAAAATCTAGAAAATACCATCAGACTTGTTATCCAGATCTGTTCCAGGGGGCTTTCCCGAAGCACAGACCAGATTTGGATGCGAGTCTGCAGAAAGGAACAATCAAAAAACAGAAGCCAGCTGGGACATCGGAGACGGGAAGGGGGCGTGGTCTTAAAACTCAATCTTGCAGGCGGGGAAAGACTCGTCCTGCATGACCACGGTGCTGCTGGAGGCCAGGACCATGATGTTCAGCTCCTGCTGCCTCTCGTGGGTCTGTTGGTACCAGTCGCGGGTCACCTCCGTGTCGTGGGTGGGAATCAGCGTGACCTGAGGGTGGAGATGAGCGTTTGAGCGGGATGTGACACATCTAATACAGCGACAGTCTGGTCCATAAGTATTTGGATAGCGGACGCAATATTTGCCATTTTGCATCAGTACACCGCGACAATGGAGCTGAAATTAACCAATCAATTTGTGCACGTCATGTAGATGATCAACTTTAGTTCAAGACGAACAAAAATATCTAACAATTTAGGAATTAAAACTATGTTTATACATTATCCCTCAATTTTCAGTCCATAAGTAATTGGACAAATTTAATTGTTATTTGTTATTGAACCATCGCTTTCACACCCAGTTTTCTTTGGCCAAGTCAGAGGAGGAAGAGATGAACATTTACGACACTGATTTGTCAGTGACTTGAGAATTATGAAAATATTGATGTGTTGTGCTTTAATTTTGGTGCCATATGCCCTGAGAAATTAAAACATGGGGAAATTAGCTTGATTTCATCTGCCGCTGATTTAACGCTCAGAAATGTTGACTTCAGTGAGGGGCCACCCAGTTGGAGCCATTAACTGAAATGAATGGGGAAAACCAGAATTTTTTGCAGCTCAAAACAAGTGTTTTTTGTTTGTTTGTTTGTTTTGTGGACTTTGATGGTGAATATGTCGGAATGGTGAACAGGTGTGTTTTGGGAGGGTCCATCATAACCAGTCATGGTGTTAATTAATTATAGTTTTCCTACGGATATGATTTTTGAGGGAGAAGTGGAAGAGGTTTGTACACGCCTCCCAGAAAGACTGGAGAAACTGCAGCCAACCATAGCATGAGAAATGCGCCTCCGAAACTACTTGGAGCCCGAGTCGCAGAAAAAGAAGAAATGTATCTGCGTGTTTAAATGTGGGAGCAGGAAGACTTTGAGAGAAACTGACTGCTGCTGCAATCTTAAGGCTCGGTCACACAGCACTTAACGAGGAGCAACGAAGCCCAAACGAAATAAGAAATCTGGGCTTTTGTTGGCATCATTTAACCTTCGTGCAGCTTCGTTCCTGCAGCTGGCGCTTCATCCGGATTTTAAACTGTTGAAAAATTCGAACAAATTCTGCAGGAGCGCGATCAGCCTCGTTTTACCCCGTGTGATTAACAGGAGAGAAGGTGAAGCACGTGCCTGTGTGTGTGTGTGTGTGTGTGTGTATCTGAACGACATACACAGTGCGTGCATGAGGTGATCAGAAACAGCAGGGTTTTGAAAAAAAAAAGTCAAAGAGAGACAGACAGCGCTATCTCTCTCTCTCTCTCTCTCTCTCTCTCTCCCTCCCTCTCTCATACGCGCGCATTTCGGGTGTACAGACAGTGATTAGAATTTTGGTATTTGACAGATTTGAGAAATATCTGGCATGTTTGCAGTGTGTATAATTTTGGTGGAGTATTTCACGTGTGTGGTTAGTGTGGTGGTGGTTTTTTTGTTTGTTTTTGTTTTGTAAAAATGAGGCATGTTATAAATGTTGAGCGTTTTTTTTTGTTGTTTTTTTTTTAATTGGAGCAAGATGGAGTGTGCAGCATGTCATCAGAGTACGAACCAGACAGTGAGGATTCTGATGATGGAGATGATCCCTCTTTTGTTTTGGACGAGCAACCAGAGCAGGTGGATCCACTGACGTGCGCACAGATCTCCACAATGGGTTGGATCACGTGCTTCTGTTTCCAGCTGAGCTCCGTCTCAGCGCCGAGTCCTGGAACGCAGCGATGCAGACACACACTGCTCCAGCAGTGGCTCCAGGTGCATTTCGTTTAAAGCGTCGAGATCGTTAGCTTCGGTTTTGTTTTGTTCCTCTTTCATCCCTTTCACGCTCATGATTCGCAGGCTATTCGGTGATAAAGCTCATTCATCCACCTTTTGTCAACGATTTGTGACTTTTTTACTTTTTTTCCCTTTGTTGAGGAATCGTCGTATGCCGGGTGATGGGCCATTAACGTGATAAACGTGTCATGTACACTGGACCCACCGCCAGCCATTTAAGAGCGTTACCTACTTACCGGATCAAAGACTGTGAATGGACAAATGACAGATGGAAGCAACTAGGGCTGCCACAAACGACTATTTTGATAGTCGACTAGTCAACGATTATTTTGGCGATTAGTCGACTAGTCGGATCATACGTAATTTCCTAAATTAAGGCTTGCAGCATGTTCTGAGAAACGTCAGGGGATGAAGTCATGAACATTTCCAAATCAGTGACTATTTCTTAGACTTCATTTACATCAATCATTCAGAAATACAAACAGTGTGGTACTTTATGGTAAATCTGTGTCAGGTAGGCAGTTCTCAAAAACTAAATGTCCATGCTGGAAGAAGACAAGTGAGGGAAGCCACCAAGACACAACTCTGGAAGAATGTTTGGCTTCTGTGAGTGGAGAAACTGGGAATAGTGCAACATTTTTATTTTTATCTTCATTTTACATATAGTCCCAACTTTTTCTGATTTGTGGTTGTTGCTGTTGCATTTTTGAAACTACAGAACTGCTGTAAAGAAAAGTGTGAACATTTTACTGTGTTTTAAAACTTTGTGGAGCAAATGCAAACACCAAACTCTTATAAGGAAGGAAAAAATACACAGATGTGCAGGAAAACTTTGATATAAACTGAACAAAACAATGCAGGCTGATTTGACTCCCCATATTTTTTTTGTATAAATAAATCAGAATACAATAAGAGGTAATTCACTTTGAAATTAATAAAACATATAGCTGCAGCTTATAATAATTTTGAAAAATAACAAAAATCAGCAGCTTGTATTTTTATTCTGACTCCAGTTCATTTAGTGTGATGAAGTCATTTTTAAGTAATTTTTCTTTCTCCTCATCAGTCACGTTTTGTGGTTGAACACTGCATTAAGCTTAAGATTGAATAAATACATACCTTTGTAAAATAACTAGGGATGTCCCGATCCGAACACGTGATCGGAAATCGGGCCCGATCACATGGTTTCAGACTTGATCGAAATCGGATGTTGCATCCCGATCAGGAATCCGATATAGATTTTATCCTCATTATTTTGATCAGCACTATTTCAAGCTCATTATTGCAGATTAATGGGCCTTTCACACGTCGGAAGCGTCAGAGGCGTGAGACATGTTGCTTTTTAGAGGCATCAGAAGCTGACGCGACGCTTCTGACGGGAGCGCGCATTGCCACTTGTCGGCAGGCTGACGCGGTCAAAGTTCAAACCAATCTTTTTTTTTTAAAATTGAACTAAAGAAAAAACATAAGTTCAACCGGACATTCTCGCACACGCGTGCGGCTGAAACCGATTCCAGAGGAGAAAAGGGAACAAGTGTAGCGCCGTGAATTTGGGAGATGGAATTGTAACCCGGACAGAGGTGGGGGGGAGTTACGCGTGCAATGTTTCTTTCACAGAACTGCTGTTTGTGTGTTCACGCGCTCATCCTGACACCTCGATGGAATGACAAGAGGATGATGAACACTTTCCCACCGAAACTCTTGCTCAGTCATCCTTCCGTGCGCAGCAGGACCCGGTGCTGACCAAGTCCTCAGGGCGACGATCTGTCATCTGATTAACAAAAAGAAAAAAACAAATTGTCCTGTAATCGTTTGTCTGCAAAACGGAGCGAGAGATGGTGTGCGCACGAGCGACGTGCACACTCATCACATTTAGGAGCGCATCTTAAAGAGCTTCCATCTTCATTCACGTTCACTGCGCTGCTCTGAACTTGTTGAACACTGATAAAGCATCAGAGGGGTACACTGAGGACTGTCAGGATGCAAATGTAAGTTGTTCTTTTTTTCCCTTTTACTTTTCAAGTTGACTTTTGAACTTTCGAAGCTTTTTGATCCTTCGTTGTCCTTTGGTCTCCATATTAGAAATATTACTAGGACTGCTTTCTTCCACCTGCAAAATATAGCGAAGATTCGTCCCATCCTGTCTATGGCTGATGCTGAGACCCTGATCCATGCGTTCATCTCTTCTAGATTGGACTACTGCAATTTTCTATTTTCTGGTTTACCGCAGTCTAGCATTAGGGGTCTCCAATTTGTTCAGAATGCTGCAGCCAGACTTTTGACACGAAGCAGAAAGTTTGACCACATTACACCCATTTTGGCGTCTCTTCACTGGCTTCCTGTCCCAGTGAGATCAGATTTTAAGGTTCTGCTACTAACCTATAAAATTATTCATGGACTGGCACCTCCCTACCTAGCTGACCTAATTAAACCTTACGTACCGGCCCGGGCTTTACGTTCTCAGGATGCAGGACTACTTTGTGTCCCTAAGGTGAATAAGAAGTCTGCGGGTCACAGAGCTTTCTCTTATCGTGCCCCTGTTCTGTGGAATGATCTCCCCGCATCAATAAAACAGTCAGATTCTGTGGAGACTTTCAAGTCCAGACTTAAGACGCACTTATTTTCCCTTTCATATGGCTAGCATACTGGTGCAGTTTTGTTTTACGCTTTTTACTCTTTTAATTCATGTTATTAGTAATTGAAGTGGGCCGCAGCCTCAACTTCACCGAAATTCTGGGTCTTTTAGTGAAATTTAGGGCTAGCGGCCGGCGATCACCTTAGTATTTCTTCTGTTTTTCTTGTTGATTAATGCTGGCAAATTATACAGTATTTTTTGTCTTTCTGATGCCTGATTCTGTTTTTTCTCTGTTTAAGGTGCAGCTCCATCCAGAGATGGGAGTTGTGTTTGTGTTGGCGATCCTCCTGTCCTGTGAACCAACAGCAATTCTTGTATATTCGTCCGTGAATTGTTCTGTGAATTATTTCTGTAATTTATGTTTGTAGCATGGCCCAAGCAGAGGGTCACCCCTTTGAGTCTGGTCTGCTTGAGGTAGAGGGAGTTTTTCCTTACCACTGTTGCTCTGGGGGTTGGTAAGGTTAGACCTTACCTGTGTGAAGCACTTTGAGGCAACTCTGTTGTGATTTGGCGCTATATAAAGGAAATAAATTGAATTGAAATTGAAGGAGAAATGCCATTTCAGTAAAACTTGGCATGCATTAAGTTCAACTCTTCTGATGACTGTGTTTTTTTCTTCCAGGTTGTGAGGTAGTTTGTGGTTCATAGCCAAGTTTGAAAGTTCGTGGTAGAGGGAAACGGCAAAAATGGACAAAATCTGGCATCGTGGTGTGATTAAGTACCTGCATAAGAAGGGGTTAAAGCCCAAGGACATTCATGCGGATATGGTTGCTACATTAGGGGATGAAGCTCCCTCCATATCTACAGTGCAGAAGTGGGCAGCTGAATTTAAGAGGGGCAGAGAGAGCATTGAAGACGACCCAAGGTCTGGGCGACCTGCAACAGCCACAACCCAGAAAAACATTGACCTTGTTCATGAAATGGTGATGGACGACAGACGATCGACGATTAATCAGCTAGCAGATGCTGTGGGAATATCCCATGAGAGAAGTGAACACATTCTGCATGAAGAACTTGGAATGTCAAAGGTGTCAGCTCGGTGGGTGCCACGTCTTCTGACGCCTGATCAGAAACGCACCAGGCTAGTCATGTTGAAGGCAAACTTGGCGCAATTTGAAGAGGATCCAGCCAATTACATGGAACGTTTTCTTACCCAGGATGAGTGTTGGGTTGACCACTTTGAACCAGAGACAAAAAACAATCAATGCAGTGGAAACACCCAAGGTCACCACCTCCAAAGAAGGCCAAGGTCGTTTCGTTTGCGGGGAAGGTCATGGTTTCAGTTTTCTGGGATGCCAAGGGCATTGTGTTCGTGGACTATCTTGAAAAGGGACAAACCATAAATGGACAGTACTATTCTAACCTACTGAGACAGTTACGCGAGGCTATCAAAAAGAAGTGACCAGGAAAGCTCACGAAAGGGGTGCTGTTCCATCAAGACAATGCACCAGCTCACAAGTCAACAGTGGCCATGGCCACTATCCACGAGTGTGGATTCGAACTGGTAGATCACCCACCATACTCCCCTGACTTGGCACCCTCGGACTTTCATCTATTCCCAAACCTGAAAAAAAACTTGGCTGGGAAGCACTATCGGAGCAATGATGAGGTGATGGCTGCCATTGAGGACTAGTTTGACTCTCAAGATGAAAGCTTCTATGCCAAGGGAATCGAAGCACTCAAGCACCGCTGGAAGAAAATTGTGGAATTACAGGGAAACTATGTAGAAAATAACCCTGAATTTGTTCAATTCGACAACTGCATCATAGTCAGCCTTCGAACTTTTCAGCCTACCCTCTTATATAGCGCTTTTCCATCTGCATCAGACACTCAAAGCGCTTTACAATTATGCCTCACATTCACCCCAATGTGAGGGTGCTGCCATACAAGGCGCTCACTACACACCGGGAGCAATAGGGGATTAAAGACCTTGCCCAAGGGCCCTTAGTGATTTTCCAGTCAGGCGGGGATTTGAACCACAGATCAGTGCAGAAACCACGTGTCTGAAGAAAAATCCTTGGAAATGTTTTTTGTTGTTGTTGTTAGTTACCTCAAAATTTCTGATTACTGTTTTAAAAAGTTTAGAACACTTGTAATTAAAATAGCTAAATCAATAAATGGTTCTTTAGAAACCTTTCATCTATAAATTAAAACCACCTGTTATTTGAGATTAGATAATTTCTTGTTTAACATACATTTATTGGACATTTATTTTTAGACAAATAAAATAACATGGAAATTTGTACATTTTTTAAGTCTGGTAGATTATTACTTGATTGTTCAAGCTACCTCAAGGAGAAGTGCACTGTTTAAGTGATAAATAATTAAATAAGGTGATTAAAATTAAATTTTTATATATTTAGCATTTGTTCATTGTTCATTCAGTTTTTTAAAGTATCGGATTGGGACTCGATACCGAGTCCCAATCCGATACTTTAAATCTTTAAAAATCCGGAATCGGATCGGGGCCAAAAAAACCTGATCGGGACATCCCTAAAAATAAGAGCTGTTAAAGTTCAGAGTTCTCGCCTGCTTTTTGTGATCTGTGCCTCTGAACATCAGCTTCTCCACAGCAGGGTTCTATTTTTAACGTGTAGGCGTAATTTTTCTCAGTTCATTTATATATTCTCATTTTTTAAGGATGTTTTAAGGATATTTGACCGTTTATTTCATGTCATGATCTCATAAATTCAGTATACGACGCGCACATGGTGTGAACAGGACGGTGCCGTCAGAACCGTGCGGGTAGAGAAATTGGAAAGAAGTAAAGCAGTTCCATGGTTTGGTTTTGTTTGTTTTTTTACATGTTCTCTCGGGTTAAAATCTTCGCGCTCGCTGTCTCAAGCGCACTGATGGTTCCCTCGCTCGCAGTCTGCAGCCAGTTGACTCCACGTGCACACACACACACACACACACACACACACACACACACACACACACACACAGCTCCGTCGGTAAACTGCGCATTTTAAACAGCTTTGAACAAGACGGCCACCATCATTCCCAAAATTTGAACGTCCAAATGATGGCAGGACGGCTCGCTGCCTAAAACTATGAATTGAGAGAAAAACAAAGACTTAAATAATAAATTAGTTGTCGACGGTCCCAATAGTCGATGTAGTCGTGACTAGTGGACTAGTTGTGGCAGCCCTAGAAGCAACAAAAATGCAACAATCGCCAATCAGATCTTTACTGACTGTCATGTGTTCATATAATTTGTATGTTTTGAAAGGAGATAACAATTGGAACCAGAGCATGTGCAATTCTACATGGCTGCTGTGTGCAAGCACAGGAGGAGAGCTCAGCTGGATCCATCTCTCAGGGTATGTATTTATTACTCTGTGCTTTTGAATCTTATTTCGATGTATTTGATGGGGGAGGGGGGAGGGGGTCTGAATGCAAAAAGCAACCCGGATGGATGTGCTGGCATATATCTGAGCATGAAACTAAGTGGCTGCAGATGGAGCAGAGTGACCCTCAGCTAGCTACAAGTCAGTTCCAAGCATTACGTAATGATTACGAATATAATGGATATTAATCTGCTGTGAATTTTCTGATGCACTGTGGATTATTTTACTTTTATTAGCTATATCGGGGTGGCACAATTTAAAGACGTGGAAGATTTATAAGCTGGTGTATGATTTTTTTTTTTAAGATAGCACTCACTGGAGTGAGATATGCACTTTAAATTGACTTTGTCTAATTACTTATGGTCTCGGAAAACAAATAACTCACTCACTCACTCATCTTCAACCGCTTAGTCCAATTAAGAGTGACGTGGGGCTGGAGCCTATCCCAGCAGTCATAGGGCGTGAGGCGGGGTACACCCTGGACAGGACGCCAGTGTGTCACATATAGACAAACAAACATATTCACACCCGCACACAGACTTACGGACAATTGAAAGTTTCTAATCCACCTAACCTGCATGTCTTTGGATATGAGAGAAAGCCACGCAAACCCACACAAACACGGGGAGAACATGCAAACTCTACACAGAAAGGCCACAGGTGGGAATCAATCCCAAGACCTTCTTGCTGTGAGGCAATGGTGCCAACCACTAAGGCACCATGCTGCCCTCCTGGTTGTTGTTCCTTCAGCTGCTCCTGGTTTAGTTCGGGGTCGTCACAGCGGATACAACCAGATCCACATTTGTAATTGGCACAAATTTTACGCCAGATGCCCTTCCTGACGCAACTCCAGTTTTACCCGGAAAAACACACACAGCCGCTGGTGTTCCAAAGAGGTCTCCCATCCAAATACTAACCAGATCCTGCTCTGCTTAGCTTCTGAGATCTGACGGGATCAGGCTTACACAGAGCAGACAGGCTGCACCATGCTGCCCTCCTGGTACTACATATAAACTGAAATTTAAAACACCACATAAACAACCAATTAATTCTGTATAAGTTGGACTTGATCTGAAAAGGTTACCTGTAAGTTTGAACCCCATTGAGCCTTGCCTTCCAACAGAGCATCTAGGACTCCTCGACTCGGCTCACCGCTTCCTGTGTCGTTGCCGCTCACCACGTAGTACGCAGAACGAATACGTTTGAAAAACTCTTGGTCCACATTCTTAGCACTGCAGTGATTGGGAATGTAGGCCAAGTCCACGTAAATAGGAAGTCCAGGAGCAGCTGTTGAGCCAGATTTCTGGGAACCTGAGTGAAAGCAAAGAAATGAAATGCAATTTCAAAATTGTGTAAATTCCATTTTTCTAAAAACAAAAAACCCTTTAACTTATACATTTTCTTTAGAGGTAGTGAATGATACGCACCTGAGCTACTCTTGAGACCGTTAGTCAACCCTCTACCAGGGTTATAGCTTGACTTGGAGAAGTCTTCATCTTTAGAACCTTGTCCATCTGACAGACGAGAAATTCGAGAGCTTTTATCTGCCTCTTTCTTCTTCAGTGAGCCACTGCGAGGAGATGGTGTCTGTTTAACAGGCACGGGTGACCTCTTGCGCCTGGCTGGGGAAGATGAGGATTTTGTTTTTCCTGAGGCCTTCTTCAAACCTTTAGGTTTTGGCTCCTTCTTAACTAAACCGTGATCCAAAGAGTCAGGATCCACCATACAAACATCTGGATGTGGTGGGTGTGGGTAGGGATCCATGAGGGCTGCGGGAGGAGGGTCAGAGCTCATCCTTGAGCTTGCCCCTCTTGTGTTAGATAATTTATCAGCCGGCATGTAGTCGGCATCCTCATCTGAGTCTATGATGCCTTCACGAGTGACTGAGGGGTATTCTTCCATGCCCGGCATATCAGAGTCTGACTGAGACCCGAGAGACTCACTGACTGAGGTGGGTGGGGTATCCTCTGTAGCCAGACCCAGTCCCGTGGACATACCCCCAGCTTGATTCAGAGAGCTGTTATCCCTGCTGTGGGAACCCAGGTGGTGGGGTTGTTTGTGAGCCCTTCTCTTGACAGACAGGTCATGTTCATCGCCTTCCTGAGATTGGTCACTTTGGAATCCTTGCTCCTCATCATCTTCGTCACTCGACACCTGCTGCAAGCAAGGGTTGATGAAGGAGGGTGATAGGTCCTCTTTTCTCTGCTTGTACTCAGAGGAAGAATATCCGGGAGAGGTGCGGGTGGGGTAAGAGGAAGCAGCTCCCATAGGTGCATCACCAGTGATGTCTTGGTCACTGTCGTCATCATCATCATCATCATCATGACTGCACTCCTCTGCATAGAATGGAGAGCAGAAGGATTTGTCAGTTGATGAGAGTGACAGGGGACGAGCAGGGTGCTCTGGCTCCATCTCACACTCCTCTTCAAACTCATCATCATGGCGATAATGAGGAGGTGAATCTCCAGGCACCATCCCCATTGATGGCTTAGGTCTTTCACACTCATAAGAGCTTCTGTAACCTTCACCCTCTCTGGTTTCAGCCTTGGCCGAGCCTGAAGCTGTACCACTAGCTGTTGCTCCAGCAAGAACAGGGGAGCTTGTCCTAATCTCAGTGGGACCATTGGCTGCATCTGGCTTACGGTCTTGGAGAGGAGACGGCTTGTGTGAGTTGAGAACATCAGGGAGTGTACCACCTGTCTTCTCACTGGTGTCTTGGGCAACACATTTTTCAGAAAATATGGGACTTCCAGTGAGGCCACTCAAAGGAGCTCTGTGAGTCTTTGCACGCATATAAGCTGCTTCATCTTCTTCTTCACTGCTGTCAGTCTCCTCAAAATAATGCTTTCCTTGTGTGCTTGGGCATGGTGAGGACGTAATACCAAACAGAGCTGCGCTGGCCGACTCATTCTCCTTGGAAAGCTCTGGGATTTGAGAGTACACTGCTGCTGAACCTGCAAACCCATCAGTTATGTCCATCCTGGAACCTTCTGACCATTCGGGCTTATAGAAACAATCCAACTGTGGGTCTTTGTCCCCAGCTCCCCTTAATGAAGGCAGAGATTCCTTTTTGTCTTCATCAAACCCAGTAGAGGACAGTAAGGGAAAGGATTTGTTCTCCTCAAATGAGCTAAGGGGTGAGAAGTGGGCTACAGTGGAGGTTGACTCCACTGCAGTGGTGATATGTTTCTCCGACACTTCCATATAATCATCTTTAGTGCCACCTGAGCTGGAGAAGGGGGAGTCCATGACTGGAAAGGGTTCCTCTTTAAATGATGAGTACTCAAAGAGAGGTTCCGCAGAAGCAGGGGTTTCCAAGTCATCTCCAAACTGTCGACTGGTGGACAGAGAACCCGAGGTGGAAGATGAGTAGCTATAGGCGGAGGACGAAGAGTACGCAGGAGCGGCAGAGGTGGTGTACTGAAAACTTGTGTCCAGTATTCTCTTACTCAGAAGGTCTGGTGTTTTCTGTTTCTCAAACTCCGACGGCTGAGCACTTTCATCATGGTAGTAACTGTCCTCTGTTGGTTTTAGACTGAAACTGTCTTTTCCTTTGTCTAAGAACAAACTTTTTTCCTCATCTCTGTAGGGGTATTCAAACCCTGAGGAGTACTTAGAGAAACCCGTAGCCCCCAAATCTGTGGGTTTTCCACTTAAGATTGTAGCACCTTCTTTGGTTTCGCCTTCAGCTTCAAGTGTTAATGAGCTGTCGATGGTTTCAGTCATACTGGTCCTCCCCTGACTGTCATCGCCGTATCCAGCCATAGACGCAGTAAGCTCAGGCCTGGTTGAACTGAAAATTTCATTAACTGGGCTTTGTGCATCCTTCTCAGATTTCTCTTTAGCCCCTTTCTCCAGATACGAATCAACAACATAATCCTCTTCCTCCTCTTCTCCATCGTCATCCTCCTCCTCATCATCATCCACGACGTCATCATCATAGTCCTCCTCATCCCTTGCAGTTAATTTTCGCATGTCAACTTCCAGAGATGCTCCCTTTTCAACATAGTCTTCTTTGGTGAGTTTATCTTCACCAAATGCTAACGCTGAAGACATTGGGGGCTTTGTGGTGTCAGTTTGTTCTTTAATAGAGGAAAAGTCTTTAGCTGATGACATAGAAGTGAAAGAGACCTCAGGTCTATCAGCCACTGTGGGGAACTGACTATCTCTGCTGTACTCAAATGTCTCTTTTTCTTTGACTTCTTTATCAAGTGAAGGCGATACACTCTGGGAATCAAGCCACGATGAGGTGGAAAATTCTTTTTGGCCAAGAACTGTCACTCCCTCATTCTCTGACGACTTGTCCACAGGTGTTGCAGCAGAGGGAGGCTCATTCATTGGTAAATCTGTTTCAGTGCTCATGCTGTCCTTCTCCAGCATATCAAAGGTCTCATGTGGATAAGAATCAGAGTCCACTGAGCTTGTTTTGCTGTCATAGACGTCACCGTAAGAAAAGGTTTTGCCGTGCACATAGGGAGTGTCTTGTCTCATATATCGTTCTGAACCTTTCGCTCTGCTCTCCCTTTCTGGAAAATCATACAGACTAAAATGAACGCTTTTCTCGGCTATATCTGTTTTTTCCTCAAAGTCTAATTTGACTCCTTGCTTTGGTTCCATGTCACTTACGAAATCGCCGTTTTCCTCTTGTTCACCTTCATCTGAGAATATCGTGGGAGCTTTTGGTTTTTCGTCGATGTCACTAGATCCCTGTGTTTTATCTGAGCCTTTGGGTTCTGTTTCTGTCTTCACAGATTTTATTTCATAGGTGTAGTCATCATCTAGGAAGCACCCCTCTTTCGCTTCCATAAGCTTTGCTTTAACAGTTGGCTGTAGATCCTTTTTGGAATAGTAGTCAACCTCATCAGATTCATCAGATTCCTCAGATGCTTCAAAGGCCGTCTGGTCAACAGACAAACCAATAACTGAAGCATTGTCTGAAATTGTGACAGATTTTTCTGTTTTTTGAGTGTCAACGTTTGTACTGGTCATGATCTTATCATCTTCCTCTGTCTTATAAGGCTTTTCTTCTGTGGGGGAATAGCCACTGCTTGTTGGCACAGAGTGTGTCGGTGATGCCAGTTTCATGGTGCTGTCATCTGGACTTGGACATCTTTCCTCACTGTCTGGCCTGGAGTGGGACTCTAATCCAGGGGAGAACGACTGAGGAGGTGTAAGAGGCTTCACTGCAGCACCACTCTTCATCTGGTCTTCATTAAAGAGATGCTGGTCTTCCTCGTCAGCCTGTGTAGGAGAGTACTGCAGGGCAGAGGAAGGAGAAGCCATTATGGGAGAGGATGACTTCTTCTCCTGGAGCATCATGGATGCTGCATGTTCATAGCCCTCTTGGAGTTTACCCAAAGGAATGTCGACATTCGGTGTCTGGTCCTCATCCTCATCTTCCTCTTCCTCTTCTTCTTCATTCAGTGATTTGATCTTTTGCTCAGCCTCCATTTCAGGAATATTGGGTTGGTACTCGTCCGATGAGGGAGACTTGAAACATTTGTCATCTTCCAGAGAGGATGTGGGTGAGATTGTCCCTGCTGAGTGAAGATAGTCTTTCCCGTGGGTAGCCTCTGCACGTGAGGGGACATTGTTAACAGCATCCAGCAGGAGAGAGTTCCTCCCTGCCTTGTCAGTCTGGGGTGCTGTCACAGACGCTATGGACTGGTCCTCAGCTACAGACGTGGCAAAGGAGGACAATTTGTCATATTCTGTGATGGATGTGGCAGAGGAGATATGCTCCTCCTCTGCAAGTGGAGCAGCAATGATGGCAGGGTATGGGGCAAGCTCATGGTCATGACCCACCACAAAGGTTTTTGGTTTGGCATCAACTGCACCTGTCATGGCAGAGCTTTTCATCTCTTTAATCCCATGCATGGAGTCAAATGTCCCAGGGACATCAGGGACAGAAATGTCATAGGCAGCCACATCATATTGAAGTTGTGGGACTCGATCCTCCGTTTCTTCATGGATCTCCTCATCAGAGATGGTCTGTTCAGTCTCAGAGTAGCCGGGGATTGTCTCATCTTGAATGTAGGAGAACTGCTCAGAGGCGGAAGCTGCTAAGGGGGCTGCGCCTAGTTTTTGCTCACTTGTATTAACATCCCACCCCTTTCCAGATTTTTCCTTTATAGCCTCCTCTGTTTTATATTTAAGTACCTCATCATCTTCAGTTCCTTCGAGTTCAGCTTTTTCGATGACATCACTATCCTCCTCCGAGCTGTCACTCTTTTTTGACCTATCTTTTATGTCATCTTTCATTGGGTAGTTGTCATATTTCTCCATAGTCTCCTCTTCATACTTCTTATCAAAGCCACTGCTGACTTCTTTCTTTTCAGAGACTGGCATTTGTTGTGATGCACCCTTGTGTTTGTTGTCTTCTTCTCGGCCTGGGGATTTGTCATCTGGGAATGTGACTTCCTCATCAGATAAGACCATAGAAGTAAGTTTTGTGTCTGTGTGAGCTGGATGCCCAGACACTACGTCATTCTGGACAGTCTCACTGCTGAGTTTGGCCAGCTCCTCTTGTTTCAGAGTCTCAAAGTCTTGGGTGAGATCTTCAGGGGATGACAGGATGGACCTGTCTGGTGAAGCAGCTGCCACTACCGCTTCAGGAATGTTCTTTGCGACTGGCTTTTTCACAGCTATTTCCTCTTTACCTGCTTTATTTTTATCTGTCTTAGGTTTAGTCTGAGCCTTGGCTTTGTGCAGAGTTCTTCTCACTTCCGGTGTTAGTGGTTTCAGGTCAGGTTTAGTGATTTTTCTCAGCTCTGGTTTGCTTGGGTCTTTCTTTTTATCTTCCTTGACATTATGTTCTTTTTTCTCTTCTTTTCTGATATTTTCATCCTTCTTTACTTCACGTTTCTCTTTCTTCAAGTCTTTCTTCTCATTATCTTTCTTCTCATCCATTTTGGATGTTTTGTCCTGCTTTATAACTTTCTTCTTTTTTTCCAGTTTTTGTACCACAGGGGCCACCTCGCTATTTTTTTGTTGCTTGGTGGCTTTTAGACTTTCACTTTTCATTTTCTTGTCTTCTTTCTTTTCTACTTTATTTTCTATCATTATGTCTGTCTTGGATTCATCTTCTGGCCCAGTAGCTTCTTTCTTGGATGCCTTAGAGTGTGGTTTAGGGGAAGACTTAAGACTTTCTTTGCTATCAGTTCTTGACTGTATCTTAGTTTGTTTAATGATGGGAGGCGGTGCGACGGATGTTATATCTTTTTGGGTAGCCACTGGGTATCGCAGGAAATCCAAGTGTTTTAGTTTCTCAAGACCCTCAAAGATTTTGTTCTGTGGAGCATTCCCAGGAAACAGCACCCTGACTATCTTTTCTGTGGGGCGATGTGGAATCCAAACAATGAGGGCTGTAACTGATGTCAAGTAGGGAACCGATATTTCTCCTTCTTTACCACTGGCCATCACAATCCCCGTCTTGGCCTTGCTGTTTCCAGCCCATTTCTGCATTAGAAATTGCATCTCTTTGCTTTCTTTGACAGGGTTTAGAACATACATATCCAACTTTCCAACGCCAAGCTTATGGAAAAGTGTGACAGGTTCAATGGTGTTGCTGACCACCCTATGAAGAGGTTCAGGTGTAATACCAAGCTTGTTCAGGTATTGCAATGTAAGGCATGCTTCCTCGATGCTTCGCTTCACTTTCAGTGTGGACTCAGGCATCCGAAGCTTCTCAGGAACATTGAAAAACACAATCCCAAGCTCAGGAGAAATCAGGTTCTTCATCCAGTCTCCATTGGTACTGGAGCTAGATTTATGGTTCTTCTCTTCCTCCTGCTCTGCAATCTTTCTCTGAAACAACCCGTTGATACCAGGGAGGTTGTCTGCTCCAATATGGGTGAGCAGGACAGAGTCGATCCTGTCCAGGTGGCGAACCAGCTTCCAGAAGCAAGACTTCCGCTCTGACCCTCCATCCACCAGAATGTTGAATCCATTGACAGCAAACAGAGCAGAGTCTCCTCTTTCCCCAGGAAAAATGTAGCAGCACGGTTTGGACAGCTTCAGAAACCCACCAGAGGTTGGTGGTTCCAAGAGATCAAAAGGTGATGGCACATCCACTGTCTTTGATACATACTCGGTGAACTCTGATACTCCGTCCATGTCAGGGAGGTGAGGTTCTGGATTCAGTCTGTATTCTAAAAAATTCTTGAGCAGGTTTTGCTCTTTGCTGTAGCCTAGGGAGCTCCAGCCTCCGTCCCCCTGACAGGAAACAGTAAGTCTGGGCTGCTGTTCTGAAGAGGCGCTGGAGAGAACTTCAATCACCTGGAACGTAGGAGGTGGAAAATAAGCAAATCCCTTCAAGCACAGTGTCAACACATGTTTTGAGGAAAAAAGTACATCAGGTTCACCTGAGGATGAGAGATGATGTCAGAAAAGTGCTGCCAGGTGAAAGCTCCAGCTTGCAACAAAATGTCACCGCCCTGCTCAGAGCTCTGGCCACTCAGTATCAGCAACTTATTCCCCGAAAGGTCAGTGATCAGAGAGCGGACCTGGACACAACAGACAGACAATAGCCAACAACATCAGTGTTCAACATCAAAACAAAAAGCCTCTCAAGTGGAAGGAGCAGCGGCACCTTCTGTAAAGTAGTTAAAAAAAAACGACATGTACACCAGTCTGATGTTTACCCATGTGTCTTTTGAAGTTTTGGCTCGTTGTTACAAATCTACTTTTGGCCTTTTATCCCATGCTGTGACTTTTGATCAAAGAGTGACTTTTCGTTATTTCATACAAACACACCCTAAAATCACTTCTAAATGAAACAGCAGCAGTTGCATGAAGCGTTACGTTACTGAGTTTTCACATAACTCACCAACTTATATTTTATTCACAATGACTAAGCAGCTGCTGAGCAGAAGCTGCATAGTAACAGTTGCTAAGTATGGACTGGTTGATCACCAATTAATCCAGGCAACCTGATGATTTTTTTCATAATCAGTAAGATTCATATTGTCACCCAGTGGGGTTCTTTTTTCTCGATTATGAAATTTAATATATGATTAATCATCATAACACTGAACAACAGATTAATCTGTAAAGAAAAGAATCATTAATTGAAGCCTTAGTGAACTCTGTAAGGGCCCGGTCACATGGCACACGGCAATAGCTGAAAGAAGGAAAAAAGTCACAAAGTCACAAATCATCGAGAAAAGGTAGACGAATGATCCTGCATGTTTTCCCATCACCAAAAAGCCTGCGAATCAAGAGCACATAAAGGAACAAAACAAAATCAAAACTAACAAAAGAAAAAGGAAGCAAACGTTGACCTTGCCGCTTTAAACAAAGTCAAACAATTCAGTTAATTTTTTGGAAAATCCGTGATCGGTGGCATAGACAATTTGAACCCGATAGCTGGGCAGAAATTTGTTGCTACCTGCGGCTTAGAACACTGCGGAAGAGAGCTCTGTCAAACAGCTCAGCTTCAGAAACCTCCCCTTCCCCTCCTCATGCTCGGCAGCAAACAAACAAAGCAGAAAGCAAGCAGCAGCAGAGAGGTTTCACAGTGGCTCCTCTCTGGTATTGGAAAACATTTCAGGTTGTATCAGTATTTTTCGATACTTGAATTGCATCTGTATTGGAAGCCGATCCCAATACTGGATTGGATCGGTCGCATCCTTAGGATCTGGTTGTCTTGACAACAACATGTGCGCACACGCAGGCCAGCCACAAACGGCTGGAATGTGCATAAACAGTTACAGTAGTTGATAAAACGTTCTTGCTTCTATTGATTCTGTATAACAACATTGCTTTTCATCCCACACATGGACGAGTCATCAGCAATATAAGGATGTTACGTGCAGCTCGTCAGAACTTTAGTTACTGATCCATTCAGATATCATCAACATTCGTGCAAGACGTTGGACTTGGGAGGTTGGACGAAGTTGGACGACAGTGACGCGGAACGCTGACGTTATGGGAATGATCAAGACAGAAAGCAAAATGAAATATGGACGAATTGACGTTGTTGGGATTTGTTCACATTTTTTAACAGTTTGAAAATTCTGGCGAAGCACCAGCTATAGGAACGAAGCTGGACGACGGTGAAACGATGTCAACGTCGGTCCAGATTTCTTGTTTCGTTTTAGCTTTAGTGCCCTTCGTTAGTGCTGTGTGACCAGGGATTAACAGACTTAGATAAAGTTCAAATACACCCTACAGTACGGGGGGAGTCAGACCCAGTAAATACTGGGGTTTGTAATCCAGTTTGAGCAAGATTCGGGCCAAATCACGCTCAAGCCAGATAGGTTTTTTTCTGAATCTGAACGGCGCAAATTGGATCTAAGCCAAACCCTATCGCTTTTAAATCCAATTTGCCATATTAAATTTAAATTTAATTACCTCTGCGGTTATGTTTTCACCCCTGTTTGTTTGTTTGTTTGTCTGTATGTGAACAGCCTATAACACCATAAGTCAATTGTCAAAGTCAGGAAAAATCTTGGAAAACTGCAAAAATCCCTGTCGTTTTACATTGAACAAATTTTCAACAATTCATAACTGTCAAAAAAGATCTAATTTCTTTCATATTTGACAGCTTTACGTAGGATGGTATCTTTTATTGACTGACAAAGCTTGATGGGGATCTGATCCGGATTGTGGATTTTGTGGACATTTGAATTTGATATTAAAAAGCTCATTTGGTGTATATTTTGCATTATATCTCAATGAAAAGTGCCTCAGTCACTCTCATTTTTCTGTTATGGATTTACCTTCACCACTACAATTGGTTAGAGGTTCCAATTTTATGCCCGTTTGTCTATCTTCCAGTTATCAGTCGAAAACTAAGTGCCAAAAAGCAATGACAAACTGTGCATATCCCGGTGTGTAGTGAGCACCTTGTATGGCAGCACCCTGACATCGGGGTAAATGTGAGGCATTATTGTAAAGCGCTTTGAGCATCTGATGCAGATGGAAAAGCGCTACATAAATGCAGTCCATTTACCATTTATATTAAAGATAAACAATGTTCTGTGAAAATTATCTAAAAAAGAATTCAAAAACAGAAAAAATTGGAAAAAACCCCAAGCCTGACAATGCTACAAAAAAACTTCCATTCAGTTACATGAACTAAATACATACTCCTGACATTTGATCACATCTAATTTTGCTGTGGCTCTACCCAGTTGCCTGTTTGGCTGGGGTTTTAGGGTTTTCAGTTATTTGGTGACTTTTGAATTCTTTTAGTATTATCATATTCTGTAGGTAGTCAGTTTTTTAAATATTTATTATTTTCGTATTATTATTTTTTATTTTATTTATTATTATTTTTGTGTAAATGGTAAATTGACTGTATCTATATAGCGCTTTTCCATCTGCATCAGATGCACATAGTGCTTTACAAATAATGCCTCACATTCACCCCAATGTGGGGGTGCTGCCATACAAGGCGCTCACTACACACCGGGAGCAACTAGGGGATTAAAGACCCTGCCCAAGGGCCCTTAGAGATTTTCCAGTCAGGATGGGATCTGAACCGAGGATCTTCTGATCTCAAGCCCAACGCTTTAACCACAAGTTGAAATGCAAATGAGGCTAGAATCCGGATAACTCGGTGATCATGGCATCAAACTTCCTCATTGCATTTGTGTGCCCACAGCATCCTCTCCACTGTGGTAGCATTAAGTGTGGCTGCAACGGTGAGGACAGCAAACAAGCTTCTTTCTCTGTGGTGCCTTCTGGCCAAGAAAATCCGCTTGGTGCTTTCCCTTTCATGTGTCACACACCAATGCTTGAATCTCCAGATCAACAAGCGCACACACTCGCACTGACACATCCCTTTCAGTTTGAGCCATAATGATTTTGGACACGTGTAGGACTTGAAAAAGAGATCTCAACACTCTCCAGCTAAACTGAACTCAGCTCAAGCCAGACTGCCAGCCCGAGCCTGAATTTACCTCACAGCAAGAAGGTCCTGGGATAGCTTCACACCTGGTCCTTTCTATGTGGAAGTTCCCCCCATGGGTTCCCTTGGGGTGTTCCGACATCCTCCTACTTCCAAAGACATGCAGGTTAGGTGAACTGGAAACTTGAAATTGTCTGTAGGACAGCACTTTGGCTTAGTGATTAGTACTGCTGCCTCACAGCAAGAAGGTCATGGGATTGATTCCCACCTGTGGCCTTTCTCTGTGAAGTTTGCATGTTCTCCCCGTATTTGGGTGGGTTCTCTCCAGGGTGCTCCGGCTTCCTTCCACATCCAAAGACAAGCAGGTTAGGTGGATTGGAAAGTTTAAGTTGTCTATAGGTGTGCATGCGACAGACTGGCATCCTGTCCAGGGTGTACCCCGCCTCACACCGTATGAGTGCTGGGATAGACCCCAGCCCCCCGTGACCCTTAAATGGAGTAGGCGGTTGAAGATGAGTAAGTGAGTGAAATTAACCGTAGGTGTGAATGCAAATGTGTCTGAGTTTGTCTGTGTATATGTGACACTGCAACTGACTGGCATCCTGTCCAAGGTTTCCCCCACCCCTCATCCTATGACTGCTGGGATAGGCCCCAGCAGCCCGCGACCCTTAATTGGAGTAAGTGGGAAGAGAAAATAAATGAATGAATGTTGTTCAAAAATGTAGGATGATTGTGTCACACGTCTGTTTCTTCACATGGACAATTGGAGACGTATGGCTGAAGGTGTTGTACAAGGGGTTGGTATGACTAGTGCAACGCAGGGAACCAATGGTGATTGGGCAAATTTGTAGAAAAGTTGCATTGATTGGAAAAAAGTACAAGGTTGCACAGGAATTGGCTGAATTTACAATAACTATTCCATTTGGAAGATCCCAACTTTGTTGAAGGACTGGCATTCTGGTCAAAAATAGTGTGCATAAACAACAAGCCCAAAAGTTAAGTCTTGATCAACAAAATTTGTTAAATATGTTAAATAACCACTAATAATTGCATTTCACCAGCGGTGTCACTGTGGACCTTCAGCTCAATGGGACAAAATATTTTCTGTTAATCAAAGGAAAGATGATCACTCAAAGGACAGACAGGCACCTCCCACTGGGACTAAAAGGTGAATGAAACATCTCACAGTGAGCCATATAAACTGAGTGACTTGGACCAAAAACCCTGAATGCAGAAAGGTCCTGCAGGAATGTAAGTGTGTTTGTGTGTGTGGCACAGATATGACTCACCTCTGAGGCAGCAGTCTCCTCGGACGGATTCACCAGCACCACTGTCTCAAGGACATCGCTTCGATACTGGAGAACCCGCTGGCCTACAAGACACAAGTGACAAAATGAGGCACTATACCCATTCTTCAAATAACATCCTGTTTGGCATTAAAAAAGTAAATCTCAATCTAATGCAAAAAATAGCTCCATGTTTTTTGGATGTAGAGCAGTTTGGATATGATGCCAGGTACATATGTTGTCAGATATACATTTGGCTGTTTGTTTTCTTGATGCACATTCTGTTCTTCAGCATTATATCTTCAGATTGGGTATTTGTCACACTTTTAAAGGTTTAAGATCAAATTAATTGTTTTCCATATCATTTTCACAGCTACCATACATAAGTTGCATTTCATTTTTTAATTTATTTGTTAATATTTTGGGAGGTCCTGCAACTTATACTCTAGTGCGAATGGAGAATAGGTCATGTTTTCTATGTACAGTGCTTTGCAAAAGTATTGGGCCCCTTGGTATTTCACACATTTTAATTTATTTATGCCATTTCAAATACAAAAAAGTAAATCAGGCTTCTCAAATATAAAAAAATTCTAAAATGATCTTCCTTAAACTCAAAGCAAATCTCTATAAATTGGTATAAATTAATAAAAAATATATAAAAGCCGAGATGATAGGTTGCATAAGTAATGGACCCCTTCGGTATAAGACCTGTAAATAATCAACTTCATTGCCAGTTTTCTTCAGACATGTCAGGGGATGGATACATAAACATTTCCAAGTCACTAAATATGTCTTGGACTTTATTTACATCAGTTATGAAGAAATACAGAGTGGCATTCTCTGGTAAATCTGTATGGAGTAGACATTTCTCAAAAACTGACTGTGAAAAGAGAAGAGTGAGGAAAGCCACCCAGACAACCCAGAAGACATAAGATTCTGTGGCTGTGACTGGAGAAATTGTGCATAGTACATGTTTTGCATTTTGTATCCCCAGTTACACAGCTTCATGATGAAGTGGTATAGAGGAGGATTGAAAGAGGAGGAAAAGAAATGACAGTAATAAAAAGTACACTAATTTGAGAAATGATGTGGTTTCAACACTCAGAAACATAAAGAAATATTGATTTGGATGCACTGGCAGCTCCATGGACACCTGAAGGTTAAATTTGAACCTCATAATTTGATATGGATCCACATTCCTGAATCATCCAGCAAGTGTGAGCGACCGACTGCAAGGTGGCAGCACAGCCCCTCATGTGTTCCTTTTCCCTCAGACTCCCGAACAGTGTTTAAAAGAATATGAAACTAGAGTACTGCGCTCATAGAGCGCAAACTTCCAACTACACTCCAGATCAGATCCAGATCAAATTTTATGTTTCGATAGAGCCTGCTCATCTGCGACTCACTATCAAACATGAGGGACAGAAGCATTTTTTATTGATATAATACAAAATATCGATCACATGAGCTTTTCAATGGTAAAATGAAATATCCGCAAAATCCACAATAGGGATCAGATGCGGATCAAACTTTGTTCGTTGAGAGTGACGGTTTACACCTCATTGTCACAAGTGAGAGTCACTGAGGCACTTTTGATTGAGATATAATGAAGATTCTAATCCAATTACATTTTTTTCCACAAATCTGACGGGTTAATCGTGTGAGATTTCACATTTCGTATATCGGGTGGAAAATCGCAAAATATTCGACCATTTCACATTTAATGTATTACTCCATGCCCCAACTGGCCACACGCGCTGCTACGCAGATGTCAATATTGCCGCTGTTAGCTGAGAGCAAGAGAAAGTCGCGTCCCGACGACAATGCCGAAATGGGTGAATTTAAGGTACCATACGAAAGTACTGATTCTGATATAGAATTATCGTTTCACATTTGGATTTGATGGATTTTCACATTTGATGGATTACTCCGTGCCCTGACCGCTGTTGGAGCATTGCTGCCTTGACAGTAAGCCTCGTAGACAGAATTACCTACAGAAAAAAAAAAATGTGCAAACGATGGAATTGGATTAGAATGGGAATAACTCCCTTGTGTCTGATTTGTGGACATTCATGCTGGATTACGGTGGCAAATATCCGTAAAACTCCTTTTTAGCTCAATTTGCGACCGTATAAACAGCATGACCGTCCGCAAATCATCAGACACAACAGGGTTATTCCCTAAATGTACATCAAATCTGGTTCAGATCTGGATCTAACTTTGTGAGGTGATAGTGAGTGCCAGTCTGCACCTCGCTTTCAAATATGAGAGTGATTGGGGCAGGTTTGATTAAGATACAATGTGAAATATACTTTAAATGGGGTTTTCAATGTTAAATTTAAATGGCTACAAAATCCACAATTCAGATCAGATCCTGACCAAACCTTGTAAGTCGATAAAGGATACCATCCTATGTAACACGCTCAATTATGAAAGAAATATGATCTTTTTTGACAAACTTCTGAATTTTTGAATATTTGTTCAATGTTAAAGATAAGTATTTTTCCAACATTTTTCCTGGCTCTGACCTTTGACCTATAATCTTGAATCAGTTCTTGCCCATGAGGATACAAATCCGCTGTTAAAAAAATTCATGACAATATATGTATGAAAAACTGTGGGTTACAGGCTGTTCATAAATAGACAAACAAACAGGGGTGAAAATAAAAGCTCCATCCAACTTTGCTGGTGGAGGTGGTGGACTGACTGACGTGGCAGAAAACAAAGCTGAGAAGTTACAGTGAAAGATGTGCTGGGATAAGACAGAGTGTAAAGTGTTAATATGATGGGAGGGTTTAACGTCCTTTTCTGTGGGTTCGTCTGTGTTTTGGCACAACAAATGGACGACTAACTGGATGGACAAACGTTTTCTTATCCTTGACTTCTGACCTTGACCTCTGATCACATGATGATTATGCAAACCTTTGTAGAATAAGACATCAATATAGACAGTCCAGGGATGACACATAAGTGTATAGAGCTGTAAATGTGATGACACTGTGACCTTGACCTTTTTGGTCCTACAAATATAGTGCAGGTCCAAACTCAGCCGGCTCACACAACAAAATGTTCCTCACTGAGAATAACACAGTCGCTCACAATGAATTACGCGTGGCGTTGTAATATCCTGTCTTCCATTATCTGCCGTTAATCTGCAGGTTTGTCCGTGCGCAACCTCCTCCCTCCCCACCCCTCCGACTTCTCTTTTGTGTTTGCCATCTCATTTCTCTGTTGGCTCCAGCTGAAGCCCCACCAGTTTAATCCTGTCAATACACATCCGCAACAAAAAGGCAAAAAAAAAAAAAAAAAACACCTCAGCAGCTGTTGCTATGGGGACGCATCTTACTTGCTGAGTTACACTGACCCAGTCTTTGCTAAGGGAGACGCATTGCAGCATTTCTACAAGAGGGAGGGGAGGACTGTACTGCATGAAAGTACGTATGCACACAGCATCATGCACGAAGTGAAAGCAAGTGCAGAGGCAGCAGCAGCAGCGGCTTTCTAAGCACAGAGACAGGGATGCAGCTTGAGTTTAAGCGATGCTGGTTCTTCTCCACCTCAACAATAAGAAAAAGCTGTCAAAGGAAAAATAAATACAGCAGCCAGAAGTGAAAAGGTGTGAGGTGTTAGGTCAGTATGTGTTACACTCACACATATGCAAAGGGGGCGTGGCACCTGGGGAATACAGCCAGTCCACCAAAGGAAATATTACTTCATCAGCATGCTGCTGTGGCCTAGTTTCACAGATACTGGTGTTTTACCGCCACATTCAACACTGAAATATGTTTAGAATTTTCTCAGCTGATTATACAAGTTTAACAGATCTGATCGAGTAAACATAGGAAGAGCTGAGCAGAACGGCACTCTGTTGGCTGCTGAGCCACGCCTTCTGTTACACCTGTTGACCTCATGAACTAATTAGCATGAGTTAATATGATTTGTGTGGTAATTGTTATCCTTAAAGGACCCTTCACACATAGTATAAATAAGTACAACTCAGGGGGACTCCCGTCGGAACAGCTCGTATGAGCGAACCACGCAAACATCATGCCAACGGGCAGGCATGCACGATGCCACTGCGACGATTCGTGTATGCGGGAATACAGTGCCAGCGGCTGCACGATGTATAACCACATATTGCAGCTGCTGTAAAGAAAAAAAATAATTAAAAATTAAAAAAATTCATGCTGCGATGGTTTCGTGCATGCAGGAACACAGCAGGTTTTCACAGATGGTGTGAAAATAAAAAAAAAAATAAAAAAAAATTACCCACCCACGGGACTCAAACCTGCACTTTCCAAAAACTCTGACTGCCAGTCAGAAACTTTACCACTGAGCTACCATCACTGTCCTGTGAAAGGTGCGGGAAAGTGCCTGATATAAGGAAGGACACGGACGTATTAAAAAAAAATAAAACCACACACCATATAAAAACACTGCATTTTATTGAGTCCCTCTTATCAAGCGGACAATACAAATATGATCCGTCTGTTCCTCTGTACATGACCCATGGTCACAGACATACAGTCATGAAATGACATGAATGAGAAGCAGTGTGCTCTATCATGTCCATATCTATTGGTCCAGAGTGTCCAGCCGGCCCTGCGCGTGTGTTCTGCGTGTCTTGTGGACGGCGCGCCACAGGACAGACACCGCGTCATGTGGAACAGCGCTCACATGGGTGATGTGACAGTCAGATCGCCCGCTGCATGTTATGATCTGACGGTCCATTTCACCTGGGGTAGCCTGTCGCCACAGCGATATATGTTTTTATCTATGTCCCCGTGAGGACAGCAAGCAGGCACAGTGGGCAGTTGTTAGTCCATGTCCGTCCAAACACAGTATGTGTTCCCCAGCCATGACGTCCAGATCCCCACAGCTGCTCCTGTCAGCGGCCACACCCCATCAGTTCAGGGCACACAGGGCACAGTGTCATTGTGTCTGTTTGCAAAGCCATACTCGCTTGACACTGACTGTCTGCTGACTGTTGTCATTTTAATAGTGCGAATGTGTCACCTGAAATTTGGCCAACACCTGCCGTGAGAGGATTCGATGGGCTTGCACAACGCACACTGTTTTTCACCCGCTGGTGTGCGCAAATAGTTGTAGCAACAGGGGTACGAGGCGTTAGTGGCAGCTATGATTTTACAACCCCAATTGCAATGAAGTTGGGACGTTGTGTAAAATGTAAATAAAAACAGAATACATTGATTTTCAAATCCTCTTCAAGCTATATTCATTTCAACCGACCACAAAGACAAGATATTTAATGTTCAAACTGATAAACATTATTTTTTTTGTGCAAATATTTGCTGATTTTGAAATGGATGTCTGTAACACGTTTCAAAAAAGTTGGGACAGTGGTATGTTTACCACTGTGTTACATCACCTTTCCTTCTAACAACACTCAATACTTATTGAGTGTTTGGGAACTGAGGACACTAATTGTTGAAGCTTTGTAGGTGCAGGGGTCGAAATACATTTTTTTTACCTAAATTCCCTAAATAACATAAATAATATCCTAAATAACCTACTTGCACTGGTGCTAGTAACAAAAAATTACTTGCACCAAAAAAAAGTTACTTGCACAACAAAAAGTCACTTTCGTCACTTTCACACCGGGCCCACTTCAAGTTGCTTCTTCCTATGGCATCATGACTACACAGGAATGTCTGCGTCAGGTGCGCGCAGCAGGGGGCAGAGAGGAGGTGAGAACGCAGCCTGCAGCCAAACTGTGCACTCTGATTTCTCTTCTACTGCTGCAGGTCTGCGCTCTGAGTTCTGTTATAGTTTATCTTTCCTCCTGTGACCGTGACATGTGCGCGCGCGTGCATGCAAACAAACCGTCCGTGAGTAAATGTGGAGATGTCTGGGGTTATACTTCATGTGGACATGTCCTGTCTCTGGCAATCAGTCTGTGAGCAGGACTTATGTCCTTTTTTTAACACAGTGATGACAGAGTTTGAGCAGAGAGCAAAGAACTAACAGCCTGCAGCCAGACTTTTTTTTTTCACGTGCGCGCGAACGAATCGTCACAGCAACTCGCTCCATGTGTGAGAGTCATAAAATGCAGGGAAGACGAAGACAACACAATGGAAATTGTTTTTTTCCTTATTTATTCCTTTACTGGTTCATTCTACTGGTGCTTATAGTTGATAAAACTTGGATAAAGTTACTTGCACCAGTGCTAGTGAAGTATAAAATTACGTGCACCGCTCGAATAATACGTGCACAAACTAGCACATGCACGTACTATTTCGAGCCCTGAGGTGGAATTCTTTCCCATTCTTGCTTGATGCACACCTTCAGTTGTTCAACAGTCTGCGGTTTCTATTGTCGTATTTTACGCTTCATAATGCGCCACACATTTTCAATGGGCGACAGGTCTGGACTGCAGGCAGGCTAGTCTCGTACCCGCACTCTTTTACTACAAATCCACGCTGTTGTAACACGTGCAGAATGTGGCTTGGCATTGTCTTGCTGAAATAAGCAGGGACGTCCCTGAAAAGGACGTTGCTTGGATGGCAGCATGTGTTGCTCCAAAACCTGGATGTACCTTTCAGCATTGATGGTGCCATCACAGATGTATAAGTTGCCCATGTCATGGGCACTAACACACCCCCATACCATCACAGATGCTGGCTTTTGAACTTTGCGCTGGTAACAATCTGGATGGTCTGTTCCATCTTTTGTCCAGGGGACACGACGTCCATAATTTCCACAAACAATTTGAAATGTGGACTCATCAGACCACATCACACTTTTCCACTTTGCGTCTGTCCATTTCAAATGAGCTCGGGCCCAGAGAAGGTGGCAGCGTTTCTGGATGTTGTTGGTGTATGGCTTTCACTTTGCATGGTGGAGTTTTAACCTGCACCTGTAGATGTAGTGACAAACTGTGTTAACTGACAATGGTTTTCTGAAGTGTTCCTGAGCCCACGCGATAAGATCCTATACATAATGATGCCGGTTTTTAATGCAGTGCCGCCTGAGGGATGGAAGGTCAAGGGCATTCAATGTTGGTTTTCGGCTTTGCGGCTTACGTGTAGAAAGTTCTCCAGATTCTCTGAATCATCTGATTATATTATGGACTGTAGATGATGGAATCCCTAAATTCCTCACAATTGAACATTGAGAAACATTGTTCTTAAACTGTTGGACTATTTTTTCACGTAGTTGTTCACAAAGTGGTGATCCTCGCCCCATCTTTGCTTGTGAACAGCTGAGCCTTTTGGGGGTGTTCCTTTTATACCTTCACCTGTTTCCAATTAACCTGTTCACCTGTGGAAAGTTCCAAACAGGTGTTCTATGAGCATTCATCAACTTTCCCAGTCTTTTGTTGCCACTGCCACTTTTAGACGTAGATTGTGGGGGGGTTCCCATGATGCACTGTTTCTTTCTCTTTTTGCTCCGTATGCATCACTCTGCATTTAATCATTAGTGATCGATCTCTGCCCCCCTTCACAGCATGTCTTTTTCCTGGTTTTTTCCCTCAGCCCCAACCAGTCTCAGCAGAAGACTGCCCCTCCCTGAGCCTGGTTCTGCTGGAGGTTTCTTCCTGTTAAAAGGGAGTTTTTCCTTCCCACTGTTGCCAAGTGCTTGCTCATAGGGGGTCGTTTTGACCGTTGGGGTTTTTCATAATTATTGTATGGCCTTGCCTTACAATATGGAGCGCCTTGGGGCAACTGTTTGTTGTGATTTGGCGCTATATAAGAAAAAACTTGATTGATTGATTGATTGACTGTCCCAACTTTTTTGAAACGTGTTACAGGTATTCATTTCAAAATGAGCAAATATTCAGTTTGAACATTAAATATTTTGTCTTTGTGGTGTATTCAATTGAATATAGGTTGCAGAGGATTTGCAAATCATTGTATTCTGTTTTTATTTACATTTTACACAACATCCCAACTTCAATGGAATTGGGGTTGTACACATTTTGCATACAACTCCTGCTTCATGCGCATTTGATGTGTAGTTCGACCAAATTCGCACTATGTGTGAAGGGGCCCTAACTGAACTGCCCATGTATGAAATTTGGTGGTTGCTGTTGTTGTTGTTGAGAATGCCTGTAGTGATGTCATGTCAAATGCTTTGAGTGGAATACAGGAGGTCCTGTACATATTACAGAAGACTGTTCACTCTACGTCCACCAGTGTAGATACTGAGCTGCTATGCTTGTTTCTCGGGATTAGATTACTGATTAATAATTCCAGGAAAATTTTCAACAACCTAAAGTCTTCTTTCTAGAAATCCCCACCCCCACCCCCCCACACACACTTTCATGTGGGGCCAAAGTACCCCAAGGTTGAGCAGTTTGGAGCTTAGGGACAACTCAACAATCAAACCTACCAAAATCGGCTAAAGAAAAATGATCTATCCATCCATCCATTTTCAATACCAACTTATTCCAGTTAAGGGTCACAGGGGGCTGAAGCCTATTCAAGCAGTCATAGGGCATGAGGCGGGATACACCCTGGACAGCATGTCAGTCTGTCTCAGGGTCACATCTCGACAAACAAACACTTTCACAACTACAGTCAGTTTAAAGTCAAATTAACAATGATATAAATTAGAAATGCAGTAAAACCTTTCAATTTGAGAAGTTCAATCAACTGAACACCAGGATTAAAGCAATAAATAAAGCTACAAACTAATTTTTTTTTTCCCAGCCCAAAGTTGTTAACCATCTACCTGTTCACAGCATCCCTTTGGCTTGATACATGGGCTCTTCCTATACGGTTTAATATAAAAGAAGATAGAAACAGCTAAGGAAAAAAGGGGTAACGTAAGTGTTCTCTTCTTCTGCTAAATAAGATTATTATATTTCAGTAACCCAACCATGCCACGACTAACCATTGCTGCCATTTTCTCATGCAGCCATCACATTCTAGAATAGATCTGAAGTACACTTTATTTAAATACTCCACACCAACAGCATTTTAAGGCGTCAGAATTTGAATGTTCATTGCATTTTAGGCATGCATGATGAGAATGAAAATTTGGTTAATCCTGCAGCTCTAATGCCTGTAGGACCCAATACCCACATCACCTGATAGTGAGACTATGATTAGAATCCCTTAATTCAGAGAGTAGCGACATGACGAGTCAAAAAAAAAAAAGGTCATGTGACTCCAGGTGCCATCTTAGGGCCACACTAGTGTTCACTGTTAATCTATCTGCATGTAAAATCCAGCTATTTTATTTATTTATTCGCTGAAAATGGGCATTTGGATGCACAAATAGACACAAGGGCTTCAAGATGTACAGAGTCCCTTCAGATCCGAACAGAAGAAAAATTTGGGAAAATAAAGTCAGCTGTGGACGGAAGCCGACATCATCGTCAAAGTTTTGAGAGGTAAATTTATTGTTCAATCCTATGTACAGTAAAACTCACCTAAACCGTCACTGTATAAACAGGATATTCTCAGTCACTAGACAAAAAAGTCCCAATGTTTTTGCATTGTTTTTCATGTAATAAACACCGTATATAACAGATTTTGTATAACGGATTTTTCACTCACATCGGTAAAATGTCCCGTCCAATCGCAATGTATTTCCATTAAACACCCCTCGCATGTGGGACCGGAGTCACTACCGTGATTAAAAGCCTGGCCGTTTATGTTTTTCACACCGTGTTCAGACTCTGACCAGCAGGCTGACGTCCACCTGTTAAATCACACACAAAAGGCTGTAATTTGACACTTTTCTGCTTTCACTCCTTCCTCTCCCATCATATTTTAATATTTTTTTCAGTGCACACGCTGATTACATTTCAGGATCACATACATTTGGCAGAAAAATCTGCAACTTTACAACATGTAGTTGGAAAAAGAGGAAATTGTACATCTTACCTTTGAATTAGAAGTGAGGATTGTAGAAAGAAAAGCCTTTTAAGAGTCACATTAATCCATAATAAAGCATAATCCAATGATGGAGAACTTTAAAACTATTATGCACGTCATTGCGTGATACGGAGTTACAGAGTTACAGAAGCTTAACTCGGCCTTTAAACTAATTAAATAAATCATCATAAATTGTAAATTTGATAGCTTAACTATTTTTATACTTATTTTGATAGTACCTGTACGTGTTGCTGTATGTGGTTAAATGATAAAAAAAGATGTTGAAAACATAAAAGGTTCATTCAGTAGTTGACCCCAAAATGGCGCCATGTTCTGAGTTAACACTACTCTCTCAATAAAGGGACTCTAACTATGACCACCCCTCTCTTTTTTACTTCAAGATTTGCATTGATCTTATAAAGTGTCTTTTAGTCCACATTTTGCACAACATGCTGAAATTTTTAGTATAGGTCCCCCCAACCCACCCAGAAATTTGAACTTTACTTCTGACCTTGATCTTTGACCAATCCTAACCAAATTTCTTCCCATTTATAGGTCTAAAGTACCTGAAAGGTGTGAGTGTTCTTAGGATACTGCTGCAAGTGCGGTATAGTCCTGAAGGCCTTGTGTGTACACTGACACCTGTCTGTGAGTGGGCAATATTTTCATGCAGCCATGTCATGATTAATGAGACCGCACCAAAAGCTCACATCATATAATTTGGCATGGACCTTCAGAGGATGCATCTTTACTGCAAATTTGATGAACCTGTCTGAAATCCTTGGAAAGTTATTGAGAGTACAGTCTTCATCACACAAAGACACTAATTTTGGTTCTGTGAACTTCAATATTTGGTAAAAGTCACTCATCAACGAACTTAACTTAGATCTTCAAGGGATCTGTCCCTGCTGCAAGAGTGTAGCCGTACCCATCTACTCATAAAGGTTACAAACACTTGTCAAACGGAGGGAGACTGCTGGTTAAACTGTGACCATTCTGACTGATAAAACAGCTGCAGCTTGATGAACATATTAAAGTTGATGTGTCAGACCAGAACTGGCCTCATACCTGGTGGGTGATAAATTACATGACGACCCAAGTGGATTAATTCTACAGTTACAGGTGTAAATCACATTGTGCACTGTTATTTTATAAACGCCCACACAACCCTGTTGTCAGATTTGACTGAGCATCACTAAACAGGAAAGACAATGTAGAAAAACCATTAACCTATTTGAAATAAAAGTGAGCTCTATTACACTGAGTGGGCGCTGAAGCGTAAGTGGACAGCAAAGCAGGCACTTGTGTCTGAGTCATGCACGATGGGAAATGGTTTGCAACTGTTACCTTTGAGCCTGGCAGTAAACAGATTTTTTTTTAATGTTTACTTGCTGCCAAGTGGAGACCACGTGCTCAGATGCCACCTGAAGCCAAGAGAGATATGAGCAGCCCAAGTGACTGTGTTTGTTTGTGACCCTCATGGCAGAAGTAGATCATGTCCCATATACAGTATGTCACTGTGTCATTCCACATGGCATGATTCTGCCACTGCCAAACTGCAGTAGTTCAAAGAGGAAAATGCTGTGATAATTCATCATTTTCAGTGCCAAGCAGAGTTGGGTATCGTTGAGATTTTTTATTATTGTGATACCAGTGCCAAACTGATACTTTTGAAAAGATACCAGCACCTAAAGCAACACTTTAAAATAAAAAAGTACAACCCAAAAACTGACTAAATGGTAAATAGACTGCATTTATATAGTGCTTTTCCATCTATATCAGAGGCTCAGAGCACTTTGCAATGATGCCTCACATTTACCCATTCACATAGACACACGCACATACCAATGTCAGGGTGCTGTCATGCAAGGTGCTCACTACACACTAGGAGCAACTTGGGGATTAAGGACCTTGCCCAAGGGCCCTTAGTGATTGTCCGGCCAGACTGGGGTTTGAGCCAAGGACCCTCTGGTCTGAAGCCCAACGCTTAACCACTAGACCAGAAGTAGTGAATGACCTTTTGGTTACAATGGATTTGGACACCACCACGGTTCTGGTGCTGTTTGATCTTAGTGCTGTGTTTGATACCGTGGATCATCATATTTTACTCGATAGGCTGGAGAATCACTTTGGGATTACTGGATGTGCCCTTGGGTGGCTGACGTCATACCTGTCCAGTTGTTCTCATTGTGGTTTATACAATAACACAACCTCTAACCTTAGTGACATGAAATTTGGGGTTTCACAGGGATCTGTCTTAGGCCCCCTGCTTTTCTCCCTTTATATAGCACCTCTTGGGCATATATAGTGTTTTGCTATTGCCTTTCACTGCTATACTGATGATACTTAATTATACATGCCAATAACTGCTGGTAATCTCACTCACATAAAATCCTTAGAAGATTGCCTTGCATCAGTAAGAAGCTGTCTAGTAACTTCCTACTTTTAAATTCTGATAAAACTGAAATGATGGTTCCTGGTCCAGCAAGACATCGGCATCAATTTGACCAGCTAGCGCTTGCCCTGGGGTTGTGTGTCATACATCATATGGACAAGGTAAGGAACCCTGGGGTAGTTTTTGATCCTATGTTGTCTTTTGACTTCCACATTAGAGATATTACGAGGACTGCTTTCTTCCATCTGCGAAATATAGCAAAGATTTGTCCCATCCTGTCTATGGCTGATGCTGAGACCCTGATTCATGCATTTGTCTCTTCTAGATTGGATTATTGCAACATTTTATTTTCTGGGTTGCCGCAGTCCAGAATCAGGGGTCTTCAATTGGTTTAAAATGCTGCTGCCAGACGTTTGACACAAAGCAGAAAGTTTGACCACATTACTCCCATTCTGGTGTCTCTTCACTGGCTTCCTATCTCTGCGAGATCAGATTTTAAGGTCCTGCTACTGGCTTATAAAACTATTCCTGGACTGGCACCAACCTATTTGGCTGTTCTACTTAAACCCTACGTACTGGCCCAAGCTTTGCATTCACAGGACGCAGGCTTACTTTGTGTCCCTAGGGTGAACAAAAAGTCTGCGGGAAATAAAGCCTTCTGTTATCGTGCCCCGGTCCTGTGGAATGCTCTCCCTGCGTTAGTAAGGCAGTCAGATTCTGTTGAGTCTTTTAAGTCACGATTGAAGACACATTTGTTTTCTATTTTATATGATTAACATATTGTTTTATTCTGCTTTTTATTCTTTTTACTTTTTATTATGCTTTTAATCTTTTAATTATGCTCTTTGATCTTTTGGTTTAATTTGTTGTTTTCCATGAAGCGCCTTGAGGCGGCACTGTCGTGATTTGGCGCTCTATAAGTTCAATAAATTGAATTGAATTAAATAATTTGAACCTCCCAAGTAATAGCACTTTTAGTCAACTGAGGTCCTGGAGCATGCAGAGGTGTCACAAGGTTCTGCATCCAACCCACCACGGAACATGGAATTTACAGAGGAATCCTGCAAATGGTGAGAGAAGCACCAAATTCAGCACAAATACTCCTTAGACATTACTCTTTTGAAAAAACCAACTGGCCACTTGAATTTTCAATCGGCAACCAAGTAGGGATCAATTGAACAATTACACAGGGGTTAAAATTAAAATATGCTCCAATCATATTGAAAACTACACATTGTCTGGTCACAAAAATTCCTAAAGGGAAGTTTGGACAATCTGTGACTGAATGTTATGGGGTTATTGGGTAAAAACAGCAAGAATGGTGACAAAGACCAGTTTCGGTTTGGACAGGGGTCAAAAGTTAGTTACTCCAATTTTGGTAAAAGTTAATCCAAATTATTGGTTGAGTTAAAAGGGTTTTAAAATGAACGTTTGCACCATGTATCATGCTTAGTTATCACATTACGGGGTAACGTGTCATGGAATCCAATGGACGTCGACATTGTTTGACCTTTACTTTGCAGACCAAGCACTCAACACAGTCAAAACTATTCCACTTTATAATCCTATAAGATAAACCAATAATTTGCACCACTTTTTACCAAAAATGGAGCTTTAATATTTGACCCCTGTACAAACTGAACTTGACCTTTGTCACCATTCTTGCTGTTTCTACCCCATAACTCCATAACACAACAATCGTTTTTTTCTTTCTTTCTAGAGTAAAGTCTAAGGAGTACGAGGTCTAATAGAAAAGTATCCGACCTTTTTATTTTTTCAAAAACCTGATGGACTTGAATCACGTGTGCTTGCATGAGCCAACCTTGAACCTTTATGCGCATGCGGGATTTTTTTCACGCCTGCCGGTTGCGCCATTTGCTTGTAAGCAGCCTTTGTGTGAGGATGGGTGTAGTCTCTCGTCGTTTTTTTCTTTGCAAGGAAATGGCGAAATGACTGGAGCAGCGCGACTGCATTAAATTTTGCCACAAAATGGGCGACAGCCAGGTGGAAATCATTCGGATTATTCAGATGGCTTTCGGTGACGATCCTCTGGGCATCACACAGATTAAGGAGCAGTACAACCGGTTTAAAGACGTCCACACAACGGTGGAGAGCGAGCCACGCTCCGGTCGGCCATCAACATGCTGAAATGACTGGATCATTTCCAAAGTGAACGCTGTGGTGATGTGGGACCGTCGTGTGATTATCCGAGAAATTGCGGAAGAGGTGGACATCAGCACTTTTTCAGCACATTCCACTGTGAAAGAAGATTTTGCCATGAAAATAGTGGAGGTGAAATTCATCGGCACGAAGCTGATGGCGCAGCAACAGCGCCTCCGTGATGAAGCCTCATAGGACATGCCCTGACATGTCCAGCTTGTCCACAATTTCTCGGATAGTCACACGACTGAAAAGCCACCGAAAGCCGTCTGAATCGTCCGAATGGTTGGCGAGCTGGGCATGTTACTGGGCATATTCCTGATTTTATAATTATGGCAATGGACAAAGACTTGGATCAGAAAAAGCTATATACGTGCATTGTTCATCTGTGGTCAGGTATGGAACTGGTTGTATGTCAAAGATCACCCAAAGACATGATACAAGAAAAAGGTGAGTGCACTTCAACAAGTCAGACCAATAGAAAATGCCTTAGGTTATGCGGTTATGTTTTAAACACATGCTGAAAGTAACTGAGCTCCACTGCAAAGTACACCCAACCCCATTTAATTTGTTTTTAAAAAGCAGGTTTGCGTTGTGTTTCTTGTTTCCACTGTACTGAGCCATGATTTTTGTGTACCATTACACCACTATTTTTTGTATGCCAATATAGCAATGAATTCAGCCCATCTTTAGGAACTGAACAATACCTTTCATTATTCTGAGAACATAGCAAATGTTCATGACACTCATGAACAAACATGGGTCAATAACTGGTTTCATGGTATACTGCGGTATGAAAAGGCCACGGTGTCAAAACCACTAAGATTTTCCATTATGCTGTCCCTACGGTATGAGCGGGTTATGAGAATTCTTGACAGACAGAGCAGAGGCAGCCGCTGCCGCCCTTCCCCCTGGCGCACACCTCTGTCTCTGTTTACAAACAGACAGCTAACGTTAGCTAGCTCTGCATCATGGCTGAAGGAGGCGAAGCCTGCACTGAACTTTTCCCTCCGTCTAAAAGGACCAAGTCGGCTTGTTCGTTTTATTTTCTGCGGAATAGCCCTTCAAACCAAAAATGGTGGCAACAAAGCACCGTAGCTATGGCCTGTGTCAGACTTGGAGCGATTCAAGATACCCGCAAACGATTACATGGAAGGAGTAAACTTTATCCCATCTTTGAAACCACTGAGAAGTACAAGCGGTGGACTCGATTTGTGCTTGTGGTCGACCATATTTCTCCCACAAACATGTCAAGAAGGACAAATACATCTATTCCAAGCACTTTGTTGGTGAAGCTGGGCCAAGTATTGAGCATCCGGAGTTCCGGACCGTATTCCAGCCATGTTTCTCCCTAAAGCCCCTTTCACACCGGCCCACTTCAAGTTGCTTCCCGTGGCATCATGACAACACAGGAATGTCTGCATCAGGTGCGCGTAGCAGGGGGGCAGAGAGGAGATGAGAACACAGCCTGCAGGTTCTCTGCACAGAGGAATCAGAGTGCACAGTTTGGCTGCAGCCAGACTGTGCACTCTGATTTCTCTTCTAGTTTATTTTTGTTCTTGTGCTGAGCTGCAGGTCTGCGTTCTGAGTTCTGTAATAGTTTATCTTTCCTCCTTTGACCGCGAGATGTGCATGCGCATGAACACACCGTCCGTGAGCAAATGTGAAGATGTCTGGAGTTATACTTGATGTGGATATGTCCCTCATAATGTTTTTAAATGTTCCAAGAGAAGTTAGTTCCCTCAAGTTCAAAGTTCTCTGTAGTGAGTTCCAGGCAGCAGGTGCGAAGTACATGAAGGACTGCTTACCTAACTCAGTGCGAATTTTAGAGACATTGAGCAAATAGCAATCATTGGAACGCAAGGAGTAAGTGCTCTGGGTTCTCGAAATGTAGCCACATAGATATTGGGGGAGTAGAACTAAGATCGTTTTGTAAATAAAAAATGCCAGTGTGAGAGATGACGTGCAGCCAATGAGGGCCACCCAACTCTGCTATATAAAGTGCAACAGTGAGTGAAGGTTTTGCAACATGTAACAAACCTCACGGAACTGTGATACACAGAGACAGAGTCCAGAGATTGGAGACAATTTGCAGGGGCATGCATATAAAGAAGGTCGCCATAATCCATTAAAGGAAGAAAGGTGGCAGCTACTAAATTCTTCCTCACGGCAAAGATAAAACATGTCCTGCTACGATAAAAAACCCCAGTTTTAGCTTTAGTTTTTTGGATCATGTTCTCTATATGAGACTTAAAAGAAAGCCTGTCATCAATCAGAACACCCAGATACTTGCAGCAAGGCACTGGCTCAATCATGTATCCTTGCAGGGAGAACACATTGAAGGGGGCTCGGGTCTCTTCCTGCCATTTGAAAAAATCCTAAATTTGGTTTTAGAAACGTTCACAACGAGATTTAAATTTACAAGCTGATGTTCCATAAGGTTAAAGGCGATCTGTAAAAAGCCAACGGCCTCGGCAAGGGTGCAGCCCCAATAGTAAATAACAGTGTCGTCAGCATAATAATGGAATTTTTATGTAAATAGCCATAATGTTGTTAAAGCACATTTTAAAGCTATACATAATACTGTGAAACCGCGGTATTTTTGCCCACGGTTATCATACCGTCCAAATCTCATACCAGCCTATGCCTACACATGAACAACATTTTCTATTTTCTTGTCTGATTAAAATTCCAAACATCACAGGACAAGGAGGTGAGGGATGGAATTCTGCCTCTGAAATTAGTGTTTCTCTGACATTATTATAGGCCTGGCAAGCTATCAGGCGATCATCATATGGCATATAACTATGGCCTCACCTCGGATGCTGCACTCACTGCAGTTTATTGTCTGGAATAAAATAAATGGGTTTCAGCTTCTTTTGTTTTTCACCACTTTCATCCCTGAATATGTCAATCGTGAGTCACTTTTGTGCGGATTAAAGTCACTAACTGGGACTCCTATCTTGTTGCGAGAAAGAAACGAGAATCGTTCTCCATTCTGTTCAAACAGCTCCAAACGCTGCTACTGGATTATGCATGCGTGTGCAATCCAACCACTACTATGCGCCTGACAGCACCTGCATGAAAACGCCTCACGTGGAACATTTTAATATATAAGTAGGTACATTAAGTTCATTGTGGACTCACAACGTTTGTCCTTTTTTCCATAAACTGCATAATCCAGAGTTTGACTGACAGAGCTCAGTGTGGAGTTCCAGTCGGAGGAGGACAAAGTGAGTTTTCTGAACCAGACAGCAGTCACTTTTTTTTTTTTTTACAGTCCCTGCAATGGTTTTTTTTTTAATCAGTTTTTATTTTTCATAGCTCTGTTGTTTTCTGGCAACTTCTACACTCTCTCTCTCTCTCTCTCTCTCCCTCTCCCTCCCTCTCTCTCTCTCTCTTCTACATGCCGCACAAGACATTATCTCTGTCCACGTCAGTCAGGCAAACATTAATGGTATGCTGTGTACGGATACATAACTGAAGTAAAGCTAACATGACTTATTTTTCCTCCAGCAGGTTGTGAAGGAGTGCACAAACCGCACAGAAACGCTAAATAACAGACGTAACACTGTTTTTGCTCATGATACCAAGCTATAAAAATGTACTGTGTGGTGTATTTCTGCAGAAGGCCACATGCAGATTATTTGTACCTGCTGGTTTCACTGTCAGATGCATGAACACTAATTTGCTGTTCAGGTCAACTCCAGGGAAATAACAAAAATGTTGAGCTGCAGCCTGTGGAGCAGCAATATTGTCTTCACTATATCAAATGTTCCCTGTGTGTGGTTGTGACAATCAATGGGCCAAATTACAGGACATGCAATACAGGAATTCCATTTCATACTGTAACTGTATAATTAATTTAAAGCTTGTATATAACCAGTGCAATTTTCAGAAGACATTTTTGAGACCTTAATATCTTTGATTTATGTTCCATATTTTTTTCAGTTGGCCATTTGGATGGCAGAAAGAGCAGCATAAGTCTATTTTTCAATCACTTAAAGGGGAATGCCAGTATTTTTCAGCCTGGGTTCTACTTTTTGAGTTCTTCTTTCCACTCGGAACAAAAACAAAACAAAACACTATTTTAATCTGTACGGTATCAACTTAGAACTCAAACATGGGCTAACTGGCTATATAATGTAACTGCATAGGGCAAGCTAGAAACACACAGTAAACAGTTTCTTGTCACCAAATGATCAGTTAGTTTACCGCTTACCATAGCCTCCAGTCCATCCAGCAGCACAGCTCTCCACTCAGTCATTATAAGTCAAATGCCAATGACGGACTCATTCCTGCGGAATGAGGTGATGATATCGTGACTAACCTGGTCTGTTTTTAACTTTGACTGCTGTTTTTGAGGTTTCATTTTTCTGTTAAAATATGATCGACTCTAGCTTAAGTATTCTGCTGAGGGTTTTATTTCTTTTTCCTGTATCCAGCACCAACTTCACTTTTGTTTTGGATGTTCTTAATGATAAATTCAAACTAAAAGCATGATGACATGAAATCCTGGACTTTTGATGGTGAGTATGATGGCATTTTCTCTTTTTTTTTTTTTTGTGGATTCATTCATGCATGAATGTTGAGCATCAGAGATGCACTTTACAACTTTAGATAACTTTAAATATATGAAGCACTGACACTAGGGGTGCACATCTATCCCTTTTAAAACAATATGATCAGCATCTAGATATAGGGGCTATGATATGACTCACAAAATTATAGTTTTTATTTTGGAATGATTTGTTTCAATGCGATTCGATTTAGTTGTGATACCATGCAACCCAATGCAATTCATTGTTTGATGTTAACATTCATTTTCCATCATACATATTTCATGACAAATCAGGGATCGTCGTCATTTTTTTCTACTGTGCTGCAGCACAACATTGGCTCTGCAGGCCTTTTGTTCACCACTGGGGGCAGCACCACACATAGTAGCATAAAAGTGCAGCAGAGAAGAAACCATCTGTTGTTAGCATATGATAAATAGCACAGCATAACTTTCCTGTTCTGAACCAGTATTTAATCCAGACGATATTAAACTGCAAACCAAACATAAAGTTCAAAGGGGTACATCCATCTGTTATACCACCTTAGCACTATTGGACATGTTGATTTTTTTTTTTTTTTTTTTTTTTTTTTTTTTAACGTTGCAAAGTTAGCATTCCTACAGCTACTGAAATTTCCCTTTGGGATTGTAAAGCTATCTATCTATCTATTCCTGTGACCAGTCTTGCCAGATCATTGCACTGACCTTTAACATTTACAGGAGTTTGACAATATGGAAGGAGCAAAGCAAAAAACTTCTAACCTCAACATCAACTGGTTCATACCACATTACGATTGATTCAGGAATCAATGTATCGATGCAGACATCTATTACAACCCCAGTTCCAATGAAGCTGGGACATTGTGTGAAATGTAAATAAAAACAGAACACAATGATTTGCAAATCCTCTTGAAAACCTGGATGCACCTTTCACCACTGATGGTGCCATCACAGATGCGTAAGTTGCCCATGCCATGTGCACAAACACACCCCCATCCAGGGGTCGAAATACATTTTTTAACCTACTTGCACTGGTGCTAGTAACAAAAAAATTACTTGCACCAAAAAAAAGTTACTTGCACAACCAAAAGTCAGTCTTATATCAACCTTAAAACTCCTCCTCCTCTGTGTCAGACTCTTCCTCTCTGGGGAGAATTTGAGGGGAGAGTAGCAGCAACAGCAGCACAGAGATTTATTTTTTTTTTCACGTGCTCGCGAACGAATCATCAGTGAAGATTATTTTATATATTAACTACACAGATGTATAATAAAACAAATGGTGACTGGTTTATAACACAATTATGACCAGTGATGCCGGTAATGCGTTACTTAGTAACGCGTTACTCTAATCTAACCACTTTTTTTAGTAACGAGTAATCTAACGCGTTAATCAGATTAAAGTTACTTCTCCACGTCACTGTGCGTTACTATTATTTTTACATTGTGGGTCGATAGCTGCATTAAACTTGGTCCGTGGGCAGGAGGTCGAGGTTCAACTGAACTGCCCACACTAAGCGAGCTGTGAGCTTTTCATCCGCAGTTTTCTGCAGCAGCTACGACTAGTCCTCACCTCTTAAAGCGCGGTGACAACAGCACACCTGCACTGAGCTTTACAAAGACATTTTTATGTTTTTTTCTCCTTTATTTAGAATTCTGAGCTGAGCCGCTCCGTATCTGCTCGCTAAAAACAGCTGATCCTTCGCGATGTGTCAACAACAACTAACACTATTTTCCATTCAAATGCACCTAAACTCTCTTTCTGAGGAGCACACGATGTGAAAACACAATAAAACTTTCTTACCTGTAAATCTGGTCGTGTTTTCTGCATAAATAAATGTTATCCATTCTTTGTGCTCCAACGCCAAAGCAGGGGCGAATCCAGATGGAAAGTGGGCGTGGGGCAAGGATGTGCTCCCCCCCCCCCACAACACCCCTAGATTAAAGGTCCAGTTTTGAAGCCTTTTTTGTTTTGTTGTGTGGGCTGCCCGAAGAGGAGGTACTGCTGGCCTACGCCAGAGGGCGCCCTGCCTGTAGTCGGGTTTCAGGCACCAGAGGGCGCAGTCACTACCCAGGAGCCAGGACTGACAGCTGTCAGTAATCATCATCACTGCACCATAAAAGCCTGGAGGAGACACCACATCTCTGCCGAGATAACTGTTTACCACACAGGTAATCCTCTCAGCCATTTTTTTGTGTCGAACGCACGTACCTTGTTTGTTCTGAACCTTTTGCAGGAGTACCTGGAACTCTACTCGCAGCTGGAGCTGGGTTTGTGGACGGTGGAGGAGTGACGACCTTCACTCCTCGCTCCACTTACGATAAGTAGTAGTTCAGGCTCTGCCGTTGAATTGTTCCTGAGTTGGAGGTGTCCCCTCCAAGTGGATAAGAACTGTGAGTTAGCTGACTGCTTACTGGGTGTCCACACACCCACCATTAACCTGTTTTTGTTCCTGCCAGCAGTACCGGATCTGACAGGTGAAGCAGAGGCCACCTGGGGACTCGGGACTTGGCGGCTTCAGTATACTGCAGGTCTTCGTTGGCGGCGGAATCTGGTGGGCCCCGGCTCTTCTCTGGATAGGCGTCTCCTACCCTCGGGCCTGCCCACACGTCAGCAATTGTATTTTGTGATTGACTGTCTAAAAGCAGTATTCGACCTGTTGTGCACATTTGCCACAATAAATTGTATTTATTGGATTATCTATTGACCGTTCATTTGCTCCCCCTGTTGTGGGTCCGTGCATTACACTTTCCCCAACAGGATATCTCGGCAGCGTCATGGATCCCGAGGGGCACAACCCAGCCGTTGAGCAGTCAATGGAGACACAAGGTGCACAGGCTTCTGCAGGAGGAATTATGGGTGAGTTGCAGCAGTTTTTGGCCGCCTTCACTGCTCGGTTGGATTTGGTAACCGAGCAGAATGTACTACTCAATCGTAGGATGGAGGCTCTCAGCGCACAGGTAGAAGCGCGTGCACAGGGCGCAGCTGCCGCTCCTCCTCCTACCGACCTGTTGCAGAACAGGGACCCTCCAGTGGTCGTTCAATGGACCCCCCCATCCCCTGAAGCATACATAAGTCCCCCGGAGCCGTACGGAGGCTGTGTTGAGACGTGCGTGGACTTCTTAATGCAGTGCTCGCTTGTCTTCGCTCAGCGTCCAGTAATGTACGCGTCAGACTCCAGCAAGGTGGCTTATGTTGTCAATTTGCTTCGAGGTGAGGCACACGCCTGGGCTATGGTGCTTTGGGAGCAGAATTTGCGGCTCCTAACGACTTACACTGGGTTCGTACGGGACTTCAGACAAGTTTTTGATCACCCTAATCGAGGCGAATCTGCTTCCACGCTGCTGCTGTCCATTCGACAGGGGCGGCGGAGCACCGCGGAGTATGTAGTCGACTTCCGTGTCGCGGCCGCGAGGGCCGGCTGGAATGCGGTAGCGCTCCGCGTCGCTTTCGTAAATGGACTGTCTTCGGTCCTGAAAGAGCACCTGGTGGGTAGAGATGAGCCGCGGGATTTAGACGGGCTTATTGATTTAGTTATACGTTTAGACAACCGATTGGAAGAACGTCGAAGGGAGCGAGACGAAGGGCGTGGCCGGGCATGCGTCATCCCTCTCCCTTCCAGGTCCGAAGCAGCCCTGCCTTCCCCACGCTCCAGAGCCAGAGTGCTCCGTGTGACGACAGCTCCCCCTGCTGACGAAGCTATGGACACGAGCAGGGCCAAAATGAAATTAGAAAACAGACAGAGGAGGCTGGCCCGCGGAGAGTGCTTTTTCTGCGGCTCTAACAAGCATTTGCAGAAACAATGCCCCAAGCGGTTAAACAGCAACGCTCGCCCTTAGAGACTGGGCTTAGGGTGGGCCATAACACACACGCGGGTAATGCACGTAAATCCGCACAAATCCCAGTTGTGATCCTCTGTGGGGATTTAACCCTTCAAGCCCCAGCACTAATCGACACGGGATCAGAAGGGAATCTGCTAGATAGCAGATGGGCTAAAGAAGTAGGGCTCCCTCTAGTGGCTCTTCCTTCACCAGTGAGGGTACGGGCACTAGATGGCACCCTTCTTCCACTAATCACACACCAGACACAGCCCGTAACACTGGTTGTGTCTGGGAATCACAGGGAGGAGATTGTGTTTTTTGTAACACCTTCTACCTCCAGAGTTATTTTGGGCTGGATTAGTAAGCACAATCCCCGGATCAATTGGCCGTCTGGGGTTGTGGCTCAATGGAGCGAAACCTGCCACCGGGAGTGTTTACGATCCTCGGTTCCACCCGGTGTGACTGCTAAAGAGGAGGTTCGAGTCCCTCCCAATCTCACGGCGGTGCCAGTTGAGTACCACGATCTTGCTGACGTTTTCAGCAAAGATCTGGCACTCACGCTTCCCCTGCATCGACCGTACGATTGTGCCATTGATTTAATCCCGGGCGCTGAGTATCCGTCCAGCAAACTGTACAACCTCTCACGCCCCAAGCGAGAATCGATGGAGACCTACATCCGGGACTCTTTAGCTGCCGGGTTGATCCGGAACTCGTCCTCCCCGTTAGGTGCTGGTTTCTTTTTTGTGGGCAAGAAGGACGGCAGACTCCGTCCATGCATTGATTTTAGAGGGCTGAACGAGATCACGGTTCGCAACCGATACCCGTTGCCCCTGTTGGATTCAGTGTTCACTCCCCTGCATGGAGCCAAAATATTTGCTAAATTGGATCTTAGGAATGCGTATCACCTGGTTCGGATCCGGAAGGGAGACGAATGGAAGACGGCATTTAACACCTCGTTAGGTCATTTTGAGTACCTGGTCATGCCGTTCAGCCTCACTAACGCCCCCGCGACGTTCCAAGCATTAGTAAATGACGTCTTGTGGGACTTCCTGCATCGGTTCGTCTTCGTATACCTAGACGATATCCTCATCTTCTCCCCGGATCCTGAGACCCATGTTAAGCATGTACTCCAGGTCCTGCAGTGGTTGTTGGAGAACCGGCTGTTTGTGAAGAGCGAGAAGTGCAAGTTCCTTTGTCCTTCCTGGGGTTCATAATCTCCTCCAACTCCGTCGCCCCTGATCTGGCCAAGATAGCGGCGGTGAGAGATTGGTCCCAACCGGCAAGCCGTAGGAAGCTGCAACAGTTCCTCGGCTTCGCTAATTTCTGTCAGAGGTTTATCAAGGGCTATAGTCAGGTTGTTGGTCCCCTTACAGCCCTGACCTCCCCAAAAGTTCCCTTCACCTGGTCGGATCGGTGCGAAGCCGCGTTTAGGGAGTTGAAACGCCGGTTCTCTACTGCGCCAGTTCTGGTGCAGCCTGATCCTAGCCGCCAGTTTGTTGTGGAAGTAGATGCCTCTGACTCAGGGATAGGAGCCGTGCTGTCCCAGAGCGGGGAGTCCGATAAGGTTCTCCACCCCTGTGCCTATTTCTCCCGCAGGTTGACCCCAGCAGAGCGGAATTATGACGTCGGCAATCGGGAGCTCCTGGCGGTGAAGGAGGCCCTGGAGGAGTGGAGACACTTGTTGGAGGGAGCTGTGGTTCCATTCACGGTTTTCACTGACCATCGGAACCTGGAGTATATCCGGACCGCTAAGCGTCTGAACCCCAGGCAAGCATGCTGGTCTCTTTTTTTTGGACGTTTTGACTTCAGGATCAACTATCAAAGCGGAGCTGTCGGATCCACCAGAAAACATCATCCCGGAGTCCACTATCGTCGCCACACTGACGTGGGACGTGGAGAACATCGTCAGGGAGGCCCTGACGCGTCACCCGGACCCCGGCGGTGGACCACCTAACCGTTTGTACGTCCCACCAGACGCTAGGACTGCAGTTTTGGACTTCTGTCACGGTTCTAAGCTCACCTGCCATCCAGGGGTGCGAAGGCCCGGGGCAGTTGTTCGGCAGGGGTTCTGGTGGGCGTCTTTGGAAGCCGACGTCCGGGAGTATGTCCGGGCCTGTACCACCTGTGCCAGGGGCAAGGCAGTCCACCAACCGGAGAAGGGACTCCTTCAGCCGCTGCCAGTGCCTCATCGCCCCTGGTCCCACATCGGCCTGGACTTCGTCACAGGTCTCCCTGCGTCCCAGGGAATGACAACCATCCTGACGATAGTGGACCGGTTCTCCAAGGCGGCCCACTTCGTGGCCCTCCCGAAGCTCCCAACGGCCCAGGAGACTGCAGACCTCCTGGTCCACCACGCCATACGTCTGCATGGTATCCCTGCGAACATTGTCTCGGATCGTGGTCCCCAGTTCTCCTCACAAGTCTGGAGGAGTTTCTGTAGGGAACTGGGGGCCACCGTGAGCCTTTCGTCCGGGTACCACCCCCAGACCAACGGACAAGCAGGGCGGGCTAATCAAGAGCTAGAACAGGCCCTAAGGTGTTTGACCTCCGTGCAATCGACGGCCTGGAGTCAACATCTGGCCTGGATCGAGTACGCTCATAACAGTCAGGTTTCATCAGCAACCGGCCTCTCCCCATTTGAAGCATGTTTGGGGTACCAGCCCCCATTGTTTCCGGCTGTGGAGGGAGAGGTCAGGGTTCCCTCGGTCCAGGCCCACCTCAGGAGGTGCCGTCGGGTGTGGCGTACAGCCCGCTCTGCCCTGCTGAAAGCCCGGACGAGGGCGAAGAGCCATGCAGACCGCCGACGCGCCCCGGCCCCAGACTATCAGCCCGGGCAGGAGGTCTGGCTTTCAACCAAGAACATTCCTCTCAACACGGAGTCACCAAAACTCATGGACAGATACATCGGACCCTTCAAGATCACTAAAGTCATCAGTCCAGCCGCAGTGAAGCTGAAACTACCAGCTTCACTGCGGATTCATCCCGTGTTTCATGTCTCCAAATTGAAGCCATACCACACCTCGGACCCCTGCACCCCCGGACCGGCGCCACCTCCTGCCCGCATCATCGACGGTGAGCCTGCGTGGACAGTCCGCAGGCTCTTGGATGTTCGCCGGAGGGGTCGGGGTCTCCAGTATCTGGTGGACTGGGAAGGTTACGGACCTGAAGAACGCTCCTGGGTGAAAAGGAGCTTCATCCTGGATCCGGCCCTCCTGGCCGAGTTCTACCAGCGACACCCCGACAAGCCTGGTCGGGCGCCAGGAGGCAGTAATCAGTAATCATCATCACTGCACCATAAAAGCCTGGAGGAGACACCACATCTCTGCCGAGATAACTGTTTACTGCACAGCTGGAGCTGGGTTTGTGGACGGTGGAGGAGTGACGACCTTCACTCCTCGCTCCACTTACGATAAGTAGTAGTTCAGGCTCTGCCGTTGAATTGTTCCTGAGTTGGAGGTGGAGGTGTCCCCTCCAAGTGGATAAGAACTGTGAGTTAGCTGACTGCTTACTGGGTGTCCACACACCCACCATTAACCTGTTTTTGTTCCTGCCAGCAGTACCGGATCTGACAGCTGAAGCAGAGGCCACCTGGGGACTCGGGACTTGGCGGCTTCAGTATACTGCAGGTGTTCGTTGGCAGCGGAACCTGGTGGGCCCCGGCTCTTCTCTGGATAGGCATCTCCTACCCTCGGGCCTGCCCACACGTCAGCAATTGTATTTTGTGAATGACTGTCTAAAAGCAGTATTCGACCAGTTGTGCACATTTGCCACAATAAATTGTATTTATTGGATTATCTATTGACCGTTCATTTGTGCCCCCTGTTGTGGGTCCGTGCATTACACTTTCCCCAACATGTTTACTACAACTACTAATACTACCTATAATAGTAATTTCGACAAGTAAAATTAGAGAGAATGTAAATGTTAGAAAAATGTTAGAAAGAATTTAATAGTTACATTTATAAACAATGTAGATTAGAAATTGCAAGTTTTACTGTTACAGTGCTGTCAACAGATAAATATGAGGTCAAGAAAGAGGTCTTTATTTTACTTTTTATAAAACAAGTATTTATTTTCACTGAAGTCAAGAAAGGGTGACTATAAAGTGAGTTTTGGCAAAACAGGTATCATTGTCATGTTGAGGTGGCAGAGGGTTGTTGTCGGCAGCTGGGGAAAGCAACTAAAAAAGTAACTAGTAATCTAACAGTTACTTTTACAATTGAGTAATCAATAAAGCAACTAAGTTACTTTTTCAAGGAGTAATCAGTAATTGGATTACTTTTTCAAAGTAACTGTGGCAACACTGATTATGACAGAGTTTGAGGGGAGAGAGAGTGAGGAACTACGGAGCCCTGGAAGTGTCATCGCAAAATGTTTTGCATGTGGAGAGAATGTGCGCATGTTTAGTATATTGTGCACTCGTTTCATTATATTGTGCATACGTTTTATTATATTGTGCGCACCTTTTAAGCATCATTTAAGTAAAACAAGGGCACGATCTACTTAAATGTGGCCACAATTTGTACAACGTGCACTCAATATTGTCTTGACACATAAATGTTGGTTATTACCCAACAAACCAGGAGACAGTGTAATACATTTCCCCATTAGAAATGGATCTGGTCAGGGTGTATCATCATGGTTTGGGCGCACAAGGGCATATAGAGAACTGTGGCTACCCAGCATGGCATCATCTGGAGTTTAAGCACATTAAAAAGGATGCAGAGGGCGAAGCGTCTCCCCGTCGTGAGGATGACAATTTAGGTTATATTGTGGAGTTCATTTTGAACGAAAGGAAAATGTGCGCACGTTTTATTAATTCGAGGGCTTAATTAAAGGAAAACGTGCACACGAATTATCACGGCCAGGAAAACGTGCGCACATTTTATTAATTTGAGAGCACGTTTTATTAATTCCTGGGCTCAATTAAAGGAATACGTGCGCACAAATTATCATGGCCAGAAAAAAAATATCACTTTAAGTGACCTCTCCCAGGTTCCGTAATGGAACCGCAGCAGCAGCCAGTTTTGTTTTGTTTTTTCTTTCACGTACGTGCGCGAACTAATCGTCCATGAAGATCATTTTATTAACTACACAGATGTATAATAAAACAAATGGTGACTGGTTTATAAGACAATGATGACAGAGTTTGAGGGCAGAGAGAGAAGAACCGCAGCAGCGGCCAGTTTTTTTTCTTTTCTTTGTTTACATGTGCACGCGCGAACACAACAAATAGAGCACAGCAACTCGCTCCTTGTGTGAGAGTCATAAAATGCAGGGAAGACGAAGACAACACACTGGAAATTGTTTTTTTCCTTATTTATTCCTTTATTGGTTCATTCTGCTGGTGCTTATAGTTGATAAAATTTGGATAAAGTTACTTGCACGAGTGCTAGTGCAGTATAAAATTACGTGCACCACTCGAATAATATGTGCACAAACTAGTACATGCACGTACTATTTCAACCCCTGCCATACCATCACAGATGCTGGCTTTTGAATTTTGCGCTTGTAACAATCTGGATTTTTTTTCCCTCTTTTGTCCGGAGGACACAATGTCCATGATTTCCAAAAACAATTTGAAATGTGGACTCATCAGACCACACCACTTTTCCACTTTGCGTCTGTCCATTTAAAAATAAGCTCGGCCAAGAGAAGGCGGGGACATTTCTGGATGTTGTTGATGCATGGCTTTTGCTTTGCATGGTGGAGTTTTAACTTGCACTTGTAGATGTAGCGACGAACTGTGTTAACTGACAATGGTTTTCTGAAGTGTTCCTGAGCCCACGCGGTAAGATCTTTTACACAATGATGTTGGTTTTTAATGCAGTGCCGCCTGAGGGATCGAAGGTCAGGGGCATTCAGTTGGTTTTCGGCCTTTCTGCTTACGTGTAGAAAGTTCTCCAGATTCTCTGAATCTTCTGATTAGATTATGGATTGTAGATGATGGAATCCCTAAATTCCTCACAAATTAACCCCGAGAAACATTGTTCTTAAACTGTTGGACTATTTTTTTCACGCAGTTGTTCACAAAGCGGTGATCCTCACCCCATCTTTACTTGTGAACGGCTGAGTCTTTTGGGGATGCTCCTTTTATACCCAATCATGATACTCTCCTGTTTCAAATTAAGTTGTTCACCTGTGGAATGTTCCAAACAGGTGTTCTTTGACCATTCATCAACTTTCCAGTCTTTTGTTGCTCCTGTCCCAACTTTTTTGTAATGTGTTGCAGGCATCCATTTCAAAATGAGTAAATATTTGCACAAAAACAAAAGTCTATCAGTTTGAACATTAAATATCTTGTCTTTGTGGTGTATTCAATTGAATATAGGTTGAAGAGGATTTGCAAATCATTGTATTCTGTTTTTATTTACATTTCACACAACGTCCCAACTTCATTGGAATTGGGGTTGTACATTAGAATTGATTTTTGATTCGTATGGGTTAACTGTTACGTCCATAACTGACACTCTAAACTAGAAATGTAAAACCTGATGCCACACAGTCATCTGATTTTTTACTTATTTATTCAGAACTATCATGCCTATTCTGATTTGACTATTACTGAACTGAATCAACCAGCCGGAAGAGGCCTCACCTCTAACAAGAAGCCACACACACAAATCCCTGTTGCAGGACCATCTCATCAATCCAGGTTCCACCCTGCCTGGTGCTGTTGAGTTCAGCAGTCTCCAGCACACACCCTGAGGTAATATGAGAGCTTAGCAAACACAGTGCAGCACTGGCTGGGCAAGGGTAAACACTATCTGTGGATCGATTTGTCTAGAAGAAGTCATCAATGAATGCAGTGTGGTATGAAATCCTGTTAGCTTTAGTCTGAAAGAATCCTACAGGGAAAAGAGGCAATTTTTCCAGAGTCCAACACAATGTCTTCAAATAACTTGTTTTATCTGAAGCATCTATCCTTTCTCCAATCCTTCCATCCAACCATCCATCCAAACCTTTTGGGGACTGGGTTGTAATGGCAGCAAGGTTAAGTAAAGTACACCAGAAATCCCTCTGCTTAAACATCTTCCAAACACGTTCCCAAACCTGACAGCACATACAAGGGTTAGTAAGGTGAAAGATGATCACTGAAATTGAGCATTTGTTCATTTAAACTCTTATGATAACTTTTTTAAAACAAGTATGGTCTTACTTGATGTTTCACGTAAGACATGGAAAGTTGGTTGGCAAGAATATTTGTGGTAATGGAAATTAAAATAAAAAAATGGCATTGCAGTACTGTAAGACAGAAGAAAGGTTCAACTGCCAAGGAAAATCATTCTATATGGTTGTATATTAAGAGATGACGTGTTATAAAGCTTTATCAACACAGAAAAAAAATAGGCCGTTGAATTCAAGAGGGGTAGAGAGCCCAGAAGTAGAGCGCCTTAATTGAGATTGTGGCGTCAACTCAGATTTGACCCTCAACAAGCTTTTCTTTCTACAATCATCAACTCCAAATCAAAGGTAAGCTGTACTTTTTCCTCTTTTACCAACTTTGTGCTGTAAATGTTTTTAAAATAAAAGGTCGGTCTTTTAATCACGGAAATGACTCCAGTCCCACTTTCCTCAAATCAGCGAGTGTCAGAGCTGAACTTTAATTTGTACCTCTGTTACTGTGCACGTCCATACTGCTCAGGGTTTTAATAGAAATACACTGCGATCGGACGAGACATTTTATCCAATGTGAGTGAAAATCCGTTATACAAAATCTGTTATATATAGTGTATATTACATGAAAAACAATACAAAAACTTTGTAACTTTTTTTGTCCGGTGACTGTGAATATCTGGTTTATACAATGACGGTTTAGGTGAGTTTTTCTGTACATGGGACTGAACAATAAATTTGCCTCTCAAAGATTTGATGATGAAGCCAGCTTCCAGCCCACACAGCTGACTTTATTTTCCCAATTTTTTCTTCTCTTCGAATGTGAGGGGAATCTGTACATTTTGAAGCACCCACTGGTTCAAAAGTGACACGCGATTAAAAAGGTGCACTCTGATTTGCTGTTGCTTTAGCCTGCTTCCGACTTCTTCTAATTTCAGGGGTGATGGTCTAGTGGTTAAAGCGTTGGGCTTGAGACCAGACGATCCTCGGTTCAAATCCCAGCCTAACCAGAAAATCACTAAAGGCCCTTGGGCAAGGTCCTTAAGCCCCTAGTTGCTCCTGGTGTGTAGTGAGTACCTTGTATGGCAGCACCCTCACATCAGGGTGAATGTGAGGCATTATTTGTAAAGCACTTTGAGCGTCTGATGCAGATGCTATATAAATGCAGTCCATTTACCATTGATGTCGCACTGAGCATGTGCAGTACTGAAAAAAAAACAGGCTTTGCTCACATACTCTGGGAGGCAGTTTTCATCACTTTATAAACAGCGCTGGAATTCAATGTGTCTTTTCGTAAGACGGGACATTTAAGCCGTACTCAGCACACCCAGGAACATTTGTGAAAAGTTAGAGTTTATTTCATCACCAAGAACAGTGAGAGACATAATCTTATCAATGACCAAGTCTGTAATAGTGTTTAGTTTTTTTTAGTTTAAAAAGTCAGTTCATGCTACAGTACTGTATGTATCTATGGATCAATACAGTATCCTGTCAAACTAATGCATCTTTTGTTTTATTAAGCAACCATGGTGCATGTGGATAATTAAACCTGCCAGAAAGAGACTGTATTCAGGAAGAAGTAACTCATGAGTTACTCAGTGAGTGTTCCAGTTAAATACATTTATAAATTAACAAAATAAGTCCAAAATCCCTCAGAGAAATCTACTCAATACTGAAATTAGGAAAGAGCATGTTTTTACAAATCATCTGTCATTAAGGATGGCCAGTGTTCTATTTTTAGGCTTTTTTTTTTTTTCTCTTTTGCCTAGTTAGTTGCATACATTTTGAGATATTATGCAAGTGTTGTCTCATCCTCTGCCGCGGTTAAATGAATAAATAAACTGTGGCCTGGACACACAGCAGAGACTCAGATTTTACAGCGAGGCTCAGCTGTTGGCTCCAGGTTAAGAGGCGTACAGCTTTGGAACCTAGAAAATCAGTTCACCCAGTTTTAATCAAGTGAACCAAAGTGTAGGTGTGTCACAAAAACAAATTTTGCTGGACGATACATTGCCAAAGAAAATATCGCAATAATCGATAATATTGCAATATTATGGTCGAAATTATTTTGAGACCATTTTATGCCACTGATATCATATCATATAATAATGTGAGTCCGCCCTTTCAAAGGCTGGTTTTTCAGCTGTGTTGAAGAGCTGCATCTCTTTAATTATAAAATGAGTAACACTGTGAGTTTGCAACATTTTGCATTATATAACGGCTGAGTGGATCCTTGTCATTTGATTGGTGGCTTGTATGTCACATGACAGGGATTATTCATACTATTTGCCGCTGTGTTTCAGTGACCATGCAATAGTTCTTTTTGTGTGTAATTTTGATGCTATATGAAATGTGCTATTGCATGCTCCCGACCACCACGCATACTCACACTACCGGGGGCAGCGTTTAGCTAAACATGGCAGAGTTTGTTTTGCTGGCGGACAGTGTTTTGAAGGAGCTAACTGACGCTGCTTTTCTTCGAACACAAATAAAGCCTTTGAACCCAAGTCCATGTATGTTTCAAAACTTCATAGATGGAAACTTTCTGGATGTAATTGTTCTGTCGACTTGACTGGCTGTTTATTGCGGCACGGCGTTCGCTCCATGTGTACGAATGGAGCGTCTCGCACAGAGAGCGGAGTGAGCCCACCCCCCCGCAGATGGCAGGCTGAGAGGGACAAAAGATGCAGTGCGACTTGCTGGAATGTTGGCGACAACAAACGGGCATGTAAAGGGCAATATATCAAGGCCAGCAAAATGATCATATACAGCTTTATACATTGATCGATAAGTCAATATATCGATTATCGCGACAGGCCTATTAAAGTGTAACAATAGTATTGTTACACTTTAATGGGCCTTTAATACTAACAATAATATTAAAATCCACACAGGTTTCACAAATCAAAGCACAAGATTTTCACACAGTTGGAGTGAAAACTATCTGTACTACGTTTAAGACTATAATGACTATTTTCATTATCAATGAATCTTGCAGTTATTTTTCACAATTAATTAATTGCTTAGGGCCCCTTCACACATAGTGCAAACTTGGTCGAACTGTGCATGAAGTTCACATAAAGCAGTAATCGTATGCAATACGTGTAAAATAGTACTGGATTAGTTTTTTGTGTTATAAGAATGAGCATGTTATTAAAACAAACCCCACCATGTTTGTTTTTAAGCTAAGTGGGTGAAAGCACAGTGAACGCCCCAATTGATTTTTGAAGGGTGAAAGTAAATTTAAGCCCTTTGCATTTACTTAAGGAAGTATATTTTCTCATTCTAATTGATTAATAAATATAATGCACTGGTCATATTCTGTAATCTCTGAAAGTTTCAGAGGTCTACTACAAATAATAAGAAAATTACGGCGCTCTGAATGTAGCATATTTGGTCCATTTTAGCATGTAACCAGTGGCCCTTTTGCTCTTATGCCAAAACTGGCTGATTGCCATGATGGTAATAATAAGTCAGACAAGCTGCCAGATGGCAGCAGTTGTTTGCTGTGTCCACCAGTCTCCCTGAACTGACCACTGCAGACTTCCCAGCATGCCCTTGGAGCAGCCATTGTATCCTGAAACGTGCTGTTTTGCAACCACTTTTTGGATTTTGCAGTAGATGCTGCTTCAAAAGCCTGGTAAATATGCAAATTTGTATTTATTATATCAATTTTGCTTCAGAAAATAAGTTTAGTACTAGTTTTGGAATATACTACATAAAAAATGGAGAAAAATTCAAAGTTTTGCAAAGCCATGCATCCAAAGATGGATGACACAGTATCTGTCCATTACGTCAACATCAATTTTTCAGAGCATTTAATTGATATTAATCATCATTTTTATTACCAAAGACCTAGAACAACAGCAAAGAAGTTTAAAACGTGTATTATTATTATTGTTCCTGCTGAGTCAGGACTGAATGTAAATGTCTGTCCATTATGTCAACATGATGGTGAAAATTAGCCTCTGGTCAATTTTTGACCCTTTATATTTTCCAAATAATTTAAACCATCACAAATTATGAGCCAAATTTTGAAAATATTTATTACTTTCATCAAATAAAACTGTAAAAAAAAATGATAACAAAAAGCTCCACTTTTTAATATCAAGGTAGTAAACATGGCTCACAAGCCAATATTTTAGAAAAAATATATATTTTGATCGAACTTTGACTTAACTGTGTACCTTGAATTTTTATTTTAAATCCCTTTCAACTGTTTTTTCTTGATTACTGCAATGCATAGCTATGACAAAAGTAAGAAAAATGTCAAATATTATATAAAAAGTGATTTTTATATGGTCATGAAAATTGAAAAAACTTGATTTTCTGTTTTTACCTCATTTTAATAGATGTTTATTTACTTAGGTGTATTAAATATGTCCACTTTTGATATTTACAGAATAGAATAAAAATAGAATGTGAAAAAGACATATCTTGTATAATGTTTGTATAACCAAACAAATATGTCTGGTGTCAATATACTGTTTTGTCATCATTGAAATGTGAAACCTGCTGTTTTCAAACTGAATTTACATAGTGAAAATTAAATCTGATTTATAAAATAAATGCATTTCTGAATTCTACAGAGTAACAGCTTTCATTTGATTTATTACACTTGTCTGTACCATAAATTTGAATTTTTTGGTGCCAAGGGGCCATTTTTAGGTGCGTGCACCATGATTTCACTCAAGCGCCATTGCTGCTAGGCTGAGCGTGTGCAGTGGTGGCACCGTGCAATGCTACAAAACATATGGAACCAAAACTGCACGGTAAATGGAACCAAATGTGCATGGTCAATGAAACACAATAGCAAATTGGACGAATGATCCATATCGCATGACATACAAATCACCAATCAAATGACAAGGATCTGTTCAGGCATTATACGTATAAAATTCAAACCACTAAATAAAATTATGAGCAAGAAAAGAAAACAGAATTCTCCCAATTTCAGAAACTGCAAACCATCAAAAGTTTTGCCTCAAGAAACAAACATTTACTAAAATACAGCAGTGCCCGAATCGTTGTGAACCGTTGAGCTATTACACATCTAAATTTTGGAATGCTGTCAATAAAAAAAAAAAAGAAGAAACAAACAAATAAACATACTTCTGTTTTTATATGTAGACTGCAGGGGTCCCAGAATAATCTCATTATGCAGTTGACCAATCCCAGGTGCAGTTCTGTTAGATAACAATCCCATATGTGGAAATACTGGTATTTGTGCCTTTTATAGAATGTGTATGCACTTTTATTAATGGCATCTTTTACTGCTTCTATTTATTAGATGCCTTTTATTGAATTTGCATATATATATATATATATATAATTTTATATTAGGTGATGTAATGCCTTTTTTATACTATATATTCAGGGATGAGATTGGCAAATTCGATTTTCAGAGGAAAATAAGCCAGGGTCCAGGGGCCGCAGGCCAAAGCAAGCCAAAGCATTTTTGCTGTTTTAAAACATGTAAATTGCACTAAAATTATATTAAAAACTACTATAAATGGCAGGTGTTCATATCTATAATTCAAACTGTAAACCCTTACTAAGACCATCTACTGTACATGTGTATTTTTGTGACCAAAATATTTTTTCATAACTAGTGTTGTATGGCTGGGGGGGCCTGGCTGCCTTTTGTTTCTGTCTTCTGTGCTGTCTCTTGTTTTTCCTTCCAGGTGGCGCGCGTTTAGGACTGAGTGGCTGTGTGGCTGAGTCATCAGGACCTCACCCTGATCACCTGAGGCTGATCATGTGCAGCTCGTCAGGACTCACAGCTGTGGTGCATCTACACGGATAGGAGCATGGTGGCATTTAAGTCTGGAGTACACAGTGTGTATTTGCCAGAGACTCGACCTTGTGACCAGACAGGTGAGATCGTTGTCTCTAGAGCCATCTCATCATCAGTGGATGCAGAGACTGTACCAGGTTTGACACCATGGTCTGTGAAAGAGGAGGGATTGAGGTCTCACGCTCGTCAGCACACTTCCTGAGGTACGTTAGATTTTGTGACTAACATTTGTACAGTCAGTATATGTGGTGTCCCTCACACCTTATGGTATTGAGCTGTTATGTTAGTCGTTTAATCAGCTTCCACTGCAGTTTGAGTATGTGAACAGGGTGTTCCATGCCTGCAGGGTGGGAAGCTGATTAGTAATTAAGCCAGGAAGTGTTTGCTGTTTATGTACACCTTTGAGCGGTCTCTCTGTGTGTGGAGTGTGGACTCACATGATGGTTTCTTCTTTCACAGACTCAGTTTGTCGCGGCCACCTGGGGGGTGTCGGCGGGGTCCTTGGGTCCGAACTGTTTCTGGCTCCGGACCGTTAGTGCTGCTGGGAGCACACCGGCATTCCACCACGCCAGACCGCGCACTCATTTGTTGTATTTTTCCACATCACTGTTATGTAATTAAATTTAGTTATCCTTTGTACCGTGCTCTGCTTATTTCATACTGGGTCCTTCAAACGCTGGTCGGTTCTCCGGGTTGCGTCCAACACATAACAACTAGACTTACTTGATTTTCAGCATTCTCCACTTTCAGCATGGCACATTTGTCAACAAACATACATGTAAGGACAGGAGAAAGGAAAGGGCGGGAGAAACGCATATATAACCTTTGCGCTGATTGGTCATAAGCTTTGTAATAACCAATGAAAACATGCGTAAGTAATAGCTTCGACTGCGCTTCGATACCGTCTCGGGTTTTGTGATTTGTTGGAGGGAAAACTACTGAATATTGGAAGTTGAAAGACTACACAGTTACCTCCCTTACACTACATGCTCATTGTGCACCTACTTCATACTGGTCACTGATCAGCACAGCGTTAGTTCCGCGTACGGCTGACTGACGGACTGATGCGATAACAAAGACCACTCAGTGTTCTGAACAGACGACAATTTTATTAAACAAAGGTACTCCTGGCATTAATTTTTTTTTTGCATTCCCCCCCCCAAAAATTTTCTCAACGGATTTGGACGTTTCACAAAATCGACCCCCGGGACTGTCAAATCCGCGGAAATCCGCGGAAATCTCATCCCTGTATATTTGTTTTATGTTTTGTATGTGATGGTCTGTCTATTTGGACGTTGGAGTCTGCAATAAAGATTGACTTCTGTCTATAAAAATTTAAAAAATGATGCCCTTTAAATCCATAATGAAAACTACTCTGTATACCACGACATAAATTAAATGAAATTTAAAAAAGCCAAAAATAAGTACCTGCAGCCTTGCCTGTAACAAGTAAATCACAACTCCCATGCTTTATTGATTGTGTGTCAAGCAAAAATCCCATCAGTCTACTGTTCATCAAATCTGTATATTTGCTGGGGTTTCTGGATTTTTTTTTCCCTAAATCTCTTTTTGTTTTGGACTTTCGGTCAGAGATACAGCTGACGTCACATGGGGGCTCTAGGAAATGATCACTAATCAATTTTTCACAGGCATTAATGGATTTATGGATTGCGAAATAAATCAGCAATGAAAATAAAAAAAAATATATGAACGTATAAGCAAAAAAAAAAAAAAACATACTCTTACAGTAAAGTGCACGAGGTGACTCGCTTCTACTAGGTGAAAAAAAAAACTTTAATTTTTATACTAACAGGGCATGCTGACTTGGGTGAGATTTGATCACACACGGCTCCAGAAGACAGATGCTGTCAGCAGCAAACTGAATTCCTTCAGTCAGACACGACGTGACGTACTGGTTATAAAACAAGCAGCAGAAGCTAACAGACAGCACCGCCGAGCGAATCGTCCCACGCCCCGGTTTAAACCTCCGCCACACCCCGCCTGTCCGCGCTGAAAAAAACGGGATATAAAACACAGTCTTACCGTCTTCCGGTGCTGTGGGTCGGGATCGAGCAGTGCGTGTTGTGGATGGAGGAGAGTTGAAGGATGCTGTTGGATGAGGATGGAGCGTCGGCCCGCGCGCTCACTCCTACACTCTGCTCATGGTGCCTTCACGAACAGCTCGGACACTACCGTTTCCCCACGCTGCGTTACCATGCTCAATGAAAATATGATAGTATACAAATGATGTTTATGAGTGCAATGGTATGAATATTTCATTGAAAGATGAAATGTTGCATTGGCCCACATTTTGTCATGTATCATTATGAATTTTTTACTGAAGATTCATATCCTGATAGGCAAGCGGTTATTCAATTTTCAAGGTCAAAGGGCAAAGTCAGGAAAAATCCCTATCTTTGACACTGAATGCATTTTCAAAAAATCAAAACTGTCAAAAAAGATCAAATTTCTATCCTTTATCGACTGACAAAGTTTGATCTAGTGTAGTTTGTACTGTATATCGTTTTCTTTGTATATTTTGTATGCTGCTGTGTGGCTTTGAGCAGTAGAGTTTTCATTATTATTCCAAAGAGAAGTATATTTTCTGTAGTGGTGAGGGGAACTTTTCAGACAGCTGTGACTCAGGCAGCAGCTGCTGGGTGGGACGCTGACAAAAATAGACTTAAAGCTCTGCCAAACCCAACACACTATAAACTATGAATGACAACATTTGAATAACAGTGAGGGGGGAGGTTAATACTAATTGAGATCGCTGTGTGTAAGGCCTGTGTTTACCCACAGATTAAGACAGATGGAGTCTTTGCTTTATTCCTTCGATGTAGCCTCTCGTTTTTTGGGATCACAGAAATTTGCCTTTGATACAGAAATAGCTCACTGTGGTACAAAATAAGGAATATGCAAAATTGAACGTGTTTATTTTGAAATAGTCAAAAGGGAAATCTTAGCCCTAAAGGTCCTCTTCTGATCTGGATACAGAAAATAGCTTCTTCTTCTTTTTTATATTTAAACAGTCAAACTCAAAGCTTTGTTCCACTCTCAGATTTGTCAGAAATGCATGGAAGCACATGCAGGTTCATGTCAGTTTATCAGGATTGAAATTGCTTTAACATTCTTTTTCCATTTCCAATATTTTCCATTTAAATCATAGCAAAGAACAGAACAGAATTCAGCTCTACAATAAGAACACCAACAACCTACCTACTTGCAGTAGTATGTAATGTGTAGACTGATGTATTTTCCTGTTGGAGAGGTCTGTACACATCCTCCAGTCGGATGTCAGACCAGCAGGAATGTGGCTGATTGTCTACTTTCTGTGAACGTTCTTGGGATCCATGTTACTTAGAACGTGTTTCATGGATGATGAGGGATATTTTCATTGGAGTTGTAACATCAATGTTCAATTTGACCACTTTGACCACATTTTCTGGAAAGTTGGACTTGTGTTCTGAATGGCTGTCATCTTTCAAATCATCCCTAAATGGTTTAAGTTCTCCACTGCTACCAGGGGTGATGCACGGCTGCTGGAGTTGGTGGGTGAGCTAAGACGGTACTTCTCTGGGTCCCAGTGCACTGCAAGGTGTATTTGAAAATGATCAAACCCTGCCTTTGGAGTGACTCATGGGAAAGTTTCAGTGATAACAGAGAAAGATCTGTTGACTACAGGGACAGACTGAAAGCTGGCATCCTTTCCGCGACACAAAAGACTGGTAGGCCGGTTATGAGCTTGGGCAGTGTCTGGAGTGGTATCTCCCCAGCTTGTCCATGTTTGCTTCCCAGTGGCCCTGTTGAATAATTTCAGTTCAATTTATTTTCATTTATATAGCACCAAATCACAACAAAGTTGCCTCAAGGCACTTCACACAAGTAAGGGCTAACCTTACCAACCCCTAGAGCAAGCACACAGGCAACAGTGGTAAGGAAAAACTCCCTCTGATGATTTGAGGAAGAAACCTCAAGCAGACCAGACTCAAGGGGGCGACCCTCTGTTTGGCCCATGCTACCGACACAATAGGCAATACAACAAATTATACAGGAAATTTGGGGAGATTTTGGGAGTCCATGCCAGTGCACAGGACGGAAGGTCTGCAGAAGAAGACACCCACTCCCATCTCTGGATGGAGCCACACCTCTGGCTGGATGGCTTTGAATACAGGAGCATCCATGAGTGTAATCTGGCCTGCAGTGGGGAATGTCCTGTGCCTGTGTTCTGATGAAGTATCCTACTTTGTCAACACATCCTACCGTACGCTGACTTTATAGACGCATCTGTCAAATGGCTTACAGTAGTAAATTTGGTCATTTAGCCAGTATCTGCTTTTTCAAATGACTTAAAACTGGCAAAACTGCAAGATTAATGTACGTGGGCTGTCCGTAAAGTATCGGTCCTTTTTATTTTTTTTAAAAACTATATGGATTTCATTCATATGTTTTTACGTCAGGTAAGTTTGAACCCTCGTGCGCATGCGAGTTTTTCCACGCCTGTCGGTGACGTCATTCGCCTGTGAGCACTCCTTGGGAAGGAGTCTGTCGCTTTAAGGACCCCTTTAAGGACGCTTGGCGCACCGCGCTCGGAGCTGCGACAATGCGGCACAAAACACCGTATAATTTCTAAACGGATAGCTCTGTGGATACGAGACGTCGTGTGCTCTTTCACCGGTAATCACAAGAGCTGGACATCAGCCATTTTCTGGCAGATTTCACTTTTAACCAGAGATTTTGTCATGGAACGCCGCGCGGAGGCTTCGCGCGTCACGACCGATTCACTTGATGAGCGAGACAAAGAACACCTCCGTTTCGGCGTGTCAGTGGACAAGTTTGGACATGTCTAGCTCTCCACAATTTCTCTGATACTTACTGGACTGGTAAGCATTGAAAGCCGAGATAGGCATGTCCCAGTGAAATTCCGACGAGGGGGCGGGACCACTCCTTCCCAAGGCGTGCTCACAGGCAAATGACATCACCAACAGGCGTGGAAAAACTCACGCATGCGCACAAGGGTTCAAACTTGCCTGACATAAAAACATATGAATGAAATCTATATAGTTTTTTTTAAAAAATAAAAAGGACCGATACTTTACGGACAGCCCACGTAAACAGAACTTTACTGGCGACCGACACCAAGTGCACAGGGTCCACAAATCTAACACGATGCTAACACAAGTATGCTAATACAGAGAATATCAATCAAAAAACAATGCATGAACAAGTGAACTCCACAAAACTAACACTATGCTAACACAAGTATGCTAATACAGAGAATATCAATCAAAAAACAAGACATGAACAAGTGAACTCCACAAAGTTAACACCATGCTAACACAAGTATGCTAATACAGAGAATATCAATCAAAAACAAGGCACGAACAACAATCAATCAATCAATCAACTTTTTTTTTATATAGCGCCAAATCACAACAAACAGTTGCCCCAAGGCGCTTTACACTGTAAGGCAAGGCCATACAATAATTATGAAAAACCCCAACGGTCAAAACGACCCCCTGTGAGCAAGCACTTGGCTACAGTGGGAAGGAAAAACTCCCTTTTAACAGGAAGAAACCGCCAGCAGAACCAGGCTCAGGGAGGGGCAGTGAACTCAACGATTCAAAATTAAATATTAACTTTCATAAAGTGGAAAACAATTAATACTGAACACAGAAAAAATTAGTTTTTTCTGATGCATATGCGCTTTGGTAGGATGCTTCAATAGGTAGGATGAAATGTTAGGACACCGGCACCCAGTGGCGGGCACAGCTAACCAAAAAAGTTAGCTTCAATAACAGCTAATCAGCTAACTGAAAAATTATCTTTTATAAAGCTAAACCGACAAACCACCCAAAAATTTATCGGAAGCTACAGCTAACCTATAACTATCAGTAAACTACTAACACTCTGTTAATCTGCTACAAAACATTTAACAGGTAAGCGCTAAAATTTTTTGTAACAGATTTAAGGTTTTTAACTGTTAAAGCTTTATTTACTTCACCTGCAAAAACATGTTAGCAACCTAAAACTTATCTGACCATAATTTATCAGAAGATAATTGGTCCGATGATGGTTTTCAAAGTTATCTAAAAAGCTAATTCAATATTGAAAACATTAGCTTCGATAATTAGCGGTTAGCGTATTATCAGATCTGTGCCCACTACTGCTGGCACCCTTGTGGCATATCGGGGCCCCAGGAGTGGTGCAGAGCTGCTGGAGAATGTGGGTGAGCTGAGATGGTACTGTTCGATTATAATTCTCTAAGCCATGTTTAATAAAAGACATCGGCTGGAAAAAGGTCTCCAGACTGCACATGTTCATGGAAGCCTTGTCACATCTCACCCCTTAAGAGTCAAAAACTGCTCTGTATTCAGCATATTTGTCCCCTTCCTGCTGAGTGTAGTTAGCAACCACATTAGGTAGGTTACACATACTGAGCAATCTGCTATTATCAGCACTTTTGAATGTCAGGTTAAGGTGATTGTGTAGCATGTCCTCGATTCCACTCAAAATCTAATAATCAAACTTGCCACATAGTCCAAGCCAACTCATTCCCCTCCCAAGACATCTCCATAGAGGAAACTGACATGTGTCTCTAAGAGCCTTTTATGTCTGTGAAGGAAACATGCTTTCCTTGAACAGTAAGTCATTTTTTTTGTTTTGTTTTAATTGTATATGCATTTCTGTAATATGGGATGTACAATTCCAAATTGCATCTTTACAGATAAGATGATACACCTTCAGCCGCCACAGAGCAACAAAACATCAAAAGTCTCTTAAAATGTCTTCAAGCTTTTATGACCTTTATGATATTTGAACAATTCCTACTGAAAATATAGACAAACTAAAGTGTTATTACATTTGAAAGGCTGATAACTGACAGAAAACTTTTTGGTTTCAAGTTCAGGAATTCTCGGGTTCAACAGTGATCATAATAACAAACGCAGTCTGCACTAACCCACGGTGCCCCGGGCAAACATTACTAAGCTTACCGTTGACAAGTGACGTGTTTCTGAAGAAAACGGCTTCTACGAAGTATAGTTCAATGATTTTGACTTCTGACCTTTTAATCCCAAAATCAATAGGGTTCTTGGGGGTCACTATGCGTAATGGATAGTGGCATTTGGTGGCAATTGGGCCACAACTGAACTAACCTTGCTCACAAGTGAACTGTTGCAAGGCTGACTGACTGAATTATACTAGGGGAGCTACGACCACTACCTTTGCACCCCCCCGCCTCCCCAGGACTAAACCAAACTAACTTTTTTAGGTTCCTTGGATGACCCCAAAACACAATCAGGATGTTCCCAAAAATAAAAACTGGCCTCAAGCCAGTTATCCAAGATGGCTGCCAAAATAGGGTTTTCACTAAAACACCTTTAAACAACATATAAACAACTTAAATATCACAGAGATTCAATAAGGGTCTATTGGTGGCCATTTTGGACGCCATTTTGAATCTTAAACCCATGAATGAATTTAGTTTAGGCACAAATGAGTTTGCTGTGACCTGCAGTGTTCTTCCCATTGAATCTCTGTGATATTTAAGTTATTTATATGTTGTTTAAAGGTGTTTTACTGAAAAACCCTATTTTGGCCGCCATCTTGGATAACTGGTTTGAGGCCAGTTTTTATTTTTGGGAACATCTTGATTGTGTTTTGGGGTCATTTAAGGAACCTAAAAACGTTGGTTTGGTTTAGTCCTGGCGGGGGTGCAAAGGTAGTGGTCGTAGCTCAACTTGTATGACTCCATGTACATCAGTGACCACGAGCCCACTGGCCGTGTTTGGGCAACTAGAGGATTTCATTTCAAGTTATAAGTTTTTCAAAATGGTTCCTCCAGGAACACAACAACCTAACTTCATGGAATAACATTTGTGATGTTGCTCAATATGCTAATTGTAACTTCAGAAAGAGTTAGAATTATTTAAGAAAATAAAAAGAGACATGGTATTTGGCAGAATTGTTAGTCCTGTTTGTGGACAAAATGGACATAGCTGCGCCGCTATGGCCGCGCCCTCCTCTCCAGACTGCCTTTCTCTGCTGTCAGTGTCTCAGCTATTCCAGCTCTCCTCTTCCCTCCTCCACTCCCTTACATCACTCTCAATCCTCTCACACAGGGACACACACACACACACACACACGTGCACACAGCAGCTGTCCAAGGTCACGCGGTTTTTCAGAATGAGTAGACTAATGTGTTTCTGAGAGGGCTACTAAGCCAGTAACCACTTAACTGTGCAATAATTTTTCACCACACTGCTTTAAAGTGTCTTCAAAATGACCACACAGAAATGAATATACAGTTTTAACCAAAAATCTACTGATCATTATCAGTTATTAATCACATCTGGACCAGCGGGATGAAACCCAAGATTGATAAATTATGAAGAGTTAAGGTTACACTGTTGACTGTGGAAAAACATTGATCTGGTACACGTAAGGCTGGTGACTGCCGATTTTTGGCCCTGATTTCCATCCCTTTTTCAAAATTTAGGTAATCGGGCCCGATGTTTTAAAATAGGTACAGTTCTGTTGGGAAGGTGTCGTAGCATGGACCCATAACAGGGGGCGCAAATGAACGGACAATGAATAAGCCAAAAACGGTAACAATTTAATGTTGCGATAATACACAACGAAACGTACTGTAATCTGCACAGTCAATTTAACACCAGGTGACGTGTGGGCAGGCTCGAAGATAGAAGACCCCCGACGAGAGAGAAGCTGCGTCCCACACGGCTTCCACCACCAACGGTCTGAAGAACACCGGAGCCGCCAAGTCCCGAGTCCCCAGGTGGCCTCTGTCTTCGGCTGTCGACCCTGGTACTGCTGGCAGAAAGCAGAAATATGATGAGTGAGTGTGAATCCGCACACTCAGTAAATCCACAGTTAATGAGGGAGGAAGCGCCTCCACCTCCAAGCACACACTCGTGCAGCTCCTGTTTGAGCACTTATCTGGGTGGGAGGTGTTGCGAAGCCGTCGCTGAACACCTCAAATGCCACCTCCACAGACGAGTCTCACCGACAGGAAAACGGCTGCAAAGAAGAGTTTAGACAGATATACAGTCTTAAGTTCACAGAGAAATTACCTTGGTAATGGTAGTCGATTTCTCGGCGGGGAGGTGGAGTTGCAGTCCGGCTTTTATGGTGGTGATGATGAACGAGTGACAGCTGGTGCAGAGGATGAGTGACAGCTGTCACTTCTTCTGGGTCTGGCGCCCTCTCGTGCTTGGAGCCCGCACTCCAAGCAGGGCGCCCTCTGGTGGTGGTGGGCCAGCAGTACCTCCTCTTCAGCGGCCCACACAACAGGACCCCCCCCTCAACGGGTGCCTCCTGGCGTCCGACCAGGCTTGTCCGGATGTCTTGCGTAGAACTCGGCCAGGAGGGCCGGGTCCAGGATGAAGCTCCTCTTCACCCAGGAGCGTTCTTCAGGTCCATACCCCTCCCAGTCCACCAGATATTGGAAACCCCGGCCCTTACGACGGATGTCCAGGAGTCTGCGGACTGTCCAGGCAGGCTCCCCGTCAATGAGCCGGGCAGGAGGCGGCGTAGGTCCCGGAGTACAGAGGGGCGAGGTGTGGTGTGGTTTGAGACGGGAAACATGAAAGTCAGGGTGAATCCGCAGTGAAGCCGGGAGTTGAAGCTTCACTGCGGCCGGGTTGATGATCTTGAGGATCTTAAAGGGTCCAATGAATCTGTCTTTCAACTTTTGGGAGTCGACACACAAAGGGATGTCCTTGGTCGAGAGCCACACCTCCTGCCCGGGCTGGTATGTGGGGGCCGGGGAACGCCGGCGGTCCGCATGGGCCTTGGCCCTCGTCCGGGCCTTTAACAGGGCAGAGCGGGCGGCCCGCCACACCCGGCGGCACCTCCTGAGGTGGGCCTGGACCGAGGGCACACCGACCTCTCCCTCCACCAGTGGGAACAATGGGGGCTGGTACCCCAAACATGCCTCAAAAGGGGAGAGGCCGGTAGCAGACGAAACTTGGCTGTTGTGGGCATACTCGATCCAGGCCAGATGGTGACTCCAGGCCGCCGGATGCGCGGAGGTGACACACCGAAGGGCCTGCTCCAACTCCTGGTTGGCCCGCTCTGCCTGGCTGTTGGTCTGGGGGTGGTACCCGGATGAGAGACTCACGGTGGCCCCCAGCTCCTTGCAGAAACTCTTCCACACCTGTGAAGAGAACTGGGGACCATGATCTGATACAACGTCCGATGGTATCCCATGCAGCCGCATGACGTGGTGGACCAGGAGGTCTGCCGTCTCCTGGGCCATCGGGAGCTTCGGGAGGGCCACGAAGTGGGCCGCCTTGGAGAACCGGTCCACTATCGTGAGAATCACGGTGTTGCCCTGGGACGGCGGGAGGCCCGTGATGAAATCCAGGCCGATGTGAGACCAGGGGCGATGAGGCACTGGCAGGGGTTGGAGGAGGCCCGTCATCCTCCGATGGTCTGCCTTGCCCCTGGCACAGATGGTACAGGCCTGGACGTAGTCCCGGACGTCGGTTTCCAGGGACGCCCACCAGAAGCGCTGCTGGACTACTGCCACGGTCCTACGCACTCCGGGATGACAGGACAGCTTGGACCCGTGACAGAAGTCCAATACGGCAGCTCTTGCCTCTGGTGGGACGTACAGTCGGTTCTTGGGGCCAGTCCCCGGGTCCGGGCTCCTTGTCAGGGCCTCCCGGACGGTCTTCTCCACGTCCCAGGTGAGGGTGGCCACGACAGTGGACTCGGGGATGATGGTCTCGGTGGGGTTCGACAGCCCCGCTTTGGCTTCTTCTTCGTGCACCCGGGACAATGCATCTGGTTTTTGGTTCTTGGTCCCGGGGCGATACGTGATCTGGAAGTCAAAGCGCCCGAAGAACAGAGACCAGCGGGCTTGCCTGGGGTTCAGCCGCTTGGCGGTCCGGATGTACTCCAGGTTCCGATGGTCCGTGAAAACCGCGAAGGGCAACGATGCCCCCTCCAGCAGGTGTCTCCACTCTTCAAGAGCCTCCTTCACCACAAGAAGTTCCCGATTGCCGACGTCATAGTTCCGTTCAGCGGGGGTCAACCTCCGGGAATAAAAGGCACAAGGATGGAGAACTTTATCAGCCTCCACGCTCTGGGACAGCGCGGCTCCTATCCCTGAGTCAGAGGCGTCCACTTCTACTATGTACTGGCGATCAGGATCAGGCTGCACCAGAACTGGTGCAGTCGAGAACCGGCGTTTCAACTCCTGGAACGCGGCTTCGCACCGATCCGACCAGGCGAAGGGGACCTTGGTGGAGGTCAGGGCAGTCAGGGGGCTAACTACCTGACTGTAACCTTTAATGAACCTCCTGTAGAAATTTGCAAAGCCTAGGAACTGCTGTAGTTTCCTGCGGCTTGTCGGTTGGGGCCAATCTCTCACCGCCGCAACCTTAGCCGGATCAGGGGCGACGGAGTTGGAGGAGATGATGAACCCCAGGAAGGACAAAGAAGTGCGGTGGAACTCGCACTTCTCGCCCTTCACAAACAGCCGGTTCTCCAACAACCGCTGTAGGACCTGACGTACATGCTGGACATGGGTCTCAGGGTCCAGGGAAAAGATGAGTATATCGTCCAGATATACGAAGACGAACCGATGCAGGAAGTCCCGCAAGACGTCATTTACCAAAGCTTGGAACGTCGCAGGGGCGTTAGTGAGGCCGAACGGCATGACCAGGTACTCAAAATGACCCAACAGGGTGTTGAATGCTGTCTTCCATTCGTCTCCCTTCCGGATCCGAACCAGGTGGTACGCGTTTCTAAGATCCAATTTAGTGAAAATTTGGGCTCCATGCAGGGGCGTGAACACTGAATCCAACAGAGGTAACGGGTATCGGTTGCGAACCGTGATCTCGTTCAGCCCTCTGTAATCAATGCATGGACGGAGTCCGCCGTCTTTTTTACCCACAAAAAAGAAACCAGCACCCATCGGGGAGGTGGAGTTCCGGATCAGCCCGGCAGCTAAGGAGTCCCGGATGTAGGTCTCCATTGATTCGCGTTCCGGACGTGAGAGGTTGTACAACCTACTGGACGGGTACTCAGCGCCCGGGACCAAATCGATGGCACAATCATACGGTCGGTGCGGGGGAAGAGTGAGCGCCAGATCTTTGCTGAAAACGTCAGCAAGATCATGGTACTCCTTTGGCACCGCCGATAGATTGGGGGGGACTTTGACCTCCTCATTAGCCGTAGTGCCGGGAGGGACCGAGGATCCTAAACACTCCCGGTGGCAGGTTTCGCTCCACTGCGTGACTACCCCGGATGGCCAATCTATCCGGGGATTGTGCTTCACCATCCATGGAAAGCCCAAAATCACTCGGGAGGTAGAAGGTGTTACATGGAACACTATCTCCTCCCTGTGATTTCCAGATACAACCAAGGTCACTGGCTGTGTCTGATGTGTGATTAATGGAAGCAGGGTGCCATCTAGTGCTCGCACCCGCAATGGTGTCGGCAGAGCCACCAGAGGGAGCCCTACTTCCTTTACCCATCTGCTGTCCAGCAGATTCCCTTCAGACCCCGTGTCCACCAGTGCTGGGGCGTGAAGGGTTAAATCCCCACAAAGGATTGTTACTGGGATTCGTGCAGATTTGCGGGGTTTTCCCGCGTGCGTGTTATGGCCCACCCTTAGCCCAGTTTCTAAGGATGGGCATTGTAGTTTGACCGTTTGGGGGCAGTCCCTCTGCATGTGCTCGCAAGAGCCGCAGACAAAACACTCCCCGCGGGCCAGCCTCCTTTGTCTGATATTTGATCTTAATTTGGCCCTGCTCGTGTCCCTGCCTCCTCAGCAGGGGGAGCTGTAGCCACACGGAGCTCTCTGGCAGTGAAGCGTGGGGACGACGTCACCTTGTCGGAACCGGAAGGGGGAGGGACGGCTCGTGCCCGGTCACGCCCCCCGGCCTGCTCCCGACGATGCTCGTTTAAACGGTTGTCTAAGCGTATATCTAAATCAACAAGCCCGTCAAAATCCCACGGTTCCTCCTTAGCCAGTAGGTGCTCCTTAAGGACCGGGGACAGTCCATTTACAAAGGCGGCGCGGAGCGCAACGTTATTCCAGCTGGACCTCGCTGCCGCGATGCGGAAGTCGACTGCATACTCGGCTGCGCTACGGCGCCCCTATCTCATCGACAGCAGCACGTTCGAAGCGGTCCCGCCTCTGTTGGGATGATCAGACACTTGTTTGAACTCCCGTACAAACCCAGCATAAGACGTTAGGAGCCGTGAATTCTGCTCCCAAAGCGCCGTAGCCCATGCGCGTGCCTCTCCTCAAAGCAAATTAATAACATAAGCCACCCGGCTAGCATCTGATGCGTACATGACAGGGCGCTGTGAAAAGACGAGCGAACACTGCATGAGGAAGTCTGCGCACGTCTCGACACAGCCCCCGTACGGTTCCGGAGGGCTTATGTATGCTTCAGGGGACGGTGGGGGGGCTCATTGAACGACCAGTGGAACGTCTGATACAGGCCCAGGACCAGCCAGAGGAGTGGCTGCAGCAGCGCCCTGATCGCGCGCTTCCACCCTGGCGGTGAGAGCCTCCACCCTCCGATTAAGGAGGACACTCTGCTCGGTCACTAAATCTAACCGAGCCGTGAAGGCGGTTAGAGATATGCTGCAGCTCACTCAACACGCCTCCCGCTGACGCCTGCGCTCCTGGCTCTTCCATTGGCCGTTCAAGCTCGGGTTGACGCCCCTCGGAATCCATGACGATGGCAGAGAAATCCTGTTGGGAAGGTGTCGTAGCACGGACCCACAACAGGGGGCGCAAATGAACGGACAATGAATAAGCCAAAAACGGTAACAATTTAATGTTGCGATAATACACAACGAAACGTACTGTAATCTGCACAGTCAATTTAACACCAGGTGACGTGTGGGCAGGCTCGAAGATAGAAGACCCCCGACGAGAGAGAAGCTGCGTCCCACACGGCTTCCACCACCAACGGTCTGAAGAACACCGGAGCCGCCAAGTCCCGAGTCCCCAGGTGGCCTCTGTCTTCGGCTGTCGACCCTGGTACTGCTGGCAGAAAGCAGAAATATGATGAGTGAGTGTGAATCCGCACACTCAGTAAATCCACAGTTAATGAGGGAGGAAGCGCCTCCACCTCCAAGCACACACTCGTGCAGCTCCTGTTTGAGCACTTATCTGGGTGGGAGGTGTTGCGAAACCGTCGCTGAACACCTCAAACGCCACCTCCACAGACGAGTCTCACCGACAGGAAAACGGCTGCAAAGAAGAGTTTAGACAGATATACAGTCTTAAGTTCACAGAGAAATTACCTTGGTAATGGTAGTCGATTTCTCGGCGGGGAGGTGGAGTTGCAGTCCGGCTTTTATGGTGGTGATGATGAACGAGTGACAGCTGGTGCAGAGGATGAGTGACAGCTGTCACTTCTTCTGGGTCTGGCGCCCTCTCGTGCTTGGAGCCCGCACTCCAAGCAGGGCGCCCTCTGGTGGTGGTGGGCCAGCAGTACCTCCTCTTCAGCGGCCCACACAACACAGTTCGTGTTACCTACTATTTTATATCTGTCTACATACAGTATCAGGGGTCGAATTAGTACGTGCATGTGCTAGTTTGTGCACGTATTATTCGAGCGGTGCACATAATTTTATACTGCACTAACAGTGGTGCAAGTAACTTTATCCACATTTTATCAACTATAAGCACCAGTAGAATGAACCAATAAAGGAATAAATAAGGAAAAAAATATTTCCAGTGTGCTGTCTTCGTCTTCCCTTCGTTTTATAACTCTCACACACGGAGCGAGTTACTGTGCTCTGTTTGTTGTGGAAAGCTGACAAACGTCGCCAGCGGCACCGTCCCTGGGTTCACAACATCCTCATGAGACGTTCCCAATTCGGGGAGTTTCATTATTTGCTGCAGGAGCTGCAGGAAATAACTGGAGCTGCAGGAGCTCCAGTTTGAGAAGCTCCTGTCCCGTTTGCGCGCTCACATGTAAACAAAGAAAAGAAAAAAACTGGCTGCTGCTGCGGTTCCTCGCTCTCTCTCCCCTCAAACTCTGTCATTGTTGTGTTATAAACCAGTCACTATTTGTTTTATTATACATCTGCGTAGTTAATAAAATTATCTTCACAGACGATTAGTTCCCGCGCATGTAAAAAAAAAACTGACTGCCGCTGCGGTTCCTCGCTCTCTCTCCCCTCAAACTCAATTGTGTTATAAACCAGTCACCATTTGTTTTATTATTTCCTCTGTGTAGTTAATAAATAAAATAATCTTCACAGATGATTTGTTCGCGCGCGCACGTGAAAAAAAAAAACTGTCTGCCGCTGCTGCTGCTCTCCCCTCACACTCTCCCCAGAGAGGAAGAGTCTGACACATCAGAGGAGGAGTTTTAAGGTTGATATAAGACTGACTTTTGGTTGTCCAAGTAACTTTTTTTGGTGCAAGTAATTTTTTGTTACTAGCACCAGTGCAAGTAGGTTAAAAAATGTATTTCAACCCCTGAGTATGAATGTATCTGAGTGGGTCTCGGCCTCAACTTTATCTAAAGTCTGGGTCTGTTAGTGAAGCTTAGGGCTAGTGGATGGCGATCACCTGAGTAGTTCTTCTGCTTTCCTGTTTCTTAATGCTGACGAATTATACCTTAAGTGTGTTTTTTCTCGCCGAGTGATTCTTTTTTCTTTTTCTCTGTCTGAAATCCACATGCTGGATTGGGTGATTTCTGTGGTGGACTCCGCTGTAGGAACAGATCCAATGAGTGGCTCACAGAGGGAGTTTTTCCTTACCACTGCTGCTCTGGGGGTTGGTAAGGTTCGACCTTACTTGTGTGAAGTGCCTTGAGGCTGCTTTGTTGTGATTTGGCACTATATAAGCTAAATAAATTGAAATTGAACTGTGTGTTGCCGAATACACCTGTGTGCATATTATTCCCATTACACGATCGTTTTTCATGTGCAAAATGCTACTTGCGCATTTTCACCCTCATTTTTTCAAAAAGCAAAAAAATGTCTCTTTTCTCAAAATTGTCTTCTGCTGAAGAAACAAATAGATAATTGTCCATAATTGTCTGGTTTCATACTTATCAAAATAGTTTTTTCGTATGTAGAAAAATATGACTCCCGCAAATATGTATAACATGCAACAGAATTCATAGTATGAAATTTAATTAATATGCACAATGCATACTGGATTGTTTTCTGAATGTTTTTTGCACTTTGAATCCAATTCAGTTTCATGTATTTCATTTATATAGTGCCCAATCACAACAAAGCTGCCTCAAGGTGCTTCACACAAGTAAGGTCGAACCTTACCAACCCCTACAGCAAACACACAGGCGACAGTGGTAAAGAAAAACACACTCTGATGATTTGAGAAAGAAACCTCAAGGGGTGACCCTCTTCTTGGGCCATGCTACGGACACAATTGACAATAGAAATATACAGGAAATTTTGGGAGTCCATGCTGGTGCACAGGACGGGAGGGCTGCAGAAGAAGACAGGAGGGACAGTCTGTTTGGGGGTCTGTGGTCTTGTATTGGTCTTGTATCGGACATTATTCATTATTCATATGCAATCTGGAAAAAAACAAAGCATATTGTTAACAGTCTATTTCATACCAAGTTAAACCATCATTTGAAGTCCTACCTGTCTAAAAATAAAATAATAAATTGCAAATTGCTAGATTCTCAGGATCAGAAAAATATTTGAACGAAACCAGACAATTATGGAGTACCTCTATTTGTTTCATAAAAAGTGGTAATATTTTCAAATACTTCAACATTTTAACATTGTTTTACACTAAGAATACTTTAAACTTTGTTGTGCTATTGTATCTGAACTACAACAATATTTGCAAAACCTGTAACCTTATATACCTCAGTAAAGAATTTTGGTGTCTTTGCCTTATGAAAAATGGTGAATATAGGGTATGTCTGTTTGTTATGTGAAAACAGGTAGTGCATCTCAAAATGTTCAATATTAACATTTGATTTCATTAATGGAACACTTAGGTTTCAGGAAAATATAGCTTCATAGAGTTGTGTGTGTGTGGGGGGGGGGGGTGCACGTATATCCATGTTTTCCCGTGGACTAAATGTGGAAAAACTGAAGCACTGTGAATACTTTCCAGATGCACTGTAATACCCAGTCCAGTTATTTTACATTGTTCCATGGTACTAGACAGGACTGTCCTCTTTCCCTTCCCCTTTTCGCTTTGATCACAGAACCTCTTTCAATTGCGTTAAGATCCTTCCCTTCATTTCACTTCACTTTCAATGCAGAAATATGCACTCAGTGATCTCCAGCGTCATCTTCTACGCCGTAGAAGTGCTGAGTCAGCACTTTTAAAAGTTCATAATGATATTACTCTGTTGGTGGATGCAGGGAATCCTGCTGTGCTGGTTCTGTTGGACCTCACAGCAGCCTTTGATACTGTGGATCACACAGTACTTGTTTCCCGGTTGGAACATTTTATTGGCATTCATGGTACTGCACTTAAGTGGTTTAGATAATATTTGGCTGAAAGGAGCTTTTCTGTCATGATTGGGGACCTTTCCTTATCAACTGCTCCTCTGTGCTGTGGAGTGCCGCAGGGATCTGTCCTTGGGCCGATTCTATTTTCTTTGTACATTCTGCCATTGGGGTCAATTATAACCCAGCACAACCTGTCCTTTCATTGTTATGCAGATGATCTGCAAATCTATCTGCCTGTGAGGACTAATGGGAGTGATGCTTTGTCATCATTATTTAATTGTATTCGTGATGTAAAGCAGTGGCTGTCCCAAAACTTCCTTTACCTGAATGATGGTAAAACTGAGATCATGGTGTTTGAGCGCTCTGGCATACCAAATGTGGTAACACCAAATTTTGGTGCTTTGGCTAACCATGTAAAACCAGCTGTCAAGAATTTGGGAGTGATATTTGACAGCTGTTTGAGGTTCAATCAACAGATAAATTCTGTTGTCAAAGCTAGTTTTTTCCAACTTCGCCTTTTGGCTAAAATAAAGCACAGTAGACGTGATCTTGAGACGGCCATTCATGCTTTCATCAGCTCCAGACTTGATTATTGTAATGCACTTTATTTGGGCATTAATCAGTCGTCTCTTGCATGTCTCCAGTTGGTGTAGAATGCTGCTGCTCGTCTTTTGACAAACACTTTTAGATGTGAGCATATTACGCCCGTCCTGTACTCACTCTACTGGCTTCCAGTTCGTTTTAGAATTGATTTTTAAATTTTAATGTTTGTTTTTAAAGCTATTTATGGCCTTGCACCTCCCTACTTGTCTGAAATTTTAACTTTGCGCACCTACAGTAGGACATTAAGGGCGTCTGGCCAGCTTTACTTAGATGTTCCAAGGTCAAGATATAAACGCTGGGGTGATCATGCTTTCGCGGTAGCTGGCCCCAGACTGTGGAATGAGCTACCTCTTGAGTTACGTACTATTCCTGACCTAGCACTTTTTAAATCTAAGTTAAAGACTTATTTATTTAAACTGGCTTTTAACACTTAGTGGGGAGGTGACATGTTCTGTTATTTTTATGTTCTTTTTTATGTGTTGTTTTAAAATGTTATTTTATATGTGTTTTATTTTTGTAAATTTGTGTTTTTAATGTTAAGCACTTTGGACACCAGTCGGTGCTGTAAAGCGCTTTATAAATAAATGTTGATTCATTGATTGATTGAGGCAGCAGGCTGAAGGCAGCTCACATGAACAAACTCAACAAGCTCATCAGGAGAGGCTGGCTCTGTCCTGGGGTGGAACTGGAGTCTGAGATGGAGGTGTCGGAGAGGAGGATGTTGAGAAAACTGCTCACCATCTGTAACAACACCTCCCACCCCCTGCATGCCACACTGATGTTCTGTCAGAGCACCTTCAGCAAAAGACTGAGGCCACCGGGATGCTCCACAGAATGCCACAGGAGGTCCTTCCTACCTGTGGCAATCAGACTGTGTAACTCCTCCCACTTCTGCAGAATGAATATATAACAATCAGAGTTTTCCAGTTACTCAGAGCTATGTGCAATACTGTCAACATCTTGTGCAAGTGTCTTCAGTCATTTTGCATAAACATGTTGTGCTCATTGTTCTCACTGTAAAAAAAAAAAATGTTTGCTGTTTTGGCACTCTGGCAAAACAATTTCCTTCAGGAATAATAAAGTTCTTTTCTTTGTTTTATTATTCTTATCCTTCATTCTGCTATTGAACTTAAATTATGAGTGAACGTTACCCTGTAATTTCTTTAGCCCTGCCAATCAACCAATCTGATATTCCTTTCAAATTCAGCCCATCATGCTTAAATATTTAGGGATTAGTGTTACCCAGACTTTACCATCCCTTTACTTTCCCAATTTTGTTCCCCTGATTGCCCAGATCAAATCAGATTTTCAGAGGTGGAACTCTCTCCTCTTGTCATTAATAGGCACAATTAATATAGTCAAGATGAATATCTTGCCCAGACTCCTCTTTTTGTTTCAGTGCATCCCTTTGTTCTTACCAAAGCCTTTTTTTTTAATTATTAGACCAACTTATTTCTTTGTTCCTGTGGGATGGTAAAGCCATGTCCAGGCTTTACCATCATGGCCATCAGGTATTGTGAAGGCTTTGTGTCTGTCCGTCCATCTGTACTCGGTATAACTCCAGTCCTCTTACTGCCATGGTCTTCAAATTCACAGGGAGCATTCTTGGAACACAGACCTTGGACAAGTTCACAGATGGCTAACTTTGACCTATTTTAAGAGGTCAAAAGTTCACATTCTGTTTCCTTTTGTTATGCTCACACGGCTGACAGTATGAATCATGCAAATCCCCTTTTTGGGTGGGGGCGGGGGTTCAGGATTCTGGGAAGGCCACAGTGACAGCCAATCAAAGTAGAGACACTGTGACGTTACTGGCTGGTCTCTCTCTGGCTGCGAATCCAACATGGTAGAATTCGCTCCGAAACTGTGTTTCTGTGTAAATTTAATGTTTCTCATATATTATGTAAAACCTCGTGTGATGACCCAAGGGTAAAGTTTATTTCCATTAGATGTTTTATTGTGCTTTTATTTTTGTACTTCCTTTCAACCCGGAAGTGTATCAAAAAGGACAGTGTCGGAAGGTAACTTGACACAAGGTAAAAAACGAGGAGGGTGAGCAAACGCAAGGAGAAACGTGATGGAGCTCAAACGGGGAGAGAAAGTTTAGTTTCAGTCGAAAGTGGCTACAAGGTACGGTAAATTTATCGAGGAATATGTTGTAAATAAGCATGTTATGTCTTTAGTAAAGAGTAGAATATTAAGTTAAAACCCATAAGTAGTCTGTGTTCTAATGTATTGTTTTATTTCTTTGCCCCTTTTTCATAGCTCTTACGTTGGTTTGAGAACGGCAAAAAATCAATAAAACCCTTAAACCATCAGTCCGGGCTAACTGATTTCGACTGGAAGCTACAGTAAGAGCTTGTAGCCGCTCGCCGCCATATTCCTCAACGTGGTCTCGAGGTTCAACGGTGTGTACCCAAGACGGACAGCAGGTGGCAGCAGTTGGTCGGAAAATTGAAAGGACAACGGAACGAACATCTGAATTAAACATGGCGAACTCACAGGACATTAACGGGCAGACCCCGTGTCTACAAAAGGGAATTGAGAATTTTAAAGTTGCTCTTCAAAATGAAAGTGAGAACACAGTGGAAGTCATGCAAGCAACAATTAAATGGCAAGAAAATCTGGTGGCTCATTCAGAGAGTAGAGGCCAGGACATGCCTGATGTGCCACGCCGCTCTGAAAGAATAAAAACACCAACTGAAAGGATGCTTGCTTATCAAAAGGAAGAATTAAATAAAAAGGAAAAAAGACTTTTGTACTTATATGAACAGTGGAAAATGGAAGCACGTGCAGCAAGGAAAAAATTAAAATCAGATCTAAGTGAAATAATTCTGTCATCACTCGCAGACATATTAGAAAAGGGTAAAGATGACATCATGAAACTGTACTCTGAAATAAGGAGCCACGTGGCACCACCAGCAGATTTACGGAGAAAAATTGACGCTTGTGAAGCAGTAACTCGTGACATTATGAAAATCATCTTTGAAAGATTATCTGGTGTTGATGGAGATTTTGATGGAGAAGATGTAAGAAGTAATCTACGTGAGCTTCTAGATCGTGACTATGCGCTCTCCATATATGGTTCTACTGCTGCAAATTCAAATAGCACCCACCATTCCTCATCTTCTCACCTTGCATCGAAACAGGCTGAGGCAGCCGCAGAGCTGGCAGTGAAGGAGGTCGAGTACAAGATCGCTCAAGAGGAAAGAAAGCAGAAGGAAAGGATTAAGGCTTTGGAAGAACAACACAAGAAAGAAATGGAAATTCAAAGATCTGAGTTGGAGCGTCTGCAGGCTGAGAAAGAGGTGGAAGCAGCCCGAGCCAGGCTTGAAGCTTACGACAGACAAATAATACAGGTGGGAAACGTCAACTCAGTCAGAAGTGAGCAAGTCATCCCCAACAGCGCATCTCAGCTGCCATCTAACACACCTACATCATCAGTAACTCCTAGTGTCGCTCAGCTTGCAAAGGCAGTTCAAGACAGCATAATGATGAACAGACTTCCTACACCAGAGCCGACGGTGTTCAATGGAGAGCCAATCCTCTTTATTGAATGGAAATCCTCCTTCATGTCACTGATTGATCAAAAGGGCATCTCAGCTGCAGACAAACTGTATTACCTTAAAAGATATGTGAGCGGTCCAGCTCGTAAATGCCTTGAAGGAACCTTCTTCAGAAATGATGAGGAAGCCTACCGAGATGCCTGGGAAAAGCTTAACCAGCGGTATGGCCAGACATTCGTTATTCAAAGAGCATTCAGAGAGAGGCTATCAGGTTGGCCAAAAATACAGTCTAAAGACGCTGAAGGGCTAAGACGCTTTTCAGATTTCACAAATGCGTGCATGCTTGCTATACCCCATGTAAAGGGCCTGGAAATATTAAACGACTGTGAAGAAAACCAAAGGCTCACACAGAAACTGCCAGACTGGTTAGCTGCTAGGTGGAATCGCCATGTTACAAAGGCCCTGATGGAAGGTAAAGAGTTTCCCCGCTTCAATGATTTTGCTGCATTTCTTTCAGAAGAAGCGAAAGTTGCCTGTAACCCAGTCACCTCTATTCATGCACTCCGTTCTCTGGAGACAACAGGCGACAAAGGTAATCCAAAAGACAATAAAAGAAACAAGGCCAGTGTATTCAATACAAAAACGACTGTACAAAGAGATGAACAATGTACTCATAAAACACGCACGGGATCTCCATGCATGTTGTGCCAAGACACACATCAACTCCACAAGTGCCCAAACCTCATGAAAATGCCTCTGAAAAATCGAAGGTCATTTGTCAATGACAATAAATTGTGCTATGGCTGTTTGAAACCAGGTCACGGTGTGAAGGACTGTAAATACCGCCTTACTTGTGACATATGTGCAAAAAGGCATCCAAGCTGCCTTCATGATGTAAATTACAGTAGTGATCTGAAAAGAGAAAGGCATATGAATATTGAAAGTGCAGCACAAATTGACACACCAGAGACAACAACCGCCATGTCACTTAACATTGCCAGAGAAGGACAATCTGTCAACACCTCAATGATAGTTCCAGTGTGGGTGTCATCAACTGCAAATCCTTGCAAGGAAAAGCTTGTCTATGCACTACTGGACACACAAAGTGACACCGCCTTCATTGATCAGGATGTGAGCCATGAACTGTAAACCGATGTTTATCCAGTGAAACTAAAATTAACTACCATGATGGGAAAGAATACAGTTGTAAGCAGTGGAAAGGTGTGTGGTCTTCGTGTCAGGGGCTACAGCTCTGCAACAGTTATCCAGCTCCCTCCTGCATACACGAAGGACTGTATTCCGGCAAACCGCAATCACATACCAACTCGTGAAACAGCCAAATGCTGGAGTCATTTATCACCAATTATCGATGAAGTCCCACCACTCCTCAGTTGTGAAGTAGCTCTCTTGATTGGTTATAATTGTCCCCGAGCCTTAGCACCAAGACAAGTGATACTAGGCCAAAATGATGAGCCTTATGCTGTGCAGACAGACTTAGGATGGAGTATAGTTGGCAGCTCAGAACCTTGCCTTGAGACTGATATGACAAGCAGCCTCTGTCACCGTGTCACTGTAAAAGAGATCCCTTCAGTAACTCCCATGGATGCAATTCGTGCATTGGAAAGTGACTTCAAAGAGGTCAGCAAAAATGACCGAACAGTGTCACAAGAGGATCTCATCTTCCTCGACAAACTCAAAAAGGGCATAAGGAAGACTGAACAAGGTCATTATAGAATGCCACTCCCCTTTAAGGAAAGACCACAGATGCCTGATAACAGACAGCTCGCAGAGGTCCGACTTAACCAACTCAAGAGGAAATTTGCCCGAGACGAGACATACAAGGAAGATTATGTCAAGTACATGAATGACATCATTCAAAGAGGTGATGCTGAGGAAGCTCAAGATGATGCATTTCCTGGTGAAACGTGGTATATACCACATCATGGCATTTATCACCCAAAGAAACCTGATAAGCTGCGTGTGGTTTTTGACTGTTCAGCCAAGCATAAAGGAACCAGTCTCAATGAGCAACTCCTGACTGGACCAGACATGATCAACAATATGACAGGTGTTCTTCTACGCTTCCGGCAGCATCAAATAGCTCTAATGTGCGACATAGAGAAAATGTTTCACCAGTTTCAAGTCCAAGAGAATGGTCGCAACTACCTCTGCTTCTTGTGGTGGAAAAATGGAGATACAAGCACACAGCCACAAGCGTACAGGATGACAGTACATCTGTTTGGCGCCGTCTCCTCCCCAGGGTGTGCAAATTATGGGCTAAAACACCTAGCCAATGAGAACAGTCTTGCGTTCCCACTAGGTTCTCAGTTCATAGCCAGAGACTTTTATGTGGATGATGGAGTAACAAGTGCAAAGACCGTAGAAGATGGTATACGGCTGGCACAAGAGGCTCGTGAAATTTGTGCAAAGGGTGGTCTGCGGCTACACAAGTTTGTATCGAACAGCGATGCACTTCTAAACAGCATACCAGCATCAGAACATGCAAAGGACATCAAACAAAGGACCTTGCTTTCTCTGAAACAACAGAGAGAGCACTGGGTATTCACTGGAGCATAGAAAGAGACTGCTTCACATTCAACTTTGTGCCAAGAGAACAACCTCCTACACGGCGTGGGATGTTGTCAACTGTAGCATCTATATACGATCCTTTGGGATTTGTCGCCCCATACCTTCTCAATGGCAAAAAAAAATCCTGCAGGAGATGTGTCGTCAAGGTACTGGATGGGATGACCCACTGCCTGAACATCTAAGGCCACGGTGGGAGTGTTAGAGAAAAGATCTCATCAAACTAGAGAAATTGCAGATAGCTAGATGTTATGTGCCTGATGGCTTTGGAGAAGTGGTGAAAAGGGAACTGTATCATTTCTCAGATGCAAGCACCACTGGATACGGACAATGTTCATATCTAAGACTGATAAACAATGACAGAGATGTTCACTGTGCTTTTGTCATGGGAAAGGCTCGTGTCTCTCCCACAAAGGTCACCACCATCCCAAGGTTGGAACTCACTGCAGCAGCAGTCTCAGTCACAGTGAGTAGCCTGCTCAGAGAAGAACTACTGTATGACAATGTGGAAGAGTTCTTTTGGACAGATTCAAAGGTCATCCTAGGATACATAAATAACGAAGCAAGACGCTTCCACACCTTTGTCGCGAATAGAGTACAGAAGATTCGCAATAGTACAATCCCACAACAGTGGTTTTATGTTTCCACCTGTGAAAACTCTGCAGACAAGGCATCCAGGGGAACAACAATGGATGAACTACTGTCATCTGACTGGTTCACAGGTCCTAAATTCCTGTGGGAAAGGGAAATACACCACCCCACAAAGGAGAGTATTGAACTTCCAATCGGAGATCCAGAAGTGAGGAAGGTGCAAATATTACACACACAAACAACCGAACATGTGAGTCTTGCTGATCGACTGGTAAAGTTTTCATCCTGGTCTCATGCCATCAGTGCTGTAGCACGTCTCAGACGCCGTCTGCTGAAGGATAAATCAAAGGCACACTCTACTGTAAGTGAACGACAAAAGGCAGAGCTTGTAATCATCAAAGCTCTCCAAAGACAAGCATATCGGGAAGAAATAAAGTTACTAAGCAAAGGTAGACCATTACCGAGTAACAACAAACTGCACCCTCTTGACATGTTTTTGGACAGAGATGCTGTGCTCAAGGTGGGAGGACGACTGCACCACTCATCCCTTTCAAGCTTTTTCAAACACCCAACTGTCATTCCTCGAGAACATCATGTCACAAAACTGATAATTGCACATTGCCATGAAAGGGTTAATCATCAAGGCAAAGGTATGACAATGAATGAAATACGATCCAATGGCTACTGGATTCCCAGACTGGGTCAAGCAGTTGCATCCTATGTTCGCCAGTGTGTGTTTTGTCGTAGACTTAGGAGACCTGTGGAATGTCAGAAAATGAGTAATCTCCCAGTGGAAAGAATGGAACCCTCTCCACCCTTTACCTACTGCGGCATGGATGTTTTTGGTCCATTTCTGATAAAACAAGGACGGAAAGAACACAAAAGATATGGTCTCCTCTTCACATGTTTCTATTCTCGTGCCATTCATGTTGAGATGTTGGATGATCTTACAACTGATGCATTTATCAATGGACTGCGATGCTTTATCGCATTACGGGGCTCGGTCAAACAGATTAAATGTGACCACGGTACCAATTTTGTAGGCGCCAAAAATGAATTGAATGCAGCTCTACAGGAAGTTGATGCTGAGAGACTAGTAACTTTCCTCACAGAAAAGCAATGCGATTTTATCTTCAATGCACCTCATGCAAGCCATGCTGGTGGAGTGTGGGAGCGACAGATAAGGACTGTGAGAAATATTCTGAACTATACACTCAGCCTCTCGCCTAGTCGACTCAATGACACTTCCTTAAGGACCTTTTTGTACGAGGCAGCAGCGATCCTAAACAGCCGCCCACTCACAACAGACAACCTCAACGATCCGAACAGTTTGGAACCACTGACTCCTAATCACCTCATCACCATGAAGGCTACCACCGCTTTACCCCCCCCCAGGAAGGTTTGTTCGGGAGGACCTGTATGGACAAAAGAGATGGCGCCAAGTGCAGTATCTGGCAGAGCAGTTCTGGAGCCGTTGGAGGAAGGAGTACCTCCACAACATCATGGTCAGATAACGATGGCACAAGCCTAAGAGAAACATTCAAGTAGGTGATATAATAATGGACATGGACGAAACACAACCACGATCTATGTGGAGGCTCGGAAGAGTCTCAGAAACTGTAACAGACAAAGATGGGCTCGTAAGACGGGTGAAGGTATTGCTTGGAGATAAAAATCTGAGCAAAAGGTGAACGCGTGAGTAAGGTATCTGTGGTAGAACGCCCAGTTCACAAGTTGATTCTGCTATTAGAAGCTTGTTAGAGATAAAGTTCAATATAAAATGCAGGAAGGTTTATAAGTTCATAATTTTCTGTAAAATGGTCATTTCATGTAAGGAAATAATTTGTGTGTTAAGTTAAAGTGTGTTAAAACACCAAATTATTTGGTGGGAGTGTGATGACCCAAGGGTAAAGTTTATTTCCATTAGATGTTTTATTGTGCTTTTATTTTTGTACTTCCTTTCAACCCGGAAGTGTATCAAAAAGGACAGTGTCGGAAGGTAACTTGACACAAGGTAAAAAACGAGGAGGGTGAGCAAACGCAAGGAGAAACGTGATGGAGCTCAAACGGGGAGAGAAAGTTTAGTTTCAGTCGAAAGTGGCTACAAGGTACGGTAAATTTATCGAGGAATATGTTGTAAATAAGCATGTTATGTCTTTAGTAAAGAGTAGAATATTAAGTTAAAACCCATAAGTAGTCTGTGTTCTAATGTATTGTTTTATTTCTTTGCCCCTTTTTCATAGCTCTTACGTTGGTTTGAGAACGGCAAAAAATCAATAAAACCCTTAAACCATCAGTCCGGGCTAACTGATTTCGACTGGAAGCTACACCTCGTGACAAATAAAACAATTCTATAACTGAAAATACTATTTTTTTTTAACCTGATAACACCCCTGGAGTGATTTACAAGACATCTCGTGGACGTCAGCATGCATGTACATCACGTACACTCAGAGGTAACTTCCAGTGTCGCCGACCAAATGGTCCCCCCTAAAAATCAGTCCGCCCTGCCTTCACTTCACATATGTCATTAGCTGTGGTTCACGGATTATCACCTCGTTTTTGCTCAAAACTACACTCCAGTCATCATCTATCTCATCGACAGATATCTGAAGCTTAATCATTTCCACATAAATACAGCATTATTTCATCATAAAAGACGGAGGAAGCGATCTGAGCACCGCGGCTACATGAGCTGCTAGCTGATGCGTTCACTGCGCATCGGTCATTTCAAAGTGTCGCAGAGTATTGCCTTGTTTCTACTTTAAATGACCTAGTTTCTGCTTAAAACTGACTTTAGAATGATTTAAAAGTTTTTACCTTTATCATCGGATGGTTAATAATCCCATTAATCCATTTGATCACTTTGGGTGAAGAGACTCTGTCTCAGACGAACGGCTGAGCTCTGAAATGGCCCATGCGCAGTGGAGGCAGGGTGGATCCATTTTTAGGGGCGGACCGTTCGGTCTGCGACACGAGTCTTTTCAACAGCTTATGTATGCGCACATGCACACCCTCCTATAGATGCTGTTAAAAGGTAAATAAAATATTGTTTATGATTGATTAAGCTTATTCTGCAACATCGTACGGCCAAGGGTAGTTTAGCATTGCGTTATATTTTGATGATTCCTATACTCAATGGATTATGTTTGTAGTTTTGTGCTTTTATAAAATTTTCTTTATTTATTTGTTTTTCCTCTTTCTTTTCTTCATTTGTCTATTTTGTGCAGAGATGTTCATGGTTTTGTATGTTCTGTTCTTTAAGAATGAAAAATTAGAGAATCATGTTGTTTTGATTTGGCATTGTGTTTGTTCTCTTCAAAATAAATAAATTCCACGGAGGTCTGCACTCTTTGACTTGGCACTCACATCTGATGCGAAAGATGAGAAAAAATTCATGCATGCTCAAGAAGGTTCCCTACACTTCCCCACCAAACGACAACTCACACGCATCATAATAAGGTTGCATACTTTTTGAATGTGCCTCATATTGTGCCACCATGCTGCCATGCTGCTCATAACTCTATATGTCAATTTCAGCTTGATTTGTGTTATTTGATCACCCTCTCAGATGTTAAACACCAATTACACAAGTTGGTTTAGGATTCACAATAATTTGGTTATCAGTGATAGCTCGATTGGGACCTTATGACTCCATCAGGTAAGTGTTGCCTCTAACACAAACAAGCATGTTATGTATGAGTGTACTTCTCTCCATCCTCCTCATGGAAATATATAGACCCCACCAACCTTTAAAACAGCCAGGAGCCAACATGACACACATGGTGACAAGTTGAATGAATTTTGTGTTCCTTATGTACTTTATGGAAGAAAAGGCAGCGGATTAAATTATCCAGGCAGCTTGTATGGATCATGTCCTCCGAGAACTGAAATTGTGCCAAATATCATTCCTTAGCCTCAATATTGAACGTTCAACATATTAGAGAGGGGCAGATCTGTTCTTGTGCCTTGGACTCCCAAAGCAGTAGGTGTACTGGTGTACTGAGCAAGAAGATTCAGGGTCTGTTTTGCCAACCAGTATGGTGGATGAAGCATTGAAGGTCATATGGTGGATGAAGCATTGAAGGTCAAATGACTGCACAGGGCTTCCCTACTTTGTCTACAGTCACTCAGATTTTGAAGTCCTGTTCAAGATAGATTTATACACTCACTCTCTATTCTTACACTCTCTATTTCTTAATGACTGATTTAAGTGACATCTCTTCAACATTGCGTTGAGGTCTGGGACAGTACCTAAGGAGTGGCAAACTGGGGTTGTGGTCCCCATATTTAAAGAAAGGGGACCAGAGAGTGTGTGCCAATTACAGGGGCATCACACTACTCAGCCTCCCTGGTAAAGTCTACTCCAGAGTGCTGGAAAGGAGGGTTCAGCCGATAGTCAAACCTCTGATTGAAGAGAAACAATGCAGCCAGGTTCCGCCCTAGTCGTGGAACAAACGACCAGCACTTCACTCTCACAAGGATCCTGGAGGGTGCCTTGGAGTATGCCCATCTATTCTACATGTGTTTTGTTGACTTGGAGAAGGCATATGATCGGATACCCCGGGAGATACTGTGGGAGGTGCTGCGGGAGTATGAAGTGAGGGGGTCCCGTCTCGGGGCCAAACAATCCCTGTACTTGCAAAGGGAGAGCTGTATTCAGGTGCTCGGCAGTAAGTTGGACTTGTTTCCGGTGGAGGTTGGTCTCCGCCAGGGCTGCGCCTTGTCACCAGTCCTGTTTATGATATTCATAGACAGGATATCGAGGTGTAGTCGGGGAGAGGAGGGTTTCCAGTTTGGTGGGCTCAGTGTCTCATCACTGCTTTTTGCAGATGATGTGGTCCTCTTGGCTTCAGTGGCCTGTGACCTCCAACACTCAGTGGATTGGTTTGCAGCCGAGTGTGAAGTGGCTGGGATGAGGATCAGCACCTCTAAATCTGAGGCCATGGTTCTCAGCAGGAAACCGATGGATTGCCTACTCCGGGTAGGGAATACGGCTTTGTCCCAAGTGAAGGAGTTCAAGTACCTCACGGTCTTGTTCACGAGTGAGCGGACAATGTCGCATGAGATTGACTGGAGAATCTGTGCAGCAGGGGCGGTGTTGCATTCGCTCTACCGCACTGTTGTGATGAAAAGGGAGCTGAGCCAAAAGGGGAGGCTCTCGTTCTACTGGTCAATCTTCATTCCTACTCTCACCTATGGTAATGAAGGTTGGGTCATGACCGAAATAGGCTGAAATGGGCTTCCTTTGGCTGGTGTCTCCCTTAGAGATAGGGTGAAAAGCTCGGTCATCTGTGGGGAGCTCGGAGTAGAGCCGCTGCTCCTTCATGTTGAAAGGAGCCAACAGGAGTGGTTTGGGCATCTGGTAATTGATGCCCCCTGGGTGCTGCCCTAGGGAGGTGTTCCAGGCATGTCCATCTGGGAGGAGACCCCAGGGAAGATCCAGGACTAGGTGGAGAGATTATATCTCCACACTGGCCTGGGAACGCTTCAGGATCCCAGTCAGAGGTGGTCAATGTGGCACGGGAAAGGGAAGTCTGGGGTCCCCTGCTGGACCTGTTGCACCCACGACCCAATCCCAGATAAGCGGTTGAAGATGAGTGAGTGAGTGAGTGAGTGAGTGAGTGAGTGAGTGAGTGAGTGAGTGAGTGAGTGAGTGAGTGATTTAAGTGATAGCAATGTTCAGTGACTCTGAAATTTTCTTGGATCATCATTACTTGTGCTTTTCCATCATGTTTTTACAGCATCCTTTGGAGTGTTGCTTTGTCTTTCTGGTATCATCTTACTGTTGAACCATCAGAACAGGTGCATTTCCAGTACAACTAAATTAAATTTCTTTGTGGAACACAGCTGATCTCCATGTCACTGATTATGTAAACTAGTTGTACCAGCAACTATTGGTTGTGTTACATTCAAGAGGTTGAATAATTACGCAATTGATCAGTTGACTTTTTTTGTTTAGTTGAACTTTTATCACTCCATTTTGTTTTTTCTTTATGATTAAAGACCATAATTCTCAAAATTATTACAAAAAACATGAATATTTATTTATTTATTGGACGTCATAAAACAAAATCTTTTCAGTCCCTGTGGGGATGAAATCTGCTTCTTGATACTGTATGTGAGCATCTTGGTGTAATTTTTGATGCCCCGTCCTCACTGCAGGCAAGCCGAGAGACACACAGCAGCTGATCAATTATTAATCAATGCACAAACTCAATCACTAAGAATTACACAGATTGTGTCTTGCCTCTGCAGGTTGTTGTGTGAATCCTATGAATCAATATACCAGCTGCTGATGTGACCTGCAGGAATTGTTTTTCATCTCATCTGCTGTACATTCAAGCATTGAAGACTCAGGTGAGGAGGATCACTTGCATTGTAAGGGAATGTCACCTAAGACATTTTGGTTCTGGGTATGATCCAGCATGCAGGTGCCTCAATGTTAAGGATCAGAGTGGCTGGAGAAGGCCAAGGGTCTGGTCATGACAGACAGACATCATCCAAATCTTATACTGCAAAGAACTGATTGGCTGTGTGCTAGAAACTATGACATTATCACCATGCTATAAGACAAGGTGAGTCTCTGCTATGAGGCCATGAAATCACTTACACTGAAGTGATTTATCTGAATCTTCATTGATACATATGTGCATGTGCACTGTTTATTGTCCAGTTAATGAGCATCGCAAATGGTGGCCATGAGTTACAGAAATTTTGCAGACCCACTCACTGAGTCACTTACTGACTGACTCCATTATTCCTATGCTTGCGCTAGTAATCATGGGGGGGCAAAACCATCATGGAATCTTCATCATCCAGCACTTTAGCGAGTGCATAATGTTGACTGCAAATGTTCAAAAAGATTATTTTCTGACAGATATATATGTAATAAGTTGCTTAAAGACTGTTTTTGTTTGTTTGTTTGTTTTTACCAAAAAATTTGTACTAAATAAATAAACCCTCTGTAGTTTATTAGCAATCCCAGATAGCCAGAGGTGGGAGTAAGTCACTGTCAAGTCATTCATTCAATCTGCAAGTCCCAAGTCAAGTCTCAAGTCAACTTGCAAACAATTGGTGGCCATTATGACTTGAGACTAGACTTGGGACTTGCTTATTCATGACTTGAGAGTGACTTGATGGTGCCTTACTCCCACCTCTGCAGACAGCTTATCCATAACTGCAATGATTGCACTGCTTTGCACCAGGTGTAATACCCTCTGAGTCAGAAGACCTATTTGAAATTACTGAAGAAATTCCTTTATTCTACTGTTAAGGTAAAAAAAACAAACAAAAAAAAATCATCCATTCAAAAACCATGAACACCTTGAAGACAAGTGGCCCAGAGTAAGGTTTGCCATAGTATCAAACATGAATTTTGGATTCTTATTTTTGTTATTTATGTTTGAATAATAACTTGAAAGAACATATCTATAAACAGCTAAACAATCATGCTATACATTATAGGGTATCTCCATCTTTGAATTGTGCCATCTGTCCTTCAAACTCCTGCATTTACACCTGAGAGGTTGCAAGTCCTTAGAATAGTGGGGCAGCATAGCAAAACAATTGTTAATTTTGTGATAAAAGAATGGAATTTGGCACACATATTCTCAGTTAACTAATGTTTATTTTCAGATGTTGAGCCATCCTGGAGCTGACCTCTAATGAACTACAGGGGAAAATAAACATTAGTTAATTTAGCATATGTGTGCCAAATTCCATGCTTTTATCACAAAATGAACATTTTTTATGAAAATTTTAGCTAAGATGCACCACCAGAAAACAGATGACAGCGATTTCTAATCCTGACAGATATAACCAGGTCCAGTTAACCTCAGTCAGATTATCTACAGAGCCTGCCCATCCAAAAAGTGACATGTGAACCTCAGACAATCTAACACTGTTAAGGTTGTGGACCCCAATATATAAGTCGACAACCCCACCATTTATACATTCATAGTACAGGACAGCAATACTACAACTTTAATTTGTAAAACAATAATAGGAAACTGAAGTGATGACTACAACATTTGAAATGTCAATGGTCCAAACTCAGATTAAATCAACGAGTAAGACTGTCCACAAAGTAATGAAAGGCCAAAAATATCAAATGCTGATGGAAACACAGCATAAAAGCTCAGCAGGCTTATTGAGACGTATGTAAAGATCACCACAAATCGTAACCTTTTCAACACATACAAGTAGGTGAGAAATAAATTCACAAAACTCCTTGAAAATTTCTGTTATGGTCCAGCTGTGCCTGTACAGTGCAAGTCCCATTTTGCTGGATTAGAGTGGCACAGAACCAAAGACTCAAAGGAAATTAAATCAAAACCAGGTTTTGTTGTTCAGCTGAATAATATCAGTTATCAAATTGTTTACCAATTGTTTACCATACACGCAATTTTTTACCATACCCACCCAATTCGGCCTCAGGGTGTATGGTTTATTCATTAGGCATATTCATTGGTGAACAACTTGATAACGGTTTTATCATATACCTATAAATTATAAATGTATGGTTTTCTTCAGGGTGTATAAAGTCATATTCATTGGTAAAACAACTTGATAATGGTTTTATCATATACCTATAAATGATAAATGTTGTATGGTTTTCTTCAGGGTGTATAAAGCCATATTCATTGGTAAACAACTTGATAGTGATTTTATCATATACCTATAAATGATAAATGTATGGTTTTCTGAAGGGTGTAAAAAGCCATATTCATTGGTAAAACAACTTGATAACAGTTTTATCATATACCTATAAATGATAAATGTTGTATGGTTTTCTGAAGGGTGTAAAAAGCCATATTCATTGGTGAACAACTTGATAACAATTTTATCATATACAGTGGTCCCTCGTTTATCGCGGGAGTTACGTTCTAAAAATATCAAATCAAATCAAATCAATTTTATTTATATAGCGCCAAATCACAACAAACAGTTGCCCCAAGGTGCTTTATATTGTAAGGCAAAAGCCATACAATAATTACAGAAAAACCCCAACGGTCAAAACGACTCCTATGAGCAAACACTTGGGACTGGGACTGGTTGGGGCTGAGGGGAGAGAATCAAGAAAAAGACATGCTGTGGAAGAGAGCAGAGGTCAATCACTAATGATTAAATGCAGAGTGGTGCATACAGAGCAAAAAGAGAAAGAAACACTCAGTGCATCATGGGAACCCCCCAGCAGTCTAAGTCTATAGCAGCATAACTAAGGGATGGTTCAGGGTCACCTGATCCAGCCCTAACTATAAGCTTTAGCAAAAAGGAAAGTTTTAAGCCTAATCTTAAAAGTAGAGAGGGTGTCTGTCTCCCTGATCCGAATTGGGAGCTGGTTCCACAGGAGAGGAGCCTGAAAGCTGAAGGCTCTGCCTCCCATTCTACTCTTAAAAACCCTAGGAACTACAAGTAAGCCTGCAGTCTGAGAGTGCTCTATTGGGGTAAAATAACCTGCGATAGGCGAAATCCGCGAAGTAGTCAGCGTTATTTTTTACAATTATTATAGATGTTTTAAGGTTGTAAAACCCCTCACTACACACTTTATACACTTTTCTCAAACAGGCATTAACATTTTCTCACTTTTCTCTCCTGTGTAAACACTCAAAGTTCAAACCTTAGAAGAAAAAAAAATAGAACGTTTTCCTATAAATAATTATAATGGCTTTTAGAACTAACGAATTTAACTTTAACGATCAACCTACGAGGTTGGACACGTAAGAAATTATTAATAGTGACTCACCAGTATTTCACAGTTCCTCTGACCGCGCCTCTTCGTCGTGGTGCCGCTCTGCTGTCCGGATTGGCTGATTACCAAGGCAACATTCATTTTGTGGGTTTTACTCGGGTGGTATGAAAAATATTACCTGTCCGTGAAAAGGGTGTATTGCTATTTATTCTTTAGTGTTTTATCCAATCATATTGGCGTATCATTTATAGGTATGTGATAATAGTCTGTATTTGTATAAGTAGTTAAAAATGCCATACTGTGGTAATGCAGTTGTCTCACAGAGGTACTATACATGCTGACAGTACAACATTAGATTACTGCCCATGGATGATGCATCTATCTCCAACACTTTGGGGAATATTGTCTGCTCTGCCCTTTTCCCTTTTCTCTCATGGGCAGCGTTTCTGAGGCGGGTACGTGAGTGGAATGTCGTAATGGATAATACTGTAGCTGTATACCCTGGGTGCATGTGGAAGGAGTTCAATATTGCAGCTCAACCTCTTTTCAGCCATCACTCATCTCTCTCTGTCTGTCGGCTCCTGCCTGTTCTTACGTCCATCACGTCTTGCAATCGCCCGTCAGGCTTCGACTGTGGTTGTGACAAAATCAAGCAGCATGTCACATGCAATGTGAACATCCAAAGGCCACTGCTTTGGAGAAATACATCTCTTTGACAGTTTGAACATGAATACTGTTCAAATCAAAAAGGGTAAAAAGTGTTTTTCTGCGAGAATGTTGTGTGATTTGATATCGACAAGTCAGTGTCTCCTGTCTTCCACCCAGGGAAAAGCGGTGAACAGCGCAAGTGTTATTACCAGCTTCCAAGCAACACCCGACAGTTTTCACACCCAGCATCACATCCCCATATGCCTTGCATGGCAGCACCCAGATATTGGTATGTGAGTGAATGTGAGGCATTACTGTAAAGCACTTTGAGCTTCTGATATAGATGGAAAAGAACTATATAAATGCAGCCCATTTACCATATCCTCTAAAATCTTGAGTATTTATATCATCTGGCATTTGTGCCATATAGTAGACCGACAAACTATGGCCTCATTTATAAAACAATGTGTAGAATTCATACTAAAATTATACACACAAACAAAATGCATAAATGGTGTATGAACAAAAAAGATCAGATTTACAAAACCATTCATACGTACACCTGCAATTCAAATCATCTTTATGTATCAAACACTACTTTGAATTGTGCGCAGATAGATCTGCCTCATGTCCCGCCCACATTCAACTACATATAGCTCATGCAAAACACCTCGTGAATATTCAAACATGAAGCAACCAAGAAGCAATAAAGCAACATTTCTGTAACAGAAATCAAGGCATTTGTATGCAATTATGGTGCTGCATGTGTTCTCTTAATTTGGGCATGGCACTCAGTTATGGACAAACTTTTGATAAGTTTTAACAATTATTGATTGTTACACTTTTCCCAGAATCATTTTGAGCAGCAAAAAAGATGAGAATCCATTTTTAATATAAAATTGCATAAGGGAAACCATTTGTTTGATACCAGTACAGCAGGCAGGACTTCACACCAGAAGTGGGACGAACACAACTGCTGCCTGTAAACTGAATGTTTGTTTCATTACCATAAGCCACCTCCAGTGTTGTTAACCAATCAATTTTACAACTGTAGACCACCTGTAACCACGCCAGGTCCACCACAAGACTCTTTCTCAAAATCAGCTCTACATTTTAGAGTGGCTTTTTGACTGCAACCAGTCCAAGGCACATCTGTGCAATAATCATGATGTTTAATCAGGTCGTACAACTCCTCACTCAGGGGGGAGGAGGAGTAACAGGAAGACAGAGCTCAGGAATGAGAGGAACAGTAGTAGCCAGAAACCAGTATTGATCAGTATGTCTGGTATTTATATTGTATTTACATTGCAAACTGTTTTTCTTTTTTACTTCCACTTTTGATACTCTGTGTGCTTCTTACCCTGTGTGCTGCTATACAATGCTGCTGGAACCTCAATTTCCATGAGGGAGTGTTCCCAAGGGATCAATAAAGCTCTATTTAATCTAATCTAATATCACACCACTCAGTTGGCTGTATTTTCTTAACAAAGATGAAGTATTCACACACAAATTGTAACAAATTTGCAAACACTTATTTTTGTGTGTGTGCATAAAAAAAGTCTTAGATCTTTTATTTCAACTCATGAAAAATAGAAGCAAAAACTAGTGTTGTATTTCTATTTATGTTCAGAGTATATCCCCTATACTGTATATAAACATTGGACCAAAATTTTGACTTTGGCCTGTAAACATGACTTTTAACAGATTTTTCTCAAAATCATATATCTTTGTCTTTGGCTCATTCTCAGTCTTTCCATTCCATTTGGCCAAACAAAAGTCTTATTTTTATTTTGTTCACATGTGGACAAAGGGATTGAGACAGAGTTCCAAAAACAACATCCTTGCATACGGTACCAGTGTGCTCAGGTGTAAAGCTGTATTTGTGGAGACCATTGTGACTGCTGCTCTCCTCGGCCTCGTCCCCCTCCCCTGAGAAGAAATGCGATCTTTCCTTTTGCCATGCTATACCTATGCTTCACCAGTCAATCAGGAAACCCTCCAGAGGGAGAGCAGGGTCTATTAGTCACTCTTACAGAGACGCCATCAGATAATGGACATACAGTGCACATTATACATGTATTCATTTCATCATGATGTAGTGGTGCAGTAATCTCTCAGGGATTCTCAGGAAGTCTGAGTGTAATCTGAGAATTACAGATGCCACCAACTGTTAAAATCTGACAAGACCAAGGTGGGGACTTTTGGTTTACTGACACGCTGACACAAAACAAAGGTGTTTTTGCAATTACAATTACCTTGATGATGAATGTCATCAGTGTATATGCCTCACAGGTGCAGTGCATCGGCAAAGTATTCACCCTTCACTTTTTCCACATTTTATGTTGTACGCTTATTCCAAAATGGAGGAAATTAATTTTTCCCTCAAAATTCTACTCACAACACCCCATAATAACAACATAGAAAAAAGGTTTTTATTTTTTTATTTTCATAAATTTATTAAAAATAAAAAAAAATTAAGAAATCACATGTACATAAGATTCACACCCGTTGCACAATATTTTGTTGATGCACCTTTGGCAGCAGTTACAGCCTCAAGTCTCCTTGAATATGATGCAATAAGCTTGGTGCACCTACCTTTGGCCAGTTTTGCCCATTCCTCTTTGCAGCACCTCTCAAGCTCCATCAGGTTAGATGGGGAGCGTCGGTGCACAGCCATTTTCAGATCTCTCCAGAGATGTTTAATCGGATTCTGGGCTCTGGCTGGGCCACTCAAGAACATTCACAGAGTTGTCATGAAGCCACTCCTTTGATATCCTGGCTGTGTGCTTAGGGTCATTGTCCTGCTGAAAGATGAACTGTCGCCCCAGTCTGAGGTCAAGAGCGCTCTGGAGCAGGTTTTCATCCAGGATGTGACCATCGGGTTTTTGGTCACCTCCCTGACTAAGGCCCTTCTCCCCGATGGCTCAGTTTAGACGGGCGGCCAGCACTGGGAAGAGTCCTGCGCACACGCTCACACAAGCGGGACGGCACTTAGCTTTAAAACAAACATGGCGGAGTTTGTGTTGCTGACGGAAGACGATTTGATTGAGCTAATTGACGGTGCTAGTTCTTCTGACACACACACACAAAAATCCACTCCATTCTAAGCCACCTGGAGGCATGAAGAGCTGTTTGGATGAAAAGCTTAAAAGCTGACATGACTTTTCGCTGGACTGAGGAACTACACAAAGTCTTTTTGTTGTTGTTGTTTGTTTTTTGGAAGTATGAAGTCAGTGCACAGCATCACCGGACTACACGTCACAATTTGGACTCCTATTTAAAGTTCGTGTCAGACTTTAGTAGCAGTGGAACACCAAAATGTGTTTGTTTTCTGTTGTTTATAAATTAATAAAATATCAAATGACAAGATCTATTTTAGTTGTTATATAAAACAAATAATTAATGTTTTTACATTCTTTCAATGGAACAAATATTTAATTCGGTGAAAGCTGGAACGTACCATTCAACTTGCCTCACTGAATGGTACGTTCCAACTTTCACCTCATGAAATATTCGTACCATTGAACTCATAAACATTCATTATTTGTATGGTGGAATTCGGGGAAGGTTTATGGGATAAAGCAATTGACAGAATTCATACGTCATCATCTTGTACAACCATATTGGATTTTGTATTTCAAAGTTATCTCTCACATTTTTGGAGTCAGGCTGGAACCTTGTTCACTAATTGCGATTTTTGGACTTCCTGGAGTCCCCACTGTGTCCTTTATTAACTTGCAGGCGGATACAATTGCCTTTACCTCACTGCAAGCATGACACAGAATATTATTATCCTGGAAAACCTCCACATCCCCCCACCCATTTCTTTATGGTTGAAATAGCTCATTTTTCTTTTCTAAACACTTTCTTTTTTAAACTGGTATCTATCTAAAGTAACCCTGTTATTTTAGATAGATACCAGTACACTCACACACTCATAGCTTCTGCTTCTATAATAAAATACCAGATTTATAGCTTAGCCTACTAACTATATTTAATTTTACTACTAGTCTACATACTAAATTACCTATACTACAAATCTTCTCCTGTCATGTCTTATGCTTCTTATGTGTTATTATTTATTATTTTATATATACCTTTTTCTTGAGCAGCTTGGGTGGGTAGGGAGAGTTCCCATGGGATACAAAAGCTTTTTAACCTACCATCCCTGGTTCTCAAGACCAGGCACCTAAGTGGCTCTACTCTACTCTTTTCTACTCTCCTATTTTACTCTTCCTTTTTAGATATTTAGATATACCTTTATATACTAGCATAGTTCCACCTTAGAATTGGAATATAATATATAAGATATACCTTACTGAATTGTCATGAAAAAGGTCAAGTTTAGACTCAGAGGGAGGGCTGATGGGTTTCTAATACTGTGGCAACCTTGTATTTATTATCTTGGATCTTTGCAAACTTTTGGACCTGATTAAACTGATTGTCATGTGTGTGTGTTTGTTTATTGTTTCATGGGGTCTGTGGTTGGGATGTTAGGACTGGATGTTCGAGTTGTGGCTTGTTTGATTTTTCTTTAGTTTTCTACTTTTGAAGAAGTTGTGCTGGAGTTTTGTTTCTTATTTAAAAAATATAAATAAATGTTAAATAAAAAAAAGTCAACAGTGAGGCCAGCTGTGTTGTACAGCTTAGAGGCAGTGGCGCTAACAGACAGGAGGTAGAGCTGGAGGTGGCACAGCTGAAGATGCTGTGATTTTCCTTGGGAGTGATGGGGATGGACAGGATTAGGAATGACCATAATAGAGGGACAGCACAAGTAGGATGGTTTGGAAACAAAGTCAGAGAGGTGAGGCTTAGATGGTTTGTACATGTGCAGAGGAGGGACCCAGGGTATATCAAATCAAATCAATTTCATTTATATAGCGCCAAATCACAACAAACAGTTGCCCCAAGGCGCTTCATATTGCAAGGCAAAGCCATACAATAATTACAGAAAAACCCCAACTGTCAAAACGACCCCCTGTGAGCAAGCACTTGGCGACAGTGGGAAGGAAAAACTCCCTTTTAACAGGAAGAAACCTCCAGCAGAACCAGGCTCAGGGAGGGGCAGTCTTCTGCTGGGACTGGTTGGGGCTGAGGGAGAGAACCAGGAAAAAGACATGCTGTGGAGGGCAGCAGAGATCAATCACTAATGATTAAATGTAGAGTGGTGCATACAGAGCAAAAGGAGAAAGAAACACTCAGTGCATCATGGGAACCCCCCCAGCAGTCTAAGTCTATAGCAGCGTAACTAAGGGATGGTTCAGGGTCACCTGATCCAGCCCTAACTATAAGCTTTAGCAAAAAGGAAAGTTTTAAGCCTAATCTTAAAAGTAGAGAGGGTGTCTGTCTCCCTGATCCGAATTGGGAGCTGGTTCCAGAGGAGAGGAGCCTGAAAGCTGAAGGTTCTGCCTCCCATTCTACTCTTACAAACCCTAGGAACTACGAGTAAGCCTGCAGTCTGAGAGCGAAGTGCTCTATTGGGGTGATATGGTACTATGAGGTCCCTAAGATAAGATGGGACCTGATTATTCAAAACCTTATAAGTAAGAAGAAGAATTTTAAATTCTATTCTAGAATTAACAGGAAGCCAATGAAGAGAGGCCAATATGGGTGAGATATGCTCTCTCCTTCTAGTCCCTGTCAGTACTCTAGCTGCAGCATTTTGAATTAACTGAAGGCTTTTCAGTGAACTTTTAGGACAACCTGATAATAATGAATTACAATAGTCCAGCCTAGAGGAAATAAATGCATGAATTACTTTTTCAGCATCACTCTGAGACAAGACCTTTCTAATTTTAGAGATATTGCGCAAATGCAAAAAAGCAGTCCTACATATTTGTTTAATATGCGCATTGAATGACATATCCTGATCAAAAATGACTCCAAGATTTCTCACAGTACTACTAGAGGTCAGGGTAATGCCATCCAGAGTAAGGATCTGGTTAGACACCATGTTTCTAAGATTTGTGGGGCCAAGTACAATAACTTCAGTTTTATCTGAGTTTAAAAGCAGGAAATTAGAGGTCATCCATGTCTTTATGTCTGTAAGACAATCATGCAGTTTAGCTAATTGGTGTGTGTCCTCTGGCTTCATGGATAGATAAAGCTGGGTATCATCTGCGTAACAATGAAAATTTAAGCAATGCTGTCTAATAATACTGCCTAAGGGTATATAGGGAGAAGGATGCTGAGGATGGAGTCACCAGGCAGGAGGAGAAGAGGGAGGCCAAAGAGGAGGTTTATGGATGTGCTGAGGGAGGACATGCAGGTGGTTGTTGTAAGAGAGGAAGCAGAGAACAGGGTGAGATGGAAATGGATGATCTGCTTTGGCGACACCTAACGGGAGCAGCTGAAAGAAGAAGATTTTTAAACACATTTCAAATTGACGGGATTTAATATCAGGTTTGAAAAGGATTTTGTCCTTATCCCAGTCTTGCTCTCAAATTTAAATCTGATATTAATGGGTCAAAGGTGGCTCTGGGATTCAAACTGGTCTCCAGCTGTGATTTTAATTAAAAGTAAAGCATTCAACAGAAATTAAATGGTGACTTGTGCAGGTTGATGAGTGATACTTGGAGCGAAAGGAGAAAGAAAATGGAAATGGAAAGGGTATGTGTAAAAATAGAGTGAAGACAGGACAGCGAGAGAATCAGACATGACATTTGAAACACTACAGCTTCCTCCTGTAACCATTTTATTGAACGTCTGAAAGTGAGCAGATTCAAAGCATCCTGTGGCCTGACGCAAAGACTTCAAACAAGCAACATCAAGGCAAAAACTCCAGCCGAAATCGCAGCAACAATCCTCTGCCCCAAAAAGTCACAGTCTTACCGCTGGGTGATTTGTTGGTTGCATGATTCCTGAGTGTACAAGACCAATCAGACTAATTAAAAGATAGAGATTGAGGCAGGAAGAAATAAAGAGAGAGAGAGAGAGAAAGTGCACCTTATCTCAGGACTTACTGGTCATAAATTTGTTATATTTATCTCAATTTCTTTGCAAGATAAGACTTTGTACAGACCTTAATGGAACACTGCTACACTATGGTAACAAACACACACACACCATCACAATCTACAAGTCAAGTCAGGAAGTAGGCACTGACGCTGCACTTCGCCACATCCATGACACCACTGAACTGCCTTGGCTCCTAAATGGAAACCAAGGCAGTGGTAATACCCTGGATTTGGTTTTGGTACGTGGTATTGCTGTCATGAATATTGGTATACTGCCCCTTGCATCGGTGGTCTCTGACTATTCACTTATTAAGTTTACATTTACATTACCGCATTTAGTGGAGCAACAACCTGGCCTATTACTGCGGCAACACATTAAACCTTCAACTAGGACTGAACTTGAAGCCAGATTGCCTGGTCTTTTAGCTTCAACTTTGCAGAATGCTCAGTCAGTGGACAGTCTGGTGGATGGTTTGAATTCGGTACTCAAAACTACACTTGATGAGATTGCGCCTCCTTTATTAAGGCCTTGCCTTCCCAAAGTGCAGTCGCCTTGGTTTAATGGTTACTTGCGGGACTTCAGGCAGAAGGCTAGAGGTCTGGAACGGAAGTGGCGTAGCTCTAAATTAGAGGTGTTCCACTCTACATGGCATGATGCAGTTGCAGAGTATAAGCATGCACTATGGACTACAAAGCAGGCTTACTATTCAGATTTGATCAATAAAAATAAGCAGAACTCAAAATTTTTGTTTGATACTGTAGCATTTGTTATCCATGGTCGGTCACCTGTTAGTCCTTCTCCGTTTATAGCTCAAGACTTCTTGGAGTACTTTAAGAAGAAAATAGAAGACATTAGATTGAGCATATCTAAACATGCTTTGGCTCAATCACTGCACCCTGCTGTGGAGGTGGGTGTTAATAATGAGGTGACACCTAAATTTACAGAATTTGATACTATTTCACTAGATGCGCTAGCAAAGCTCGTGACGTCTACAAAAAGCACAGCCTGCCTATTTGATCCTATACCAACAAAATTGTTTAAGGACCTGTGGCCCGTTCTTGGGCCGACTGTGCTGGAAATTGTTAATCTTTCATTAAGCTCTGGTTTTGTGCCTGGGTGTTTTAAATCTGCAGTGATTAAACCATTGCTTAAGAAATCTGGTCTTGACCCTGGTGTTATGTGTCGGACGCAGCTCGGAGAACCGACCAGCGTTTGAAGGACCCAGTATGAAATAAGCAGAGCACGGTACAAAGGCTAACTGAATTTAATACATAACAGTGATACAAAATATACAAAAGAAAGTGCGGTCTGGCGTGGTGCGCTCCCAGCAGCGCTAACGGTCCGGAGCCAGAAGCTGTTCGGACCCAAGGACCCCGCCGACACCCCCCAGGTGGCCGCAACAAACCGAGTCTGTGAAAGAAGGAACCATTATGTGAGTCCACACTCTACACACAGAGAGAACACTCAAAGGTGTACAAACAGCAAACACTTCCTGGCTTGATTACTAATCAGCTTCCCAACCTGCAGGCATGGAACATCCAGTTCACAAAACTCCACTGCAGTGGAAGCCGATACATGACTAACATACAGCTCAATATAATAAAGGTGTGAGGGACACCACATTTACTGACTGTATAAATGTTAGTCACAAAATCTAACGTACCTCAGGAAGTGTGCTGACGAGCGTGAGACCTCACCCCCTCCTCTTTCACAGACCGTGCATCAAACCCTGGACATTCTCTGCATCCACTGATGATGAGATGGCTCCCGAGACGACGATCTCACCCGTCTGGTCACAAGGTCGAGTCTCTGGCAAATACACACTGTATACTCCAGTCTTAAATGCCACCATGTTCCAATCCATATAGATGCACCTCAGCTGTGAGTCCTGACGAGCCGCAGGTGATCAGGGTGAGGTCCTGATAACCTCAGCAACACAGCCACTCAGTCCCAAATGCAAGCCACCTGGAAGGAGAAACAAAGGACAGAAACAAAAAGGCAGCCAGGCCCCCCCAGCCATATAACACCTGGTGTATTAAGTAATTACAGGCCGATATCAAATCTGTCATTCTGTTCTAAAATTCTGGAAAAAGCTGTCTCACGGCAGCTTGTAGACCATCTTACTGACAATGATCTTTCTGAGCCACTTCAGTCTGCTTTCAGAAAACATCACTCCACAGAGACAGCGCTTACCAGAGTGGTGAATGATTTTCTGTGTGCAATGGATTCAGACACCACAATGGTTTTAGTGCTCTTGGATCTTAGTGCTGCGTTTGATACTGTGGATCATCACGTTTTACTTGATAGGCTGGAAAATTACTTTGGGATTACTGGAAGTGTTCTTGCTTGGCTGATGTCATACTTGTCCAGTCATTCTTATTGTGTTGTGTAAAATAACACTACCTCTGGCCTTGGTAAAATGAAATTTGGGGTTCCACAGGGGTCTGTGTTAGGCCCTTTGCTTTTCTCACTTTATATAGCGCCCCTTGGGCATATTCTGCAGCATTACGGGATTGCTTTTCATTGTTATGCTGATGATACTCAGTTGTACATACCGGTAATTGCTGGTAATCTTGCCCATATAAAAGCCTTGGAAGATTGCCTTATATCTGTGAGAAGTTGGTTGTCTAGTAATTTCCTACTCTTGAATTCTGATAAGACTGAAATGATGGTTCTTGGTCCAGCCAGACATCGGCATCATTTTGACCAGTTGGCGCTTAATTTTGGTTCGTGTGTTGTGCATCATATGGATAAAGTGAGGAATCTTGGAGTACTTTTCAATCCTACATTGTCTTTTGGCCCATTACGAGGACTGCCTTCTTTCATCTGCGAAATGTGGCGGGGATTCGTCCCATCCTGACTATGGCTGATGCTGAGACTTTGATACATGCGTTTATTTCTTCCAGACTGGATTATTGTAATGCTTTATTTTCTGGCCTGCCGCAGTCTAGCATTCGAGGACTTCAGCTGGTACAGAATGCTGCTGCCAGACTTTTGACACAAAGTAGAAGGTTTGACCACATTACTCCCATTTTGGCATCTTCATTGGCTACCGCTTTCTGCCAGATCGGATTTTAAAGTTTTATTGTTGGTTTATAAAATTGTTCATGGACACCTTCCTACCTGGCGGACTTGGTTAAGCCCTATGTACCTGCAAGGCCCTTGTGTTCGCAGGGCACAGGGCTTCTGTTTGTTCCGAGGATGAACAAGAAGTCTGTGGGGTATAGAGCCTTCTCCTACCATGGTCCGACTCTTTGGAACGATCTACCTGCTGTTATTCGGCAGTCTGACACGATGGAGACTTTTAAATCAAGACTGAAGACCCACTTTTTAGACTGTCTTATCATTAATTTAATGTTTGTTTGCTTTGTAATTTCTTTTTATTCTACTGTGTTTTATTTTTTATTGTGCTTTTCTTGCTTTTAATTTTGATTTTAGTTTAATTTGTGTTGTTGTGAATTGTGTGAAGCGCCTTGGGGTGACTTTGTCGTGAGTTGGCGCTATATAAATTAATAAATTGAAATTGACCCAGGCAGACAACTGGTACGTCCCCATATCTCTAAAATAACCATGTATCTGCCACAGCCAGGTGAAACACAGGTGTCCCCATGGCCGTGTCCAGCCAATGGGATCCTCAACACTCAGACACTTTGTGCTGGATCATGCACAGAGAAACGTGCCACATGGCCAGAATGTGGAAACTGGCACTCCCTCACAATGCAAGTGATACTCCTCATCTTAGTCTCCCTAAGAAACACCTTGTTTGATACAGTCATTCCAGCAGTACCCAAGAATCCTCCAACAAGACCTGGTACCAAAGACATCCAGTCATCGCCTTAGGTCAGTGCCCAAGGTTCATAATACAGCGAGACAGGAAGCACCAGGACCCAAAAGACTTGGATCTTCATTTTTCTGCAAAGACATCTGCATCACCAAACACCTCTGTCCAACAATCTCATGACTCCATAAGCTCTTCCGAAGAATTGACTGAAGTAATGCTAGAGATCACTCATAGCTCACCCCAACAGAGATGTAGGTGGTGGTGGTGGATGCCATTCATGTCAACAAACAGATTATTAGGCTCAGATATGGGTATTCTTTGGGTGTGCTCTCTGTTAGCTCAGCCTGACTCCAGCCATGATGAGTGATGTCTTGATGAGAGAGACATTTTACTCACAGCTTCATCCATTGAATGACACCTACCCCAGAAGGTCACAGATGATTTCAATGTGATCACAGGTACGGAAGGGCTGGTTATGAGAATCACATCAGTCCCCATGGATCTGGTTAACCCCTCTGCCTGGTCCCTAGAGTACTGTTGGCACACTGAGTGATCTCCTGATGTTTGGATCTGTTATCTGCATAGAGGTCATTACAGTCCTCTGTAATGTTACAGTAATGTTAAGGATTCAGTTGAGGTCCCACAGGTGACTCACCATCTGTGATTAACAGTTGTGCCCCTCAGCCTGCACACAAAGGAATCATAACCCTGTGTTGCTCCAAACCTGCACCTCGTCCAAATGTATTCATGGCAGGTCACGGCACAGTCATGACTGATGCCTCTAATATGCTATTGGGTCATTTATTGTGAACAGATGTGTAATGCTGATCCTCCTGCCAGGAGTGTGGTGACTGATCCAACAGTCATCTGAGAACCACACAGAATCAGTGAGATTTCAAAGGCAGTGGAACAGTTGAGGGTGTTTGAAGGTTTGCCATTTTAGTTAGTTGTAACATGTGCTTGCCTTTTTTTCTAGGATCTGTTGATTTGTTGATGCCGATAATGTATGTGTATATGCCAATGACAGAGTTGGGGGTTTAAATGAAACTGGTGTGTTACCCGTGGGGATCCATGGGCTCTAAATTGGGTAATGTTTATAAAATAGGTAGCTGGCATTTTTCAAGGGTGGTAATAAATGGTACAAAGTTTCTATAATGAATTGGAATTATGTGTGATTCCAGAATGTAAATATCAGTGGGCATTGTTCAGTGTTGTTAGCTAATATATGTAGCTTCTCTAAAAATATTAGGCCTATCAATGTTTAGTTTTGGCACCATTCATCCTTGATCCAAACAGCAAATGTCAGCTCTCCTGAGTATGTGAGTGGTTAAAATTCCACGCATGCACAGCTGTTTGTCTTTTCTGTAATCTGCTGTACACAGGTGCTTTTAATTTGACAAACAGAGATGTGGCAGAAGCCATTACAAACACTACACATTTCACTCATGGTGCCAACATAACACTTAACTCACTCGTGGTAAGAGCAACATAACACATCTATACTGACTACACCAACTGAACTACAAAAACACAATAAATCAATAATACTAACAACACTGCTAAACTAACATAAGCCACAATAGCAACATTTAAACCCCAAACTCCCATGGTGGATTGCAGCACATCTATTGTTTACTGGTTAGCTAAAATTGGCAATTTCTCCCAAAATTTTTGTCCTATCAATTTTCCGTATTCGCAATGTTCATCCTTGACCCAAAATACATACCAAATGGCAAATGTCAGCTCTCCACGCTTTTTGCGTGATCAAACCCATACACACACATGCACAGAGAGGCCACTTGGCTATTATAATATAGATGCCGTAAATTTTGTGCTGTTTAAATATTGTGTGTAACCTTTTTGATTGTGTTCTTGTCAACTTTGCAAGACACCCCACTACAGCACCCTCAAACCAAATCTTCTTTGTACAAAAATGCTCGGGGGGGGGGGCCTTCTGTTGGTGGATGTAGAGGCACAGAGCACAACAATATGCTCCCAGAGCTGTTATGTGTGGAACGGACCTGTTTCTGTTCAGGTTGTTTCTGGGTGTGTATGGAGAGGCTCTTACTGATATCAATGGTTTGTGTAAAACTGAGGACACAAATCAATTCTGCATCAGCAGGAGGCAAAGAAGGTGCACAGAACACAATGAAAGCAATATTTCAGTAAATGTGGAGGTTCCATGAGATACTGAATGATGAGAGTGGCCAACAAAGAGAGACTTGTTTTCCCTAATATCATTTCATCTTGCTCTTCCCAGAAATGTTTTGATGTTACACCTATATTGTATATGAACTGGTTGACTCTCCATTAACCAGTTTACCCGGCAGGACAAGTGAAGGGGAATGACATGATGTTGAAGGACACATTGGAATATTTGCTCTAATTCTGTCCTCTGGAGCTTTCCGCAGAGCTTTCGAGCTAGAAGCACTAAGCATTTTCTAGAGGTATTCATTATTTATATAAAAGTCTCTCATATCATCTAGACTGTCTTTGTCAACTGGTCATATATGGCTCCTGCTTGTCTGGCCCTGGAATAGTCATAGCTGATGAGAAAGTGCACGGTCATCATGGCTGACAGAATAGTGAACACAAGAGAATGTCTGCAGGACGGCTTTTGTGTTCATCTAGTTCCAAATGACGTCTACCAAATGCAGAATCACAGGAACATTTTAATAAGGCAACGTAGAATCAATCAGCTCCTAAATCAGTTGGATAGTGATGCAGTTTTTATAATTTTGCCTCTGTACATCACCACAGTCGAGATGAAATAAAACAAGATGTGCTTGTATTGGAGACATTTATCTTTAATTCAAGATGTTTAACAAAAATATTGCATGAACAATTTCCATAGGAATTACAGCCATTTGTGTACACTGTTCCTCCATTTTCAAAGCCCATACTTAATTGGACAAAGTACGGAGTATACACATCCCTAAATCAGAAAAAAGTTGGGATGAGCAGAGCCTTCAGCTTTCAGGCTCTCTCCTGTGGAACCAGCTCCCAATTCAGATCAGGGAGACAGACACCCTCTCTACTTTTAAGATTAGGCTTAAAACTTTCCTTTTTGCTAAAGCTTATAGTTAGGGCTGGATCAGGTGACCCTGAACCATCCCTTAGTTATGCTGCTATAGACGTAGACTGCTGGGGGGGTTCCCATGATGCACTGTTTCTTTCTCTTTTTGCTCTGTATGCACCACTCTGCATTTAATCATTAGTGATCGATCTCTGCTCCCCTCCACAGCATGTCTTTTTCCTGGTTCTCTCCCTCAGCCCCAACCAGTCCCAGCAGAAGACTGCCCCTCCCTGAGCCTGGTTCTGCTGGAGGTTTCTTCCTGTTAAAAGGGAGTTTTTCCTTCCCACTGTAGCCAAGTGCTTGCTCACAGGGGGTCGTTTTGACCGTTGGGGTTTTACATAATTATTGTATGGCCTTGCCTTACAATATAAAGCGCCTTGGGGCAACTGTTTGTTGTGATTTGGCGCTATATAAAAAAAATTGATTGATTGATTGATTGATGATGTGGAAAATGTAAATTAAAAAAAAATTCCATTGTCCCAGCTTTTTCTGGTTTGGGAATGTAATACTACTAAACTTAATTCTTCCACCAAACCCTTATTCACAAATCTGGGCCATACCTCTTTATATTGACTAGACGGTTGTGGGTTAAAACCCAACCAGTTTTTCTGTGGCATTTATAAAAACAATGCCCAAACAACTGACCTCTTAAATCCAAACAGTGTGAACGTACTCTATAGTGTCTTTATATTCTATAGTAGTAAAGTGTTATACATTAATGCTGTGAGTGTTAGGGCCCTGTCCCACTGGCGTTTAGGAGGATTTGCGGATGGAATGCGCACAAAAGTGGCCCACATCCGCCAAACAACCGCAATAACCATGTAACATTCCTGTATGAGTCGGCCGCCATCCGAACACGTCCGTGATCATCCGCAGAGGCACGCATGTCCGCAGCCAGAATTTCTGAGCGGCTCAAAAATCCTGCTGCGGATGAGATCCGCATCACTGCCTGAACACATACTGAAGACATACGCAGGACATACACAACCAACGCGCCGCATATCCCCTGTCATCCGCTGATATCTGCAACCAACGGGTTGGCGCGGCTTGGCGGCGGACCGGGACAGCGTGCAAAACAGTTATGACGCGTGCCCAGTACGGCCACATCACGGTCGCAAATGGTATGTCGCGCATGCAGACAGAGTGGGCACGGATGAAGCGAGTGCATCACGGCCGCTGTGCCCCTCATGGGGAGACCTCCGCGGTCGCGTTCGCTTCTGTTCCCTGTTATATCCGCTTTTCTTCCTCATGTATTCGCTGATCCACCCCGGGACATTTGTCATTTCGGCCCACCTTTGTTGAGGACGCTCAGCTTTTGTCTCCTCATTTCATGCGCAAATCCTCCTAAACGCCAGTGGGACAGGGCCCTTAGAAGCTTAATGCCTGGATGCTGCATCACTTGGAGGTCAATCTAATTTGTAGGGCACCATGGTACCTGGGGGTCACCAAAAATAGGCTACTAGTAATGATATATCTAAAATTTGTGTAAAGCATGTATAGGAGGAGAAGGCACATAGACAGGAAGCGGCATGGGCAGCCTCTGTGCGTGTGTCACCGCCTGCATCACAACAGATAGGAGGGAGTTTTCCACTGATGATAAAGGATGCACGTCTTGGAGCTATGCTACAGCTGTCTTCTCCCAGCCTTGGAGAACTGCGCACATGGATTGATTGATCGTGCAGATAATGATCTGGACTGTGCACAGGGATCCTTAAAAGCTGAAACATGAAAAATGTTTAACATTTTTTTCAGAGATGAGTTTAATTAATTAACTACAGACTGTAGCTAATAATTTTTTTTTAAATAATGGTGGTATTTATTTATTTAAAATTTTATATTTATTTCTTATATATCACTTCCTGTTCCGGAGCACAGTGGTGTTTTGCTGTATCTGTTAGCTGTTTAATCTGCGCAGTTAGATTGATCTAGTTAACTAGATAACGATTTGTTTCACAGTGTAATCTTCACGTGCCTTAACTAAAGCACTCCCTCTGCTGAATCACCTCTGAATTATTTACACATTATTCACGTTGCGTGTTTTTAGGAATCCGCTAGCTTAGCGCAGCTACTAGCTCTTAGCCGGTTTAGCATGGCGGCTTCTCCTGTCTCTCCCGCACTTTTCTGCTCTGGGTGTGAAATGTTTAGTTATTCCTCGGCCTCCTTTAGCAGTAATGGTACTTGTAATAAGTGTAGCTTATTCGTAGCTTTGGAGGCCAGGCTGGGCGAATTGGAGACTCGGCTCCGCACCTTGGAAAATCCTACAGCTAGCCAGGCCCCTGTAGTCGGTGCGGACCAAGGTAGCTTAGCCGCCGTTAGTTCCCTCCCGGCAGAACCCGAGCAGCCGGGAAAGCAGGCCGACTGGGTGACTGTGAGGAGGAAGCGTAGTCCTAAACAGAAGCCCCGTGTACACCGCCAACCCGTTCACATCTCTAACCATTTTTCCCCACTCGGCGACACACCCACCGAGGAACAAACTCTGGTTATTGGCGACTCTGTTTTGAGAAATGTGAAGTCAGCAACACCAGGAACCATAGTCAATTGTCTTCCGGGGGCCAGAGTAGGCGACATTGAAGGAAATTTGAAACTGCTGGCTAAGGCTAAGTGTAAATTTGGTAAGATTGTAATTCACGTCGGCAGTAATGACACCCGGTTATGCCAATCGGAGGTCACTAAAATTAATATTGAATCGGTGTGTAACTTTGCAAAAACAATGTCGGACTCTGTAGTTTTCTCTGGGCCCCTCCCCAATCGGACCGGGAGTGACATGTTTAGCTGCATGTTCTTGAATTGCTGGCTGTCTGAGTGGTGTCCAAAAAATGAGGTGGGCTTCATAGATAATTGGCAAAGCTTCTGGGGAAATCCTGGTCTTGTTAGGAGAGACAGCATCCATCCCACTTTGGATGGAGCAGCTCTCATTTCTAGAAATCTGGCCAATTTTCTTAAATCCTCCAAACCGTGACTATCCAGGGTTGGGACCAGGAAGCAGAGTTGTAGTCTTACACACCTCTCTGCAGCTTCTTTCCCCCTGCTATCCCCTCATTACCCCATCCCCGTAGAGACGGTGCCTGCTCCCAGACCACCAATAACTAGCAAAAATATATTTAAGCATAAAAATTCAAAAAGAAAAAATAATATAGCACCTTGAACTGCACCACAGACTAAAACAGTTAAATGTGGTCTGTTAAACATTAGATCTCTCTCTTCTAAGTCCCTGTTAGTAAATGATATAAGTTGGCTATGTACCACAGGCTTTTAAGGTGGCAGTAATTAAACCATTACTTAAAAAGCCATCACTCGACCCAGCTATCTTAGCTAATTATAGGCCAATCTCCAACCTTCCTTTTCTTGAAAGGGTAGTTGTAAAACAGCTAACTGATCAGCTGCAGAGGAATGGTCTATTTGAAGAGTTTCAGTCAGGTTTTAGAATTCATCATAGTACAGAAACAGCATTAGTGAAGGTTACAAATGATCTTCTTATGGCCTCAGACAGTGGACTCATCTCTGTGCTTGTTCTGTTAGACCTCAGTGCTGCTTTTGATACTGTTGACCATCAAATTTTATTACAGAGATTAGAGCATGCCATAGGTATTAAAGGCACTGCGCTGCAGTGGGTTGAATCATATTTATCTAATAGATTACAATTTGTTCATGTAAATGGGGAATCTTCTTCACAGACTAAGGTTAATTATGGAGTTCCACAAGGTTCTGTGCTAGGACCAATTGTATTCACTTTGTACATGCTTCCCTTAGGCAGTATTATTAGACAGCATTGCTTAAATTTTCATTGTTACGCAGATGATACTCAGCTTTATCTATCCATGAAGCCAGAGGACACACACCAATTAGCTAAACTGCAGGATTGTCTTACAGACATAAAGACATGGATGACCTCTAATTTCCTGCTTTTAAACTCAGATAAAACTGAAGTTATTGTACTTGGCCCCACAAATCTTAGAAACATGGTGTCTAACCAGATCCTTACTCTGGATGGCATTACCCTGACCTCTAGTAATACTGTGAGAAATCTTGGAGTCATTTTTGATCAGGATATGTCATTCAATGCGCATATTAAACAAATACGTAGGACTGCTTTTTTGCATTTGCGCAATATCTCTAAAATTAGAAAGGTCTTGTCTCAGAGTGATGCTGAAAAACTAATTCATGCATTTATTTCCTCTAGGCTGGACTATTGTAATTCATTATTATCAGGTTGTCCTAAAAGTTCCCTGAAAAGCCTTCAGTTAATTCAAAATGCTGCAGCTAGAGTCATGACGCGGACTAGAAGGAGAGAGCATATCTCACCCATATTGGCCTCTCTTCATTGGCTTCCTGTTAATTCTAGAATAGAAATTAAAATTCTTCTTCTTACTTATAAGGTTTTGAATAATCAGGCCCCATCTTATCTTAGGGACCTCATAGTACCATATCACACCAATAGAGCACTTCACTCTCAGACTGCAGGCTTACTTGTAGTTCCTAGGGTTTGTAAGAGTAGAATGGGAGGCAGAGCCTTCAGCTTTCAGGCTCCTCTCCTCTGGAACCAGCTCCCAATTCGGATCAGGAAGACAGACACCCTCTCTACTTTTAAGATTAGGCTTAAAACTTTCCTTTTTGCTAAAGCTTATAGTTAGGGCTGGATCAGGTGACCCTGAACCATCCCTTAGTTATGCTGCTATAGACTTAGACTGCTGGGGGGTTCCCATGATGCACTGAGTGTTTCTTTCTCTTTTTGCTCTGTATGCACCACTCTGCATTTAATCATTAGTGATTGATCTCTGCTCCCCTCCACAGCATGTCTTTTTCCTGGTTCTCTCCCTCAGCCCAAACCAGTCCCAGCAGAAGACTGCCCCTCCCTGAGCCTGGTTCTGCTGGAGGTTTCTTCCTGTTAAAAGGGAGTTTTTCCTTCCCACTGTCGCCAAGTGCTTGCTCACAGGGGGTCGTTTTGACAGTTGGGGTTTTTTTCTGTAATTATTGTATGGCTTTGCCTTGCAATATGAAGCGCCTTGGGGCAACTGTTTGTTGTGATTTGGCGCTATATAAATGAAATTGATTTGATTTGATTTGATTTCTTGTCATGTTTGGTGCCATTGTTAATGCAAAATTATTTATTTGCAGCTGTTTTCAAAACAGTAATAAATTATTATTAAAATAATAACTCAATATTCATTTAATTTTGAGTATTGAGAAGTTATTTTGGAAATAAAGAGAACTGCACTGATGAATTCTGAATTATTGTTCATTTTGGAAGGGGGGGGGGGGGCTGGCACCACAAAGCATTTGTACTTAGGGCACCCAAATGGCTAGCACCGGCCCTGTATGCGTGCATGCGTGAGTATAGCTTTGATCACAGAGAAACTGGGGAGAGCTGGCATTTGCCATTTGTTATGATTATGTATTTTGGGTCAAGAATGAACTCTGCAAAAACGTAAATTTGATAGGATCTGATATTTTTGAAGAAATTAGGGATATTAGCTAACAACGGTGAACAATGGATGTTGATAACTTTTTTCTAGGTCAGAAGTTTCCTGGTTCAAGGCCACCTCTGACCATTCTCGCATATAATCTGGAGTTGTGTCAGAAAGAGCATCTGATGTAAAACCTGTGCCAAATCAACACGCAGGGATCTGCTGTGGTAGGGAAAAGCCCAAGAAATGTACTTTCTTTTCCAATTAAGGGTCACACAAACTATCTGAGAGGTCATTTGGCAAAGGGCAGAGTACACCCTGGACAGACAGCTAGTTTATTGCAGGGCCATATAATGAGAGACAAGCAAATTCACAACCAGTCAACTTAAAGTTTCCAGTTTGGAAGTGAATGTGAAACTACTAAGCCAACAACAAGAGCAATCCAGATCCGGATCACCTCCAAAATTCAATGGAGTCTTCCATGTCCTAATATCTATCTGTGGTGAAAATTTGGTGAGAATCTGTGAAGTAGTTTTGGTGTAATCCTTCAAACCCGATATAAAGTGTAATCTTAATTCAGAAATCTTGATCCAGAATCAGGATCTGGATCTGGATCACCTCCAAAATTTAATGGAGTCTTCCGTGACTTAATATCTGTGGTGAAGATTTTGTCAAAATCCTTGCAGTAGTTTTAATGTAATCCTGCTAATAGGCACACATACAAATAAATAAACTAGAATAGCACTCAGTAGAGCATATTCCTCCGCCACACCATATATCAATATCGAAGGATGTGGATTCACAAAAGGGCAAACTAATACATTATGCTATCTTCCAGAGTTTAAGCCAGATCATCACCAAATTTTAATCGATTGATCCTTGACATATTTCCCATCATTCCACCAAATTTGGTTCAAATGCATTCAAAACTTTTTGAGTTATCCTGTTAACAGACAGAAAAATGCAGATGAAAACATAACCTCCTTGGTGGAGGTAATAAACTATGATTTTATTAGGTCCTTGGTGGATGTAAAAAGATGCCTGTTTTTACTAATTACATAAGAATAGAAAGTTTTCTTTCCTAAGAAATCATGCTGTGCATTGTGTCTGTGCATTTGTTCATACCCTTATTAATAAATATGAATAAGTTCCCTTTTTGAGATCAGGGCAATTTTATTTGAAACCACAAATTGATACACCGTGATGTCTCTGATTTTCTGCATAACGTCAATTGAACCTAAGTATGACAATGATGCTGACAACGATGATACCCATCAGCAGTGGCACTGCCACTCTCCATACCAGTGGGACAAATGTCCTCATCAGGCTGGAACATGGATGATGTGTTTTAAATCTGTGAAGCTCCAGCAGCAAAGTCACACTTGGCGTGATGCACTCTGAAAGTTTTGTTAAATCATTACATCAGGAAAGACAGAGAGACATCAGGAGGACAAGGAGGGGAGACAGAGAGGAGGAGGCTCACACAGTCAGGAGGAAATCTGTGAGATACAGTAGGTGAGATGGATGCAAAAAGGTGTCCTGGTGCTAATTGCTATCTGCAGAAGATAATTAATGGAGAATGATGAATTACTCATAAAGTTGGCGGTGGATAGCTGGAATACACCACAAAATAATGAAAGTGAAAAGATGACTAATTGCTGGGAGAGAAACTGAAAATAAACCCGATGTTCCAATTAAAATGCATTTGTTATTGAACGGTAACATGTCAGCGTGTTGGTGGTGTTACCAGCAAAGTATAACCTACTCATCCTAATCAAGTGGTTTATGATAACGAGTAGTGATGTGCGGATAGATACTGAAATATTGATACCTCTGATACCAGATATTTATGCTCTAAAATCGATTCTCAAATCAAAATATCGATACTTTTGAGGTAATGTATCTCATTAACAGGAACACAGTGGAAAGTAACTAAACTTTTGAGGTTTTGTCTAAATGACACGCAGTTAGTGTCAATTATTGTGGCATTTATTTGTTTAATTAAATATTTTACTGGCAATTTAAATTTGATTCACCCAGTATTATAAAACAGCAAGTGATTGTATCCCCTTATTGTAGGCTGTTTGGAGGATTACATACATAGCTGAATCTAAATAAAATTAAGCACTCAGCGCAGAGTAGCCCCATCATTTGTTTTGTCCTGTGATCTTAAGTCATTTGAACATGATTTCCCAAGAGTAGCAACACTTACAAGATGCCTGGGAGAGATGATTGCAAAGGATCTCCAGCCTCTGTCCATAGTGGAAAACTAAGGTTTCCAAGGATTTGTGAGAGCTCTCGACCCAAAATACAAACTCCCACAAAGAAAAAAACCTGACAGAAACTCATCTTGTAAAAATGTTTGATGAATGCAAAGACAAAGTAATTCTTTATGAAGCTATGGTTTGAAAAAAACTACTTTGTTTTAGATTTACCATACACATTAACTGTATTTGTACAAAATATTGGTAGTGGATCGGTATTGCCAATACCGGCCTGAATTTTTTTCTCTGTATCAGATCGGAAAGGAAATCAGTGTTATCAAAGATCACTAATAAGGAGACAATGAGTCCACGTGATGCAACACAATTTGGGGTTGAGGTGGAAAGCATCAAATGACTTCAAATACACAAAGGTTCCCAAAGGTTTGACCTCTTGCCAGACATGATAGGGTGCACATCAGCAGTGTGCTGCTGCTTGTGTTTCTCATTAGTTTTCTAAAAATGACATTTGGGATGAGCACATCTTCATATTAGAGTGTCAAAGACATGTTATAGTGACCATGAATGTCTACTTTGATCTACACAGAAATATAATTTTCATTAGCTCCACCAGCTGGTGAACTGTGTTGAAGAAGAGATGAAAGCTAATTTACAGCTGCTATTTTTTTAAAGGGGTCATATTGCACAAAATCAGTTTTCATCTACAGCTTAGTGTAAAAATATGGTTTGGTTTAATCTTAAACCTTCTCAAAGTCCCACATTTTTAAGACTATGCATGCAGAAATCCTCCTGCTATAAGCAAAATTTATGGAGGCAATCCCTCGCATTATATTTCAGTGACATATGGCACAAACATTCACGTCCAGACAGGTGCATGTTTTGTAATACAGACCCACCGAGCTGCTCTGCTCTCTGTGATGTGTACAAACTCTGTGGAAGGATGAAAACGCAGACCTTCCCGGAAGGAAGAGGGGGCGTGGCCAACAACAGCTCCTTTCCATTTAAAGCCACAGGCACAGAAATAATTTCTTCCTTTGAGGCCTGAAAATTGTGATTTTTAGATGGCTGCAAAATTTCATATCTGCTTTTAAGACACTTTGTGAACAATCCTGAAATGGTGTATCATAAAATTCAGATTTATTGTACCCTTGGGTAAATTTGGTTTATAGTGAGTGAGTCATCTTGTTTTGGAAACACACAAAGCAACACAGAACAAGACAAAGTGACAACAGTGCTGAAGCTGATTGAACAACAGAGGATGGCCCCAAGATAAAAAAAAAACAAAAAAAACAAGATGAGTTAAAACATCAACAGATGAAAAGCCTAAAAATATGTCAAACCAAGCCAAAGATAAAAATGTGCCATTCATAAAAACAAGATAAAAGAAGCAGTACAAGAAATAAATACATAAGTTATGCTGCAGTTTCTCTCACTTGTTACCAGCACTGATGGCATACAAAATTGTTTTTGAAGCATTTGGTTTAACAAGCAGGTGCCCTGAACCTCCGACCTGAAGGGAGCACCTGAAACTCACCATTAAGAGGGTGGGAGTCATCTCTTACAATCAAACTATCCTCTGTACCTGTTTAGCGTACAGGTACAGTTTTCACAGCACAGCTCCAGACAGGCTCAGACTGATAATCTGTGATTTTGGGCATTTGCCCGGTGGGCCGCTGCACGTTTAGACGTGCATGGGCCGGCCCTCCCATATTTATAGAGATTATGGAAATATACAGTGTTCTCGAACCGCGCGCCGCTCTCAACACGAGGAAAGTCCGTGATCGGTGAAGCTACAGCATTTAATCGGCGCAGCTGCAGAACCACTTCCTGAATTTGTGTCAAAATAAAAGTTCTGTAGTGTTTCATACACGGTGCAGTCTTATTCTAGGTTTCAGTTTTGTTTCCGTTTGATCACACAACGGAGACTTACATCGAGCACAATGATTGACATGACCAACAGCCAATGACAATTGGAGAAGCATACACGGTGGCCAATCAGATTGCAAGAAGAGCAGGCGGCCGCTCCCGCCCCTGTGAATGGACTGACTCCTCGGCGCCTGGACTTCTCTCCGCTCTCCTACTGATTACAAGGTTGGAATTGTTTCTTTTATCCTAATTAACTGTGCTTTACTTTTGTTAATGTTTAAATGCAACAGCTACGGACTTCAGCTCCTTAATTTGCTGCTGTGTGAATCCTAGCAGTGGTTACACATTACCCCCCCCCCTCTCTCTCTCTCTCTCTCTCTCTCTCTCTCTCTCTCACTCACACACACACTTTGGAGACACAAAAACTTTTTTCCTGCTTGTGTGCTGCTTTTGCTTCCTTTTTGTCAGACCCGGCGCCAGAAAAAGACGGAAGACTTGTGGCAGAAATCACTGATCTCTACAAAATGGATTGGACCAATCCGATTGGTGCAGAAACCACTGATCTGTACAAAACATTAACGTGTGACAGGACTGCTCATTTATAGAGCAGTTTTCTGAAGAAAAATCATTGGAAATGTTTTTTTGTTGTTGTTACCTCAAAATTTCTGATTACTGTTAAAAAAAGTTTAGAACACTTGTAATTAAAATAGGTAAATAAATCAATAAATGGTTCTTTAGAAACCTTTCATCTGTATTAAAACCACCTGTTATTTCAGATTAGATAATTTCTTGTTTAACATAAGGAACCTCAGACATTTATTTTTAGACAAATAAAATAACATGGAAACTTGTATATTTTTTGAAGTCTGGTAGATTATTTATATCTTATTTCAACCAGAAAAACAAACACTAAATAAATACAAATGTTTATTATAAATGCAAAAGGAAATAATTTAACAATGACTGCAGTGTGATTGTAAAGTAGGATTTCTGTGACATAAACCTCATGATGTTTTATATATATATATATATATATATATATATATATAGTCATTTAAACTTGTAATTTTGTCAAAATATCTAATTGCCTTTAATGTTATCAGGATGCTCCATCGTGGCGCCGGGAACGCGTTTTGTACTATGATCAAGGTGAAATGACAGTGAAAGTGTGTGTTTAGGTGTGTGTTCATGGTGTTTAGGTGTATAGTATTTGTTCATTGGGGTTTCGGTATGGACGGGTGGGTGTGCGTGTTTGGGGGTGGATTCGTCGGGCCAATAGTGGGCTGGTCCAGAGGAAAAATGCCAGGGCCGAAATTTGTTCCCAGTCTGACCCTGACTCCAGATGCTGCCTTATGTCAGACCATGTAATCTTAAGTAATCTCGGATGACAAAAGTGTTTTCTTTTGTCCTATAATGCAATGACCAAAGAGGAATCATGATCAGAATTACCTTAAAACCAGCTCCAGCTGCAGTATATGGCAGGACCTTATATTGTGCACCAGATAGGGTTCACTCTCACATTAACCACATTGATCCAGAATCTGACATCCGGTATATGAGTGTCTGATCAATACAGGCTATATATCATGTTCAATTCCCATGAGACAGTCCTGTGCATTTTTCAGGCAAACGAAATGCAAATCAAAGACTAAAAACAATCTGTCGGTTGTTAGTTTCTCTATATGCAGTCAAAGCTGCAGACTGACTGCAGACACTGACTATATATTGATGTGCAAGAAGCACCAATGAAATGTGATTAACTCTTCCAGCTATACCTCGATCCCTCTGCAACACATAGAGGCGGCAAACAACTATATGCTTTTATAATTTAATAAAAATCAGACTGACCTTTAACCTGTGAAGAAAACTGAGCAGTGTGTCTGGTCTCAAAAAGCTGCAGCTCCTTGTTCAGGTCACAAACTGTCAGATCAACCTTCCAGGAGAGCAAACCTGTAAAAAGAAAATGAAAAGAAAATATGTGTGACATTGCCCTTATTATCACAGGTCATATGACTGTCACCTGTGGCTTCCAAAGAGCTATGATACAGTGTGACTTCTCACACGCAATAATGGTCAATAATATACTTTCTTTGTTTATTTAATCTAAGGCAAAAGAACATTAATTCACACTGAGTACAAGAAGCCTTTCAACCGTTCAAAATGTTGCCGCTCAAATTCCAAACAAGAAATGTCACCATGTTACTCCAGGATTAGTTAATTTTGTTACCTTTTCTTGTACATGTGAGACCAAACTTTATGACACTCGTATATAATATGTAAAAACTACAGCCGAGTGTCCTCTTGCAGTTGTATGTAAACATTTGGTCACCCCTGATGATTTCCATGATTTTTCTTTATAAATCATTGGTTGTTTGGATCAGCAATTTCAGTTAAATATATCATCATACTGCCCTTGTTATGTCCAAATAACTAAATTTTTGTTTCATCAGTCCACAGTACCTTATTCCAAAATGAAGCTGGCTTGTCCAAATGTGATTTAGCATACCTCAAGCGACTGTTTGTGGCATGTATGCAGAAAAGGTTTCCTCTACATTACAACATCATACAGCTTCCCCTTGTGCAAAGTGTGCAGGTCTGTGGGTTGACTATGACTGTTCTCACCATCCTTCGCTTCAGCTTATCTGAGATTTTTCTTGGCCTGCCACTTCAGGCCTTAACTAGTACTGTGCCTGTGGTCTTCCATTTCCTCACTATGTTCCTCACAGTGGAAACTGACAGCTGAAATCTCTGAGATAGCTTTTTGTATCCTTCCCCCAAACCATGATGTTGAACAGTCTTTCTTTTCAGGTCATTTGAGAGTTGTTTAGAGGCTCCCATGTTGCCACTCTTTAGAAGAGATGCAAAGAGGGGAAACATTTGCATATGGCCACCTTAAATACCCTTTGTCATGGTTGGATTCACCTGTGTAAGGAGGTCAAGGGTCAATGAGCTTACCAAACCAATTTTGTGTTCCAATAATTAATGCTAAATGTATTCAAATCAATAAAATGACAAGGGTGCCCAAATTTATACACCTGCCCAATTTTGTTTAAATAATTATTGCACACTTTCTGTAAATACTAGAAACTTCATTTCACATCTCAAATATCAGTGTGTTCATCTGCTAAATGATATAGTTAACTGAAATTTTTGATCCAGACAACCAATGATTTATAAAGGAAAATCATGAAAATTATCAGGGGTGACCAAACATTTGCATACAACTGTATGTGGCAGATCTCATAAAGTTTGATGCACCTACTCGTGCATTCTCAAACTGAAGGCCACTTCTCTATTTCAAACATGAAAAAGTAATCAGCAGGTTACAGGGTTTTTTCTTATAGTCCTTTTCTCTGGAATAACAGTCTGGATTTGTTGAGTCCTTTAAATCCATATATAAAACATATTTTCACTTCCCCCTCAAACTGCCATCGTCACATATAAAAATAGGCCATACACCCACTGCTTCTCTCAGACTCTGGTTTATGTTATTGCTGTGCATTATGTGATCCTTCCATCAGTTTTCAGTTGACCTCATCCTTATCGTGGTGACAATTATTTGTTCCAAAGATCCCGAGAGCAATGGTTTCAGGAGCATATGCTCCCAATAAGATCACCCATGGCAGTAAAACAGGGAGTGAGGTTCTAGATGAAGAATGGTCCATCACTAATTCTTCAATGGTGGATCAGACAGAAGATGAGAATGACATGGAATCACTTTGCACTACTGCTATGAAAGCATAGCCATGGTTTCCATGCCAATGGACCAAAGTTGAAGTACTGTTAAGGGCTGTGTGCCTGCAACGGCATTCCCATGTTCAACCCACTCAACAACAGGCATCTTCCAACAATACTTGAGGCTTCCTGGGCATAATTCCAATCCAAGTCATCTGGTGATTGGTTACAAGCACCAGAAGCAGGACTGGATGCTCTCAGTTTGGACCTGGCATGCATTATGGAGGGTACACGTAGAGCTGATGATTGGCCATCTGACCTCGTTGGGAGTTGTGCACATGTAGTAACAGAAGTTATTAAACCACAGAGTTTGACACAGCCTTGGGAGGAGATTTATGCAATTAGTGTATAGGTTTTATAAACTTAAATTAGACTGACTACTGTAATGCAGAGAAAGAGAGAGAGAGAGAGAGAGAGAGAGAGAGAGAGAGAAGCATGTTTTTTCAGTTGTGTGACACTGTTATAAATTGCACTTAAAATGGCATATAATGGAGTCTTTATTTAGAAACACCTACAGTTGTGATTTGACAGTAATTATTGAGGCAAATTTACCACAATATGCCATTTAATGTATGATTCCATTATATATTTAATTGATGTATATTGTTTCGGCTATAGTGGAATGTATGTAGATATGCAGCATTGACTTAATTTATTGATTATTTTTGGCCATTTGTGTTAAAAAATTTGATTCTAAGCTTTAACCCATGTATCACATGCAGCAGGTAATTTCACAATAAAAGGAGGCTGCTTTTGAGAAAAGCCTCGTTTCAGTTATTTGTATTACTTGCAGCAATTTTGTTGTTATTGTTGTTGTTTGATGTTCGTGGTAATTTTACTTGAAGGACATTGTTCAGCTTGTAAATCAGCCACATGGGATGCACAGTCAGTGCAATGTGAGTGCTGGTCCCAAGACCAGTTAAATGAGAAGAGGAGAAGGAAGGGTGTACACTGTAAATTGTGGATGCACAAGCCAGTGCATTCAGAGTGCTGTTGCCAAGCTTGGCCAAAATGTGAAGGGTTGCATCAGGAAAGGCATACAGCATAGATTTTGCCAATCCAAATATGCAGATCACAAATCAAATTTCTATATCAGATTGGTCAATCCCAGGTTAGATTACCTCCACTAGTGCTGTTGTCCAATAGTAACTGGGCTACTGATGGGCAAAGAAGAGGCAAAGAACATGTCCAAAGGCAGCCCAATAGGACGAAAGTTAGATGTGTGGAAATGTGAGCCAGGCTTTGAATGTTGGCAGCATGACTGGTAAAGGGAGAGAATTGACTGACATGATGGAGAGGAGAAAGGCTGATACACTGTGTGTACAAGAGTCCAGGTGGAGGGGCAGTAAGGCCAAGAGCATTGGAAGTGGGTTTAAACTGTTGTATCATGGTATGGATGGGAGGAGAAATGGTCTTGGGTCACGCTAAAGGAAGAGTGTTAAGAGCGTGTTGGAAGTTAAGTGAGTAGATAACAGGGTGATGAGTGTGGTTGAAAACTTAAGAGGTAATGATGAATGTCATCAGTGCATATGCCCCACAGGTCAGTTGTGAGATGGAGAAAGATTTGTGGAGTGAGTTAGATGAGGTGGTAGAGAGTGTATCCAGGCATGAAAGAGTGGTGATTGGAGCGGACGTCAATGATTATGTTCCTGAAGGAAACAGAGGTGATGAGGAAGGAAAAAGTAGATATGGTTTCAAAGAGAGGAATGTGGAAGGGCAGATGATAGATTTTGGTAAAAGGGTGAAAATGGCTGTCGTGAATATTCGTTTCAAGAAGAAGGAGGAGCACAGAGCTCCACCCCAGACCCCTCATCTTTTTAAGCATTTTTCTTTTTTTGCTTACAATATAGCCAAATTATTGCAATATTGTCACATCAATAAGATATAAGATATGACTATGATTTCACACAAAGTGCAGCAACAGTGAAAATTAAACATTCTTAAACAAAACAGTGATAATACCACACTCATTTTGCACTCATCATAAGCTTATGATACAGTGCCCTCCAAAAGTATTGGAACACTTTGTATCTCACACATATTATGTTAGAAAGATGCCTTGTGATAGAATCACTACGATGACTGGTCCATGATGGTGACCGCATTTCTTGCACCACAGCAACCAATTTGGTGTCTACTCTTCTTTATAATGTCAACGTTCGTGTACCGTTGGTTTGTGGCTTTTTATGACAATGGTTTGTGGCTTTTTCCCCACTGCAGAGATTTTTTTGTGCCATTTCCAGTTTGTGCCTCCGTCTACCATAGAGGGAGCTCCATGGCGCTCCACTCATATTAAGAGAAACATGATGAAAAACATCAGCCTCAGAGGGTTACAGTGATGGCTCCAGAGATTTTTTTCGGCAGGTGCTATGGGTGAGCTTGGCATTTTTATGAGGGTGCTATGGGCTCATGTGTCATGACAGCTCTGTGCTACCCCTCTACCACATCCGCAGGCATGTGTACTCACAGCCACATTCTGATCTGCGACAGTCACTAATGACATACAGAATGACCAAAATCACACACACAAACCTAGGCTACTGTTCAATACAAATATTCACAGACCTCTACGTGTAGCCTATAGCCTCAGGAGAAAAAAATGCCAACAGCAGGCAGAGAGAAAATATTTCACTTACCATTGGTGTCTTCATAATAGTACAATGTGCATGCTGTTGTGGTTAAGAGCAAAAGCGTAAATAATTTGGTTGCTGTCCAGAGGCAGTGTTCTCTGAGGGTTAATTGCCAGGAGTGACACTGGGTCACTGGTTTGTCTGTGCCTACTGCTGTTCCTCAGGTAGTTCTTTAGGCGACACAGAGTTCACTTCTTTCCAATTCCACTCATGGATATTTGGGCAGCAAAACCTGAATCATTTCAACAACTTGAAACTACACTCACTACAGTACAATGTCATCATTGATGCTGAAAAAAACTCGTCCATGCCTTTGTCTCCTCAAGGCTTGACTACTGTAACTCCCTGCTCTTTGGGATCTCTGGAAAAAAATCTTCAAAAGCTCCAATACATTCAAAACAGTGCAGCTAAAATTCTGATGAGAGTACATAAACAGGAACACATTACACCTATACTCCATAATCATCACTGGCTCCCCATCACCTACAGAATCCATTTTAAGATTGCTCTCATCACCCACCAATGCATCCATGGCAATGCCCCCACATACCTGAAAGACCTCCTCACTCCCCACACATCCTCCTGTTCCCTCCGTTCATCCAACACTAATCTTCTCTGTCCCCTTCGCACCAGACTTTACACCATGGGAGACAGGGCCTTCTGTTCAGCTGCCCCTCATATTTGGAACTCCCTCCCTGACCATCTGAGGGCTCCACAGCTGTGGAAGCTTTAAAAAAAGCCTCTAGACAGGCCTCTCACAGGTCTCAATAATTTGAATATGTTGCATCTTAGTCTTTTTGTTCTTTTTTATTATTTTATTTTGGTTTTATTACATACTGGTGACTGTTTTTATCTTAAGATTTTATGTTTTTATTCTCTTATTTATCCTTGGTTTTATTTATTTTTCCTGTAGCACCTTGAGATTTTTATTAATGAAAGATGCATTATAAATAAAATTTATTATTATGATGACATTGTTGAACGTGATGTCATGGAACATCACATTACACTCATTTTGTGTAAAACAATCAGTTATGTTGATGAATGTTTATTTTCTTTTTTGAGTGGAATATTTAACTAATCACATGAATCTGAAAAGTGTCAATGTGGAAAACTGAAAGGATGATGTCATCACCCTGCCTCTGTAAAATGTAGTTAAGTGTCATTTAACAGTCTAATTTAGGTTTTTTTTCAGAGCATAGAGACACTGAGGGGCTTCCTTAAAACTCTTAAAAAAAACACTTAAAGAAATAAAACCTTTAACAAGTAACTTCTGTCATAACGAATTAACGTATTTCCAGACATCATCTTCCAAAACAAGGGTGTCATGTGGAGAACAGTTTTCATCTGTGATGATGAATTCTGGGAACAGGTCAGATTAAAAGACTTTAATTAATCCGTGAGCTGGTGTCCCATCGAGATGAGGTGAACGTCGAGATGCGCATGCGCACATAGCTCTACCCTGGACTTGAAGACATCACCCGTCGAGATGAGGTGCCTCGCGCAACTGCACATGTGGAGATGATGTAACTCGCTCGACATGCAACTGCGCATGCACATTTTGTTTTTTTGTTTGTTTTTTCCGTCAAAGTTTTTTTTTATTAATTGTATTCAGTGTATTTATAGCCTAGTAACTAAAACATTTTCTGTATTTTATGTTAGGAGCATAAATGTATGTATATGTATATTTTGCCTGTCGAAATAAGCTAACTCCAGGTTAAAAATACTTATCATTTTATAGTGAGTAGATTTTATACATTACTATGTTCGGATGAACAATTTATATATTTACTTGCCCATCAAAATAACTTTGTCAAGTAATTTTTTCAGTGCACACATGTGCAGTTACGTGAGGAACCTCATCTTGACGACGCACCTCATCTCGACAGAACACCGGTTTCTAAAGTGTTAGCTTTTGTTGCTACATTAGCCCCACGTCGTCTTCTCCATTTTTTTTGTAGTAGAGTTACAGCGTCACGTACAGGCCTGGCATGTGTACTACAGCATTTTCACGCGGTTTCAATGGATCTGTGAGAACGGAGATATTTACTGAATGGAACACTTTGAAAATGACAAAGAAAAAGGTTGTATAGCAGAAGTTCAGTTTCAGTGTAGACAAGGCCTTAAAACATGGGATGGAATTAAAATTAAAATGATAAAAATAATAAATGGGGAATTATTTTCTTGGGGGTGCTATGGGGGTGCTATATCAAATCCAGGGGGACCTCTAGCACCAACTAGTGCCTTGGCACAACCCATGGAGGGTTAACCCTTATAAGTACATGTTACCTCGAAACAAGGTCAAAAATGGTGGTGAGATGTGTAGGCAAGGTGAAATCCAGATTGAAATAAGTTCCTACTAGCTTAACTAGATGGGTATTCCCCTTTTAGAGCGTTGGCCTCCTGAATAAGGAATCTGGTGCTTGAATCCCACTTGCTAAGCTAAGATTTCATTAAAACTCAGCAATGTTCGGATCAAGGACCGAACTCTTTTCAGTTCTGTTATTGACCTTCAATATGCTGATGAGAATAGCATCATGTCTAGGCTTGGGTATTGAGAACTGGTTCTTTTCGAGAATCGTTAAGAAATGATTCAATCCACAGACATCAATAACCTTAGACCGATTCCCTTATCAGTCTAAGAGTCCTTCAGAGTGACTGTTGTTTTTGAGGGTGTTTATTGGGAAAATGATCATTTCTGTACGCTGATTGCAGACCCTGCAGCGGGTCTGCAATCAACCGCTTGAGCAGTGGCTCTGCTTGAAACTTGAAGCAATGAAGCAGTGCTCCGATCTGCTGCTTTGCTGCTTTTCAGAAGTGGAAAGTCCGCTTCTTAACCTCTCTCTAAGCCATTTAAAAATGTCAATCGTGAGTCACATTTGTGCGGATTAAAGTCACTAACTGGGAGTCTTGTGTTGTTGCACTGCTCCAAACACTGCACCGCTCTCTGCCGAGTCAAGTCTGGTCAGGATTAATAACTTCAAAGTGAATTGCCATTTAAAATCAAATGACACCTCTTTCCAAACATTGTAATACAACAAACCAAAACATTTTTGTTTTTGTTTTTTTTTGCTCTTATAATAAGGCATCCTGCAGTCTTTATGAATTACATCCTGACATTCAGCGCAGCCAGCTGCAAGAGTTCAGCTCAGAGACTATGTATGGAGTCAGATTTGTGCCATTAATGTTGTGTGTTGGGGGGTTTGGCTGGGCATTGTTTTGCTGTTTTTGTGTTTATTTTCCTCCCAGGTGGTTTGGGGCTGATCTCTGGGGAGAGTGTGCTGCAGAAGAGTCTCTCACCTCTGTTGCGGTGATCTGCTGCACCTGTTGCACTCACGTGCGGCTCTCTATCAGGACGATCTACGACACCTGTGGCATTCACGTGCAGATCTAGGGACTCTCAGCTGGTGCCAATGAAGAAATGAAGAGCTGCATTTAAGCCAGCAGTAATCAGGGCTGAATGGCCGGAGAATACGACCATGTGACGATTGTTTGGGGACGCTGAGGGCCGCTCCAGATTCTGACATTGCGCCTGTGAAGGAGAACGAGGGTGAGAGGCAAGCGCGGTCAGCACACGTCAGAGGTGATTATTCTGCAAGGCTTATCTGTAATTGTAATTTGGCGTTTTTGCGCAGCTATAATTAAATATTGGTGAAATTGTGTGGTTTGCTCCTCACGGCAGTGGCGTGCGGATTGATTATCCTCCACTAGCTGTGAGCAGCAGCCCTTTTGAACTAAATCCGAAAGCAGACCTGAATGTGTAGCTGATAAGTGTGCCTCTAAATAATATTTTGTGGTAACAGTGTTGAATAACCTCGCCTCTGTTCCTCCTTCACAGAGTACAGTCCTGGGAAAAGCCACCTGGGGGGTGTCGGCGGAATTCCTGAGTCCAAGACATTCGGGCTCCGATCTATTGAGACGCTGAGAAAGCGCGCCGCCTCTTCACCTCACCAGTTTTGTTTAGTATTTCATGTACACCACTAGGGGAAAAAAATAAAACTTGTTTCTTTTGGAACTGCTTCTGGTTATTTGACACTGGGTTCACTCAGACGTTGGATCGCTCCTCAATCTGCGCCCAAACCCTAACAGAATTCTCCGGCCATTCCAGTATGGACCCAGCGGCAGAGGCAGTTCCTTTTCAGGAAAAAGTCCAGAAACACGTGGAGATGATTTGGGAGCAAGTACAGCACCTTTCGATCCAAATTCAGCAGACAGATGCCCGTGTTACGGAGCTAGTAGCGCAGGCAGTTCCGCTTCCTGCGGTTGCAGCTCCGGTTCCATCGAGCCCGGTACAGATAAGTTCGCCATCCAGAGATTCGGCTCCTGAACCGGTTATATGTCATCCGGAACCTTATTCGGGAGATGTGGAGACTTTTGCTCCGTTTTTGATGCAGTGTTCTTTGGTTTTTGCTCAGCGACCGGCGTCTTTCTCTTCTGAGAGCAGCCGTGTGTCATATGTTACAAATCTGCTGCGAGGGGACGCCCTGGCGTGGGTCACTGCGTTGTGGAGCAATAAATCATCACTGCTAGAATCTTTTGATGAATTTTCCCATGAGTTCCGTTTGGTTTTTGATCATCCGGTAAAGACAAATACCGTGGTTCAATGATTGCTGAACCTCCGACAGGGGCGGCGAAGCGCAGCTGCTTATTCTGTGGATTTTCAAATCTTTTCTGCACAATCCAGTTGGAACGCTGCCGCTTTGAGGGGGGTATTTGTAGACGGGTTGAATGATTCCCTGAAAGACGAGCTAGTAGTCCGTGACGAACCGAAGGATTTAAACGAGTTGATATCCTTGGTTATTCGTCTAGATGATCGGATTAAGGAGCGTGGACGGGAGAGAGGGCGAACGTCCGAGTGGGGTTTTGTGTATCGGGGCTTTCCCCGACACAGGTCCGGACCGCCTCTTCTTCGCTCCACTGAGACTCCTCCGACGGGACCTCTAGCTCCTCTAGTGGATGAGCCAATGCAACTCGGAAGGGTTAGAACAGCCATATTGCCCCGGTCAAACGAGTGTCAGGAGACAGGACAGTAATATGGCTCCAGGTGTTTTTTGGGAATTATTTGGGATATAATTGGGGAGTTTTTGTGAACTGATTTTTGTGTACAGCACTTGAGGCAGTTCTGGTGGAGTGAACAGGCTGGCTGATCGGAGTTCGCTTGGGCTCAGGTAAGCGTGGGTTTTTATTATTTATAGTTGTTTAATTTTTGTTAGTGGTGTGGGTCGTTTTGTTTTGTTGGTTTTTATTTCCCTGTCCCCTAACCCCAACCTCACACACTTCTGATTGTTCGTCTTTAGTGTTGTGGGGTGGTGCAGGTTGGTTATGCTGGGCTGTTGTGTGGGCCGCTGAAGAGGAGGTACTGCTGGCCCACCACCACCAGATGGCGCCCTGCTTGGAGTGCGGGCTCCAAGCACGAGAGGGCGTCGGAGCCACTGGAGGTGACAGCTGTCATCAATCAACACCAGCTGTCACCCATCACCACCACTATAAAGACCGGACTGCAACTCCACCTCCTCACCGAGAAATCGTCTACCATACAGGTAATTTTCTCTGCTGACTTAAACTTTGATCTCTTTTTGCAGCCGTTTTCCTGTGGTGTGCCTTATCTGCGGAGTTGGCGTTTGGTGTGGACTGCGACGGCTTCGCCTCACACCCCACTCAGATAAGTGGTTAACTCAGGAGCTGCACGAGTGTGTGATTGGAGGTGGAGGTTCTCCCTCCTTAACTGAACACAGACTGTGGGATTACTGAGTGTGCGGACTCACACTCATCCAGAACTGTTTCTGTTTTCTGCCAGCAGTACCGGGTCTGACTGCTGAAGACAGTGGCCACCTGGGGCGCAGGGCTTGGCGGCTCCGGTGTTCTTCAGGTCCGTTGGTGGTGAGGCTTGTGTGGGTTCCGGCTTCTCTCTCACCGGACGTCTCCTATCTTCGAGCCTGCCACACGTCACCTTTTGTTGGATTGATATAACACATATTTGTATCTGTCTGTATCACGTTGTGCACCTTCACAACATTAAATTGTTACTTTTTGGCTACTCCATTGTCCCTTCATTAACGCCCCCTGTTGTGGGTCCGTGTCACGACACTTCCCCAGCAGGATTTCTCGGCCAGCGTCATGGATCCCAAGGGGCGTCAACTCGAGCCTGAACGGCCAATGGAAGAGCAAGGTGCACAGGCACCAGCAGGAGGCGTATTAGGGGAGCTGCAGCAAATACTGACCGCTTTCACTGCTCGGTTGGATCTGGTCACCGAGCAGAACGTTATCCTCAATCGGAGGATGGAGGCTCTCACCGCCAGGGTGGAGGCGCGCGATCAAGGCGCTGCTGCAGCACCTCCTCCTGCTGATCCTTTGTCAGACACAAACGTTCCACTGGTCGTTCAACGACCCCCCCACCATCCCCTGAAGCATACATAAGCCCTCCGGAGCTGTACGGAGGTTGTGTTGAGATGTGCGCGGACTTCCTGATGCAGTGCTCGCTCGTCTTTGCACAGCGTCCCGTCATGTACGCGTCAGATGTTAGCCGGGTGGCTTATGTCATCAACTTGCTTCGAGGAGAGGCACCTGGGGTACGGCGCTCTGGGAGCAGAACTCACGGCTCCTAACGTCATACGCTGGGTTTGTAAGGGAGTTCAAACAGGTTTTTGATCATCCCAACAGAGGCGAGACTGCTTCGAGCATGCTACTGTCAATGCGACAGGGGCGCCGGAGTGCAGCCGAGTATGCAGTCGACTTCCGCATCGCGGCTGCGAGGTCCGGCTGGAATATTGTTGCACTCCGCGTCGCCTTCATAAACGGACTGTCTCCGGTCCTGAAGGAGCACCTGCTGGCTAAGGAGGAACCGCGGGATTTTGCCAGGCTTGTCGACCTGGTTATACGCTTAGACAACCGGTTAGAGGAACACCGTCGGGAGCAGGGCGGGGGGCGTGACCGGGCACGGGCCGTCCCTCTTCCTTCAGTGTCCGAAAGGGTGCCGTCGTCCCCACGCTCCACAGCCAGTGGGCCCCGTGTGGCTACAGCTCCCCCTGCTGACGAAGCTATGGACACGAGCAGGGCCAAAATAAAATCAAAGGACAGACAAGGGAGGCAGGCCCGCGGGGAGTGTTTTTTCTGTGGGTCTAACAGTCATATACAGAGGAACTGTCCCAAACGGTCAAACTACAACGCCCGTCCTTAGAAACTGGGCTAAGGGTGGGCCATAACACGCACGCGGGGGAACCCCGAAAATCAGCACGAATCCCAGTCACAATCCTTTGTGAGGATTTAACCCTTCACGCCCCAGCGCTTATAGACACGGGGTCAGAAGGGAATCTGCTGGACAGCAGATGGGCAAAGGAAGTAGGGCTCCCTCTGGTGGCTCTGCCTTCCCCTGTGAAGGTACGAGCACTAGATGGCACTCTTCTTCCATTAATCACACACCAGACACAGCCAGTGACTTTGGTGGTGTCTGGGAATCACAGGGAGGAGATAGTGTTTTTTGTAACACCTTCTACCTCGCGAGTGATTTTGGGTTTTCCATGGGTGTTGAAACACAATCCCCGGATTGATTGGCCGTCTGGGGTTGTGATGCAGTGGAGCGAAACCTGCCACCGGGAGTGTTTAGGATCCTCGGTTCCACCCGGTGAGATAGCAAAGGAGGAGGTCAAAGTCCCGCCCAATCTGACAGCGGTGCCATGTGAGTACCACGATCTTGCTGACGTCTTCAGCAAAGATCTGGCACTTGCCCTTCCCCCGCACCGACCGTACGATTGTGCCATCGATTTGATTCCGGGCGCTGAGTACCCGTCCAGCAGGCTGTACAACCTCTCACGTCCGGAACGCGAATCAATGGAGACCTACATCCGGGACTCGTTAGCTTCCGGGTTGATCTGGAACTCCACCTCCCCGATGGGTGCTGGTTTATTTTTTGTGGGTAAAAAGGATGGCGGACTCCGTCCATGCATCGATTACAGAGGGCTGAACGACATTACGGTTCGCAACCGATACCCGTTACCTCTGTTGAATTCGGTGTTCACGCCCCTGCATGGAACCCAAATATTTACCAAACTTGATCTTAGGAATGCGTACCACCTGGTTCGGATCCGGAAGGGAGACGAGTGGAAGACGGCATTTAACACCCCCTTAGGTCACTTTGAGTACCTGGTCATGCCGTTCAGCCTCACAAACGCCCCCGCGACGTTCCAAGCTTTGGTTAATGATGTCTTGCGGGACTTCCTGCACCGGTTTGTCTTCGTGTATCTAGACGACATCCTCATCTTTTCTCCGGACCCTGAGACTCATGTCAAGCATGTACGTCAGGTCCTACAGCGGTTGTTGGAGAACCGGCTGTTTGTGAAGGGCGAGAAGTGCGAGTTCCACCGCACTTCTTTGTCCTTCCTGGGGTTCATAATCTCCTCCAACTCCGTCGCCCCTGATCCGGCCAAGGTTGCGGCGGTGAGAGACTGGCCCCACCCAACAAGCCGTAGGAAACTGCAACAGTTCCTCAGCTTTGCAAATTTCTACAGGAGGTTCATTAAGGGCTACAGTCAGGTAGTTAGCCCCCTGACAGCCCTGACCTCCACTAAAGTCTCCTTCACCTGGTCGGATCGGTGCAAAGCCGCGTTTAGGGAGTTGAAACGCCGGTTCTCGACTGCGCCAGTTCTGGTGCAGCCCGATCCAACTCGCCAGTTCACAGTGGAAATGGATGCCTCTGACTCAGGGATAGGAGCCGTGCTGTCCCAGAGCGGGGAGTCCGATAAGGTCCTCCACCCTTGTGCCTATTTTTCCCGCAGGTTGACCCCAGCTGAGAGGAATTATGACGTCGGCAATCGGGAACTCTTGGCGGTGAAGGAGGCTCTTGAAGAGTGGAGACACCTGTTGGAGGGAGCGACGGTGCCCTTCACGGTTTTCACGGACCATCGGAACCTGGAGTACATCCGGACCGCCAAGCGGTTGAACCCCAGGCAAGCCCGCTGGTCACTGTTCTTCGGGCGCTTTGACTTCCAGATTACGTACCGCCCCAGGACCAAGAACCAACAGTCGGATGCACTGTCCCGGGTGCATGAAGAGGAAGTCGGGGCCGAGCTGTCAGACCCCCCAGAAACCATCATCCCCGAGTCCACTGTCGTGGCCACCCTCACCTGGGACGTGGAGAAGACCGTCCGGGAGGCCCTGGCACGGAACCCGGACCCGGGGACCGGCCCAAAGAACAAGCTGTACGTCCCACCAGAGGCCAGAGCTGCGGTTTTGGACTTCTGCCATGGGTCCAAACTCTCCTGTCATCCTGGAGTGCGTAGGACCATGGCAGTAGTCCAGCAGCGCTTCTGGTGGGCGTCTATGGAAGCCGACGTCCGGCACTACGTCCAGGCCTGCACCACCTGCGCCAGGGGCAAAGCAGACCACAAGAGGACCTCAGGACTCCTCCGACCCCTACCGGTGCCTCATCGCCCCTGGTCCCACATCGGCCTGGACTTTGTCACGGCCTCCCGCCGTCCCAGGGCCACACCACCATCTTGATGATAGTGGACCGGTTCTCCAAGGTGGCCCACTTCATGGCCCTCCCGAAGCTCCCTACGGCCCAGGAGACAGCAGACCTCCTTGTCCACCACGTCGTGCGTCTGCATGGGATACCAGCAGACATCGTCTCAGACCGTGGCCCTCAGTTCTCCTCTCAGGTCTGAAGGAGTTTTTGCAAGGAACTGGGGGCCACCGTGAGTCTCTCGTCCGGGTATCACCCCCAGACGAACGGACAGGCAGAGCGGGCCAACCAGGAGTTGCAGCAGGCCCTCCGTTGCGTTACCTCCGCGCACCCGATGGCCTGGAGTACCCATCTGGCCTGGATCGAGTACACCCACAACAGCCAAGTGTCATCTGCCACCGGCCTCTCCCCGTTCGAGGTGTGTTTGGGGTATCAGCCCCCATTGTTCCCGCTTGTGGAGGGTGAGGTCGGTGTGCCCTCGGTCCAGGCCCACCTCAGGAGGTGCCGCAGGGTGTGGTGGACCACCCGTTCTGCCCTGTTGAAGGCCCGGACGAAGGCCTTGTTAGGTTTTGTTAATTCCCAGTTCCACCCCAGCCTCGGTGAGCCTCTGACCATTCGCCATTGGCGTCACTGGGGTGTGGGGCAGTGGGAATATACTTCAGTCGGAGCGGTGGGGCCGATCAGAGCCGTACGCCTTTTCCGCTGTCCACCCCTCCCGGCAGACTGGAGTATAGTCGGAGGGACGACACCGGCCGTATTGCCGGTTTTCCCCTGCCTTTGGGGGTGCGGCTGGGTTACATTTTTCCTGTTGTCTTCCCCGGCTCAGTAGTCCTGAGCTAATTGCCACGACGTGTCTGCCGACAGACTCTGGGGGTGTTCCGGGGTCTTTCGGGGTGTTGGGGAGGTCAACGGGGTTTCCCGTTGTTTTTATTTGCCCCTGGGGTGGTTTTTTGGGGTCCCCTGGGGGTTTGGGATTTTTATGTTGTTTATGTTTCCTCCTGTTTTCCACCTCTGGGGTTTGATGGAACGGTCCTCTGGGGGAGTTTGACTGTGGGGCCAACTGGCCGTGTTTGGCTGGGGTGGGGGTTTCTGGGTCGTGGGGGTGTCTCCTGGGGTTTGATGGTACGGTCCTCTGGGGGGCGTTAAGGCTCCCGTATACACCTGGGGATTCCTGGATGGCCCCAGCCATGGTTGTTACTCCCGGAGTTGACGAGTATGTCCTCTCGGGGGAGTTGACCTCTACATGTTGGAGGGAGGGTGTTGATTGTTTGTTTTTTTTACTGTAGCTTGTGTTATATTGTGTTGTGGGGCTTTGTTGGGTTTTTTGGGGTTGTATGTGTTTCGTTTCTTCCCGGGGTTTGATGGGACGGTCCCCTGGGGAGGTGTTGGGGTGGGTGTTGTGTTTTTCTTTTGTGTTTTCCCCGGTGTGCTTCCTGGGGTGTGTTTGTGGTGTTCTCTGGGGGGGATGCTGGGGGTTTTTTCTGTGTTTTTGTTTTTATGTTGGGTTGTGTTGGGACTCTTTTGGAGTTGTTTGGGGGGTGTTTTTGTTTTGATGCCAGCCGGCCTTCCAGCTGCATCTCCCGGCCCTGTTGCCTGCTGTGGACTCTGGGGGCATCGTTGCTGCCCGCCTCCTGCTTTGGACCCTGATGAGAGGGGCTGTTTTCGGGTCAGGTCTGTGCGGTCGCCGGGAGGCTTCCTGTTGACGGGGGGGTACTGTTGTGTGTTGGGGGGTTTGGCTGGGCATTGTTTTGCTGTTTTTGTGTTTATTTTCCTCCCAGGTGGTTTGGGGCTGATCTCTAAGGAGAGTGTGCTGCAGAAGAGTCTCTCACCTCTGTTGCGGTGATCTGCTGCACCTGTTGCACTCACGTGCGGCTCTCTATCAGGACGATCTACGACACCTGTGGCATTCACGTGCAGATCTAGGGACTCTCAGCTGGTGCCAATGAAGAAATGAAGAGCTGCATTTAACCCAGCAGTGATCAGGGCTGAATGGCCGGAGAATACGACCATGTGACGATTGTTTGGGGATGCTGAGGGCCGCTCCAGATTCTGACATTGCGCCTGTGAAGGAGGACGAGGGTGAGAGGCAAGCGCGGTCAGCACACGTCAGAGGTGATTATTCTGCAAGGCTTATCTGTAATTGTAATTTGGCATTTTTGCGCAGCTATAATTAAATATTGGCGAAAATCGTCTGCTTTGCTCCTCACGGCAGTGGCGCGCGGATTGATTATCCTCCACTAGCTGTGAGCAGCAGCCCTTTTGAACTAAATCCGAAAGCAGACCAGAACGTGTAGCTGATAAGTGTGCCTCTAAATAATATTTCGTGGTAACAGTGTTGAATAACCTCACCTCTGTTCCTCCTTCACAGAGTACAGTCCTGGGAAAAGCCACCTGGGGGGGGTGTCGGCGGAATTCCTGAGTCCAAGATGTTCGGGCTCCGATCTATTGAGATGCTGAGAAAGCGCGCCGCCTCTTCACCTCACCAGTTTTGTTTAGTATTTCATGTACAGCACTAGGGGAAAAAAATAAAACTTGTTTCTTTAGGAACTGCTTCTGGTTATTTGACGCTGGGTTCAGTCAGACGCTGGATCGCTCCTCAATCCGCGCTCAAACCCTAACAATTAATGTCTGGAAGGAAATGTTTTTGATAAAAACTACAGAATTTGTTTATTTCTATTTATGTCCAGAGATCAAGGATCCACCATGTACACATTTTATTTATTTTTATTTATGTCCAGAGAGCAAGGATCCAGTGACCAATTTCATATTTATTTACTTTAAGACTCAATAAAATGTTGACATAGAAAACCTGAAAAGCCTACTTTTAGTACACAGAAAATTCAATCAATCAATCAATCAACTTTTTTCTTATATAGCGCCAAATCACAACAAACAGTTGCCCCAAGGCGCTCCATATTGTAAGGCAAGGCCATACAATAATTATGAAAAACCCCAACGGTCAAAACGACCCCCTATGAGCAAGCACTTGGCCACAGTGGGAAGGAAAAACTCCCTTTTAACAGGAAGAAACCTCCAGCAGAACCAGGCTCAGGGAGGGGCAGTCTTCTGCTGAGACTGGTTGGGGCTGAGGGAAAAAAACAGGAAAAAGACATGCCGTGAAGGGGGGCAGAGATCGATCACTAATGATTAAATGCAGAGTGATGCATACGGAGCAAAAAGAGAAAGAAACAGTGCATCATGGGAACCCCCCCACAATCTACGTCTAAAGCAGCATAACCAAGGGATGGTCCAGGGTCACCCGATCCAGCCCTAACTATAAGCCTTAGCGAAAAGGAAAGTTTTAAGCCTAATCTTAAAAGTAGAGAGGGTATCTGTCTCCCTGATCTGAATTGGGAGCTGGTTCCACAGGAGAGGAGCCTGAAAGCTGAAGGCTCTGCCTCCCATTCTACTCTTACAAACCCTAGGAACTACAAGTAAGCCCGCAGTCTGAGAGCGAAGCGCTCTAATGGGGTAATATGGTACTACGAGGTCCCTAAGATAAGATGGGACCTGATTATTCAAAACCTTATAAGTAAGAAGAAGAATTTTAAATTCTATTCTAGAATTAACAGGAAGCCAATGAAGAGAGGCCAACACGGGTGAGATATGCTCTCTCCTGCTAGTCCCCGTCAGTACTCTAGCTGCAGCATTCTGAACCAACTGAAGGCTTTTTAGGGAACTTTTAGGACAACCTGATAATAATGAATTACAATAGTCCAGCCTAGAGGAAATAAATGCATGAATTAGTTTTTCAGCATCACTCTGAGACAAGACCTTTCTGATTTTAGAGATATTGCGTAAATGCAAAAAGGCAGTCCTACATATTTGTTTAATATGCGCTTTGAATGACATATCCTGATCAAAAATTCACAGGAGGTATTGATAAGGGAATCGATAAGGAAAAGGATCGATAAGTGATATTGATAATGGCATCAATATCGATAAAATCTTATCAATATGTCACGATCTGCCCCAGGCCTGGGTTTTCATGCTGGTTTTGTTGTGTTCATATCTCATGCCTTTGATTTTCAGTTTAGGATTACTTTAGTCACTGGTTTTATTTTGCGTTTTACCGCTATAGTCATTGCTTCTAATTTCTTTTTGTCAAGTGTAAGTTCTGTTCTAGTTTCTGCCCCAGCCTTTAATTCTCTGGTTGATCACTTTTCAGTCCTCACCTCTATTTTCCTGGTTTTGTTTTTTACTCCTTCCATATGTAGAGTCTTTTGCATTCTGTTTGGAATTCACCTTCCATTTTCTTTCTGTTTGCTTAGTGTTTCCTTTACTGCACATTCTCGCACCTATTTGTGTCATCTTTGCGTCTTTCTTTCACACCTATATTTCTGTCTGCTTAGTGTTTATTTTCCTGCATTATCTTGCTCCTGCTTGCCTCAGCTTTGTCACCTTCGTGAACCTTCCGACACACCTGTTTTCACTTTTCTTAATCACTGCCTGTTACTTAAGCCTTGCATGTTTCTCTGCTCGGGCCGGTTCGTTTTGACCTTGTCTGCATTCCAGCCTTATTTTGTCCTGAACTGTTTGCGCTTCCATGTATGACCTTGTTTCATGTTTTACCCTTTTACTCTTGGGTCTTTTAGTGAAGCTTAGGGCTAGTGGCCGGCAATCACCTTAGTATTTCTTCTGTTGTTCTTGTTGCTTAATGCTGACAAATTACACTGTATTTGTTGTCTTTCTGATGCTTGATTCTGCTTTTTTTTTTTTCTTTTCTCTCTGTATGACTTGTGGCTCCATCTATAGATGGGTGTGGTGTCTGTTCTAGAAACCTCATCTTTGAGTCATGTTTGCCTATTACCTTTGCCACTCTGACTGATCACCTGATTATCAAACCTGTGCCTGTTTTTTCTATATAAAGCCTTTTTTATTACTCTGCCTCGTGAGTCTGAGTCTGCATACTGTTCATTCCACGCCATGAATTCTGACACAATACCCATCCCTAGTCATGTCCTTCAGAGAAGAATGTGTTCAGTCCATGCTCTTATGGATTTGACTTTGAATAGAAGAAAATGCAACCTTCAAGAATCTGAACAAAACCATGTTTTTTCATTAACCAGAGTGATGAACAACCTCCAACAACCTGCTACTGCATTACAAGACCAAGCACTCAAGAATACTGACAGTTTTGGCAATATGGGACATTACCTCACAACTACTGCTAACACTTACTGTGAATACAACATCATCTGAAATGTACAGCAGCTGCTTTCAAAAGTTGAAGAAGATGATTCTATCAAAACCCAGACATACAGAAAGAAGCCAAAATCCTTATGTACAAGACAATTGTGTTGCCCACTCTTTTATACTAATCAGAAATCTGGATCACCTATAGGAGGGACTTCAATTTCGTGGAATGCTTCTATCAATGCTGTCTTCACACCTTTCTCAACATAACTAATCAGTGCTCTTGATAAAACAAGTCCACCAGCATTGACATAATCATCAACAAGAATCATCTCTGATGGGCAGGACACGTTTTCCAATGATAGTCTACTTCCAAAACAGGTCCATTACAGTTAGCTCAAGGAAGGAACACTGTCTAGAACAGAGGTCTTAAACTGATTCCAGAAAGGACCAGGTGCAGGTTCTTTACAACCACCCACTCCACCAGGTGATTTCACTGATTAACTGGTTTTATATAAGGGCTGAGTGGATCCTTGTCATTTAATTGGTGCATTGTATGTCACATGGCATAGATTATTTGTCCCATTTGTGTTGCGTTGAATTTAGATTGCAAATATGGTTCCATTTACCGTCCAAATTTGGTTCCATACGTTTTGTACCATTGTGAACCCCGCTCATGCATACACTAGTGTGGGTGGCATTTAGCTAAACATGGTGGAGTTTGTTTTGCTGATGGATGAAGATTTGAATGAGCTAATTGATGGTGCTAATTCTTCTAACACACACAAAAACAATTCCACTATGCCATAAGCCGTCTGGAGGCATGAAGAGCTGTTAGGATCAAAACCTTGACAAATTTCTGACGCAATTTTTCACAGGACGGAGGAAGTACACAAAGTCTTTTTTTTTTTTTTTTTTGAAGTATCATGGACTACATCTGTTTTTCAAAGCTGACTGAGAACAATTTTGGACTCCTATTTAATGTTTGTGTTGGACCACTGGGGTCAAAACACCAGTGACGAACACCAAAATGTAAGTCCCTTTTCTGTTGTTTATAAATTAATATCATATCAAATGACAAGTATCTATTTTAGCCATTGTATAAAACAAATAATGAATGTTTTTACATTCTTTCAGTGGAACAAATATTTAATTCGGTGAAAGATTTGTACCGTTGAACTCATAAACATTCATTGTTTGTTACCATCTGCTCAAAGTGATGTTAATCAGTGAAATCACCTGGTGGAGTGGGTGGTTGCAAAGAAAACCTCCACCCTCTTGGCCCTTTCTGGAATCAGTTTAAGACCTCTGATCTAGAGGATGAACAAATGATACAAGGACCTGGGTCAGCCATGTGTTGTTCCTTCTGTACTTGACGGAAAGGCAAAAACTGACAACTTGACTTGACTTGACTCAAATATACAGTTGTATCCAAACGTTTGGGCATCCCTGATAGTTTTCAGGATTTTCCTTTATAAATCATTGGTTATCTGGATCAGAAATTTCAGTTAAATATATCATATAGAAGATGAACACACTGATGTTTGAGAAGTGAAATGACGTTTCTAGTATTTACAGAAACTGTGTAATAATTATTTAACCAAAATTAGGCAGGTGCATAAATTTGGGCACCATTGTCATTTTATTGATTTGAATGCATTTGGCATTTATTGGAACACAACATTGGTTTGGTAAGTTCATTGACCCTTGACCTCCTTACACAGGTGAATCCAACCATGAGAAAGGGTATTTAAGGTGGCCATTTACAAATGTTTCACCTCTTTGCATCTCTTCTAATGAGTGGCAACATGGGAGCCTTTAAACAACTCTCAAATGACCTGAAAACAAAGATTGTTCAACATCATGGTTTAGGGGAAGGATACAAAAAGCTATCTCAGAGATTTCAGCTATCAGTTTCCACTGTGAGGAATATAGTGAGGAAATGAAAGACCACAGGCTCAGTACTAGTTAAGGTCCAAAGTGGCAGGCCAAGAAAAATCTCAGATAAGCTGAAGAGAAGGATGGTGAGAACAGTCATAGTCAACCCACAGACCTACTCCAAGACCTACAACATGATCTTGCTGCAGATAGTGTCTCTGCGCATCATTCAACTATACAACACACTTTGCACAAGGAGATGCTCTATGATGCTGTAATCCAGAGGAAGCCTTTTCTGCAAACACACCACAAACAGAGTCGCTTGGAATATGCTAAAGCACATTTGTACAAGTCAGTTTCATTTTGGAATAAGGTGCTGTGGACTGATGAAGCTAAAATTGAGTTATTTGGACATAACAAGGGGCGGTATGCATGGCTGAAAAAGAATACAGCATTCCATGAAAAACACTTGCTAGCTACAGTAAAATATAGAGGTGGTTCCATCATGCTGTGTGGCTGTGTGGCTGTGTGGCCAGTGCAGGTACTGGGAATCTTGTTAAAGTTGAGCATTCTAGTCAATATCAGCAGATTCTTGAGAACAATGTTCAAGAATCAATGACGAAGTTGAAGTTGCTCCGGGGCTGGATCTTTCAACAAGACAACAACCCTAAACACTGCTCAAAATCTACTAAGGCATTCATGCAGAGGAACAAGTACAACGTTCTGGAATGGCCATCTCAGTCTCCAGACCTGAATATTATTGACAATCAATGATTTATAAAGGAAAATCATGGAAATCATCAGGGGTGCCCAAACTTTTACATACAACTGTAATTCCAGTCTGAGTGGAAAAACTAGTAAATGAACAGTGACACTGGCCAGAATTGCAATCTGCAGTGGAAAAACTAATATTTTTCTGCACAATTAGGTATTTAGAAGAATAGAAGTCAGACTCAGAAAGTAGCTTGTGACATCATCATGAAGAGAGCCTGTGGAATTATGACCACAGGACATATTCGGCACCTGTGATCTGCCAGAGAGAGAATTTCTGGATGAAAAAAAAAAGTGTATGAACTGTCAAGTGACTGCAGGCTTTACAGGTCCAAAAAGGTTTGATTAATAACTAAAGACATTTTGAGGAATCTGTACAAACACATCATTTAACTCATTAGCAGGTTGGCAGAAGATAAGATTTGCCATTTATGGTGAGTATTTTTCTGGGATGAGAAACCACTTCCCATTTGCAGAGTCTTCTTGCACCTCTCCGGCTGGCTTACCTTGTCTGATCTGTTTCCTGGCCAATTCGAGGTGATGGCTGGTTGAAATTTCTCCAATCACAATTAACATGCGATAGTTTTTGTGTTGGAATTCAGCTTCAGCGTGGCGCTGAACAGGCTCTTCCAGCTCTCCTCGCTCTGCTGAAACCGCTTCTGCGATGGGCATTTCCATGGTAACACTGCCACTCGTGGACGCTGAGCCTTTTTCCATCTCCATGACAACTGCATCTGGAGCGAGCACCATGACAGTGCAGGATGAGCTGGGAGGGGCAGTGGGTGGGTCTCAGTGGAAGGTGACTATTTGATTGGATATGAGTTGATGTGGCTATTTGACATCACAGCATAATATGTATATGTTGTGGACATGACGAGCGAACCTCTTCAGCATCTCACCATGTCTTTTAGGTCCTTCAGACTTTTTTTGGAGTAAATGCTTTGGAGGAGCATGAGCATCAGCACTTTATTATAATACTACTAATAATAATGCGTTATATTTATATAGCACTTTACACAGTGCTAAAAGACACTTCACAGAACAGAGAAAATAACAAAATAAACAAAAAGAAGAAAGCAATCACTACGATGACTGCACCAAGATGGCGGCCGCATTTCTTGTGCCTCAACAACCAATGTGGCCTCTATTTCTTTGTAAAGTTGCTTTATTATGAGTTTTTTTTATTATTATTATTTGTGTGCCGAATAAACTCATTCATTCATTCATACTGTTTATAATGTCTATGTTCGTCTACCATTGGATTGTGGCTTTTTAAAACAATGTTGTCCGGTTTGTGGCTTTTTGCCCACTAGGGAGATTTTTTGTGCCATTTCTGGTTTGTGCCTTCGTCTACCATAGAGTGAGCTCCAATAATGCGAAGCTTGCATTACTGGAGAAAAGGAAAAGAGGGATTTGGGAATTTAGTAGGAGTATGTTGTTTAATAGGACTAAACCTTACACTCATGAAGATACTGATTACAATAAAGAAAACACTGAAGCATGATACAGTTGTGATAATTAAAAAAAAAACAAAAAAACTGGTAAACATTTTAATTTATGTGGGGGATTCTGAACATGTACATACATCCCACCTAACATTTGGTTGAAAGCATCTTAAGTTTCACCTTGACCTGTGCTAATCATCAACAAGCACTGTCAGACTTCTGGTTGGATATTTAATTACTATTCTTGGCAGAATTGGTGGAGTTCAATTAAATTTGTTTGGTTCTTGGCCAGACTGGGCTGTTAAGATCAATCCAGATATTTTTAATAGGGGACAAGCTTAAAATGTGGATTTGGGGAATTGTCCTGTTGGAACACCCAATTATGACCACTCTTAACCTTCTGGTTGGTGTTTTGAGTTTGTTATTTTTTTTTTTATAATTCTGAGGGAGTCCTCCTTCTTCATTATTCCACCCAATTTTTACACCCTACCAGGTCCTCTGGCAGCAACCATCACTATGCTTAACAGCTGGTACCATCTTACTGGGGTTGAGTATCTCACTTTTACTACTCCAGTCATACCTCTCTGATCATTGTGGCCAAACAATTAAATTTTTGTCTCATCTGACCATAAAACCTCCCTCCAGAAGGGTTTGTCTTTATGCATGTGGTCAGTTGTAAACTTGAATTGAGCTTGAAAGTGTCAGGTTTTCTATCTTGGATCGCAGCTTCTCAAACCATGGTGATGTTCATCTGTTTTATAGACAGTGACACTGGTGTTCCCACAGCTTCCACTTCATGACAGGTCTGTGTCTGGGTGGTTCCTGGTTTGTTCCTGATTATCTGAACCAATTTCCTCTCAGCCAAGGGTGAGGCTTTAGATCTTATTTCAGACCTTGGTAAAGTGGCAACACTTCCCAATATCTTGTACTTACATATAATCAGTGTTGCCACAGTTTGAAAAAGTAATCCAATTACTGATTACTGATTACTCCTTGAAAAAGTAACTTAGTTACTTTACTGATTACTCAGTTGTAAAAGTAACTAAGTTAGATTACTAGTTACTTTTTTAGTTACTTTCCCCAGCTGTTGACAACAACCCTCTGCCACCGCAACATGACAATGATACCTGTTTTGCCAAAACTCACTTTATAGTCACCCTTTCTTGACTTCAATGAAAATAAATACTTGTTTTATAAAAAGTAAAATAAAGACCTCTTTCTTGACCTCATATTTAACTGTTGACAGCACTGTAACAGTAAAACTTACAATTTCTACCCTATGTTGTTTATAAATGTAACTATTAAATTCTTTCTAACATTTTTCTCACATTTAAATTCTTTCTAAACGTTTTACTTGTCAAAATAATAATTATTATAAGTAGTATTGGTAGTTGTAGTAAAAAAAGGCTTCAAAACTAGACCTTTAATCTAGGGGTGTTGTGAGGGGGGCACATCCTTGCCTCACGCCCCCATTCCATCTGGATTCGCCCCTGCTTTGGTGTTTGAGCACAAAGAATGAATAACATTTATTTATGCAGAAAACATGACCAGATTTACAGGTAAGAAAGTTTTATTGTGTTTTCACATCATGTGGTCCTCAGAAAGAGAGTTTAGGTGCATTTGAGTGGAAAATAGTGTGAGTTGTTGACGCATCACGGTGGATCAGCTGTTTTTAGCGAGCAGATACGGAGCGGCTCAGCTCAGAATTCTAAATAAAGGAGAAAAAAAAGCATAAAAATGTCTTTGTAAAGCTCAGTGCAGGTGTACGTCATAGCTGCTGCAGAAAACTGTGGATGAAAAGCTCACAGCTCGCTTAAAGTGGGCAGTTCAGTCGAACCTCGACCACCTGCCACGGACCAAGTTTAATGCTGCTATCGACCCACAATGCAAAAATAATAGTAACACAGTGACTTGGAGAAGTAACTTTAATCTGATTACTGATTTGGAAAGATTAACGCGTTAGATTACTCGTTACTAAAAAAAGTGGTTAGATTAGAGTAACACGTTACTTAGTAACCGGCATCACTGCATATAATAGTTTTAACTGATGATCTTGGAATCTGTAGTTGTTTGGAGCTGGCTCCAAGAGACATTCCAATCCTGACATGTCTAAATCGGTGTTCTTCTTTCTTAGATCTACACTGAGCTTTCCTGTTGTCCTGAGTCTCGGTCAATCCAAAAAGTGCTGTCAAACACACCTCTTATGTGTTGGTACAGAAAAGTGACCAGCTGTAGTAAATCATGATCACAAAGAGGAAGTTAAGAGGCCTTGACAAGTTAAAAAAGACTTTTTGGAACTTTCAGCACCACTGGATTAATAATCTAAGAGCATACATCTATATTTTTGAACTTGTACTGTATGTAGAGTAAGGCCCCTAAAATAACTGGACAATGACACTTATTTAATTTTTGCCTTTGTTTATTATTGCTGTTTTGGAATTGCCATTTGTCACACTGCCTCCATTTTCATAGGACACATGTAACTGGATAAACGAAATATAAGGATATGTTTTACTATAAATAATGACTTTCACTGCCGGTATCGCCAACCGAATGGTCCCCTCTAAAATTGGTCTGCTCTGCTGTCACAGCGCATGCAACTGAGACTGACTCTGAGTCTGACTCTCTACACCCAAAGCGATCAAAGGAAATAATGTGGTTATTAACCATTAGATGACAAACTAAAACCTCGTAATTCATTCTGTTAAAGTCTGTTTTCAGCAGAAATGAGGTGATAATCAGTGAATTGCTACTGATGCTCTGAAATTACATAGGCACTCTGATCGGTCTGCCATCTTTTATTATGAAATAATGTACAAAAGCTTCAGATATCTGTCGTTGAGATAGATGATGACTGGAATGGAGTTTTAAGCAGAAATGAGGCGATAATCGGTGAATCACTGCTGACGCTCAGAAAACTGACTGATACACAAGACAATTCCACAGTGACGTGTGACCAAAAAGAGGTGAGCAGAAGCAAAGCTTATAAACGTCCACCTCTTATATACATACATATATACTCATTACCAACCATTACCAACCCCCAGAGCAAGCACACAGGCGACAGTGGTAATGAAAAACTCCCTCTGATGTATTGAGGAAGAAACCTCAAGCAGACCAGACTCCAAGGGGTGACCCCCTGCTTGTGCCATTCTACAAACACATTTAACACAACGCAAACTCCAATCCCATCGTCATAAACATATCTAGTGAACAACATATGAATGAATGAATGAATTTATACAGCACACACTCACACACACACACACACACACACACACACACACACCACACACACACACACACACACACACACACACACACACACACAAAACAACAACAAATAAAAACAACAAAAGAAGATGGACTGACAGTGCAAGAAAATGGATTGATAAAGAAAATGGATTGACAATGCATCTGTGTGCCTGAAAGGGCGTAGGCAGAAGCAAAGCTTATTAACGCCTACCCCTTTAACCAAAGTAACATCATCTCATCATCAGAAGGAGTGCAAAAAAATGCAAAAAGCAACAACTATTCCCACTCCCATTTTCAACCACTTCAATCACTTTAACTTAAAGGACAAAATCCGAGTGTTTTCTTTAGACATGTCAGGGGATGGATACATGGATGGACTGCATTTATATAGCGCTTTTCCCTCTGCATCAGAAGCTCAAAGCGCTTTACAATTATGTCTCACATAAGCATTGCCATACATGAACATTTCCAAGTCACTGAATATGTCTTAAAACTTCATTTACATCAGTCATTAAGAAATACAAACTGTATAGCAAATCTTTGTCAAGTAGCCAGGTTTCAAAAGCAAAATATCATGCAAGTAGGAAACTAGTGAGGGAAGCCACTGAGATATTTGAAAATGTCACCTTAGTTTCCCCTTGTTTTCACTCAGGGTCACCACAGTAGATCTGCATGTTGATTCAACATGTCTATTAGACCCCATTCCTACCAGGCTGCTCAAGGAAGCCCTACCATTAATTAATGCTTCGATCTTAAATATGATCAGTCTATCTTTATTAGTTGGCTATGTACCACAGGCTTTTAAGGTGGCAGTAATTAAACCATTACTTAAAAAGCCATCACTTGACCCAGCTATCTTAGCTAATTATAGGCCAATCTCCAACCTTCCTTTTCTCTCAAAAATTCTTGAAAGGGTAGTTGTAAAACAGCTAACTGATCATCTGCAGAGGAATGGTCTATTTGAAGAGTTTCAGTCAGGGTTTAGAATTCATCATAGTACAGAAACAGCATTAGTGAAGGTTCCAAATGATCTTCATATGGCCTCAGACAGTGGACTCATCTCTGTGCTTGTCCTGTTAGACCTCAGTGCTGCTTTTGATACTGTTGACCATAAATTTTATTACAGAGATTAGAGCATGCCATAGGTATTAAAGGCACTGCGCTGCGGTGGTTTGAATCATATTTATCTAATAGATTACAATTTGTTCATGTAAATGGGGAGTCTTCTTCACAGACTAAGGTTAATTATGGAGTTCCACAAGGTTCTGTGCTAGGACCAATTTTATACATGCTTCCCTTAGGCAGTATTATTAGAAAGCATTGCTTAAATTTTCATTGTTACGCAGATGATACCCAGCTTTATCTATCCATGAAGCCAGAGGACACACTTCAATTAGTTAAACTGCAGGAATGTCATATAGACATAAAGACATGGATGACCTCTAATTTACTGCTTTTAAATTCAGATAAAACTAAAGTTATTGTACTTGGCCCCACAGATCTTAGAAACATGGTGTCTAACCAGATCCTTACTCTGGATGGCATTACCCTGACCTCTAGTAATACTGTGAGAAATCTTGGAGTCATTTTTGATCAGGATATGTCCTTCAATGCGCATATTAAGCAAATATGTAGGACTGCTTTTTTACATTTGCGCAATATCTCTAAAATTAGAAAGGTCTTGTCTCAGAGTGATGCTGAAAAACTAATTCATGCATTTATTTCCTCTAGGCTGGACTATTGTAATTCATTATTATCAGGTTGTCCTAAAAGTTCCCTGAAAAGCCTTCAGTTAATTCAAAATGCTGCAGCTAGAGTACTGATGGGGACTAGAAGGAGAGAGCATATTTCACCCATATTGACCTCTCTTCATTGGCTTCCTGTTAATTCTAGAATAGAATTTAAAATTCTTCTTCTTACTTATAAGGTTTTGAATAATCAGGTCCCATCTTATCTTAGGGACCTCTTAGTACCATATCACCCCAATAGAGCGCTTCGCTCCCAGACTGCAGGCTTACTTGTAGTTCCTAGGGTTTGTAAGAGTAGAATGGGAGGCAGAGCCTTCAGCTTTCAGGCTCCTCTCCTCTGGAACCAGCTCCCAATTCAGATCAAGGAGACAGACACCCTCTCTACTTTTAAGATTAGGCTTAAACTTTCCTTTTTGCTACAGCTTATAGTTAGGGCTGGATCAGGTGACCCTGAACCATCCCTTAGTTATGCTGCTATAGACTTAGACTGCTGGGGGGTTCCCATGATGCACTGAGTGTTTCTTTCTCTTTTTGCTCCGTATGCACCACTGCATTTAATCATTAGTGATTGATCTCTGCTCTCTTCCACAGCATGTCTTTTTCCTGATTCTCTCCCCTCAGCCCCAACCAGTCCCAGCAGAAGACTGCCCCTCCCTGAGCCTGGTTCTGCTGGAGGTTTCTTCCTGTTAAAAGGGAGTTTTTCCTTCCCACTGTCGCCAAGTGCTTGCTCATAGGGGGTCGTTTTGACCGTTGGGGTTTTTCTGTGATTATTGTATGGCTTTTACCTTGCAATATAAAGCGCCTTGGGGCAACTGTTGTTGTGATTTGGCGCTATATAAATAAAATTGATTTGATTTGATTTGATTTGATCAGATGCCCTTCCTGATGCAACTTCACAATTAGATGGAGAAATGGTAGCGGTGGCCATGAACAAGGGACCTTCTACACACTTCTAGCACATAAACCACTTGGCCACCACTCATGCCTTCCGAGACCCTGAAAGATGAAATGAAATGACCAATTTCTGTAGTTGTAATTTGAGAAACTGTAGAGCACAAGTTATCAGTCATATAGCTTCAAAGTATAGTGCAGGGGTGGCCAAGTTCGGTCGAAAGCCACATTCTTGACACTCTTAGTTGTTTCTCTGCTCTAACACACCTGAATCCAATGAAAGACTCGTTAGCAGACTTTTAATGAGCTTTTCATTGGATTCAGGTGTGTTGGAGCAGGGAGACAACTAAGAGTGTCAGGAATGTGGCTCTCGAGGACCGAACTTGGCCACCCCTGGTATAGTGGAACAGAGAATGATCTTGGAAAAAATGCGTAAAATTTCAGCAACAGTTTTCCCAAAGGAACATGGGGGACGCAAGCCAAGATTCGATCTGTGTCCAAGTACAAAAGAACTTCTTAATCAAATCCACAGAAGCCTATAACTCTGTCAGAGATGCTGGGCTGATGCCTTTTGGTATAAAGTGTGAATGGTGTCTGAGAATTTACCTCCAAATATTAATTTTTGAAGACCTTTTTGGAAAAAAAGAAGGTTCAACGGTTCAAATCGCTGACCTTTCCTCCACTCCAATGTGTGCTCATCAATCAAACCATCGGGAAAAAAAAAATATTTAGTTAGAATCAAAACCTACACATTATTTTGAGTCCTTTCAGGACTTATTTATTCAAAAAACTAAAATTATTTTAGGATAAGGGGTCATCAGCGCCACTTGCAACATCCCTTGTGTGGTGTTGTTCTTTTTTATTATTACAGTAAACTATGAAAAACAAAACGGTGATAAGTCATTTGTATCACATAAAGGTTCTATTTATATCGGCGTCACTGCACGTACCAGGGAACGTGTTTTGGGTAACAAACTGACAGCTCTTTGTTCCCATCATGAACAAAACACTGCTTCATCTGTGCAGACTTACCAGGCACAGCAAGGCTTACAATTCCAGTGGTCACACACTATTTTTAGGCTTATCAGAGCATTAAAATAAACTCATTGTGTAATACAAAAGTTAGGATCGGGCATTGTACTCATAATAGTTTGGGAAGTTTGAATGGAATGAAGGGTGCTGCTGTACTATGGAGAGTGATGTACTATGGAGAGTTAACTTCAACAGTCCAGAAATAATTCTTTCTACAGCAAAAATAAGCTATATTTGACACAGTAAACTGATATTAGAATGCAATTAGTAATTTAGTAAACTGATATTAGAATGCAATTAGTAATTTAGCAAAAACTGCTGATGCAAAAGCAGGACACACGGAAGTAGAAGTAACCTTACAAAATACTTTGGAAGAAGCTAAATTGGAAGAAGCTCACATTAAATTGGAAGGTCCCAAAACTGGCTATACATAAACAGACTGTCAAGACAGGGAGGAGTTGCTAGTACGTAGTAATTTTTCATAATTCTGGAAATATGAGTAATTTTTGTTCCTGCTTTTCCTGTTGTCATATTTAATCACTCCAAGGAATCAGTGATGTGTCATGTAGTAAATGGATTTAGTAGATTACAACTATTTTAAAAGGATTGACAGAACAGCTTATTTCAAAAGAACAATATTGAACCAAGAAGTGATGGAAATCCAAAAAATGTTCCCTGTCACCTGTCAAGGCTTTAACAAACCATGGTCTCACACAGTATTTCCTAATACATTTGTTTGACAAAGGTAACAAGTTCTTGTTATCTGCGTAGAATAATGTAGTGCTGAAGCTAAAATGTAGCTCAAATATGTCTGAGTTATTTTAATTCCCAGTGATACTCACTTGACACATAAAGGAGTCATATAATCCGCATTTATACAGGTCACCAGAAGTCCCCAAAACAGAAAATAAAGTTTCCAACCTAGACATTGAGGTAATACATTCTCATAAGGTAGCTGGAGGGGCAACAAGGGGTGAGACAGTGCAGGTTTTCCTCGCTACCAGTCACCTCAGCAGGTGGTTTTACAAAAGAGCTTGTTGGGTTATGAATTCCAATTTTTTCCCCGACTGACAGGGAGCAACTCAAAAACTGACAGGAAACGGACTTCAATTTTAGATGTTGTATTGAATAGATGCCTTCACTCAACAGCTCATGTCTACCTCAGCATGCAAGTTGAGCTCACACACCCTTAGCCCGACAACCGGCCTGAATTAGGCCGGACACCTATCTCTCTCTCCTAGCCTGTGACTGGTTGGCGGCCGAGACGCTGACATCAGCGTTGGTCAGCCTCACTTTGGTCACGTTTAGGGTGTGTGGCGTGAGCACTGCTCTCCTATGGTTGTTTAGGAGTAGGAATTCCTACTCCTAAATGGCAGCCAGTATCCGGCCTAATTCAGGTCGGCTGTCAAGCTAACACACGCTCTGCCCTTCTCTTCACCCTGCACTCGTTTCCCCTTAATGTGGATCAGTAAAGTTATGCAACTGGTTGAAAGATGTTGCATTTTGACCTTTATCTGCGGTGAGTGCACACGTTCTATTAAAACAGTATGTATAAAACTGTGTTCTGTCTGTGGAGCATGGTAAGCAGAAGAACAGTATGCATTATGGCATGTAATATCAAGCTATTATTATTACTACTGTAGCGGGATGAAGGTCCCGGGTCCTGATTGAAAAGGCGTTCCTGCTAGCTTAGCTAACGGGGAATTCCCCTTTGGCTGACCTGGTAGAGGAATGGTCTTTAGTGCAAGCCGTCCGGGTCGATCCCACCGCCGTCCCGGCCACAAAGGTCCTATGGTCACAATCTCATTATCTATATGAGGAGATATGAAGCTATTGTTAGTATTATATGAAGTTAGCAAAGTAGCAAATTAGCCATGAGACATACTGCTCCAACAAGCTCCTCAACTCAACGCCAAGTCCCAATCATCTATGAAATCACCTGCTGGGAGGATTGGTAGCAGAAAAAAAAACTGCACCAACTTGGCCCTTTATGGCACACGACTGCCTAGTTCCAAACCTGACCTTTAGAAATGAAAGAAACTGACAAGCTTGTTTCACGCTCATTGGCGTAATGGTTTGCACGTTGGACAGGGATGCCGGTGATCTGTGTTCACCTTCTGATCGCAGCCAAGCTCCCAACTCGCGCCTTGAACAGATGTGCTGGGGAGGAATAGGACAGCGCAGTCTCGCTTGAACCCTGCGGGATTTGACTACTTATGGGGACAGCTGCTCCCGTTGCGCAATATATACACAGCATAACTTCACAAGGAAAAATGGTGTATTGTTTTGTTTTTGGCTACAATCACCGAATCAGTCGCAAAAAGTGCAGGTTTTCGGTTCCCAGTGGAGAAGACAAGGTGAATGGGAGAGGTTGTCGGTAAGTGTTAGCCTACACAGCTAACCAGATTAGCTACATTCTCTCACCTGCACAACTGCCTCAACACGTTTGAGCTCTGGGTCATAAACAAACCACAACACATGTCCACTTTCCTCCGCATCGTCACTTTTTCTTTGCATTTTCACTTTGTTTGTGCTATTTCTACCTGTTTTTTTATGTAAAATTCTGCCCCTTACCAAATACCAAACCATTGTATTCCTCATTTTGAGTTTATTAAAGGTCACGTTAGGACCCTCACAGACAGCGTCCATCTTGTAAAAGGCACATGAAGTAACTTGTACAACACTTTTATACAATGTGGGTGTTAATAGTGGGTGTGGTTTAGTCTCACATTTCCAATGTTACTGGCTCTCACCAACAGGGGGTGGTCTCCCCTGGACACATGAAAATTCAGTAAGGTATGTCTTATATATTATATTCCAATTCTAAGGTGGAACTATGCCAGTATACAAAGGTATATCTAAATATCTAAAAGGAAGAGTATAATAGGAGAGTAGAAAAGAGTAGAGGAGAGCCACTTGGGTGCCTGGTCTTGAGAACCAGGGATGGTAGGTTAAAAAGCTTTTTTATCCCATGGGAACTCTCCCTACTCACCCAAGCAGCTCAAGAAAAAGGTATATATAATATAATAAGTAATAAGACAAAATAAGGATAAGACATCACAGGAGAAGATTGTTATTAAACACAAAGGAACCAACTATTTTGTAAGCTACGATTAACATTGCTAAGGCTGGCTAGATAAGCTAATGTTAGCTGTTAGGTATGACTGCTTGTATCCCACTCCTCCCATATTTACTTAAACATAATAATATTAAAATGGGGGGAACAAGAAAAAGTAAAGTGTGTAGAAATGTATATGGAGACATAAGTACATATATTTGCAGAAAAGAAAAACTGCAGCCGTTTTAATCACCAAACCTGCAGCATGATAGAGTAAAACTTAACAAATTTCTCAGAAGCTTAATAGCTAACATAAAACAAAGAATTAGCACAGATATTATCTAACATTTGCGTGTAATTTGCCCAAAATTTCAGAGAAAGTGCCATGTTTTTGTCCCTGGAAGTAGAGAAATTATGTCATATGCGTCATATTTTACCCCTTTAGCGCCTACTCTCAAACGAGACTACACTGCCCAATTACAGACACATGTTGTGGACCCTTCAGGAATTAAGTTGCTGATAAAGTGCTTTTGTTGGCTAAATCATGAACCTCTTCTCTCAAACCATGCATATATTAATAACCTTTAAATCCTTACCCTGTTTATTGGTCATACAATACTTTTTACTTTAACTGCTTTGTACATCCCATAACATCAAGATTTAAAATTATTTTTCTTTGAGTTTGATTCAATTTGACTCTCTTAAAAATAGCTGTTACATTAATATAATAGATTACTAAACAGATTCTTGGTTTTAATTGGTGCCTTCTGTTCTTTTTAAAAGATTGTGCATTTTTCAGACAGTGGTAGTGTATAATGATGTGACAGCGCAGTGTCGAGAGGTCATTGTGGGCTTTAATGTTCAAGTAAAAGTCGCTTTTATGACCTGTGACCAAGAATGAGTCAGCACTCTCTACACATTTCAGAGTATCTACTGACCTCTGCTGGCGAGAAAGAGAGCTAAACTCACCAGATATAAACTATGTCGCTGCAGAACTCCATGACAAAACTGGAAAACCAAAAGCGATACTATAAAGCAACTTTTCTGCATATTGTAACATTGTAAATTCAAATTCTGCTCAAACTAAAAGGTATCTTTAAAATATTAGTTACAATTCATGACATTAAACCTCAGTTCTTCTTCAATTCCGGTTCCATTTGTTTGCAATGACGATCCAGTAAATATATCATTACCTCTGTCGGTTATCAAAGGAGGGCAAGAGTTATGTGATCAGCCTGTTTGTACAACCCCTGGCAAAAATGATGGAATCACCGGCCTCGGAGGATGTTCATTCAGTTGTTTAATTTTGTAGAAAAAAAAGCAGATCACAGACATGACACAAAACTAAAGTCATTTCAAATGGCAACTTTCTGGCTTTAAGAAACACTATAAGAAATCAGGAAAAAAAAATTGTGGCAGTCAGGTTACTTTTTAGACCAAGCAGAGGGAAAAAAAATATGGAATCACTCAATTCTGAGGAAAAAATTATGGAATCATGAAAAACAAAAGAACGCTCCAACACATCACTAGTATTTTGTTGCACCACCTCTGTCTTTTGTAACAGCTTGCAGTCTCTGAGGCATGGACTTAATGAGTGACAAACAGTACTCTTCATCAATCTGGCTACAACTTTCTCTGATTGCTGTTGCCAGATCAGCTTTGCAGGTTGGAGCCTTGTCATGGACCATTTTCTTCAACTTCCACCAAAGATTTTCAATTGGCTTAAGATCCGGATTATTTGCAGACCATGACATTGACCCTATGTGTCTTTTTGCAAGGAATGTTTTCACAGTTTTTGCTCTATGGCAAGATGCATTATCATCTTGAAAAATGATTTCATCATCCCCAAACATCCTTTCAATTGATGGGATAAGAAAAGTGTCCAAAATATCAACGTAAACTTGTGCATTTATTGATGATGTAATGACAGCCATCTCCCCAGTGCCTTTACCTGACATGCAGCCCCATATCATCAATGACTGTGGAAATTTTCATGTTCTCTTCAGGCAGTCATCTTTATAAATCTCACTGGAACCGCACCAAACAAAAGTTCCAGCATCATCACCTTGCCCAATGCAGATTCGACATTCATCACTGAATATGACTTTCATCCAGTCATCCACAGTCCATGATTGCTTTTCCTTAGCCCATTGTAACCTTGTTTTTTTCTGTTTAGGTGTTAATGATGGCTTTCATTTAGCTTTTCTGTATGTAAATCCCATTTCCTTTAGGCGGTTTCTTACAGTTCGGTCACAGACGTTGACTCCAGTTTCCTCCCATTCGTTCCTCATTTGTTTTGTTGTGCATTTTCGATTTTTGAGACATATTGCTTTAAGTTTTCTGTCTTGACGCTTTGATGTCTTCCTTGGTCTACCAGTATGTTTGCCTTTAACAACCTTCCCATGTTGTTTGTATTTGGTCCAGAGTTTAGACACAGCTGACTGTGAACAACCAACATCTTTTGCAACATTACGTGTGATGATTTACCCTCTTTTAAGAGTTTGATAACCCTCTCCTTTGTTTCAGTTGACATCTCTCATGTTGGAGCCATGATTCATGTCAGTCCACTTGGTGCAACAGCTCTCCAAGGTGTGATCATTCCTTTTTAGATGCAGACTAACGAGCAGATCTGATTTGATGCAGGTGTTAGTTTTGGGGATGAAATTTACAGGGTGATTCCACAATTTATTCCTCAGAATTGAGTGAGTCCATATTTTTTTCCCTCTGCTTCGTCTAAAAAGTAACCGTTACTGACTGCCACAATTTTTTTTTTCCTGATTTCTTATAGTGTTTCTTAAAGCCAGAAAGTTGCCATTTGAAATGACTTTAGTTTTGTGTCATGTCTGTGATCTGCTTTTTTTTCTACAAAATTAAACAACTGAATGAACATCCTCCGAGGCCAGTGATTCCATAATTATTGCCAGGGGTTGTACACAACGCTTTCTGAAAGAGTCTACCCATTTAGATTTTAGATATTTTTTGTGATTTTGTAGCATCAAATCAAAATTCAAAAAGCTAGGATACACTCATTCTCATCACTCACTCATCTTCAACTGCTTAGTCGGGATCGGATTGCGGGGGCAACAGCTCTAGCAGGGGACCCCAGACTTCCCTTTCCCGTGTCACATTGACCACCTCTGACTGGGGGATCCCGAGATGTTTCCAGGCCGGTGTGGAGATATAATCTCTCCACCTAGTCCTGGGTCTTTCCCGGGGTCTCCTCCTAGAGCAGGGGTGGGCATTGAGGGCCGAGACACTGCAGGTTTTCCTTGCAACCAATCACTTCACCAGGTGGGTTGCTGATGAGCTTCTCCCCTGCACATAAACACCTGGTCATCAATGAAATCACCTGCTGAGACACCTGCACATTAATGAAATCACCTGCGAAGGTGATTGGTAGCAAGGAAAACCTGCAATGTCTTGGCCCTTTATGGCACATGATTGCCCACCCCTGTCCTAGAGGGACGTGCCTGGAACACCTCCCTAGGGAGGCTCCCAGGAGGCATCCTTACCAGATCCCTGAACCACCTCAGCTGGCACCTTTCAACACGAAGGAACAGCGACTCTACTCCGAGCTCCCCACAGATGACCGAACCTCTCACCCTAGCGCTGAGGGAGACACCAGCCAGCCTCCTAAGGAAGCCCATTTTGGCCGCTTGTACCCGCGATCTAGGTCTTCCGGTCATGACCCAACCCTCATGACCATAGGTGAGAGTAGGAATGAAGATTGACCAGTAGATCGAGAGCTTCGCGTTTTGGCTCAGCTCCCTTTTTGTCACAACAGTACGGTAGAGCGAATGCAATACCGCCCCGCTGCATCGATTTTTTCGGCCAATCTCACGCGCCATTGTCCCCTCACTCGTGAGCAAGACCCCGAGGTACTTGAACTCTTTCGCTTGGGGCAAGACCATATTCCCTACCTCTAGTAGGCAATCCATCGATTTCCTGCTGAGAACCATGGCCTCATCCCAGCCACTTCGCACTCGGCTGCGAACCAATCCACTGAGTGTTGGAGGTCATGGGCCAATGAAGCCAAGAGGACCATATCATTTGCAAAAAGCAGTGATGAGACCCTGAGCCCACCAAACCGGAAACCCTCCTCCTCCGAACTACGCCTCGATATCCTGTCCATGAATATCACATTCAGGATTGGTGACAAGACGCAGCCCTGACGGAGGCCAACCCCCACCGGAAAGAGTCCGACTTATTGCTGAGCACCCGAACACAGCTCTTGCTTTGTGAGTACAGAGATTGGATGGCCCTGAGAAGGGACCCCCTCATTCCATACTCCCACAGCACCTCCCAGTTGTCAGTCAGGTTTTAGAATTCATCATAGTACAGAAACAGCATTAGTGAAGGTTACAAATGATCTTCTTATGGCTTCGGACAGTGGACTTATCTCTGTGCTTGTTCTGTTGGACCTCAGTGCTGCTTTTGATACTGTTGACCATAAAATTTTATTACAGAGATTAGAGCATGTCATAGGTATTAAAGGCACTGCGCTGCGGTGGTTTGAATCATATTTGTCTAATAGATTACAGTTTGTTCATGTAAATGGGGAATCTTCTTCACAGACTAAAGTTAATTATGGAGTTCCACAAGGTTCTGTGCTAGGACCAATTTTATTCACTTTATACATGCTTCCCTTAGGCAGTATTATTAGACGGTATTGCTTAAATTTTCATTGTTACGCAGATGATACCCAGCTTTATCTATCCATGAAGCCAGAGGATACACACCAATTAGCTAAACTGCAGGATTGTCTTACAGACATAAAGACATGGATGACCTCTAATTTCCTGCTTTTAAACTCAGATAAAACTGAAGTTATTGTACTTGGCCCCACAAATCTTAGAAGCATGGTGTCTAACCAGATCGTTACTCTGGATGGCATTTCCCTGATCTCTAGTAATACTGTGAGAAATCTTGGAGTCATTTTTGATCAGGATATGTCATTCAAAGCGCATATTAAACAAATATGTAGGACTGCCTTTTTGCATTTACGCAATAGCTCTAAAATCAGAAAGGTCTTGTCTCAGAGTGATGCTGAAAAACTAATTCATGCATTTATTTCCTCTAGGCTGGACTATTGTAATTCATTATTATCAGGTTGTCCTAAAAGTTCCCTAAAAAGCCTTCAGTTGGTTCAGAATGCTGCAGCTAGAGTACTGACGGGGACTAGCAGGAGAGAGCATATCTCACCCGTGTTGGCCTCTCTTCATTGGCTTCCTGTTAATTCTAGAATAGAATTTAAAAATTCTTCTTCTTACTTATAAGGTTTTGAATAATCAGGTCCCATCTTATCTTAGGGACCTCGTAGTACCATATTACCCCATTAGAGTGCTTCGCTCTCAGACTGTGGCTTACTTGTAGTTCCTAGGGTTTGTAAGAGTAGAATGGGAGGCAGAGCCTTCAGCTTTCAGGCTCCTCTCCTGTGGAACCAGCTCCCAATTCAGATCAGGGAGACAGATACCCTCTCTACTTTTAAGATTAGGCTTAAAACTTTCCTTTTCGCTAAGGCTTATAGTTAGGGCTGGATCGGGTGACCCTGGACCATCCATTGGTTATGCTGCTTTAGACGTAGATTGTGGGGGGGTTCCCATGATGCACTGTTTCTTTCTCTTTTTGCTCCGTATGCATCACTCTGCATTTAATCATTAGTGATCGATCTCTGCCCCCCTTCACGGCATGTCTTTTTCCTGGTTTTTTCCCTCAGCCCCAACTAGTCTCAGCAGAAGACTGCCCCTCCCTGAGCCTGGTTCTGCTGGAGGTTTCTTCCTGTTAAAAGGGAGTTTTTCCTTCCCACTGTGGCCAAGTGCTTGCTCATAGGGGGTCGTTTTGACCGTTGGGGTTTTTCATAATTATTGTATGGCCTTGCCTTACAATATGGAGCGCCTTGGGGCAACTGTTTGTTGTGATTTGGCGCTATATAAGAAAAAAGTTGATTGATTGATTGATTGAGTTGTTCCACGACCAGGACGGAACCTGCACTGTTCCTCTTTAATCAGAGGTTCAACTATCGGCCAAACCCTCCTTTCCAGCACACTGGAGTAGACTTTACCAGGGAGGCTGAGTCGTGTGATGCTCCTGTAGTTGGCACACACTCTCTGGTCCCCTTTTTTAAATATGGGGACCACCACACCAGTTTGCCACTCCTTAGGCACTGTCCCAGACCTCAACGCGATGTTGAAGAGATGTCTCATCCAAGACAATCCCTCCACACCCAGAGCCTTCAGTATTTCTGGAGAGATCTCATCAACCCCTGGGGCTTCACCGCTGTAGAGTTGTTTGACTACTTCAGTGACTTCCACCAGGGAAATTGAGGAAAATCCTCCATCAACTTCCAGTTCTGCCCCTACTATAGAGGGTGCTCCATTCTAATGCAGGAGTTCCTCGAAGTGTTCCTTCCAGCGCCGGATTACATCCTCAGTTGAGGTCAACAGAGTCCCATCCTTACTGTAGACAGCTTTGATGGGTCCCCGTTTTCCCCTCCTGAGGTGCCTCACGGTCCGCCAGAAGCACCTTGGTGCCACCAGAAAGTCCTTCTCCATGGTTGCTCCGAATTCCTCCAACACCAGCTGCTTTGCCTCCCTCACAGCAAAGGCTGCTGCCCTTCAGACCTGTTGGTACCTTACAACTGCCTCCGGAGTCCTCCGAGATAACATATCCTGGAATAACTCTTTCTTCCATCGGATGGCTTCCCTGACCACCGGTGTCCACCACGGTGCTTGAGGGTTGCCGCCCCTTGAGGCACCAAAGACCTTCAAGCCACAGCTCCCCACTGCAGCTTCAACAGTGGAATATGTGTTTCATACGCGTCCATCCATTACTATCTCGAAAACACTGTGATCTCGGGAACTGCTGCTGTCCTGGGTCTGTTGTTCCAAGGTCTCTAAGACACTAAGTAATTTCATATGCATTTCATAAGCGTTTATCCATTACTATCTCAGAAACACTATGATCTTGGGAACTGCTGCTGTCCCGGGTCCGTGGTTCCAAGGTCTCTAACACATTATGTAATTTCATAAGCATTTCATACACATCCATCTCACTTAATATTTGTCCTATCGTGTTAAATTTACAACCCCAATTCCAATAAAGTTGGGACGTTGTGTGAAATGTAAATAAAAGCAGAATACAATGATTTGCAAATCCTCTTCAACCTATATTCAGTTGAATACACCACAAAGACAAGATATTTAATGTTCAAACTGATAGACTTTTGTTTTTGTGCAAATATTTGCTCATTTTGAAATGGATGCCTGCAACACATTACAAAAAGTTGGGACGGGGCAACAACAGACTGGGAAAGTTGATGAATGCTCAAAGAACACCTAATTGGAAACAGGTGAGTGTCATGATTTGGTATAAAAAGATCATCCCCAAAAGTCTCAGCCATTCACAAGCAAAGATGGGGCAAGGATCAACACTTTGTGAACAACTGCGTCAAAAAATAGTTAAACAGTTTAAGAACAATTTTTCTCAAAGTTCAATTGCAAGGAATTTACGGATTCCATCATCTACAGTCCATAATATAATCAGAATATTCAAAGTATCCGTAGAACTTTCTACATGTAAGCGGCAAGGCCGAAAACCAACATTGAATGTCCGTGACCTTCGGTCCCTCAGGCGGCACTGCATTAAAAACCGACATCACTGTGTAAAGTATCTTACCGTGTGGGCTCAGGAACACTTCAGAAAACCACTGTCAGTTAACACAGTTCTTCGCTACATCTCCAAGTACAAGTTAAAACTCTACCATGCAAAGCGAAAGCCATATATCAACAACATCCAGAAATGCCGCCGCCTTCTCTGGGCCCGAGCTCATTTGAAATGGACAGACGCAAAGTGGAAAAGTGTGCTGTGGTCTGATGAGTTCACATTTCAAATTGTTTTTGGAAATCATGGACGTCATATCCTCTGGAAAAAAGTGGAAAAAGACCATCCAGATTGTTACCAGCGCAAAGTTCGAAAGCCAGCATCTGTGATGTTATGTGGGTGTGTTTTTGCCCATGGCATGGGTAACTTACACATCTGTGATGGCACCATCAATGTTGAAAGGTACATCCAGGTTTTGGAGCAACACATGCTGCCATCCAAGCAACGTCTTTTTCAGGGTCGTCCCTACTTACTTCAGCAAGACAATGCCAAACCACATTCTGCATGTGTTACAACAGCATAGCTTCGTAGTAAAAGAGTATGGGTACTAGACTGGCCTGCCTGCAGTCCAGGCCTGTCACCCATTGAAAATGTGTGGTGCATTATGAAGCACAAAATACGACAATGGAGACCCCGGACTGTTGAACAGCTGAAGTCATATATTGAGCAAGAATGGGAAAGAATTACACCTACAAAGCTTCAACAAATAGTGTCCTCAGTTCCCAAACGCGTATTGAGTGTTGTTAGAAGGAAAGGTGATGTAACACAGTGGTAAACATACCACTGTCCCAGCTTTTTTTGAAATGTGTTGCAGGCTTCCATTTCAAAATGAGCAGATATATGCAGAAAAACAATAAAGTTTAAGTTTGAACATTAAATATCTTGTCTTTGTGCTGTATTCAATTGAATATAGGTTGAAGAAGATTTGCAAATCATTGTATTCTGTTTTATTTACATTTTACACAATGTCCCAAGTTCATTGGAATTGGGGTTGTATTAAGGGAGAGTAAAACAGGTTGTTAAAGGGATGTGAAGTGTCCCTAATTATCCTTCTTGCCCTGGCCAAGCAGTGCTTCTGCCAGTTCACCAATGGTTGGCAGCCTGGCTCTAATAATGTTCTCTGCTACCCCAGTGACCCTCCCCAGTGTCTTCCTGTCTGTAAGGCTGCTACTTTCATGCCACAGAGAGATACTGCTGGTCAGTACACTCTCTATTGTTCCTCTGTAGAAGGATGTGAGGACAGCCAGGCTCAGATGGGCACTGTTTAACCTGCGGAGAAAGTGCAGACGTTGGTTGGCCTGTTTAACCAAAGAGGATGTGTGCAGAGACTAGGTCAGGTTGTCGGAGACATGAACCCCCAGGAATTTTGATTGCTGCACAATCTCCACAGCACAGTCCTTGATGTAAATGGGTGTATTGCGGGGGGTGGGCGTCTTCTCCTGAAGATCATAGCTGTTCCATGACCATAGTGGTTCCAAGATCGTACTGGCTCTGAGATTGCTGGTCCTGGGGTCGATTCTTTCCGAGGTCTCTATCAATCAATCAATCAGTTTTTTATATAGCGCCAAATCACAACAAACAGTTGCCCCAAGGCGCTTTATATTGTAAGGCAAGGCCATACAATAATTATGTAAAACCCCAACGGTCAAAACGACCCCCTGTGAGCAAGCACTTGGCTACAGTGGGAAGGAAAAACTCCCTTTTAACAGGAAGAAACCTCCAGCAGAACCAGGCTCAGGGAGGGGCAGTCTTCTGCTGGGACTGGTTGGGGCTGAGGGAGAGAACCAGGAAAAAGACATGCTGTGGAGGGGAGCAGAGATCGATCACTAATGATTAAATGCAGAGTGGTGCATACAGAGCAAAAAGAGAAAGAAACAGTGCATCATGGGAACCCCCCAGCAGTCTACGTCTATAGCAGCATAACTAAGGGATGGTTCAGGGTCACCTGATCCAGCCCTAACTATAAGCTTTAGCAAAAAGGAAAGTTTTAAGCCTAATCTTAAAAGTAGAGAGGGTGTCTGTCTCCCTGATCTGAATTGGGAGCTGGTTCCACAGGAGAGGAGCCTGAAAGCTGAAGGCTCTGCCTCCCATTCTACTCTTACAAACCCTAGGAACTACAAGTATGCCTGCAGTCTGAGAGCGAAGCGCTCTATTGGGGTGATATGATACTACGAGGTCCCTAAGATAAGATGGGACCTGATTATTCAAGACCTTATAAGTAAGAAGAAGAATTTTAAATTCTATTCTAGAATTAACAGGAAGCCAATGAAGAGAGGCCAATACGGGTGAGATATGCTCTCTCCTTCTAGTCCCCGTCAGTACTCTAGCTGCAGCATTTTGAATTAACTGAAGGCTTTTTAGGGAACTTTTAGGACAACCTGATAATAATGAATTACAATAGTCCAGCCTAGAGGAAATAAATGCATGAATTAGTTTTTCAGCATCACTCTGAGACAAGACCTTTCTGATTTTAGAGATATTGCGTAAATGCAAAAAAGCAGTCCTACATATTTGTTTAATATGCGCTTTGAATGACATATCCTGATCAAAAATGACTCCAAGATTTCTCACAGTATTACTAGAGGTCAGGGTAATGCCATCCAGAGTAAGGATCTGGTTAGACACCATGTTTCTAAGATTTGTGGGGCCAAGTACAATAACTTCAGTTTTATCTGAGTTTAAAAGCAGGAAATTAGAGGTCATCCATGTCTTTATGTCTGTAAGACAATCCTGCAGTTTAGCTAATTGGTGTGTGTCCTCTGGCTTCATGGATAGATAAAGCTGGGTATCATCTGCGTAACAATGAAAATTTAAGCAATACCGTCTAATAATACTGCCTAAGGGAAGCATGTATAAAGTGAATAAAATTGGTCCTAGCACAGAACCTTGTGGAACTCCATAATTAACTTTAGTCTGTGAAGAAGATTCCCCATTTACATGAACAAATTGTAATCTATTAGACAAATATGATTCAAACCACTGCAGCGCAGTGCCTTTAATACCTATGGCATGCTCTAATCTCTGTAATAAAATTTTATGGTCAACAGTATCAAAAGCAGCACTGAGGTCTAACAGAACAAGCACAGAGATGAGTCCACTGTCTGAGGCCATAAGAAGATCATTTGTAACCTTCACTAATGCTGTTTCTGTACTAGAAACCCCTAAGGAAATGTTGACAGTTGGCTACATTTTAGTATATCAGGAGTATCATTTGCAAGGTGAGGGAGGGTCAGCTGTTATTTAGAACAAATATTTTTTTTAAGATTGCTTTTTGTGCATATAAATGAATTACAATTTTTAAATCAGATTTTATTTGACAGTATAAAATAATAATGTAACACAAATTACATGACGTTGTTGCCTTCATTTAAATTATGTGAATTATGAAAAGTAATCTTAAAAAATTAGAACTGGGCTTTGCAATTATACCAATAAATTATTAAAAAATTTAATCACATTTTTCTAGCCTACTCTACATCATTTGGATTAACTACAAAGTTACTTAAAGTATACACACACACAAACACAAATGACTCATTGGATGAACTCAATTAAATTATGTGCAGGATTTCCATCTAATAAATATATGTAGCCCCAACTCAAAAAAAGCGCATTTATGTAAGATAATTTAATTTAATTGGGATACATATATTTATTCGATGGAAATCCAATCCACTAAGTCAGTTTTTTTTAGGAAATTTAGAAAATATTTTCAGATTGCTTTTTGTGTATATAAATGAATTACAATTTTTAAATCACATTTATTTGACAGTATAAAATAATAATGTAACACAAATTACATGACTTTGTTACCTTCATTTAAATTATGTGAATTATGAAAAATATTCTGAAAAAATTAGAACTGGGCTTTGCAATTATAACAGTAAATTATTAAAAAAAAATTAATCACATTTTTCTAGCCTACTCTACATCATTTCCATCTAATAAATATATCATCAATTTCATCATCAATTTTATTTATATAGCACCAAATCACAACAAACAGTTGCCCCAAAGCGCTTTATATTGTAAGGCAAGGCCATACAATAATTACGTAAAAACCCCAACGGTCAAAACGACCCCCTGTGAGCAAGCACTTGGCGACAGTGGGAAGGAAAAACTCCCTTTAACAGGAAGAAACCTCCAGCAGAACCAGGCTCAGGGAGGGGCAGTCTTCTGCTGGGACTGGTTGGGGCTGAGGGAGAGAACCAAGAAAAAGACATGCTGTGGAGGGGAGCAGAGATCAATCACTAATGATTAAATGCAGAGTGGTGCATACAGAGCAAAAGAGAGAAAGAAACACTCAGTGCATCATGGGAACCCCCCAGCAGTCTAAGTCTATAGCAGCATAACTAAGGGATGGTTCAGGGTCACCTGATCCAGCCCTAACTATAAGCTTTAGCAAAAAGGAAAGTTTTAAAGCCTAATCTTAAAAGTAGAGAGGGTGTCTGTCTCCCTGATCCGAACTGGGAGCTGGTTCCACAGGAGAGGAGCCTAAAAGCTGAAGGCTCTGCCTCCCATTCTACTCTTACAAACCCTAGGAACTACAAGTAAGCCTGCAGTCTGAGAGCAAAGAGCTCTATTGGTGTGATATGGTACTATGAGGTCCCTAAGATAAGATGGGACCTGACAGTGCTGAAAAGAAACCTGGGGTTGTTCTTATTTTCTTCAATTAGTGATGAGTAGTAAGATGTCCTAGCTTTACGGAGGGCTTTTTTTATAGAGCAACAGACTCTTTTTCCAGGCTAAGTGAAGATCTTCTAAATTAGTGAGACGCCATTTCCTCTCCAACTTACGGGTTATCTGCTTTAAGCTGCGAGTTTGTGAGTTATACCACGGAGTCAGGCACTTCTGATTTAAAGCTCTCTTTTTCAGAGGAGCTACAGCATCCAAAGTTGTCTTCAATGAGGATGTAAAACTATTGACGAGATACTCTATCTCACTTACAGAGTTTAGGTAGCTACTCTGCACTGTGTTGGTATATGGCATTAGAGAACATAAAGAAGGAATCATATCCTTAAACCTAGCTACAGTGCTTTCTGAAAGACTTCTAGTGTAATGAAACTTATTCCCCACTGCTGGGTAGTCCATCAGAGTAAATGTAAATGTTATTAAGAAATGATCTGACAGAAGGGAGTTTTCAGGGAATACTGTTAAGTCTTCAATTTCCATACCATAAGTCAGAACAAGATCTAAGATATGATTAAAGTGGTGGGTGGACTCATTTACATTTTGAGCAAAGCCAATTGAGTCTAATAATAGATTAAATGCAGTGTTGAGGCTGTCATTCTCAGCATCTGTGTGGATGTTAAAATCGCCCACTATAATTATCTTATCTGAGCTAAGCACTAAGTCAGACAAAAGGTCTGAAAATTCACAGAGAAACTCACAGTAACGACCAGGAGGACGATAGATAACAAATAAAACTGTTTTTTGGGACTTCCAATTTGGATGGACAAGACTAAGAGTCAAGCTTTCAAATGAATTAAAGCTCTGTCTGGGTTTTTGATTAATTAATAAGCTGGAATGGAAGATTGCTGCTAATCCTCCGCCTCAGCCCGTGCTACGAGCATTCTGGCAGTTAGTGTGACTCGGGGGTGTTGACTCATTTAAACTAACATATTCATCCTGCTGTAACCAGGTTTCTGTAAGGCAGAATAAATCAATATGTTGATCCATTATTATATCATTTACTAACAGGGACTTAGAAGAGAGAGACCTAATGTTTAATAGACCACATTTAACTGTTTTAATCTGTGGTGCAGTTGAAGGTGCTATATTATTTTTTCTTTTTGAATTTTTATGCTTAAATAGATTTTTGCTGGTTATTGGTGGTCTGGGAGCAGGCACCGTCTCTACGGGGATGGGGTAATGAGGGGATGGCAGGGGGAGAGAAGCTGCAGAGAGGTGTGTAAGACTACAACTCTGCTTCCTGGTCCCAACCCTGGATAGTCACGGTTTGGAGGATTTAAGAAAATTGGCCAGATTTCTAGAAATGAGAGCTGCTCCATCCAAAGTGGGATGGATGCCGTCTCTCCTAACAAGACCAGGTTTTCCCCAGAAGCTTTGCCAATTATCTATGAAGCCCACCTCATTTTTTGGACACCACTCAGACAGCCAGCAATTCAAGGAGAACATGCGGCTAAACATGTTACTCCCGGTCTGATTGGGGAGGGGCCCAGAGAAAACTACATGTCCGACATTGTTTTTGCAAAGTTACACACCGATTCAATGTTAATTTTAGTGACCTCTGATTGGCGTAACCGGGTGTCATTACTGCCGACGTGAATTACAATCTTACCAAATTTACGCTTAGCCTTAGCCAGCAGTTTCAAATTTCCTTCAATGTCGCCTGTTCTGGCCCCCGGAAGACAATTGACTATGGTTGCTGGTGTCGCTTACTTCACATTTCTCAAAACAGAGTCGCCAATAACCAGAGTTTGATCCTCAGTGGGTGTGTCGTCGAGTGGGGAAAAACGGTTAGAAATGTGAACGGGTTGGTGGTGTACACAGGGCTTCTGTTTAGGGCTACGCTTCCTCCTCACAGTCACCCAGTCGGCCTGCTTTCCCGGCTGCTCGGGATCTGCCTGAGGGAAACTAACGGCGGCTAAGCTACCTTGGTCCGCACCGACTACAGGGACCTGGCTAGCTGTAGAATTTTCCACGGTGCGGAGCCGAGTCTCCAATTTGCCCAGCCTGGCCTCCAAAGCTACGAATAAGCTACACTTATTACAAGTACCATTACTGCTAAAGGAGGCCGAGGAATAACTAAACATTTCACACCCAGAGCAGAAAAGTGCAGGAGAGACAGGAGAAGCCGCCATGCTAAACCAGCTAAGAGCTAGTAGCTGTGCTAAGCTAGTGGAGTCCTAAAAACACACAAAGTGAATAATGTGTAAATAATTTAGAAGTGATTCAGCAGAGGGAGTGCTTTAGTTAAGGCACGTGAAGATTACACTGTGAAACAAATCGTTATCTAGTTAACTAGATCAATCTAACTGTGCAGATTAAACAGCTAACAGATACAGCAAAACACTGCTGTGCTCCGGAACAGGAAGTGATACAATACCGCAGTGAGAGCCAACCACCAGTAGAGGCCATATATGTAGCCCCAATTCAAAAAAGCACATCTATGTAAGATAATTTAATTGAATTGGGATACATATATTTATTAGATGGAAATCCAATCCACTGAGTCATTTTTTTTTTAGGAAATTTAGAAAATATTTTCAGATTGCTTTTTGTGTATATAAATGAATTACAATTTTTAAATCATATTTTATTTGACAGTATAAAATAATAATGTAACACAAATTACATGACTTTGTTGCCTTCATTTAAATTACGTGAATTATGAAAAGTATTCTGAAAAAAATTAGAACTGGGCTTTGCAAGTATAAACAATAATTTATTAAAAAAATGTAATCACATTTTTCTAGTCTACATCATTTGGATTAATTACAAAGTTACTTAAAGTATACACACATAAACACAAATGACTCATTGGATGAACTCAATTAAATTATGTGCAGGATTTCCATCTAATAAATATATGTAGTCCCAACTCAAAAAAAGCACATCTATGTAAGATAATTTAATTGAATTGGGATACATATATATTTTCAGATTGCTTTTTGTGTATATAAATGAGTTAAAACTTATAAATTATATTTTATTTTAGGCGGCAGTGTACACTTTTATAGTATTCTAAAAACAAAATTACATTGGGTTTTGCATATAGATGAATTATAAATAATTCTTTTTGAAGCCTTCTCTACATAATTTAACACATAAATTGCCTCGTTGGCTTCGTTTCAAAATGATCTGAAGTACGGAATGTTGTTTGGAAATCGCTTCTTTTTGCGTGTGTAAACGAATGTAATCTGTGTAAGGTAACGAGGACGGTATCCCCATTAAAAATGCCGTTTGCATCTTTACGTGCCATGCGTGTGCTCCACACCCCGACTCCAAACAGAGGAGGACTGAGGGATGCTGCTGCGCGCCTGACTACTGCCACCAAAGCAACAGTCAGACTAATCTGGAACGTCGACAGCGGGCATATTATTTCTAAGGTAACGCTCTTTATGATGGCTTTGCATCGGTGTTGAAACAGACCGCGTGAGCGCCAGCAACAGCGTGCGCTTTGTGTGTTTCTGCAGCGCACCGACGCGCCTCAGATTGGACATTTTGGGTTGTGGGTGCGCATTTCTTCTACTGCTCGATGTGCACAAATGACGATGTCAGGCTGGGGTTTGCGGTGCGGGTCCGTGTCGGGTCGCTGCTTGCAGGATGCTGCCGTGCCGGTGTCCATCTGCGTCCACGCAGCTGCTGCGATTGATTTGCAGCAGCAGCAGCAGCGTGTTTGTGCCTGATCAGGTGGTGATGGCGGCATTGTTGTAACAGCCAGAATGACTCCACCTCGCTGCCCCCATGTTGAACTGCCGATCGCTGCTGCTGCTTTTCTCCGTGCAGACCTGATGTGGTCACGCAGGGCGACCAGAACTGTCTGTACCTTGGGCTGGAGGAAAACAAACAAACAAACAAAAAAACACCTCCAGGCATCAGCCGCAGAAACACACTCCAAATGTCGATTCTGCATCGTCCAGCATTGTGATAAATGAGTGTATTGTTATAGGCTGTTATGCTCAGTGTTGCTTTATGCCGTCATAAATGTCCATCCGTTCTGTAAATTAATGCATCATCTTCAAATATTTGTCTCCAAATCACATATATGTAAAAAAAAAATGCAGGAAAACACCTAATTTGCATGTTTTAGAGGATGGATCCAGTCAAACCATTCTATATTTCCAATTAATTTATTATGAATATTAATTATTTACAAATGAACTAAATAAATGATTGTGTTATTGCTTTATCATCTAACATGGCATGCATGACCATTTTACTTCCGTACACAAATATGGAAGGCCACCAGACAGAGGAAATTAAAGAGGACTATTTCATTTCATAACTTCAAAATCACATATATGTTGAGAGAGACAAAGAATGAATGAGAGAATGAAGTAGTGTCTGCTTAGGCAAGGCCATCGTCAGGTCTTTGAGTGTGTGCTGGTGTGGTGCACAAACGCCTTCTGTCCTGGATGGCAACCACCCTGGGAGACAATCCACCCCACCTGTCAAATGTAACCACACTCTAAAAATAGATTGATTGGATTGGACACATTTCAACCAATCTTTGGTTGTTTCAACCAGTCTGTTTTGGTGAAATGGCCCCTTGGCCTTATACACCTGCTGAGGTTGTCACTGAAGGAATATTTCATGGAGGTAAAGTTGTAACCCAAGGCTGTAGACTGTTCAAAAACCATCCATCTATGTGTGTTGGCCCTGCAACAGACTGGCAGTCTGTCCAGTGTGTACCTCACCTCTGGACCAGTGACTGCTGGGATAGACTTCGCCCCCCCCAATCACCCTTAATTGGAATAAGTGGGTTCAGAAAATGGATGTATGGATGGAATCTGCCAATTCATGGAGAAGGGTGGACAGTTAGGTTGAGTTAGTGGAGTAAATTCTTTGTACCGAGAGCATCACTTTGGTTTTATTTTAGATCAGCTGTCACGTTGTCCATGAGTCCGATGCAGTGAAGTGCTAAATTGGGCTAAAGACCCATTGCATTGTTGATCCTGAAGGAGAAACTCTACAATTGGTTGGCCTTAGTGGAGGCATGAACTCTCCAGGCTTCCTACCATCCCTGTGTGTTTCTTTTCCTCACAGTCCCTCTTGACTCCTGTGTTGAAGATAAAGTTCTCCACTGAAAAGATAAGCCTACCTCTTGTGATTCCAGCACAGTAAATATGTTTATTTCACCCAGGTTTCAGGTTTCTGTGACAGCTCTTTGTCTAGAGTCAATCAGTGAAACGACCGGTGCTTCATAATTTCTTTTCCAACCTCAGTGATCTCGATTTGCATAATCAGGGGTAGGAAATGTAGTGTCTCCATGGAAACTGAGGCTGCCACATCATGACAAAGTGATGATAATATTTGAAAATCCTCCACTTAATCTTCAAAATTATGAGCAGACATGAACCACACTATGGATTGTTATTAAAAAAAAAAACTCCCCACATATGTTTTTTGTAATAACTGGAACTTTATCCCAGAGAAATCATCAAATCTGATGTATATTCTTTCTCCACTATAGTTAGTAGAAATAGTGTTCTCCATATACACCAGTGAGGATGTTCTCTGTACTTTTACCAAGAAAATGTAGGTCAAAACAAGGACTGACTGTGACTTTGTGCTTCAAGAGTGTCCTAATTTATCTCAGGATCTTTTTACATGACCAATTTAAACAGAACATTCTCTGTGACCTTTAACCCTTGGAAAAATAAGTCAAAAACTTGAATATATCATTGAGGCTCATCAACATTGCAGCTAATCAAACAAATACTTGAATTTCCACTCAGAAAATTTTCATGATAATGCATTTTACAGATGTTGATGCCCAATTCTGATTTTCTGCCCATATCTTTTTTTTTAACAGCATTCACTTTTTTTTTTTTAAAGTGGCCTACATCTTATACATAAAAGGCAGCTGTATCTATGCATATCCATGAAAAACTTTCACATTGCCTGTCACAGGCCAGCAAAAGGGGCATCATAACATTGAATTTATCATCCGGATACGTGGACTACCTTGATTATGTATATTACCTCACGCAGTTGTCACCATGGATGATTTTAAGGATGTAGGATAAAAAGGCAACAGTTACAAATGTGTACAAAAACTCACATCAGGATATCACCTGAGTGCAGTGCTATTCTGCATATACTAGAGGTGGGCGATACTGGAATTTTGGTATTGATCCGATACCAAGTAAATACAGGCCCAGTATCGCCGATATCAATACCAATACCGATACTTTTTCATATTTAAGCATCATAGATCCAAAGGATCCAAGAGACCCAGGATAGAATTTTGCCAAACATTGTACGTGACAACAAAATACTTTATTATCACAATCAACATTTTTGTTTTAAAAATATCACTCAACACAACTTAAACAAAATCTCCTGAGGTAGAGGGCTGACTCAAGGAGAGCGCTGAGTGGGCGGGCCAGACTGAGCCTACCTGCATGGCTGTTGGCTGGTGCCGCTGAGCCACGTGACGGCGCAACAACAATAGACCAGAGGGGGGAGGGTGCGCTGCTCTGTGTTGTGTGTCACAGCGCAGCACTGCTCTCTCTTACAGAGAGAGAGTAGACTTTGATGAATCTGCGTGCGCAGCAGTCAGTGCGTGCGGGAGAGAAAAAAGCTTGAGTATCGATCTTTTTACATGAGGATCGTTCAATATCGATACCAGCACTGGTATCGAGATTATCGATATTAGGATCGATCCGTCCACCTCTAGCATATACAACAGAATGGTTAAGTAAAACCGGAATTAAAAAATAGAACGCGTGGCTTGGGATGGTGCCAGAACTTTTTGTCGTTATTGCAAATTATTGTTGGCTAACACTAAACACAGCTTTCAAACATTTTGAAGCTTTTGAAACATCTGTGTTTCTAAAGACTCCACATGAAAATAAAAACATCACAACATGAGTCAAGTTTTACAACAGGTTGGGAAAGTAAAACAGTAATTAAAGAATAGATAGTGTGGTTGTGGATGGTGCCACAACATTTCAGGGTTATGTTGCATATTACTGATGAATAACTCAAAGTACTTCTTTGAAATGCTTTGAAGCCTTGGAAAGAACAATATTTGAACATTGTTCTGTAGTCAAAAAACATAAAACCAAAAACATTGTTCTGGTGTCTGCATAAAAAGAAGACATACAGTGCATCCAGAAATTATTTACAGCGCTTCACTTTTTCCATATTTTGTTATGTTACAACCTTATTTCCATTTCAAAACTCTTCTCACAGCACCCCATAATGACAACATGAAAAAGCTTTTTGGACTCAAAGACATTCACAGAGTTGTCCTGAAATCATTCCTTTGATATCTTGGCTGTGTGCTTAGGGTCACTGTCCTGCTGAAAGATGAACTGTCACCCCAGTCTGAGGTCAAGAGTGCTCTGGAGCAGGTTTTCATCCAGGATGTCTCTGTACATTGCTGAATTCAGCTTTCCCTCAATCCTCACAAGTCTCCCGGTTCCTGCTGCTGAAAAACATCCCCACAGCATGATACTGCCACCACCATGCTTCACTGTAGGGATGGTACCTGGTTTCCTCCAAACATGACACCTGGCATTCACGCCATAGACTTGAATCTTTGTCTCATCAGACCAAAGAATTTTGTTTCTCATGGTCTGAGAGTCCTTCAGGTGCCTTTTGGCAAACTCCAGGTGGGCTGCCATGTGCGTTTTACTAAAGAATTGCTTCCTTCTGGCCACTCTACCATACAAGCCTAATTGGTGGATTGCTGCAGAGATGGTTGTCCCTCTGGAAGGTTCTCCTCTCTCGACAGAGGAATGCTGGAGTTCTGACAGAGTGACCATCGGGTTCTTAGTCACCTTCTTGACTAAGGCCCTTCTCCCTGATCGCTCAGTTTCAAGGATGATCTGTGGAAACAGGATGCACCTGAGCTCAATTCTGAACTTCATGGCAAACGCTGTGAATACTTATATACATGTGATTTCTCACTCACTCACTCACTCACTGGGCTGGAGCCTATCCCAGCAGTCACAGAGCATGAGGCGGTGTACACCCTGGACAGGATGCTGATCTATTGCAGGGCTGTGCATCCATATCAAAATATGAATTTCGTATTTACAGGCTACACTCAACAGGGTCTCACTTGGGAAGACCAGGGGCTGTGCGCAGTTCTAACCCAGAAAAAATAAGGCGTGGTTCTCCATCTTTTGCATTCTGAGAAACCAACACTTGGTTGCACCCAGTGAGACAAAACATCACCCATTCTTAAGAAATGTTGGTTTCTCAGGATGCAAAAGATGGGCCACAGCGTCCCTATGCCCTAGTTTTTCTGGGTCAGGCTCAAAACTTCTCAATCACCCCTTGTAGAACTGGACTTGCATCAGGAAGGGCATCCACCATAAAATTTGTGCCAAATCCCAATGTGGATCTGTGCTGGATCCACTGTGGCGACCCTGAACAACCAGGGCCAGCTGAAAGACTAAAAAACACCTCAAGGGCAGTTGCATGTATGTTGCTTGTTCAAATTTCAATTCATCATCTCTGTAAGAATTACCACAGTCATACACTCAGTTTTATTATGTCAGACTTTAGTGCAGACATCAGTTTTAAACAATAAGAAAATGATAATCCATAACACTATAATAAAAGACAGATAAAGTAGATTGGCTCAGACGATAACTTTAAATGATCCTGTACTGTTGCAATATCCAGAAATGTTCTCTGCTTTGATTAGTCTGTAAACCAGTGTTTGTGTTCCTCTGGGTTTTTGTATGAATAATGGAATAAAATATGCACATTATGTATGCAATACTCCTATGCAATCACACTCTGTGCACATATTCCTTTTTTATGGCGCTCCTCCCCTTCCCGTTATTAAAATTAACTTTAAATTCACTTTATTAATGATGCAAAACACATTACATATTGGTTATATGCAGGCAGGCAGTTGGAGCGCAGAGAAAGCAATCTGTATGTTACACAAATCATAGTAAAGTTAACCTCATTTTTCTGAAACTCCTCAAGGACCTCTGAAGGTCTGTGACACCCCACTCTGGGATGCTGTGGCCTAGATTTCTGTTTCATTTGATTTATTATTATAGGGAGTAATACCCCACAGCACTATGCAGGATGACATTTGGCCCCTTTTTTTTATTAATTTATTATTAGAAATACAAGAAAATGCACTGGAAAAAATATTTCAGATATCCTGTTGGAATGTGGCATTAAAATGAGAGACAGTTTGAACTAATTGACCTTCAAACTTGATTTTCAGCTTGCACACAGGTAGTGAGTCTGCCATGTCTTTAGACTGAAGGTTATAGCTCAAGATCGTAGGTCAAGTCAAAGTCTTTGTTTGCACTAATGCTTGAACTCATTGACCTTTGAACTTTATTTTCAGCATTCACCAAAGTAGTAGGTCTACTGTGTCTGGGGTTGAAGGTCAAGGTCATAGATCAAAGTCTGTGTGCTCGAACTTTTGAGATAATTGACCCTGGTGACAGTATCTTGTCTTGCATTGAAGGTCATATGACAAGGTCAAAGATCAACTTGTAATTATTGTTTTCCTGCTTATTTGGATAATACTGAGGTCACGGTCACTGTCAATAATCAACCTCTAAGGTCAAATATCAAAGTTCAGGTTGAAGGTAAAGTTATTTTGTAATAAAAATATGTTTCCTCACATACTGTATAATTTATCCATCCATCCTTTTCCTGAACCTGCTTCTTCCAGTTAAGTGTCACAGGGGTGCTGAAGCCTGTCCCAGTGGTCATTTTCTTTATGCGGAAGTGTTTGCCAATTGAGAAGAGACGGTCAGATTCTGTGGACTCATTTAAATCCAGGTTAAAGAATGATCTTTTTCTCTATAACAATCTGACACCATGGACATGTTATCAATCTATTGGAGGGCTGACACTTTTAGACAGAGAAGCACATTCACACCTACAGTCAATTTTGAGTCACCAATTCGCCTAACCACCATGTCTTTGGAAGTGGGAAGACGCCAGAGCACCTAGAGGGAACTCACATAACAAAGGGAGAACATCCAAACTCCACGCAGAAAGGGCCAGAGTGGAACCCAGCCTGGGACCTTCTCACTGTAAGGCATCGTTGCTAACCACTAAACCACCGTGCTGCACCTCTATAATTCAGTGAAGACCCTATTTCTTTCAAGGTACTTTTTGTTTTTTCATGATAATGCAGTTGGTCTGACTTCATTCATGGCAGAAATGACCAAAAGTCAAGTAATTTTAGGTCTTAATGGTATTTATTCCTTGGCTTTGGAGGTTGGTTTGTTGTCTACTAAATTAAATGTTTTTCTTCTTAATTATTCAAGAAAATCCACATTTGTTATCAATATCCACAAATCATGACACAAATTCAGTGGTTGAATGGATATCACGCACAATTTCATCATGTATTTCTTTCATTTTGTTGGGCACCAGTGACCAATGACGATGACTGAATGTCTTTGGTACTAGGTCTCTTCAGAGGGTCCTTAAGTACAGCTGGAATGACTTTGTGTCAAATAAGCAGTTATTTAGGGAGACTAAGATGAGGAGTGTCACTTGCATTGTGAGGGAGTGTCAGCTACAAAATTTTGGTCATGTGGCCCCATTTTCCTGTGCATGATCCAGCATGCAGGTGTCTGTGTGTTGAGGTATAGAGAAGGCCAAGGGGATGCCCACATTTCACCTAGCTGCATTAGATTGATGGCTTTTTAAAGATATGGTTGCTATCCAGGACCGATGATGGTTCTGTGATATCACGGATGCGATACCCACGCATGCTCCCAGATTTGACTTGACTTATTGGGAATAACAAATTTAAACGGGACGGCAATAGCTGAGTCGGTAAAGCGGGTCTTCCTATGACCAAAAGGTCAGCGGTTTGAATCCAAGCTCCCAACCAGTTAAAAATCTGCATATTGCCATTGTGTCCTTGTGCAAGACACTTAATCTACCTTGCTTTTGGATGAATGAGGTGGTAGTGGTGGCAAGGGGCATAGGTGCAGAATGGCAGCCATACTTCCATTAGTTTGCCCCGGACCAGCATTGGCTACACCAGTACCTTACCATCACCAGTGTGTGAAGGTGTGAGTGAATGAATAATGCAACTTGTGCTTTGGGTATCTTGAAAGGTGCTATATAAATCCAATTCATTATTTTTTATTAAATGTAAGAAGCCATGTTGTTGTTTCCCCAAAGAATATTCCAGAAATAGGCAATCCACACAAATTCCTTATATGTCTATTACTGCAATTATAAATTTTAGTATTTATTCCTTTAACAACGAAGGTACATTCCATTTGCTGAAGAATTCCACTAGGAATAGCATGTATTACCGCTGAAAAATCTTTACAAATGACAAGAAAATTATGGATCGGAGAAATTCATCTCACAAATCACCTTCAACCATAAAACCAATCAGTATTGCTTGTGACGTACCTGTTCAGACGGACCAATCAAATCGCTTGTGTCTCGTTTTACGCGGTGCTGAAGGAGAAGTGGGTGTGTCTTTTTTTTTTTTTTTTTTTTTTTTTTTTTTTTTTTGCGAAAACAAAGAACAGATAGAAGTTGGCTATGTGGTGTAATGTTTGTTTGTTTGAATCATTTGTCCGTTAAGTTACACGGCTGTAGTTGCGTGCATATTATCAGTCCGTTGCGGAGCGGCACCGCGCATTGTTGTTGTAGCCTTGTAGCTTTAGCTATTAGCTTGAGCTAACATGCTAGCACCGGCTGACTCACATGCTTTGCCGCTGCTCTGCTAGCTAACAGTCCGTCCTGTGTCGTCGGCCTCATGGATCCTGGTGGAAGCGAGCTGGACTCCAGTCTGCCTCAACCTGAGAACCCGTGCCTGATCGTGGAGGACTCCCAGCCGGACAGTGTGGCTCTGGAGGACGATCCTGAAAGCAGTTACCGAGCTCTGCTGGCTCGCCGCCTGTCCAGCCTGCAGCCGACCTCCCGCAGCCCGGTGCTCGTGAGACAAACACACGCATCAGACTGTTTTGTTTCTTCCACACATCACTGCAAGAAGACAGTGAAAAGATACACACTGAATCTTGCTCTGCTGTTTGCTGCACAGCCATGATAAAAGCTTGACAAGCGTGCAAAAATTTTTGACACCCGCTGATAACAGTGTGATGGGTTTTGCTTTCTTCGTGAATCTAATTTTACATGTCTGCAGTGCATTGATTGGTTTATTATTAAACAGTTATAAAATAAATCGCCCGGTTAATGGCCATTTTTCCCCTACCTGTGATTAACAGCGCAAGCAGAGGATTAATAGAGTTTGTTAGTCAATCAGTGAGTTGGTACGCAAAATGTCGTAAGTGTTTTGTAAAGATTACTGCATATTCAGGTCTGAAATGTTGGGTTCTGATAGAGACAAGTGAGGACAAGTGAACCTTGTATTTTGGACCATGTTGGGCCCTTTTCACATGCACAATGACCTTACCATACAGTGATTACGTTTACAGGCAGCCAATAACCCTTTCATAACCGGAATATTGGCAATAACCCGGTTGCGCACGGCCATGTAAACACCTGCAAAAACCAGAATATGCTCATATTCCAGTTTTTAAAAACCCGAATATGACCGCTGGGTTACTCCTTTTCTAACCCGAATATCAGGTCATATAATCGCGAATCGGGATATCCCTATAGAAACGAACATTATTTTGTGTTCTCCGCGTGTCCTATCTGCAACGAATCTTGGTCTTTTGAGTACGGCAACTGCTTGTATGCTGCACGCGCAACCCACCGGACACCACAGAAGCAGAGGTAAGCAAGTACGGCGAAATCCAGACGCGGCAGCACAGCACCACACTTTTGGAGGGAGGAGGAAACCGAATACTTCATTAGTATCGTGAAAGACATGAATATGTCTTTTATTGACGGTAGAAAGAGGAAGAAGAAATGGAAATGACTCATATTTGCGTCATGACGTTCTCCGTGCGTCTGGACGTTGTTCATGCGTCGCTGTTTACATAGGGATATTCCAAATTATACCAGTGGCCATGTATACAGGAGTAACTCTGTCTGCTTAAGCATGTAAACGGGTTATTCCTAATGATTCAGAAACCGGAATATTGACCTTATCCCGAATATTAACGGTATGTAAATGTAATCAATGAAGGCAGACAGATAAAGTTGCTCTTGAAGTCTTGTTTCTAACTGTGGGGTCCCGATGGCTACTAAGGCCACTGTTGGTACCCGTTTTTATGTTCAATCTTAATTTTGGCTGACATAATGCAAATTTCTACACCACTTTGGGAAATAGGAAAATAGGAAAGCACGTTGAAGTACAGCCTGCAGCGTCTTTACAGCCCTTAAATTTTTGATATTTTTTCACCTTTTAGAGCTACGTGACTGATAAAACCTGTTATTTCATCATGGCAGTAATGGACATGATCAGTAGACTTGAAATTGAAGTTTTCTAGTTTTGTTCCTTCACTTGAGTAAATGGAATATGGTTAAAAAAAACAGATTCTTGGAAGAGAAACATCAGATCATGTAGGACTGTTCTTAGCTCTGTGACAGTACATCTGTTTTGTTTTGCAGGAACTGATCTCACCACTAGGAGCCCGATGTTCTCAGACTGATAGCCAGTCAGAGGGTTTGCACATCAACAGCCAGGCTGGACCTGGTCAGTGCTTCTTTTAAAATCAAATAAGTCTGCATAAATGTGACTTTAATTGTTATTCTACACACACATATATTGATTTTTATTTTCTGTATTTAGGCATTTCTGTGGCAGTAGACCCAAGTTCAGCATTCCAGGAGGAGAGTCAAGTTATAAACATCTGCCCTCCCCCAAATAACAAACGGTTTGTCTTGACCTGGAATTTTTGCTGATTATTTCTCATTTTCAGACAGTGATATAATGTGTCTACGGTTCCTGTTTGTTTAGGTCTGAATCAGAGGATACTGATATGGATTCTAGAGCTGATTCAACCACACACTGTATTCAGACTGAGGGTAGGAGCTGAAACATGTTGTCTTTATCCAGCGAAACACTGACCACATGTATTCTTAAACATACTGACATTTGTATTATTGTGCTCCAGAGGGGTCCTCCCAGTTTGGGTTTCTTGAGCTTTCGCAGAGTCAGGATCTGCATCGTGGGCAAGTAAACAGTCAAGAAGAAGAGAAGGCTGTTGTGCCTCAGCCAGACAGTGAGAGCCATCCCAAATTAGGTATCTAGACTTTTAGTTGTTTTTGCTTTGATTCTGTTGTCTCATTTGTCATTGTCATCTAGGCTCTCTAACCTCCTGTACAGACAATGTAACAAAATTTGCACATTTAAGAAACTGGAGTCAGATGTGATACTTGGCTATTTTGAGAAAGTTGAACTATCTGGTTCTTTAAATCTGTGTTACTTTTAAAGTGTGCTCATCAGCCATTACATAGACATTTGATCATCTTGAGATGCATTAATAAATTATAACTGGGATTAAAGGGGAAAGAAAGTCTTTGTTGCTTCAGGATGTCACACCTGGCTTACCCTGAACTGCGATCCTGCTTGTCAGTTGCATATATTGTATACATGGTTTTTAGAAAGGAGAACAGTTGAAATAACTACAGTGTATTCTATATAGTCTAAAACCAATCACTGTGTACAATATTTAACATCTTCCATCAGTATAACTTTACATCTGATGAGTTAATACTCCACATTATTATCAGGGTTTCTGGGATCCTTAAAAAGTTTTAAAAGGCATTGAATTTGTGAATCTAAAAATAAGGCCTAATTGGTGTTAAAACACTTTCCAGACTCTTAAAAATGACAAGCCACAAGAAGCAGGATTTTATGCATGTTTTTTTCCCCTGACATTGCAGTTAAAAATATCCAAATAAATAGCCATTTAAAAAAAATGTTTTATTTATTTTAGCACTCAGTAAAAGCACTGTACAAAGTGAGGCAGTAGAACCAACAATTTTTTTTTTTTTTTGCCAGAATGTTCAGAGCAAACACGCTTTCAACTAGCTTGAGGTAATTTATGTGATGACATGGGGAAGTGTAAATTTAATAAAAATTGGCTTTTCAGGAAAGATGTTCCAGTGTAGATTAAACCAGTAGCCATGTTCTGTGTTACAATAAATATTTGGGCAAATTTGTACCTAACCGTCTCTCACTAATATTGTAACACCCCCCCCCCCCCTTTATTTTTGGTTATTATAACATTGCTGTAAAATTCCATTCTGACTGGCAATAAAAAAAACTGTCTTAAATCTGTCTTGCCCTTAGTTATAGGGGGAAAAAAAACTCCAAATAGCACTCGGTGTCTTCTGCCTGGAAGGTGGACACTGGCGTGTTACCACACTTTATTAGCATCTTTGATGGCATTAAGGAAAGTAAAACCTTTCACAGCCAGTTTTCATCAGACATGTCAGGGGATTGATACATGTTTCATGAACATTTCCAAGTCTCCAAATGCATTTAGGACTGACTACACGAATCATTGTTGAAATAGCATGGTACTAAAAATAAATGTTTGTAGTTGGTGGTTCTCAATAAACTGAGTGACTGTAAAAGAATTAAACAAATGTGGGAAGACCCCAAGACACTCATGATAGTTCTGAAGGAGTTATGGGGCTCTGTGGATGTGATTGGGCAAACTGTCAGGCTTACTGTATATTTGTCGCCAACTGGAAAAGGCCAAGGGGATGCCTATGTATCACCTGGTTGTGCCAGATAGGTGACTGCTTTCAAGAGGTGGGGCTGGAGTGGTGGGTTGCCTGGATGTTTGGCAACCAATATCCAGGCCAGTTCTATAGTTTGGTGGATGATATGACATGTGGTATCAACACATGCTTCCAGAAATCTGGTCTGGCAGTTAGAAGTGTATCCTGCCAAGGCCCAACGATTATTTGTTTATCCAGGGTTAGACTTGAAGCATTTTGTCCCACTTGTCAATAGGGCAAGTGGGACAAAAAGAAATGTGCATTGTAATAGCCAAAAAAGCAGAGGTATTCACAGATTTTGATATTAAACGCTGGAAAATAACTAATTTTCCAATAAATAAATATTAATAATAAACATTATTAAGCTTCTGGGGAAAACCTGGTCTTGTTAGGAGAGACGGCATCCATCCCACTTTGGATGGAGCAGCTCTCATTTCTAGAAATCTGGCCAATTTTCTTAAATCCTCCAAACCGTGACTATCCAGGGTTGGGACCAGGAAGCCGAGTTGTAGTCTTACACACCTCTCTGCAGCTTCTCTCCCCCTGCCATCCCCTCATTACCCCATCCCCGTAGAGACGGTGCCTGCTCCCAGACTACCAATAACCAGCAAAAATCTATTTAAGCATAAAAATTCAAAAAGAAAAAATAATATAGCACCTTCAACTGCACCACAGACTAAAACAGTTAAATGTGGTCTATTAAACATTAGGTCTCTCTCTTCTAAGTCCCTGTTGGTAAATGATATAATAATTGATCAACATATTGATTTATTCTGCCTTACAGAAACCTGGTTACAGCAGGATGAATATGTTAGTTTAAATGAGTCAACACCCCCGAGTCACACTAACTGTCAGAATGCTCGTAGCACGGGCCGGGGCGGAGGATTAGCAGCAATCTTCCATTCCAGCTTATTAATTAATCAAAACCCAGACAGAGCTTTAATTCATTTGAAAGCTTGACTCTTAGTCTTGTCCATCCAAATTGGAAGTCCCAAAAACCAGTTTTATTTGTTATTATCTATCGTCCACCTGGTCGTTACTGTGAGTTTCTCTGTGAATTTTCAGACCTTTTGTCTGACTTAGTGCTTAGCTCAGATAAGATAATTATAGTGGGCGATTTTAACATCCACACAGATGCTGAGAATGACAGCCTCAACACTGCATTTAATCTATTATTAGACTCTATTGGCTTTGCTCAAAAAGTAAATGAGTCCACCCACCACTTTAATCATATCTTAGATCTTGTTCTGACTTATGGTATGGAAATAGAAGACTTAACAGTATTCCCTGAAAACTCCCTTCTGTCTGATCATTTCTTAATAACATTTACATTTACTCTGATGGACTACCCAGCAGTGGGGAATAAGTTTCATTACACTAGAAGTCTTTCAGAAAGCGCTGTAACTAGGTTTAAGGATATGAGTCCTTCTTTATGTTCTCTAATGCCATATACCAACACAGTGCAGAGTAGCTACCTAAACTCTGTAAGTGAGATAGAGTATCTCGTCAATAGTTTTACATCCTCATTGAAGACAACTTTGGATGCTGTAGCTCCTCTAAAAAAGAGAGCTTTAAATCAGAAGTGCCTGACTCCGTGGTATAACTCACAAACTCGTAGCTTAAAGCAGATAACCCGTAAGTTGGAGAGGAAATGGCGTCTCACTAATTTAGAAGATCTTCACTTAGCCTGGAAAAAGAGTCTGTTGCTCTATAAAAAAGCCCTCCGTAAAGCTAGGACATCTTTCTACTCATCACTAATTGAAGAAAATAAGAACAACCCCAGGTTTCTTTTCAGCACTGTAGCCAGGCTGACAAAGAGTCAGAGCTCTATTGAGCTGAGTATTCCATTAACTTTAACTAGTAATGACTTCATGACTTTCTTTGCTAACAAAATTTTAACTATTAGAGAAAAAATTACTCATAACCATCCCAAAGACGTATCGTTCTCTTTGGCTGCTTTCAGTGATGCCGGTATTTGGTTAGACTCTTTCTCTCCGATTGTTCTGTCTGAGTTATTTTCATTAGTTACTTCATCCAAACCATCAACATGTTTATTAGACCCCATTCCTACCAGGCTGCTCAAGGAAGCCCTACCATTATTTAATGCTTCGATCTTAAATATGATCAATCTATCTTTGTTAGTTGGCTATGTACCACAGGCTTTTAAGGTGGCAGTAATTAAACCATTACTTAAAAAGCCATCACTTGACCCAGCTATCTTAGCTAATTATAGGCCAATCTCCAACCTTCCTTTTCTCTCAAAAATTCTTGAAAGGGTAGTTGTAAAACAGCTAACTGATCATCTGCAGAGGAATGGTCTATTTGAAGAGTTTCAGTCAGGTTTTAGAATTCATCATAGTACAGAAACAGCATTAGTGAAGGTTACAAATGATCTTCTTATGGCCTCGGACAGTGGACTCATCTCTGTGCTTGTTCTGTTAGACCTCAGTGCTGCTTTTGATACTGTTGACCATAACATTTTTTTACAGAGATTAGAGCATGCCATAGGTATTAAAGGCACTGCGCTGCGGTGGTTTGAATCATATTTGTCTAATAGATTACAATTTGTTCATGTAAATGGGGAATCTTCTTCACAGACTAAAGTTAATTATGGAGTTCCACAAGGTTCTGTGCTAGGACCAATTTTATTCACTTTATACATGCTTCCCTTAGGCAGTATTATTAGACGGTATTGCTTAAATTTCATTGTTACGCAGATGATACCCAGCTTTATCTATCCATGAAGCCAGAGGACACACACCAATTAGCTAAACTGCAGGATTGTCTTACAGACATAAGACATGGATGACCTCTAATTTCCTGCTTTTAAACTCAGATAAAACTGAAGTTATTGTACTTGGCCCCACAAATCTTAGAAACATGGTGTCTAACCAGATCCTTACGCTGGATGGCATTACCCTGACCTCTAGTAATACTGTGAGAAATCTTGGAGTCATTTTTGATCAGGATATGTCATTCAAAGCGCATATTAAACAAATATGTAGGACTGCTTTTTTGCATTTACGCAATATCTCTAAAATCAGAAAGGTCTTGTCTCAGAGTGATGCTGAAAACTAATTCATGCATTTATTTCCTCTAGGCTGGACTATTGTAATTCATTATTATCAGGTTGTCCTAAAAGTTCCCTAAAAATCAATCAATCAATCAACTTTTTTCTTGTATAGCGCCAAATCACAACAAACAGTTGCCCCAAGGCGCTCCACATTGCAAGGCAAGGCCATACAATAATTATGAAACACAGTCTACGTCTAAAGCAACATAACCAAGGGATGGTCCAGGGTCACCCGATCCAGCCCTAACTATAAGCCTTAGCGAAAGGAAAGTTTTAAGCCTAATCTTAAAAGTAGAGAGGGTATCTGTCTCCCTGATCTGAATTGGGAGCTGGTTCCACAGGAGAGGAGCCTGAAAGCTGAAGGCTCTGCCTCCCATTCTACTCTTACAAACCCTAGGAACTACAAGTAAGCCCGCAGTCTGAGAGCGAAGCGCTCTAATGGGGTAATATGGTACTATGAGGTCCCTAAGATAAGATGGGACCTGATTATTCAAAACCTTATAAGTAAGAAGAAGAATTTTAAATTCTATTCTAGCATTAACAGGAAGCCAATGAAGGGAGGCCAACACGGGTGAGATATGCTCTCTCCTGCTAGTCCCCGTCAGTACTCTAGCTGCAGCATTCTGAACCAACTGAAGGCTTTTTAGGGAACTTTTAGGACAACCTGATAATAATGAATTACAATAGTCCAGCTAGAGGAAACAAATGCATGAATTAGTTTTTCAGCATCACTCTGAGACAAGACCTTTCTGATTTTAGAGATATTGCGTAAATGCAAAAAGGCAGTCCTACATATTTGTTTAATATGCGCTTTGAATGACATATCCTGATCAAAAATAACTCCAAGATTTCTCACAGTATTACTAGAGATCAGGGAAATGCCATCCAGAGTAACGATCTGGTTAGACACCATGCTTCTAAGATTTGTGGGGCCAAGTACAATAACTTCAGTTTTATCTGAGTTTAAAAGCAGGAAATTAGAGGTCATCCATGTCTTTATGTCTGTAAGACAATCCTGCAGTTTAGCTAATTGGTGCGTATCCTCTGGCTTCATGGATAGATAAAGCTGGGTATCATCTGCGTAACAATGAAAATTTAAGCAATACCGTCTAATAATACTGCCCAAGGGAAGCATGTATAAAGTGAATAAAATTGGTCCTAGCACAGAACCTTGTGGAACTCCATAATTAACTTTAGTCTGTGAAGAAGATTCCCCATTTACATGAACAAACTGTAATCTATTAGACAAATATGATTCAAACCACCGCAGCGCAATGCCTTTAATACCTATGACATGCTCTAATCTCTGTAATAAAATTTTATGGTCAACAGTATCAAAAGCAGCACTGAGGTCCAACAGAACAAGCACAGAGATAAGTCCACTGTCCGAAGCCATAAGAAGATCATTTGTAAAAAGCCTTCAGTTAATTCAAAATGCTGCAGCTAGAGTACTGACGGGGACTAGAAGGAGAGAGCATATCTCACCCATATTGGCCTCTCTTCATTGGCTTCCTGTTAATTCTAGAATAGAATTTAAAATTCTTCTTCTTACTTATAAGGTTTTGAATAATCAGATCCCATCTTATCTTAGGGACCTCGTAGTACCATATCACCCCAATAGAGCACTTCGCTGTCAGACTGCAGGCTTACTTGTAGTTCCTAGGGTTTGTAAGAGTAGAATGGGAGGCAGAGCCTTCAGCTTTCAGGCTCCTCTCCTGTGGAACCAGCTCCCAATTCAGATCAGGGAGACAGACACCCTCTCTACTTTTAAGATTAGGCTTAAAACTTTCCTTTTTGCTAAAGCTTATAGTTAGGGCTGGATCAGGTGACCCTGAACCATCCCTTAGTTATGCTGCTATAGACGTAGACTGCTGGGGGGTTCCCATGATGCACTGTTTCTTTCTCTTTTTGCTCTGTATGCACCACTCTGCATTTAATCATTAGTGATCGATCTCTGCTCCCCTCCACAGCATGTCTTTTTCCTGGTTCTCTCCCTCAGCCCCAACCAGTCCCAGCAGAAGACTGCCCCTCCCTGAGCCTGGTTCTGCTGGAGGTTTCTTCCTGTTAAAAGGGAGTTTTTCCTTCCCACTGTAGCCAAGTGCTTGCTCACAGGGGGTCGTTTTGACCGTTGGGGATTTACATAATTATTGTATGGCCTTGCCTTACAATATAAAGCGCCTTGGGGCAACTGTTTGTTGTGATTTGGCGCTATATAAAAAAATTGATTGATTGATTGATTATTACATGATTGTACTATATTAAATTGTTAAAGTAAGTTGATTTCATTGCATTATATTAAGTCATTGTTTGGCAACAAAGCAAGTGGCTAATCTGCTTGCATGAAATTTTAATTGTTTTTTAGAGCACTTAATAACTCGCATGTACCGTGTACCCAGAAAGTATTCGCAGCACTTCATGTTCTCCACATTTTATATTACCAGTGATGAAAGTCTTCCGGAAATGACTGGAAATTCGGGTTTTTACTCGCGTGGTGAATGATTCCAGGTAATTTTTGGTAACATACATCAGAATCCATTCACTCAGTTCCTCACCCAAACATTTGGTGGCAGTAATGCACTGTGTTGGTTTGCAAGCTGCCAATAATGGGAGTTTATGAAGTTATATTTTTGGGAAATGCGCAGTGGTTCTCCTAATGGTTTACTTTTTTGTTGACATTAAAATTTATGAGCTATGCATTTCTTCCAGTAATGATACATTAAGTGGAGCTAACGGGCAAAGCTTCCAGCTGCTAAAAATGCTAGCGCTGTTAGCAGTTTATCAGCTAACATTAGCCCTTTAACTGCAGTAAGTGTCGAGTGGTTTATATTTGTCATTTGTTCAACCTATTTTTATTTTTGCCACATAAAGCTACACAGATTTTTAATTGTTACTGCCATAACTCCAAGAAAAGTCTCGACTTTAAATAAATTGGGTTTTTTATTTTTAACTATCAAGTAATCAAAGAAAATGGCACAGTGCAGTTTCATATTTCTTTTTATTTAATGTACACGTTACTTTTCTTGCTATTTTATTAGTCTAAAAATAAATGCCCATGTTCTTTGAATTGTACTTTTCTGAACCACAGTGTGTTTTTTGGATTAAAGGCTCATAGTACAATACAAGTTGTTTGCAAAACCTGACCTAACCCAACAAAAAATTGTATTTTTTGGGGGGGGGGGGGTAAATAGACCTGAAAATGCACCAGAATGGATCGGAGATTTCAAATTTTTCTGGGGGAGAATCCCCAGACCCCCCTGCCAGGGGCTTCAGGCCTTTGGCCCTTGCCCAAAATTTTCAGTGTTGTGTGTGTGTGTTTTTTTGTTTTTTTTGTTTTTCCCCCCATCACTGTGTTACAGCCTTATTCAAAAATGGAGTAAATTCATTTTTCCCTCAAAATTCTACCCACGGAACCCCATAATGACAACATGAAAAAGGATTTTTGAAATTTTGCGAAATCTTTAAAAATAAAAAACCCTTAAGAAATCACATGTACATAAGTATTCACCCTTTGTTTAATATTTGCACCTTGGCAGAAATTACAGCCTCAAGACGTCTTGAATTCGATGCCATAAGCTTGTTGCACCTATCTTTGGGCAGTTTTGTCCATTCCTTCTTGCAGCACCTTTCAAGCTCCATCAGGTTGGATGTGGAGCGTGGGTGCACAGTCATTTTCAGATCTCTCCAGACATGTTCAATTAGATTCAGGTCTGGTCTCTGGCTGGGCCACTCAAGGACATTCACAGAGTTGTCCTGAACCCTGAGCCACGACCGGCCTGTCATTTGAACCCCGTCCAGCCTCGAGTGCCTCGTGTCGCTGCATATAATCCACGTCAAGCCACATATGATCCATGTAGCGTCATGATAATGCGACATTGGTGCACGTTTAGGCATGGATTTGGTCCAAACTTCCAGCCCTCCCACACTTGGTCCCTTTAAAGTGTGGGTTTTCAATTTACAGCATCCATTCAAGATGTCACTTTTTTTTTTTTTACGCAGTCCAAAAATAGATGCTCCAGTATAGTCTGGCAGGTGTGCGCTGCGCATCAGGCTGCTGTCCACATGTTCGAGTCATTAAATGCACCAGACCAGCTAGAACCGAACCACGGGTTCCTGGTCCGCTTCCTCTCGCTGGCTTTATTTCTTTTAACACCGTGATCCCACTTTTAACTTTGTGTTCATCCGTTTACATCTGCAAAATCGCTTTTTAGCGCATGCTGCTGTTATGCATTCCTGGGTAGCCGCCACTGCGCTCCTTCTCACTGGCTTTATTTCTTCTGCAGCTTTAAACACAGTCATTTTCACACCATGATCCCACTTTTAACTTTGTTCGTCCATTTTTGACTGCAAAATCACTCTTATGTGAGCTGGCATTCTGTCTAAATGCTCGTTTTGAGTGCGAGTCATTGCGTTAGTGCGCACACACAGTGGAGCTCCTGATCCATTAACAAGATATTAAATCTATCATAGACTTACTTTTACAGTTGATTATGTAGAATTAATGAACATGTCTTGCAATGAACATGTTTTACCACGCTATTAAAATAAAAACATTATGAATAATTACCCTTTTATTAGCTCCTTCAAATCAGATCAGGAGAAAGCGAGGTTAAAAAAAGCAAATGGAATTGCAGTGTGCAAGAGGGCTGAGCCGCTCCAAAAATAGCCTTTCCTGGTTTTCGTAGCTGGTGGGCACTCGGATAATGGGCTTTCACAGCCTCAACCTCACCACAAACATGCCTCTATAAATCCTCATTAGTCCTTGTAGTACCTCGTATACAAACTGCCCCACACTGTTGTTGCTAAATTTTGAACATCATGAAATTAGCAGTACGCTCACAGAGGAGCCTTATTAACCGAAGATACTGCCTCTCAGAGCCACTATTCTCCCACGATAGTTGAATAAATCCTCTTGTAGCAAAAAAACATGCTACATAGCTCATTATTCATCCCTCATTATTTGGTGGGACCGGGGCTTTACACATATGATGATAGTTGAGAGCAGTTGTGGTTGATGTGACATGTAGCTTGAAATGAACTTTTCAGTATTTTCATTTCCATATCATGGCTCTGGTGGCCACCAAAGCTAATGGTGCTAGTAATTATGTAAATATTAAATATAATTTTATATTTGTTTTTCAATACCAGTAGAGAGGAACATCAATGGTGCATCTTCAGGAAACCAGGACAACAAAGTAGTGAGGTATGACTATGTTGTGAATGTTAGTTTTTTTTTTTTTTTTTTTTATCAGTGTATTTGTTTATTTATTCATATTTTCTTTTAAATGTCTAATCCCGCAGGTCTGAAGTAAGCTCCAGCAGCTCGTCTGAACCTCTAGGTCAAACTGGCAGGCAGGTGAACGTCCAAGCTTTGCTGCACTCTCAGGTCCTCCAGACCTCTGCTGAGACCGTCCAGCAGGACTCTGAGATACTGTCATCACAGGAGGACCTGTTTGATGCAGATAAGTCAGGTATATTGATGCGGGTGTTTAAATTGCAAATAACAATAATTTTTTTTTTTGATGCTCCATTAAAAACATGGTGGATGAAAGGTGTGACTGCTCTCTGCAGTGAAAAAACTGTTTATCGCCACACGGGGAGAAATTTCAGTTTTATATTGTTGGGTTTCATGATGGTGCATTTAACCTTCTTATCTCCCTGGTATGAAATACAGGGAGACGTAGTGCTCTGTCTGTACGTCTGTCCATCCTTTTTTGCTTGTTCGTGTGATCTCACAAACTAGTTGACCATTTTAATTCATACTTAGCACAAGGCTGTATTTAGGTGATTTTGCGCCCCCCCCCCCCAAACGGCAGTCGATTACAGTGACCTTGGGGTCAGTTTCAAGGTCACAGTGATATATTCAAGATATTATCATTGCCACCTTTGTTAGTGCAATATCTCAAGAACCAGTTACCCAATTTCATTCATATTTAGAGTAAACACCCATTTGACATTCCCAAAAGCACTGCAGGTGAGCAACTTCCCGAAATGTTTACTACGCATGTGCCACACTATAAAACATCAGTTTACTTGGAGTCAGTAATTCACCTGACCTGCATGTCTTTGGAGGTGGGAGGGAGCCAATGCATGTAGAAGGAACCCATACAAACACAGAACATCCAAAGTCTACGCGGAAAGGCCCAGGTAGGAAGCAAACCCATGACCTTCTTACTGTGAGGCAACAGTGCTAACTACTAAGCCACCGTGCTGCTCTAATTTTCTGTTTGTATGATTTATAAGCTTTTGGCACAGTTTGCGAGATTGGCTGTTCACATGTGTTTGCAGTGCTGGGATGGAGCAGTTATTTCAGCAGTATTGTAGATGCTCTTTGAATTATTTAAGACATCTCTGAAAGAGTGGAGACGTAGCCACTAAAGCTAGTTACTTGATAAAGGCATCTCTGACAGATTTTTTGCTAAGTCAGGAAGTCAGTTTTCTGCCTCATGATATATTTTAGCAAATGTGTAGTTTTCATTATGCAGTACCATGAGGAGCCATTGTGTCTGTAAATCTGTTGCTATGAGGCTCCTCTAGAACAGCCATTGGTTGTTCCAAGTAGCATTGTTAATGTCATCCTTGTCCAGTTATTGATATCATCAATCTGTTTTCTTGTTGCTTCTGCTTCTTTTTTCTTCTATCCTGGCTTGTAGTAACATTTTCTTCATGCCAGCATGTCTAAAGAAGACACGGTGCTTCTGCTGTCTTTCCTTGGAGGGAGTTTGCTGATGCCAATCTTGGCTAGCACCTATCGATTTTATTGTTCTTGGCAGTCCAAGGAGCCATCAGCATGCTGTGATGGCTCCATAACTCAAAATCTACCCTTTTGCTGTCACTTATTTCTGTGGCTGTGATTAGAGTAGTTGTGCACCATTCAATTCCTCGCATTTTGTTTTGCGGAAGTGGTACAAGGGTGGATTTTCTTACAAAGAAGCCTTGAAAGCTCAGCTACAGTTTCCCAGAAGGCACATAAGAGATGCAAGCCACAGTTTGAGCTGTTTTGTTATTTGAAAATTATTCTCTACTCCACTGTGAAGCTGTGAGTGGTGATGCAAAACTTCCACTATGCACAGTTTCTCCAGTCACAACTACAGAAGCCTTTAACTTCTTCAGGTTGACCTAGGCGGCTCTCCTCATGAATCTCCTTCTTGTACAGTGACTCAGTGTTTGAGAACTGCCTCCTCCAGACACATTTGTCATAGAGTACCATACTGTTTGTATTTCTTAATGATTGATATAGGTGATGCACAGGACACATGAAGTGACTTGGAAATGTTCATGTATCCATCTGCTAACTTGTCTGAAGAAAACTGGCTGTAAAAGTGATGATTTACTACACATTTAAGACTGCAATTACTTATGCAACCCATCATCTTGACTTTTATATTTTTATTTAATTTATGTCATGTTGTCAAGATTAGTTTTCACTATGAGCTTTATTCATTTTAGAATTTTTTATGAACAGAAGCCTTATTTTATTTTTTGCCACTGTAGTTGGTCAATAGCAAATAAAGTAAATTAGAACTGACAGTAATTCATTATTGATGGAGAATGGTTATGGTGATGAATTGTAACACTATCTGAATGTTTCAAGACAACCGGAAAAATGGATAAAATGTTCTTTTATTTCTTTAGTAGTAAGCAAGAAGACATCCTAAAACAGTGGCTTCTGATTAAATCAAATAAAATGCAATGAAAGAGATGAGCTCTGTTTAATGTAAACATCTGACTCTTTGTCAAGCTAAAGACGCTGTTTGAGGACATTAAGTTGGACGTTGGTGTTTTCCATCTGTTGCTTACAGGTGCTGCTGTTGACAGCACGGTATCTGAGGCGGAGCAGCAGGGTCTGCCCACCTCGACACCAGCTCACACCCTGCAGCTCCTGCATCTGTCTGGACAGGACACCCTGGCACAGGAAAGTCTCTCCCAGTAAGACACACATAACAGTCTCATTCTGTGTAACTACCATCTGTAAGAGGGCAATTCTACAGCAACGGAATTACAATCTGAGCTAATCTGTCATGGTTAGATGCCATATGTCCAGATTTTGCTGCTGTTGTAATTCCGTTACCATATAATTGCCCAAGAATGAGGAAAATGAACTATTGTCTTTTCTATACCACTTTCTGCAGGAGCTCTGTAGATTATGTTGCACCCACCCCAGACAACTTCACTCACACTCCTCTAATTGTTCCCTGCTCACCGACAGGACCAGAGAATGAAAACGGTAACAACTAAACCGACAGTGATTGGAAATTAGTTATTTGAAGGATGTTTGCTTGTAAATACGGTAAACTCTTTGCTTTTCAGTTGGTGATGACCCGATGGATACTTCACTGCCTCCAGAGGACCAGTGTGTGGAAAAGAAAGAGGAGCCGATGGAAACTGATGCCGTCTTTAAACCACACCCATGTGCTTCCACTCCCATTTCCCAGAATTCAGCTGGCTTTGTGATAGAGTGTACAGTGTCTCAGCCGTCCCTACCAGAGTTCTCCCATGTATGTATTTCATTTTTATTAATTTGTTGTTTAAACACACAGCTTTGGAGCAATCTTATGGTGATCTGTGAGTCTTTTGGCTTTGGCGTCAGTTTTAGAGCATTTCTCTTGACCCTTGCTTGTTGTGGGTTCATATCAAATTACCCAGGGCTCTATGTTGTACCCAGCATAATGCAGCACACATCGTTATTGCTAATTTAAGATAAGACTTTATTGATCTCACAGTGGAGAAATTTGCATGTTACGTCAGCTCTTAAAAAAACACACAAGATGAGTGCGAGTAGAAGAAAATGTGCATCAAACAGCATGTGCAAAGATAAGCAATAATAATAATAATAATACTTGTAACAATGAGGTAGAAAAAAAGAAAAATAAATAAATAAATATATATATATATATATATATATATATATATATATATATATATATATATATATATATATATATATGATTATAATTGAAAAAAAAATAGGAGCGTCCTATTTACAATATGTGAAGTGGAGTTTAGATGTGATAAGGTGACACTAGTGTTGGAATTTGTAAATAAGTTGTTATTGCACATGATTTGTGGACATATTATTGCATGTGGTTATTGTACAGTCTGACAGCAGCAGGGAGGAACGACCTGCGGTATCGTTCCTTCTTGCACTGAGGGTGCCTCAGTCTGTCACTGAAGGAGCTTCTCAGCTCCACTACAGTCCGGTGCAGAGGGTGAGAGTAGTTGTCCATGATGGATTTGAACTTGGCTAATGTCGTGCTGATTCATTTGTTGTTCTCATGTCCCGTGTAAAAGGAACATGTGCTTGCCCATGGACGTACCGATCTTAAAATGGCGTTTTGTCAGGTGCATTGCTGTTTCGAGGCAGCAAAAAAAAATCAGTTGCGCCATAGCAGCCAAATACATGGCTTAAGGTCGAGTGCCAATTTTTCTGCAGTTTATAAGGCACAGTATTCAGATATGCTTCACACAGGTGAGTTCAACACACTTACACGCTGGCCTGATAGTCCTGATGGGATATTGGGATATTTTGGAGCAGGAGTGGTTGGAGGAGGAGAAAGTCACAGTTTAAAATACAAAAATACTAAAAATGGGCAACTTTGACAAGAATATGCATGCATTAATTTTGCCTTGATAGAATAGCCACACAAAGAGCATTTCAAGTATCACAATATTGGTTGAATAACACCACAGTAACCCAAACCATAGGGTCTCCACAATGTGGGGAAATGTGAGTTTACTGCACTTGCTTGCAAAGGTATGTAAAGGTATTGCTTGCAAAGGTATTTCGTGCAAAAGACCTACATAAAATGTTTTATATTGATGACTTAAAATGGCCCAAAACTGCCAACTTGATAAAAAAAAAAAAACTAAGTGGTGTGTACAAGTAAATGGACTGCATTTCTATAGCACTTTTCCATCTGCATCAGATGCTCAAAGCGCTTTACAATTATGCCTCACATTCACCCATTCACACAAACACTCACACACTGATGTCAGGGTGCTGCTATGCAAGGTGCTCACTACGCACTGGGCACAACTAGGGGATTAAGGCCCTTGCCCAAGGGCCCTTAGTGATTTTCCGGGCAGGCTGGGGTTCGAATCGAGGATCCTCTGGTTTTAAGCCCTACGCTTAACCACTAGACCAAGTCAAGGATGAATACATGAACATTTCCAAGACATTGAATGTGTGGTGGATTTTTTTTTTTTTTTTGTACATTTCTCCAGAATCAGTTTGGACTATTTTGTGCAGAGCTATTGCATAAACGCCAAATAAAAATCCATTTGAGTTAAGATTGTAATGCAAAAAAACAAACCTAAATGAAAAGGAAAACCTCATGGGTGTTGAGTACTTTTGCAAGGCACTGTAAGTTCGTCCTTCCACTTGTTTTCTGAAAGAGTTGTTCATAAAATAACAGGTGTAGTTGTTTATATTTGGCTGAAACAATAAAACAGTCATTATGGTCCTTCAAGTTCCATCTTCTGTTAGCTTTCTCTTACATCACCGCTTCCTGATCAACATACATGAACATATGACCTGGTGTATTCACATAAACATCAACTTGGGCTATGTTAATACAAACCTTGGCAAAACACTGTTTTTCCAAGCTGAGTGGAAATTGATTCATAATTTTTCTTCTGAGCAACCATCCAAAAATCCAACAGATAATTGTGAAAACAACATTGTTGGAAGCCGTTCTTTATTTGTGACTTGGCCGCAGGGTATGATGTGGTGTGTGTAATCTGTTTCCTTAGGATGTGTTTGTTCCAACCCAGAGCCAGGATACGCCACAACAGGTTGTTGAGAAGACTGCGTCAGTGCCTCATGAGACTCAGCCTCCCACTTTGGAGCCAGCTCCTTTTACATTGCCTTTGCAGCTGTCTGAGAACACAGAGAGCAGTGACCATGCTCAGCTGACCTCAGACCAGCTTGATGAGGACAGTCAGGCCACACAGATAGAAGAAGTTGAAGAAAAGCTGGGTGTCGACACCAGCAACCTTATGATGTCCCACCCGGATCACAACGGCCGCAGCAACAGCTTCCCCTCTGAATCAGAAACCACTGGCAGTCCTAAAGTCCCAGTGACTGACAAGTTGGAGGACTCTAATCTGTCCCTAAATTCCGAAGTGCACAAAAAGACAGAAACCGTTTTTAGTCTACAAAATGTGAATGTTAAAGAAAGTGCCAACACGTTGGGTAGCTCTGCTGGACCTGCGACCTGCTCTCAGGAGAAGCTCGACTCCACTGATGTGAGTGTGAACAGCTGTGTGTGCGTGCAGGAGACTTCATCAGACACGACACCTGGGAGTTTGGCCTCACAGACCTTAACTGTGGATGTCAGACGAGGAGGGACTGCACATATTCAGTCTGAGGAGTCACTGCCGCAGGAAGGGTCGATGGTTGGTAATGGTCAGAATGATGAAGATGTGATCAATAAGCATGTGCAGGTTGACGCAGAAGAGGAGGAGGAAGAAGGAGACGTGTTGATGGAGGAGGACACCACAGTGGAAGACGGCGCCTCAGGAGTAGCTCTTATTCTCTCCCAAAGCCAGCTGCTTTCACCTGAGCACATGGAGGAAGAGAACAAACAGGAGGGTGAAGATAGCGGAAGCGTCATCATTCTCACAGAGAGTGCAAGAGCCTCTGAGGTTCTTCAGGTAGATGCAGTTCCTCAGTCGAAGACCAACAGTTCTGAGCCAGTCAGACCCGCAGACTCTGCTTCCACAAATGGCCATGAGGCCCAAATTGAGCCTAAAGAGGTTCACGCAACTCCTGGTGGACCCTCCCAGACTGACAAAGGGAGGCTTGAACCAGAGGGCCTCAAGGACAAGAGTCTTAGTGACAGCTCGGGAGGTGAGCAAGGCATAGAAACCATGAAACTGTAATTAAGTGAAGATTCACTGACAAGACAAATGAGTGGGACGGAACATTGTGCATTTATTTTAAATAAATGCACATGTAAAGTAAATCCAATCTGTTCTCATTTTTGTTCTTCTGATGCAGACATCCCCTTTCACTTCACACTTCCTAAAGACGGGGAGCTGATTGGACCGGTAGTCAGTGCCACGCCTCCTCTGATCAACCAGGTCAAGCAGACGCCAAGACACAGCACTCCTATTGGTGGGTTCTGATGATTAAAAACCACTGCAGGTTGACAAACAATCCAAGTGCTAAATATCTAATATTATAAAATAATTATAAATAATGTGTTACACTTATCACCTCTACACATTTTTTTGTTAAACTACATCACTGCGTCCCAGTCTTGGTCCTAAGTAGTATTGTACATTTTTTTGTTTTCTTAACTGCACAAAATTAACTAAATCAGGTGTGTTCTCTTGCTGCCAGCTGTCGATTGACTGAACTGGTCTTTTCTGACTAGATCAGGGACTAATGGAAAATGTGCAGTCCTTTGGGTCCTGAGGACCAGGACTGGGAAACGCTGAACTCAATGATTTATTTCAGGAGGCATCTTGCAGTTCATAATAAAATAGGGATGTAATTCTTCTTGGTCACAATCTACAAGTTTAGCCGTCAATGTGAAACAGTGATTAGATGAATTATGTTGGGCGACTAACTGTAGTCAACAAAGTAACTTTAGTAGACTAACCCCCAATCTCACTTCTCTTTTGTACCCCTTCCCCTTGGCTCTACCCCTTTAAAACAAGGGGTATGCCTTTAAACAAAGGGGTATGCCTCTAGCCCTATGAATTGAGACACCCCTCTGCCTTAGCAGAAAAAAAAACTGCTCGTGTCAAACTGCCGTCTTCACTGTTTGTTAACATGGCAACTGAAATGCAACTTGTTGCAGTAGCCTGTTTGCTCTTTTTATTTTCTTGTCTTTCTGTGTAAATGCAAAGAAAGAGAAGTCGCAGATTTCTTCGATGCGTCGCAGTCATGTTAATTAATTTGTAATTTATAATAATAATAACAATAATTAATAGTATTAATTAATTAGTAATTGATTAATGTTAATAATACTAATAATAATTAATCAATAATAGTAATTAATATTGTTTGATTAATCATTAATTGATTTAGTAATTAATTAGTAATTAAAATAATTTATTAATTTATATAACGCCAAATCACAACTAATCGCCTCAAGGTGCTTCAAAAACATAATTTAAAAGCAGAATAAAATGAAATAAAATTAAAACACACAAAAAATTAAAACATAAATAAGTAAAAGAAGTAAAATAATAAAAAGAATAAAAAAGACACACAATCATAAAATACTAATGATAAAACAGGAAAACAGTTTATTTAAAATAAATAAACATGAAATATATCAGTCTGTGTGCAGTGAATGTATACATTATACAAGTTTCACTTTTTGAATGGAATTACTGAAATAAATCAACTTTTTCATGATATTCTAATTATATATATGACCAGCACCTGTATGTATGTTATGGGCTGCATCTCGTTCTGTTAACCTTATATTTCTTTTTCAAATTCTCCCATTTTTTGCATCCAACCCTATTTCCTTTAGAAATTTCCTTGACAAATAATAGCAGTCTATTAGGACTTCAGTTATGCGTTACACATATACGTGTGTATATATTTTCCAACTTATTCCCACTGATGAAACTTCTCCTCCTTTTCTGCCTGAAAGCTTATTAGGAGACGAGTGTGCTCAGGGCTCCGTTTGTTTACAAAATACACACGTTACAGACCTTGAAATCCAACAGCAGGGATTGATATTATTCAAAGATTTATGAACATACAAATTAACGTGCTTATCCTTTATCATGATTTTCTCCATTGTGAGATATAAAAGTGTCTTATCGTAGCGTTCATGTGTATGTGCATTATAACGCCTCAGTGCATGAGCGAAGTTACGATATTCTTCAGAATGACAATATACCCAACATGCATCCAGCAGCATACATGTTGCTGTCATAGACAACTGCCTGTAAAGTTTTTGTTCAAGTTATAACTTTCTAAACAGTGTAATTTGTAATGAAAGCTGCTTCATTTGTGCGGCTCTTTCGGTGCCATGTTTGTTTTTTCGGAGACAGCAGTAAGCTCCTCCTACCCCTCCACATGGAGTGTGCATCCAGATTCACTCCAAACAGAGGAGTTTGAAGCCCTTCGCCTACCCCTCCACCTCGCTCCAAAAAGAGAATTGAGACACCCCTCCATCTCTCATACGCGCGTAAAACGGGGGGTAAGGGGTAGAATTGAGATTCAGCCTTAAAGATTAGACTGCGTTATGAAACTGGGCCCAGGGCAGTGATTGCACGGATGTTTCTCTTAAGGGAAGATATAAAGGAATGGTCAGAACGTCCATAAAAAGTTGGTTATCTCATCGGATGTCCATCTGCAGACTTGGAATGTAACTCGGTAACGGTGTGTTTATCCACACTGGAATTTTGGTCAATAAAAGTTACTTTATAAACATATTGGACATCCTGGTAGATAGAAGAACAAAGGTTGTTTCAGGCTTTTCAGAACTTTGCAGGCATATCTGAATCCTTTCTGCCGCTATAAATAGGAAGGAAAAAACAGTATCTGACCTGATTTTAATGTAACCAGTCTTTCTCTCCTCACCCAGATGAGCTTGAATAGATCTAATTGAATTTTGTACTTCCTTTATGTGAAATCATAGTCTTGTATTATCACTCTGTTGGCCCTCAAATAATTGATCACATGCTCCCTGGTGAAAATCACTGTTGTTGCACTACAGGTAGAACAAACGGGAATTTTTAACAGTAATTTTAATCCTGGTATGTTTTTGTTTCTCTTTCACCCAGAGATTGCTTCCTTTTCTGAAAAGCCAGACATGTTGGCTGATGTGTCTGCAGATGTGCCAGCAGCAGCCGTTGACATTGTGTCAAGGAAGAGCGGTGACGACGTGGCAGAAAAGAGAGATGAGAAGCTGAGCCTGCGGATGAAGCTGGTGACTCCTGTGGAAGAGGGAAGCTTGGAGCGTTTCAGCCTGCAGAGTGAGTGCTGTGATCCTGCTGTTCACAACATGGAGACAATGAATCTACACATTCTCTTGAATCATTCATTAATGCAATTTTTTCCCCCTCAGAGCCATCATTATCAGATGAGGATGGATCTGTTGTCAAGGTTACCACTGTTTCCAAGGCTCCATCCAGGTAACCTGCATCCCCTGTGTGTGAACACTTTGTCAGCTGAAAGTAAACAGGAAGGTGTTACTGCTGGAGGTGACTGATTTACAGTCACTCCAGTGTTTGTTTCTGACAGACTCAAACATAGACATTTTTTTCTCCCAGCCAAAATGCTTAAACAAGCAGCAGAACTTGGGTTTAGAAATGAAAGAAACTGATAAACTCATTTCTGTCTACGTGGAGCTTCAACCACACCTGCTATTAAGTTCCATCATGCATGTGGAACTAGAAGGGATGGGCTGATTCACTGCATTTTCCAGGGTAAATAGCTCAGAGGCACAATGCATATGTAATTGGTCACCTTTAAATGGTCAAAAAAGTCAGTTGCTTCCATGGTGATTAAAAGTCTCAATTTCAAAAGTAGTAAAGTAACATATTCTTTTGTTCAACAAAAACATTGTTACTCTAAATTCCATAATTTCCGGTTGGCTCTGATATACATCATAAATATTTTGCCTGTGGGAGGTCTACTTTAACCATTAAAGTTAACAAAGGCAATACTTACCCTAACCCACATCGCCGAGTCCAACCTTGAACTCGCTTATGTTAAAAGTTAATCAGGAAAGGCTTAAAAACTAAAGTACAGTTGTATGTAAAAGTTTTGGCACCCCTGATTTCCCTTTATAAATCATTGGTTGTTTGGATCATCAATTTCAGTTAAATATATCCTGTAACAGATAAACACAGTGATATTTGTGAAGTGAAATGAAGTTTATAGGATTTACAGAAAGTGTGCAATAATTCTTTTAACAAAATTAGGCAGGTGTATAAATTTGGGCACCCCAACAGAAAAAAAATACAATATTTAGTAGATCCTCCTTTTGCAGAAATAACAGCCTCTAAATGCTTCCTATAGCTTCCAACAAGAGTCTGGATTCTGGTTGAAGGTATTTTGGACCATTCTTCTTTACAAAACATCTCAGGTTTGTTGGTTTCTGAGCATGCACAGGCCGCTTAAAATCACACCACAAATTTTCAATAATATTCAGATCTGGAGACTGAGATGGCTATTCCAGAACGTTGTACTTGTTCCTCTGCATGAATGCCTTAGTAGATTTTGAGCAGTGTTTAGGGTCGTTGTCTTGTTGAAAGATCCAACCCCGGCGCAACTTCAGCTTTGTCACTGATTCATGAGCATTTTTCTCAAGAATCTGCTGATACAAAGTGATTTTAAGTATTACATGAGAAGTCTGAATCTATACCCTGTGATAACTAAACCTACAAGGGTGACTACACATAGTGAAACTATAATCTATAATTTATTCATGAATATACAGGGTAAATTAATTAGTGGTATTCTTATGACAGATGTAAGTGATCACCTCCCTGTATTTATAATTCATGAAAAACCGTGTTGTGACATTGTGCAAAATAAAACCACTATATTTCTAAGAGATAAATCCAACAAGGCTATAGAGGCCTTCAGAGAAGATCTCAAGAAACTGAACTGGGAAGATGTGTACACAGATAATGTCGATAGTGTTTACAATACTTTCATATCTACATTGACTGATTTCTATGACAAAAATTGTAAAAATAACTCAAATTAGTGCTGATGTTAAGAAAAATACTGTTAGCAATCCATGGATGACTAATGGGCTCAAAAATGCCTGCAGAAAAAAAACGATTTGTATAGATCTTTTCTAAAATTACAAACTGAAGATGCTGAAGTTAGGTATAAAAAATATAAGAACACATTGGTAGGGATTATAAGTCAGCAAAAAAGGATTATTATTGTAAATTATTAGACAAAAATAAAAACGGTATGAAAGACACATGGAATACATTAAATTATTTAATGGAAAAAGGCAGGGTGAAGTCAAGTATTCCAAAATATTTGACAAAGAATAATGTTGGTAATGATAATGAAAATGAAATTGTTAATGAATTTAATGATTATTTTATAAATATTGGTCCTACCTTGTCGCAGCAAATTCCATATGGTAATTTTGATAGAGAAACAGTATTAGATAATGTTAGCAGTGTTTTTCTGGAAGAAGTACAGGTGAATGAAATTTTGACTATTGTCCAGAAATGTGCCAATAAAAAAATCAACTGATTATACAGATATAAATGTCACTGATGAAGCAAATTATAGGTGAAGTTATTGATCCTTTTACATATATCTGTAATTTATCATTTAGTTCAGGAATATTTCTGGATGCCATGAAAACTGCCAAGGTAATCCCACTTTTTAAAAAGGGAACTAAGCATGATTTTTCAAATTACAGACCCATATCATTACTCCCACAACTCTTTAAAATTCTTGAAGTTATTTGTGAATAGGCTGAATACATTTTTAAATAAATACAATATTTTAAGTAACTGTCAACATGGATTTCATTCTAATCATTCAACTGCTACAGCAATTATGGAATTGACTGAGGAAATTTAAAATGCTATGGATAAAAATTATTTTGTAAGTATATTTGTAGATTTACAAAAAGCATTTGATACCTTGGATCACACAATATTGTTGCATAAATTGTATAAATATGGTATAAGAGGTGTGGCACATCAGTGGGTTACCAGCTATTTAACAAATAGAAATCAGTTTGTCGAAGTTAACAACATAAAATTAAAAAAAAAAGTGACATTGTTTGTGGGGTACCTCAAGGATCAGTCCTTGGGCCAATACTTTTTTTGCTTTATGTAAATGATATTGTGTCTGTCTTAAAATTACTTAAGTGTATTCTGTTTGCAGACGATACCACTTTATTTTATTCTGGAGAAAATATAAAAGATGTAATGCAAATAGTAGAGAAAGAATTTGAGAAAACTGTGAAATGGTTTAATGCTAATAGATTAAATATTAGTAAAACTAAGTTTATGGGTTTTTTTTTCTTTTTTTTTAATAAAAAGAAAAATCGATGCATCATTATTGGTTCAAGGATCAGAGAATGAAAGGGTACATAAGATAGTTTTTAGGTGTTATGATCAATGAACATTTGTCATGGAAATTCCACACTGATGATGTCAAAGTAAAGGTATCCCAAATTATAGCTGTGTTACATAAAATTAAAGATTCTCCAAATGAAAGTGCACTGTTTCTATTGTATAATTCATTGATTATTCCATATCTGGCCTATTGTATTGAAGTGTGGGGAAGTGCATGTAAAACCTGTTAATCCCCTTTGCCTCTTACAGAAAAGAGCCATTAGAGTCGGCAATGGAAGTGGACATAGAGATCCAACAAATTCGTTATTTAAAGAATTAGACTTTGAAATTTAATGAATTGGTTGAATACAACATTTTAAGTTATGTATAAAGCTCATAAAAAAATTACCAGACAATTTGCAAAAAAAAAATTGCTAAAAGAGAAAGTAAATATCAACTAAAAGGAACTGAGGTTTTTACCAAACCCAGATTTAGAACAACTTTAAAGGAACGAGTTATTTCAATCAAAGGTGTCAGTTTATGGAACACTCTCGATTGTAAAATTAAAACTTCCAAGTCCATTTATGTATTTAAAAAAAATTCGTAGTCTTCTTTGTTGCAAAAATATAACTCTGTAGAGTACTATTGTTGTTTATTATTATGTATTGTTTTGTTATTATTATTGTTATGATCACTTATTTTATTTATGTTGTAATATTCTGAAACTGATCAGATGTCTGTGTCTTAAAGGGGGCAGATATGATAAGCTGTTCATGCTCTTCATGATGAATGTTGCTGTTGCATTTGTCTTTTAAATTAATTAAATAAATAAATGAAATTAAATAATAAAAGATGGGGGAAGCGATCAGAGTACAGCAGCCAGACGAGCTGTTGCGGTGTTCACTGCACCTCCGTCATTTCAAAACATCAGTAGCAACTCATTGATTATTGCCTTGTTTCTGCTTAAAACGGACGTTTGATTGATTTAAGAGGTTTTACCTTGTCATCTGATGGTTAATAATCCCATTATTCCCTTTGATCGCTTTGGGTGTTGAGACGCTGTGCTGCTGTGGTCCTAAATGATGCATACGCAGTGAAGGCAGGGCGGACCAATTTTTAGGGGGGAACCATTCGGTCTGCGACAATGGTACTCGTTTACAGCTGGGTGGCCTGAGACAATGCAGGTTTGTTATCCAACAAGCTACCTGCTCTACAGGCCAGACCCTATCTACCTACAACTACAACTAATCCAGGTTCCACTGGATTCATGTATTAGGAGCAGGTGTGGATATGAGACAGACTAGCTATTTGGTGGTGATGTTCTAAAAGTCAAATAAAGTTGTCATATGCTGTATTTTGTAAGAATGTGTCTGAAGCAGACACTTCTTCCTTCTCTTTCTGACTCTCTGAACGTGTTGGTTTGAAGTTGTATGTAGCTTGAAATAATCTTGTTTTTGCACTCTTTCATTTCCAAATTATAGGTCTTGTGGTCACCAAGGCCACCACTGCTTTTTTGTTAGCTGCAGTGTGATTATTCAAGTGTTATTGTTCATTTGCCTTTATGCAGATTCAGGGTGTTCACAGATTCTGATTGTCAGTTTTGGGTCTCTGCAGCCCGTCCGTCTTCAGTCGTGTCAGACAGGTGCACAGACAGCAGGAGGAGGAAGACACGCACTTGCCTGAAGACAGCACAGCACCTGCCAGGTAAAGACATCTACACTACTACATGATGTCCACTGGTGCATTGCCATGCGGCGTTTAAGATGTAAGCCAGATGTGACTGTCAGTTTGTGACAGCAAACACCAATGGACATCATGAACATGGCTGTTTTCCACCTACAAGCTTCTGTTTCTGATGGGTCCATTGCAGGTTGTTGTTTGATTTCCTACCCTTAGCTTTGAGTGCTTCCTAGACAAGAAGTTGGATTAAAAGGAAACCATAACTTGAAGTTAAATGGAAACCACTGCTTTCCCCATGGCAATCCTGATTTGCTGTGGGAGCCGAGCTACAGCCTCTGGCAGTGATGAATGAGGCTTATGTGGAAGTGGAATATCTTTGCAGTTCCTCGAATGGGCACTTGAGATTTACTCCAAACCTAAGTCATTCCCCATAGAATGTCATATTTGAGATTTTATTCAAATTTATTGGAATAAAAATCATCCCTGAAATGATATAATAGTACATTTTCCCACTCTAAGTGCTGTAGTACAATCAGAGGGAATTGATTGATGTGTGATGTAAGTTTGGTGGCACTACAAAACATAAATGTGACGTTACTGAGTTTTTATCAAAGCATTTCCTTTTGGCTCCGGTCTCACAGCCAGCTATGCATCAAGATCAATGTAATTCACAAAGAACGCGGGATGTCTCATTTTGTCTGTTTGTCTGTATTACAGTGTTGGGAAAGAGCTGTCATTTCATTTTAAACAGCAGTTCCCTTTGAAGTTATTGATTCCGGAAGTTCGAATCTTTAAATATCTCTCCAACTTGGCAGACAGCAGAAGCATTATGAGGATGCTTAATCAGTCAAGTCCCACAACAACACTTGGAGGATATTATTATTATTATTATTATTATCATCATCGTCATTGTCATTATTTTTCCTTTTCATGAGCAACTTCAGTTTCCGAACTGACAAAGCAGGAGATATTAAGTGGCCAGTCCATGCCAGAGACCCGTCATTGGCTGACTCATGAAAAAGGCACATTAATGAGGAATGATTAAAAAGTGTACGGTGTGAAACAGTGGACAATTCTTGTTTCTTGCCCGCAACAATAGACAAGAGTCCCGGTTACTGAATTTAATCAGCAGAAAGGAGACTTGTGATTGACATCTTTAAATGACTTTGACAGAGTTTGATGAATAAATTGTGGACGGGTCCACAATCAACGTAATTATCATTTTCCCGCTACACACCCTCAAACAACTTAACAGCCCAGTTGCAACGTAATTTTTTTCAAGCAGCAGCGTAACGGACCGTTACTCTGTTATAATGCTAGCGAGAACTAATTGATGCTCAGGTGCTCGTGTGTGCTAAAAATAAACGGTGTGTAGCAGAAAACGTTGAGGGATTTGCTTTCCCTGCAACTGGTCACTGCTTTCTGAGAAGTACTTCCCTCCATATTTTCTGCTCCACATCATGTATTTATAGCATGCACAAGCACCTTTTATGTGCATCCTTGGGTATAATGATTTTTAATTTCTAACTGAGACTTTATTCACATTCTATTTTTTTAATTAAATTCTCACCATGTGATTTGCTGGAAGCTCACGTCTTTAAACCAGGGTACGTATGAACCCTGGTTGCAATGTATTTTCGGAGACACAAATGGGTCTTCTTGGGTAGTGTGTGAGTGAGAGAGGCCTACTTTCTGATTATGAAGGTGGATGGATAGTTATTTTTTGCTTTGTCTGGAGTCTCGTGGGATGTGCACAGTGCGGAAAGTGTAGCTTTGTCTTTCGACCATGAGGTTGTTCTACAAAGTGTCTTCTGCATTTGAATCCTCACTTATATCCAGTGTTTTTATGTGCACCACATAATGAATAAAGCAAACTGTGTGTACATTTAACATTTTAAATGAAATACAGAGTCTATAGCCACACACGCAGCCCCAGTGGCTATTACACATCTTACTGTTAGTTCATGTCACAAACCCTCAACTCCAAGTATAAGAGAGAAGGTGTCGGCAGCAGTCATGCCTAAAGTTTTATCGTCCATATAGTGGCCATTGTAAGACATCTCAATCTGAGTTTATCAGACTTGACTCTAACTTGTGGTGCCACTCATACGAGGTCTGTCAATAAAGTATAGGTCCTTTTTATTTTTTTCAAAAACTATATGGATTTCATTCATATGTTTTTACGTCAGACATGCTTGAACCCTCGTGCGCATGCGTGAGTTTTTCCACGCCTGTCGGTGACGTCATTCGCCTGTGAGCACTCTGTGTGGGAGGAGTCATCCAGCCCCTCGTTGGTATTCCTTTGTCTGAGAAGTTGCTGAGAGACTTGCGCTTTGTTTGATCAAACTTTTTTCTAAACCTGTGAGACACATCGAAGTGGACACGGTTCGAAAAATTAAGCTGGTTTTCAGTGAAAATTTTAACGGCTGATGAGAGATTTTGAGGTGATACTGTCGCTTTAAGGACTTCCCACGGTGTGAGACGTCGTGCAGCGGTCCCAGGCGCCATCGTCTACCTGTTTCAAGCTGAAAACCTCCACATTTCAGGCTCTATTGATCCAGGACGTCGTGAGAGAACAGAGAAGTTTCAGAAGAAGTCGGTTTCAGCATTTTATCCGGATATTCCACTGTTAAAGGAGATTTTTTTTTTAATGAAAGACGTGCAGACGGATTGCAGCGTCGGCTCGCAGCCACCACGACGCTCCGCCACAGGAAAAACACCTCTGTTGGAAGCCTTAAGGACAAGTTGGAACATGTCCAGCTGTTAAACAATTTCTCATATACTCACTCCACTGAAAGCCATCAAAAGCCGCCTGGATTTTACAAATGGTTATCAACACGGAGGTGTTTTCCTGTGCCGCCGCACCGCGTCGGCTGCGTCCCGACGCGCGGACCCGTCCGCACGTCTTTCATTAAAAAAAATCTCCTTTAACAGTGGAATATCCGGATAAAATGCTGAAACCGACTTCTTCTGAAACTTCTCTGTTCTCTCACGACGTCCTGGATCAAAAGAGCCTGAAATGTGGAGGTTTTCAGCTTGAAGCAGGCTGACGACGGCGCCTGAGAGCGCTGCGCGACGTCTCGCACCGTGGGAAGTCCTTAAAGCGACAGTATCACCTCAAAATCTCTCATCAGCCGTTAAAATTTTCACTGAAAACCAGCTTAATTTTTCGAAATGTGTCTCACAGGTTTAGAAAAAATTTTGATCAAACAAAGCGCCAGTCTCTCAGCAACTTCTCAGGCAAAGGAATTCCGACGAGGGGCTGGACGACTCCTCCCACAAGGAGTGCTCACAGGCGAATGACGTCACCGACAGGCGTGGAAAAACTCACGCATGCGCACGAGGGTTCAAGCATGTCTGACGTAAAAACATATGAATGAAAACCATATAGTTTTTGAAAAAAATAAAAAGGACCTATACTTTATTGACAGCCCTCGTACTTCATCCATCAGCTGTTTTTACACTTTGATAAAATGCAAATTTACATGCAATTCGGAGTTTTGTCCAATTTCTCATCCATCACACCTGTACTTTGTTTATAATTTCTGCAGGGATGAACTGTTTCTGTCTCCACAAAGGAGCTCCCAGACGTCTTCACTGGGATGCAAGAGCTTCCCAAACAGCCAATCAGAGCCTTTACAACAGAAAGAAGCTGAGAGTTTACCCACACCTGCTGCTCAGTCTGATGCTCCCATTTCGGAAGAGATTCCAGAGGCACCTGAAGGTCGTGAGCCACCCACCATAAAAGTGACCGACGCCACGCAGAAGGTGGCTTCTCAGGAGACCTCTGACAAAACCATCACCAGTCTGTCCAACCAGGTTTGGTTACCATTCTTCCTTTCCTATAATACTGAAGAGGACCTGTGTGGTTCCTGAAGGGGTTTCTCTGGAGCATTTAAGTATTTTAAATCAATCAATCAATCAATTTTATTTATATAGCACCAAATCACAACAAACATTTGCCCCAAGGCGCTTTATATTGTAAGGCAAGGCCATTCAATAATTACGTAAAAACCCCAACAGTCAAAACGACCCCCTGTGAGCAAGCACTTGGCGACAGTGGGAAGGAAAAACTCCTTTAACAGGAAGAAACCTCCAGCAGAACCAGGCTCAGGGAGGGGCAGTCTTCTGCTGGGACTGGTTGGGGCTGAGGGAGAGAACCAGGAAAAAGACATGCTGTGGAGGGGAGCAGAGATCAATCACTAATGATTAAATGCAGAGTGGTGCATACAGAGCAAAAAGAGAAAGAAACACTCAGTGCATCATGGGAACCCCCCAGCAGTCTAAGTCTATAGCAGCATAACTAAGGGATGGTTCAGGGTCACCTGATCCAGCCCTAACTACAACCCCTGGCAAAAATTATGGAATCACCTGCCTTGGAGGATGTTCATTCAATTGTTTAGTTTTGTAGAAAAAAAGCAGATCACAGACATGACACAAAACTAAAGTCATTTCAAATGGCAACTTTCTGACTTTAAGAAACACTATAAGAAATCAAGAAAAAAAGATCGTGGCAGTCAGTAACGGTTACTTTTTTTAGACCAAGCAGAGGAAAAAAATATGGAATCACTCAATTCATGTCAGATCTGCTCGTTAGTCTGCATCTAAAAAGGAGTGAACACACCTTGGAGAGCTGTTGCACCAAGTGGACTGACATGAATCATGGCTCCAACACGAGATATGTCAATTGAAACAAAGGAGAGGATTATCAAACTCTTAAAAGAGAGTAAATCATCACGCAATGTTGCAAAAGATGTTGGTTGTTCACAGTCAGCTGTGTCTAAACTCTGGACCAAATACAAACAACATGGGAAGGTTGTTAAAGGCAAACATACTGGTAGACCAAGGAAGACATCAAAGCGTCAAGACAGAAAACTTAAAGCAATATGTCTCAAAAATCAAAAAATGTACAACAAAACAAATGAGGAACGAATGGGAGGAAACTGGAGTCAACGTCTGTGACCAAACTGTAAGAAACCGCCTAAAGGAAATGGGATTTACATACAGAAAAGCTAAACGAAAGGCATCATTAACGCCTAAACAGAAAAAAACAATGTTAGAATGGGCTAAGGAAAAGCAGTTGTGGACTGTGGATGACTGGATGAAAGTCATTCAGTGATGAATCTCGAATCTGCATTGGGCAAGGTGATGATGCTGGAACTTTTGTTTGGTGCCTTTCCAATGAGATTTATAAAGATGACTGCCTGAAGAGAACATGTAAATTTCCACAGTCATTGATGATATGGGGCTGCATGTCAGGTAAAGGCACTGGGGAGATGGCTGTCATTACATCATCAATAAATGCACAAGTTTATGTTGATATTTTGGACAATTGAAAGGATGTTTGGGGATGATGAAATCATTTTTCAAGATGATAATGCATCTTGCCATAGAGCAAAAACTGCAAAAACATTCCTTGCAAAAAGACACATAGGGTCAATGTCATGGCATAGGGTCAGTGTCAATGAGCAGATCTGATTTGATGCAGGTGTTAATTTGGGGGATGAAAATTTACAGGGTGATTCCATAATTTTTTCCTCAGAATTGAGTGATTCCATATTTTTTTCCTCTGCTTGGTCTAAAAAAGTAACCGTTACTGACTGCCACAATCTTTTTTTCTTGATTTCTTATAGTGTTTCTTAAAGCCAGAAAGTTGCCATTTGAAATGACTTTAGTTTTGTGTCATGTCTGTGATCTGCTTTTTTTCCTACAAAATTAAACGAATGAACATCCTCTGAGGCCGGTGATTCCATAATTTTTGCCAGGGGTTGTATAAGCTTTAGCAAAAAGCAAAGTTTTAAGCCTAATCTTAAAAGTAGAGAGGGTGTCTGTCTCCCTGATCTGAATTGGGAGCTGGTTCCACAGGAGAGGAGCCTGAAAGCTGAAGGCTCTGCCTCCCATTCTACTCTTACAAACCCTAGGAACTACAAGTAAGCCTGCAGTCTGAGAGTGAAGCGCTCTATTGGGGTGATATGGTACTATGAGGTCCCTAAGATAAGATGGGACCTGATTATTTAAAACCTTATAAGTAAGAAGAAGAATTTTAAATTCTATTCTAGAATTAACAGGAAGCCAATGAAGAGAGGCCAATATGGGTGAGATATGCTCTCTCCTTCTAGTCCCCGTTAGTACTCTAGCTGCAGCATTTTGAATTAACTGAAGGCTTTTCAGGGAACTTTTAGGACAACCTGATAATGAATTACAATAGTCCAGCCTAGAGGAAATAAATGCATGAATTAGTTTTTCAGCATCACTCTGAGACAAGACCTTTCTAATTTTAGAGATATTGCGTAAATGCAAAAAAGCAGTCCTACATATTTGTTTAATATGCGCTTTGAATGACATATCCTGATCAAAAATGACTCCCAAGATTTCTCACAGTATTACTAGAGGTCAGGGTAATGCCATCCAGAGTAAGGATCTGGTTAGACACCATGTTTCTAAGATTTGTGGGGCCAAGTACAATAACTTCAGTTTTATCTGAGTTTAAAAGCAGGAAATTAGAGGTCATCCATGTCTTTATGTCTATAAGACAATCCTGCAGTTTAGCTAATTGGTGTGTGTCCTCTGGCTTCATGGATAGATAAAGCTGGGTATCATTTGCGTAACAAACAATCCATAATTAACCTTAGTCTGTGAAGAAGATTCCCCATTTACATGAACAAATTGTAATCTATTAGATAAATATGATTCAAACCACCGCAGCGCAGTGCCTTTAATACCTATGGCATACTCTAATCTCTGTAATAAAATTTTATGGTCAACAGTATCAAAAGCAGCACTGAGGTCTAACAGAACAAGCACAGAGATGAGTCCACTGTCTGAGGCCATAAGAAGATCATTTGTAACCTTCACTAATGCTGTTTCTGTACTAGGATGAATTCTATAACCTGTCTGAAACTCTTCAAATAGACCATTCCTCTGCAGATGATCAGTTAGCTGTTTTACAACTACCCTTTCAAGTATTTTTGAGAGAAAAGGAAGGTTGGAGATTGGCCTATAATTAGCTAAGATAGCTGGGTCAAGTGATGGCTTTTTAAGTAATGGTTTAATTACTGCCACCTTAAAAGCCTGTGGTACATAGCCAACTAATAAAGATAGATTGATCATATTTAAGATTGAAGCATTAAATAATGGTAGGGCTTCCTTGAGCAGCCTGGTAGGAATGGGGTCTAATAGACATGTTGATGGTTTGGATGAAGTAACTAATGAAAATAACTCAGACAGAACAATCTGAGAGAAAGAGTCTAACCAAATACCGGCATCACTGAAAGCAGCCAAAGATAACGATACATCTTTGGGAGGTTTATGAGTAATTTTTTCTCTAATAGTTAAAATTTTATTAGCAAAGAAAGTCATGAAGTCATTACTAGTTAAAGTTAAAGGAATACTCGGCTCAATAGAGCTCTGACTCTTTGTCAGCCTGGCTACAGTGCTGAAAAGAAACCTGGGGTTGTTCTTATTTTCTTCAATTAGTGATGAGTAGTAAGATGTCCTAGCTTTACGGAGGGCTTTTTTATAGAGCAACAGACTCTTTTTCCAGGCTAAGTGAAGATCTTCTAAATTAGTGAGACGCCATTTCCTCTCCAACTTATGGGTTATCTGCTTTAAGCTGCGAGTTTGTGAGTTATACCACGGAGTCAGGCACTTCTGATTTAAAGCTCTCTTTTTCAGAGGAGCTACAGCATCCAAAGTTGTCTTCAATGAGGATGTAAACTATTGACGAGATACTCTATCTCACTTACAGAGTTTAGGTAGCTACTCTGCACTGTGTTGGTATATGGCATTAGAGAACATAAAGAAGGAATCATATCCTTAAACCTAGTTACAGCGCTTTCTGAAAGACTTCTAGTGTAATGAAACTTATTCCCCACTGCTGGGTAGTCCATCAGAGTAAATGTTATTAAGAAATGATCAGACAGAAGGGAGTTTTCAGGGAATACTGTTAAGTCTTCAATTTCCATACCATAAGTCAGAACAAGATCTAAGATATGATTAAAGTGGTGGGTGGACTCATTTACATTTTGAGCAAAGCCAATTGAGTCTAATAATAGATTAAATGCAGTGTTGAGGCTGTCATTCTCAGCATCTGTGTGGATGTTAAAATCGCCCACTATAATTATCTTATCTGAGCTAAGCACTAAGTCAGACAAAAGGTCTGAAAATTCACAGAGAAACTCACAGTAACGACCAGGTGGACGATAGATAATAACAAATAAAACTGGTTTTTGGGACTTCTAATTTGGATGGACAAGACTAAGAGTCAAGCTTTCAAATGAATTAAAGCTCTGTCTGGGTTTTTGATTAATTAATAAGCTGGAATGGAAGATTGCTGCTAATCCTCCGCCTTGGCCCGTGCTACGAGCATTCTGGCAGTTAGTGTGACTCGGGGGAGTTGACTCATTTAAACTAACATATTCATCCTGCTGTAACCAGGTTTCTGTAAGGCAGAATAAATCAATATGTTGATCAATTATTATATCATTTACTAACAGGGACTTAGGAGAGACCTAGTATTTAATAGACCACATTTAACTGTTTTAGTCTGTGGTGCAGTTGAAGGTGCTATATTTTTTCTTTTTGAATTTTTATGCTTAAATAGATTTTTGCTGGTTATTGGTGGTCTGGGAGCAGGCACCGTCTCTACGGGGATGGGGTAATGAGGGGATGGCAGGGGGAGAGAAGCTGCAGAGAGGTGTGTAAGACTACAACTCTGCTTCCTGGTCCCAACCCTGGATAGTCACGGTTTGGAGGATTTAAGAAAATTGGCCAGATTTCTAGAAATGAGAGCTGCTCCATCCAAAGTGGGATGGATGCCGTCTCTCCTAACAAGACCAGGTTTTCCCCAGAAGCTTTGCCAATTATCTATGAAGCCCACCTCATTTTTTGGACACCACTCAGCCAGCCAGCAATTCAAGGAGAACATGCAGCTAAACATGTCACTCCCGGTCCGATTGGGGAGGGGCCCAGAGAAAACTACAGAGTCCGACATTATTTTTGCAAAGTTACACACCGATTCAATGTTAATTTTAGTGACCTCCGATTGGCGTAACCGGGTGTCATTACTGCCGACGTGAATTACAATCTTACCAAATTTACACTTAGCCTTAGCCAGCAGTTTCAAATTTCCTTCAGTGTCGCCTGCTCTGGCCCTCCGAAGACAATTGACTATGGTTGCTGGTGTCGCTCATTTCACATTTCTCAAAACAGAGTCGACAGTAACCAGAGTTTGATCCTCGGCGGGTGTGTCGTCGAGTGGGGAAAAACGGTTAGAAATGTGAACGGGTTGGCGGTGTACACGGGGCTTCTGTTTAGAACTACGCTTCCTCCTCAGTCACCCAGTCGGCCTGCTTTCCCGGCTGCTCGGGATCTGCCAGAGGGAAACTAACGGCGGCTAAGCTACCGTGGTCCGCACTGACTACAGGGGCCTGGCTAGCTGTAGAATTTTCCACGGTGCGGAGCCAAGTCTCCAATTCACCCAGCCTGGCCTCCAAAGCTACGAATAAGCTACACTTATTACAAGTACCATTACTGCTAAAGGAGGCCGAGGAATAACTAAACAATTCACACCCAGAGCAGAAAAGTGCGGGAGAGACAGGAGAAGCCGCCATGCTAAACCGGCTAAGAGCTAGTAGCTGCGCTAAGCTAGTGGATTCCTAAAAACACACAAAGTGAATAATGTGTAAATAATTTAGAGGTGATTCAGCAGAGGGAGTGCTTTAGTTAAGGCACGTGAAGATTACACTGTGAAACAAATCGTTATCTAGTTAACTAGATCAATCTAACTGCGCAGATTAAACAGCTAACAGATACAGCAAAACACCGCTGTGCTCCGGAACAGGAAGTGATACAATACCGCAGTGAGAGCCAACCACCAGTAGAGGCAAGCAAGAGCCGTCAAAAGCTCGTTTTAAATACAACAAAATTTAAGATGGTGTTTTCCATATCCCTTTTGGCAAAGTGAAATTTCACATCTGCTTTTTCCAGAAAATCCTCCTCTGTGCCACTCAGCTAGGAAGTTGGATAACTGATGATGCAAGAGAATACATCCCCCCCCCCCCCCCCCCCCCATTTTGTCATCATTGTGTTGGCGTACAGCGTCAAACTTACAAATATTGCCACTGTCCAAATGCCTACAGATCTGACCGTATGTGCCTCTGACCCAGTTGTCATAACCTTTATTTAACCAGGTAGAGATCAAAACCTCTTTTACGAAGGTTGACCTGGCCAAGAAAGGCAGTAGCACATGTCATGACAGGTTCTGATGTTGTTAACTGTCTTCTGTGTCACAGCACCCACAAAGGAACATCTCCCAGCAGACCAGCTTAGATGGACCACTTCTGCATTCTCTGGCCGGGATGGTAAGGAGATGTGGCAGAATTACACCTTCTATCAGCGACTCTTGTTTGTGATGCTCTTTCATCTTGTCTTAAAGGGCGAACCAGAGACTCCTTCATCCAGAAGAGCCGCTGGCCCCGCCCATCATAGGCATGTGCGCACCATCCATGAAGTGCGGACCACGATCACACGGATCATTACAGACGTGTACTATGAAGACGGCAAAGAGGTGGACCGCAAAGTCACTGAGGTAACGCAGGTTTTCCATTCCATGGTCTTTGGCTTAGGAAATTTGCTGAATATAGTTTTGATTTCTGTTTTTGTTCCTTGAGTTGTTGGAGGTACAGTGTGTGCCGTTTCCTTATTATATCACCAGGAGACCGAGGAGCCAGTGGTGGAATGTCAGGTGTTAGACAACGACATCTCTCCGTGCCGCACAGGAAGCAGCTCCATGACCTCTGGCGACCTGGGCGACATTAGCTCTCTGTCATCAAAAGCCTCCAGCCTGCAGCACAGCTCTGGAGGAACCAGCAGCAGCACCGCCACTGTTAGGCCAAGCTTCCTCATACCCCCCAGCCGAGGGTCCAAATCGAGCAGGTACCCCCCCCCCCAAAAAAAAAAAACGGCCAATCAGTTTTTCTTTATAATGACAATGCCTTTATCAGTCCCTTTTAACATGTTCCTTTATGAATGATTCAATGATCCCTGCCTACTTCAGGTTAAGTTGCTCTCAGGCATTATTCTAAGGTCACCAGATGCCCCTCATTTCAGTATAAGTGGGGTGGCATTGGAATTTGAGGGTAACCCCAGATCAGTGCCTGTGCAACCTGACCGGCTCCGTTCGTCCCCTCTGTGTGTCTGCAGTCCCAGAAGGGGAGGCGCGCAGCAACAGAGGGGTCACAGGGGGCAAAAGGCAGGGTCAGTGGTCACAAAGGACAGAAGCTATGGCACCTTGGGTTCCAGGACTCTGGTTCCACTGAGTCCCAGAGGAAGAGCTAGAAGGGGCCGACCCCCGTCCCGCTCCTCTCCGTACAGGTGAGTCCTGGCTGAGGCTTACCTTGCACCAAACAATCTACGGAGGAGTCAGAAACAGTAACAGTACAGTAAACTGATTGAACGCACACAATCTGCAGTATCTCAGTAACACTTTGCTTTTCTGTTTTCACTCATCGTCTTGTGCTTCAAGTTCTCAATGAATGTCTGCATATTTTAAGACCATTGAAAAATGTACATGATGCAGGATTACATTATCTCGGTAATGTTTTCTGGTGCTGGAAATCTTGTGCTGTCATGATCAGAGTCTCTGTGCCGACCTTTTCTGGTCACGGGTAGGTCTTCTTGATGTCAGCCACTTCCTCTATCTGTCGATGGTACATCTCATTATTTCATCTATATATATATATATATATATATATATATATATATATATATATATATATATATATATATATATATATATATATATATATATATATATACGAGGTCTATTAGAAAAGTATCCGACCTTATTATTTTTTTCAAAAACCATATGGATTTGAATCACGTGTGATTACATCAGACATGCTTGAACCCTCGTGGGCATGCGAGAGTTTTTTCACGCCTATCGGTTACGTCATTCGCCTGTGGGCAGTCTTTGAGTGAGGAGTCGCCCACCCTCTCCTCGTTTTTTTCCATTGTTTAGGAATGGCTCAGAGACTGCTGCTTTGTTTCATCAAAATTTTTTCAAAACTCTAAGGCACAACTGAGTGGACACCATTCGATAAATTCAGCTGGTTTTCGGTAAAAATTTTAACGGCTGATGAGAGATTTCGGTCTAGTAGTGTCGCCGTAAGGATGGCCCATGGCGCCTGACGGCGATCTGTGCTTCGAGGCGGCAGCGTCTCGCCGTTTCAAGTTGAAAACCTCCACATTTCAGGCTCTGTTGACCCAGGAAGTTGTCAGAGAACTTTCAGAAGAAGTCGGCATGAGGAGTTTATTTGGACATTCCATTGTTAACGGACATTTTGTAATGAAAGAACGTGCGGGCAGAGTCGCATGTCGGGCCGGATCCGACCGCGGGGGGTCGCGACAGGAAAAACACCTCCGTTGGAAACCTTAACGGGCAAGTTGGAACATGCCCAAGCTGTTAAACAATTTCTCAGTTACTCACTTGTTGAAAGCCATCAAAAGCCGTCTGAATTTTACAAATGGTTTTCAACATGGAGGTGTTTTTCCTGTCGCGGCGCACACAGACGACTCGGCGAATTTGCGCGCACGTCTTTCATTAAAAAAATGTCCTTAAACAGTGGAATGTCCGCATAAAGTCCCCATGCCGGCCTCTTCTGAATCTTCTCTGTTCTCTCACGACGTCCTGGGTGAATTAAGCCTTAAATTAGGATGTTTTCAGGTCGAAACAGGCCGACGACGGCGCCTGGAAGCGTTGCAGGACGTCCCGCTCTGTGGGAAGTCCTTAAAGCGACAGAAATACCCCATAATCTCTCATCAGCCGTTAAACTTTTCACCGAAAACCAGCTTAATTTCTCGAATAGTATCCATTCGGATATTCCTCACAGGTCCAGAAAAAATTTTGATAAAGCAGCGCGCGCCGTCTCGAGCAGCGTGTGAAACAAAGGAATTCAGCCGAGAGGGCAGGACCACATCTCACTCAAGGCCTGCCCACAGGGAAATGACGTCATCGACGCGTGAAAAAACTCGCGCATGCGCACGAGGGTTCAAGCATGATTGGTGGAATCGCACGTCATTCAAATCCATATAGTTAAAAAAATAAATAAAAGGGTCGGTTTATTGTCTAATAGACCTCGTATATGTGTGTGTATGTATGTATATATATATATATATATATATATATATACACACACACATAGTGGGGTAAAAAAGTATTTAGTCAGTCCCTGATTGTGCAAGTTCTCCTACTTAGAAAGATGAGAGAGGTCTGTAATTTTAATCATAGGTACACGTCAACTATAAGAGACAAAAGGAGGAAAAAAAAAAAATCCAGGAAATCACATTGTAGCATTTTTAAAGAATTTATTTGTAAATTATGGTGGAAAATAAGTATTTGGTCACCCACAAACGAGCAAGATTTCTGACTCTCACAGCCCTGTAGCGTTTTTCCAGTCGAGAACCATAGCCTCGGATTTGGAGGTGCTGATTTTCATCCCGGACGCTTCACACTCGGCTGCAAACCGCTCCAGTGCACGCTGAAGGTCCTGATTTGACGAAGCCAACAGAACCACATCGTCCACAAACAGCAGAGAAGAGATTCTGTGGTTCCCAAACCGGACCCCCTCTACACCCTGACTGCACCTAGAAATTCTGTCCATTAAGGTAATGAACAGAACTAGTGACAAAGGGCAGCCCTGGCGGAGGCCAACATGCACTGGAAACAGGCTTGACTTACAACCAAGACAGTCCCACAACATCGATAGACTTAAGGTGCTCAGGGCGGATTTCATCCACCCCAGGAGCCTTGCCACCGAGGAGCTTTCTAACCACCTCAGTGACTTCGGTGATGGATGAGTCTACCTCTGAGTCCCCAGTCTCTGCTTCCTCTTCGGAAGACATGGCGATGGGATTGAGGAGATCCTCGAAGTATTCCTTCCACCTCCCGACAACATCCTCAGTCAGGGTCAACAGCTCCCCACCCGCACTGTAGACAGTGTTGGTGGAGAGCTGCTTCCACCTCCTGAGGTGTCGGGCGGTTTGCAAGAATTTCTTCGAGGTCGACCGATAGTCCTCCTCCATGGCCTCCCCGAACTCCTCCCAGACCCGAGTTTTTGTCTCTGTGACTGCACAGGCTGCAGCACGCTTGGCCTGCCGGTACCTATCAGCTGCCTCCGGAGTCCCACCTGCCAACAAAGACAAGTAGGACTCCTTCTTCAGCTTGACGGCATCCCTTACTTCCGGCGTCCACCACCAGGTTCAGGGATTGCTGCCGCGACAGGCACCAGAGACCCTGCGACCACAGCTACAAGCGGTTGCATCGACAATGGAGGTGGAGAACATGGTCCACTCGGACTCCATGTCTCCAGCCTCCTCTGGGATCTGGGAGAATCTCTCCCGGAGGTGGGAGTTGAAGACCTCGCTGACAAAGGGTTCCGCCAGTCGTTCCCAGCAGACCCTCACGTTACATTTGGGCCTGCCAGGTCTGACCGGCTTCCTCCCCTCCCAGCGGCTCCAACTCACCACCAGGTGGTGATCGGTCGACCGCTCAGCCCCTCTCTTCACCCAAGTGTCCAAGACACGTGGCTGAAGGTCAGATGATACAACTACAAAGTCGATCATCGACCTCCGGCTCAGGGTGTCCTGGTGCCATGTGCACTTATGGACACCTTTGTGCTCGAATGTGGTGTTCATGATGGACAAACTGTGGTTAGCACAGAAGTCCATCAACTGAACACCACTCGGGTTCAGATCGGGGAGGCCGTGCTTCCCGATCACCCCCCTCCAGGTCTCACTGTCACCGCCCACGTGGGCGTTGAAGTCCCCCAGAAGAACAATGGAGTCCCCTGTCGGAGCACTATGTAGTACCCCTCCCAGGCACTCCAAGAAGGTCGGGTACTCTGCACTGCCGCTCGGCCCGTAGGCAGAGACAACAGTGAGAGACCTGTCCCCAACCCAAAGGCGTAGGGACGCGACCCTCTCATTCACCGGGGTGAACTCCAACACATGGCGACTGAGCTGAGGAGCAATGAGCAGTGCTACCCCGCCCGCCACCTCTCCCGGTGGGCATCGCCAGAAAAGTGGAACGCCCACTAGGGTTGAGCCAGATACTTACTCCAGACGAGTATCCGGTATGGATAAAGCATTTTTGACGAGCACGAATATGATCCGAATAAAATTCATCAATATCTGTGCTTGTGCTGAAGGAAAATTCTCATTGGCTAACTGACTGTCTTCACGCTCTGTGATTGGCCAGTTACACACAGCACCGGCCCCTCCCTACTCAGTCTCTGCAGTTGCTCCAACCTGTGTCTCACTTTCGCAGAGATACACACACAGACATGAACTGATCTCTCTCTCTGTGCTTGGCTTGACTCCAGCTCACATTTGTGCTCTCTTCAGCACTCCTTGGGTTTTTTCAGCTTGTCTCTATTTTAGTATGATATTTATTTAAAGTTACTTGGTGAATGTACGCGGTGCATTTGACAAGACAGAGCTGAAAAGGGTTTGTGTCACGTCCGCCACTGCCTCCAGCCAGGTCGTGTTTTTTCCTTAATACCGTATGCTTGTGTGGCTGGTGATATAAAGTCAGTTCAGTTGGAAAACTTTGCTCATGGTGCTTTTGAGTAGAATGCAGTATTATTTCCCTGTTAGCCATCAATCACAAAGTTCACACAGATCATTAAAAAAATAAAGTCTTATGCCGCGTTCACACCGGGAGCGACGCGAGCGACTTCAGCCACAGGTTGCCATGTAATCCCTATGTAAGGACGTGTTTTGGCACCAAACCGCGCAGCGCGACGCGAGTGAAGCAATTTTGCGCGTTTGTGGTGCGATATTGCGTCGCGTCGCGTTGCCCTCCTCCCCAAGTTGAAAAATCTGAACTTTTTCATCTCGTCGTGCTGCGATGACCAATCAGGGACTGAATATGTAGTGACGTGGAGATGTCTGGAGTTTGACTGAGAATGTGAACATGTCCTGTATCTGGTAGCAGCCTGTGAGCAGGACTGATGTCTCTTTTGTCCTTTATTTCACAATTATGACAGATTTTTTGGAGCGAGCAGCAGCACCACAGCAGCGGGAGCGGAGTTTCTTTTTCTTTTCTTTTTTTTTTTTTTTTTTTTTTACGTGCGCGCGAGAGAGAATCATCCATGGAGATTATTTTACTTATTAACTACACAGATGTATAATAAAGCAAATGGTGACTGGTTTCTAAAGACAATTATGACAGAGTTTTTTTGGGAAAGAGTGAGGAGCAGCCCCACAGCAAGCCGCGGAGTTTCGTTCTTTTTTTTTTTTTTTTTTTTTTTTACGTGCGCGCGAGAAAATCGTCTGTGTGGAGAATATTTTATTAATTAACTACACAGATGTATAATAAAACAAATGGTGACTGGTTTCTAAACACAATTATGACAGTTTTTTGGGGGAGGAGTGATCTGCAGCAAGCAGCGGAGTTTCTTTTTTTTTTTTTTTATTGTTTACATGTGCGCGCGTGAACGGGACAGTTGGTCCTCAAACTGGGTCCTGCAGAGGCGGAAGGACCGCTGAAAGCGGCCGTCATCCAGACGCAGCTCTTGCAGCAAATAATGATACTCTCTGTATTGGGAGCTTCTCACAACAACTCGCTCCGTGTGAAAGGTCCGTCATGATGACCTGACGCCGAGTGGAATGGAAGCTCCTCCTGTTTGATGACACACCGGGGCGAATTTTCGCAGTGAAAGTCCACCCAAGCAGAGCGACACACCGGGCGAAGGAGGCGCGTCCGTCACCACGCGACCCCCGCGAATTTGTAGCGTCTGATTGCGCCCGGTGTGAACGCGGCATTACACAATATAGCTGAACACACAAAGTAGTCTGTATTAATATTTTTATTGTATATGGCTGCATGCAGTATCTGACACTTTCTCACTGCAGTTCATAAAATAAATATAAATATTACAAATTAAGCTTTGTATACTGTATATAGGATTTTTGTAGGCTTTGAATACAGTAGATATTTTAACTGTTACATAGTGCTCACATTCTTTCTCTCTTATACGAGTGATACAGAGGGTACTTCAGCTGACACTGAACCAGGCAATATCACTCACACTAGTGGTAGCACAAACCTTGCCCCCACTGAGACCAGTACTGCATCTGGTGATGGAGGTCCTCCTCCACCAAAAACCAAAAGGACCTCTGCAGTATGGGACTCTTTGACTGTTTATGAAAATTATCCCTCCAAAGCCATGTGTAATCTTTGCAAGTCCAAAATAAGCAGAGGTGGAGATCCAAAACATTACAATACAACATCTCTACATAACAATCTGTTCTTGATGTTCTTAGACAGCTCTTTGGTCTTGGCCATGGTGGATAGGTTGGAGTGTGATTGCATCAGACGCTCAAAGCGCTTTACAATTATGCCTCACATTCACCTCAATATTAGGGCGCTGCCATACAAGGCGCTCACTACACACCGGGAGCAATAGGGGATTAAAGGCCTTGCCTAAGGGCCCTTAGTGATTTTCCAGTCAGGCGGGGATTTGAACTCATGATCTTCTGGACTCAAGCCCAACTCCTTAATGAAAGGCTCATTAAAAGTCTGCTAACGAGTCTTTCATTGGATTCAGGTGTGTTGGAGCAGGGAGACAACTAAGAGTGTCAGAAATGTGGCTCTTGAGGACCAAACTTGGCCACCCCTGCACTAGACCATCACCTGTGAGTTGTTTTTTATACAGGTAACGAGTTCAAACAGGTGCAGTTAATACGGGTAAAGAGTGGAGAATAGGAGGGCTTCTTAAAGAAAAACTAACAGGTCTGTGAGAGCCAGAATTGTTGCTGGTTGGTCGGTGATCAGATACTTATTTAATGCAATAAAATGCAAATTATTTATTTAAAAATCATGCAATGTGGATTTTTTTAAGATTCTGTCTGTCACAATTGAAGTGTGCCTATAATATAAATTACAGACCTCAATTCTTTGTAGGTGGGAAAACCTGCAAAATCGACAGTGTATCAAATACTTGCCTCACTGTATATGGCAGTGGTTCATTGGTAAGGTCCTTAATACAGCCAAAGGTTCTCCAATTAACCCAGAATTATGCCAAGTATTGTCTGCACTGGCAGCAGCGTAGGGCTTGAACAGCAAAAATGAGCAGGTGAGTGAGATATAAAGCAGTAAGCAGTTATTTTCTGATCAGTTAACAGCATCCTTCAACATACTTTGATACAATATGGAAATTTGGACCATGGTCATGTTTAAGATGGTCATAGGACACATAAATTATAGGTTTAGTCTGACAGCCATCACATTTAATGCTTCTTACTGCTGTAAACATTGAGTTGTAGCTGACTTTATGTTGGGCTAATTGCAGTGACTGAACATCTTGGCTCTCTGTCTCTAAGGGGAGGTGGTAGTGGTTCACTGCAGAGGGTCATTATCCATGACCAGCCACAGTCCTCCTCAGAGGATGAACCCTACAGCTGCATGCATCCTTCACCCATCCCAGGCAGCCCCACAGATCCTGAGCTCCCCTGTCACAGTGACTCTCTGAGGTCATCACTAGAGGAGGAGATCTCACCTGGAAGCAGTTTCATTGGTCTGCGAGTGGTGGCCAAGTGGTCCTCCAATGGCTACTTCTACTCAGGCCGCATTATGAAGGATGCCGGTGAAGGAAGATTTCGCCTACGATTTGATGATGGCTATGAGTGTGAGGTAGCAGGGAAGGATATCCTGCTGTGTGATCCCATTCCCCTCGAAACGGAGGTCACTGCTCTACTGGAGGATGAATATTTCAGCATCGGTAAGAAAATATGGCATTGCTGTTTTTTGTTCAGTAGAGTGGTTGTTGTTTAAGATATATAACCATTTCATATACCATATCTTCTGGAGTATAAGTTTTACCTGTTTTAAAAAATGTGTCTTGAAGAGGAAAAACCTGTATATAAGTTGCACTGGAGTAGCAGTTATACTTTTTTCTGTATTATCAGCTCTTTAATTTGTTATTTTTGTTATTGTTGTAGGGTACTTTTTTATTATTGGCATTTACTCATATTAGTTTATTTTGCTTAAAGGTTTTTGCTTTAGTTCCTGGGAAAATCCTATGTAAATTGTCGTCATAATAATTATTCTTAATATCAAATGTGTGAATTTTCAGTATATAAGTTCCACTGGAGTAGAAGTTGGAGGACCTCGCAAATTAGCAAAAAAGCGAACAAAAAAAAAAACACCCTTTACTTAAGAAAATAGTAGATTGCAATCCTGTGTTGGTCTGTAGGTTTAAGCCCTGGTCCCACCGAATAATGAAGAATGAATGAGCCACCTAGCATGTCTTTTTTGGAACGAGACCAGTTATTCAACAATCGTAGGAGAATAGTGGCTCTAAGAGGCTCTTAGAGACTCATCTCTGAGCGTGGCGTTAATTTCAAGAAGTTCAAAATTTAGGAACAACAGCGTGGGGCCGTTTGTGTACGAGGATTTTAGAGGCATGTTTGTGGTAAGGCTGTTAAAAGCCCATTATCTGAGCACCTGGTATCTACAAGGACAGCACAGGCTATTTTGGACAGGCTCAGCCCTCTTGCGCACTACAATCCCACCTGCTTTGTTCGCTGAAGGCTGTATATAAAATAATTATTTTGTAGCGGATTAATAATTTTCTGTCAGACCTTGGATGTTGAAAACGCCTCTAATCGCTTTTGGAATCACAGAGGACATTTGGAGCTTTTTTCCCTCTGTCTCATGCACAGAGGTGGAGAACATATTTGGAACAGCCTAAAAGGTAATTATTTGTAATGTTTTAATAGCTTGGTAAAACAGTTGCATGTTCATTCCTTCTTTATAAGCAGCTGTAAAAGTATGTTTATGATAGATTCAACATCTTGTGATCATGGCTCAGATGAGGCATGCTCTGTGTGAGCTGACGCAATGACTCACGCTCATGACAAGCATTAATGCTGAATGCAAGCTCCCAAAAGAGGTATTTTACAGACTTTAATGGACAAACGCAAAGTTAAAAGTTGGATCACGGTGTCAAAGTGACTGTAAAGCCGCGGAAGAAATAAAGCCAGCCAGAAGAAGCGCAGAGGTGACTGCCCTGGAACCCGTGGTTCGGTTCTAGCTAGTCTGGTGCATTTAATGACTCTAGAACACAGATGAACAGCAGCCTGGCACACACTGGCCGGACTGTGTGACAAGATCTTGAATGGATGCTGTGAAATGAAAATCCACACTTTAAAGGGACCAGGTATGGGAGGGCTGGAGGTTTGGACCAAACCCATGCCTAAATGTGCACCAACGTTGTGTTACAACGGTGCTACATGGATCATATGTGGCCACACGAGCCATTCGAGGCTGGACGGGGTTCAAATAAGTCAGTCGTAGCTCATTAGAGGCTGATACCTGGCACATGTGAGGTACAGAGAGGCACATAGAGGCGCCTTAGTAGCAAATACATGATAGCTTAAAACGTGTCTCATTTTTCATATAAGCACTGACACACCCATACGTGTCTCATTATTCATGGATTATTATTTGGTGGGACCAAGGCTTTAGGGTTTTACAACTAGTCATGTTAAAATATTTCCCATCACGCCTCAGAGTTCAGACCACCTTTGAGGATTGCTTTTTTTTTTTTTTTTTTTTTAAGAAATCCTTTAAAAATGGACTATTAAAATTAACAGTTGACTCGTAAATTTTCTTTCTAAGCCACCATATACTCAAAATGGCAACAGAATAGTACTAGCAAAGTACCATACTTTTTAAATGGTTGACACATTTTCAAATGTGATTACTTTTCACTGGCTTCATTGCTAACAATGTTTTCAGTCTCTGAGTCCAGAACCAGTTGGAAAGGTGTGCTTTCTTTTCTTTTCAGTGTTAGAATTAGAACTACACCATCGGTCAAAGCCAGAACATGTAAAATCACATTGTCAGGGTTTCACATTTCCGACAGTTCTGGAACTAACCATGTCCACCAAATGTGTCTGTAAGGAAACATAGCTGAATCAATGCTTAAAAATAGTGATATTTCATAAAATTGAAAATTTAAAAGTTTTTTCATTAAAAAATAAATTTTAATTTAAAAGTGCAACTGCGAAGTCACTACTTGTTTTTCCCCAGTACATTATTGGTAACATTTGGGCAGTTGAAAAAAATGTATGTATAGAATCTTATTTTGAATTTTTCTGAAATAAATTATTGAATCAACTTATGTTTTATTGTTGTATGACCTAAATGTGTTTTACTGCACAGAAGACATTTTTGAGTTCTCTGTACTTGAAGCTATGGTCCAGCTTTACCAAACGCAAATGTCACAAAGACTCTTCTTTTATTTATGGCGATGATGTTTGTTGTCTTGTGTGTGTAGGTGTTGTGAAGGGCCATAAAACGGAGGGCCAGGAGCTGTTCTACAACATTGAGAGGGACGGCCAGCGGCAGTGGTACAACAGGACCTCGGTCATCTTGTCTCTGGAGCAGGGAAACAGGCTGAGAGAGCAGCACAGCCTTGGCCCCTATGAACCCTCCACACCGCTGGCCAAGGCCTCCGACATTAGCCTGGGTAAGAGACCCAGGCTGTCACACCTGTGGGACTGTTGTTGGGGTGTTTAAGTTTTTTTTGTCAAGTTTGCATTTGATCCATTTATTAATTTCCCAAAGGGTATAACTCACTCGTCTCTCTCTTGACAGACAGACATACAATAGCTGGATATCTGTGTCATCAAAAGTATTGTAACAAAAAAAAACTAAAGATTTATTCATCAAACCTGCAGGTCTGCATCTGGGCTGAATGATTGATCTGGGTGTGGTCGTTCCAAAATCCTTGTTTTAACTCGTGTCATAGTCTCTCAGTCTGAAGCTGAAGACAGTCTGCGATTTATCAGTACGGCCATGGGTGCTCAGTTTGTGGTTGACACTGTTGTTGATATAGCGATGTTGTTCACCACAGATAACTTGGTAGAGGGGAAGCGGCGGCGCAGAGTAGCCTCCAGCGGTCCAAACACTCCCACTCGCAGCTCGTCCAGCAGCCCACGAACCCCGGGACCCTCTGGCAAGAGGAAGCTGGTGACCTTGGAGGACGAAAGGACACCGTCCAAGAGAGGACGCCGGGGGCTTGGTGCCAGAGTCGGTATGATGACCCGCTCACCAAAACCATGAGTGCATCTGAATGGAGAGAGATCTTGTTTTTTAAAGCCATGATTTTAGATTTTTCTGTCTATATGCATGAATTGACAGATCTGTAGTTGTGAAGCATGTCTGCCCTCTGTGATTTAACCTTTTTGCTTCATTAAGTCCTAATAGGGTTTAACCACAGTGACACCTTGAATGACATTGATATTTTTTTTAGCAAATATGAATGGATATTAAATATTTAAGGTTTTAATTGATGTAGTTTTCAGTGTGTGGTCACGTTGATGTGATTGGAATTTGTTTTAATTATTATTTCATATTTTTAAAGGGTGTTCTTTTTAGATTTTACTTCTTACTGGTACTTTGGACATGTGATAACTCTAAATTAAACAATCTTGTATGAAGAAATGATTGTTTTAGATTGTTGCATTCATGTCTGATGTGAGATCAGTAATATGTGATTTTTGCACTGAGCATGAATGAGAGAAACTGATCGTCACTTGGACTGTATCTGTCCTCTGCTGCTGTTGGCCGGCTGCTGCTGGTGAGGTTGACTGGGTAACTACTGATCTGCAGTCAGTATTATCACTGTGTGTGTGTTGTGTGTTAGGGCTGCACGATTTAATGAAAAGGTCATAATGCAGTTATTGTGGGGAAACACTGTGATGCAGTAAATGTACACTGCTGTAGTTCTCTTACCCTAGTTATCAAAGCTTAATCAGCAAAATCACTGCAGTTTATTTTAAAACATTTATTAAGCAACTACTAAAAAGAATAATGGTATTTTGGCTTGACGCTCCATGCAGCAGTTTCACTTTGCATATCTGGGTTTCTGTGGCATTTTGGAAGAGTAGTAATCCTAGAATATCGAGTTGGGTTGGTTATTTAATAATCTGTGCTAACGAATAAAGCATTTTGGGGGTACTTCAGTTACATTTGTCAGAAGTCTAAAAAGAGTTGGATAATAACAGTGAGCTCAGTCAAGCCATTAATTTGCAGTTATTTAAGATGAAACCTTAAATACCTGAAACTGTAAAAGGTGCATAAAAGTAATTTCTTTGTTTTGTTAGGTGTTGGATGTGTACAGCCAAAATGTTGGTGGGTGTGTTAGTCCATTATAAGGTTTTGTACATAACTTAAACGGTAAATGCTATCATGTTGTTCACCAAATTAAAGAGCAGATGATAATTATGTAATGTATGTAATGTAATAAGTACTTCGACACACCACATAAGTCAAAACGGCAACTTTGTTTTGCCTGTGTAATATTACATGGTCATTTCTGCCACCTAGTGGATGCAGGGTCCACCTTCATCTGGCAGTCGGCTAGAAAGTTACGCTAGCAGTTTCAGGGACAAACATGATGTCCACTATGTGGCCAATTAAGGGATGAAATGCACAACAGGAAAATAAAATTTGAATTAAAGAATGGATAGAATGTGTTGTTGAGGATAAAACTACAACTTTTCATAAGTACTGCAGCTTAGTAATGGGATACTGCTTTTCAGTGTTGCAGAATGCTGCCATCTGCTGGATGTTTCAGGAATGTGCCCCATATCAAATTTGGATTTTTATACTGAAAGGCTTTGTGAATGTAGGATCTACAACCCCTGGCAATAATTATGGAATCACCGGCCTCGGAGGATGTTCATTCAGTTGTTTAATTTTGTAGAAAAAAAGCAGGTCACAGACTTGACACAAAACTAAAGTAATTTCAAATGGCAACTTTCTGGCTTTAAGAAACACTATAAGAAATCAAGAAAAATAATTGTGGCAGTCAGTAACGGTTACTTTTTAGACCAAGCAGAGGGGGAAAAAAAAATGGACTCACTCAATTCTGAGGAATAAATTATGGAATCACCCTGTAAATTTTCATCCCCAAAACTAACACCTGCATCAAATCAGATCTGCTCGTTAGTCTGCATCTAAAAAGTTGCACCAAGTGGACTGACATGAATCATGGCTCCAACACGAGAGATGTCAATTGAAACAAAGGAGAGGATTATCAAACTCTTAAAAGAGGGTAACTCGTCACGTCAATGTTGCAAAAGATGTTGGTTTTTCACCGTCAGCTGTGTCGAAACTCGGGACCAAATACACTCAACAAAAATATGAACGCAACACTTTTGGTTTTGCTCCCATTTTGTATGAGATGAACTCAAAGATCTAAAACTTTTTCCACATACACAATATCACCATTTCCCTCAAATATTGTTCACAAACCAGTCTAAATCTGTGATAGTGAGCACTTCCTTTGCTGAGATAATCCATCCCACCTCACAGGTGTGCCATACCAAGATGCTGATTAGACACCATGATTAGTGCACAGGTGTGCCTTAGACTGCCCACAATAAAAGGCCACTCTGAAAGGTGCAGTTTTATCACACAGCACAATGCCACAGATGTCGCAAGATTTGAGGGAGTGTGCAATTGGCATGCTGACAGCAGGAATGTCAACCAGAGCTGTTGCTCGTGTATTGAATGTTCATTTCTCTACCATAAGCCGTCTCCAAAGGCGTTTCAGAGAATTTGGCAGTACATCCAACCAGCCTCACAACCGCAGACCACGTGTAACCACACCAGCCCAGGACCTCCACATCCAGCATGTTCACCTCCAAGATCGTCTGAGACCAGCCACTCGGACAGCTGCTGAAACAATCGGTTTGCATAACCAAAGAATTTCTGCACAAACTGTCAGAAACCGTCTCAGGGAAGCTCATCTGCATGCTCGTCGTCCTCATCGGGGTCTCGACCTGACTCCAGTTCGTCGTCGTAACTGACTTGAGTGGGCAAATGCTCACATTCGCTGGCGTTTGGCACGTTGGAGAGGTGTTCTCTTTACGGATGAATCCCGGTTCACACTGTCCAGGGCAGATGGCAGACAGCGTGTGTGGCGTCGTGTGGGTGAGCGGTTTTCTGATGTCAATGTTGTGGATCGAGTGGCCCATGGTGGCGGTGGGGTTATGGTATGGGCAGGCGTCTGTTATGGATGAAGAACACAGGTGCATTTTATTGATGGCATTTTGAATGCACAGAGATACCGTGACGAGATCCTGAGGCCCATTGTTGTGCCATACATCCAAGAACATCACCTCATATTGCAGCAGGATAATGCACGGCCCCATGTTGCAAGGATCTGTACACAATTCTTGGAAGCTGAAAATGTCCCAGTTCTTGCATGGCCGGCATACTCACCGGACATATCACCCATTGAGCATGTTTGGGATGCTCTGGACCGGCGTATACGACAGCGTGTAACAGTTCCTGCCAATATCTAGCAACTTTGCACAGACATTGAAGAGGAGTGGACCAACATTCCACAGGCCACAATTGACAACCTGATCAACTCTATGCGAAGGAGATGTGTTGCACTGCATGAGGCAAATGGTGGTCACACCAGATACTGACTGGTATCCCCCCCCAATAAAACAAAACTGCACCTTTCAGAGTGGCCTTTTATTGTGGACAGTCTAAGGCACACCTGTGCACTAATCATGGTGTCTAATCAGCATCTTGGTATGGCACACCTGTGAGGTGGGATGGATTATCTCAGCAAAGGAGAAGTGCTCACTATCACAGATTTAGACTGGTTTGTGAACAATATTTGAGGGAAATGGTGATATTGTGTATGTGGAAAAAGTTTTAGATCTTTGAGTTCATCTCATATAAATGGGAGCAAAACCAAAAGTGTTGTGTTTATATTTTTGTTGAGTGTACAAACAACATGGGAAGGTTGTTAAAGGCAAACATACTGGTAGACCAAGGAAGACATCAAAGCGTCAAGACAGAAAACTTAAAGCAATATGTCTCAAAAATCGAAAATGCACAACAAAACAAATGAGGAACGAATGGGAGGAAACTGGAGTCAACGTCTGTGACCGAACTGTAAGAAACCGCCTAAAGGAAATGGAATTTACATACAGAAAAGCTAAACGAAAGCCATCATTAACACCTAAACAGAAAAAAACAAGGTTACAATGGGCTAAGGAAAAGCAATTGTGGACTGTGGATGACTGGATGAAAGTCACATTCAGTGATGAATCTCGAATCTGCATTGGGCAAGGTGATGATGCTGGAACTTTTGTTTGGTGCCGTTCCAATGAGATTTCTAAAGATGACTGCCTGAAGAGAACATGTTAATTTCCACAGTCATTGACGATATGGGGCTGCATGTCAGGTAAAGGCACTGGGGAGATGGCTGTCATTACATCATCAATAAATGCACAAGTTTACGTTGATATTTTGGACACTTTTCTTATCCCATCAATTGAAAGGTTGTTTGGGGATGATGAAATCATTTTTCAAGATGATAATGCATCTTGCCGTAGAGCAAAAACTGTGAAAACATTCCTTGCAAAAAGACACATGGGGTCAGTGTCATGGCCTGCAAATAGTCCGGATCTTAATCCAATTGAAAGTCTTTGGTGGAAGTTGAAGAAAATGGTCCATGACAAGGCTCCAACCTGCAAAGCTGATCTGGCAACAGCAATCAGAGAAAGTTGGAGCCAGATTGATGAAGAGTACTGTTTGTCACTCATTAAGTCCATGCTTCAGAGACTGCAAGCTGTTATAAAAGCCAGAGGCGGTGCAACAAAATACTAGTGATGTGTTGGAGCGTTCTTTTTTCATGATTCCATAATTTTTTCCTCAGAATTGAGTGATTCCATATTTTTTTTCCCTCTGCTTGGTCTAAAAAAGTAACCGTTACTGACTGCCACAATTTTTTTTTCCTGATTTCTTATAGTGTTTCTTAAAGCCAGAAAGTTGCCATTTGAAATGACTTTAGTTTGTGTCATGTCTGTGATCTGCTTTTTTTCTACAAAATTAAACAACTGAATGAACATCCTCCGAGGCCGGTGATTCCATCATTTTTGCCAGGGGTTGTATTTGCAGTAGTGCATATGTTGTTTGTGTGTAATATGGCACAATTAATGTTTTTTTTATTATTTTAAAACCTGCTCATTTAAAGTTAAAACCTGAAAAATTCCATGATTCATTTAATTTAAATCTGAACTCAATGTAAAGACGTAGGAGCATTTATTAATCGATGTTTCTGATTTTTCTCTGCTGCTCCTGTTACTACCTAAGAAATAGACATTTGTAATGAGTTCACACAAATATTTTATTTACAGTAGAGCAGATAAGCTCATACAGAGACAGTATAGTGCATTTTTATGAGTAAAGTATGAACCTTTGACAAAATAATCTACACAACCAAAGTTTTTTTTTTTTTTTTTTTCCTCTCTATGTCGAGGCATTTTTGCATCTGAGCTGAGGCGACCCTGAGTAGTCATTGACCTTGGTTTCAGTAGTTTGACATTTGTTACCATATCAGTTATCCTTATAAACACATATCTCTTATGCAATTGTATTTTGTCTTCATGAAGATAGACCCAGGACCAAAACTATAATCCTTAACCCTGAAGGTGCTTTGTAATAAAGATTAAGGTCAAAATTTCATCTGAATTCTATGGTTTTTGTTTACAGCTTATTAATATCTTGTATCCTCAAGGCTATTACCACAGTGGGAGGAATCTCTGAATTTTCAAATGTGCACTAGGTTATAATTACTTCAAGGGCTCAAGATCTGCATGTTGTCATGGATTTAAAAGAAAAACAAATATTTCTAATAACACCCGCAGACAGTTGCAGATCTTTTGCCTCGAGTGCAATTACATCCCTGTGTTAAGTAGTTCAGTGTCTTCTAATTCCAAAACAGGCTTTCAAAACGTTCTCATCTATCTACTTTCTTGATGTCTGTTGTTCTTGGCATTACTGTGTGAAGATCTGGTCTGAACTGTCAAAATTCTTGCAACCCTGTGAGATTCTTGACTGGTAGCAAAGGACTACTTAGCCTCGCTGGGCACTGCAAGGATTCTTCTGTTTCTGCTCGGCACAGACCACAGTTTCCAGATAGTGGAGCAACACCGCTTGGATTGGTTTGAGGTAGAAGGGTTGCAGGAACATTGAACACATGGTGTTTTGACACGACCGTATCGACATCTAAATGTCCAAAGCTAAAGTATGCGAGACTTTCAACCTGTCACTGTAGGTCCAAAGAGCAAATATGGAAGAGCTATCTGAAACACATGGGGATTATCAAGTCATGCACAATAGCATACTTTTTTTTTAATTCACAAAGGTACTATCAGCAAAATAGCAAATGGAGTTAAATGATCTGTAACAAATACATGCAGTTTTAAGGTGTCTGTTGTACCCAGATACAAATGATGTTCTTCAGAGAGCATATAAAGATCTATGTTTGAAAGGGTTTGTGAAGGCATGTGTGATTATGAGAAAGATGGAGACAAAATATGGAAAAAGTGACGCTGAGGTCAGTAACCTTTCAGTGCCATCAAAGATCAGATATAAAGTGCCTCCAAATCTTAGATGAAACTGTGGGATAGAAAGGTTTCATGTATAAAATGCACAATTATTTGCTCCACTATTGCACACTTTTGCATGTTTAACACAGAAGGCCGTGTGCTAACTAGCCGCTGTGTTAATGAGCACTGTAAATGTCTGCGATTTCCACACAGAATCACAAATGATTAGATAGGACTTTATTAATCCCTTGGAAAGACTCCCTCAAGGAAATTGAGGTTCCAGCAGCATTGTATAGCAGCAAACAGGGTAAGAAGCACACAGAGTATCAAAAGTAAAGGTAAAAAGCAATTTACAAATGTAAATACCAGAAATACTGCTTGTGTCTAGATGTGTCTTTATGCATACGTATCTCAGGTGAACTCAACGTTTGAGCTATCTTTACAGAAGGTCACCCATGAACCATGTTTGTACTCTTGCAAAACTTGTTTGAACATGGACAAGGTTGCATAGCACTAAATGATAAATGGACTGCATTTATGTAGCATGTTACAATCTATCTCAGAAGCTCAAACTGCTTTACAATGATGCCTCTCATTCACTGATGTCAGGGTGCTACCATGCAAGACGCTCACGACACACCGGGAGCAATTTGGGGATTAAGGACCTTGCCCAAAGGTCCGTAGTGATTGTCTGGCCAGACTGGGATTTGAACCCAGGATCCTCTGGTCTGACATCCACTGTTTAACCAGTAGACTATCACCTCCCTCTTGGCTTTCAATAAATTCTTTTGTAAGACTTCAGCAGTGATTACATTGTATTGCTGAGTCATGCTTTTTATTTTATTTTTTTTTATTATTATTCAACCAGGATTGTAGTTTTTGGAAATCCACCTAAAGGCATCAGATTATAAAAATGTCAGTTACTCATGGGTAAACGTTTTTGACTGAATACAAAAATCATTGATTTTCATTGTTTTCGAGCAAAACGTCTTCACAATATGATACAGGACCATGGGGTTGCAAAAAAAAGTTGTATCCTTAGTGTGTATAGAACAGAAAGGGCAGCGGTTCTTCTCAGGCAGGAAACTCTGCTTCCGGATATTTATTAGACGTCATCAAACATGCATAAAATACAAGATCTGAGGGTGGGGAAAATAGCTTTTTAATAAGGCGGTAAAGGCATAAAACGGCAGGGCACAGTGCTTGAACAGGATTTATTTTTAAAATTTAAATCGTGCAGCCCTGGTGTTGGTCCACAGGTGGAGGGAACATTGCAAAGATGTGTATTGCTATCTTTTTCTTTTTTTTTTTTAAATTCACAGGTGTAATTTTTCCTAACTTTAATTTTTATCATAGTATGTTATTGATGTTTAAATACCGTTCACTTTTAAAAGGTATTCAGGCATCATAATGCTGTCTCCACAATGGGGGAGGGAGCACCACCACAAAATGTATTCACGACAAGATTCTCTTCATGTTGTTACTGTGTACTTTTTTCTTGAGTACTACATCAGCAATCAGCAGTGCACACGGTACCATTCCTGAGTCTCAACAGTCACACTTGGAAAAATGGGCTGTAATGACCTACTTTCCAGTTAATAGTTTTGTGACTTCCTCAAGTATATCTCAAAGTATAGATTTACGTATTGCAGAGCAGGTCTCTGTGGCGTAAGAGTTGGTTGACCAATATGTAAACCGGGGATTGATTTGAGATCTGTGTTTCAAGCTTACCTGTCTTTGTCCACTCAGCTGTAGATGGGTACTGGCCTTGGCTAGGGAATTAACCTGCGATGGACTGGCGTCCTGTCTGTGAGGAGGTGTAGACCATCATATGCTTCACATGGCTGTACCCAGGGATTAGCACCAGCACGAAGAGCCTCAGGGCTGAACTAGGACTGAGTTTGTCTTTGTTCTTTTTACAGACCTGTCCCAAAATTTTCAGCAAGATTTGTGAAAATCCATTTACTCGTAAAATGACTGACTTATACATTGTTACGATTAAATAAAGCACATTAGTGTAAATAGTTGGACACTAACGATTTTTGTAACTTCACCTCTGGACACCACAGTGAGTGTGAAATGAAACAATCAAGATGTGCTTTCAGATTTAATTCAGATGGTTCAGATGACCATTTTGGAATCCCTTACCAAAAAATAGTACTGATAAGTATATAAAAAGTAAACTGGAAGTATACTTGAAACATACTTGCATGTACTACTTTTTGATAAGGATTACAGCCATTTTTATGCATAGTTCCTCCATTTCAAAGGCTGTAAGTAATGGACAAATACATCATGCAATAAGTATATCATACTGTATGATTAATACAACATCAAGTACGGGTGCTATGACAAAGTCGCCAGAGTCTTTCTAACATGGCAACACTGTCAAATCCGACTGATATGTCGACACTTTGCAGAAGCTGCCTGCACCCTTGAAACAAGTTCATCCTGGAAGAGGCACAATTCTTCAGTATAACGATGCGCATCCACATGAGTCTGCAAACGCAGGATGCCTTGCAGCGGCGCATATTTGACAAGATCTCATCACACATACCTCACAGTCATGAGCTCGCCCCGTCTGACTTTTTCCTTGTACCCATTCTGAAAGAACACCTGAAGGGACACCGTTGTATTAATGATGCAGAGGTGCAAGCAGCTGCGCGTCGCTGGTGCAGGGAGAGGACGGACACTCCATTTCTTTACCACTGGGTACAGAAACGTGTCCCCGTTGGCAAGGGAATATGACTACTTGGAAAAATGAAACACTGCCAGATAGACAACATTACAAGCTTTAAGCCGAATATGCGACTTACATGAGTATCTTATTGAAACAATCACATAGGAGACAGAACTCTTCAACCGGCCCTCGGGAGATTCTGTGGATATGACTGCAGGAAGTCAGGAGAGTGGAACTTTTCCCTGCTGGATCACTGCTCTGTAAGGGTGATGGGGGAAGCTGGCGCCTGTCCCAGTGGTTCTTGGGTGAGGGCAGGGTTTCACCCTGGACAAGACGCCAGTCTATTGCAGGGAGAAACCTATCATTAAAACAAAAAATATCCCAAACTGTATTACATCATCATTCAAGTTGTATTTCTTGCTCACGTTAAGGCACTGTAAACCTTTGCTGTAATTGTGCACAGAAAAAACAATAATAGTTCTGGGTGCACTAGAGCACTTTTAAATGAGACTGTACAGAAGAATCATTCTTTCACTTTATCACAATATGAAAAGAATCTTGTTGCACTGACAAACTGCAGCTTGTCTTTTTCATACTGTTGCTGATGTTTCTGTTTTAACGTGTGTGTTGTCCTGTGCTCAGCTCAGCGGGCTGGGGTCTGTAACACATCTGGAAGCGGTGCAGACATCCCGGGTCCATCATGTGACTTTGCTGACATCACGGCCCGCTGAGCAGAACACGTCCCTCTTCATGGGCTTTGCCTTCATGCTGACGGCGTCGTCTGAGATTGACCGTCTGACCAACATACTCGCTGAGAACGAGGAGTATGGTAAGCATGATCAGACAAAAAAAACAAGTATTAGGGTCAATGTGTGTTCTGACATTGACGTTTTTATTTCTTCAGTGCTGGAAATGATTGTAAAAAAGAGCACGATACAAGCAAAAGCACCCACTGAATCCCTAAGGAATAACACAAGGTATTACCAGTGCATTTTACTCAAGTATGGGAAGGAAACGTATTTATTGCTCAAAAGTTGTTTGCCTTTTTGCTGCTCTTTGGTTACTTGAGGTTACCTTAGTACAGGGGTGGCCAAGTTCGGTCCTCGAGAGCCACCTTCCTGACACTCTTAGTTGTCTCCCTGCTCCAACACACCTGAATCCAATGAAAGACTCGTTAAAAGTCTGCTAACGAGTCTTTCATTGGATTCAGGTGTGTTGGAGCAGGGAGACAACTAAGAGTGTCAGGAAGGTGGCTCTCGAGGACCGAACTTGGCCACCCCTGCCTTAGTAGATCCAGTGCCGATGTGCTTTCAGATTTCACGTTTTACACTCATGCAGCTCCACTTTGACATAGACAGTCCCCGGTGTTTCCAAGTGGTCAAGTACTAATCAGGACCGACTCAACTTCCCTTCTGAGATCTGACAGAATGACGTGTTCGCAAAACAACCCAAGTACATCTCTGCAAAATTTCACTGAAAGGAAAAAGCACACAAAGGATCAGGCAGTGTTGATTATAGCAGCTGTTGCCTGAAGTACACGTAGTTAGAACACGTGATCATGATCACGCCTCAAATAAAAATGCAGGGTTTATTGTGAACTGTTGTCTTTGTGTACCCCACAGACAAGATACTCTGAAATTTTTAAAAAAAAAAGGGCATACAAAGATTTTTGTGCAAAAGTGAATGAACACACAGTTTGTGTCCCAAATAATGAGTAACATAACACTGTGAAGGTCAGATGAAATGTTTTGTCTCATACCGGATTATTTCAGTAACAAGCAAGATACATAACTCATATATCTGCTTAAAGCTTGGAATGGTCTCTATGGGGCAGTGTCGTTACATTTACACCCATAACAGACGAGTCTCTTCTCTCTGCACCAGAGATGCACAGCTGTTTGCACTTCTATATCATTTGTCTAACGGTGTCCCTTCAGGTCAGCTTGGAAAAAATGAAAAAGTCGGAGGGCACAAGATCCTAATAGATGATTTCCAAGTTGACCCTGGAGTGGCGCCTATGCGCATGCATGATGACGTGACAACTCTTTCCGGTTTGTTCAACAACAACTGTCAAGAAACTTTCTTGTCACTGTTTGGAGTTGTGTGTAGGTAGAAATAGCCTTTGAATGCTTGAATAATGATGTCATTCGCACAAAGAAATCAAATAAAAGTGAAAACATGTTCATTGCTGCCAGAATGTTGGTATTTTAGTTGTTGAACTTTCTTAGCAACGAATGTAAAGCCCCGTCACCGGCACTAACGAAGGACACCAAAGCCAAAACAAAACAAGAAATCTGGACTTACGTTGACTTTCAGAGACATCGTCTAACCGGCGTCCAGCTTTGATCAGTCAGCCGCTCCGTGAGGCATCGTAACAAGCTGTTGTTTCTAATGACGCCAGACACGTGAGCGAGAGGCTCCCTAACCAGAAGTCTCAGTTTCAAGATGGCGGCGCAACTTGATAATGGTCCATTGTACAGCAGGTTGAGCCACTGCAATGCATCCTGTGTTTGTTGGCTTGTGTGTTGATGAGCATTGTCATGCTGAAGAATTGTGTCTTTACCAGGAAGAGCCCACTTCAAATGTGCACGCAGCTTTTGCCAAGTGTCCACAGATTGTCAGAGTTGACAGTGTTCACTTTATTTTATTTATATAGGGCAGAGTAAACTCTACCCCTACCAACCCCTTTTTTGCTGTGTTCCAAAAATTCTGTGAGCACTATGCTGTCCCAGTTTCCAAAAAAGTGGTCGACTTTTATTACTGAAGGGACATCATCAAATTTTTTTTAGGCAAGATGAGTCTTTATGCCTGTTACCCTCGTTTTCTGGGTCACAGTGATGTACCCAGGACTCATCACCAGAGACAGTCCTGGAATGGCTCCCAGACAACAAGACAACATAAACCCATTTTCACCAAAAAACAACAACAAAAAAAGCAAGAGACCTGAGATTTTAATTGGTATTGAATGAAGTACTGTGAAGTACTATCACATGATGTGATGGTGCAGTTTATGTACATTTGACTGACAGTTTTGATTGCTCAAAGTTCGACTTTTTACTACTTGGATATCAGTTATTATAGCTTACTTTTTGTCTTGTTCACATAATTTGTAAAATGTGGTTGATTTAAACATTCTATTCTGTTGAAATCATGTATTATTTTTACCTAAATTTGCATACCAAGATGCAAGGAAAAATACCTGAGTTAGAAATTTTTCCATGCGAGCGTTCTTCCGGACCTGCCGACCTTCCTCTTTTTTTCTTTGTTTTTTCAGTTTGCCACTCACACCTCTGAGTATTCTAATATGTCCAGAGCTGAGTGAAGATTGTAATTTAGGACATCAATCGGGTTTTGTGGAAAGATGCTGGAGAAGTGTCCAGAGTGTGAACTCTCACCACACCTTGGCTGTTGCTTTCCTCTGTATTTAGTTGAGTCCTGTAGACTGCCGTCTGTTCAGTGTCCCAGACTTAATCTGGCAGGACTTCAAGAACAGACATTTTTGCAGAGGTTCACACGCAACCTGGGTGGAGGACATGCAAATTTAGACACAACAAATGACCCAAGCGGAATGTGGAAATTCTCTGCCAGGGATTGTGTTGGTGTTGCCAGTGTTCACAGAAGGTGGTGTTCCATCTCAGAGAGCAGTCTGAATGTCATCCAGCAGAGTTACAGAGCACTGTTTGTTTGAAAGTCTGGCCTGTGTTAACAGCAGAGCAGAGAGATTGTGTGATACTTGTGAGTATCCAGGCTATGACACTCCATGTGCTTCTGAGAATGATCTAGCACACAGGCGCCTCCATACTCAGGAACCCAGCTACTGGAAAAGGTAAAGGGGGTGCACACACATTACCTTTCTGCAGCAGAAAGAAGCCTTCCTGGGTGGTTCTGTAACCTGGTGATGTGAGCCACCAGCAAATGCTTTCAGAGCCGCGTTCCAGGATCCTGTTGTCATCTAGTGATGAGATTTGATATATCATGAGTCGACATAACATTTATTTTTTTCTCCAACAGATTATGTGCAGACTGGTCCATATAACAAAGGCTACACAGAGTCCCAGCTGCAGGCGGGTGGAGGCTTCATCCTGCCAGACTTCAATGAAGAGCAGGCACGTGATCTGAAACTACCATTTTTGCAAAACTTTGAATCACAAGACAGACCAAGCCTTTATCGCAGATGCTCCTTATATACAACTTCAAAGTTTTCTGGCCATAAATAGCTTATGTCACTTGTAGCTGTAGGGAATAGTTTGCCCTCAAGGGCCAAGACTTTAAGTTTCACTTGCAACCAGTCGTCTCAACGGGTGGTTTTATTGGTGACGTCCCCTCAACCTATAAAGTATGGCTCATGTGTAAAGTCATACCAGTTATACAACTTCATGATGAAGTGGTATAGAGGAGGATTTTCTTTAAAAGAAGACCTGAAAGTTTAGCTACAAATTACCAGAAGGTACATCTGAGATGCAAGCCTAGATTTGATCAGATTTGGTGAAAGGAAATCTTTCTCTGCTCTACTCCACTATGAAGCTAAGAGTGGTGATGCAAAATTTGCACTGTGCACAACTTCTCCATTCACAGCCACATAAGCCTATAACTTCTTCTGGGTTGTCTGGGTGTCTTGGTGGCTGCCCTCACTCCTCTCATTCTTGCACAGTCACTCAGTTTTTAAGAACCGTCTACTCCATGCAGATTTACCATAGAGTGCCATATTGTTTGTATTTCTTCATAACTGATGTAAATAAAGTCCAAGACACATTCAGTGGCAGCTTCACCATCAGAGAGCCTCGTCCACAAACTACCACAAAATACTCCAAGCTGTCATTGATGTTAAAGGGGGCAACACACAGTATTAAGAACAAGGGGATGTAAACTTTTGATCAGGGTCATTTGGGTAATTTCTGTTGTCATTATGATTTAAAAATAGTAAACAGTTGTTTGACAATAAATGGCTTCACCCAGCCACTAACCATGAGTGAAAAGTGGTCCAAAAAACAAAAATTCTGCTAGGGTATGTAAACGTTCAAGCACAACTGTATATTAATTACATATAATATAATTCCCCATTTACATGTTCATGTAAATGGGGAATCTTCTTCACAGACTAAAGTTAATTATGGAGTTCCACAAGGTTCTGTGCTAGGACCAATTTTATTCACTTTATACATGCTTCCCTTAGGCAGTATTATTAGACGGTATTGCTTAAATTTTCATTGTTACGCAGATGATACCCAGCTTTATCTATCCATGAAGCCAGAGGACACACACCAATTAGCTAAACTGCAGGATTGTCTTACAGACATAAAGACATGGATGACCTCTAATTTCCTGCTTTTAAACTCAGATAAAACTGAAGTTATTGTACTTGGCCCCACAAATCTTAGAAACATGGTGTCTAACCAGATCCTTACTCTGGATGGCATTACCCTGACCTCTAGTAATACTGTGAGAAATCTTGGAGTCATTTTTGATCAGGATATGTCATTCAAAGCGCATATTAAACAAATATGTAGGACTGCTTTTTTGCATTTACGCAATATCTCTAAAATCAGAAAGGTCTTGTCTCAGAGTGATGCTGAAAAACTAATTCATGCATTTATTTCCTCTAGGCTGGACTATTGTAATTCATTATTATCAGGTTGTCCTAAAAGTTCCCTAAAAAGCCTTCAGTTAATTCAAAATGCTGCAGCTAGAGTACTGACGGGACTAGAAGGAGAGAGCATATCTCACCCATATTGGCCTCTCTTCATTGGCTTCCTGTTAATTCTAGAATAGAATTTAAAATTCTTCTTCTTACTTATAAGGTTTTGAATAATCAGGTCCCATCTTATCTTAGGGACCTCGTAGTACCATATCACCCCAATAGAGCGCTTCGCTCTCAGACTGCAGGCTTACTTGTAGTTCCTAGGGTTTGTAAGAGTAGAATGGGAGGCAGAGCCTTCAGCTTTCAGGCTCCTCTCCTGTGGAACCAGCTCCCAATTCAGATCAGGGAGACAGACACCCTCTCTACTTTTAAGATTAGGCTTAAAACTTTCCTTTTTGCTAAAGCTTATAGTTAGGGCTGGATCAGGTGACCCTGAACCATCCCTTAGTTATGCTGCTATAGACGTAGACTGCTGGGGGGTTCCCATGATGCACTGTTTCTTTCTCTTTTTGCTCTGTATGCACCACTCTGCATTTAATCATTAGTGATCGATCTCTGCTCCCCTCCACAGCATGTCTTTTTCCTGGTTCTCTCCCTCAGCCCCAACCAGTCCCAGCAGAAGACTGCCCCTCCCTGAGCCTGGTTCTGCTGGAGGTTTCTTCCTGTTAAAAGGGAGTTTTTCCTTCCCACTGTAGCCAAGTGCTTGCTCACAGGGGGTCGTTTTGACCGTTGGGGTTTTACATAATTATTGTATGGCCTTGCCTTACAATATAAAGCGCCTTGGGGCAACTGTTTGTTGTGATTTGGCGCTATATAAAAAAATTGATTGATTGATTGATTGATATAAAATAAATGTTGGAAGCATTATTTTAATTTTGATAGTTATGGCCTATAGCTTAAAAATGCAAAAAGAAAAAAGTCTCTAATCAGAATATTTCATAAAATCAAATAATAATAATCTGAAAAGTATGTTTATTTGTGCACTCAGTACTTGGCTGACACTCCTTTTGATTAAATTACTGTGCCAGTGTGATGTGGCATGGAGACGATCAGCCTGTGGCACTGCTGAAGTATTATTGAAGCCCAGGTTCCTTTTGATAGCGACCTTCAGCTCATCTGTATTGTTGGGTCTGTTGTCGCTCATCTTCCTCTTGACAATATCCCATAGAAAATCTATGGGGTTCAGGTGGCTGGTGTCAGCAAACCAGTTCCTAGTAGTTTTGGTCCTGTGGGCAGGTACCATGTCCTGCCGGAAAAGGAAATCCGCATCTTCATAAAGTTTGTCAACAGATGGACGCATAAAGTGCTCTAAAATCTCTTGGTCGAGGGGCTGCGTTGACTTTGGACTTGATAAAACACAGTAGACCAACAGCCAACGCTGACATCAATCACATCCCTACGTACCTTGGTAGGAAGGGATGTGATTGGTACTATACAGGACACTAAAGTTAGTAAATACGGTAGTAATAGATGTAAACTTGCAAATACAAAGTAGAAGGGAATAAAAAAAACTTATATCTTGTCTCCATATGTTTCAGCACGCTTTATGGTTGTGAACACATACAAATGTCCTTTTTCTTGTTCTCTTTTTTAATATTATTATATTAGTGATAAAAATGGAGGAGTGGGGTACACTTAGTTAAACCTAACAGCTAATGTTAGCTCATCAAGCCGGCTGTAGCACCGTTTGTCATGGCTAACAATATAGTTGGTTCTGTTCTGTTTGGGAAGCTAACGTTAACACACACATTTGTTTACATTTGTTGTTACGAGGTCTATTAGAAAAGTATCCGACCTTATTATTTTTTTCAAAAACCATATGGATTTGAATCATGTGTGATTGTGTCAGCCAAGCTTGAACCTTCGTGCGCATGCGTGAGTTTTCATCACGGTGTTGCTGTGCACCATGCGGCACCGCCACGACGCGCAAAGCCTCCACTCCTCTTTCCATGACAAAACTCCTGTACCAGTGGAATGTGCCATTCATTTCCAAACTGGATGCTGTGTTTTATCCAGGATGTCATCTGGCTAGCACAGGAATTGTGAAAAGACGTGGATATCAGCACTTTTTCGGCACATTGAGACAGACGTGCGGAGGAATTCTGCGCGTCGCGGTGGAGCCGCATAGCGCAAAGCAACGCCGTGATGAAGCCTCACAGGACATGTTCTGGCATGTCCAGGCTTATCCACAATTTCTCGGATAATCACTCGATGGAAAAACCACGACAGCTGTCTGAACGCCATCTCAAAGCTGTCCTGTGAGACCAAAACGGAGGTGGTTTTGTCTTGTTCCAGTAGCAAATCCATCGTGATGCGCAAAGCCTCCGCTCGGCTTTCAATGACAAAATCTCTTGTTAAAAGTGAAATCTGCCGGAAAATGGTTGATGTCCAGCTCTTGTGATAACCAGAGAAATGGCACACGATGGTCACGGATCCATACAGCCATCCGTTTAGAAATGAAATGGTCGCTCAGCCTGTCGATGGCGGCTTCGGAACGCGGCGCACCACCAGTCGCTCTGGGCCATCCATAAAGCAACAGTACACTCCATAATCTCTTTGAAGCCCATAAAATTTTCACCAAAAACCATCTGAATTTCTCGAATGGTGTCCACTTTGATGTCCCTCACAGTTTCTGAAAAAATTTTGATCAAGCAAAGCAGCAGTCTCTGAGCCATTCCTAAACAATGAAAAAACGACAAGAGGGGTGGACCACTCCTCACTCCAAGCCTGCTCACAGGCGAATGACGCAACCGACAGGCGTGAAAAAACTCACGCATGCGCACGAAGGTTCAATCTTGGCTGATGCAATCACACGTGATTCAAATCCATATGGTTTTTGAAAAAAATAATAAGGTTGGATACTTTTCTAATAGTCCTCGTATATGTATTTGTTGTTAATACCGTTATTGTAGGGTGAAGCGACGCTATTGTACTTTATACGCCAGTTACCGTTTTTGTTTAGCTTTGTTGGCTTACAAGGTACAGTTGGCTTAACAACGGCAGCTCATCTAGCTATAGTTAGCTTACTTTTGTGATTTACTTTTATTTTACATGGTGTAGATTTTTAATTGTTCCTCAGTTTATGAGTTTTTTAATAGATAGCAGCAGATAGTATCTAAGTTTGGGGTTTCTGTTAGAAAGCATGTAGAGTATGGATTTTGTCTTCCTATGGTAAGCTAGCGGGGTGAGCTTTGGATGGATGCCTGGGACATATTGCATCATGGCTTCTGTTTCTGTGTTTGCATGGCCATGTTTATAGCTTGGCCTACTAGCTGTGGTTTAGTTTTGCAGTAGGTCTGCGGACTAGGTGGGCGTGTACTGCAGTCTTCTCCTGTATGAATATTTGGGTTGTGGTAGGTAATATTATGTAGTAACTATATTTCTTGTATATGTTGTTTACTACCCTCATTGTCTGAATATCACTTATATACATGTTGTCCATATTCTTGAGCCGCTTAGATGGACAGGGAGAGTTCCCACGGGATAAAAAAGCTTTTCAGCCTACCATCCCTGGTTCTCAAGACCAGGCACCAAAGTGGCTCTACCTTTTTTTTTTTTTTGATATACTTTAGTATACACTAGTAGAGTTCTACCTTAGAATTGGTATGTATAATGGAGGAGTAATATCTGGCACAAGGTTACAAGTGTGGTGACTACTTCCCCAAGGCTCGCAGCTGTCAAGGTAAAACTTGATGGTGATGTGACTTTTATGCTGTGCACTGTTTACATGCCCAGTGACTTAAGAACTGTCGGTGCTAACTTGAGTACTATGCAGGATGTTTTAGCAGAAGTTGCAACTCTGTTTCATGAACATGATGCTCAATTGTTAGCCATTGTTGGGGATTTTAATTGCGATTTTAATCGTCCTAGTCCTCATACAAGTGAACTTATCAGATTTTGTGAATCTGAGGTGCTTGTTCCTTGTATCAAGAGTCCCTGTTCTAACATTTCTACTTTTGAAAATAGTATTTGTGCTAGATCACTCATTGATCATTCTATAGTTAGTAATAATTTGCTGGCGTGCCTTACAAAATATTATTCTTGTGATTCTGTTAATGATGCCTCTGATCACTTAACCATTGTCTCTCAATTTGATATCAAATGTGACTATGTAAGCTCTTGTAGCAGAAGTAAGGATTCAATTTTTCATGTGACTTGGTACAAAGCAAAGCTCTGTGATATTGAGCAATATAAGACTTTTAGATGAGTTACTTGATTGTGTGGTTGTACCTGAGGAAGCTTTACAGTGTAGAGATGTTATTTGTGAGCGGCATACCGCTGAGTTAGAAAACCTCTACAATGATATTGAAGTTGGTAAAAGAGCTGTACCTCGTTGTAAAGGTGGAAGACAGGGTAGCAATGTCGCTGTACCTGGTTGGAGTGAATGTTTCTCATAAAAAGGAGATGGCAGTGTTTTATCATTGTCAATGGAAGAGTGCAGGTAGTCTTAATTCTGGTTCACTCTTTCAGGCTAGAAAAGAGTATCATCTTGCTGTAAAAAGAGTCAAGGAGAAAGAAGAGGTTATTGGATCAGAGAGAATGGCTCAGGCCATAGAAAAAAGTCAACATCGATACTTGTGGAAAGAGGTTAGAAAGTTTAAAGGTAAATGGACTGCATTTATATAGCGCTTTTCCATCTGCATCAGATGCTCAAAGCGCTTTACAATTATGCCTCACATTCACCCCGATGTCAAGGTGCTGCCATACAAGGGGCTCACTACACACAAGGAGCAATAGGGGATTAAAGGCCTTGCCCAAGGGCCTTAGTGATTTTCCAGTCAGGCAGGGATTTGAACCCATGATCTTCTGGACTCAAGTCCAACACCTTAACCACTAGACCATCACCTCCCCTGGTAAAAATAAAGCTTTGCCCTTGTCTGTTGATGGTGTTAAAGGTGAACAGGATATTGCATATCTCTTTGCCAACAAATATGATAAATTGTACAATAGTGTCATTTGATAAAGTGAGAATGAGTAACATTAGCAGATGTATTAATGATAAGATACAGAGCTTGTCCATGGACAGCACTTTTCTGAGTTTGTTCAGTCAAGATGAGATTGTCAAAGCCATTAATAATTTAGAAAGAGATTAATCTGATGGTAGAAGTGGTTTATTTTCTGATCATATCATAAATGGTACTAGTAAATTGTAGTTTATTGGTATGCTTATTCATGGGGTGTCACTATCTGATATGCTCTGCAGTGTTATGCTAGCAATTCCTAAAAATAAGCACATATGTAACAGGTTATCTGCAAATGTTTGTGCTATATGCCTTCAAAGTGCATTATGCAATGTATTTGATATACTGGAAGCTTTGTACAAGTAATTTGCAGTTTGGTTTTTAAATGTAAACATTCTACTGCATTTGCGGCCTCTGTTATGTTAGAGACTATAGATTATTACATAAATAATGGTGTAATTTATGGATTGTCACTTGATGCCACTAAGGCATTTGACAGAATTGAGTTTTGTAGGCTTTTTCAGCTTTTGTTAGATAGAAATGTTAACCCACTCTATGTCAGACTTATTAAAAACATGTATATTGAGCAGAGAATGTGTGTTAGGTACGAGAATGTTTTCTCTGAGTGGTTTTCAGCATGTAACGGTGTGAAGCAGGGTGGAGTCCTTAGCCTTACCTTGTTCTCAGTTTACCTAGATGGTATGCTAAATCAGCTTGCAGCTGGAGGGTCTGGTTGTTATGTAGGTAATGTATTTTGTGGAGAAATAGGATATGCCAATGATGTAATTTTATTATCGCCCAGTCGTGCTGCACTGTGTCACATCATAACAATTTGTGAAAAATATGCAGAAAATTTTTGTATAAAGTTTAATGGTAATAAGAGTATCATTTTTCATAATAACTGTTGAGTTGGTATCTGATCCTGGGTTTTTGGTGAATGGTGAGATGGTTACTTATGTACAAATGTTAGAATATTTAGTGTACAAGATTGATGCCAACAGGAGTAGTCCTATGGTTCAAAATATTGTTAGTGAGTTTAGTTGTAAAGTTAATGCATTCATTGGTGATTTGGATACAGTTAGCTCTGAGGTCAAGGGTAAACATTTCAGCACATATTGTGAAATTTGTATGGTAGTATATTTTGTAACTTAAGTGGTAATAGTCTTAATAGGTTTGGTATTGCACGGAGAAAGGCACAGAGACATCTTTTTAAATTACCTTACATTACTCATAGTAGGTTACTAACCCATATTTGTGATATACTGCCACATGATACTTTGATTCATACAAGATTTATTAGTCGTGTTATTGCAGGACTTACACGTTAATCCTGTTGTAAAACATTTGTTTCAATTATGCTTAGGGACTCAGATGTCTAGAACTGGGTATAATTTACTGTACTTATGTGATTTGTATGGTTTACACCGGTTCTACAACCCCAATTCCAATGAAGTTGGACATTGTGTGAAATGTAAATAAAAACAGAATACAAAGATTTGCAAATCCTCTTCAAGCTATGTTCAACTAAGTACACCACAAATACAAGATATTTAATGTTCAAAGTGATAAACTTTATTGTTTTTGTGTAAATATTTGCTCATTTTGAAATGGATGCCTGCAACACATTTCAAAAAAGCTGGGACAGTGGTATGTTTACTACTGTGTTACATCACCTTTCCTTCCAACAACACTCAATAAGCACTTGAGAACTGAGGACACTAATTGTGAGTGTCATGATTGGGTATAAAAAAGGCTCAGCACAAGCAAAGATGGGGCGAGGATCACCACTTAATTAGTGGATACTTGCTTGTTAGCTGGGTGAGTGACATTTGTGTATTTTCTCTGCTCTCAGTATGACTACAATTTTTAGTATTGTAATATTCCTAATTCATGTGAATGCTCCCTGTTAGTGTGTTATTCCAACACAGCTTTGTTTTATTATTAGGTTTAACTCTTTGACATACAGATCAACACTATAGTAGAGCTGCAATGACTCAGACTAACTCACTAATTCAGTTCAATGACTTAATCTGCGATTTGAACATAAAACAAACGTTTCATCTTGAAATTGCAAAGTTTAGAGGTCGAGTTAAGTGGAAAGATAAAATCATTTACATCTGCTCAACAACACTATGAACACAAAGGATGAAAGTTTAATAGAATCAGAAATATCAGTGTGGGTGGACGCTGTCTCTACACATTTGTCTTTTTTGGTTTAAAGATGAACATCGGTGGGATTATATGAGGCAGGTCTGAAACGGTGGCCCTCATTTGTTTCTCTCCTCAGTGTAAGGCGGCCTATCAGAGCCTGCTGATAGCAGACCAGCACTGCCGAACCAGGAAATATTTGCTGTGTTTGGCCAGTGGCGTGCCATGTGTGTCTCACTTCTGGGTGCGAGACTGCTGCAAAGAGAACAAACTGCTCAACTACAGGAACTACCTGCTGCCTGCCGGTGTGGGTCCAGATGACACAGTCATAGAATGGTGAGACAAAATGCCAACATGCTGCACATGTCTGGTTTTGTGTGCTTGGGATAAGTGGCTAGCAGTGTTGAGGGAGTGTGGGGAAAACAGACATGAAGCAACTGTTCATTAAATTAGTCATCCAGATAGAATGGCAACAGTCTGTTTTTATGTTAAAATCTTAAGTTTTGGACTTTTTCACACTTGGACTTTTGGAAATTATGATTTACAGTACAGTACAGCTGGCTTTGTGGTTGACATGAAACTGGACTCTCTGGTGACAATGGTAGAGAACACTGGACAAACTACTGGACATAATGGATGATGCCAGTCACCCTCTGCACACCATCATCAGCAACCAGACTAGCCTGTTTAGCCACAGACTGCTCCTTCCCAAGTGCAGGACCAACAGGCTGAAAAACTTTGTCCCTCAGACCATCAAACTGTACAACTCCTCACTTGGGGTGGAAGAGTATCAGGAAGACAAAGAACAGGAAGGAGAGTAACAGTAGTAGCTGTATGCTTTTACCCTGTATGCTATTCAGTGCTGCTGGAATCTCAATTTCCCTGAGGGAGTCTTCCCAAGGGATTAATAAAGTTATGTCTAATCTAACTACAGAGGCTTTAAACTAATCAGCCACAGCATGACGTTATGGGAAAGAGTAGTAGAAGCTAGGCTTAGAGCAGCAATATTATTTCATGCTGAGAAAGAGCACTACAGATGCAATGTTTGCTCTGAGAGTACTGATGAAGTATAGAGAAGGCCAGAGGGAGTTACATTGTGTGTTTGTGGATTTAGAGAAAGCTAATGACAGGGTGCCAAGAGAAGAGCTGTGGTATTGTATGAGGAAGTCTAGAGTGGCAGAGAAGTATGTGAGGGTAGTGTAGGACATGTACAAGGATAGTGTGACAGCGGTGAGATGCACAGTAGGAATGACAGATTCATTCAAGGTGGAGTTGGCATTACACCAAATCAGCTATGTGTCCTTTCTTGTTCGCAGTGGTGATGAACAGGTTGACTGTTGAGATCAGACAGGAGTCTCCATGGACTATGTTTGCTGATGACATTGTGATCTGTAGTGAGAGTAGAGAGCAAGTTGAGTCTAGTCTGGAATGCTGTTGAGAGAAGGTGAATGAAAGTCAGTAGGAGCAAGACTTGAGTACATGTGTGTGAATGAGAGGTAGCCCAGTGGAATAGTGCAGTTAGGAGTAGAGGTGGTGAAAGTAGATGAGTTTAAATACTTGGGATCAACTGTCCAAAGTAATGGAGTATGGTAGAGAGGTGAAGAGAGTGCAGGCGGGGTGGAATGGGGGGAGAAAGGTGGCAGGAGTGATATGTGACCTAAGAACATCTGCAAGAGTGAAGGGCAAAGACTACACGACAGTAATGAGACCAGCTATGTTGTACGGTTTGAAGATGGTGGCACTAACAAAAGACAGAGCCAGAACTGGAGGTGGCAGAGCTGAAGATGTTGAGATTCTCTTTGGGAGTGACAAGAATGGACAAGATTAGGAATGAACATATCAGAGGGACAGCTCAGGTGAGACGGTTTGGAGACAAAGTTAGAGAGGCGAGATTGAGATGGTTTGGACATGTGCAGAGGACTGACCCAGGGTATATAGGGAGAAGGATGCTGAGGATGGAGCCTCCAGGCAGGAGGAGAAGAGGGAGGCCATTTATGGAATTATGGATGAGCTGAGGGAGGACATGCAGGTTGTTGGTGTGACAGAGGACAGGGTGAGATGGAAATGATTGATCTGCTGTGGTGACCTAAAGAAGTAAAAGTCTGAGGCAGCCTAGAATTTTGATAAAGATGCAGCATTTGATAATTCTTGTTAATGAGTTGATCAACAGAAAATCAGATTTTAATCTCAAAACATTCCTGTTCCAACAAAAAGCAAAGTTTCTTTTAAAATAAGTTATCTTGTGTAAAAGTAAACTAAACAAATTACAAACTTCAGTTATCTAATTCTGGTCCTTGGGACTCAAAGTATTTGATGTTTTCCATTTGTTCATGATGTACTCAGACTAGATCAACTCAGTCTGGAGTGCTCAGCCAGCTGACAATGGAACACACCTGATATGGCTCGTGTGCAGAGAGAAGGAAGGGAAATACAGTTTTCTTTTTCTTTTTTAATGACTATTTTTATTGCAAGTTTTTAAAGATTTATAAACAATACACAAAACCGATCTGGAGGATGGAGGAGGTTGTGAAATACAGCTCAAGTATTTTGGGTCCTGAAGGAAAAAAACCCCACTCCTGGGATTTGTTTCTATGACAAACGGCTCACGAATAGCTTATAATGTATGACAGTACAAAAGATTCACTGTTGGGATTATTATTATTATTTTTTTTTTTGTCACATTAATCAGCTGACTTTAGACAGAAATTACAAAATAATTTCCTTCCATGAAGTTGAAATCATTCCATTTATTTACCTGAAAAATCGCTACAGTGATACCAAAGTGTCTTAGAAAAGGCCAGGGATTTTCAAATTAAAAGCCCTCGAACAGACCCCAAATACAGCAGTGGGTCTCGCCCCCTCTGGATGTATGTTTCATAAGCAGCACTGAAAAATTTTTAAAAATTTAAATTCCCATTTCAAAGCTGAAACCTTTCATCCATGCTTCTTCGATTTAGTACATGTCTCTGCAAAACAAGTCTGTCTGACAACCATACCTGCACCTACTTTCCATCATCCATCTAGAAGCCACCAATCATGCAGCAGGTGGGAGCCACGTCAACAGGCTGTAGGCGATACGGAATACAGGCCGTTTTTTGGATTGATCTGGTGCCCAAACGTTGGCCAGATTGTAATGAGTTTGTCCTCATTATATCCCTTTATTTTAGTGAGTTACACAGATAGCTTCTTTTTTTTTGCATTATGTTACAGTGGAGGGGATGGACATGTCTATATTTGCTTAATGTATTTTACAGGGTGCATGCATTAAAAATATTAGCAGTTTAAATGAATGAATTAAACTTATCACCATACAAAGCATAATTTGCCCCAAGGAGCATCACAAGGTTAGGGTCTGACCTTACAACCTCCGACCAAATAAAAAAGTAACATGAAAAGTTAAAGAATGAAAAGTTTGTCACGTTAATGGTTGTATTATAAAACACAATACATCTTTCTCCAGTTCTTTTCCAAAATATACTGTATAGTGTTTGAGACCAAACCCAACATTTTCTTCATACTTCACCACAAAGATGACATTTTCTTTGTGGTGGAGGTGAAGACCTCGGAGGCACAAACCTGCTGATGGCTTGTTAATCATGACACCCCACCCCCCCCCTGTTCATTTGTTGAACTCAGGCATCCACGCTGCAGCCCATTTAAGTCACTGCGAGTCCTCCTTGTGTTCGAAGAGCCAGTGGAGCTCTGGGCACAGCTCTTCACCATGGGTGGAGCCTCTTCTGTCCGACACTTCCAGGCCGACAAAGACAGCAGTGGTACGGAGTCTATCGCACCCAAACAAGATGCACGGTAAAGACATCACGCCGGTTCCTAACGAGGTTTCTCTGCTCCGTCTGCAGACATTCCTGCTGGCAAGTACGACATTGTGGTAACTGACCGCGCCTGCCCACCATTGGTTAAGGACAGTGTGACCTCACAGGACATGCCGCTGGTGTCTCCTGAATGGCTCATCCAGAGCGTGATCTGTGGGGAGCGTTTGGGTTTCCACAGCAAGCCGCAGTATCACCATGACTACTCCTCATAATCCGACTCATCATTAGTGTTCAGCATTTCTTCTGTTGCATGCCTCCGCTGTATATAATTTTGTCTGTTTTTATGGAATATTAAACTGTGACCTTGTCTCATTTTAATGGGATTCATTTATTTCCTGTGTAGAAAACAGCACTACATACAGTTTATACACAAATGATCACAGTGTTACAACAGGGATGTAACACGGGTAATAACCTGACAAAGGAAGAAAAGCCTGATGAGATGATGTGTACGACCAGTCACTGTTTCTGTCCATCTTCTTCACAAAGTCCTAAAAGCTGAGGAGAAACATTCATTTTAGCTTAATGGTGTCATAATGACATGAAATTCAAACCTTCATAAGCAACATGAAAGTTTTTAAAGACTCGTACTTGTCAAACATTTTCATCTTTTTAAGTCAAATACATCCTTTAACACTATAATTCTAAAACTACACAATTCAAAACTTACAGCTGTTTAAAGTCTTATAAAAATGAAACTGTTAAATTTAAAACAGGTTCCTCAGACCGCAGCCACCTTCAGACAATAAATGTTTATCGTTTCATGTCAGTGTCTGACACAAAATGTCACTTTTAGTAGTGTGATAACGACAGCCCACTGTCTGTTGAAATTGGCACAGGTGCTAATTAGGTTTCAGTTAGCTTATGATTATTTTTCAGGGCACTGGAATGATGAGGCTATAACTTGACACAAATGGCCCCTTAATTCAAATATTTTGCTCATGAAGTGTGTCACGCTGGCCTTCAACAACTCTGAATACCTTATACAGTACTGTACACGCAGACGTTACCCCCCCCCCCCCCCAACACTGAGTCAACAGAAAATTGAAGCTACAATGTCCAAACATTTGTAACCTAACAAAAATATTACACAAAGTATTTTTCTTATTACATTAACCCTCAAGTGACAGAGTGGGGCCATCTGACCCCGAGCATATATTTTTGTGCACCATTTTTCTAATTTTAATCAGAAAAGGTTTCCTACCATGAATTTGTCAATGTATTTGTCCTGCATTTGTTCACAGAATTTTACAAGGATCGGCCGATCTGTGGCAAGTATAATCCAAACTTATGCAAGGTCATAAGTGAACCAGAGAAGATCTGAGCTTTTCAACATTATAGCTTCAGATGGTACAACCCCAATTCCAATGAAGTTGGAATGTTGTCTAAAATGTAAATATAAACAGAAGACAATGATTTGCAAATCCTCTTCAACCTGTATTCAATTGAATACAACACAAAGGCAAAATAGGTAATGTTTAAACTGATAAACTTTTTTTTTTGTGCAAATATTTGCTCATTTTGAAATGGATGCCTGCAACACGTTTCAAAAAAAGCTGGGACAGTGGTATGTTTACCACTGTTAACATTTCCTTCTAACGACACTCAATAAGCGTTTGGGAACTGAGGACACTAATTGTTGAAACAGTGTAGGTGGAATTCTTTCCCATTCTTGCTTGATCTACGACTTCATTTGTTCAACAGTCTGGGGTCTCCGTTGTCATATTTTGCGCTTCATAATGCGCCACACATTTTCAATGGGCAACAGGTCTGGACTGCACGCAGGCCAGTCTAGTACCCACACTCTTTTACTACGAAGCCACGCTGTTGCAACACGTGCAGAATGTGGCTTGGCATTTCCTTGCTGAAATAAGCAGGGACATCCCTGAAAAAGACGTTGCTTGGATGGCAGCATGTGTTGCTCTAAAATCTGGATGTACCTTTCAGCATTGATGTGCCATCACAGAGTTGCCCATGCCATGGGCACGAACACACCCCATACCATCACAGATGCTGGCTTTTGAACTTTGCTCTGGTAACAATCTGGATGGTCTTTTTCCTCTTTTGTCCGGGGGACACGACGTCCATGATTTCCAAAAACAATTTGACATGTGGACTCATCAGACCACAGCACACTTTTCAACTTTGCGTCTGTCCATTTCAAATGAGCTTGGGCCCAGAAAAGGTGGCACCATTTCTGGATGTTGTTAATCTATGGCTTTCGCTTTGCATGGTAGAGTTTTAAGTTGCACTTGTAGATGTAGCGACGAACTGTGTTAACTGACAATGGTTTTCTGAAGTGTTCCTGAGCCCACGTGATAAGATCCTTTACACACTGATGTTGGTTTTTAATGCAGTGCCACCTGCGGGATCGTAGGTCACAGGCATTCAATGTTGGTTTTCGGCCTTGCCGCTTACGTGTAGAAAGTTCTCCAGATTCACTGAATCTTCTGATTATATTATGGACTGTAGATGATGGAATCCCTAAATTCCTTGCATTTGAACGTTGAGAAACACTGTTCTTAAACTGTTGCACTATTTTTTTCATGCAGTTGTTCACAAAGTGGTGATCCTTGCCTCGTCATTGCTTGTGAAAGGCTGAGCCTTTTGGGGATGCTCCTTTTATACCCAATCATGACTGACACAGTTCGTGTCCTCAGTTCCCAAACCCTTATTGAGTATTGTGAGAAGGAAAGGTGATGTAACACAGTGGTAAACATACCACTGTGCCAGCTTTTTTGAAACGTGTTGCAGGCATCCACTTCAAAATGAGGAAATATTTGCACAAAAACAAAGTTTATCAGTTTGAACATTAAATATCTTGTCTTTGTGATGTATTCAACTGAATATAGGTTGAAGAGGATTTGCAAATCATTGTATTCTACTTTATTTTTCACACAATGCCCCACCTTCATTGGAATTGGGGTTGTATTATAATTTGCCAACTCTCATCATTATATTTTACTGTTTTGCAGAAAAGCACAGCCAACAGACCTCGAATAGCAAGATGTACAGCTGCAAAGCACCAAGACTGATTCTTGATGCCCAGAGTGAGGATGAAAAGGATGACTGACAAATACTAAGAACCCTAAAACAATCATTTATATAGATGTATTCCAATATGAAGTCAATGGGGTCATAAATAACCCAACTCGGCCATAACAGTCGCTAAAATAGCTTGGTTGCTTGATGGTTAAAGAAACTTAATTTTTTTTTTTTTTTTTTTTTTAGTTTGAAGCAAACTAAACAATTTACCAGAGTTTCTTCATTGTTGTACTGCCTACATAGACATTTGCAGATGATGGTCCACTTGACTGGAGGACACTTAAAAGTATAGACATTCTGTACTTTTAAAAGCTTGAGTGGACTCACACTTCAACCATTTTTTTCTACATATTAGATATTCAGCAGCTTTAACCTCTAACACACATTTTTGGCACCATGAATGCACATAAATCATGACTTATGTGCCTTATGTATAAATCATGACTTCATGACTTTCTTTGCTAATAAATTTTAACTATTAGAGAAAAAATTACTCATAACCATCCCAAAGACATATCGTTATCTTTGGCTGCTTTCAGTAATGCTGGTATTTGGTTAGACTCTTTCTCTCTGATTGTTCTGAGTTATTTTCATTAGTTACTGCCTCCAAACCATCAACATGTCTATTAGACCCCATTCCTACCAGGCTGCTCAAGGAAGCCCTACCATTAATTAATGCTTCGATCTTAAATATGATCAATCTATCTTTATTAGTTGGCTATGTACCACAGGCTTTTAAGGTGGCAGTAATTAAACCATTACTTAAAAAGCCATCACTTGACCAGCTATCTTAGCTAATTATAGGCCAATCTCCAACCTTCCTTTCTCTCAAAAATTCTTGAAAGGGTAGTTGTAAACAGCTAACTGATCATCTGCAGAGGAATGGTCTATTTGAAGAGTTTCAGTCAGGTTTTAGAATTCATCATAGTACAGAAACAGCATTAGTGAAGGTTACAAATGATCTTCTTATGGCCTCAGACAGTGGACTCATCTCTGTGCTTGTCCTGTTAGACCTCAGTGCTGCTTTTGATACTGTTGACCATAAATTTTATTACAGAGATTAGAGCATGCCATAGGTATTAAAGGCACTGCGCTGTGGTGGTTTGAATCATATTTATCTAATAGATTACAATTTGTTCATGTAAATGGGGAGTCTTCTTCAGAGACTAAGGTTAATTATGGAGTTCCACAAGGTTCTGTGCTAGGACCAATTTTATTCACTTTATACATGCTTCCCTTAGGCAGCATTATTAGAAAGCATTGCTTAAATTTTCATTGTTACGCAGATGATACCCAGCTTTATCAATCCATGAAGCCAGAGGACACACACCAATTAGTTAAACTGCAGGAATGTCTTACAGACATAAAGACATGGATGACCTCTAATTTCCTGCTTTTAAATTAAGATAAAACTGAAGTTATTGTACTTGGCCCCACAAATCTTAGAAACATGGTGTCTAACCAGATCCTTACTCTGGATGGCATTACCCTGACCTCTAGTAATACTGTGAGAAATCTTGGAGTCATTTTTGATGAGGATATGTCCTTCAATGCGCATATTAAGCAAATATGTAGGACTGCTTTTTTGCATTTGCGCAATATCTCTAAAATTAGAAAGGTCTTGTCTCAGAGTGATGCTGAAAAACTAATTTATGCATTTATCTCCTCTAGGCTGGACTATTGTAATTCATTATTATCAGGTTGTTCTAAAAGTTCCCTGAAAAGCCTTCAGTTAATTCAAAATGCTGCAGCTAGAGTACTGATGGGGACTAGAAGGAGAGAGCATATTTCACCCATATTGGCCTCTCTTCATTGGCTTCCTGTTAATTCTAGAATAGAATTTAAAATTCTTCTTCTTACTTATAAGGTTTTGAATTATCAGGTCCCATCTTATCTTAGGGACCTCATAGTACCATATCACCCCAATAGAGTGCTTTGCTCTCAGACTGCAGGCTTACTTGTAGTTCCTAGGGTTTTTAAGAGTAGAATGGGAGGCAGAGCCTTCAGCTTTCAGGCTCCTCTCCTGTGGAACCCGCTCCCAATTCGGATCAGGGAGACAGACACCCTCTCTACTTTTAAGATTAGGCTTAAAACTTTCCTTTTTGTTAAAGCTTATAGTTAGGGCTGGATCAGGTGACCCTGAACCATCCCTTAGTTATGCTGCTATAGACTTAGACTGCTGGGGGGTTCCCATGATGCACTGAGGTGTTTCTTTCTCTTTTTGCTCTGTATGCACCACTCTGCATTTATCATTAGTGATGATCTCTGCTGTCTTCCACAGCATGTCTTTTTCCTGATTCTCTCCCCTCAGCCCCAACCAGTCCAGCAGAAGACTGCCCTCCCGGGGCCTGGTTCTGCTGGAGGTTCTTCCTGTTAAAAGGGAGTTTTTCCTTCCCACTGTCGCCAAGTGCTTGCTCATAGGGGGTCGTTTTTGACCGTTGGGATTTTTCTGTAATTATTGTTTGGCTTTTGCCTTACAATATAAAGCACTTGGGGCGACTGTTTGTTGTGATTTGGCGCTATATAAATAAAATGATTTGATTGATTTTGATAAATCAATACTGCACCATATTTTCAGCTGTGTTTTTATGTGTATACTGTTTTGAGATTTTTGCATTGTTTAATGCTTGTTGAGGCTGTTGCCTGTTTGAAAGTGCATGCAAAAAATGTCCAATGTTTTGTTTGGGGGTACCTGAAAGAGGAGTAAATGAGGACCAGATGCCAATTGGAGTAGTTCACATTTTCAAATGTCCTGTCACGACAAAAATCAACAAGGACTTCCAATCATTTGTTGGGTGCCCTACCTGCCCAGGGTGCCTCCAGGACTGGGTTGTAGTACTTGTTGTAGTCCAGGCGCAGTAACAATTGAGCCAGATCAGAGTTATCTGATGGTTCTTCACACTTGAAAGGGATTTTGAATAGCAAGAAGGGACTGGCGGCTGAACCCCTGAAATTAATACATTAACCACTTGTCAAAGAATATTCTCATGTTTTAACATTAGTTTACAAAGAGCCATTATGAAGAGCTAAAACCGAAACTTGAGCCCACCTTGACCAGAATATCCAGCTGAGCTGTTTCCCCTTTCATCCAGTGAGGCCATGCTCTGACTGACCAGCGAGCAGAAGTTGTGGCACAGCTCCAGGATCTCGTTCAGACAGTGGAACACCTGAGGACGGAAACATTTCATAAAGACAGGTGCACGTACGGACAGAAAATTCAGATGGGTGGTTCGATACCGGCTTCAAAAGTATGAAGGACTGTGCGAGCAGGTTGCTGAGGAAATGGTCATGGGCTAGTCTGATGCTTTCAAAGTCTCTGGTGGAGTTAATCTGCTGAAGCATCTGAGAAAACTGAGACTCCAGCACATCCACCTGGAGAGAGACCGTAGAAAAGTTAACATTCAGTCATATTTCAAAAGCACATCAGTCATTCTTGCTGTATTGCACTGATACATCAACATGATGGTTTTATTTTTTCCCCACATACATGTTTGGCTTGTCTTCGGAATGTCTTTTGCGCCGGTGTGAAGGGGTTTTTATGTAAACTACTGAACCCAATAAAAGGCAAAGTGCAAACAGAGTTTCTGCAATAGGAGATATATTTATGCATGTTTGTAGACTTATTTCAATTCTGTTTGTACAGGCCAAACTCACTCATGTCACACCGGCTTCACACACCGTTAAAGAATATAAATTATATATCAAGACAGTGCTCGACCTTTCAGTCATTTATGCACCCAAAACAACTTCTGACGTCATGCACAAGGAAGCGAAAGACGTGAGGCCAACCCTGGAGTAATATGAATTTCCTCCTCTTGGTCAGAACTCTGGCTGCACCATTTTCAGTCATTTGTAAACCTTTGTTACAAAGACGTTGCAGATCAGAAAATAAGACACAGTAATAATCCATTTTAGATGAGACTGTCTCTGCATCAGTCATGGACAGACCAGGGCAAGTAAAAAATCTCACCAATCTGGTGGTAATTTGTTATATATATTTTTACCAGGATAAGGTTTAAAAATTTACCCTAACATCCTCAACTTTTTTTCCACACTGGTTAGCACTCTGGCCTCACAGCTAGAGCCCGAGTTCAAGTCCAACGATGTCCAGTTTGTTTCCTTCGATGATCAAAACACACATTATGGCCCCTTCACATATAACATGATTGAGGCAGAATGGCGCACGAAGGTGGTGTTCAAATGGCACTCGTGGAAAATCAGAGCCGCACATGAAACGCCTGTACAGCAGTCGCCACATCCATTTGGGCATAGTACATTGCACTCTATATTTGTGTGCCGTTCGTGCCGGGAAACCCATTCGAATGGCGGGCACCATCTGATCGTGTTCGCAGCATTCACACGGCATGATGTATGCAGGTCGGACTAATCATGCCGCGGACGAGGAGCTGCACGAAATCATCGCCATGTCAAATTGTGCGGAATGATGCGATCGAGGCAGCCTTCACACCAGCAGCCGAACGTCTGTTGAATTGCCATGCGACTGCCCATTCGACCCCACTTTGGCAGAGGTCCAGGTGCCACCCACAAACATCCAACACCATTCGCGAGGCACTTAGAAAAGGCGGGGCCCATTCGTGCTCCCAGCATAAAAATAGAGAGCAAGCGACCACTTTTGTGCTGGCTGTGTGAATGCCCCCACATTTTCTAAGTACCCCACGATGTGTGTGACCAAGCAAACACAAATGGCATGCGGTGTGCGGTGTGGCCACGTGGAGCATGTCTCTGAGCATGCTCCAGCATGTAGGTACCTATGAGTTGAGGACACCAGTGGTTGGAGATGGATAAGGCTGTGGTAGATAGATTACTTTTGAGAGGTAGGGATAGACCAGTTGTCTCAGACGACCAGTCCTGGATGGCACCATGGAATACATTGGGTCCTTGATGACAACCACCCATGTAGACTATTTGGGTGGTTGTCATGTGGTTCCATGGTGTGGCCAGCACCAACACATACTCCTAAACCTGACCTGACCTGATTAAGGGATGAAGTGTTAGCACATGAATCACTGGTGGTGGTGTCCCAATTGCAATCACGCCACACCCCCGATGGTTACCTGTAAGTAGTACTGCAGGTTGTCAACCAGAAAAGCCATGTGGTTGCGTAACCTCCATTTAACGGTATCTGTCTGGCTGGATTTAAGGTATTTCCTCTGCATCTGCAGAGCCCAGCAGTGCTGCAGCTCTGACTGAACCCGCCGCACACTCAGCAAGTATCTGAACACAACGTTGTACCTGACCACAGAGAAAAAGCCAGAGTAACCAGCACTGTCACCCTGCAAGTACAAACTCAACCGCAAAACAAACAACAATGTACTTCTCCAGGACGGCAGGAGTGAAGAGGATGTGCAGCGGCCACTGGGCCTTGTAGGCGAGGCCCAGAGCTGCCCAGCCAGTAGGCGGGACTTCACGAGGGGATGTGTCTTGTGGAGGAGTGGCTCCATCTCTGGAACCTGTCGCCTCTGAAAACACATTAAACCATGAGACGATGTAGACTTACACACTTAATGACGGTGAGAAGAACTAAAGCTGGAGGATTAATCCAGTTCTATTTTCTGTTATGATTTTGGCTTTCAATGATTATGAAAACAAGATAATTTAACTAAAATTATTAATCAAGCTTCACTGAAATTCACAATGATGCTCTTGTTTTGCCTTTTGTCATAAATTCAGTGCACCAATAAAGTTCACCATAGCTATTATTATTATTATATACTATTTTATATACTGAAAATATATTCAGTAGTTTTCAGTTGTAATGCACAACAAAGTAATTGACTATTTTGCTTTTATTTAATGCATTTTTATGATACATTTATCTTATATGTTTAAAAGAAACATTTATGCTTTATTATTATATACATTAATCTCCTTTTATTTTATTTTTTTTGTTGTTATTTTTTCCAGGAAATCCACTTATAAAGAAACATGTTTTTAAAAGTTCAATAAAAGCATGACATTTGCAAACTTTACTCATGTTAAATAACTGTGATGGTAATATTGACCAAAGTATTTGTGATTTTGTGTTCATCATGGAGCATTCCTAATCAGATTCATCTTCACCGCACTTCACCACATGACCCAGTTAGTCATGATGTGACAGTGACGACAAACTTGTTGGACACTTTAATCACAGTTTATAGTCTCTGAGCATTTTCTTTCATGAATTCTTTGGAGGATACTGGAACATTAAAGCTACAAAGTGTCTGCGTTAGGAGACAGCACAGTGATTGTCTGCTTGAAAACAAAGTATTTTTTCCATCACAAAAGCATCCACAAAGATGCATAACTGTTGCTTTGTCATTTTTGTTGTATGAATATTAGCAAACTATTAGGTGGTTTTCTCATTCAGGAGGTAGCGCCCTAGTTACCTCCCCCATGGGCGTACTATTTACACTGGCATTTGTCTGTTCGCAGGATAACGCAAAAAGTAATAAACAAATTTTAATTAAATTTAATGAGCAGATAAACAATGTTCCAGGAAATAAGTAACTCAACTCAAAAAGGTGAGCCGGAGTCCTAACTGAACGGTCCCCCCTAAAAATCGGTCTGCCCCACCTTCACTGCGCATGCGTCATTGGCTGCAGTTCACAGATTATCACCTCGTTTCTGTTTCAAACTGCCCTCCAGTCATCATCTATCTCAGCGACACATATCTGAAGCTTTTGTACAACAATAATTTACACCTAAATTCAGCATTATTTCATCAGAAAAGACAGATGAAGTGATCAGAGCGCTGCGTCTACATGCACTGCTAGCTGATGCCTTCACTGCTCGTCGGTCATTTTCAAAGCGTCACAGTAGTATCACCTCATTTCTGCTTAAAACGGCCTCGTTGCTACTTAAAACTGACTTCAGAATGATTTAAGAGGTTTTACCTTGTCATCTGATGCTTAACAATCCCATTAATCCATTTGATCGCTTTGGATGAAGAGACTCTGTTTCAGATGAGCGGCTAAGCTCTGAAATGATGCATGCACAGTGAAGGCAGGGTGGATCAGTTTTTAGGGGGGACTGTTCGGTCTGCGACACCGGAATATATTCTGGAACTGAGATCCAGAAGAATGTTCGGCACCTAACATTTAACTCAAAAAATTGTGAGAGGGATTTTATTTTGAATTTGGAACAAACTCGGAACATATTTCCAGATTATGTGTGTCCTGGCAGAGTTAGGCCCTCTCTGAATGCCGTCTACATGGTTTAAAGGTTTTTAATGCGGTTAGAAGCCATTTCTTTGACGCGATCCCCTAGAGTCACTGTATCTGAGAGTGATGGTCACTTGCCTCAGCCAACACTGCCCCCCCCCCCCCCCCCAAAAAAATGCACAAAGTCAGAAACCAAAATGTGTAACTTTCTGATAGCTGCTCCACTTCCCTTTTTTTTTTTTTTTTTTTTTTTTTTGCCCTTCAGGCTTTTGTTCATTTGTGCACCAGGTATCCTTTTTATATTGTTACACCTTTATACTTTTATATTTATTTACAATGTATCCAAACCTTATGTGCGAGTACAAATGGCCAATAAAGTACATTATTTGTCCCACAAATGCACCAGGGCCTATAATTAAAAACAGACTTCAACAATGACAAAACTGCTGAATGTCTCCATGTGTATCCTTGTGTAATATTCATGTAGATTTTCTCATTACACTCACAATTGAGTCACAGTTTCAACAGGAATGGAGTTTATGGAGGTCACTATTATGTGATGCCTTAATTAGACACAAAATTTAAATTTTCCCCCCCTTGGGGTGGAGAGGGGGCGGGGGATCAGACTGAAAACAATATGAGAAATATTCTACCTTCACACGGTGTGCTATCACTGTTTCACTGAACCCCACCGCTTGAGGAGGAGTTGCTCTTACAAACTCATGGACAGACGGACGGGCGGACAATTTTTATTGTGAGGGATACGATGAATTAATATTTGGAGAAATGTAAAGGTGATCATTGCGCTTTTGAAGTATAAAGGATTAATAAGCAGCTCTCATCCATCAGCAGTTTTGTTGAACATTAAGGGTTTTTTCTTTTAACAATAGTAACATGCTGAACTTCATTCCATGGTGAGGTTCAAACAGCACCGTACCTTTGCCATCTTTGCCTTGGTAGTCTATAGTGAGATGCAGCAGAGGCAGGAGGTTGTCGTCATCCAGCAGCACTTTGTGAGCTGCCTGTTGAAAGGCCACGTTCACATCTGTGGAAAATTAAAAGTCAGGATTCAAGAATGTAAATAGTGTTGGTAAGAAACATTTTAACAATCTGGACTCTAACATGGTACTGAAATGTGTCAAACAGTTCGACATCAGTTCTTATTTTCATAGATGCTTTCATATTGCTCACAATTTCACTATAGAAAAGGGAAACTTGAAATTCATCTCTTGACGTTGTGCACTATGTTTATCCACCAAATTTAACAAAAACTGCCTTCTGCATTTTTAAGATGTCACTGAAAACAGACAAAAGCCTCTGATTTCACCACTGACCTTGATATGACCTGGGTTGCGAAAGAACAGTCTACCAATTTCATTCATAAAGTTTGATTTAAATTCCTATTTGCATTTTGAAGATACTGCCGCAGACACACAGATGGACAGACATCTATTATAATAATAACGGCCATTATTACAGCCTTTGTCCAACTGCGCTGATGATGAAAAAAGATGAAATGATGACATCCGATCTCCTTCGCCCAGGAACTATTGCAGCCTTTGCAGATTTAAATAAATTAAGAGTGGCTTCTTTGGAAGATACTTGCATTTAACATAAAATAGACTGGATTACTTTTCTTCAGTTTTTAATGGGCGGAGTTAAAAAAAAAGAAGATGGGCCGGATGCGCAAGACTAAAGCCACCTTGACACTTGCATGAATTTTGGCTCTGCAATGCCGTACAATTCATCATCCCAATGCGTGTCATTACATGGTACATTTGAAAAACCACCCTGGCTCTTGTACGAATTTGATCCCCACACTGGCATGGAATCTTGTGTGTCAGCCAATGAGCAAAATCATCATAAAGTGTTGTAAACTGTGCGAGGCTCTGTGCACAATGACACGCAGTGTTTGCGAATAGGTTGCACAATGTTCACGGGTAGTTCACGCAAGTGGCATGAAATTTATGTGCCACAAATTTTGAACATTTCAAAATTTTCTTTGCACACTGGCACACAGCCGCGCACAGTTCACTCACAGTTTATGACGGTTTACTCATTAGCACCATAGACTGAATAGGTGAAATTGTCATGATACTACACAAATGAAAGAAAGCATTCTTTGAAATGTCTCTAATGTGTAGATCAAAAGGACAGTGTAGGATCAAAGGTTGTCCCAAGGATTTTTTTTTTACTTCATTATTATGATTAAAAGACCCATGCATCCCGTGTTAAAGTCAGCTGATCAAACTGATATCTGTGTCTAGTGAGACCAATGACTATCATCTCAGTCTTGTCTGAATTTGAAAGTAATAGTATTTGCCCAAGATGTGCTATATGAAGCGAGAATAGCAGAGGGCCCTGCAGTACCACACATTTTACCAGGGCCAGTTTCAAAGTAATATTGTTATACAAGACACACTGAGATCTGTTTGATACATATGATATCCACCATGAGAGAACCTGACCAGTAATACCAAAACAATTTTCAAGTCTATCCAACAACATAAGATGATCAACCGTATCAAATGCTGTACTAAGGTCCAGCTGGAGCATTGGGACGGTATTTGAGTTCATCACCAGCAAAAGATCATTCACCACTTTAGTAAGTGCTGTCTTCGTGGAGTGATAACTTCTAAATGTGGACAGCAGTGGCAATAGAGATCGTTAACAGCAGAATAAGCCACAAGCTACAGTGAAAGTACTTTTTCCAAGAATTTTTGAGCAGAATGATAGATCTGACACTGGTGTATAATCAGCTAGTGGATCTGGATCTAGGTTGGGTTTCTTAAGAATAGTTTTCTATCAGAGTACTACTTCAGCCTACTTCAGTTATAGGATCACTCAGTCTGACAAATTTACCATGTTCAGTGACAGCTGTTGGTGGAGTCTTCAGCATGTGCTGTGCAAGGTCAATGAAAACCTGATACAGCTCACCACGACCCAGTAAGTAGAAGTCCTTAATAATCTGACAAAAAATATACATTAAGGTGAAACAGTAATACAAAAACAAATGTGATAATGTGGGCAATTCTATGGAAACAGAATTACAAGAAGAGCAAATTTTTAATGAGCAAAAATATGGCCAGATTTTGCTGTCATTGTAATTTGGTGATCAAAAATTACCCATAAATTCAACACATACAGTTCACAGTATCACTCAAATTTCAAGAACAAGCTGCCAACATATACTTGTTTGTGTTTGCATTTTCCAATTTAAATGTGTTCCTTACATTTTTATTTTAACTTTACATCCAGTCAGGTTGGCCCATTTATGAAGTTTCCCTCTTTCCAATTAAAGTACCAGGCACAGAAAACAGTTATGATTTCTAATGCGATCCCTTTAAATTTTTGTTTTAACAGCAGTCCAGGAACACGAACAAGCAAATGAACCTCTTAATCTACCCATCCATGGTGTACCCAACCTGTTACCCAATGCATGATGAGACAGACTCCAGCAACCACATGACACCTAAAAAAAAAAATGAACATAACATTAATGGATGGAGTGACTTCCCAGGGTGTGTGGCCAACTACTGTGTGGGTCATGTTCCTACAATCAACTGCTTTCCATTTTCTTCAAACTACTTAATTTTGAAGTAAAACATGCAGAAAAACTACAATCCACTATATCAGTGTGTGGCACTGGGCCAACAGTACCAAAATAACCTGGAGAGTTGTGTTTCCTCAATCATTTATTTTCTATATGCGATAATTCTCACAGCGGAGTTGGAGCCTATACAACAGCTAACATTGGGTGAAAGGCTGGATACACCCTGAATAGGCCACCAGTGTATCACATGAGTACTGTTGCAAGAAACAATTATCTTCATTGAATTCATCAATTAATTTATTGATTTTAATTTTTAATTGATGACTGAACATAAAACATAAGAAAACTGTGCAAATTTTTTAATTATAGCGTACTTTCACCTCAGGCAGTGTCACCATGTCACAGCTTCTATCTGAAATAATATTTAATAATAAAAAGTGGTTTATAACTTTTCAATTATTACCAAAAAATAAACATGCTAAAGCAGAAACCTCCTCAGTGGGGAAAAAAGCATAAGAAGGGGAAATATTTAAAACAAGACTTACACATTTTGAGGCCACAAGAAAAATAAATAAATCTATATACTGTGTCTTCTGGAGCATAAATTGTACATTTTTCTGCACGTTAAATTCACTTTGTAACACAGCATTTCCCTGGGGGTGAGTTTAGCAATAAACAGAAACTCGGTACAACACACGTGTCCACAAGAGCATATATGTAACATAACATAAGGACTTCTAAATTCCAAAAATAAGCAAGATGGACAAATGTACACTGTCAGACAAACATTTGGACACGTGTCCAGACTTTTGTCTGGTATTATATAACAGCTGAGTGGATCCTTTTCATTTGATTGATGCTTTGTATGTCACGTGACATGGATTATTCATCCCATTTGTGTTGTATTGCATTTAGCATGCGATTTGGTTCCATTTAGCGTGCAATTTGGCTCCATACGTTTAGTACTATTGCACGCTGCAAACCCTGTCCACTAGTGGGGGAGCAGTTTAGCTAAACTTGCAGAGTTTGTTTTGCTGATGGATGATGATTTAAAGTAGCTATTGACAGTGCTAATTCTTCTAACTCACACACACACAAAAAAATCCATTCTGCTGTAAGCCGTCTGGAGGCATGAAGAGCAGTTAGGATGAAAAGCTGATGTGATTTTTTTGCTGGACTGAAGAACTACACAAAGTCTCCTATTGGACTCCTATTTAAAATTCGTGTTGGACTGTTAAGCACCAAAATTCAAGTCCCTTTTCTGTTGTTTATAAATTAATAAAATATCAAATGACAAAGATCTATTTTAGCTATTATATAAAACAAAAAATGAATATTTTCACCTCATGAAATATTTGTACCATTGATCTCAAACATTATTTGTTACTGTACATGCACTGGATAACATACTGGATTGTATTTAATGCGGTTTTGGGTTTTTGTGCAGTTGTAGTGCACTTTTACTATTGGTGTTTATGCTTTTATTATTGGAGTTTATTTTGTTTAGTGGTTTGAGTCCTGTGAAAGCCCAATATAAATAGCCCTATTAGTTATTATTAATAACGAATGTGTAATTTTTCAATAAATAAGTCACACCGGTGTATAAGTCACAGAACCTCCCAAACTAGTTTAAAAAAGTGACCTATACACTGGAAAACACAGTAATTGGTTTTCTTGCAGACTTTGCTTCAAATAAGATAAGATCAGCTTTATTTATCCTGAAGGAAATTATTTCGCCAGAGTACAGAAACAGTAAACAATTTTTTTTAAACAATAAGTACAACAAATTTACTCTGAATAACTCTGTTATGTACTCATCCTGCAGATGGGGGAGGAATTATACAGTTTGATTGCCACAGGTAGGATAGACCTCCTGTGGCATTCTGTGGTGCACCTCGGTGTTCTCAGTCTATGGCTGAAGGTGCTCTGACAGGACGTCAGTGTGGCCTGCACGGGGTGGGAGGTGCTGTCCAAGATGCTGAGTAGCTTCCTCAGCATCCTCCTCTGTGACACCTCCACCATGGACTCCAGCTCAGCCATTATTGACTCTACTCAAATTAAAGCATGACCCAAAATTTGAGTAAATATATTAATTTATTTCAGGAATTAGTTGTGTGGAATGCAAACCTTAAGCTGTCCAAGTAGGTCAGACTCTTCCACCATTAAGGTCCAAAGATGCTGCAAAACAAAATATATCCACAATTTTCAATCAGAAAGCATCCTTTGGTTGAATGAATAATGTAGGGCACTATAATATGACCCACCTCTGCTACTGTGCTTCTGATGCCGTCAATGAGATTTTCAAAATCCACCAGGCTAAAAAGAGGCTGCTGTTTAAGTCTGTGAAGTTCCGCAGCGAAGGTGTCCTCCTGATGCTTCAGTATGGAGCCTGAAGCCAACAGAATGCACACTGTCTCATAATGAAGAAATAATGATCATAAATCCTCGCTATACCACAGTATAAATAAGTACCAGCTCTTGACGGGCTGTGGTTGTGGTTTTCAAACATCTGGACAGACTCTCCTACAAACAGGATCTTTTCAGCAACTCGGATGGGAATGTAAGAAGGAAGCATTTCTGTCCGCAGGGAGAACTGCTGAAGAGACGGAGCAAGCATGTTCTCCTCCTCAATCAGCCTCTGCACAACAGCACAGCACACACCACTGAGCAAAGACTCAGACAAGGAACTCTGGTCCAGAGTCAGACGTGTATTGAATATCTATAGCCCTCACCAGGTCCTGCAGTTCTCTGAGCTGTTTACCACTCAGTCCTCCCAGTCCCAGGTCCTCTTCTTCCTCCTCCTGGTTGGCAGCAGCTCCTCCAACACTGGGACCTTGTTTTACGAAAAACTCCTCGCTTTGGTCTAGTAGTAATCCATGCAGCATCCAAGCTGCTAACTGTTTGTACATCACACCATGACACACTGCAAGAATCCTGGAAAGAGTGGAAAAGCACCCAACATAACATTGGTGTAAGAATCACCTGAATCAATGGATTAATTCATATATTTGGATCCTCAGCCTTTGAGATCAAGAGACAACAGGAAACTGCACAGATGTGTTTGATGATGATATCTTTGCAGGAAAATGGCTAAAGTTACTTTCTAGACTCAAGGACTTTTCAATGCTATTTTACACACACACACACACACACACACACACACACACTTATTTGAGATATTATATATGTGTGTGTGTATTTGTATTGAACTGTACGGTATGCACAAGACGGTTCGATACACAGAATACACGGTATGATTGCACAGTATGACAGACACGTGCTTTCCATAAGTTACTGGTATTTCATCTCATTTCCTCAGACTGTGCATCACACTAGTTCTATGCTCTGTGCAGGAGGCGTGGTCACACACGAGTCTGCTGTGTTTCTGAGGCAAAAAGAGGAAACCATGAACCAGGCAGTTTAAGTGAGTGAACACATTATTCCAAGCAGAAACTTTGGAACCATAAATGGAATTGTTTAATTTATCTTTTTCTTACGAAACATTAACCTGAAAATGTACCGCTACACATTTGTGTTGAATCACTGTCTCAGGATTAAGTCAGTGTGCATTCCAGTTTACACAGAAAACACCATAAATTAACATTTTATATGAATTAATGTAAATTTTCACAGACGAGACAGCCGTTGAATAGCGACACTGCGAACAATGATTTCAAGTCTGTACAGAGTGAAGTTTTATGAGATGCCGTCATTTGCACAAAAACAAAACAAACTTAAAATAGGCAAATTATTGAAGGGAGTCTGGCTCCACACGTCTTGCAACATAAACAGAAAAAAACCCAAAACACTTAATGCGCTGCACAGTAATTTCATCCCGACGTGAATCATGACAAGAGATTTAATCAATTTATAAACATTTACCTAAAATGTTCACATTTACACTGGCTCATAGTTCTCTAAGGTGTCTGATGGCAGCTCTGTGCTGCTCAGATTAAAGCTCCTATGCCGAACTATGACATCTAAACACAAATATGTACTGTACCATTGACACCCCTGGAGCCTATCCTACAGTCAGTTCAGGGCCACAAATTCAGCTAACCTGCATGTCTTTGGAAGGGAGAGGTTATATATGTATAGATAGATAGATGTGCAGGAGTCTACCACAGCAGAGGGGACCATAGCTGTAGGTTGTGCAAATGTGCTGGGACAGCGTACACTAAGAGAGACAACAAAGTGCCAAGAACAGTGTACAGGGAACATCTGTACCACTTGCGGATTAGAAGTCCCCAAGTTCGGATGGGAGAACCCACTGAAGGTGGTTGAGAACAACTAGACTAAGGGCCTGTGGGACTTCAAATTCCACACAGACACGTAGCTGCTGGCCAATCAACCAGATATAGTGGTGGTTGACAAGAAAAAGAAGACCACAGTTGTGATAGATGTAGCAATACCAGCTGAAAGCAACAAGGACCACAAGAAAAACTGATAAATGCCGGAGGGTGAAGGAACCACTGGAACAGATGTGGAAGGTAAATTCAAAAATGGTCCCAGTGGTTATACAAGCATTCGGAGCTGTAACCACCAAGATGGAAGAGTGGCTCCAAAAGATTCCAGTTTCAACATCTGAATTCTTTTGTCTCAAAGAGCGCAGTCCATTGAATAGCTAAGATATAAAAGCAGAACCATTAAACTCCCAGGCTTCTGGTGGAAGACCCACGATTGAGGAACACATAACATTACAGAGGGGGGTGTGTCTCCCTCAAGCTCAGCTGTTGAACCTGGAATCTTCTGGATCCACTCTTCCAGCTTGGGGTTACAGCTCCGAATGCTCCTATTACCACTGGGACCACTATGGACTTTACCTTCCACATCTTTTATAGTTCTTATATCAGCCCCTGGTCCTTCTTGAAGATCTCTTGCTCTTCTGTTACTTTTACTTAAAACTGCCATATCTACCAAAGTTCCCCTTTCTGCTCCAATGGCCACTATGTCCCACAGCATCTATTATTTAAACTATAAACTACATAATGTAGTACCTTATTTAAAATCAGCCGCCTAATAATGTGAAATGACATTGATCAGAGCAAATATGTCAACCAAGACCTAAAACTCCCCAGCTGAAAAAAAAAAAGATTTGGAAAAATGCACTTGCTTCGCAACATTCAGCAAATGTCCCCCAAAATGTAATGATATCTGTTTAGGCTTTGACAACTTTTTAAGATGTTTCATGATAAGCACCCTATCTTAAAATGGAAAAAGGAAAATATTTTAAAAAACTACTTTTGTGATGCCATCTGTCTATTCCAATCCACCACGCGTGTTATGTCTATTCTTGACTTGCGTCAATATTTTTGAACAAGCCTCACGAAAATATGCTAATTTCTAAGACAGCCCATCTTGCGATGGTAAAAAATGTATTTTCAAAATGAACTGGCTCCACTTTACCTCTGCCCCAAAATTTTACAGAACATATTATTCCACAACAGATCCAATTTCTTTTTACCTAATTTTTTTATGAGTATCAGCTGGACAGCTCCTATTTTATTCTGAACAAATGCTTAGCATTTATTGGCTGTGTCTCTTAGCAGCTTTGCTTCAAATGTCAGTGTTCCTGTTCAGGGTTAAACAAAGCTGGTTTACTAACGTTTGAGCAACTGCCCCAACATACAAAGAAACTGTCACCGTTGAAAACCTACGGTATGCTAAACAAATTACCACAGAACATGTGACAGAAAGTCATGATATTATTCCTTTTACTCTGACGTAGTAAAAACTGTCGTTAAGTTTTTACCACAGTAGATTGACATACTTCTCTAAAGCCATGCGTACAGGTGGAAGCCCCCCACAACTGTGTTTGTAGACCGTCTCCAGGATCTGGCAGCCATGGATCTGAAGCAACAAAAGACCAGACAAGGAACAAAGTCATCAGCTCTGCCACGCAGGTTGTATGCTGTCATTTTGTTCAAGCAGCACTCATAGCATTTTCAAATCATGTTAAAGTAAATGTAGTTCATTTCTCTTTCAGTGTATAATTCATTTCTTAAAGTCATGGCCTTTTTTTTTTTTTTTAACAAATTTTTGTAACACAAAATGAAAAGCTGACAACACAAAACATGAGATATCTTTGGTTCATAATGTGCACAGATAGTACAACAGAAGTCAAAGTACAACTTCAAATCAGAAAAAGTTGGAACAATATATGAAGGAAAAAAAACTGTCAGTGAAAATCACTGCTTTTTTTTTTTAATGGGGAGGTGATGGTCTAGTGGTTAAGCGTTGGGCTTGAGACCAGTGGATCCTCGGTTCAAACCCCAGCCAGACCAGAAAACCACTAAGGGCTCTTCGGCAAGGTCCTTAATCCCCTAGTTGCTCCCGGTGTGTAGTGAGCGCCTTGTATGGCAACACTCTAGCATCAATGTGTGAATGGGTGAATGTAAGGCATAACTGTAAAGAGCTTTGAGCTTCTGATGCAGATGGAAAAGCGCTATATGAATGCAGTCCTTTTCTATTTTCTATACCATTCCAACTTTTTCTGGTTTAGGGTTGTAAGAAAAGTGGTGTAATGACATCACGTGAAGTAGCACCACAATAATCCTTACCTTCTGTGATTTTATTGTCTCCACCACCACCATGACAGATGGAAACAACAACTGGAACTTAAAAGAGAAAAGACACAGAGTCAAAGATACAACTGTCTTTCACTGAAACTTCTTATTGGCTTAAGTTGAACTCTAAAAAAGTCTTAATATTATAGTTTTGTGAAATTCAAGGATTCAAAGGAATTTTATTGTCATATGCACAGAAGAACATGTTCCCTGCACAATGAAATGTGTCTACTGCATTTAACCCATCCTAATTGCCAGTAGGAGCAGAAGTCGCCATTAGGCACCCGGGGAAATTCTGTAATACTTTACCTGGTCCAGCATGTAGTTCACATGAGATATGGATAGATGTGGATCTCCAAGGAACTGAAAGATGTGACAAAAAATGTTGACTGTTCAGTGATTCACAACCACATAGTTTAACTGTAACATACAGTGAGGAAAAAAAGTATTTGAACACCCTGCGATTTTGCAAGTTCTCCCACTTAGAAATCATGGAGGGGTCTGAAATTTTCATCTAAGGTGCATGTCCACTGTGCGAGACATAATCTAAAAAAAAAAATTCTGGAAATCACAATGTATGATTTTTTTTTAACGATTTATTTGTATGTTACTGCTGCAAATAAGTATTTGAACACCTGTGAAAATCAATGTTAATATTTGGTACAGTAGCCTTTGTTTGCAATTACAGAGGTCAAACGTTTCCTGTAGTTCTTGACCAAGTTTTCACACACTATTCATAACAGTTGTTGTCTTCTACCAAGCTGCTTGCCTGTTGTCCTGTAGTCCATCCCAGCCTGGTGCAGGTCTACAGTTTTGTCCCTGGTGTCCTTAGACAGCTCTTTGGTCTTAGTTATGGTGGACAGGTTGGAATGTGATTGATTGAGTGTGTGACCAGGTGTCTTTTATACAGGTAACAAGTTCAAACAGGTGAAATTAATACAGGTAAAGAGTGCAGAATAAGAGGGCTTCTTAAAGAAAAATTAACAGGTCTGTGTGAGCCAGAATTCTTGCTGGTTGATAAGTGTTCAAATACTTATTTGCAGCAGTAACATACAAATAAATTATTTAAAAAAATCATACATTCTGATTTCCGGATATATATATATATATATATATATATATATATATATATATATATATATATATATATATATATATATATATATATATTTTTTTTTTTTTTTGATTATATCTCTCACAGTGGACATGTACCTAAGATGAAAATTTCAGACCCCTCCATGATTTCTAAGTGGGAGAACTTGCAAAACCACAGGGTGTTCAAATACTTATTTTCCTCACTGTAATTGATGTTTCTTACCTCTTGTTCTAGATCCAGCAGAGCCTGTCTATAGGGCTGCAGCATGGAGTCCAGCCCAGTGCAGAAAGCTCGCAGATAGATCCCATGAAGTCCAGCATGGTTGGGCTGGTTTGTGTGATGTTCCTAAAGAACAAGCCATGTCCATCATTTAGGTTTCCCAGGTTTAATTAACTTTTGTGCTGGAGCAGTTCTGGATACTAGATTCTCTGCTCTATCCATAAGTGACTAACCAAATCAGGTATGCTCTGCCAACTGGGAGTTGGAAGACACCTGATTTTTATTTAACCTTTATTTAACCAGATTAGTCTGAATGTGATCAAGATCTCTTTTTCAAGGGATACTTGGACATTTGCTTTATGTGAACATTCAAGTCCTCCATTTGCCACAGACACACACATCAAGGAAATCACATATATAAGATGGAATCAATACCAGCTGAGGTGAGTGGTCGCTAAGAAAACTGCCCCTTCGTGGCACATAGTTGCCAATGCTTGACATATACCATCTCCCCGAGAGAGGCAACAGATCTGGACATCCGATTCTCCAAAAATACAATTTGCTTTGGCTCCAGATAAAACACTCAGGCTCTGCAGATTATGCAAGTAAATTGTTGGTTCTTCTTGGTGTTAATAGCTTTAGCATTCTAATTTAATTTTCTGAACAGCTTGTTGTGGTAGGGGACCAATGTATATGCTCCTACATCAATACTACAGTGTCTGAATATCAATGACAAAGGTCAGACTTCATTAACATGACATTAACTATAATACAATGAGAGGGCATCTTTTTATTTATATTTATTTTATATAAAAAACCCAATTCCAATGAAGTTGGGACATTGTTTAAAATGTAAATAAAAACAGAACACAATGATTTGCAAATCCTCTTCAACCTATATTCAATTAAATACACCACAAAGACAAGATATTTAATGGTCAAACTGATAAACTGTATTGTTTTTGTGTAAATATTTGCTCATTTTGAAATGGATGCCTGCAACGCGTTTCAAAAAAGCTGGGACAGTGGTATGTTTACCACTGTGTTACATCACCTTTCCTTCTAACAACACTCAATAAGCGTTTGGGAACTGAGGACACCAATTGTGAGTGTCATGATTGTATCCCTAAATGTCATATTTAGAACAGAAATGTATGATGTCAAATAATACGCCTACTCACTTGTTGGTGTACATGGCCTGTATGTTGCTCTATGAACTCAGTAAAGCGCATGTAGTCTGTCCCCAACTTGCAGAGACGGCTGAGAATACTGGTCTCACTTGGGTGAAGGAAAGGCAGATCCTGTGACACCTGTGGGTAAAGAAAATTCCCGTTTCAGAATAATATTGTGTGCTCTCTTACACACAAAGACTAAGCAAAAAGCAAATTAGTTTCCTCTGCCTTCAGGCAGTAAACTGTCCATTGATTTAATAGTAGCTGAATGACACGGCTTTTCCCAGAGCAGAGACGTTAATTTTTCTGGCTTCTCGGTGTTTGAGATTGACAGATGCCTGGGGAGAGCTTATGGAGTCATGACATCGATGGACAGGAGAGCGAAGATCCAAGTCTTTAGGGTCCTGGTGCTTCTCGTCTTACTGAATGGCTGTGAGACTTGCTAACCAGTGACCTAAGGTGACAATTGGATGTCTTTGGAATTCAGTCTCTTTGGAGGATCCTTTGTGTCAAATGAACAGTTACTTGGCGAGACACTTTAGGAGGTGTACCTTAAACACTGTAAGGGAACTACAGCTATGACACTTTGGCTACGTGGCAATCACTTTTTTGGACATGCTCCAGTACACAGACGCTTCAATGATGAAGACCTAGAAAAAGCCAACAGAGTGCCCACATTTCACCTGACTGTGACAGAGAGATGGACAGACCAGCTGTCTTCAAAGACTCAAGGCAGATCCATGGCTGCATCAGGCCATACTCACAGACCTAACAAATTCATGTAGCCCCAGTACACTACTACATTCAATGTAACCCTATGAATAATTTGGGTTATAGTAACTTAAAATTTAATTGGGACCAATTCCAGTAAAAGAAGCCCACATTAGATCCAACAAATATGGCCAGCTACCGCCCTATTCCAAGATCCTGTATCCCATCAAAGATTCTGGAGTTATATATTCTTGACAAATCAGGACTCCATGAGTTTGACGATGTACAATTTGGTTTGGCATCTCAACAAAGTGCCAAAATGGCTTCCGGTCTTATGAATGATGTGATCTTGTACTGCACAAAACAAGGCTCAACTGTTTACACATTTGCTCTGGATACTGAAAGAGCCTTTGATGCAGTACCACATAACATATTATTCTGTAACGCAATGAATGAAGTTCCAGATCACTGCTGGCTGTTGCTGGAAGCATGGCGCCAAGCTATCAACGTGCACATAAAGGGGACACACCCTTAGTGAACCTATTTGTGTATCAAAGGGAAGAGGAGAGGTGTCCGTCCCATCATTAGGAGGGACAGCTGTCCTGTCATTAGGAGGGTGCTAACTAGAGCACAATAGGTGCTAATTAGCGCTATTGTTTAGTCACTAGCCTATAGAGGATTTTCATGTGACATATCGGTCACGTCATTTTGTGTCCCGCGGCCATTCTGGATTACAACGTGGTGGCCACTGTGATACGCTATGTGCATTTGGCGAACAATTGCAGAAGCTTCAACATCAGTGTGAAGAAGCCTCACAGCACCGTGGTGCTGAGAGAGATCCGCCGCTACCAGAAATCCACTGCTCCCAGAATTTTATTCGGCAATAAATTTATATAAGAATACATAAAAATACTGCCGAGGATAACACAAGAACGCTTCCAATACGGATGCTTATTTACATTGTGGTCCTCGAGCACCGAGCTGCTGATCCGCAAGCTGCTCTTCCAGCGCCTGGTGAGAGAAATCAAGACGACCTCCGCTTTCAGAGCTCCGCCGTGATGCTCTGCAGGAGGCCGGCGAGGCTGACCTGGTTGGCAGCTTCCTAGTTCACAATATCGCAGTGTGACACTGTCGGCCAGTTCGTTACATTTCCACTAAATTCACTATCTGGTATAAGATACGGATCCACTGACCCAACTGTTACACATCTATGACAATAAATAGCTTTATCTCAAGGATTTAAAGCATCGTAATAACCATACATTCTCTCCATTTTTCTATCACGTGCCAGCCTCCTTGTAATCCAGAATGGAGACGGCACCTGTCCTGCAGCAAATCGGTCACGTGATTGAAAACCCTCTATAGCAGTCTCTCTATAGCAGGTTAGGTTTAAAACTCCAGCTTTTGTGGCTTCTGTTTATTCTTCTCTACAAGAGTCAAGACAGAAGTCAGACTACCAGAGCAAGAATTTTAGCTGAGAAAGCTTCTGCGATTTGAAGCGAAACGTCCTCACGTCAAGCAACCCAGTCCAGTCGAAGATTCAAGCTTCTCTACTATCAAAGGGAACTAGGCAAGGTGGACTCACGTCCCCCTTCTTATTTAACCTTCTTTATTGAGAGATAATATTAACTTTAGACAACTCCAGTGATGGTGTATGTATTAATGATGTGAACTTCAATGTGTTCTGCTATGTGGATGGTGTGTTCTTAGCAAGCTTGATAGTCACTAGCCTGCAGAGAATGATAGACTGTTGTCATAGGCACATCACAGTACAAGGTTGTCAATTTGGCTGCTCCCGTTTTTGTGTCCGGGGTCGCCACAGAGGATACAGCCAGATCTGCATTGATATTTGGCACAGGTTTTACGCCGGATGCCCTTCCTGACGCAACTCCAGTGTTACCTGGAGAAACACACACAGCCGCTGGTGTTCCAAAGAGGTCTCCCATCCAAGTACTAACCAGGTCCCACACTGCTTAGCTTCTGAGATCTGACGGGATCAGGCTTACACAGAGCAGATCGGCTGCACATCACAGCACAAGGATTGAGGCTCAATCCCTCCAAGACTTAATGCGTCACATTGGACAAGTGTTACTTAGAGCCAAAGTCTACATACGTGGACACTTAGGCTAATGACACACAGCTCAATAAGGTAGACAGTGTTGAATATCTGGGTGTGAGACTCTCTCGTAATGATCGGCATGCTCACATGGAGGACAGGATAGCTGTATACAGAGATGCTTTCTTCTCATTTTAGGCCCTAGGTTTTTTCAATAGGGGCCAAGTAGGGGTCAATTGAAGAACTGCATAGGGGTAAAAAAAAAAAAAGTTCCAATCATATTGAAAGCTATACCACATTAAGTGTCTGATCACAAAGATTCCAAAAAGGTATAGTTTTGACTATCTACAACTGAATGTTCTGGAGTTATGGGGTAAAAACAGCAAGAATGGTGACAAAGGTCAGTTTCAGTTTGTACAGGGGTCAAAAAGTTAAAGTTACTCCAGTTTTGGTAAAACATGGTGCAAATTATTGGTTTAACTAATAGGATTAACAAATGGAATAGTTCTGACTGTGTTGAATGTTTGGTCTCCAAAGTAAAGGTCAAACAATGTCAACATCCATTGGATTCTATGACATGTGACATATGTTACCCCCTAACATGATAACTAAGCATGACACATGGTCCAAACTATTCGTTTTTAAAATATATCTTGGATATTAAAGAAGTTATGCGAAAAAATATAAAGGAACAAGTTCAACTCGGTCACAAAGGCCCTATTGTTCTATTCATTAAGGTCAGGAAAACAAGCTCGATTCCCAGCACAAAAATGCCCATAACTTCCTTAATACATAAGATAATCTCATGATTTTGTTGTCATTTTAAAGGGTTTTTCATGTTCTTTCTGAATTCACAGTCAGACTTTACATTGGTATTGGACAGAATATTTACACACGCCCCTAACGCTTGTCGTTAGACAATTTCACGTTTCAGTGGGAGTTTGTAATTGTCAAACGGTCCCTTGTGAGCAGCAGCGCCTCAAAACAGAGTACAAAAATTTAGAATAATTTAAATTGCGGTGACAATAAGTCGGATTATCAAACCTGAATATGTAACCTGAACCTAACAATAAAAACAGCGTTTACTGCTTCTGTTTTCGGTGACGCTTGTAAATTTAATGCATGATGTCGTTTCCCATTTACCTGCAAACCTGTCCGTTTGTTCCATGTAAAAATCGTGCCCGGGTATCCACTCAGTGCCAGCAATAGTTCATGAATCATTTCGATGTTAAACTGATTTAATAAGAATTTTAAAAAAAAAAAAAAAAAAACGAGAATTGCTTCGTTCAACCTCCAAAACCCTCCAAAAAACAAGCTGTCGCGCGCCAGTTACGTCTTCAGAGAGCAAAGCATTATGGGAAATGTAAGCCAGTGTTGTCAAACGAAGCTTTTGGAACTTTGAACCAAATTAACTAAATGCTTCGAGCATCGGTTCGTTGTTTTGAAACGTTTGAAAGTTACAATGACGACATCTACTGGACGAATGTAGATAAGTGCACCACGGAGTGTGACCGGTTTATGTGTGTTTGTGATGCGCTATAGGATTCATGTGGCCGCTCCTGGATTAGAACTTTAACTGCTACACCGAAAAGATGGAACTCAAAGATGAACGACTGAGGAGGGAGATGGGTCGGTCCAGGACTGGTGTCAGTGGAGAAAGCCAAAGCATTGTTTCTGTTTGTCAGTGAAGCATTAGGTCGAGTGCCAGAGTTTGGTAGGGTAGGAGGTCTAAACAACCCTCAGCGCCTGTTGGGTTCAGAATTCGCAGATTGTACTAACAGGACACTCAAACAAATGACAGCAGGTTCGGGGTCAGGTCAGCTCTGGGAGCATGTGCTGGTACCATGCATAGTAGCATCCAGCACACTACAGAACCGTCTCGGGTCCTGGATGACAACCACCCTGACAAATAACCAGTCCATCTCCAACTACCAAAAGTAGCCAACTCTCTACCACAGCCAGTTGAGGCGTGGAGGCCCGTTTAGGCCATGGCCTTTATGGTCCCGCGTGCACCCCGCCCCCAACATAACCCTATGAATTTGGTAGCATTAGAAAGCTTAAGATGTCTAGATTACAAAAACAACTGGTAACAGTAAAAATACTGGGACTCACTACGACAACATTGGATTACTACCCTGTCATTAACCACCCTATTACGGAATGTAAAACTATCAAAAAAATACAACAAAAAGTGTGTACAGTAAGACTCGCCTAAATCATCATCGTATAAAGCAGATATTCACACTCACCGGATAAAAGCAAAAGTCCCAATGCTTTTCTATGGTTTTCCATGTAATAAACACAGTATTGTATTACGGATTTTTGCATACATCGGACAAAAGCCCCCCTCCCCCAATCGCAATGCGTTTTCATTAAAAACCCCTTATCTCTTTTATACATAGAACAGATATAGATTATAACAAATTTGGGAACTCTTTATGTTGTGCGGGAAAAAAATATAAGATTTCATAATCAGACATTTTCATTTGGGTAGGGTAAGTCAACAAAAGTGTTCATAGTGCCCCAGTATTTTGACCGTTATTAGTTATTTTTGTAATCTAGACATCCTAAGATTTCTAATGATACCAAATTTATAGAGGGGGGGGCACGTGGGACCATACTGGCCCATGGTCTACTTGGCTTTTCCCAGCAGATGTCCCTGACCCTGATGCGCCTGTGTGCTGGATCAGACCCAAAGAAGCATGCCACTTAGCCAAAATGTCATAGCTGACACTCCCTCACAAAGGAAATTATACTCTTACGTGTTTTTTTAAGTGTTGCAATCCAGGCAATCATCCTTTATTTTCCAAAGTGGGATGATAAGTCCTGTCTTCCGGAATAATGATAGTACTTGATATTTTTTTGTTAAGTGACAGAAATACGTTCTTGGTGAAACAAGGTCAACAACACAAGTGGATAATATTGGTTATTTTTATTTGCAAATACTTGTAAAGGTATTATTAGTTATAAATAGGATGGTGACAAAATCACTTATATCAAGTTTGAATCAAGACCAAGACTTTGGAATTTTGGAGTAGTCATGACCATGACCATGTAAAAGTTGAGTCTTTGGCATCCTCCAAAGATTCAAGGTTGATACCGAGACATAGTTACTGAGCTCTTTTTGGCGACTCACATTAGTGTGTGTTAATAACTGTTAATTAATATGTGACCGTAGGACCTTCGTGGCCGGGACGGCGGTGAGATCGAACCCGGACGGCTCGCATTAAAGACCATTCCTCTACCAGGTCAGCCAAAGGGGGATTCCCCGTTAGCCAAGCTAGCAGGAACGTCTTTTCAATCAGGACCCGGGACCTTCATCCTGTTACATATCTCCCCACCATTTTTGACTTCGTCCCGAAGTCACAGGTGCATTTAAGCATGTTCTGTGACTACCCCACATCCTGTTCGTGACGCGAGATTGTGACCGTAGGACCTTTGTGGCCAGGATGGCGGTGGGATCGAACCCGGACGGCTCGCACTAAAGACCATTCCTTTACCAGGTCAGCCAAAGGGGAATTCCCCGTTAGCCAAGCTAGCAGGAACGTCTTTTCAAACAGGACCTGGGACCTTCATCCCGCTACAAATATAAATGGTAAATGTACTGCATTTATGTAGCACTTTTCCATCTGCATCAGATGCTAAAGCTGCTTTACAATTATGCCTCACATTCACCCATTAACACAAACACACTCACACACGGATGTCAGGTTGCAACCATGCAAGGTGCTCACTACACACAGGGAGCAACTTAAGGACTTAACTTAAGGAGTTACTACGTAAGGACCTTGCCCAAGGGCCCTTAGTGATTTTCCGGTCAAGCTGGGGTTTGAACCGAGGATCCTCTGGTCTCAAGCCCAACACTTAACCACTAGACCATCACCTCCCTGTAATAATTGTTATTATAATTTTTCATTTATATGTACATTTATTCTAGTGTGAGACTGAGTCAAGATCGAGTTGAATTGCTCTCAACCGGACTGGACTAGTTGTTAGTGAAATTGGTTATTGTTAATGCGCAATCAGTCAATATACAAATTATTGTATGATTCAACTCACTATTTAATTTATGTAATTACTGTAATTACTAATATATGTTCATTTGAAAAGCTTTACGTTGCTTTACATTTCAAGGGCGTGGCTTCCAAAGTCTCCATTTGTTAATGAAACACGCTTCGACACGGGGTTCATTCGGAAGTTGTCGTTGGCGCTTGGGCATATGAATGAATCGTGGTGAGGTTCGAGTGTAACGTTTCTACATATTTCCTCACTATTTGACGATCTTGTTGACATGTCACTTTTGTCAACGTTACTCGGCATGTTGTTTATATGACGGAGCTAGCTTGTACTAGCTTATATTTATGAACAGCTGAACAGAGGCATTAGTTAGCATAACTTGCTAGTAACTTAGCAACAAGACGCCGCCTGTCTGAAACGTAAAAACCATTAATTATTTTTGTTTACATGTATGTTAATTTATGTACAGATGTGTCAGGTTTCTTCTGATAAATTCTAGGTCGACTTTGTTGCTGGTTGGACTGCTGTGTTTATCAGTTGTTGGTTGTCACTAATAATTGCTACATTACTGTATGTTGTGATGGCAGGAATGGCTGGACAGAGTACCACAAAGGACATAGTTTCAGAGTACCTCAGTCAGAACCAACAGCTGGCCCAGTGGGTCGAGACATTAAGGAACTACTCGGAGAGCAACAAACACTGGTTTGCTCGGAGAGAGTTCATCCTAAGAAATATGGAGGCGTACCCAGAAATCGAACCAGGAGTCCCAAGCTCCAGTCTGGACAGGCTAATGTGTCTGTCCTGGGTTTGGGCGAATCATGTCTTCCTAGGCTGCAAGTAAGACATCTTAACAGAGGGATAAATCTAACAAGCAAGTAGTCAGGAGTCTTCTTACTACCGTTATTGTCGTCTCTCAGGTATTCACAGGCTGTAATGGACCAGATAAAAGAGATGAGTGAAAGGGACGTTGTCCATGACACTTCAGTTCAAACAGCAAAACCAGAATCTGGGGCCAGCAGAAAACGAGGCACTGCACCAGGTAACACAAGACATATTTTCATCTTGAACGGTTCAGGATTGTAGACGCTCCCCTTCACTGATCTATTCAGTCCATCAATTTCTCTGATTTTCCTGCGGAATGTTCACCGTGCTGGTGGCTATTCCAGCATAAAATGAGTAAGAGACGGTACTTCTAGATTGGTCACCAGTCCATAGGACTAACCTGTGGACTGACACCTATTCACTCTTTCAAATTGCAGTTTGTGTTGATCAGCAAATAATAATAAATAACTAATTTCTGTCTACCAATGGATATCTGTAAAAATAGCACAGTAATTTGTTCCGTTGTGGTCTGCTTATTTTTACTACTTGTCATGTGAGTGTCCTGTGCAAAGGCAGTTTAATCCACATGTCTACACGTGCACTGATCATGCTTTTGTGACGTGTGTGTATGTATTCCATACGGTATGGAAAGGTGGAAAATTCTGGAATTGGATCTGGCCAACATTGGAATTTTTCTACTGTACGTGACTTATAGAAGTGTGCAAAGCTTTTGCTCTAATGCCGATGTATAATTTCCAAACTTTTGATGGATTTCAAAAAAATTGAATCCTCACCCAAATACTAAAGCCCCCATCACACATAGCAAGAACGTGCAGGAACCACGCCTGACATGGCAAATATTGCCATAATCCGACGCAGTCTGGAGGAGAAGAGGTGTGGTCAGCAGTGTCAGAACGCATCCGGAGGACCTCGTCCACACCTGCACAATGTCATCCAAAGCACATGTAGACAACAGGTAGATGACACAGACTGCCGTTAAACAGCCATAAAAGGCGCTGCAGACTGCCTGATGTCCAAACATCTGGATGGCAGACACAGGGCTTGGAGCGCTGTGTTCCTCACGCACAAGTGTGCGCGAGTGCGCAGCGTGTGTAGCGTGTGTGTGTTCATGGGGCACATGTGCTCTGTGCACACGTGTGGGGCTGCAATTATCACTCAGCCGTGCGTCTGTGTGTGCTTTTATGAGCCACTATCACATGGGACATATTTTTTTATTTTGGGTGAGAGGATTTTAACCACAGGCTGCTGGTTTCAGCTTCACATCCATGTCCGCGCTCTGAAATGCTCCTGGACCGCTGTTGGAGGTGAGATTTATTAATGGTGTAACGGCCTGGCACTACAGAAGATGATCATTTATTACAGCGTGAGATCCGTTCGGCTCCGAGCCTGACGTGTGCAATGACGCGTTACTGTACACCACAGAGAGGCACAGCTGCTCATGTTATATGCAGCTTTGATGGAGACAATATTCACATTATTTACGTCACCCATGGGAAGGAATGGACAAATATCTGTACTGTAAGGTCTATTGTGGATATAACAGCCTGTTCAGATTTGTGGCGGCGTGCGCACAATAACGCACAGTGCTTTCTGTTTGATAGCTGCTGTTGACATTCACTGTACATGATAATAATTCATAATTATTATCATGATGAAGCGTGCCACATACATTTCAACAGTTCCTTTGTGCTCCGGGGGGTGGAGATTATTATATGTGGCACGTGCAGGTCATACCAGCAGGCATACCATGCCAGATCCATCTTGAGGTTCCCTCATCTGCACTCAAATCATTTTGGATCCTGTTTTGCTTCCATCAGAATATGTAAATTGAGGTTAGACGGTCCTCAGACTGCACATGGACCGCCGTAGGTGTCCCATCTCGACGGCACCCGGAAGGTTTTGAGCATGTGTATCACACTCGGAGCACTCGATTTTGACCAACTGTGTGGACTTCCGCAGATGGCCGTCAGTATGTTTTGGAACTGAAATCCGACACTTTTCGGATGTGCACCGATTTGTCATTCTGACGCCTTTCTGCATGATTCCGGCTATGTTTGACAGGGGTATAAACCATTTAAGAGTATGTAATTTGCAGACAACTGAGACATCAGTTTAGAGTCTCATTCTGAAAGTGGAAGTGTGCAGAGCTCTTACAGAATTAGTAGTCACTCCTGAGAGTGCAAAATCTTCCAAGTTGGACCACATTCGCATATACAGAAAGGAACATTCAGTGGACAAAATACGCAATGGTTTGCAAGATTAAATTGGATGAAACTGCTGATTCAGAAAAAGATTCAGTTTTGGGGAACATTTAGAATATCTTACCACAGTACTGTTTACTGGTCAAATGCATGTTTCATTTGCAAAGAATCAATAAAAAAATAATGTGAAGTTAAAACATTCTGTTGGATCTGGTGTGTAATTCCATATACAGTGAGGAAAATAAGTATTTGAACACCCTGCGATTTTGCAAGTTCTCCCACTTAGAAATCATGGAGGGGTCTGAAATTTTCATCTTAGGTGCATGTCCACTGTGAGAGACATTAAAAAATCTGGAAATCACAATGTATGATTTTTAATAATTTATTTGTATGTTACTGCTGCAAATAAGTATTTGAACACCTGTGAAAATCAATGTTAATATTTGGTACAGTAGCCTTTGTTTGCAATTACAGAGGTCAAACGTTTCCTGTAGTTTTTCACCAGGTTTGCACACACTGCAGCAGAGATTTTGGTCCACTCCTCCATACAGATCTTCTCCAAATCTTTCAGGTTTGGAGTTTCAGCTCCCTCCAAAGATTTTCTATTGAGTTCAGGTCTGGAGACTGGCCAGGCCACTCCAGGACCTTGAAATGCTTCTTACGGAGCCCCTCCTTAGTTGCCCTGGCTGTGTGTTTGGGGTCATTGTCATGCTGGAAGACCCAGCCATGACCCATCTTCAATGCTCTTACTGAGGGAAGGAGGTTGTTTGCCCAAATCTCGCAATACATGACCCCATCCATCCTCCCTTAATACGGTGCAGTCGTCCCCTTTGCAGAAGAGCACCTCCAGAGTATGATGTTTCCACCCCCATGCTTCACAGTTGGGATGGTTTTCTTGGGGTTGTTCTCATCCTCTAAACATGGTAAGTGGTTTTGATTCCAAAAAGCTCTATTCTGGTCTCATCTGACCACATGACCTTCTCCCATGCCTCCTCTGGATCATCCAGATGGTCACTGGTGAACTTCAAACGGACCTGGACATGTGCTGGCTTGAGCAGGGGGACCTTGCTACCCTGCAGGATTTTAAACCATGACAGCATCATGTGTTACTAATGTAATCTTTGTGACTGTGGTCCCAGCTCTCTTCAGGTCATTGACCAGGTCCTCCTGTGTAGTTCTGAGCTTTCTCAGACTCATCCTTACCCCACAAAGTGAGATCTTGCATGGAATCCCAGACCAAGGGAGATTGACAGTCATCTTGTATTTCTTCCACTTTCTAATAAATAATCATAACAGTTGTTGTCTTCTACCAAGCTGCTTGCCTGTTGTCCTGTAGTCCATCCCAGCCTTGTGCAGGTCTACGGTTTTGTCCCTGGTGTCCTTAGACAGCTCTTTGGTCTTGGCTATGGTGGACAGGTTGGAGTGTGATTGATTGAGTGTGTGAACAGGTGTCTTTTATACAGGTAACAAGTTCAGACAGGTGCAGTTAATACAGGTAAAGAGTGCAGAATAAGAGAGCTTCTTAAAGAAAAATTAACAGGTCTGTGTGAGCCAGAATTCTTGCTGATTGGTAGGTGTTGAAATACTTATTTGCAGCAGTAACATACAAATAAATTATATAAAAAAATCATACGTTGTGATTTCCGGATTTTTTTTCTTTTTTTAGATTATGTCTCTCACAGTCCCAACAGCCAGGGGCTGTGAGCATGGACCGGGCCGCTGGGCCACCCGCCCTCGACCGCCACTCAATCCTCTCTGCACCCGATCCCCATGGCCCCCTCTGCAGGTGGTGAACCCACAGGAGGGCGGCCCCACGTCGCTCTTTCGGGCTGAGCCGGTCGGGCCCCATGGGCTAAGGCCCGACCACCAGGTGCTCACATGCGAGCCCCAACCCCAGGCCTGGCTCCATGGTGGGGTGGCGGCGTGTCCTTGCCTCAAGTGGAGGAGTTTAATTATTTCGGGGTCTTGTTCACGAGTGAGGGATGGATGGAGCGTGAGATCGATAGACGGATCGGTGCAGTGTCTGCAGTGATGCGGTCGCTGTATCGGACCGTCGTGGTGAAGAGAGAGCTGAGTAGGGGGGCAAAGCTCTCGATGTACCGATCGATCTGCATTCTGATCCTGCATTGAGATCGCAAGTACAAGTGGCCGAGATGAGTTTCCTTCGCAGGGTGGCTGGGCGCTCCCTTAGAGATAGGGTGAGGAGCTCGGTCACTCGGGAGGAGCTCGGAGTCGAGCCGCTGCTCCTCCACGTCGAAAGGAGTCAGTTGAGGTGGCTTGGGCATCTTTTCCAGATACCCCCTGGTCACCTCGCTGGAGAGGTGTTCCCAGCACGTCCCATTGGGAGGAGGTCCCGGGGAAGACCCAGGACAAGCTGGAGGGACTACATCTCTCGGCTGGCTTGGGAATGCCTTGGGGTTCCCCAGGAGGAGCTAGGGGAGGTGTGTGTGGATCGGGAGGTCTGGGCGGCTTTGCTTGAGCTGCTGCCCTCGCGACCTGACTCTGGATAAAGTAGAAGAAAATGGATGGATGGATGGATGGATGTCTCTCACAGTGGACCTAAGATGAAAATTTCAGACCCCTCCATGATTTCTAAGTGGGAGAACTTGCAAAATCGCAGGGTGTTCAAATACTTATTTTCCTCACTGTATAAATTTAGTATATTTGGGCAATTCTGTGGTAACGGAAATACAACAGCAGCAAAATCTGGACATATGGCATCTAACCATGACAGATTAGCTCAGATTGTAATTCCGTTACTGTAGAATTGCCCATTTATATTTTTTAAATATGGTATATCTTGCTTTGTAAGTTTGTATGAAGAGCAATTTTATTTTGACGTGTAAAGATTGCTAGATTTAGTTTATTTGGCAGTACAGCTTCATGCACATAAAGCTTACCCATTTTCTATACCCACTTATTCTAATTATGGTTCACCAGGGAGTTGGAGCCTGCCCCAGTAGTCATTGTGTAAGAGACGGTGTATACGGACATGTATATGGACAGTCTGTCTCAGTGCGACATATATCATCAACAAACAAATTCCCACATTCACTCACACCTGTAGTCAATTTGAAGTGTCCAATTCACTTAACCTGCATGTCTTTGGAAGTGGGAGGAAACCGGAGCAGCCAGAGGGACCCCAGGCAAATATGGGGTGAAGATGGAAACTCCACTCAGAAAGGTGGGGAACAATCCCAGGACTGTGTTGCTGTGAGACAACAGCGTTAACCCCTAAACCAATGTGCCGTCCTACATAAAGTACATACAACATAAATTTCCATACTGTTTGGATTTCTATAATATTGATGTAACTGTGGTCCAAGACATATTTAGAGACGTGGAAATATTCATATATCCATCCCGTCTTGGCTAAAAAAAAACAAACAACAACAACAAAAAAACTGTCAACATGATTATTTACTTGTGACCTACTTGGATAATTTTATGGTAACGGAATTCTAATGACAGGAAAATCGGGCCACATTTTAGCTCACCATAAATAAGTAAAAATTGCTCTGATTGTAATTCCTTTATCAGATGATTTCCTGCTTAGAGGTATTTTTACTTATGCGCATTATTTTGGCCTTTATATTTTTATTTAATTTATGTCATGTTGAAGAACTGAGCACTTTTTTTTGTCACTGACTCATTGGGATTGGCGTGCATTTCATATTTTTATTTTTTTTAGAGTGGAATAAAATATATAGGGAATAACTTTCATATAGCATGGCACTTGATTTGTTTGCACTTTGGGGACAGCTGGAACTCCAATGAAGATGGCCAGGCTTAGGTAAGACTAACTAAAATGTTTTAAAAATGTATAATTGTTTTTAAAAAGTTTTACATTCAGTGAGGTAAACATGCCCACAAATTTAGCTCTACATTCACATAGTTGTTTGTTGTATCTTGCATAGTAATATTATGTTGCCCTTTAGCTTCTGCTTGCTAACAGTGTGTTAGTGTTATAAATAAATCATGCACCGATTAAATTTATGTTGCTTCTTGTTGCTTGAAGTGGTAGCATCATGTTTCAAAATACATGACTCGTACACAGTTGCAACTAGACAGTGGTAAACCTTTGAGCCTTTACACATCTGAAATTTGTAATGACATCAAATAAAAAAAAAATACTCAGGCTTCTTTATATTAATATTTCTAAAATGATGCCCTTTACACTCACAGTGACAGCTAATCTATACAACATTACATAAAACGTAAAAACAACAATTTTTTGACAAGTTGGGGGATGGATACAAGTCTTTCAGTGACTTGGATTTCCAAGTCACTGAATGTGTCTTGAACTTCATTTACCTCGATCAGGAAGAAATTAAAACTGTATGGTAAATCTGTGTAAAGGAAGCAGTCCTCAAAAACAAATGACTGTGCAAGAAGAAGACTAGTGAGGAAAGCCACCAAGACACCCATGACAACTCTGAAGGTGTTATAGACATCTGTGTTTATGATGGAGGAACTGTGCAGAGTGGAACTTTTAAATATTGCAACATCAGTTATATAGCTTCATGGTGGACTGGCACAGAGAAGTATTTTTTTTTTTTTTTTTTATCCATCCATCAATCCATTTTCTATACCTGCTTACTTCAAATAAGGGTCACAGAGGCTGGAGCCTATCCCAGTAGTCATAGGGCGTGAGGCAGAGTACGCCGCCCTGTACAAGATGCCAGTCTGCCGCAAGGCCAGGATTTTTTTTTTTTATTATGTGAAAAATATTTATTTTGCCAGAAGGCACATGGGAGATGAAAGCCTAGATTTGATCTCTTGTTGTATGAAAAGCCTTGTCTGCTCCACTCCACTGTGAAGCTGTGAGTGGCGATGCAACAGAGAAAAGCTGCACTATTTCTCCAGTCACTGCCAAGGAAACTGATAACTCCTGCAGAGTTGTCATGGGTGCCTTGTCAGGCTTCCTTAGGAGTCTCCTTCTTGTGCTATCACTCAGTTTTTGAGAACTTGTCCAGACAGCTTTACCACGCAGTACCACAGTGTTTGTAGACTGACTGATTATATTTCACCAAGACACAAAAACAAGACTACACATTGTACACCACTATTAGTCATGTGAGTATTCTGACCTCATCATTTCTATGCAGGTTTTCCAGCTCCAAGCTGTATAAACCTGAATGCATAGATTTAATGTTTCTCAGGTATGTACGTATATGTGTAATGAGGGACGGTTCATTCGAAAGTGATTAACGCCCTGTATCAAAGTGTGCATAATTATTAGGTAGCGCCTTTTCTTTTAACAGACACTGAAAAGTCCAACATTGTAAAATGCATTTTAGAGGAATGCGTCACTCTTGATGCTAAGCTTTTGAGGCGTGATCACCACACGATCAAACGTTTTATTGCAAATAGTCAACATGGTTGCAAGAGATGTGCAGAAAAAGCACAAATTAACTGCAAAACACTTGAGATGAATTAAACATTACATTACCAGGAGCCTATTATCCACAGTATTCCAGAACTGATACCTGCCTGGACTGTCCAGAAGTACAATAAATTATTGAAAGCAACTTCTGCAAGGTGCATTAAATATATCTAAAAAAAAAAATGCAATTTAAGAGTGTTCAGTGCTCAGAGACTTGGCCAAGGTAAGGAAGGCTGAAACATGACCCCACTCAACTAGATTTGCAAGATGAAATGTCAAGGTTGGGCCAAGAAATATCTGAATACATAATTTTAAGAGGTTTTACAGCCAAATGAAATGATAGTGACTCGATGGATGGGCACGTGGCTGGATCACTAATGGACACACAGTGCCACTTTGAGTCAGCTGGCAGCAAGGTGGAGGAGGGGTACTGGTCTGGGCTGCTAATATTAAGGATGAGCTAGTTGAACTTTTTTGTGTTGAAGATGGACTTAAAATCAACTCTCAAACCCACGGCCAGTTTTTAGAAGATACTTTCTTCTTGCAGTGGTTCAGAAAAAAGGCTGCACCGTTCAAGAAGGCCATGATTTTTTTTATGCAGACCAATGCTGCGTCGCATGCATTCAAGTACTCCACTGCTTGGCTCAAAACAAAGACAAAGATCTCAAAGACGGCAGAATGATGGCTCCCTTCCTCACCTGACTTAACCCCTATTGAGAACTTATTGAGAATCTTTTCAAGAGTTCTGAGGTGAACCAGACAGAAGGGCTGCAACAAACGGTTATTTGGATCATCGATGAATCTGATGGGGTTTCGACACGATTAATTGATTAATCTGATTAGCGGGGAATTTTTTTAAAATGTGTCAGGGAAACAATTTTTCTCTCCATCACTTTATTTAACAACAGAACATTATTTGAAAACTTAAAATACTTGAAAATCAACAAATCGTCAAATGTCCCTTGGCTGTTGAAATATAAAATAATAAAGAATAAAACAGTTTATAATAAAGAACAGAAATAGTTATTTTAAATGACATTGCTTTATCAAAGTGCTGAGTTGCCATAAAACAACACTGAAACATATAAATGTTATAAAATATATGGTGGAAAAAAGAGGTATTTTTGTTGCTGCAAATGAGCAATTCACATAACCAGTTAACCATAAAACCTAAATCAAAAACTGTAGCCTGACTCATTATATGTGCAACATTCTTTGTATAACTTGTAAACTATGTGGTCATTTTACAATGACACATGTGACTCATGTCTCTTTCTCTAAAATTGTATTGTAGCATTATTAGTTATTATTACTATTATTATCGTTGCTATTATTGTTAATATATAAATAAAAATAAATGAAAAAATATAATTTATAATACATTTGACTCTTTTATGACAACAAACGCTGAGCCATTAATTATTATACAGAAAACAAATGCACAAACATGCTGAAATGCCAGCAGCTTAATACTAACTTTAACATTGAAAACGTCATAGACATGCTAACCCGTTAGCATCGGCGTTAGCATAAAATACATCTATCAACTGTTTCAGAAGACCATAACAGGTCAGTTTAACATAAAAAAGGTAAATATCCCTCACAGACATATGCTCTTTAGGGTTTTAGTGGGGAAAAATTAAGATAAAGCAAAATAAAACAAATGAAACCAACGAAGCAGCAGCTCGAAGCTCTCCTTCATTGGTTCAAGATTCAAAGCAAAGCTCGGTTGATTATATGGAAGAAACGAAACATTTGCGGTAAAACAAAGTTATTTAGCTACTAATCGATGACTAAATTAGTTGACAACTATTTTAATAATTGATTTTAATCGATTAACTCGATTAGTTTCAGCTCTACCAGACAGTAATCACTTATAGAAGATACAAAAGCATGACTCAGACTCTGTATCTGTCTAATCACAGTAGTGTTACACAAGTAAAAATGACATTTGCAGTTCGAAAGATAGTCTATTCAAAGTTCAGATTTTTAACTCTTGAATTTATGTTGGAAAATGTAGTTTTAAATTCAAACTACAATTACATCTTTGTGAACACAAATGTAAAAGCGTGAAGTGTTTGTATAAATCTATTTCTTAAGGTAATTTAGGCTACATTTTGGATCTTTATTTTCCACAAATGCTGAACTCTCTTCAAAGTGTCTGCATCACTGCCTCTGCAAAGTTTACCTATGTAATTCACGCACACCATGGAGCCGCATTTCAGTTTTGCTATTTCATATGTTTTCTGATTTTCATCTTGGTCAGTGTTTGATGTAAAAACTACATCCACAAATCAGAAGAAAGTTGGGACAATATGGAAAATAAAAAACAAAAAAAAACAAAAACATAAAACAAACACCACAGTGAGCCTTACATTTATTTTGACTTCTGTTCCATTGCAGACTGTATGAACCCAAGATGTTTCATGTTTTGTTTGGTCAACTTCATTCATTCATTTTCTGTAGCTGCTCAAAGGGGAGCTATGGCAGTGGTCATTGGGCGAGAGGTGGGTACACCGTGGACAGGCTTCCAGCCAACGCAGGGTCACATATAGACGGACAGTCACATTCACACTCTCGATCACACCTACGGTCAATTTACAGTTTCCAATTCGTCAAGCCTGCATGTCTTTGAAAATGGGAGGAAGCTGGCGCACCATGAGGGAACCCACGCAAACATGGAAAGAATGTGCAAACTTTCAATAAAGTTGGGATGGGGGCAATTTATACTAATTATAAGGACTAAGCTAATGTAATCTAATGAGGGTGTGTCTAAAAAACCTGGCAGTATAAGCCATGATTTACTGGAGTTATACTGAAGGATGCCTTTATTTTTGCTTTATTTTAAGCCATTATTTTGGCTTTGATATTTAAATTATATCATGTTGTAGAGATTTATTTTCAGTGTGATTTTTAGAGGGGATAATTTTACAAATTTGAATATAATGAACAGGGCTGCAGCCATTAATCAATTATTAACTGACTATTAAATGAATCAAAAACTATTGTGATAATTGTTTTAACTCTTTTTTTTAGATCCAGATTCTCCAATTTCAGCTATTTAAATGTTAATATTTTCTGGTTTATTTTACTGGTTTCTCCACTCGTATTTGGTAGTACACTGACTAAGTCACAGTTTGGTGGTTTTTTTTTTTCTTCTTCTCTTTCTAGTTTGGGTGGTCCTGCCACTTATGTGCCAGTGCAAGTTTCTATACTGAAAAATCACATGCTTACCAGTAGTAATAATAATATTAAACTACTGTACCCCCCTTTTTAATTGAAAGTTGCTTAAACACCCCCACTAAATTAAATACTTTTTTAATACAAATTGATTAAATGCCCATCCTAAAATAAATAAATAAATTTCGTGACTCCAACACATCATAAAAAGAACAAAACAAAATTGCTGTTTTCCCTGTGATGTTGTGATTGATGTGCAGTGATAGTAGTTGCATGACGGTGACCTCAATTTAAGAGATTGCAGTACAATAGTTGTGCACAAAGTGTAACACATTTGGTACCATCTGGTACTAAACGGGTGAGTTATTTGTGATTGATTACACAAGGCAAAATATGGTCTTCGGGTATTGCGAAGGCCTTGCAACCTTGGACAAGTTCAAAGATGGCTAACCTTGATCTATTTTAAGAGGTCAAAAGGTCCCATTCTGGTTCCTATTTTTATGCTCAAACAGCCGAGGGTATTTTAGCATTGTATTATATTTTTATTTGTGATGAAATCAGACATTTTACTGAAATATATGGAGCTGTAGCAGTTCTGATGTATGTAAGTAATATTGGTCACACTCTTGGGCAGCCCTGCTTCAGGAAGAATTTTGCACAGAATGCCCAGGGCATGTACATAGGCCTTTCCCAGGAATCAAAGCACAAAACAAAATACAATAAATGGTAATAATAAAAGCACACTACAACAATGTGCAAAAATCCCAACGTAACAGCTGATAGTACAAAAAAAAAAACCAAACAAAAAAAAAACTGGTGTACTCTGGTGTGACTTTATCTGTTTTTTCTCCTCAAGAGGTATTTTTGGACATGTGCCAATTTTGCATTTTTTTTCTCCCTGTTTAAGAGGCTTTTCTTGGACTTATATGAGGATAGGCTGAAAAGTTCTAAGGCTCACTATAATGCAGTTAATGCATTACTCCTTCATGGGGAGCCTTAGAACTTTTCAGCTTACCCTCGTACTCCAGAAGATACAGTAAATTGGTTGATTTTAGAGCCCTTTTCATAGTGGCATAAAGAAATAAAAATGTGTAAAAGCCCAAGTGGTGTGTCGACTTCATATCTCCAGTGTAATTACCGAACAGTGTTCGTCTGCACACTCACCACTGAAGCCGGAAGGGCTAAATCTGTTGCTTTATTGAGCTCTCAGTGGTACGTATTGTCAATATTTTTTGCAGATACGAACAGTGACAGCTGTGGGAAAAGAGCCAATGTGTCACCCAACGAAGCAGACAGTCGACCCTCAAGGAGGACGGCGGCGTGTCCAGTGAATCGGAAATGGGGACCTCCGCCACAGGCTCCAGCAGAGCACCAGTCCTTCTTCAACCGCCTTTACAAAGCTGTGGCGTGGAAGCTGGTGTCAGCAGGGGGCTTTGGTCCCAACTTGGACCACTTTGAGATCATCCGCAGCTGTGTTGAGTCTTGTAAGCAGAGCCTGACTTGCGTGTTTGTGCCACTGAAAGACATTATAGGCTTGCCCGAAGGTTGCATGCAGAAGGAAGGCCATGTGTGCGAGATTCGCTGTCAGACCGTCTACATGGGCACAGGATACGGGCAGAACGAATCTGACGCCAGAAACATGGCTTCCAAAGAAGCCCTAAAGGTCTTTCAGGGCCAAAAAGTGACAGTAAAGATCTGTAGACGGAAGTACAGAGGGAAAGATGTGGAAGACTTGTTGTTGCTGGATGACCAGCCCCGGAACCAGGGCTTTCCGCCCGCACTCAGCTATCCTTTTCAGGCAGAAGACGGTTCTTCATAGAAGGGGGAAAAAACAAAAACCCACACGAACTAGCACACAGTGACACGTAAATAACGGAGCTACTGATGAGATTCATCGCTGGGTTGGTGCCAGACTTAATTCGGCCAAAACATTATCTTATACTGTTGACATTATGCTGTCATGGTCCATTTCACGCACTGTTAGACAATCACCAGTCATCACCTTGTTTGTTACAAACGAGGAAAATGTACTTCTGAAATGTCTAAAAGAAGATAAATGTTTCTTCCATTGATTGGAAATGGTCAACTAACTTTTTTTTCAGGGGCATTGAAGCATTTCATAAAAACATTATGCAGTTCCAGTTTCACAAATGTGATTGCTGCTTTTTTCTGCTTAAATTGCTTTAAACTGAACATCTATAGATTTTGGGCTGTTCATAAAAGCAAATATGCTATTTGCTGATTTCAGCTCAGAGACTGAGAATGTGTGACTGGAACTGTTCATGTTTTTAGACAGTGGGAACATAAATTAACAGGTTAATAAAACAGTGAAAATTATCCTTATTTGTAGCTTTATCTGGAACTAATTCAACAGTATGATACACAAAATTAATTTCTGACTTTAACAATCTAATATATTTACCTTTCGGTGTTTCAAATATATATATATATATATATATATATATATATATATACGAGGTCTGTCCATAAAGTATAGGTCATTTTTATTTTTTTCAAAAACTATATGGATTTCATTCATATGTTTTTACGTCAGACATGCTTGAACCCTCGTGCGCATGCGTGAGTTTTTCCACGCCTGTCGGTGACGTCATTCGCCTGTGAGCACTCCTTGTGGGAGGAGTCGTCCAGCCCCTCGTCGGAATTCCTTTGTCTGAAGTTGCTGAGAGACTGGCGCTTTGTTTGATCAAAATTTTTTCTAAACCTGTGAGACACATCGAAGTGGACATGGTTCGAAAAATTAAGCTGGTTTTCAGTGAAAATTTTAACGGCTGATGAGAGATTTTGAGGTGACACTGTCGCTTTAAGGACTTCCCACAGTGCGAGACGTCGCACAGCGCTCTCAGGCGGCGTCATCAGCCTGTTACAAGCTGAAAACCTCCACATTTCAGGCTCTATTGATCCAGGACGTCGTGAGAGAACAGAGAAGTTTCAGAAGAAGTCGGTTTCAGCATTTTATCCGGATATTCCACTGTTAAAGGAGATTTTTTTAATGAAAGACGTGCGGACGGGTCTGCGCGTCGGCTCGCAGCCGCCGCGACGCTCCGCCACAGGAAAAACACCTCCGTTGGAAGCCTTAAGGACAAGTTGGAACATGTCCAACAATTTCTCATATACTCACTCCACTGAAAGCCATCAAAAGCCGCCTGGATTTTACAAATGGTTATCAACACGGAGGTGTTTTTCCTGTGCCGCCGCTCCGCGCCGGCTTCGTCCTGACGCGCGGACCCGTCCGCACGTCTTTCATTAAAAAAATCTCCTTTAACAGTGGAATATCCGGACAAAATGCTGAAACCGACTTCTTCTGAAACTTCTCTGTTCTCTCACGACGTCCTGGATCAATAGAGCCTGAAATGTGGAGGTTTTCAGCTTGAAACAGGCTGATGACGCCGCCTGAGAGCGCAGCGCGACGTCTCGCACCGTGGGAAGTCCTTAAAGCGACAGAATCACCTCAAAATCTCTCATCAGCTGTTAAAATTTTCACTGAAAACCAGCTTAATTTTTCGAACCATGTCCACTTCGATGTGTCTCACAGGTTTAGAAAAAATTTTGATCAAACAAAGCGCCAGTCTCTCAGCAACTTCAGACAAAGGAATTCCGACGAGGGGCTGGACGACTCCTCCCACAAGGAGTGCTCACAGGCGAATGACGTCACCGACAGGCGTGGAAAAACTCACGCATGCGCACGAGGGTTCATGCATGTCTGACGTAAAAACATATGAATGAAATCCATATAGTTTTTGAAAAAAATAAAAAGGACCTATACTTTATGGACAGCCCTCGTATATATATATATATATATAAAAAGGAGTTAAAAATAATGTTCAGCCGTTCAGAGGATTCCCAAGTGTGACTTCGTGTAAAGGGCTTTGGCAGGAGAACTGATTTCAACTGCAGTATTCAACCTATTTTTTGACAGGTTTCATTTAGTTTTGTAGACTTTGATTAAACAGCAGCAGAACTCCTCAGGTTTAATCTTTTTAGGGCATAAACATCAACTTAAAAACAAACTAATTTGTTTCACCTAAAACTTTAATTTCTCAAAGTATAATGTCATTGAGACCAAACCTAAAATTATGAATATGTTCTGAGCAAAACTAGTACATTTGAGTGCAAGAAATTACTGGAATTTTTAAAAGTTGATCCAGGTTTCTCTTTTTCATAGAAGTCGACCATAAATATATAATAACAACATTGACAGGTGTGACGCTCCGCCCACTGTGCTGTTGATTATTCCAGTTCTAACATATTCTGTTCTTTTTGCAGGACTTTAACAGGATTAAATCACTTGTAGTTTTCCCTTGTCCAAACTAATTCTGACACAAACATATTGACTGATTTTTTTTTTTTCTGTGATTAATTTAAGTCATTTATCAGTCAATTACAACTTGTTTTGTCACATTTTAGGATTTGATGCTTTTCTGTTATTCACTGGTGTAAATTTATTTTTGGGTTTTGGATTATTCAGACTAAACTTGTGTGTGTGTTTTTTTTTTTTTTTTTTTTTTTACATTTTATTGATTAAATTACATGGTTTGACAGATAACAGAAATGGTTGCAGCCCATAGATAACCTTCATTTTTGGGGGGAAGTTGTTTCGTTTGGAATCCCATTTGTCAAGGGAACCACAGCTAGTTAGTAAACTGTACAGTTTGGACAACTTCTGGTTTTCTAAATGTTATGGACGTGTTCTGATCCTGATTGTTAGTGTTTACAACAGAAACACGGGTGTTGGTCTATAGTTTATAATAGTTCATCCATTACAGCATTACCCCTTTGTCAAAACCTTACGTAAATAGGGTTTCTACTTAGGGTTTTTGTCAAACCCCTAAGTAAAATGCTTCAGAGGTCCTGTCCCCATCACATATAATTACTACTGTTTATTTCCACATACTAAATTCGTTGATTTCAACAAATATAAATGGATAATATGGTGAAAATATCTGGGTGTATTACAAAAGTTGCTTGAGTACCGTTCAATTATATGTTTGATGGTAAAATTTGATCCTCCCCCACCAATCAGTCACATTAAAGTAAGAATGTCCACACTGTTCCAAGACACTGTATGTTTATATCAGTAGTCCTGTTTTTTGTCCTTTTTAAAATAAAGTTATTGCAGTAAACTAAACTAAGTACGGAGTACATTCTTAATGGGAGAAATTTCTTTCTTTCTGTCAGAATATGGATGTGGTTGTTTTGATGGTATAGGTATAAGCCCTGTGCCAGTGGTCTCAGTTTGTGCACATTGCTTGGTGCTCAGTCTCCAGGTACGGCGTTGGTCCCCCCCTTTCTGTGGAGTTCAGTCACTGTTTGGGTCTGTGTCTTCTTATACCTTGTGCTTACCCCTCAAGTTGCCGGTCCTCTCCACCATGTGTCCCTCTCAGGGTGGATTGATGTTTTCAGTGTGGGTAGTCCGCTTGAACTTGGGATCTCTGTGTGTCCTAGTAGTGCAGCAGATACCCGAAACAATACTTTGAATGGTGATACAATCACCAAATTTGGCACAAATATTCCTTAGACATTACTCTTCTGAAGAAAGAAAAAAAAAAACTGACTGGCCTAATAGGATTAATAAATGGAATATTTTTGACTGTGCTGAGTGTTTGGTCTCCAACGTAAAGGTCAAACATTATCGACGTCCATTGAATTCTGTGACGTGACATATGTTACCCTGTAATGTGATAACTAAGCATGACACATGGTACAAACTGTTCCTTTTTAAAACCATATTAACCAATAATTTACATCACTTTTTACCCAAACTGCAACTTAACTTTTGACCCCTGCACAAACTGAAATTGACCTGTGACACAATTCTATTTTTAACCCCATAACATTCAGTCATAGATAGCCCTAAACTATACCTTTTTGGAATCTTTATGTTTGGAAAATAATGTGACATAGTTTTCAATATGATTGGAGCATTTTTTTTTTTATTTTCACCCGTGTAATTCTTCAGTTGACCCCTACCTCCCTATTGAAAATTAAAGTGGCCAGTCCAGTTTTTCTAAATAGTAACACCTAAGGTGTATTTTTTGCTGAATTTTTGTGCTTGCATCAACATTTGAAGGCTTTCTCTGTAAATATTTAGTTACCTTCTTAATGCCTGAAAAGACCTGCACATAGAAAACATTGATGTTTTTATCACTATTTCCGTGATTATTTAACCAAGTTTTAGATCAAATTTACGCATTTCATTTCATTCACACGAATGGGGACACAGGACCAAAAACAATGTGCAGGTCATTTGCAAAGACAAGATATGGAAAAAAATGTTGAACATAAAACTTAAGATAGTTTAACATGATAAATGAAAATCTGGAAAAAGTTCAATTTCTTTGTGGTGGTGCAGATACAGATTACACAACCAAAAACAACAGTTTTCCGTGTGTGTCTCTGTATGCTGTGTCTCAGAAATTGTTGGTCTTGTGATCTTAATTTTGGTGTCAAATTATTTGCAAGGTACCAGCTGTACAATCACAGTCAGAAACTGGAGCATAACCTTGGTCACGACTCGGTAATCACTGAAAACAGGTGGAATGTCTATATCAAACAAATGGTTATAGGGAGACTCAGATGAGGAGTGAGGAAGCATCATGTATGAGGTCACTGGACAGTGGTGTTTGGCTGTGCTGATATCCGAGAATGAAGGTCCACCTCTTTGGGGGTCATGGTGTTTCTCTCTTGCTGTGTGGCTTTGAGACCTGGATCCTAGCCAGTGACACAAGGTGATGACTGGATGTCTTTGGTACCAAGTCTCTTTGGAGAATTCCATGGTACCCCTTGGATTGACTTTGTGTCAAACAAGTAGGTACTTATGAAGAGTCGGATGAGGATATTTGGTCATGTGGCTGCAGAAGGGCAAAGGAGCGGCTGTTCCTCTTGACTGTTCCTTTGGAGTGGTTTGATTATCTGCTGGCCACCAAAGACCCCAGGTGGTTCTGTGGTGTGGAGAATGCAGCGATGCATGGCACCAGTGCATAGTCCCAGATGTGATTTGGGGCTTAAATTTCTCAGAGATTTCAAGTTTATGTTTTGCTCCAGTTGATCATTGTTCTTGTAAATCAGTGAAAATCTGCTTTGACCTTGACCCGGGTGGAATCTCTGTACTCTGAGGGTGTAGCCATCACAGAGGAGAGTTGTCATCCTTCAAAGGCTCAAAGAATAAGCAAGAGTGACATCAGCTTCATACAAATGAACAACCAAAGTGATCTGTCTGAAAATTAGCATATATGTACATTTTTTTAAGTTTAATTATGTCATCCACAAGGTGGTGCTGTGGGTCCTTTTTTCCACCCTACTGGTCAAACACCAAGCAGTAGTACTACTGACTATATATATGGTCTGTGCAAATAGTACACTCAACAAAAATATAAATGCAACGCTTTTGGTTTTGCTCCTATTTTGTATGAGATTAACTCAAAGATCTAAAGCTTTTTCCACATACACAATATCACCATTTCCCTCAAATATTGTTCACAAACCAGTCTAAATCTGTGATAGTGAGCACTTCTCCTTTGCTGAGATAATCCATCCCACCTCACAGGTGTGCCATATCAAGATGCTGATTAGACACCATGATTAGTGCACAGGTGTGCCTTAGACTGCCCACAATAAAAGGCCACTCTGAAAGGTGCAGTTTTATCACACAGCACAATGCCACAGATGTCGCAAGATTTGAGGGAGCGTGCAATTGGCCTGCTGACAGCAGGAATCAATCAATCAATCAATTTTTTTTATATAGCGCCAAATCACAACAAACAGTTGCCCCAAGGCGCTTTATATTGTAAGGCAAGGCCATACAATAATGATGTAAAACCCCAACGGTCAAAACGACCCCCTGTGAGCAAGCACTTGGCTACAGTGGGAAGGAAAAACTCCCTTTTAACAGGAAGAAACCTCCAGCAGAACCAGGCTCAGGGAGGGGCAGTCTTCTGCTGGGACTGGTTGGGGCTGAGGGAGAGAACCAGGAAAAAGACATGCTGTGGAGGGGAGCAGAGATCGATCACTAATGATTAAATGCAGAGTGGTGCATACAGAGCAAAAAGAGAAAGAAACAGTGCATCATGGGAACCCCCCAGCAGTCTACGTCTATAGCAGCATAACTAAGGGATGGTTCAGGGTCACCTGATCCAGCCCTAACTATAAGCTTTAGCAAAAAGGAAAGTTTTAAGCCTAATCTTAAAAGTAGAGAGGGTGTCTGTCTCCCTGATCTGAATTGGGAGCTGGTTCCACAGGAGAGGAGCCTGAAAGCTGAAGGCTCTGCCTCCCATTCTACTCTTACAAACCCTAGGAACTACAAGTAAGCCTGCAGTCTGAGAGCGAAGCGCTCTATTGGGGTGATATGGTACTACGAGGTCCCTAAGATAAGATGGGACCTGATTATTCAAAACCTTATAAGTAAGAAGAAGAATTTTAAATTCTATTCTAGAATTAACAGGAAGCCAATGAAGAGAGGCCAATATGGGTGAGATATGCTCTCTCCTTCTAGTCCCTGTCAGTACTCTAGCTGCAGCATTTTGAATTAACTGAAGGCTTTTTAGGGAACTTTTAGGACAACCTGATAATAATGAATTACAATAGTCCAGCCTAGAGGAAATAAATGCATGAATTAGTTTTTCAGCATCACTCTGAGACAAGACCTTTCTGATTTTAGAGATATTGCGTAAATGCAAAAAAGCAGTCCTACATATTTGTTTAATATGCGCTTTGAATGACATATCCTGATCAAAAATGACTCCAAGATTTCTCACAGTATTACTAGAGGTCAGAATAATGCCATCCAGAGTAAGGATCTGGTTAGACACCATGTTTCTAAGATTTGTGGGGCCAAGTACAATAACTTCAGTTTTATCTGAGTTTAAAAGCAGGAAATTAGAGGTCATCCATGTCTTTATGTCTGTAAGACAATCCTGCAGTTTAGCTAATTGGTGTGTGTCCTCTGGCTTCATGGATAGATAAAGCTGGGTATCATCTGCGTAACAATGAAAATTTAAGCAATACCGTCTAATAATACTGCCTAAGGGAAGCATATATAAAGTGAATAAAATTGGTCCTAGCACAGAACCTTGTGGAACTCCATAATTAACTTTAGTCTGTGAAGAAGATTCCCCATTTACATGAACAAATTGTAATCTAGTAGACAAATATGATTCAAACCACCGCAGCGCAGTGCCTTTAATACCTATGGCATGCTCTAATCTCTGTAATAAAATTTTATGGTCAACAGTATCAAAAGCAGCACTGAGGTCTAACAGAACAAGCACAGAGATGAGTCCATTGTCCGAGGCCATAAGAAGATCATTTGTAACCTTCACTAATGCTGTTTCTGTACTATGATGAATTCTAAAACCTGACTGAAACTCTTCAAATAGACCATTCCTCTGCAGATGATCAGTTAGCTGTTTTACAACTACCCTTTCAAGAATTTTTGAGAGAAAAGGAAGGTTGGAGATTGGCCTATAATTAGCTAAGATAGCTGGGTCAAGTGATGGCTTTTTAAGTAATGGTTTAATTACTGCCACCTTAAAAGCCTGTGGTACATAGCCAACTAACAAAGATAGATTGATCATATTTAAGATCGAAGCATTAAATAATGGTAGGGCTTCCTTGAGCAGCCTGGTAGGAATGGGGTCTAATAAACATGTTGATGGTTTGGATGAAGTAACTAATGAAAATAACTCAGACAGAACAATCGGAGAGAAAGAGTCTAACCAAATACCGGCATCACTGAAAGCAGCCAAAGATAACGATACGTCTTTGGGATGGTTATGAGTAATTTTTTCTCTAATAGTTAAAATTTTGTTAGCAAAGAAAGTCATGAAGTCATTACTAGTTAAAGTTAATGGAATACTCAGCTCAATAGAGCTCTGACTCTTTGTCAGCCTGGCTACAGTGCTGAAAAGAAACCTGGGGTTGTTCTTATTTTCTTCCATTAGTGATGAGTAGAAAGATGTCCTAGCTTTACAGAGGGCTTTTTTATAGAGCAACAGACTCTTTTTCCAGGCTAAGTGAAGATCTTCTAAATTAGTGAGACGCCATTTCCTCTCCAACTTACGGGTTATCTGCTTTAAGCTACGAGTTTGAGAGTTATACCACGGAGTCAGACACTTCTGATTTAAAGCTCTCTTTTTCAGAGGAGCTACAGCATCCAAAGTTGTCTTCAATGAGGATGTAAAACTATTGACGAGATACTCTATCTCCCTTACAGAGTTTAGGTAGCTACTCTGCACTGTGTTGTTATATGGCATTAGAGAACATAAAGAAGGAATCATATCCTTAAACCTAGTTACAGCGCTTTCTGAAAGACTTCTAGTGTAATGAAACTTATTCCCTACTGCTGGGTAGTCCATCAGAGTAAATGTAAATGTTATTAAGAAATGATCAGACAGAAGGGAGTTTTCAGGGAATACTGTTAAGTCTTCTATTTCCATACCATAAGTCAGAACAAGATCTAAGATATGATTAAAGTGGTGGGTGGACTCATTTACTTTTTGAGCAAAGCCAATAGAGTCTAATAATAGATTAAATGCAGTGTTGAGGCTGTCATTCTCAGCATCTGTGTGGATGTTAAAATCGCCCACTATAATTATCTTATCTGAGCTAAGCACTAAGTCAGACAAAAGGTCTGAAAATTCACAGAGAAACTCACAGTAACGACCAGGTGGACGATAGATAATAACAAATAAAACTGGTTTTTGGGACTTCCAATTTGGATGGACAAGACTAAGAGACAAGCTTTCAAATGAATTAAAGCTCTGTCTGGGTTTTTGATTAATTAATAAGCTGGAATGGAAGATTGCTGCTAATCCACCGCCCCGGCCCGTGCTACGAGCATTCTGACAGTTAGTGTGACTCGGGGGTGTTGACTCATTTAAACTAACATATTCATCCTGCTGTAACCAGGTTTCTGTTAGGCAGAATAAATCAATATGTTGATCAATTATTATATCATTTACCAACAGGGACTTAGAAGAGAGAGACCTAATGTTTAATAGACCACATTTAACTGTTTTAGTCTGTGGTGCAGTTGAAGGTGCTACATTATTTTTTCTTTTTGAATTTTTATGCTTAAATAGATTTTTGCTGGTTATTGGTAGTCTGGGAGCAGGCACCGTCTCTACGGGGATGGGGTAATGAGGGGATGGCAGGGGGAGAGAAGCTGCAGAGAGGTGTGTAAGACTACAACTCTGCTTCCTGGTCCCAACCCTGGATAGTCACGGTTTGGAGGATTTAAGAATGTCAACCAGAGCTGTTGCTCGTGTATTGAATGTTCATTTCTCTACCATAAGCCGTCTCCAAAGGCGTTTCAGAGAATTTGGCAGTACATCCAACCAGCCTCACAACCGCAGACCACGTGTAACCACACCAGCCCAGGACCTCCACATCCAGCATGTTCACCTCCAAGATCGTCTGAGACCAGCCACTCGGACAGCTGCTGGAACAATCGGTTTGCATAACCAAAGAATTTCTGCACAAACTGTCAGAAACCGTCTCAGGGAAGCTCATCTGCATGCTCGTCGTCCTCATCGGGGTCTCGACCTGACTCCAGTTCATTGTCGTAACCGACTTGAGTGGGCAAATGCTCACATTCGCTGGCGTTTGGCACGTTGGAGAGGTGTTCTCTTCATGGATGATGCGAAGGAGATGTGTTGCACTCCATGAGGCAAATGGTGGTCAGACCAGATACTGACTGGTATCCCCCCCCCCCAATAAAACAAAACTGCACCTTTCAGAGTGGCCTTTTATTGTGGACAGTCTAAGGCACACCTGTGCACTAATCATGGTGTCTAATCAGTATCTTGATATGGCACACCTGTGAGGTGGGATGGATTATCTCAGCAAAGGAGAAGTGCTCACTATCACAGATTTCGACTGGTTTGTGAACAATATTTGAGGGAAATGGTGATATTGTGTATGTGGAAAAAGCTTTAGATCTTTGAGTTCATCTCATACAAAATGGGAGCAAAACCAAAAGTGTTGCGTTTATATTTTTGTTGAGTATACATCTGTACCATACCTTAAATCGTAGACTGAAATAAAAAACCTGATTCACAGTGTGTTTTCAAGATCTCTGTATGGAACCAATCATGTGGACGGGTTAAAATGATGACCATCCAATAGACTACAATTAAATCACGTCTTCTTGCCTGTCACAATCAGTTTTTAGATGATATGTGCTTTAGATGACTGTGTGCTGAAAGTATGATGATGACTGATATCGGGCCATGACCCTTGTCCACTGAGAAATCTTCAGAGGGTCTCGCCCACAGCAGATAGAATGGAAAAAAGCATTACACAAAGAAAATGTATCCATAAACACATTGGTTTTCTCAGGCACAACATTTAAAAACTTATGTTGAAATCCTGTTTGATGTTAGTACATGGCCTCATTATGTCCACCAAGGCTGTAATAAAAGCATCAGCAGTTATTTATTTGTGTGTCTGTCTGTTAGCAGGATTCCATCAAAACTACTGCACGGATTTTGACGAAAGTTTCACCACAGATAGATATGAGGCTATGGAAGACGCCATTTAATTTTGGAGATGATCTGGATCTGGATGTTGGATCAGGATTTCAATTTGTATGCTTCACTTTGTTGGATTTTGAGGATTACGTCAAAATTACTTAACAGATTTCCACCAAATTTTCACCACACATTGGTGTTTAGGCCTTGGAAGACTCCATTAAATTTTGGAGGTGATCTGGATCTGGATCCAGATTCTGGATGAGGATCAGGATTTCACTTTGTAGACTGTTAAGGATTACATCAAAACTACTTCACGGACGTGACATCACAATGTAAAACCAAGATAAAGAAGGAACTATTTTGTTTCAGCTTCTGGATTAAATATCAGATTGCAACATCTTGATGAGTCGGACCATTCTGCATCAGGATGCAATTATTGCATTGTGTTGTGGAATCTGGATCTGGGTAAAGTCTGGGTCACGATGTGAATCACATATCTTTTATTTCGAGTCTTTGTCAACCCTTGGCGGATGTCAGAAATCTCAGATTGCTCTTGTTCAGTTTCTGTGAGCTTGCAGAGTCAAGCAATATATGTGCAACTGCGTGTACGCACAGCCTTTACCGTACATATGAAATTTATAAACACTGGCTGTATTATGTGTTTTAATATGTTTCAACACCATAAAGGGAAAATCTAATGGAATCCGTAATGCCTTCCTTTTGATACTATTCTGGAACAAAGTTCACAGTACGGGTTCTTTAGAGCCATTGAAACATTGCAAAGCAGTGTTTTGAGTTACACTTACACTTAGTTGATTAAGACAATCTCCCAATGCCGGTTTTTGGCACCCGATTGGGTATTAGATTGACACCCAGTCTGACACCCAATGTCGAATACCCAACCATCACAGTGTGCAACCGGTACTCATAGTGGCATTGTAGAATGTTGCAACCAATCACAAAAATTTTAAGCATGTTCAGAATTATGACGCTGTGACCCACTGAGATCCACGATAGAGATAAATCAGACTGTAATATGTGCAGATAGGAGGTGATATGCATCTTTACTTTAATGTGACAAATGGCTTTGGTTTTATTTCATTACTGCAACTTGAAATAAATCATTTTTGCTTGTATGTGGATTTGGCTGTGGAGTCACTTTGATAATACTGTGAGAAATCTTGGAGTCATTTTTGATCAGGATATGTCATTCAAAGCGCATATTAAACAAATATGTAGGACTGCTTTTTTGCATTTACGCAATATCTCTAAAATCAGAAAGGTCTTGTCTCAGAGTGATGCTGAAAAACTAATTCATGCATTTATTTCCTCTAGGCTGGACTATTGTAATTCATTATTATCAGGTTGTCCTAAAAGTTCCCTAAAAAGCCTTCAGTTAATTCAAAATGCTGCAGCTAGAGTACTGACGGGGACTAGAAGGAGAGAGCATATCTCACCCATATTGGCCTCTCTTCATTGGCTTCCTGTTAATGCTAGAATAGAATTTAAAATTCTTCTTCTTACTTATAAGGTTTTGAATAATCAGGTCCCATCTTATCTTAGGGACCTCGTAGTACCATATCACCCCAATAGAGCGCTTCGCTCTCAGACTGCAGGCTTACTTGTAGTTCCTAGGGTTTGTAAGAGTAGAATGGGAGGCAGAGCCTTCAGCTTTCAGGCTCCTCTCCTGTGGAACCAGCTCCCAATTCAGATCAGGGAGACAGACACCCTCTCTACTTTTAAGATTAGGCTTAAAACTTTCCTTTTTGTTAAAGCTTATAGTTAGGGCTGGATCAGGTGACCCTGAACCATCCCTTAGTTATGCTGCTATAGACGTAGACTGCTGGGGGGTTCCCATGATGCACTGTTTCTTTCTCTTTTTGCTCTGTATGCACCACTCTGCATTTAATCATTAGTGATCGATCTCTGCTCCCCTCCACAGCATGTCTTTTTCCTGGTTCTCTCCCTCAGCCCCAACCAGTCCCAGCAGAAGACTGCACCTCCCTGAGCCTGGTTCTGCTGGAGGTTTCTTCCTGTTAAAAGGGAGTTTTTCCTTCCCACTGTAGCCAAGTGCTTGCTCACAGGGGGTCATTTTGACCGTTGGGGTTTTACATAATTATTGTATGGCCTTGCCTTACAATATAAAGCGCCTTGGGGCAACTGTTTGTTGTGATTTGGCGCTATATAAAAAAATTGATTGATTGATTGATTGATACCAAGTTAACATTACAGGCTGAAATTAAAATACATTGGAGGCAGTTTTCTATTCTGGGGCAGAGTGACTTCATGGACCTGAGTGGGCAGCGATTGTGCCCAGTGGTGTGCAGCATCTGTGTGTTTGGGGAGGGAGGAGATGTTTTAACATGGCTCTGGCAGATTCACGGTGGTACTGTACCAAGACGCACGTCTCCGCTCATTGCTCTAGCAAAAAGCACCATGGAGGTTTGCACATAGGCTATAAGGAGTATTTGTCTCATACTGGTGTAGGACTACATGCACCATATGACTATTTTATTTGTACAGATGGTGTTGTCATACTAAATGGCTTTGCTATTGTATTATTTCATCAGTGTCTGTTGTAATAAGTGATGTCTGCTTGAATACGGATTGGACAGCTCAGTTATTTTGATGATGCCAGGCTACAATCTATAATAAAATTGAAATACAATGCAGATTGTGTTATTTGGGAAGTGAGTACAGTGCTCAGTGTGTATAATTCAAAGGAACAAAGACATTCACTGACTTCTTTAAATCTCCCCTGGAAAGATAATATACACCCATGATCCCACTAAATGCCACACTTTTCTGAAGAAAAATTGCCAAAAATATTGACGAAAATGTCATATCTTGAGAACCGCTGCACCTAGAGACTTGAAATTTGGCTTCAAATGTTGCTTGACCCCAAGTTTATATTCAACGTCTATAGTAAAAATAAGCCTATCTGGTGTTTTTTAAGAGTAATTGACAAAAAACCTAATTTCAGTACATATGTTACGATCAATTGTAACAAACAAAATCTATGTAGTTTTTATTTCAGGAACATCAGTTGAGTATAATCATCACATGTAAAGAATGACATAGCCACAATGAACTAATTATAAGCAACAGAGTGGTTTTCTACGTCAACAGTACATATACGACACACGCGTTAAACGCTCCGTCTATATGGGGTTTTGGAACCAAATGACCCAGAAATGATACTGTTATGGTTTATTCCATGTATATTTCCATATTCCATGCAAAAATTTATAGATTTCAAAAATTCTTGAAATAACACCCCTCCCTATTTTCATATGCTAAACCGGTACATTAGAGCTTTTTAGCACGTTATAATCACAGACATTAGCGTATATGTGCACAGTACCCTTGTGAGCCACATGGTGCTGCGTTCAATGCTGCTTGTTATTGGCAGTCATCTGGTGATTATTGTGTGACACACAACTGTAGACTGTTGTTGTGGTCATTGGACCCCATTCCCTTGTATTTTGAACCCGGGTGCCAATCAGGGCCAAAAATCGCTAATGGAGACCTCCCTTAGTTACAAACTTGTAGTACCGATTAAACGTCCCCCCCAGTGAGCCTCATGTCTCTTTCTCCCTGCAGTTCTTGTTCCGTGGGCAGAGGGCAACGACAAGCCCATTATGTGTCCAGTGTTCATGAGGCAGTCATGTGACATGTGACAAAAGAAACATGCTCTTTCAGTCAGTACGGTGCCTCAAACCTCATCAGATGCAGTATGACTGGTACTGATTACATTTTGTTTTGTTATATATATATATATATGTATATATATATATATATATATATATATATATATATATATATATATATATATATATATAGAACACAGAATAAACACAGAATGCTTCTCTCATACAAGCAACAAAAATGATTCCGTAGGCATTTCTATGTCCTGTACATGATCTCAGCGTCACTGCAGTGTTGTCACAGGTAGTAATGGCTGAGCGTGCAGCAGTTTGTGAGTTCTTGTGAAATGCCATATCATCTGTCTGTTGGTTTAGTCAGTGTACAGCAGCTGTTGACAGCCTTGAAGCTAACCTGCAAATACTGTGTGGTTTATCAACATTTTTTTGAACATTTCCAAAACTATCCAATAACCCAGCACCTGTTGCAACTTCATTGGAATGTCGATGACTGCCTTCATGGCGCACATTTTGTAGCTAATTGCAACGCATGTTTGCAATTGTATGAGAGAATGGATGAAACAATACCCAAACAAAACAATAAAAGGGTAAAACAAAACATACGTTTTGTGTTATCCCAAATAAACATGGCATGTCTAAGACAAACATTAAAAAGAAAGGGAGATTTTTCAGCTACAGTTTGCCAGAAGGGGCATGGATGTTTTCTTGAATTGAAGCCCACTTTGTTTTATGTTGTTGTTTATAAAGTTTGGACATCTTATTCAATATTCTGATTATGTAAAACTGTTGTGTGGGCTGCTGAAGAGGAGGTACTGCTGGCCCACCACCACCAGATGGCGCCCTGCTTGGAGTGCGGGCTTCAAGAGAGGGCGCCGGAGCCACTGGGAGTGACAGCTGTCACTCATCATCAGCACCAGCTGTCACTCATTCAACTCATCACCATCACCATAAAGGCCGGACTGCAACTCCACCTCCTCGCCGAGAAATCAGCTACCTTGGAGGTATGTTGTGGGCTGGGGTGTTTGGCTGGCTTGGTTTTTGTTTTCTGTTTCTCCCACCAGGTGGTATGCATTCAGGACTGAGTGGCTGAGCATTAGGACCTCACCCTGAACACCTGAGGCTTGTTTTCACGTGCAGGTCATCAGGACTCACAGCTGTGGTGTATTCTGTCTTGATCAGAGATTGCTGCATTTAAACCTTGAATGCACAGTGTGTGACTGCCAGAGACTCGACCTTGTGAGCAGACGTGTGAGATCGACGTCAGGAGAACAATCTCACCATCACGGACGCAGAGACCGCTCCAGGTTTGACGCCACAGTCTGTGAAGGAGGATTGGGTGAGGTCTCACGCTCTTCAGCACACTTCCTGAGGTAATTTGGTTTTGGTGACTTTTATGAAGTAATGACAGTGGATTTGGTGTCCCTCACACCTTGTTGTATCGAGCTGTCACGTTATGCTAATTGTCTAATCAGCTTCTGCTGCAATGGAGATTTGAACTGAGTTGTTCCGTGCCTGCAGGGTGAGAAGCTGATGTATAGATTTAAGCCAGGAAGTGTTTGCTGATTGCGTGCACCTTTGAGTTGTGTCTCTCTGTGTGGAGTTGGACTCACCTCCATGTTTTCTTTCTTCACAGACTTGGTTTGTCGCAGGCACCTGGGGGGTGTCGGCGGGGTCCCTGGGTCCGAACTGCTGTGGCTCCGGACCGTTTGCGCTGTTGAGAGCGCGCCGTGTTTCCACCTCACCAGACCGCAGACTTTTTAGTTGTTTAGCACTTCACTCACTGTTATGTTTATTAAATTCTGTTACCTTTTGAACCGTGCTCTGCTTATTTTATGCTGGGTCCTTTCAAACGCTGGGTCGGTGCGCCGACCGCGTCCGAAACATAAGGTAATTTCTCTGCTGACTTACAACATTGACTAATAGTCTGAACTTCTTTGCAGCCGTTTTCCTGTGGTGTTGTCTTATCTGTGGGATTGGTGTTTGGTGTGATCAGCGACGGCTTCGCTTCACACCCCAACCAGATAAGTGGTTAGACAGGAGCTGCACGAGTGTGTGACTGGAGGTGGAGGTGCTCCCTCCCAAAAGGAACACAGACTGTGGGATTACTGAGTGTGCATACTCACACTCACCTGTACTGTTTCTGTTCTCTGCCAGCAGTGCCAGGTCTGACAGCTGGAGACGGTGACCACCTGGGGACCCAGGACTTGGCGGCTCCGGTGTTCTTCAGATCCGTTGGCGGTGAGGGCCGTGTGGGATCCAGCTCGGTTCTGGACGGGCGTCTCCTATCCTCAAGCCTGCCCACACATCACCCAACGTAATTGACTGTAGTTCCAAACTGGTTGTTGTCTGTATGCCGTTGTGCACAATTTACAACATTAAATTGTTACTGTTTGGCTTATCCATTGCCCGTTCTTTTACGCCCCCTGTTGTGGGTCCGTGTTCCTACACTTTCACAACAGGATTTCTCGGCCAGCGTCATGGATCCCGAGGGGCGTCAACCATCGCTTGAACAGCCAATGGAAGAGCGAGGTGCACAGGCGCCAGCAGGAGGCGTGTTAGGTGAGCTGCAGCACATCTTAACCGCTTTTACTGCTCGGTTGGACTTAGTTACCGAGCAGAGCGTTGTTCTCAATTGAAGTATGGAGGCTCTCACCGCCCAGGTGGAAGCGCATGCTCAGGGCGCTGCTGCAGCACCTCCTCCTGCTGACCGAATGCCAGAAACAGACATTCCACTGGTCGTTCAACGAACCCCCCCACCTTCCCCTGAAGCATACATAAGCCCTCCGGAGCCGTACGGAGGCTGTGTGGAGACGTGCGCGGACTTCTTGATGCAGTGCTCGCTTGTCTTTTCACAGTGTCCCATCATGTACGCGTCAGACGCTAGCCGGGTGGCTTACATTATAAATTTGCTTCGAGGAGAGGCACGCGCCTGGGCTACGGCGCTCTGGGAGCAGAATTCACGGCTCCTAATGATTTACACTGAGTATGTGAGGGAGTTCCGACAGGTGTTCGACCACCCTCATAGAGGCGAGACCACTTCAAGCGTGCTGCTGTCGATAAAACAGGGGTGTCGGAGCGCAGCGAAGTATGCAGTCGACTTCCGCATCGCGGCAGCGCGAGCCGGCTGGAATGCTGTTGTGCTCCGTGCCGCCTTTGTAAACGGACTGTCTCTGGTCCTTAAGGAGCACCTGGTGGCGAAGGACGAGCTGCGGGATTTAGACGGGCTTATCAACCTGGTTATACGGTTAGACAACCGATTAATAGAACACCGACGGGAGCGAGACGAAGGGCGTGGTCAGGCACAAGCCGTCCCTCTTCCTCCCGGGTCCGAAAGGGAGCCATCTTCCCCACGCTCCACAGCCAGGGCACTCCACGTGACGACAGCTCCCCCTGCTGACGTTGCTATGGAAACGAGCAGGGCCAAAAGGCGATCAGATCAAAGACAAAGGAGGCTGATCCGTGGGGAGTATTTTCTCTGCAGCTCAACCTAGCACACACAGAGAGAATGCCCCAAACGGTCAAAACAGCAGCACTCGTCCTTAGACACTGGGCTAAGGGTGGGTCACAATACCCGTGCGGGGAGACCCCGAAAATCTGAACGTATCCCAGTCACGTTCCTGAGTGGGGATCTAACCCTTCACGCCCCAGCACTGGTGGACACGGGGTCGGAGGGGAATCTGCGGGATAGCAGATGGGCAAAGGAGGTTGGGCTCCCTCTAGTGGCCTTACTGTCACCATTGTCGGTGTGGGCACTAGATGGCACCCTTCTTCCACTAATCACACACCAGACACAGCCAGTGACATTGGTTGCATCTGGAAATCACAGGGAGGAGATTGTGTTTTATGTAACACCTTCTACCTCCCAAATGATTTTGGGTTTTCCATGGGTGTTAAAACACAATCCCCGGATTGATTGGCCGTCTGGGGTTGTGGTTCAGTGGAGCGAAACCTGCCACCGGTAGTGTTTAGGATCCTCGGTTCCACCTGGTGTGACAGCTAAGGAGGAGGTTTTAGTTCCCCCCAATCTGGCGGCGGTGCCAGCCGAGTACCATGACCTTGCTGACGTCTTCAGCAAAGATCTGGCACTCACGCTGCCCCCGCACCGTCCGTACGATTGTGCCATTGATTTGATACCGGGTGCTGAGTACCCGTCCAGCAGGCTGTACAACCTCTCACGTCCGGAACGCGAATCAATGGAGACCTACATCCGGGACTCGTTAGCTGCCGGGTTGATCCGGAACTCCACCTCCCCGATGGGTGCTGGTTTCTTTTTTGTGGGCAAGAAGGACGGCGGACTCCGTCCATGCATTGATTACAGAGGGCTGAACGAGATCACGGTTCGTAACCGATACCCGTTACCTCTGTTGGATTCAGTGTTCACGCCCTTGCATGGAGCCCAAATTTTCACAAAATTGGATCTTAGGAATGCTTATCACCTGGTTCGGATCCGGGAGGGAGACGAGTGGAAGACGGCATTTAACACCCCGTTAGGTCACTTTGAGTACCTGGTCATGCCGTTCGGCCTCACCAATGCGCCCGCGACGTTCCAAGCGTTGGTTAATGACGTCTTGCGGGACTTCCTGCATCGGTTTGTCTTCGTATATCTAGACGATATACTCATCTTTTCTCCGGATCCTGAGACCCATGTCAAGCATGTACGTCAGGTCCTACAGCGGTTGTTGGAGAACCGGCTGTTTGTGAAGGGCGAGAAGTGCGAGTTCCACCGCACTTCTTTGTCCTTCCTGGGGTTCATAATCTCCTCCAACTCCGTCGCCCCTGATCCGGCCAAGGTTGCGGCGGTGAGAGATTGGCCCCAACCAGCAAACCGTAGGAAACTGCAACAGTTCCTCGGTTTTGCAAATTTCTACAGGAGGTTCATCAAGGGCTATAGTCAGGTAGTTAGCCCCCTGACAGCCCTGACCTCCACAAAAGTCCCCTTCACCTGGTCGGATCGGTGCGAAGCCGCGTTTAGGGAGTTGAAACGCCGGTTCTCAACTGCACCGGTTCTGGTGCAGCCCAATCCCAATCACCAGTTTGTAGTTGAAGTGGACGCCTCTGACTCAGGGATAGGATCCGTGCTATCCCAGAGCGGGGAATCCGACAAGGTTCTCCATCCATGTGCCTACTTTTCCCGCAGGTTGACCCCGGCTGAAAGGAACTATGACGTCGGTGAAGGAGGCTCTTGAGGAGTGAAGACACCTGTTGGAGGGACCATCGGTACCATTTACGGTTTTCATGGACCATCTGAACCTGGAGTACATTCGGACCGCCAGGCGTCTGAACCCCAGGCAAGCCTGCTGGTCACTGTTCTTCGGGCGTTTTGACTTTCGGATCACCTACCGCCCTGGGACGAAGAACCAACGATCTGACGCCCAGTCCCGGGTGCATGAAGAGGAGGTCAAGACCAAGCTGTCAGACCCGACGGAAACCATCATCCCAGAGTCCACTGTCGTGGCCACCCTCACCTGGGACGTGGAAAAGACCATCCTGGGAGGCCCTGACACGGAGCCCGGACCCGGGGACAGGTCACCCCTCTGTACCCCCGGACCGGCGCCGCCTCCTGCCCGGATCATCGATGGGGAGCCGGCTTGGACCGTGCGCCGGCTCCTGGACGTCCGTCGGAAGGGCCAGGGGTTCCAGTATTTGGTGGACTGGGAGGGGTATGGACCCAAAGAATGCTCCTGGGTGAAGAGGAGCTTCATCCTGGACCCGGCCCTCCTGGCCAACTTCTACTGGCGGCACCCGGACAAGCCTGGTCGGGTGCCAGGAGGCGCCCGTTGAGGGGGGGGTCCTGTTGTGTGGGCCGCTGAAGAGGAGGTACTGCTGGCCCACCACCACCAGATGGCGCCCTGCTTGGAGTGCGGGCTTCAAGCACGAGAGGGCGCCGGAGCCACTGGGAGTGACAGCTGTCACTCATCATCAGCACCAGCTGTCACTCATTCAACTCATCACCATCACCATAAAGGCCGGACTGCAACTCCACCTCCTCGCCGAGAAATCAGCTACCTTGGAGGTAATTTCTCTGCTGAATTACAACATTGACTAATAGTCTGAACTTCTTTGCAGCCGTTTTCCTGTGGTGTTGCCTTATCTGTGGGATTGGCATTTGGTGTGATCAGCGACGGCTTCGCTTCACACCCCAACCAGATAAGTGGTTAGACAGGAGCTGCACGAGTGTGTGACTGGAGGTGGAGGTGCTCCCTCCCAAAAGGAACACAGACTGTGGGATTACTGAGTGTGCGTACTCACACTCACCTGTACTGTTTCTGTTCTCTGCCAGCAGTGCCAGGTCTGACAGCTGGAGACAGTGACCACCTGGGGACCCAGGACTTGGCGGCTCCGGTGTTCTTCAGATCCGTTGGCGGTGAGGGCCGTGTGGGATCCGGCTCGGTTCTGGACGGGCATCTCCTATCCTCAAGCCTGCCCACACGTCACCCAACATAATTGACTGTAGTTCCAAACTGGTTGTTGTCTGTATTCCGTTGTGCACAATTTACAACATTAAATTGTTACTGTTTGGCTTATCCATTGCCCGTTCTTTTACGCCCCCTGTTGTGGGTCCGTGTTCCTACACTTTCACAACAAAAACTCCTTCATTTGAACTTATTTCCATTCATTTGGATAACATAACCGTTTATGTGGGCAGCACGGTGGCTTAGTGGTTAGCACTGTTGCCTCACAGCAAGAAGGTCGTGGGATCACTTCCCAGCTGCAGCCTTTCTGTGTGGAGTTTGACCGCAGGTGTGAATATGTTTGTTTGTCTATGGTGGCCCTACGACAGACTGGCGTTCTGTCCAGGGTCTACCCCAACTCACGCCCCCTGTGACCCTTAATTGTAGTAAGTGGTTACAGAAAATGGATGGATGGATAACCATTTGTCTAAATATTTGACAAATTGAACAGATTTGATATTTTGGATTAATATCATCATGTAAAAAGGATAAAAGCCGTGATAATATCTGCATTTTAAACACACAAAGTGACTCAAAATGTGCACATACTATTTTCTTGTCAGGTGACGTATTATAATTGTAAAAATGAAGTGATTTTTCATGCAAAATTGGTTACGATATTTTCCAGCTTTTTTTTTTAGTGAATCCCTGTGGATGTTCCCTGAGTCACATGGACCTCGCCCAAAACCAGTCACCAAGAACAACAATGACCTAGTGTGTGATGTCATTCTCTCAAATCTGTGAGGCATGCCGATGACCATGTGGTGTCAGATATATCAGGTCACTAGCTGACCTCTGAACCCTCATTAGTCTCAAAGTGTCAGATGGCAATCTGGAGGTATTACTGTACAAACAGCTCTGTAAGTACGGATTTCAGAAAAAACAAAAACAATCTAGGATAATTTCTTTGACACACAATCAGTCACTTTTACATGCTAGTTAGATAACCTATACAGGGAATAACAAAACAAAAACATTTGAATTAATGTGGAATTAATTTTAGCACTTCACATATACAGGTCACTGGCAATATTCCACTGAACACGGTGTTTAAATTCGCTTAATATTCACACTAAACCAGCCAACAGAATGTGTGCTCAGTGCCAAAAGGACTTTAATTCTCAACATTAAACAAGGCTGTGTGGTGCCTGACTTCCACATTCATTATGACTTAAAATGTCAGTTTGGATTTGCTTTAGATCCGTCATTTAATAAAGTTACACACTTGTGTAAGCCAACAAATCAAATAAATAGAGAAAAGAAGATGAAGATTACAGAAATTCATGATGAATCGGGCTGGAAGGTGGCTTTGTGAACTGTCTGTCTGGACTCATTTTTCTGTCAGACTGGAAAATCAGTAAAGCCAGACTTAATACCTAAGTTGCTAATTGAAGGTTTTGTATGGCAGATGGAAAAACGGTTCAGATGGAAAAGAGCCCTAGAAATGCAGTCCATTTACCATTTAATAATAATAATAATAATGATAATAATAATAACAACTCAAAGCATTTGAAAATTAAAATAGACTTCATCCCCCTCATGAGAGAAATGCCAAAGAAACACCCAGGTGCAGCAAAAACACAAACAGGGGCATGCAATCTCAATCATGAGATATTGATAGATTATTGATTACCACTACCTTGTATGTTTCTGTGAAGGTTCTCAGTTGTCTAGGTGGTTTCCATAGTAGAGAAGCTTGAATCTTCGACTGGACTGGGATGCTTGACATGAGGACGTTTCGCTTCAAATCGCAGAAGCTTCCTCAGCTAAAATTCTTGCTCTGGTAGTCTGACTTCTGTCTTGACCCTTGTAGAGAAGAACAAACAAGCCACAAAGGTGAGACTAAGCAGCCATTACACAAAAGGCTACACCAGCACCGCAGAGAGGGTGCCAGTGGACCTCAGTCTGCAGTTCATCTCCACCTTAAAGACACTAACCACATGTTTGAGGAAGTTAAAATCTTAGCCAGAGAGAAGAAATGGTTTGAGAGAGGGGTGAAGGAGGCATTGTATGTGAAACAGTTGAAACCCAGCCTTAACCGGGTAGGGGGTCTGAGACACGCTTTGTCCCCTGTTTACAATGGGGTACTCAGGTCAAAGGAGTTTCAGTCTTTTGTTCATGGTAATGAGTCATTCACGTCATCAGGAGACGCGTCAGGAGAACCGTCAGGAGAGCCGTCAGGAGAGGCATCAGTCCCATCATTAGGAGGGACAGCTACCCTGTCATTAGGAGGGAGCTAACTAGAGCACAATAGGTGCTAATTAAAGCAGTTGTTTAGTCACTAGCCAATAGCAGTCTGCCTCTCGGTAGGAAGGGTCTGGTTAGGTTTAAAACTCCAGCTTTTGTGGTTTCTGTTTGTTCTTCTCTACAAGGGTTAAGACAGAAGTCAGACTACCAGAGAAAGAATTTTAGCTGAGGAAGCTTCTGCAATTTGAAGCAAAACGTCCTTGCGTCAAGCAACCCAGTCCAGTCGGAGATTCAAGCTTCTCCACCACTACCTCGCATGCTATTCCATGTGACCATCTTGTGGGGCCAAACATAATTGCTTACATGCAGTACAATTCGGAGAGGAAAGCTCAAAATATTGGAGAAAATTTTCAATTTCAATTTCAATTTATTTCATTTATATAGCGCCAAATCACAACAGAGTTACCTCAAGGTGCTTCACACAAGTAAGGTCTAACCTTACTAACCCCCAGAGCAGCAGTGGTAAGGAAAAACTCTCTCTGAAGAAGAAACCTCAAGCAGACCAGACTCAAAGGGGTGACAAACCACAGAAACAAACCACCAGGAAAATATTTTCAACAGTGTGCAACTCATATCACTACATGTATTGCAGTTAATTCATGCTACCAAACCAGCACATTACTTGTGAAGGGCCTCAGCAATAAAAAATGATTTCTAAAATATCTCATGACAGCAAAGGATTCCTTTGGAGAGCTGATGGGGTGTGCATGAAGATCTGATTAAAACCTGCAGTTAGTGGCTGGGATAGACAGATAAAAAGAGAGGTGCATGTTTGGTGAACATAGCGGTTTTATTACATATGTATTGACAAACTAAGTACACATATTTTTATAGTGGCATAACTGTAAAATTATGCCATGTTTTCTTGAACCCAGCACTCTAATACAGATAATTATAGATGGAGTATCTCCCTCATGGGGTTCGGTTTAGATTCAAAGCACTAAAAATAATTCAGTCTTTGAATTCCTTTATAAAATCAAACCTGAGCTCTGATGAGCCCCGGGGGCATTAACTTTAAACACACACACATACGCTCGTATATACAACACAGTGCACATGCGTTCCAAAATCTTAATGTCTGGGAATGCCTTAATGGAACAATTAAAGTTATAAAATGGACCCACTGTACAAGAGCATGAAATTGTTCCTCATTTCAATGTTATCAGAGTCACACAGAGTTCAGGTCTGGGAGGAAACTAAACACAACTTGGCTACTGACACGGCCGTGTTGCTGCAGTTACTGACATGCCAGAATCTATACGTATGTTCCTCCGGAGTCTGCGCAGAGGAGGAGGTTCTGCAGGTTTGCAAACAAATGCCCAAAAACAAAGAGATGAACTGATTTTGTGCCTCCTTCTGTTTCCTGTTTCCACAAGTCGGGAACCTTTGAGGGCGTGCTGCAGAGACGATGAAGCCAAGAGCCTCTGTTAAATGAGTAAACGGTGAGTTGCTGTTGGCTGCAGAATAGATGAGTGTATGTGTAACCCTCGCAGCGTTCGCCTCACTCCTGAGCGGTGGTAAACCTGAGCTCTTACCTCCCCCTGCTTACAGGCTGCAGCCCTCCAACCCTGCTCAGCACGAAGGCTTGTCTATGGAGGCCTGATGGGTGTGTGGACATTCTGAGCTGAGAACACACACACACACACACACACACACACACACACACACACACACACACACACACACACACACACACACACACACACACACACACACACACACACACACACACACACAAGCACACACTGGCCTGGAGTTCCTTCACTTCTTCCAAATCTTCAGTTTTCCACTCTCCCTTTATCGTTGCCCTTTTGGAAACTAGGTCACTGACAGTTTGTGCCTTACAATTCCGCAATGTGCATGTTTGTTTTCAGCTAACATCCATGCTTATCTGACACTTTGCTTAAGAGCTTCCTTCAAAGTGTTTGTTTTCATGCTCTGTGCCAACAGATTGGAGTTTATATGTGGCATGGTGATAATGACGAGGGGGGGGGGGTTCCAGGAATCTTATGCAAGACGGCAGACTTCTAAACTTTTCTGCTGGTCACGTTTCCTCCACTGTTGTTCTCTTTTTGCTCTCAATTCCTCTGTCATTCCCTCATGCTTTGGCCAGCGGTGCACACATCTCATTTGGATTTCAAACAAGCGCTGAGATCAAAACTTGGATGCAGAAAGCAACAGGAGGGATGATTCAGTGAATCTTTGCCGAACTCGACTTTTCCTAATGGTTCTGTATTCACTTTTCCATCAACTCCACCTTTTTGCCGACTGAGCTGCTGCTGACAGCTGTTTCTCTGATGCTTTCCCCATCCTTATCACAGACCTGTAAAATAAGCTGTATTTTATAGCCCCCTTCAAACAATAAATCCACCTTAAAATGCTTTACCTCCACATAAACTCACTGGAGCACCTGGATATGCCTTTACATTTAGGAAGAACATGTCTAAATATGGGTGATTAAACAATTTCACTATTTTAACATTAAAGTGAGAATACAGTGGGTAAAATAATTATTGAACATGTCACCATTTTTCTCAGTAAATATATTTCTAAAGGTGCTACTGACATGAAATTTTCAGCAGATGTTGGTAATATCCCAGGTAATCCACACATACAAAGAAATCAAATGATAGATGTCCATAAATTGAGTTATGTGTAACAATATGAAATGATACAGGAAAAAAGTATTGAACACCTGAAGAAAGGGAGGTGCAAAAAGACATGGAAAGCCAAGACACCAGTTGAAATCTATCAGTAATTAGAAAGCAATCCTGCCCCTTGTCAGTGCAAATTAATATCCGCTGGTTCAGTCCCAGCTGATGGTCCATAAAAAGGTGTCTCATTTTCCAAGGTGTCACACAAGAAACATCTCATGATGGGTAAAAGCAAAAAGCCCTCTGAACATCTTTGCAACCTTATTGTTACAAAACACACTGATGGCACTGGCTACAGTATGATTTCTAAACTTCTGAATGTTCCAGTGAGCACTGTGGGGCCATAATCTGGAAGTGGAAAGAACATCATTTTGCCATGAACAGGCCACGGTCAGGTGCACATCGCAAAATTTCTGATAGAGGACTGAAAAGAATTATCAGAAGAGTCGTCCAAGAGCCAAGGACCACTTCAGAATGACCTGGAATTAGCAGGTGCAATTGTTTCAAAGAAATAAATAAGTAATGTACTCAACAACCGTGGCCTGTATCCACGCTCTCCATGCAAGTCTTCATTGCTGAAGAAAAGCATGTTGAAGCTTGTTTAAAGTTTGCTGCGCAACATTTAAACAAGCCTGTGAAATATTGTGACAATATTGTCTGGTCAGATGAGACCGAATTTGAACTCTATGGATTCCATAATACACACCACATTTGGAGGTCAAATGGAACCCCCCAAAAACCCTACCACTAGTGAAGTTTGGAGATGGGAACATCATGGTGTGGAACTACTGTATTTTTCAGCATATGACATTGGCAATATATATTTGAAGGAAGGATGAATGGAAAAATGTACAGAGACATTCTTGATACAAATTTAGCAGGATGATGAAAATGAAATGAGGGTGGACATTTCAGCAAGACAGTGAATTCCAAACGCACAGCCTACGAAACTCTTAATTGGTTTCAGAGACTAAAAATAAAGCTGCTAGAATGGCCCAGGCAATCACCTGACTTGAATCCAATAAAAATCTATGGAAAGAACTAAAGATCAGAGTTCATAGAACAAGTCCCCAAGGAACCTTCAAGATTTGAAGACTGTGGAAGAATGGGCCAAAACTACACTTGAGCAATGGAGTAATGCATGCGACTAGTTTGTCCATACAGGAGGTGTCTTGAAGCTTCATTACCAACAAATGCTTTTGTACGAAGAATTAAATTAATTTCAGTAAACGGGTTCAATACTTTTCCCCTGTGTCATTTCATTTGATTACACTTAATTTCTGTACTTATGTGTTTTGGTTTCTTTGCATCTATGGATTACTTGGGTTTTTACCAACATCTGGTGAAAATTTCATGTCAATAGCACCTTTAGAAATATATTTAGTGAGAAGAATGGTGATATGTTCAATACTGATTTTACTTGCTGTAAATAATTATGAAGTGGTCAAGGGAAGACTTCACTCTGATGCAGGAACAGGAGCAGAACTATATGGTAATTAATTGCAAATAACTGTGATTTATTGTTTTATTTGTGAATATTTTGTGTTGGTCATCATGTTAATAAAATAAGCCCCTTCAGCTGCTCCCTTGTTTTCACTCGGGGTCGCCGCAGCAGACCCAAAGTGGATTTGTATATTGAATTGGCACAACTTTTACACCGGATGTCCTTCCTGACACAACTCCACATTACATGGAGAAATGTGGCAGGGGAGGGGTTTGAACCGGTAACCTTCTGCACTGAAACCAAGCGCACTACCTACTTGGCCATCACAGCTGCTTGGTCATCATGTTAATAGTATATAAAAAAGTGATTGTGATGATAAAATGCAGAGAAGTCCCCCTTTTGGTAACATAACCCTATCATCACATTAGCTACAAATGAAGGCGAAAAGCAGTTGGTGTTTGACCCTTGATGGGGATCCCCAAGAAGTGCCCAGCACGTGGTTAGTGCATAATATTTAATGATAAATTTTAAGGATGGGCAAACCTGATACTGTCATTATGAGCTTTTTCTTCATGCTTGACTGCTTGACAGAACCAAAGTTCATTTGATTAGTTCCAATACGTGTTTTACAGTAATATTCCTATATTTGTAGTTAGCTTGCTAACGTCTCTGTAAGATGTTTTGTAAATTACCTCAGAAGTATTATTTGGTTTTTAGATTTAAAATTTTAAGTCTCATTAACCTTTACAAAATGTAAGAGAAAAATGCCAAAAGTATTAGGTCTATAATTTGCCAATATCCCTGAGTTCAAGATAGGTTTCTTCAATTTTTAAGTAAGACCAACATGATGGATAAGAGACAGCAATACTCCCACAGAGCCACAAGAGGCTTCTGCCATTTTCTGGGGGTTGCAACATCAGAGCTGGCATCCTCTGTATGTTGATTTGGCACAGTATATACACAGAGTGCCCTCCCTAGTACAAATCTGGATGCAGGTGGAGAGTGGCAAAAGGGTGGCCTTGAAGTGAAGACCTTCTTGTTGGCTGGCAAGCATACTAACTGCTTGTGCAACCAACACCAAGGTGTCAGTAATGCCTAGAGATGTTTAAAAAGCCAAGTCAGCAGTGGAACCAGAAAACAAGCAGGACATTGAGCAAACCTCACCACCACTGACATATTATATAGAGAAAAAAATTGTCAATACTAGAAGGCCAAGTGTAGTTAAGGAAGGTTGAAATATATATTTTATTCCCAATATTTTTATCCTAGCTTTGAGAAATTCCAAAAAATCCTGTTACAGATTCAGCAGACTGATATCCCCAAGTAAATTATGCCACAGTATCAATAAAGAATTAAGAACAGTGCTGATTACTGTTATTTAAGATTGAAAAATAAGCTGTCTTAGTCACACACAAGGCCTCATAGAAAGTCAACTAGTCATGACATATACAATATGCTCTCTTCAGCCTTGACAGCACAGACACCTTTGCGCACCGCATGCGCAGACAGTTGTGTACCGTCCCAGACAGATTTTGAGATTGTGTGTGTGTGTGTGTGTGTGTGTGTGTGAGAGAGAGACACACCATAACACATCAATGACAGTAATGTTCATGACTAGTACCAAAATGTACTGTACAGCAGTCACAGATAGAGACATTATTCTTCAAGAAACAAGTATGAAGTAAAACTCCTTATGCCTGATGTTTACAATGGATGGTTTTTAGTTCTGTGCATCAGGAGACGGTGGCCTCTCTGGTGCTTCAGCAGCAGTCTGTCAAGAGCATTACGTTAACGCCAAGGTTTCAAAAGCGCATAATACCGCTGCTATCAGCACCTGCTTAATTTATTTTTGACCTTGATATATTCATGTTACATGTGCAAACCTCACCTATTTGCATGTTTCCTCCCACAATTTTGTGCGCTCGTGTGGACAAACTCATCCATCCATCCATTTTCTTCCACTTTATCCGGAGTCGGGTCGCGGGGCAGCAGCTCAAGCAAAGCCGCCCAGACCTCCCGATCCACACACACCTCCCCCAGCTCCTCCGGGGGAACCGCAAGGCGTTCCCAAGCCAGCTGAGAGATGTAGTCCCTCCAGTGTGTCCTGGGTCTTCCCCGGGGCCTCCTCCCAATGGGACGTGCCCGGAACACCTCTCTAGCGAGGCGTCCAGGCGGCATCTGGAAAAGATGCCCGAGCCACCTCAACTGACTCCTTTCGACGTGGAGGAGCAGCGGCTCGACTCCGAGCTCCTCCCGAGTGACCAAGCTCCTCACCCTATCTCTAAGGGAGCGCCCAGCCACCCTGTGGAGGAAACTCATCTCGGCCGCTTGTACTCGTGATCTCGTTCTTTCGGTCATGAGCCAAATCTCATGACCATAGGTGAGGATCGGAACGTAGATCGATCGGTAAATCGAGAGCTTTGCCCCCCTACTCAGCTCTCTCTTCACCACGACGGTCCGATACAGCGACCGCATCACTGCAGATGCTGCACGGATCCCTCTATCGATGTCACGCTCCATCCGTCCCTCACTCGTGAACAAGACCCCGAGATACTTAAACTCCTCTACTTGAGGCAAGGACACTCCACTGACCTGAAGAGGTCAAAGCACCTTTTTCCGGTCGAGAACCATGGCCTCGGATTTGGAGGTGCTGATTTTCATCCCGGACGCTTCACACTCGGTTGCAAATGCCCAGTGCACACTGAAGGTCCTGATTTGACGAAGCCAACAGAACCACATCGTCCGCAAACAGCAGAGACGAGATTCTGTGGTTCCCAAACCACACCCCCTCTACACCCTGGCTGCGCCTAGAAATTCTGTCCATAAAAATAATGAACAGAACCGGTGACAAAGGGCAGCCCTGGCGGAGGCCAACGTGCACTGGAAACAGGTTTGACTTACTACCGGCAATGCGAACCAAGCTCCTGCTGCGGTCGTACAGGGACCGGATAGCCCTTAGCAAAGGACCCCAGACCCCGTACTCCTGGAGCACTCCCCACAGGGTGCCCCGAGGGACACGGTCAAACGCCTTCTCCAGATCCACAAAACACATGTGGACTGGTTGGGCGAACTCCCATGAACCCTCGAGCACCCGATGGAGCTTGTAGAGCTGGTCCAATGTGCCGCGACCAGGACGAAAACCACACTGCTCCTCCTGAATCCGAGGTTCGACCATCGGTCGAATTCTCCTCTCCAGTACCCAGTAGGAGCATGGACATGGACGTATTTCAGAAAAAATAAAACCACACGCCATATAAAAACACAGCATTTTATTGAATCCGTCTTATCAAGCGGACAATGAAGCAGTAGGAGGAGAGGTGGACAAACCCGAAAATGTATATTCATGAAGACAACCACTCTAAATGGACAATATGCAATATTTTGTGCATTTGAAAGATGGAATCCTCAGAGCTAGTAAATCAGCATGCACATTTTTGTGAGTGTGATGGTGATTGCATACATTTTAACACACACAAAACGTTAGTAAATCAGGCCCATAATAGGACACACATTCCTATGCTCAATTGCTCAAAATTACTCTAAAGTTGAAATAACTACACAGCCTGCAGCCTCAGTTAAAAAGAATAATGACCAAGCTTTGTGTGTTAAATGTCATGAGGATGTCTTCTTAAGGGCCCCTTCACACATAATACGAATAAGTTCAACTCAGGGCGAATCCCGGCGGAACAGCTGGTATGAGCAAGCAGCAAGAACATTGAGCTGATGGGCAGGCATGAGTGATGCCGCTGCGGTGGTTTTGTGCTCGAGGGAACACAGTGTGAGTGCGTGATGTGTAACCACATCACGCACAAAATTAAAAAATAAAAAATGCATGCCACCCACATGATTCAAACCTGCAATTTCCAAAAGCTGTGATTGCCAGCCATCAACTTTACCTACCACTGAGCTACCATCACTGTCCTGTAAAAGATGTGGGAAAATGCCTCATATCAAGGACATGGATGTATTTCAGAAAAAATAAAACCACACACCATATAAAAACACAGCATTTTATTGAATCCGTCTTATCAAGCGGACAATACAAATATGATCCGTCTGTTCCTCCGTAGATGACCCATGGTCACAGACGTACAGTCTTGAAATGACATGAATGAGAAGCAGTGTGCTCTTATCATGTCCACATCTACTGGCGGCGTGTCCAGCTGGCCCCATGCATGTCCTGCCTGACACGCGTGTCTTGTGGATGGCGCGCCGCAGGACATTCAGATCACCCACTGCGTGTTATGATCTGATGGTCTGTTTCACCTGGGGTAGCCTGTCAATGTGCGCACTGTGTGCGCACTTGCTGCAGCCCATTGCAACAGTGATATATGTTTTTATGTATGTCCACGTGAAGACAGCAAGCAGACACACGCGTGTCACAGTGGACAGTTGTTAGTTCATGTCCGTCCAAACACGGTAGTGTTCCCCAGCCGTGATGTCCAGAACCACAGATCTCCACAGCTGCTCCTGTCAGTGGACACACCCCCTGTCACTTCAGTGCAAACACCAATGTGTCATTGTGTCTGTTTGCAAAGCCACACTCGTGGAGGCACTTAGACAAATTTCACATCCAGCTCGACAGCGATTGTCTGCTGACTGTTTTCATGCCAATAGTGCGAATTGCCACACATTTTCTAAGAGTCAAGCGAGCGGAGTTAGATGTTCGTATGTGTCATCTGGAATTTGGTCGACACTTGCCGTGAGAGGGTTCGATGGGTTTGCACAGCGCACACTTTGTCTTTCAGCTGCTGGTGTGCGCAAAATAGTTGTACCAACAGGTGTACGAGGCGTTGGAGGCAGCTATGATTTTACACGTATCACATACAATTCTGGCTTCATGCGCACTTCATGCGCAATTCTACCCCATTGGTACTATGTGTGAAGCGGCCTAAGTGATGATGTTGACAATCTCGGTCATCCATACAGTGATGAACACATATGAAAGAATTAACACTTTACAAACATAGGCATTACATTACTAAACTGCTTAAGGTTCTAGTTATATTTACACCTCTGCATGTGCATGGATGGGGAGTGGGGGGGCATTGCTTGAAGTGTGTCAGTCCATTCGTGCATGAACAAAATAACTTTGGGCTTTGACCAAACTTGGTGGAATGATTGATTGAGGTCAATCAAGGACAAAGGGATTTGATTTTGAGAAAAATCTGTTTAAATTCAAGGCCACATGCCAAGATCATCATTTAGGCCAAATGCCTATAAAAAGGGGATATTGAGAATGGCTATGTCAAGCAATTGTTTGAAGATACATGATGGTTATTATAACACAAATATGCAGTCATATATCACCTTGGAAATGGTTCACATCTGTTACTGTGGATGACCTTTAAAGATTAAACTCAAGCTCATAACATTTCAACTCATACACTTTGGAACCAGTATGGATTAAACACGACAGAAAGGTTGTGTGTTAGTCAAGGACAAAGTGGATCAATTTCGGAAAGAACTGATGAAATATCAAGACCAGACTTAATTTGTGTTTGGGTGTTAAACATGTAAGTCACAGATGTCACACTCTCTGTCTTCCATCTTTTTCAATATCTGTTTTAAACAACCTGTCTTCATCTGGAATGGATCAACATTTCTTGATCTGGAATAGATCAACATATCTTGATCGTTGGACCATTTTTACCCACTGTGTATGTGTTAAACAATTTCTCAGATACTCACTCAACTGAAAGCCACCAAAAGCCACCTGGATTTTACAAATGGTTATCAACACAGAAGTACACAAAGTCTTCATCTCGTGTACTTCTGCCTTTTGCGTAAAAATTTGTGTGACACTGCAACGCATTCCAGAAAAAAAATCGACATGCCCCGCGACATGTGATAGCGTCACTCCACAGTTCTGTTTATCTGGACAGCCAGTGTTGGGTTTTGACTAGCTCAGATGAGATGTGTATTTATACACACAAGGCGGAAGTACACAAACTTCAAGCAGCTTCTGTTCCGCCACAGTATCCAATGCATGAATTTACGAGTAATGCTAGCAAAAAAAAAAAAGAAAAACGGATGCTAGCAAAAACTATTAATTGAATTATTTTCAGGTAGTTTGCATGTACACTTTTATTTTAATTTAGATTGATTTTATTTTCTCAGCCTTATACACAGACTTATATTTAGTTAGCTTTTTTCAGTTAGCAAATTCATGCTACAGCCAACCAAATTACTCTGTGTGGAGTCTGCATGTGTGGGTTTGATCTCACCATCAACATATGAACATCAGGTTCATCTCCCAGCATTTGGTTGGCAGCAGGATTTGTACTCAAGTCTGTCACCTAGATTGAATCCACATGAGGGTGAAGATTTGTGAGGCAATTATGTGTTATCCCCATTAAAATGGAAGTGGAAACTTGTGTGTGTGTGTGTGTAGCTTTGTTGTGATTTGGCGCTATGTAAATGAAATAAATTAAACGGAATTATTTCCTAGTACTTTTCACTCCAATTTTGGGTCCTGATGCTTCCTGTCTAATACCCCCGTCACACATAGCCAGAATCACACAGAATGGCGTCAGAATGACAAATTGGCGCACATCCGAAAAGTATCGGGTTTCAGTTTCAAAATGTTCTGACAGCCACCTGTGAGAGTCCACACAGTTGATCAACATTGGCTGGCGGTCCTGAGTGTAATGCACATGTTCAAAACTCTCCGGGCGCCGTCGAGATGGGGCACCTATCCAATGGGGGTCCATGTGCAATCTGAGGACCATCTGACCGCAATTTCCATATTCTGATGCCGGCGAAACGGAATCCGAAATGATTTGAGCGCATACGAGGGAATCACGAGATGGATCTGGCATGGCAAAACCTGCCAGTATGGCCTGCATGTGCCACAAATAATAATGTCCACATGGGTCACGCACACACACATGCTGTGCACTTGCGCGTATGTGCATGTAAGCAACACAGCGCTCCCTCCCACTCTGGTCTCTTGTTTGCTATGCAGATGTTTGGACATCGGGCAGTCTTCAGTGCCTTTTATGGCCGTCAGACGGCAGTCTGTGTCATCTACCTGTTGTCTACATGCGCTTTGGATGCATCGTGCAGGTGTGGACGAGGTACTCCAGATGCCTTCTGACACTGCTGATCATGCCTCTTTTCCTCCCGACTGCATTGGATTATGGAAATATTTGCTGTGTTGGGCATGGTACACATTCTTGCTATTTGTGACACTTGGACACTAACTACTGACCAAAGACAATGACTGGATGGGTTTGGTACTCATGACTGTGTCAAATGAGTGATTACTTAGGGAGATTCAGATCAGGAGTATCCCTTGGTTTGTGAGGGTGTATCAACTACGACACTGTGCCATTTTGGCATGTTTCTCTTGGCATGATCCAGCACTCCGATGCCTCAGTTTGAGGATGCCAATGGCTGGAGAAGGCCAATGTGGTGCAAAGGCTTCACTTAGCTGCAACAGATGGATGATTACTTTCAAGAAGTTGGGATGGACTTTTTGTCCCCCTGGGTGATTGCCATTCAGGACACAAGATGATTCCAGAGTGTTGCGGATGTGTGACACCAGCACGGCACATGCTCCCAGACCTGACCTGATCTGAGTGTGAGTTCAATGACTATGTGAAAATTGGGCAGCCAAACCAAAGAAATGATAGGATTCTACCATTGCATTAGTCTTCTGACAAAAACAACGCTGGCCAAGCTCGCCCAATGAGTCACGACTAACCTGATTACATGCATGCACTCACTTCTGCTGCGGCTCATTTTCTTAAAATATTTTGCACGAGTATTGGCAGCAGTTGTGCTGCAGAAGACAAAAGGAAATGAACCATGACTGGTGGAGCCAAAGACAACACAGTCTGAGAAAGTCCTGCCACAGTTACTGCTCAGTGAGTGGCAGAGAGAGAGAGAGACAGAGAGAGAGGGGGGCTCAGTTTAAGGTCTTCCAAACTGTCTTGAGATATACTGTGAAGCAAATGGGGACACAGTGCTGATAAAATATTTTTTGTTTGTTTTTAGAGGAAATCAGAGATTTCTGATGTCTGCCAATCCAAATCCGGACCACCTCCAAAATTTAGAGGCGTCTTCCATCTGTGGTGCAAATTTGGTGAGAATCCATGAAAGTTTTGACATCATTTTTCAAAGCCTATATAAAGTGAAATCTTGATCCAGAATCTGTATCCAGATCAACTCCAAAATTCAGTGGTGTCTTACATGTCCTAATACCTATCTGTGGTGCAAATATGGTGAGAATCCGTGAAGTAGTTTTGACGTAATTCTTAAAAGCCTATATTCTTCTTTTTCTTTCGGCTGTTCCCGTTAGGGGTCGCCACAGCAGATCAATCGTTTCCATCTCACCCTGTCCTCTGAATCTTCCTCTGTCACACCAACCACCTGCATGTCCTCCCTCAGCATATCCATAAACCTACTCTTTGGCCTCCCTCTTCTCCTCCTACTTGGTGGCTCCATCCTCAGCATCCTTCTCCCTATATACCCTGGGTCCCTCCTCTGCACATGTCCAAACCATCTCAATCTCGCCTCTCTGACTTTGTCTCCAAACCGTCTCACCTGAGCTGTCCCTCTGATATGTTCATTCCTAATCCTGTCCATTCTCATCACTCCCAAAGAGAATCTCAACATCTTCAGCTCTGCTTTTTTTGTTAGCGCCAGTGTCTCTAAACCGTACAACATAGCTGGTCTCACTACTGTTGTTGTGTGGGCCACTGAAGGGGAGGTACTGCTGGGCACCACCACCAGATGGCGCCCTGCTTGGAGTGCGGGCTTCAAGCATGAGAGGGCGTCGGAGCCGCTGGAAGTGACAGCTGTCACCTATCAACACCAGCTGTCACCCATCACCACCACTACAAAAGCTGGACTGCAACTCCACCTCCTCGCCGAGAAATCAACTACCAATCAGGTAATTTTCTCTGCTGACTTAAACTTTGAGTATTAGTCTGATCTCTTTTTGCAGCCGTTTTCCTGTGGTGTGCCTTATCTGCGGAGTTGGCGTTTGGTGTGGACTGCGATGGCTTCGCCTCACACCCCACTCAGATAAGTGGTTAACTCAGGAGCTGCACGAGTGTGTGATTGGAGGTGGAGGTTCTCCCTCCTTTACTGAATACAGACTGTGGGATTACTGAGTGTGCGACCTCACACTCATCTGGACTGTCTCTGTCCTCTGCCAGCAGTACCGGGTCTGACTGCTGAAGACAGCGGCCACCTGGGGCACAGGGCTTGGCGGCTCCGGTGTTCTTCAGCTCCGTTGGCGGTGGAAGCTGTGTGGATCCGGCTTTTCTCTCGCCAGGCGTCTTCTATCGTCGAGCCTGCCCACACGTCACCTGGTGTATGATTGACAGTCCCTGTATTGTTATTGTCTGTACATCGTTGTGTGATTCACAACATTAAATTGTTATCTTTTGGCTATTCCATTGTCCGTTCATTAACGCCCCCTGTTGTGGGTCCGTGTCATGACACTTTCACAACAGGATTTCTCGGCCAGCGTCATGGATCCCGAGGGGCGTCAACCATCGCTTGAACAGCCAATGGAAGAGCGAGGTGCACAGGCGCCAGCAGGAGGCGTGTTGGGTGAGCTGCAGCACATCTTAACCGCCTTTACCGCTCGGTTGGACTTAATTACCGAGCAGAGCAGTGTTCTCAATCGTAGGATGGAGGTTCTCACCGCCCAGGTGGAAGCGCGTGCTCAGGGCACTGCTGCAGCACCTCCTCCTGCTGACCGTGTGCCAGAAACAGACATTCCGCTGGTCGTTCAACGAAGCCCCCACCTTCCCCTGAAGCATACATAAGTCCTCCGGAGCCGTACGGAGGCTGTGTGGAGATGTGCGCGGACTTCTTGATGCAGTGCTCGCTCGTCTTTTCACAGCGTCCCGTCATGTACGCAGCAGACGCCAGCCGGGTGGCTTATGTGATCAATTTGCTTCGAGGAGAGGCACGCGCCTGGGCTACGGCGCTTTGGGAGCAGAATTCACGGCTCCTAACGGTTTATACTGAGTTTGTGAGGGAGTTCCAACAGGTGTTCGACCACCCTCATAGAGGCGAGACCGCTTCAAGTGTGCTGCTGTCGATATGGCAGGGGCGTCTGAGCGCGGCGAAGTATGCAGTCGACTTCCGCATCGCGGCAGCGCGAGCCGGCTGGAATGCTGTTGCGCTCCGTGCCGCCTTTGTAAACGGACTGTCTCTGGTCCTTAAGGAGCACCTGGTGGCGAAGGATGAGCCGCGGGATTTAGATGGGCTTATCGATAGACAACCGATTAACGGAACACCGACGGGAACGAGGCGAGGGGCGTGGCCAGGCACAAGCCGTCCCTCTTCCTCCCGGGTCCGAAAGGAAGCCGACTTCCCCACGCTCCACTGCCAGGGCTCTCCACGTGACAACAGCTCCCCCTGCTGACGTTGCTATGGAAACGAGCAGGGCCAAAAAACGATCAGATCAGAGACACAGGAGGCTGATCCGTGGAGAGTGTTTTCTCTGCAGCTCTACCGAGCACATACAGAGAGAATGCCCCAAACGGTCAAAACAACAGCACTTGTCCTTAGGGACTGGGCTAAGGGTGGGTCACAACACCCACGTGGGGAAACCCCGACGATCTGCACGAATCCCAGTCACGATCCTGAGTGGGGATCTAACCCTTCACGCCCCAGCACTGGTGGACACGGGGTCGGAGGGGAATCTGCTGGATAGCAGATGGGCAAAGGAGGTTGGGCTCCCTCTAGTGGCCTTACCGTCACCATTGTCGGTGCGGGCGCTAGATGGCACCCTTCTTCCACTAATCACACACCAGACACAGCCAGTGACATTGGTGGTGTCTGGGAATCACAGGGAGGAGATTGTGTTTTATGTAACACCTTCTACCTCCCGAGTGATTTTGGGTTTTCCATGGGTGTTAAAACACAATCCCCGGATTGATTGGCTGTCTGGGGTTGTGGTTCAGTGGAGCGAAACCTGCCACCGGGAGTGTTTAGGATCCTCGGTTCCACCCGGTGTGACAGCTAAGGAGGAGGTTTTAGTCCCCCCCAATCTGGCGGCGGTGCCAGTCGAGTACCACAACCTTGCTGACGTCTTCAGCAAGGATCTGGCACTCACGCTGCCCCTGCACCGTCCGTACGATTGTGCCATTGATTTGATACCGGGCGCTGAGTACCCGTCCAGCAGGCTGTACAACCTCTCACGTCCGGAACGCGAATCAATGGAGACCTACATCCGGGACTCGTTAGCTGCCGGGTTGATCCGGAACTCCACCTCCCCGATGAGGGCTGGTTTCTTTTTTGTGGGCAAGAAGGACGGCGGACTCCGTCCATGCATTGATTACAGAGGGCTGAACGAGATCACGGTTCGCAACCGATACCCGTTACCTCTGTTGGATTCAGTGTTCACGCCCCTGCATGGAGCCCAAATTTTCACGAAATTGGATCTTAGGAATGCTTATCACCTGGTTCGGATCCGGGAGGGAGACGAGTGGAAGACGGCATTCAACACCCGTTAGGTCACTTTGAGTACCTGGTCATGCCGTTCGGCCTCACCAATGCGCCCGCGACGTTCCAAGCATTGGTTAATGACGTCTTGCGGGACTTCCTGCATCGGTTTGTCTTCGTATATCTAGACGATATACTCATCTTTTCTCCGGATCCTGAGACCCATGTCAAGCATGTACGTCAGGTCCTACAGCGGTTGTTGGAGAACCGGCTGTTTGTGAAGGGCGAGAAGTGTGAGTTCCACCGCACTTCTTTGTCCTTCTTGGGGTTCATCATCTCCTCCAACTCCGTCGCCCCTGATCCGGCCAAGGTTGCGGCGGTGAGAGATTGGCCCCAACCAACGAACCGTAGGAAACTACAACAGTTCCTCGGTTTTGCAAATTTCTACCGGAGGTTCATCAAGGGCTACATTCAGGTAGTTAGCCCCCTGACAGCCATGACCTCCACAAAAGTCCCCTTCACCTGGTTGGATCGGTGCGAAGCCGCGTTTAGGGAGTTGAAACGCCGGTTCTCGACTGCACCGGTTCTGGTGCAGCCCAATCCCAAGCGCCAGTTTGTTGTTGAAGTGGATGCCTCTGACTCAGGGATAGGAGCCGTGCTGTCCCAGAGCGGGGAGTCCGACAAGGTTCTCCATCCATGTGCCTACTTTTCCCGCAGGTTGACCCCAGCTGAACGGAACTATGACGTCGGCAATCGGGAACTTCTTGCGGTGAAGGAGGCTCTTGAGGAGTGGAGACACCTGTTGGAGGGAGCATCGGTACCATTTACGGTTTTCACGGACCATCGGAACCTGGAGTACATCCGGACCGCGAAGCATCTGAACCCCAGGCAAGCCCGCTGGTCGATGTTCTTCGGGCGTTTTGACTTCCGGATCACCTACCGCCCCGGGACTAAGAACCAACGATCTGACGCCCTGTCCCGGGTGCACGAAGAGGAGGTCAAGACCGAGCTGTCAGACCCCCCTGAAACCATCATCCCAGAGTCCACTGTTGTGGCCGCCCTTACCTGGGACGTGGAGAAGACCGTCCGGGAGGCCCTGACACAGAGCCCGGACCCGGGGACAGGTCCGAAGAACAAACTGTACGTCCCACCAGAGGCCAGGGCTGCGGTCCTTGACTTCTGTCATGGTTCCAAGCTCTCCTGTCACCCAGGGGTGCGAAGAACCGTGGCAGTGGTCCGGCAGCGCTTCTGGTGGGCGTCTATGGAAGCCGACGTCCGGGAGTATGTCCAGGCCTGCACCACCTGTGCCAGGGGCAAAGCCGACCATCACAAGGCCCAAGGCCTCCTCCAGCCTCTGCCTGTGCCTCGTCGCCCCTGGTCTCATATCGGCCTGGACTTTGTCACGGGCCTCCCGCCGTCCCAGGGCAACACCACCATCTTAATGATAGTGGACCGGTTCTCCAAGGCGGCCCACTTCGTGGCCCTCCCGAAGCTCCCGACAGCCCAGGAGACTGCAGACCTCCTGGTCCACCATGTCGTGCGTCTGCATGGGATTCCATCGGACATAGTCTCGGATCGTGGTCCTCAGTTCTCCTCCCAGGTCTGGAGGAGTTTCTGCAGGGAACTGGGGGCCACCGCCAGTCTCTCGTCTGGGTACCACCCCCAGACGAACGGGCAGGCAGAGCGGACGAACCAGGAACTGGAGCAGGCTCTCCGCTGCGTGACCTCCGCGCACCCGACGGCCTGGAGTGACCATCTGGCCTGGATCGAGTACGCTCATAATAGCCAAGTTTCATCTGCCACCGGCCTCTACCCGTTTGAGGTGTGTTTGGGGTACCAGCCCCCATTGTTTCCACTAGTGGAGTGAGAGGTCGGGGTGCCCTCGGTCCAGGCCCATCTGAGGAAGTGCCGTCGGGTGTGGCGTACCGCCCGCTCTGCCCTGCTCAGAGCCCGGACGAGGGCTAAGGCCCATGCAGACCGCCGGCATTCCCCGGCCCTTGCATACCAGCCCGGGCAGGTGGTCTGGTTATCCACAAAGGACATACCTCTACAAACGGAATCCCAGAAGCTTAAGGACAGATTTATAGGACCCTTCACCATCGTGAAGGTCCTCAGTCCAGCCGCAGTGAAGCTGAAGCTGCCAGCTTCACTGCGGATACATCCAGTATTCCACGTCTCCAGACTCAAACCCTGCCACACCTCTCCCCTCTGTGCCCCTGGACCGGCGCCGCCGCCTGCCCGGATCATCGACGGGGAGCCGGCTTGGACTGTGCGCCGACTCCTGGACGTTCGTCGAAAGGGCCGGGGATTCCAGTATTTGGTGGACTGGGAAGGATATGGACCCGAAGAACTCTCCTGGGTGAAGAGGAGCTTCTTCCTGGACCCGACCCTCCTGGCCGATTTCTACACCCGGCACCCGGACAAGCCTGGTCGGGCGCCAGGAGGCGCCCATTGAGGGGGGGGTCCTGTTGTGTGGGCTGCTGAAGAGGAGGTACTGCTGGCCCACCACCACCAGATGGCGCCCTGCTTGGAGTGCGGGCTCCAAGCACGAGAGGGCGTCAGAGCCGCTGGAAGTGACAGCTGTCACCTATCAACACCAGCTGTCACCCATCACCACCACTACAAAGGCCGGACTGCAACTCCACCTCCTCGCCGAGAAATCAACTACCAATCAGGTAATTTTCTCTGCTGACTTAAACTTTGAGTATTAGTCTGATCTCTTTTTGCAGCCGTTTTCCTGTGGTGTGCCTTATCTGTGGAGTTGCCGTTTGGTGTGGACTGCGACGGCTTCGCCTCACACCCCACTCAGATAAGTGGTTAACTCAGGAGCTGCACGAGTGTGTGATTGGAGGTGGAGGTTCTCCCTCCTTTACTGAATACAGACTGTGGGATTACTGAGTGTGCGACCTCACACTCATCTGGACTGTCTCTGTTCTCTGCCAGCAGTACCGGGTCTGACTGCTGAAGACAGCGGCCACCTGGGGCGGCAGGGCTTGGCGGCTCCGGTGTTCTTCAGCTCCGGTGGCGGTGGAAGCTGTGTGGATCCGGCTTTTCTCTCGCCAGGCGTCTTCTATCGTCGAGCCTACCCACACGTCACCTGGTGTATGATTGACAGTCCCTGTATTGTTATTGTCTGTACATCGTTGTGTGATTCACAACATTAAATTGTTACTTTTGGCTATTCCATTGTCCGTTCATTAACGCCCCCTGTTGTGGGTCCGTGTCATGACACTTTCACAACAACTGTCTTGTAAACATTCCCCTTCACTCTTGCTGATATTCTTTGGTCACAAATCACACCTGCCACCTTTCTCCACCCACTCCACCCTGCCTGAACCGTCTTCTTCACCTCTCTACCACACTCTCCATTACTTTGGACAGTTCACCACTTCTACTTGTAACCGCACTATTCCCTCTCATTCACACACATGTACTCAGTCTTGCTCCCACTGACTTTCATTCCCCTACTCTCCAGAGTATATCTCATGTAATATTGATCCAAAAATCTTGATCCATAATTTGGATTCAGATCATCTCCAAAATTTAATGGGGTCTTCCATGACCTGATATCTATATGTGGTGAAATTTTGGTGAGAATCCGTGATGTATTTTTTTGTAATCCTTCCCTGCCTATATAAAGAGAAATCTTGAACCATAAATCTTGATCCAGAATCTGGATCTGGAACACCTCCAAAATTCAGTGGAGTGCTTGGTGGACATAACAATAAATGTATATATACCATGGAAATTTCAGACACCAATTTAATGAACTCCACGCATTTCTTGTTACCAGACACCAAATGTGCCAAGTCAGTTACAACCCCAATTCCAATGAAGTTGGGATGTTGTGTAAAATGGAAATAAAAACAGAATACAATGATTTGCAAATCCTCCTCAAGCTATATTCAATTGAATACACCAGGGGTGGCCAAGTTCGGTCCTTGAGAGCCACATTCCTGACACTCTTAGTTGTCTCCCTGCTCCAACACACCTGAATCCAATGAAAGACTCGTTAGCAGACTTTTAATGAGCCTTTCATTGGATTCAGGTGTGTTGGAGCAGGGAGACAACTAAGAGTGTCAGGAATATGGCTCTTGAGGACCGAACTTGGCCACCCCTGGAATACACCACAAAGACAAGATATTTAATGTTCAAACTGATAAACTTGATTGTTTTTGTGCAAATATTTGCTCATTTTGAAATGGATACCTGCAACACGTTTCAAAAAAAACTGGGACAGTGGTATGTTTACCACTGTGTTACATCACCTTTCCTTCTAACAACACTCAATAAGCATTTTGGAACTGAGGACACTAATTGTTGAAGCTTTGTAGGTGGAATTCTTTCCCATTCTTGCTTGATGTATGATTTCAGTTGTTCAACAAATACGTTGTCGTATTTTGCGCTTCATAATGCGGCACACATTTTCAATGGGCGACAGGTCTGGACTGCAGGCAGGCCAGTCTAGTACCCGTGCTCTTTTACTACAAAGCCATGCTATTGTAACACTTGCAGAATGTGGCTTGGCATTGTCTTGCTGAAATAAGCAGGGGTGTCCCTGAAAAAGACATTGCTTGGATGGCAGCATGTGTTGCTCCAAAACCTGGATGTACCTTTCAGCATTGACTGTTGGACTGTTGGACTATTTTTTCACGCAGTTGTTCACAAAGTGGTGATCCTTGCCCCATCGTCACTTGTGAATGGCTGAGCCTTTTGGGGATGCACCTTTTATGCCCATTCATGACACTCACCTGTTTCCAATTAGGTGTTCTTTGAGCATTCATCAACTTTCCCAGTCTTTTGTTGCCCTGTCCCAACTTTTTGAAACGTGTTGCAGGCATCCATTTCAAAATGAGCAAATATTTGCTCAAAAATAATAAAGTTCATCAGTTTTAAGATTAAATATCTTGTCTTTGTGGTGTATTCAGTTGAATATAGGTTGAAGAGGATTTGCAAATCATTGTATTCTGTTTTTATTTACATTTTACACAATGTTCCAACTTCATTGGATTTGGGGTTGTAATAAATTTATATATGCCATGGAAATTTCAGACACCAGTTTAATGAACTCCACACACTTCTTGTTACCAGACACCAAATGTGCCAAGTCAGTTACAATGTCAAATTCATGTCAGTCACTGAGACAGAAGAATTCCCATGTCTCACCTGTCTAAATGCAACATCTTCCAGTAAAGTGAGTTCCCAAGTACAAAGATTCAATATAGACCCCATGCCTATCAGTGCTATTTCACACCCACATATACTAGCCAGACAATTTTTTCACTCCTGAAACCCATTAATATGCCCAAATCAGAGATCCCAGTTCAGTCACTCCACAGCAGCAGAATCTTACACATATCATTAATATGTCAACACATCAATATTCTTGAATGGAAATATAAAGCTGAGTGTCATCAGCATAACAATGAAAAGTAATTAAATAGTTTTGTCATATCTTTCCTACAAGTGTTTTATAAAGTAAGAAGAACAAAGGACCTAAAACAAGACCCTGAGGTACCCCATATTTCACTGCAGAGGATTTGTAAATAGTGTTACTACACATGACACATTGATTGGATAAATATGATGTCAACCATTGGAGAATGGCAAAATAGTTTTCTCGTCAGTCTAACAACACGCAATGACCAACAGGATCAAAAGCTGCACTGTAGTTTAACAGCAGCAGCAATGAAGAGGTATCTGAATGAATCCATAGTGAACATGAAACGTGAACATTCCATAAAATGCAACCCACGATGAGTAACAGCAGGGAGATTAAGTGAGGGACAGTTTGGGTGAGATGCAGAGGCGGAGTGTGTGTGTAGGGCAGAGGGGATGTTTGAGGTGGGATGGAGTGTCTTACTGTAAATGACACCACCTCTGTGCAGAGGAAGAGCAGAGGGCAGCTTGGCATCAGTTTTCTCCCACACATTGGCTCGCTGATGGGAACCATGAAGTCATGTCATAGATTTTGTCCTGTTTTTCATTTTCTTGTTTGTTTAGTGTACGTTTCTCCCAGCCTCCCCGAACACATCCAAGTTATACAACATATAACACCTGCTGTGCAGCCTGTTTCCATCATTTTGGTTTCAGTCTGCCTCTTGCATGCCTGGACCTTTTTTTTTTGAACATCTTGGAGTTTTTTTTTTTTTTTTTTGCTCCTGGCTGTTTTTTTGTTTTTCTTCTAATTATCACATCAGCACATTGTATACTCGATGACCTGATGTGTTCTGCACAACCACTGACTGGATTGGTTAGTCCAGATAGCACTATTTCTTGGAAGGAATGTTGATTTAATCTGATATCACACTGTCACAGTCTTAACATTAACAAAATGTGACAGTGTTCCCCCTCATGCTATGCACAAAGAAATGTACACTGGGTTGGCCACTGGATTATGCAGCAGTTCACCTTGTTCAGACTGGGAATGGCAATCTGGCTCAAGATGGACCTATTTTTCAAATCCAGCTCATGGGACACTTAAGTCAAAACACAATTTGTCTCAGTCTGAAAGAGATGTGTCAGGATGTGAGAGTGCGAGTGTGTGTGTGATAGATTTATTTATCTAGATTTCCATCCCCAGTCTGAATGAAGTCTTACTCTGCCTTGTGTGTGTGAATTACAGTTTTTCCTCAATCGTTAAAACACTAAACCCTATTGTCTGAACCAAATACTCAGTTGCCTGAACCCACTGATTGAATCAGTCACTCTTTTGGCAAAACCATAAGCACTTTTCACCAACACATTTTCATTGTGATGCACCTGTGTTGCATAATGGTGAGCACAGGTGGCAAAAGTCAAACATAGTTAAAGCACTGGTGTCACCGGTTGAACACAATAACTCAAAATTGATCACACTTGTGGCCATCGATGTGAGGGAACATATATAAGCCAGTTCAGACAGCACTGGTTTGTGAGACATGACAATGAATAGAAATCTGAGAAGAGGAGTTGGTGTGAGAGGTGGTCAAGGTGGTTAGCGAAGACAAAGAACAGTAACATCTGATGAAATCAGAGCTACTGTGATTGACCATGTTCTTGTCCACGGTATGAGCATGAGGGCAGCTGGACAAAGGGTCTAACCAAACATCAGTAGATTCACTGTGTCCACCAGAATCCCAAGATTTAGAGAAGAGAACAGATCATTACCTTTTCTGACATTATACACTCAACAAAAATATAAACGCAGCACTTTTGGTTTTGCTCCCATTTTGTATGAGATGAACTCAAAGATCTAAAAACTTTTTCCACATACACAATATCACCATTTCCCTCAAATATTGTTCACAAACCAGTCTAAATCTGTGATAGTGAGCACTTCTCCTTTGCTGAGATAATCCATCCCACCTCACAGGTGTGCCATATCAAGATGCTGATTAGACACCATGATTAGTGCACAGGTGTGCCTTAGACTGTCCACAATAAAAGGCCACTCTGAAAGGTGCAGTTTTATCACACAGCACAATGCCACAGATGTCGCAAGATTTGAGGGAGCGTGCAATTGGCATGCTGACAGCAGGAATGTCAACCAGAGCTGTTGCTCGTGTATTGAATGTTCATTTCTCTACCATAAGCCGTCTCCAAAGGCGTTTCAGAGGATTTGGCAGTACATCCAACCAGCCTCACAACCGCAGACCACGTGTAACCACACCAGCCCAGGACCTCCACATCCAGCATGTTCACCTCCAAGATCGTCTGAGACCAGCCACTCGGACAGCTGCTGAAACAATCGGTTTGCATAACCAAAGAATTTCTGCACAAACAGTCAGAAACCGTCTCAGGGAAGCTCATCTGCATGCTCGTCGTCCTCATCGGGGTCTCGACCTGACTCCAGTTCGTCGTCGTAACCGACTTGAGTGGGCAAATGCTCACATTCGCTGGCGTTTGGCACGTTGGAGAGGTGTTCTCTTCACGGATGATGCGAAGGAGATGTGTTGCACTCCATGAGGCAAATGGTGGTCACACCAGATACTGACTGGTATCCCCCCCCAATAAAACAAAACTGCACCTTTCAGAGTGGCCTTTTATTGTGGGCAGTCTAAGGCACACCTGTGCACTAATCATGGTGTCTAATCAGCATCTTGATATGGCACACCTGTGAGGTGGGATGGATTATCTCAGCAAAGGAGAAGTGCTCACTATCACAGATTTAGACTGGTTTGTGAACAATATTTGAGGGAAATGGTGATATTGTGTATGTGGAAAAAGTTTTAGATCTTTGAGTTCATCTCATACAAAATGGGAGCAAAACCAAAAGTGTTGCGTTTATTTTTTTGTTGCGTGTATATCATGTTTGCTAATAAAATTTTGAATTAGTTTACACCTGGAATGGTCAAGACTCCACACTATGCACAAAACATCAACAGTCAGTCATCCGTGCCTCACGTATATAAATCGGCTTCACAATGTGTGTACACTCTGCTTGCCTGCACATATCATCGCCAGTCACCTGTAACCGTGTAATATTAATATGATGACATATTATGGTCACTGCGGGAAAAGAAAAAACAAAATGAGAGTGAGAAGGGAGAAAACCTGTCACATTCAGAGACGGCATTTGACATGTATAACATACAAAACAAAAGTGGAGTGAAATAACTATTAAATTAAATAAGAATATATTATGTTCATAGTTAAAAAACCACAAAAGAAAAGAAAGAAGAAAGAAAAAGAGGAACTTTACTGTCAGTTGCACACTCTGACAGGTTGGAGTTAACTCTTTTTTTTTTTTAAATAGCATGTGCTTCCTTGATACCAAAAACACTGCAGTTTAAAGCTTAAAGGGAAGGACAGGAACCACTCTGACTGACTGATGATATATTCAAACTACAAATCACTCACGAATAATATCAATCAACCCAACCGCTTTGTGCACAGCCCCTGACTTTACGCCACAAATGGGCTCGTGTCAGCTGTGCAAGTCGGTTTTATTGCCTCTTAGGTTTTTTCTGTTTGCATTTTGATATTTGATTTTTAGTGTTTTGTAGCATTATCTATCTATGTTTTGTATGTTTTTTTTTCTGTTTAACATATTTCTATTTTGTTCATCATGCATTTTCTGTCAAGACATCATGCATATGGGTCAGAATCTTCAGCATTCTTGAAGATTTTTTTTTTCTTTTTCATAAATAAAAGACCTGTCAGGGACTGAGGTGGCGAGGCACAGCGGGTGGATGGACACAAATGCATGACTCAGATGTGGGTTAAGGAAAAGGCTTTATCCAAAAAAAAAAAAAAAACAGGCTCAGGTTGATACACAGGGTCACAAGCAGGCAGGCGGCAGTACAGACAGTGTTGAGGCGGCGGCGTGGTCAGTGACAAGCAGAGTTCCAGAACGAGCAAACAGGTGTATCAGAGAAGGCAAAAACGTAGTCAAAAAACAAGCAGGGTTCAGGCACAGAGAAGCAGGTTAACAGGCTCAGGCAGAAACATGGTCAAGGACAAGCAGAGGTCGAGAACGGCAAAAACACAGACTATGACAGGATACAGGTGGCTTGGAACGAGGCAGAATGCACAACGAACTAGCAGTGAGCTGTTGAAGACAAGGGGTTTAAATCAGAGGATAATCAGGGCGTGATGATATGCAGGTGCAGGAAAGAAGGCGTGGCTGAGTGAGACGAGTGGAGTGACAGGTGGGCGTGTCAGACAAAAGCAGGAAAAAGAGGAATATGACAGTGACAGAACAAATGTTAAACAATAAGGAAATAATGATACCTAGAATACAAATGTGGTAACAGAATAAACAAAGGCAGGAACAGAACAGAACATTAAAGGCTGGACCTAACCTAGATGAGAACTCAACATGTGGCAGGAGTGTACAGAAAACCCTGATTTACAAATGTGCTCAAGACAGTGACTGAATAACCAGAAATTAAAGGATGAAGACTAAACTAGAACAGAACTCAATAAGTGGCTGAAGTGTAACAGATAATCCTCAAAACTTAATGTGATAACACAGTATGACTAAATAAAAAGCAGAGACTAAACTATAACAGAACTTAACGTGGCTGAAGTGTAACAGATCATAAAACCAAGACCAAAGTGGAAGAAACAGAAAATAAACATTCAGGGTCATACAGAAGGACAAAGAGAGGGAAACAGACAGAGACTGGGGGACAACACCAGATTCGGGGCAGGTCCAGGGCTAAAACCTGACAAGGCCTATTTAAAAAAAAAACATTTTGGTTAGTTTGTCAGTGATGATGAATTCATCTTAACTGATGTGGTTTCTTGATTGGACATGAGTATTTCCTCCCATAGTTTGTGTTACAACCTGTTGTTTATCTGTTTAACCCAGAACCGTCCTCCATGCCACTGCTGCCAGCCAGCACGTCTGCGTGCACGCCAAGGCTCCTGCCTGTTGCTGCTTTGTTGGACATTTCTCCAAATAGATTTTTCTGGTTTCGTTTGAAGAATTCAGATTCAAATTTCCGAACGTCCTAAAGAAAATTGGAGAAAAATACAGTTTAAAAATGGGAATTTAAAGGAATATGCATTACAAAATGCACAGATTTCCATAAATAAAACAATAATGGTATATACAGTTTCTTTAATACGAGGTCTATTAGAAAAGTATCCGACCTTATTATTTTTTTCAAAAAACATATGGATTTGAATCACGTGTGATTGCATCAGACAAGCTTGAACCCTCGTGCGCATGTGTGAGTTTTTCCACACCTGTCGGTTGCGACATTCGTCTGTGAGCAGGCTTTGAGTGAGGAGTGGTCCAGCCCCCTCATCGTTGTTTCATTGCCAGGAAATGGCGGAATGATTTGGACTTTTTTCCATCAGAATTTTTTCAGAAACTGTTAGAGACTAGCAGCTGGAAACCATTAGAAAAATTTATCTGGCTTTCGGTGAAAATGTTACGGGCTTGGTAGAGAATAAGGAGTGTTACTGTCGCTTTAAGGACGGCCCCCAGCGGCTGTGGGGCGTGCCGCGCTCTGAAGCCATCATCAACAGGCTGAACGACCATTTCATTTCTAAACGGATGGCTGTCTGGATCCGTGACCATCGTGTGCCATTTCTCTGGTTATCACCAGAGCTGGACATCAACCATTTTCCGGCAGATTTCACTTTTAACAAGAGATTTTGTCATGGAAAGCCGAGCTGAGGCTTCGCGCGTCAGGATGGATTCGCTACTGGAGCGAGACAAAACCACCCGTGTTTTGGTCTCACAGGACGGCTTTGAGATGGTGTTCAGACAGCTGTCGGTGGTTTTTCCATCGAGTGATTATCACCTCTACTGGTGGTTGGCTCTCACTGCGGTATTGTATCACTTCGTGTTCCGGAGCACAGCGGTGTTTTGCTGTATCTGTTAGCTGTTTAATCTGCGCAGTTAGATTGATCTAGTTAACTAGATAATGATTTGTTTCACAGTGTAATCTTCACGTGCCTTAACTAAAGCACTCCCTCTGCTGAATCACCTCTAAATTATTTACACATTATTCACTTTGTGTGTTTTTAGGAATCCGCTAGCTTAGCGCAGCTACTAGCTCTTAGCCAGTTTAGCATGGTGGCTTCTCCTGTCTCTCCTGCACTTTTCTGCTCTGGGTGTGAAATGTTTAGTTATTCCTCGGGTTCCTTTAGCAGTAATGGTACTTGTAATAAGTGTAGCTTATTCGTAGCTTTGGAGGCCAGGCTGGGCGAATTGGAGACTCGGCTCCGCACCGTGGAAAATTCTACAGCTAGCCAGGCCCCTGTAGTCAGTGCGGACCAAGGTAGCTTAGCCGCCGTTAGTTTCCCTCTGGCAGATCCCGAGCAGCCGGGAAAGCAGGCCGACTGGGTGACTGTGAGGAGGAAGCGTAGTTCTAAACAGAAGCCCCATGTACACCGCCAACCCGTTCACATTTCTAACCGTTTTTCCCCACTCGACGACACACCCGCCGAGGATCAAACTCTGGTTATTGGCGACACTGTTGAGAAATGTGAGGTTAGCGACACCAGCAACCATAGTCAATTGTCTTCCGGGGGCCAGAGCAGGCGACACTGAAGGAAATTTGAAACTGCTGGCTAAGGCTAAGTGTAAATTTGGTAAGACTGTAATTCACGTCGGCAGTAATGACACCCGGTTACGCCAATCAGAGGTCACTAAAATTAACATTGAATCGGTGTGTAACTTTGCAAAAACAATGTCGGACTCTGTAGTTTTCTCTGGGCCCCTCCCCAATTGGACCGGGAGTGACATGTTTAGCCGCATGTTCTCCTTGAATTGCTGGCTGTCTGAGTGGTGTCCAAAAAATGAGGTGGGCTTCATAGATAATTGGCAAAGCTTCTGGGGAAAACCTGGTCTTGTTAGGAGAGACGGCATCCATCCCACTTTGGATGGAGCAGCTCTCATTTCTAGAAATCTGGCCAATTTTCTTAAATCCTCCAAACTGTGACTATCCAGGGTTGGGACCAGGAGCAGAGTTGTAGTCTTACACACCTCTCTGTAGCTTCTCTCCCCCTGCCATCCCCTCATTACCCCATTCCCGTAGAGACGGTGCCTGCTCCCAGACCACCAATAACCAGTAAAAATCTATTTAAGCATAAAAAGTCAAAAAGAAAAAATAATATAGCACCTTCAACTGCACCACAGACTAAAACAGTTAAATGTGGTTTATTAAACATTAGGTCTCTCTCTTCTAAGTCCCTGTTAGTAAATGATATAATAATTGATCAACATATTGATTTATTCTGCCTAACAGAAACCTGGTTACAGCAGGATGAATATGTTAGTTTAAATGAGTCAACACCCCCGAGTCACACTAACTGCCAGAATGCTCGTAGCACGGGCCGAGGCGGAGGATTATCAGCAATCTTCCATTCCAGCTTATTAATTAATCAAAAACCCAGACAGAGCTTTAATTCATTTGAAAGCTTGACTCTTAGTCTTGTCCATCCAAATTGGAAGTCCCAAAAACCAGTTTTATTTGTTATTATCTATCATCCACCTGGTCGTTACTGTGAGTTTCTCTGTGAATTTTCAGACCTTTTGTCTGACTTAGTGCTTAGCTCAGATAAGATAATTATAGTGGGCGATTTTAACATCCACACAGATGCTGAGAATGACAGCCTCAACACTGCATTTAATCTATTATTAGACTCAATTGGCTTTGCTCAAAATGTAAATGAGTCCACCCACCACTTTAATCATATCTTAGACCTTGTTCTGACTTATGGTATGGAAATTGAAGACTTAACAGTATTCCCTGAAAACTCCCTTCTGTCTGATCATTTCTTAATAACATTTACATTTACTCTGATGGACTACCCAGCAGTGGGGAATAAGTTTCATTACACTAGAAGTCTTTCAGAAAGTGCTGTAACTAGGTTTAAGGATATGATTCCTTCTTTATGTTCTCTAATGCCATATACCAACACAGTGCAGAGTAGCTACCTAAACTCTGTAAGTGAGATAGAGTATCTCGTCAATAGTTTTACATCCTCATCGAAGACAACTTTGGATGCTGTAGCTCCTCTGAAAAAGTGAGCTTTAAATCAGAAGTGCTTGACTCCGTGGTATAACTCACAAACCCGCAGCTTAAAGCAGATAACCCGTAAGTTGGAGAGGAAAAGGCATCTCACTAATTTAGAAGATCTTCACTTAGCCTGGAAAAAGAGTCTGTTGCTCTATAAAAAAGCCCTCCGTAAAGCTAGGACATCTTTCTACTCATCACTAATTGAAGAAAATAAGAACAACCCCAGGTTTCTTTTCAGCACTCTAGCCAGGCTGACAAAGAGTCAGAGCTCTATTGAGCTAAGTATTCCTTTAACTTTAACTAGTAATGACTTCATGACTTTCTTTGCTAATAAAATTTTAACTATTAGAGAAAAAATTACTCATAACCATCCCAAAGACGTATCGTTATCTTTGGCTGTGCTGCAGTGGTTTGAATCATATTTATCTAATAGATTACAATTTGTTCATGTAAATGGTGAATCTTCTTCACAGAGTAAGGTTAATTATGGAGTTCCACAAGGTTCTGTGCTAGGACCAATTTTATTCACTTTATACATGCTTCCCTTAGGCAGTATTATTAGACGGCATTGCTTAAATTTTCATTGTTACGCAGATGATACCCAGCTTTATCTATCCATGAAGCCAGAGGACACACACCAATTAGCTAAACTGCAGGATTGTCTTACAGACATAAAGACATGGATGACCTCTAATTTTCTGCTTTTAAACTCAGATAAAACTGAAGTTATTGTACTTGGCCCCACAAATCTTAGAAACATGGTGTCTAACCAGATCCTTACTCTGGATGGCATTACCCTGACCTCTAGTAATACTGTGAGAAATCTTGGAGTCATTTTTGATCAGGATGTGTCATTCAATGCGCATATTAAACAAATATGTAGGACTGCTTTTTTGCATTTACGCAATATCTCTAAGCTGCAGCTAGAGTACTAGCGGGGACTAGAATGAGAGAGCATATCTCACCCATATTGGCCTCTCTTCATTGGCTTCCTGTTAATTCTAGAATAGAATTTAAAATTCTTCTTCTTACTTATAAGGTTTTGAATAATCAGGTCCATCTTATCTTAGGGACCTCATAGTACCATATCACCCCAATAGAGCGCTTCGCTCTCAGACTGCAGGCTTACTTGTAGTTCCTAGGGTTTGTAAGAGTAGAATGGGAGGCAGAGCCTTCAGCTTTCAGGCTCCTCTCCTGTGGAACCAGCTCCCAATCCAGATCAGGGAGACAGACACCCTCTCTACTTTTAAGATTAGGCTTAAAACTTTCCTTTTTGCTAAAGCTTATAGTTAGGGCTGGATCAGGTGACCGTGAACCATCCCTTAGTTATGCTGCTATAGACTTAGACTGCTGGGGGGTTCCCATGATGCACTGAGTGTTTCTTTCTCTTTTTGCTCTGTATGCACCACTCTGCATTTAATCATTAGCGATTGATCTCTGCTCCCCTCCACAGCATGTCTTTTTCCTGGTTCTCTCCCTCAGCCCCAACCAGTCCTAGCAGAAGACTGCCCCTCCCTGAGCCTGGTTCTGCTGGAGGTTTCTTCCTGTTAAAAGAGAGTTTTTCCTTCCCACTGTCGCCAAGTGCTTGCTCACAGGGGGTCGTTTTGACCGTTGAGGTTTTTACGTAATTATTGTATGGCCTTGCCTTACAATATAAAGTGCCTTGGGGCAACTGTTTGTTGTGATTTGGTGCTATATAAATAAAATTGAAATTGAAATTATCCGAGAAATTGTGGATGTGCCTGGACATGCCAGAACATGTCCCGTGAGGCTTCATTACTGCGTTGCTGTGCGCTATGCGGCACCGCCACGACGCGCGAAGCCTCCGCTCCTCTTTCCATGACATAAACTCCTGTAACAGTGGAATGTGCCGTTCATTTCCAAACTGGACGCTGTGTTTTATCCGGGATGTCATCTGACTAGCACAGGAATTGTGAAAAGATGTGGACATCAGCACTTTTTTGGCACATTGAGACGGACGTTCGGAGGAATTCTGCGCGTTGCGGCGGTGCCGCATGGCGCAAAGCATTGCCGTGATGAAGCCTCATGGGACATGTTCTGGCATGTCCAGGCACATCCACAATTTCTCGGATAATCACTCGATGGAAAAACCACCGACAGCTGTCTGAACGCCATCTCAAAGCTGTCCTGTGAGACCAAAACGGAGGTGGTTTTGTCTCGCTCAAATAGCGAGTCCATCGTGACGCGCGAAGCCTCCTCTCGGCTTTCCATGACAAAATCTCTTGTTAAAAGTGAAATCTGCCGGAAAATGGTTGATGTCCAGCTCTTGTGATAACCAGAGAAATGGCACACGATGGTCACGGATCCAGACAGCCATCCGTTTAGAAATGAAATAGTCGTTCAGCCTGTTGATGGTGGCTTCGGAGCGCGGCGCGCCCCACAGCCGCTGGGGGCCGTCCTTAAAGCGACAGTAACACTCCTTATTCTCTACCAAGCCCGTAACATTTTCACCGAAAGCCAGATAAATTTTTCTAATGGTTTCCAGCTGCCATTCTCTAACAGTTTCTGAAAAAATTCTGATGGAAAAAAAGCCCAAATCATTCCGCCATTTCTTGACAATGAAAATCTGCCGAGGGGGCTGGACCACTCCTCACTCAAAGTCTGCTCACAGGCGAATGATGCAATTGACAGGCGTGGAAAAACTCACGCATGCGTATGAGGGTTCAAGCTTGTCTGACGCAATCACACGTGATTCAAATCCATATGGTTTTTGAAAAAAATAATAAGGTCGGATACTTTTCTAATAGACCTCGTATTTTGCACATTGGTAGTTAAAAATGTGTTGTTCTGGACATACTGTTGTGTGGGCCGCTGAAGAGGAGGTACTGCTGGCCCACCACCACCAGAGGGCACCCTGCCTGGAGTGCGGGCTCCAGGCACAAGAGGGCGCTGCCGCCTCACAAGAGCAGCCGGGGTGACAGCTGACACTCATCACCTGTGACAGCTGTCACCACTCATCTGATCTGCATCGGTATATCAGCAAGACGTCATCTCCACCTCTTTGCCGAGATATCGTTCTACCTGAAAGGTAATATCCTCAGCCTGACTGCTTGATAGAAAGCCCTTTTTTGTGCTTTTTGTGAGTGATAACAGACTTTTTCTCCAACGAGAGGTGGAGGTAGCTTCCCTGCCGTGCAGATTGCTGGGTGCAGACGCACCCACGTTTAATTGTGTTTTTGTTCCTCGCCAGCAGTACCAGGTCCGACACGCGGAGGCAGTGGCCACCTGGGAGTTCGGGACTTGGCGGCTCCAGTATTCCCGGGGTCTGGTGGCGGAGGAAATCGTGTGGTTCCGGTTCTGCTTTGGACAGACGTCTCCTATCTTCGAGCCTGCCCACACGACACCTTGTAATTTGACCGCTGATCTATTGTGTAATCTGTTGTGTTTGTTGTGCACGTTCGCAACAGTAAAGTGTTGTTATTTGACCTATTCCATTGTCCGTTCATTTGCGCCCCCTGTTGTGGGTCCGTGTACTTACACTTTCCCAACACATACAGGGTTTTGCATTTGAATTCTTAGTTTATATCAAATATACATTGCTTTCCAGCCTGTCTGGTTATTGTTTTCTAATCATTAGCATATTGTACATTCCTGTTTGATTTAGATGTTATTCGTATCAACCCCTACATGTTTCTTGATATGTTTTGTACACCCTGCATCCAGTTTGGTTTTGTTTGCTTCTTAGAGTTTTCTGTTTGTGTTTGCATGATGTTTTTTGGAGTTATTCATTTTTTTTAAAGAACATTTGCCCTTTGCATTTGCTGATCCCAACATAGGACGTGAGGCAGCGCGCAACCTGGACAGGACACCAGTTTATCGCAGGGCCACATATAGACGGAAAAACATATTCACACATGCATGCACACCTGTGGTCAATTTACAGTTTGCAGTTCACCTTACCTCCATGTCTTCACAGCATGGTGACTTATTGGTTAGGACTGTTGCATCACAGTAAGAATGTCATGGGGTCGCTTCCCATCTGGTTCATTGTGTGTGGAGTTTCATGTTCTCTCCATGTTCATAATTGGGAACACTGAAGAAAATGTGAAATTTCATATATATATATATGAACAATGAACGTTGTGCTGCAATGCACCATAGGAGTTCAGGATTTGGGGGTTTTAAATGTTGTTATTGTGGTTCATGTTAGTTTAACAGTGTTGTTAGTGTTATTGATTTATTGTGTTTCTGTAATTTAATTGGGTTAGTCAGTTTAGTGAAGTGTCATGTTGCTGTTACCATGAGTGACAAGTGTAGTGCGTTTGTCTTCTGCCACCAACTCTGTTTGTGGGTGTGTAAAAATAAAGGTACAACCCAATTCCAATGAAGTTGGGACATTGTGAAAAATGTAAATTAAAAACAGAATACAATGATTTGCAAATCCCCTTAAACCTATATTCAATTGAATAAACCACAAAGACAAGATATTTAATGTTCAAACTGATAAACTTTATTGTTTTTATGCAAATATTTGCTCATTTTGAAATGGATGCCTGCAACACGTTTCAAAAAAGCTGGGACAGTGGTATGTTTACCACTGTGTTACATCACCTTTCCTTCTAACAACACTCAATAACAAGGATAACAAGATGGCGGTGCGTGCACATGCAGCAGCTCCTCTCGCTCCCAACACAACGGTGTTTTCATGTTTTTTGTGTTTACAAACAGCGTGTGTCTGTTTGTCATTGTACTCGTCTCGCCCTCACAGCTCAAGGCACACTTATTCCCGGGAGTTTCTGCTCGACATCTGCAGAAACACGGACAAAATCACGGACCTAACTTCAACGGACATGGAAAAGTTACTCCGGAGGTTTACTCTGGAGGCCTGTTCAATCCCCGACCCCCACTCCTGCATCCAGCCCACAGTGGAGGCGCCACAGGCGGAACTTGAGGAAGCAGAAGAGGGGGAAGCTGGAGGTATCTGGGCTAGATTAGCCGCCAGACCTTACCGGCCGGCTATCCCTTACATCACCCTGGCCAATGTATGCTCACTGGACAATAAACTGGACCATATTCGTTTACTCCGGACATCTTCCAAGACTGTGGGTGAATGCTGTGTCTTTGTTTTTGTGGAAACATGGCTCAACGACAGCGTCGCAGACCATGCTATCCAGCTAGCATGGCTAACATGCTACCGAGCGGACAGAGTGCTCATCGAGGGGGGGAATGTCCCATGGCAGGGGACTCTGTGTTTACATCAGTGATGCCTGGTGCCGCGATGCTGTTGTTGTTTTGCAAACAGTGCTCACCACTGGGGGAGTTGATGATTATTAAGTGCCGGCCATTCTACCTGTTTAGGGAATATACTGCTATTTTGCTTGCAGCTATATACATCCCTCCCAGCTCCAGCAACAACAGGAGTGAGGCACTGAACAAACTCTACAAGCACATCAGTGAACAGCTGACAGCTCACCCTGATGCTTTCCTCATCCTGGCTGGGGATTTCAACCATACCAACCCAAGCGCGTGATTCCACAACTCCATGGACATGTCAACTTTCCCACTAGAGGCACGAATATCTTGGACAATGTTTACACCACACACAAGGAAGCCTACAAAGCCTCCTCCCTTCCCCACCTTGGGACCTCCAACCACTCCACTGTTATGCTAATGCCTGCATAAAGTCACAAAACCAGCCAAATAGGAGATCTGGGTGTGGCCAGAGTGGCCATCAGAAGTGCTCCATGACTGCTTTTCCACTACTGACTGGAGCATGTCCAGACAGGCTGCCACCTACAATAACACCACGGACCTCCAGGAGTACACGGAGACCGTCACTGCCTACATGAGGAAATGCATGGATGACGTCACAGTCTCCAGAACCGTCTCCATTCGGGCCAATCAGAAACCTTGGCTGACTGGGGAAATCCACAGGCTCCTGAAGGCTCAAAACGCTGCCTTCAGAGCTGAGGACGAGGTGGCCTAAGGACAGCCAGGGCCAACCTGTCATGGGGGATCAGAGAGGCCAAGAGAGAGTACTCCAGGAGGATTGCTGACCACTTCAAGGACAGCAGAGACTCCAGGAATCTATGGCAGGGTATTCAGACCATCACGGACTATAAGCCCACCCCGCAGACCTGTGACAACTCCCCCTCTTTGCTGAATCAGTTGAATGACTTTTTTGCTCGCTTTGAGGCAGACAACAACACTCCAGCACAGAAGATCCCTCCGCCTTCTGACGACCAGATCCTGTCACTATCTTCGGATAGCGTGAGATGAACGCTCAGAAGGATCAATGCTAGGAAAGCCCCCGGTCCCGACGATGTTCCTGGTCGGGTCCTGAGAGACTGTGCTGCCAAGCTCATGGACGTCTTCACGGACATCTTCAACATCTTGCTGAGACAAGCTGTTGTCCTGACGTGCCTCAAAGCCACCACCATCATCCCGGTCTCGAAGAAGTCGTCTCCCTCCTTCTACGACTACCACCCAGTTGCACTCACTCCCATCATTATGAAGTGCTTCGAGTAGCTAGTCATGGACCACATACAATCTGCCCTCTCCCCCGCACTGGACCCCTACCAGCTTGCATATCGGTCCAACCACTCGACCGATGATGCTATCTCCACTCAGCCCTCACTCACCTGGAGACCAAGGACCCACACGTCAGAATGCTGTTCATCGACTTCAACTCAGCATTCAATACAATCATCTCCCAGCAGCTCATCCTCAAACTAGTCCAGCTGGGACTCAACACCTCCCTGTGCAGCTGGCTGCTGGACTTTCTGACGGGGAGACCACAGGCAGTTCAGGTCAGCAGCAACACCTCCAGCACCATCACGCTGAACACAGGGGCCCCCCAAGGATGTGTGCTGAGCCCCCTCCTCTTCACTCTGCTGACCCATGACTGCATACCTACATCCAGTTCCAACCTCTTCATCAAGTTCGCAGACAACACAACTGTGGTGGGTCTCATCAACAACAACGATGAGACAAGCTACAGGAGTGAGATGAGCCACCTGGCCACGTGTTGCACAGACAACAATCTCCACCAGCAGCATCACTGTGTGGTATGGTGCCTGCACCGTATCCTGCCACAAGACCCTGCAGCGCACTGTGAAAGCAGCTGGGAAGATCATCGGTGTTCGTCTCCCCTCTCTGCTCGACACCTACCACACCCGCCTCACCTGCAAAGCCACCAGGATCGCAGGTGACCCCACCCACCCAACTCACAGTCTTTTTACCCTTCTGCCATCGGGGAGGAGACTGCAGAGTCTCCGGGCCAAAACCAGCAGGCTCAAAGACAGTTTCTTCCACCAGGCAGTCAGGATGCTCAACTCCCTCTCTGCTCTGCTCCCACTGCCCCCCGTGCCCCCCCACCACTGACTCTGCCCACCCACGCACTCACCAACACCAACCTCAGGACTGCACACTTCACTTTATCCTCCCCCACTGCACTATATTGCGTCCACATCAGGACTGCCTATACTGGTACATTAGTATATAGCCATTGCACTATTATATTTAATGTTATAATGTTATACTCTCTACATTAGCGTACCGCCATTGCACTATTGTATTTAATGCTATACTTTTTACATTAGTACACTGCCATTTGCAGTTCAGCATCATACCGTTGTACTTACACTGTTCATACTGTTTTATATTGTTATTTTTATTTGTAAATCAGTAGTATTTAAGGTAAGTTTTTACTTAGCTTAGTAGTAGTTTTTAATTCTATACGCTGCACTGTGGGTCTGAAATTTCATCTGTGCTGTATGATGAGCATGTATAGCATATTTGACAATAAAGCTGACTTTGACTTTGACTCAATAAGCGTTTAGGAACTGAGGACACTAATTGTTGAAGCTTTGTAGGTGGAATTCTTTCCCATTCTTGCTTGATGTACGACTTCAGTTGTTCAACAGTCCGGGGTCTCCGTTGTCGTATTTTGTGCTTCATAATGCGCCACACATTTTCAGTGGGTGACAGGTCTGGACTACAGGCAGGCCAGTCTAGCACTTGCATTCTTTTACTACGAAGCCACACTGTTGTAACATGTGCAGAATGTGACTTGGCGGCGGCATTTCTGGAAGTTGTTGATGTATGGCTTTAACTTGCACTTGTAGATGTAGCGATGAACTGTGTTAACTGACAATGGTTTTCTGAAGTGTTCCTGAGCCCACGTGGTAAGATCCTTGACGCAGTGATATTGGTTCGTAACCTGTTAAACCCGAGAGTCCCCAAATTTGGGGACTTGCCCTGTTTTGGAACATTTGAACACTCATAACTAACCAATGCTGACACCAACATACACTTATTATACATCAAAATGTCAAGCGAAGTCTCCTCTACAAAAGTAACCACTTCAATCACATATCAACTAACCACAGCTGAAATGCCATGCAAATAAAAACATAAATGGGAATTCATTTTTTGGTGAAAAAACCTCATTTACTCCTACCAAGTATTATTTACTTTCAATTTTTTGCATCCACAACATCCCCCAGGACCTGTCTTTTAGCTGATCCAAACTTTTGCATTTTTGACCTTGTACAAGCTGAGAAATAAATCATAATATATGGGTATGTGATTTTGGTGAAATAGCCTCTAGGGCTTAAGTGGTTTTAATGCAGTACTGCCTGAGGGATCAAAGGTCACAGGCATTCAATGCTTGTTTTCGGCCTTGCCGCTTATGTGTAGAAAGTTCTCCAGATTCTCTGAATCTTCTGATTATATTACGGGCTGTAAATTATGGAATCCTTAAATTCCTTGCAATGAACATTGAGAAACATTGTTCTTAAACTGTTGGACTATTTTTTTCATGCAGTTGTTCACAAAGTGGTGATCCTCGCCCCATCTTTGCTTGTGAACGGCTGAGCCTTTTGGGGATGCTGTTTTTATACCTAATCATGACACTCACATGTTTCCAATTAGGTGTTCTTTGAACATTCATCAACTTTCCCAGTCTTTTGTTGCCCTGTCCCAACTTTTTTGAAACATGTTGCAGGCATACATTTCAAAATGTATATTCAATTGAATATAGGTTGAAGAGGATTTGCAAATCATTGTATTGTGTTTTTATTTACATTTTACACAACTTCCCAACTTCATTGGAACTGGGGTTGTACCTACTTGCAGTAGAATGCAGAAAAGACAAAAAAGTTCTGCATGCATTTAACTTCGATCACGGACAAACTGGGGAGAGCTAACATTTACTGTTTTGTATGCTTATGTATTTTCGGTCAAGGATGAATGCTGCTAAAATGGAACATTGATAGGACTAATATTTTTGGAGAAACTATGGCTATTAGCTAACAACACTGAACAATGAACATTAATAATTATATTGATTTAGGGGCGGTAAATCATCTATATATTAAAAGTATGCGGGCAAGTTTAATGTACATTATAAAACTGTAAATACATCAAAAATACATGGATGACACAAGAAAGTGAAAACACTTATTTCCATTGTGGTCCATTTAATAAACAAATTACAAAATAGAAGTAATAATAAAATAATAATAATAATTAGCCCACAGTAACTAGTAATTATTATGTAAGCAGAAAGTAGAATAAAAAGAATAACATCCTCACAGCACTTGAGAACATGAACTATGCTGCATTACACAACTAACAGGAGAAAGTACTGCCTGTTGATGCCCGTTCCTCGGCGTTGAAGCCAGACAGCTTTCTCTGACTCCAACATGCCTCAAATCATTTTTTTTTTATGCGCCTGAGAAGTCAGCTGTTCACCCTTGGCCCCTCACGCCCAGGTCACGCTTTGTGCTGCAGAGGATGAGCTCTGCTCACGGGGCTCTCAGACCACCGGGAGAGGTTGTGTTACTGTCTAAACAACTCACTCCAATCAACAGTGGTCACTTCTCTTATCTGCATCTTCCCCGCAGGTCTCAATGCTTAAAGGGGTCAGACTGTGCAAAATAATAATAATAATAATAATAATAATAATAATATCTTTATTCCAGTTATTATGTTTGAGGTTTCATGTTAAACATCACCAACGTCTCACAGTTCTGTCTGTGCATTAGTATCTTTTCTTAGAAAAGCACAATTTAGTTGGTCTGAAATGACTTGTTTCAGATTTCTGTGACGTATGTCGCGACAGGGGCGTGGAAAGAAATACTGCATTTTTATCAAAAGCAACAAGGACACTAATCGATTATCTGAATATGACTTATTATTACTACTACTACTATTATTATTATGATCATCTAATCAATGTATCACGTCGTTGTCTGTTTTGAGGACACAGCATGTGAGTTGACTGATACGTAGAATATGACCCCTTTAACTTAAGGCCACGCTCAGTATTTTTTCTTTTGACGTTCCAACTGTCTTTCCTTTGTCTCACTGAAGATGTTTACTTTTAAAACATATCATTTAGTGAATATTTCTTCCATAATGAAAACCAAGCAAAGATAATGAAATACAAATAATCATACATTTTATGGTCATAAATTGGTCATGTATATACTTTCAAAGTGGTTTTATTATATGTCATTCATGTCACTGGCAGGGATGGGTAATGATGTAGTATTAAATATTAAGGAAATCCACCAAACAGGTGTGATGTTTGCCAAAGAGGTAAAAATAAATCACATTTTTAATGTCCATTAAAGTGTCAACACACCACCTATCCAACTGTTTTCATGATGACATAAGACCAGGATTTGTTTTTCCACATCATATCAAATTATAAAGGACATATGATGAACAGCTGCTGACATATATACATGCAAAAGGAAAGATGGTCAGAACTGATCATCCATCATTGGAAGTACAATCAAGCTTGGATGAGTGTGCAATAGAGTACAAAGATGGTAAAAATTTCCATGAAAATTTCAAGGGTCCATTGTTACTACTGTGTCTGAGGGCTTGTCCACACAGAATACAATCTTTTTCTTTGTAGTTTTCAAAAAGTGTGCTGTCAATAAGTAGTGATATTTCTGGCAGAGTTTCCAGAAATATCTCTGTCCACATGAAGCCGCTGAAAATGCTGTAGTACATATGCCAGGTCTGTATGTGGTACTGTAATGCTTCAACAAAAAACAAGATGAGGTAGAACATGGGCATAACTGGTGTAAGGAGCTAATCAGTGTAGCAGCAGAAGCTGTAACTCTACAAAGCAGCACACTGAGTAAATATAAAGTCTTTCAGTCTGACCTGTTGCATCCTTTAAGCCAGATTCATTATCACAGTCCACCACAAAACTGTTTACTCTCCACATACGATGTCCTTGTTTTGGAAGATGACGTCTGGGAATGTGTTCATTCCTTTTCATTGCTTGTGAATAAATGCAGTGTTTTTGAAGAAGTCCCTCTGTGTTTGTCTGCTCTGAGAGGAAGCTTTGTTCCGTCACCAACAAGAACAGAAAAAACAAAACAACATAAAACAGCTTATTTTAAAACCCTTTTCTGTAATTATTTATTAGTTACAATGGTCCCAGCATTTACCTCAGCCATTCTTTGTCTTTTCAGCATTCTAATAGCAATGAACTTGAGTGGTGATGGGGATAATTTCAGAATAGAGAGCATGGTGGCTTACTGTTAGCACTGTTGCCACACAGGGTCCTTTCTCTGTGGAGTTTGCATGTTCTCCCTGTGTTTGCATCGGTTCCCTCTGGCTGTTCTGGCTTCCTTCCACATCCAAAAACACGAATGTTGGTTGAACATTCAAAGAATGTCCTTGAGTGGTCGAGCCAGAGCCCAGACCTGAATCTGATTGAACATCTCTGGAGATATCTGAAAATGGCTGTGCACCGATGCTCCCCATCCATCCTGATGGAGCTTGAGAGGTGCTGCAAAGAGGAATAGGAAAAACTGACCAAAGATAGGTGCACCAAGCTTGTGACATCATATTCTAGAAGACTTGAGGCTATAATTGCTGCCAAAGGTGCATCAACAAAGTATTGAGCAAAGGGTGTAAATACTTATGTACATGTGTAAATACTTATGTACAATTTAAAAATACTTTTTCATGTTGTCATTAAGAGGTATTGTGAGCAGAATTTTTGGGGAAAAGATGAATTTACTCAATTTTGTATATAATAATAATAATAATAATAATAATAATAATAATAATAATAATAACTTTTATTTAACCAGATAAAAGCCTGTTGAGATCAAAACCTCTTTTACAAGGGTGACCTGGCCAAGAAAGGCAGCAGCACATATGATAGGCAGGTTGTTGAAATGAGGAATAGGATAAAACAATCTAGAATTTTGTAACACGGGCACTGTGCAAAAGAATTCTGTTTGCTGCCTCTTAAGATAGACCGGAAGACGTTCAAAGAAATCAACCCAGACAATTTCACTTCAGAATGGAGAACATTCCAATCAGAGGGACCAGCAAAATTAAAGGCTTTCTTTTATGTTTCAATGCGAACACGAGGTACACTGAAGTACAAAATGTCATTTGAGTGCAAAGCATAACGGCTTTCAGATCTCCGAAGTAAACTGGATAAACAGGTTGGAAACCTGCCCAGTCAGGGCTTTGTAAGTCAGTCATCTAATGCATATATCACCTTACAGTCAGAGAGGGCATGCCAGCATTGGCATACAACTCACAGTGGTGTGTGAGGCAGCTACAACCAGTGATGAATCTCAAGGCAGAATGATACAGCGTGGTCAAGGACTGCAGACAGCTGGTTGAAGCGTGCATATACATGACATCGCCGTAGTCCAGTACAGGTAAGAAGGCAGCAGTTATCAGGAGCTTCTGAGCTCTTTAGGAAAAACATGACTTATTTCTATAAAAGAAGCTGAGCTTTACCCTTAATTTGGAGATCCAGTGTTTAACATGAACTTTAAAAGAAATCTCAGTGTCAATAGTTAATCCCAAATACTTTACCATGAGCAGTTTTAATTGATGGTATATTCTCCAAGGAAACAGGTGACTTTGAGAAAAACATTATTTTGGATTTTTCTGCATTCAAGACCAGTTTGAATTTCTCCAGACGACGCTGCACTACATTGAAAGTGGACTGCAATAATTTGAATGCCTGTGTCACTGAGTTTGAACAGCAACAGATTACAGTGTCATCTACATAAAGATTGTAAAAGGCATTTGATAGGTTTGAACACAGGTCACTAGTATAAATTGTACTGTAAGGCTGCAGTGTAACACAACAAAATATGAAAAAGTGAAGCGCTGTGAATACTTTCTGGATGCACTGTAGAATATGGACTGATGGATGGATTTTCAGCTGGCATGGAAGATTATACTGTGCCAAGAACAGGGCAACATCAAAGCTTTTTGAAAAAAAATTGGCAGAGTTTTAAACTAGCTGGTGAAGGTGAAGGCATCATGGTGTCTCAGTGGTTAGCACCATTGCTTCACAGCAAGAACGTACCAGGATCACTTTCAATCTGCAGGACTGCTTTGTAGTTGCATGCTGCCTGATGGTTGTTTTGAAGTTTTGGCAGTGTGAGCATTAGTGGATGGGTTTTGCACAGGGCAGGACTTTCCAAGGGAGACGGGCAGCTCTGTATTGTTAAAGTTTGAGGTGGTGGGCAGGCATCCAGCTCCAGATGTTAGCGAGGTTAGTAAAGATGCATGCCTCAACCTGAGTGTCTGACAATGGAAAAGGAAGTTTGAGGAATTTGACCTAATGAAATAAATGGTAAGTACCGTACTACCTGACCAGACAAAATACTACATGAGAGGAGATGTCTGCCAGAGAATCTTTTCCACATCATTGGTTGATTTAAAGAAAAGCTAAATTTTGCAGAATGCGGCAAGAGGAAAGGTGTGTGGAAACAAAAAGAAAATGTTTTCTATCAGCGCTGGAATGCCATGGTTTATTAAAGCGATCGTATTTCATTTGATTGTTGGGCATTTTAGAATCCAGTGTGTAAATCAACAACTTCAGAGAATGCAGGCCAAAGCTCTGTTTGGACAAGTGTGTAGAAGAAAGAGCTGAGTGGAAAAGAGCACAGCGGAACAGTATCACAGGATTTATGTTTTAGACAAAAGTTGAATTTTTATTGAGTGGGAGGGGCAACAGACAGAGCAGAGGTGGAATGATTAAATTCAATGATTATCATTAACACTGATTTGTTAAAACAGCACTTTTTCGTAATGGTTCAAGACAAATGTGCCTTTCCTTCCCAATGATAAACACTGAACATGGTATTCCACAGACAGTGGTGGGCACAGCTAACCAAAACGTCAGTGTTGATAACCGTTAATCCACTGACTAAAAAGTTAACTTTTAGAAAGGTAAACTGATAAATCCCTAAAAAAAAAAAAAAAATAGTGGAAGTTACAGATAAAAGCTAAACCAATAACTTTCAGTACTGATTTCACTACACGGCAGCTACTGACACAACAACAAGTCAGCGCTTCTGTCTCAGATCAGCCTTCTCTCAGCAAAAGAGACCTGGTGATTAGAGAGAAAGAAGAAAGGGAAAAAAATAAAGATAATTTCTCTTCACACCATATAGATCTGCCGGTCGGGTGTTTCACTGGAGTCTTGCACAGGCAGACAGTTTTGACTTATGGTTATAATTTTAAATTAACTAATTGTGGACAAGTTATTGAAATTAACATCACATCTGTCGTTTTACAAAATGAAAATATCAGCTATATGTTTTAGCTTTAAAGTAATGCACTAATTTTAAAGGTTTTAGCGTTTAGACACGCATGCTGCATTGCATTATGGGTACATTGGTTTCCTGACTTCAGTGGTTGGCTGAAACGTGTGGCGGGTTTTACAAATAAATCTGTATGTGTAAATATGGCATTTTTTTTTCATTAAAAAAGGCAATTTGAAAACTGAAAATTATGTTTGTTAAGTCCTTCATCACTTTTAGTGAATGTGTGGCTGCTCACACTGCCATGAACATTGCCATCTACTGGCAGTAGATGGCAGTGTTCAGACAGGAGCTAAATTTATTGGAAGCTAATTGGTCCGCTGATGGTTTTCAAAGTTATCTGGAAAGCTAATCTACTAATGAAAATGTAGCGAATTAGTGGAACTGTGTCCACCACTGTCCACAGACAGCACGTTTATCAACCACACCACAGAACCACTTGGGTCCTGGATGGCAACCACCCAGACAGATAACTGGTTCGTCCGCACCTCACAAAAATGGGCATCCATCTGCCATAGCCAGAGGAAGTGTGGGTGTCCCCTTGGCTTTCTGGGGCCACTGGGGTCCAAAAAACTGAGACACCTGTGTGCTGGATCATGCACAGAGAAACGTACCACATGGCCAAAATGTCAGAGCTGATGGTCCCTCACAGTGGAAGTGATGCTCACTCCAAATGACAGTGACAAGCAGTTGGCTTTGTCATTTGATGAGCGTTCCTGAAGCGTGTGTTGTGTGGGCCGCCAGAAGAGGAGGTACTGCTGGCCCACCACCAGAGGGCGCCCTGCCTGAAGTGCGGGCTTCAGGCACGAGAGGGCGCAGTCGCCTCACAGGAGCAGCCAGGGTGACAGCTGTCACGCATCACCTGCAACAGCTGTTACCACTCATCTGATCAGCAGGGGAATATCAGCAGGACGACGTCTCCACCTCTTTGCCGAGATATCGTTCTACCTGGAAGGTAACATTCTCAGCTGACTATGTTTCAAACAGGAATATCTATTGCTTGTGTGTATTGGTCAGCAGATATTCTCTTTCTTTTTCCAACGAGAGGTGGAGGTAGCTTTCCTGCCATACGGATTCCTGGGTGCAAACGCGCCCTCATTTAATTGCTTTTTGTTCCTCGCCAGCAGTACCAGGTCCGACACGCGGAGGCAGTGGCCACCTGGGAGTTCGGGACTTGGCGGCTCCAGTATTCCCGGGGTCTGGTGGCGGAGGAAATCGTGTGGTTCCAGTTCTGCTTTGGACAGGCGTCTCCTATCTTCGAGCCTGCCCACACGACACCTTTGTGAATTGACTTTTGTCTATTGTTGTAATCTGTTGTATTTGTTGTGCACATTCACAACAGTAAAGTGTTGTTATTTGACCTACTCCATTGTCCGTTCATTTGCGCCCCCTGTTGTGGGTCCGTGTACCTACACTTTCCCAACAGGATATCTCGGCCAACGTCATGGATCCCGAGGGGTGTCAACTGGCTGTTGAACGGCCAATGGAAGAACAGGGCGCACAGGCGTCCGCAGGAGGAATGATCGGTGAGTTGCAGCGGATCCTCACCGCTTTCACGGCTCGGTTGGATTTAATGACCGAGCAGAACGTCCTCCTTAACCGCAGCGTGGAGGCTCTCGCCGCGCAGGTGGAAGCGCGCCCTCAGGGCGCTGCTGCGGCTCTCCCTCCTGTCGACCCTGTGCGTAACAGTGACGTTCCACAGGTCGTTCAACGCCCCCTCCCACCGTCCCCGGAAGCATACATAAGCCCTCCAGAGCCGTACGGAGGTTGTGTGGAGACGTGCGCGGACTTCCTTATGCAGTGTTCGCTCGTCTTCGCACAACGTCCTGTCATGTACGCGACTGATGCCAGCAAGATAGCTTATGTAATAAACCTGCTTCGCGGTGAGGCACGCGCTTGGGCTACAGCGCTCTGGGAGCAGAATTCACGGCTCCTTCAGACATATGATGGGTTTGTGAGGGAGTTCAGAACAGTGTTCGATCACCCAAATAGAGGAGAGACCGCTTCAGCCGTGCTGCTGTCAATGAGACAGGGGCACCGGAGCGCAGCTGCCTATGCAGTCGATTTCCGCATCGCGGCTGCGAGGTCCGGCTGGAATAGCACTGCCCTCCGCGCCGCCTTTGTAAACGGACTGTTGTTGGTCCTAAAGGAGCACCTGGTGGCCAAGGACGAACTGCGGGATTTAGATGGGCTTATCGATCTCGTTATACGATTAGACAATCGGTTAGAAGAACGCCGTCGGGAACGAGACGAAGGGCGTGGCCGGGCACGCGCCGTCCCTCTCCCTTCCGGTTCCGACCGCGTTCCGCCCTCTCCACGCTCCACGGCCCCTACGCTCCGTGTGGTTACAGCTCCCCCTGCTGACAAAGCTATGGACACGAGCAGGGCCACATTTAGGGCACCAGAGAGACAGAGGAGGCTGGCCCGCGGAGCGTGTTTTGTTTGTGGCTCAATAGAGCATCAGGTAAGAGACTGCCCCGAGCGGTTAAACACCAACGCCCGCCCCTAGAAACTGGGCTAGGGGTGGGCCGAGACATTCACGTGGGACACACCCACATTGCCACATGACTCCCAGTTACAATCCTTTATGAGGATTTAACCCTGAAGGCCCCAGCACTGGTGGACACGGGCTCTGAAGGGAATCTGTTAGACAGCAGATGGGCCAGGAAGATAGGGCTCCCTCTGGTGGCGCTTACCTCGCCTGTGCAGGTGCGGGCACTAGATGGCTCCCTACTCCCTCCAATCACATATAAGACACCACCAGTAACTGGTGGTGTCAGGAAATCACCGGGAGGAGATAGAGTTTTTTGTGACTCCTGCTACCTCCCGTGTGATTTTAGGGTTCCCCTGGATGTTAAAACACAATCCCCGGATCGATTGACCGTCCGGGGTAGTGGTTCAGTGGAGCGAGACCTGCCATCGGGTATGTTTAGGTTCCTCGGTTCCTCCCGGTTCCCAAGCTAAGGAGGAGGTCAGAGTCCCGCCCAATCTAGGGACGGTGCCGGTGGAGTACCAGGACCTTGTGGATGTGTTCAGTAAGGATCTGGCACTCACCCTCCCCCCCCCCACCGTCCGTACGATTGCGCCATTGATTTGGTTCCAGGCGTTGAGTTCCCATCCAGCAGGCTGTACAACCTCTCACGACCTGAGCGCGAATCAATGGAGACCTACATCCGGGACTCTTTAGCTGCCGGGTTGATCCGGAATTCCACTTCCCCGATGGGTGCAGGTTTCTTTTTTGTGGGAAAAAAGGATGGCGGACTACGTCCATGCATTGATTACAGAGGGCTGAACGAAATCACGGTTCGTAACCGATACCTGTTGCCCCTGTTGGATTCAGTGTTCACGCCCCTGCATGGAGCCCAAATATTCACTAAGCTAGATCTTAGAAATGCGTATCACCTGGTTCGGATCCGGAAGGGAGACGAGTGGAAGACGGCATTCAACACCCCGTTAGGTCACTTTGAGTACCTGGTCATGCCGTTCGGCCTCACAAACGCCCCCGCGACATTCCAAGCATTAGTTAATGATGTCTTGCGGGATTTCCTGCACTGATTCGTCTTCGTATATCTAGACGATATACTCATCTTTTCTCCGGATCCTGAGACTCATGTCCGGCATGTACGTCAGGTCCTGCAGCGGTTGTTGGAGAACCGGCTGTTTGTGAAGGGCGAGAAGTGTGAGTTTCACCGCACGTCTTTGTCCTTCCTGGGGTTTATCATCTCCCCCAACTCCGTCGCTCCTGATCCGGCCAAGGTTGCGGCGGTGAGAGACTGGCCCCAACCCACTAGCCATAGGAAGCTGCAACAGTTCCTCGGCTTTGCAAATTTCTACAGGAGGTTCATTAAGGGCTACAGTCAGGTAGTTAGCCCCCTGACAGCCCTGACCTCACCAAAAGTCCCCTTCACCTGGTCGGATCGTTGCGATGCCGCGTTCAAGGAGTTGAAACGGCGCTTCTCGTCTGCACCCGTTCTGGTGCAGCCCGATCCTAGTCGCCAGTTAGTGGTTGAAGTGGACACCTCGGACTCAGGGATAGGAGCTGTGCTTTCCCAGAGCGGGAAGACCGATAAGGTCCTTCACCCGTGTGCCTATTTTTCCCGCAGGTTGACCCCGGCCGAACGGAACTATGACGTCGGCAATCGAGAACTCCTTGCGGTGAAAGAGGCTCTTGAAGAGTGGAGACATCTGTTGGAGGGAACGTCCATGCCATTCACGGTTTTCACTGACCACCGGAACCTGGAGTATATCAGGACCGCCAAGCGGCTGAACCCCAGGCAAGCCTGCTGGTCACTGTTCTTCAGCCGTTTTGACTTCCGGATCACCTATCGTCCCGGGACCAAGAACCAGAGATTGGATGCCTTGTCCCGGGTATATGAAGATGAAGTCAAAGCGGAGTTGTCGGATCCACCGGAACCCATCATCCCGGAGTCCACTATCATGGCCACCCTCACCTGGGACATAGAGAGAACCGTCCGGGAGGCCCTGGCACGAAGCCCGGACCCCGGAACTGGGCCGAAGAACAAACTATACGTCCCACCAGAAGCTAGGGCTGCAGTCCTGGACTTCTGTCACGGCTCCAAGCTCTCCTGTCATCCAGGGGTGCGAAGAACCGTGGCAGTTGTCCGGCAGCGCTTCTGGTGGGCGTCCCTAGAGGCCGACGTCCGGGATTATATCCAGGCCTGCACCACCTGTGCCAGGGGCAAGGCTGACCATCGCAGGGCATCAGGCCTACTCCAGCCGCTGCCTGTGCCTCATCGCCCCTGGTCCCACATCGGCCTGGATTTTGTCACGGGCCTCCCGCCGTCCCAGGGCAACACCACAATCCTCACGATAGTGGACCGATTCTCCAAGGCGGCCCACTTCGTGGCCCTCCCGAAGCTCCCAACAGCCCAGGAGACAGCGGACCTCCTGGTCCACCACGTCGTCCGGCTGCATGGGATTCCAACAGACATCGTCTCCGATCGCGGTCCCCAGTTCTCCTCGCAAGTCTGGAGGAGCTTCTGTCGGGAACTGGGGGCCACGGTGAGTCTCTCGTCTGGGTACCACCCTCAGACCAACGGGCAAGCAGAACGGGTAAACCAGGAGGTGGAACAGACCTTGCGCTGCGTGACTGCCGCGCACCCGGCGGCCTGGAGTACCCATTTGGCCTGGATCGAGTATGCCCATAACAGCCAGGTGTCTTCAGCCACCGGCCTCTCCCCTTTTGAGGTATGTCTGGGGTATCAGCCCCCGTTGTTTCCGGTGGTTGAGGGAGAGGTCGGTGTGCCCTCGGTCCAGGCCCACCTACGGAAGTGCCGTCGGGTGTGGCGTGCCGCCCGTTCTGCTTTGCTAAAGGCCCGGACGAGGGCAAAAGCCCATGCAGACCGTCGGCGGGCCCCGGCCCCTGCGTATCGGCCAGGGCAGGAGGTGTGGTTATCCACAAAGGACATTCCCCTCAAAGTGGACTCCCCCAAGCTACAGGACCGTTACATCGGCCCATTCAAAATCCTTAAGGTCATCAGTCCAGCCGCAGTGAGGCTTCAGCTTCCGGCCTCACTGCGGATCCATCCTGTGTTTCATGTGTCCCGGGTTAAACCACATCACACCTCAGCCCGTTGGGGGGGGGGGTCCTGTTGTGTGGGCCGCCAGAAGAGGAGGTACTGCTGGCCCACCACCAGAGGGCGCCCTGCCTGAAGTGCGGGCTTCAGGCACGAGAGGGCGCAGTCGCCTCACAGGAGCAGCCAGGGTGACAGCTGTCACGCATCACCTGCAACAGCTGTTACCACTCATCTGATCAGCAGGGGAATATCAGCAGGACGACGTCTCCACCTCTTTGCCGAGATATCGTTCTACCTGGAAGGTAACATTCTCAGCTGACTGTGTTTCAAACAGGAATATCTATTGCTTGTGTGTATTGGACAGCAGATATTCTGTTTCTTTTTCCAACGAGAGGTGGAGGTAGCTTTCCTGCCATACGGATTCCTGGGTGCAAACGCACCCTCATTTAATTGCTTTTTGTTCCTCGCCAGCAGTACCAGGTCCGACACGCGGAGGCAGTGGCCACCTGGGAGTTCGGGACTTGGCGGCTCCAGTATTCCCGGGGTCTGGTGGCGGAGGAAATCGTGTGGTTCCGGTTCTGCTTTGGACAGGCGTCTCCTATCTTCGAGCCTGCCCACACGACACCTTTGTGAATTGACTTTTGTCTATTGTTGTAATCTGTTGTATTTGTTGTGCATATTCACAACAGTAAAGTGTTGTTATTTGACCTACTCCATTGTCCGTTCATTTGCGCCCCCTGTTGTGGGTCCGTGTACCTACACTTTCCCAACAGCGTGGACACAAACACCTCCATATAAGATGTCTTGCAAATCACTTCAGAGGTGTTTTCTGGTTACAAAAACGTTTTTAGATTTAGACAGTGGTAGGCACAGTTCCGCTAATTATTGAAGCTAATGTTTTCATTATCGGATTAGCTTTTCAGAAACCATCATTGGACCAAATATCTTCCAATACGTTTTGGTCCAATAATTTTTAGGCTGCTAACATATTTTTTGGAGGCATGGTGAATAAAGCTTAACAGCTACAAACAATTATTAAGTTTAAAATCAGTTGAGTACCTACCATGTTTTGTAGTAGAGGTGCAATTCTGTTCTCTACAAACAGAGGAGAACTGGTTCCAGAAGAAACTGGTCTAGCCTCTGCAGTCAAAGGAGGACTGGTCACAGAAAAAAAGCTCCTTTCTTTTGACCCCATACTGATATGCTGGCAATATCACCCAAGTCATCCAGAGGCATACAGTTTTAACTTATGGTTAAAATTTTAACGAACCTAATTTCAGACAAGTTATTTAAATTAACGTCACGTCTGAAGTTTTATGAAGTGAAAATATCAGATATATGTTTTAGTTTCAAAGTAATGCACTAATTTTGAAGGTTTTAGTGTGGACATGCTATGTACAGGTGCATTATTGGTAATCTCAGTACATTCACAACAGAAGAAATGCATTTGAGACGCTCTGATCAGGCTCCACATGGACAACAGCATTAAACTCTTTGTATATTGTGCCTAAAACTCTCGTGAATATATTCTCTGGGCTTGTAGATGTTGTTATTGTGTTTGTTATATAAAATGCCAGAAGAAGCCCAAGTTGCTTCTCCATTATTTTCAACTGAAATCATTGCAATCGATTCCTGTTTGCTCTTTAGAGTCCTGTTTATGTCAAACACTGTCTGTCGTCTTTGTTCCAGAGTAATGTATATAAGATGTCTGAAATTCAGTTTGCATTTATTAAATTCCATGCATCTTAAACGTAGCAGACGCGGATTATCTGGAATTTTGGTTTGGCAAGTTTTCACAGTCTCTACTGCCGTCTACTGGGCAGTAATGTTCATGGCAGTATGAGCGTCTGGACACCAGTAGTTGGCAGTGTTGTATTTATTTTGACCCCGCTTATATCAGACAGTTGTCAAATAACAACTTGACTTTTTGCAAATGGCTTTTTTTTTTTACAAATAAAAATGGCATATTTTACAAAAGCACATTTATATGTAAACACCAACACACACACCTCACATTAACGTGTTGGTTTTTACATAGAATGAATAAGTCAACCAATCAGTGTTAGCGGTGGCACATACCCATAATCCATTTGGCATCTGTCTGTGTTTGTTACAAAACTTCAGAATTAGTGCATTATTTAAAATTAAAAGATATATGTTATATTTTAACTTTGTACAAATGACAGAATTTACATTAATGGAGTTATTCTATTGGTATTAATTTTATTTATAAATCAAAACCATAAGTCAGGACTGCTTTATTTTCCAAGACCTCCGCCTCACGACGACACTGCTATTGTGTAGAGTTGAGCTTTGTTGCTCCTCTCAACTATGTAGTAAACAGGAGCTTCTAGTAGGGGGCAGCGCGCACAAAGACAGAAGTCTTGACAAACTGTTTGGGCCTGTGGTTGCCTTTGACTTTGTGGTGTTAAAACTCAAAATCAGCTTGTTAGTAGTTGCAAGTGTACTGGAGACATTACTGGAAGTTATCGGTTAGCTGTAGCTTCTGATAAATTTTTGGGTGGTTTATCGGTTTAGCTTTATAGAAGATAACTTTTCAGTTAGCTCATTATCTGTTATTGAAGCAAATTTTTTGGTTAGCTGTGCCCACCACTGGATTTAGAAGTGTTTATTTCTTGCTAACTTTTACAAAATTCTACACAGGGTAATCAACATAGCGTCCATAAATCCTAAGCTCCAAGTTGGGTGAACCTGACATGACTTATCCCGACCTGTTGGTTCCTCAACATCAGTTATAAATTTGTTCACTCAACTCCAAGTTGAATAATTGAATAAGTGAGCGGCATGCCCAACATGCCCAACCTACCTACCTCATCAATATATTAACATGCTGTGAGGGGTAGAATTCTAAGAGTTTGGGGGGCAAATGTACTTTTAAAAATGATATCTACTAAACAAAGATAATGTAACTTTAATTTATACTTTATGGACATTCAATGTCATTAGACTGACAATTATTGAAGTGCTTTGTTTGACAATTAAGAATGAAGTCTGACAGACTGTGTTCCGTCTGGATCAGTGTGTTACAGTCGAGGAGACCAGGGTTGGTTGTCACAGTGCTTATTACAGCCACATTAGAAGGCGCTGTGACATTATGTTGTTATCAGACATTTGGCCTGACCTCCTGCTAATTTTGTATATTGGAACACACACAAAACATTCAGGTGTAGAGATATTTTGTAATTCTTGTGGATCAGAGAAATTCTTCATGTTGTTGCTTTTGTATTAAAAATGTCTAAATTATTAGTTATTTAAAAATCAGACACTTATTAAAAGCCAAAGGTAATAGCTTTGTTTTAAATGTGACTTGGCGCTTTATAAATGAAAATAAATTAATTAAAGTGAATTTATTCTGACTTAAGTGAAATAAGTAAAAAATGAAACATAGTAAATCACAAAATTAAGGTAATTAAAGTAACAATTTGCATGGACATTTCTGAATAGAATGGAGGTAAAATAAAGATGTTAGAATTACCTAAATGAAATAATTTGTTTGCCTAATCAAGTTTAGTAGTTCATTCTTTTTTTTTTTTTTTACCTTCATACAGTGTGAAGTCAGTCATTTCTTACAGCCGACATGATTATTAATACTAGTTACACGATGAAGATGAAGACACCACATCCCAGAGTTAAATACTATGAATAAAACCCACCCTTGTAGGTTATATTCAGAGCATATGTTCCCATGGTTACTAATCTAGCCTGGTGTTTTTGGAACAAAAAAAAATTGAGGTTTCCATCTTACTCCTAGTTAACACTTCCCGATAAGTGACTAAACCCGGTTTGTGGAATACCCCTCTGGTATGAACTTGTGCCAGATCCATACATTATTGACATGCCAGCACTGATTTGATGGCAGCTAACTTGTTTTTGTCAGATTTGTGGTTGAACCTTAAGCGTGGCATTGATCTACGTACAGTCTTGGATTGCTGCTGAATCAATTATGCTTTTTTTTTTATCACAGCAGACAAACTTCATTTAGTTATTTTTATTTTTAAACCACATAATTTTGGAACTAAACCTCAGCCTTCAATGGCAGTTCCAATATATACAGAAACAAGATTGACAGTAATTGTTGGTTGAGTTCACGCATCAATCAGGAATCTGTAGCACAAGAAGAAACACCGATGCTAGTGGGTGAGCGGCCAAAATGTCTGCTGTGTTCCCAGGTTTGAATCCTGGGTTAGTGGGTCTCTCTCTGGCTTGTCTCCCTGTTTCCTGTCTGACTGCACTGCCACTGTCAAAATCAAGACAGAAAAAAAAAACAAAAAAAGAAAACAAGGGCAACCCCGTGCTTTACATGTTTGACACTGATTCATACAAATGAGTTATTTGTTATTCAGTTATACCATCATATATAGTTCTGTGTGCTTTTGACATCTGATCTATCTTTTGTTCTATTTATCCTTGACTAACATGCAATCCTTCCATTGTGTTTAATCCATATTGCATCAACCCTTGTGACCTTAAATTGGACATTTCAAGGTTACCCAGGGCCAAAGTACATGTGACCAATAGAAAGGTGATACATACATATGTGACTTCACAACAGTGTTTCTTAGTAATTATAGGTATATCTTTAACCATTTTGTTTTTTAAGCAATGGAGTGGGATCTTTTATGACCCCGGGCATTTATTTTTGTGCACAATTTTTGTAATTTTAATAGGAAAAATGTTTCCTACAATGAATTTGTCAATCTATTTGTCCTGCATTTGTTCATAGAATTTTACAAGGATCGGCAAATCTGTGTGGCAAGTACAGAGTGACTCCCCCCCCCCCCCCCCAAAAAAAAACAAAAACAAAACAGAATCCATAAAAATTCTAATAAATCCTACAAAGGTACAAAGATAAAAAGAAAGACATCTGGGGGGTATTCCACAAATGGTGATCAACATAGCCCTGACACAACTTATCCTGACCTGTTGGTTCCTCAACACCTGTTATTGGTTTATTCAGTCAACTCCGAGTTGAGTACCTGAGTGCCATGCCCAAGACATGTTGGGGAAGACAATTGGAACAACAGTCTTCCCCAACATGTCTTGGTCAACCAAGGAAAAGACTGTTGTTCCAATCGTCTTCCCCAACATGTCTTGGTCAACCAAGGAAAAGACTGTTGTTCCAATCGTCTTCCCCAACATGTCTTGGGCATGGCACTCAGGTACTCAACTCAGAGTTGACTGAATAAACCAATAACAGGTGTTGAGGAACCAACAGGTCAGGATAAGTTGTGTCAGGGCTATGTTGATCACCATTTGTGGAATACCCCCCAGATGTCTTTCTTTCTTTTCTTTCCCAAGACATGTTGGGGAAGACGATTGGAACAACAGTCTTCCCCAACATGTCTTGGTCAACCAAGGAAAAGACATTTCACCAAGAAATCATACCATTTGGAGCATAATTTGGAAAGAACACGACTTTTATGCAAAGCGACCAAGGTAACTGGAACTTTGGGGAATCAGCGAATTTCAACCGTTGTAGGATTTATTACAATTTTTATGGGTTCTGCTTTTTTTGGGTCACCCTGTAGAATCCAAACTTGTGTGGCCAAATTATGACCCCCCAGGAAGATCTATGAGATTTTCAACATTATAGCTTCAGATGGTCTTGTAATTTGCCAACTCTAATCATTATATTTTACTGTTTTGCAGGGAAGCACAGCCAACAGATCTAGAATAGCAAGATTTACAGCTGCACAAGCACTGAGACTGAGTCTTGATGCTCAGAGTGAGGATGAAATAGCTCATGATTGTCACAAAGGATGACTGATTGAGATTTGTGTTAAAGTATTTGCATATTTGCTAGTCACTGGTTCTTCTACATTTCAATCAATCAATCAATCAATTTTTTTTTATATAGCGCCAAATCACAACAAACAGTTGCCCCAAGGCACTTTATATTGTAAGGCAAGGCCATACAATAATTATGTAAAACCCCAACGGTCAAAACGACCCCCTGTGAGCAAGCACTTGGCTACAGTGGGAAGGACAAACTCCCTTTTAACAGGAAGAAACCTCCAGCAGAACCAGGCTCAGGGAGGGGCAGTCTTCTGCTGGGACTGGTTGGGGCTGAGGGAGAGAACCAAGAAAAAGACATGCTGTGGAGGGGAGCAGAGATCGATCACTAATGATTAAATGCAGAGTGGTGCATACAGAGCAAAAAGAGAAAGAAACAGTGCATCATGGGAACCCCCCAGCAGTCTACGTCTATAGCAGCATAACTAAGGGATGGTTCAGGGTCACCTGATCCAGCCCTAACTATAAGCTTTAGCAAAAAGGAAAGTTTTAAGCCTAATCTTAAAAGTAGAGAGGGTGTCTGTCTCCCTGATCTGAATTGGGAGCTGGTTCCACAGGAGAGGAGCCTGAAAGCTGAAGGCTCTGCCTCCCATTCTACTCTTACAAACCCTAGGAACTACAAGTAAGCCTGCAGTCTGAGAGCGAAGCGCTCTATTGGGGTGATATGGTACTACGAGGTCCCTAAGATAAGATGGGACCTGATTATTCAAAACCTTATAAGTAAGAAGAAGAATTTTAAATTCTATTCTAGAATTAACAGGAAGCCAATGAAGAGAGGCCAATATGGGTGAGATATGCTCTCTCCTTCTAGTCCCCGTCAGTACTCTAGCTGCAGCATTTTGAATTAACTGAAGGCTTTTTAGGGAACTTTTAGGACAACCTGATAATAATGAATTACAATAGTCCAGCCTAGAGGAAATAAATGCATGAATTAGTTTTTCAGCATCACTCTGAGACAAGACCTTTCTGATTTTAGAGATATTGCGTAAATGCAAAAAAGCAGTCCTACATATTTGTTTAATATGTGCTTTGAATGACATATCCTGATCAAAAATGACTCCAAGATTTCTCACAGTATTACTAGAGGTCAGGGTAATGCCTTCCAGAGTAAGGATCTGGTTAGACACCATGTTTCTAAGATTTGTGGGGCCAAGTACAATAACTTCAGTTTTATCTGAGTTTAAAAGCAGGAAATTAGAGGTCATCCATGTCTTTATGTCTGTAAGACAATCCTGCAGTTTAGCTAATTGGTGTGTGTCCTCTGGCTTCATGGATAGATAAAGCTGGGTATCATCTGCGTAACAATGAAAATTTAAGCAATACCGTCTAATAATACTGCCTAAGGGAAGCATGTATAAAGTAAATAAAATTGGTCCTAGCACAGAACCTTGTGGAACTCCATAATTAACTTTAGTCTGTGAAGAAGATTCCCCATTTACATGAACAAATTGTAATCTATTAGACAAATATGATTCAAACCACCGCAGCGCAGTGCCTTTAATACCTATGGCATGCTCTAATCTCTGTAATAAAATTTTATGGTCAACAGTATCAAAAGCAGCACTGAGGTCTAACAGAACAAGCACAGAGATGAGTCCACTGTCCGAGGCCATAAGAAGATCATTTGTAACCTTCACTAATGCTGTTTCTGTACTATGATGAATTCTAAAACCTGACTGAAACTCTTCAAATAGACCATTCCTCTGCAGATGATCAGTTAGCTGTTTTACAACTACCCTTTCAAGAATTTTTGAGAGAAAAGGAAGGTTGGAGATTGGCCTATAATTAGCTAAGATAGCTGGGTCAAGTGATGGCTTTTTAAGTAATGGTTTAATTACTGCCACCTTAAAAGCCTGTGGTACATAGCCAACTAACAAAGATAGATTGATCATATTTAAGATCGAAGCATTAAATAATGGTAGGGCTTGCTTGAGCAGCCTGGTAGGAATGGGGTCTAATAAACATGTTGATGGTTTGGATGAAGTAACTAATGAGAATAACTCAGACAGAACAATCGGAGAGAAAGAGTCTAACCAAATACCGGCATCACTGAAAGCAGCCAAAGATAACGATACGTCTTTGGGATGGTTATGAGTAATTTTTTCTCTAATAGTTAAAATTTTGTTAGCAAAGAAAGTCATGAAGTCATTACTAGTTAAAGTTAATGGAATACTCAGCTCAATAGAGCTCTGACTCTTTGTCAGCCTGGCTACAGTGCTGAAAAGAAACCTGGGGTTGTTCTTATTTTCTTCAATTAGTGATGAGTAGAAAGATGTCCTAGCTTTACGGAGGGCTTTTTTATAGAGCAACAGACTCTTTTTCCAGGCTAAGTGAAGATCTTCTAAATTAGTGAGACGCCATTTCCTCTCCAACTTACGGGTTATCTGCTTTAAGCTACGAGTTTGTGAGTTATACCACGGAGTCAGACACTTCTGATTTAAAGCTCTCTTTTTCAGAGGAGCTACAGCATCCAAAGTTGTCTTCAATGAGGATGTAAAACTATTGACGAGATACTCTATCTCCCTTACAGAGTTTAGGTAGCTACTCTGCACTGTGTTGGTATATGGCATTAGAGAACATAAAGAAGGAATCATATCCTTAAACCTAGTTACAGCGCTTTCTGAAAGACTTCTAGTGTAATGAAACTTATTCCCCACTGCTGGGTAGTCCATCAGAGTAAATGTAAATGTTATTAAGAAATGATCAGACAGAAGGGAGTTTTCAGGGAATACTGTTAAGTCTTCTATTTCCATACCATAAGTCAGAACAAGATCTAAGATATGATTAAAGTGGTGGGTGGACTCATTTACTTTTTGAGCAAAGCCAATAGAGTCTAATAATAGATTAAATGCAGTGTTGAGGCTGTCATTCTCAGCATCTGTGTGGATGTTAAAATCGCCCACTATAATTATCTTATCTGAGCTAAGCACTAAGTCAGACAAAAGGTCTGAAAATTCACAGAGAAACTCACAGTAACGACCAGGTGGACGATAGATAATAACAAATAAAACTGGTTTTTGGGACTTCCAATTTGGATGGACAAGACTAAGAGACAAGCTTTCAAATGAATTAAAGCTCTGTCTGGGTTTTGGATTAATTAATAAGCTGGAATGGAAGATTGCTGCTAATCCTCCGCCCCGGCCCGTGCTACGAGCGTTCTGACAGTTAGTGTGACTCGGGGGTGTTGACTCATTTAAACTAACATATTCATCCTGCTGTAACCAGGTTTCTGTTAGGCAGAATAAATCAATATGTTGATCAATTATTATATCATTTACCAACAGGGACTTAGAAGAGAGAGACCTAATGTTTAATAGACCACATTTAACTGTTTTAGTCTGTGGTGCAGTTGAAGGTGCTATATTATTTTTTCTTTTTGAATTTTTATGCTTAAATAGATTTTTGCTGGTTATTGGTAGTCTGGGAGCAGGCACCGTCTCTACGGGGATGGGGTAATGAGGGGATGGCAGGGGGAGAGAAGCTGCAGAGAGGTGTGTAAGACTACAACTCTGCTTCCTGGTCCCAACCCTGGATAGTCACGGTTTGGAGGATTTAAGAAAATTGGCCAGATTTCTAGAAATGAGAGCTGCTCCATCCAAAGTGGGATGGATGCCGTCTCTCCTAACAAGACCAGGTTTTCCCCAGAAGCTTTGCCAATTATCTATGAAGCCCACCTCATTTTTTGGACACCACTCAGACAGCCAGCAATTCAAGGAGAACATGCGGCTAAACATGTCACTCCCGGTCCGATTGGGGAGGGGCCCAGAGAAAACTACAGAGTCCGACATTGTTTTTGCAAAGTTACACACCGATTTAATGTTAATTTTAGTGACCTCCGATTGGCGTAACCGGGTGTCATTACTGCCGACCTGAATTACAATCTTACCAAATTTACGCTTAGCCTTAGCCAGCAGTTTCAAATTTCCTTCAATGTCGCCTGCTCTGGCCCCCGGAAGATAATTGACTATGGTTGCTGGTGTCGCTAACTTCACATTTCTCAAAACAGAGTCGCCAATAACCAGAGTTTGATCCTCGGCGGGTGTGTCGTCGAGTGGGAAAAAACGGTTAGAGATGTGAACGGGTTGGCGGTGTACACGGGGCTTCTGTTTAGGGCTACGCTTCCTCCTCACAGTCACCCAGTCGGCCTGCTTTCCCGGCTGCTCGGGATTTGCCAGGGGGTAACTAACGGCGGCTAAGCTACCTTGGTCCGCACCGACTACAGGGGCCTTGCTAGCTGTAGAATTTTCCACGGTGCGGAGCCGAGTCTCCAATTCGCCCAGCCTGGCCTCCAAAGCTACGAATAAGCTACACTTATTACAAGTACCATTACTGCTAAAGGAGGCCGAGGAATAACTAAACATTTCACACCCAGAGCAGAAAAGTGCGGGAGAGACAGGAGAAGCCGCCATGCTAAATCGGCTAAGAGCTAGTAGCTACGCTAAGCTAGCGGATTCCTAAAAACACGCAAAGTGAATAATGTGTAAATAATTTAGAGGTGATTCAGCAGAAGGAGTGCTTTAGTTAAGGCACGTAAAGATTACACTGGGAAACAAATCGTAATCTAGATAACTAGATCAATCTAACTGCGCAGATTAAACAGCTAACAGATACAGAAAAACACCGCTGTGCTCCGGAACAGGAAGTGATACAATACCGCAGTGAGAGCCAACCACCAGTAGAGGCAAGCAAGAGGAAGCCATAGTCTTACCATGACTATTATGGTAATTGTCTTACCATAATAGTCGCTAAAATAGCTTGGTCACTTGAGTGTTAAATAACTATTATAAATATGCCCTATATATAAGTAATAGGTCAAATTTTGATCTTAGCCTCTGACCTTGAGTTTTAAGAATTCTCCAAATCAAATCACTTTGTGTACGGTCGACTCAATTATTTCACCAAGTTCAGTCCAAATGGGATCAAAATTCTTTATTTTACACAGGCCAGACACACAGGACTAATACTGCCGCTGTTGTTAAAAAAGGCCAAAAGACAACTGAGGAAAAGCAAGCTCTTGAGCAGCATGGCATCAAACCAGTACCGTTGCGGGTAACAGCCTTTTTTATTCAATAGTACTGGAACTTTTTTCTGAACCATCCAGCATCTGTGTGCTGATACTGTGTCAGAGCAGATACAGTGCACAAATGGAGATTTATCTGCATCTGTCTGTACTATAATAATGTGCTAAAACTGGTAGCTTATGTTATTAAAACTGTTGTGTGGGCCGCCAGAAGAGGAAGTACTGCTGGCCCACCACCAGAGGGCGCCCTGTCTGGAGTGCGGGCTCCAGGCACCAGAGGGCGCAGCCGCCTCACAGGAGCAGCCAGGGTGACAGCTGTCACGCATCACCTGCAACAGCTGTTACCAATCATCTGATCGGCAGGAGTATATCAGCAGGACGACGTCTCCACCTCTTTGCCGAGATATCGTTTTACCTGGAAGGTAATATTCTCAGCTCACTGTGTGACAGTAATCTTTTGTGACTTTGTGCGTTATATAACAGACTCCTTTTCCAACGAGAGGTGGAGGTAGTTTTCCTGCCGTGCGGATTGCTGGGTGCAAACGCGCCCTCATTTAACTGTACTTTGTTCCTCGCCAGCAGTACCAGGTCCGACACGCGGAGGCAGTGGCCACCTGGGAGTTCGGGACTTGGCGGCTCCAGTATTCCCGGGGTCCTGTGGCGGCGGAAACCGTGTGGTTCCGGTTCTACGTCGGAGAGGCGTCTCCTATCTTCGAGCCTGCCCACACGACACCTTTGTGAATTGAATTTTGTCCATTGTTGTAATCTGTTGTATTCGTTGTGCACGTTCGCAACAGTAAAGTGTTGTTATTTGACCTATTCCATTGTCCGTTCATTTGCGCCCCCTGTTGTGGGTCCGTGTACTTACACTTTCCCAACAGGATATCTCGGCCAACGTCATGGATCCCGAGGGGCGTCAACCGGCTGTTGAACGGCCAATGGAAGAACAGGGCGCACAGGCGCCCGCAGGAGGAATGGTCGGTGAGTTGCAGTGGATCCTCACCGTTTTCACGGCTCGGTTGGATTTAATGACCGAGCAGAACGTCCTCCTTAACCGCAGGGTGGAGGCTCTCGCCGCGCAGGTGGAGGCGCGCCCTCAGGGCGCTGCTGCGGCTCTCCCTCCTGTCGACCCTGTGCGTAACAGTGACGTTCCACTGGTCGTTCAACAACCCCTCCCACCTTCCCCGGAAGCATACGTAAGCCCTCCAGAGCCGTACGGAGGTTGTGTGGAGACGTGCGCGGACTTCCTTATGCAGTGTTCGCTCGTCTTCGCACAACGTCCTGTCATGTACGCGACTGATTCTAGCAAAATAGCTTATGTAATAAACCTGCTTCGCGGTGAGGCACGCGCTTGGGCTACAGCGCTCTGGGAGCAGAATTCACGGCTCCTTCAGACATATGATGGGTTTGTGAGGGAGTTCAGAACAGTGTTCGATCACCCAAATAGAGGAGAGACCGCTTCAGCCGTGCTGCTGTCAATGAGACAGGGGTGCCGGAGCGCAGCTGCCTATGCAGTTGACTTCCGCATCGCGGCTGCGAGGTCCGGCTGGAATAGCACTGCCCTCCGCGCCGCCTTCGTAAACGGACTGTCGTTGGTCCTCAAGGAGCACCTGGTGGCTAAGGACGAACCGCGGGATTTAGATGGGCTTATTGATCTCGTTATACGATTAGACAATCGGTTAGAAGAACGCCGTCGGGAACGAGACGAAGGGCGTGGCCGGGCACGCGCCATCCCTCTCCCTTCCGGTTCCGACCGAGTTCCGCCCTCCCCACGCTCCACGGCCCCTACGCTCCGTGTGGTTACAGCTCCCCCTGCTGACGAAGCTATGGACATGAGCAGGGCCACATTTAGGGCACCAGATAGACAGAGGAGGCTGGCCCACGGAGCGTGTTTTGTTTGTGGCTCAATAGAGCATCAGGTAAGGGACTGCCCCGAGCGGTTAAACACCAACGCCCGCCCCTAGAAACTGGGCTAAGGGTGGGCCGAGATATTCACGTGGGACACACCCATATTGCCACACGACTCCCAGTTACAATCCTTTATGAGGATTTAACCCTGAAGGCCCCAGCACTGGTGGACACGGGCTCTGAAGGGAATCTGTTAGACAGCAGATGGGCCAGGGAGATAGGGCTCCCTCTGGTGGCGCTTACCTCGCCTGTGCAGGTGCGAGCACTAGATGGCTCCCTACTCCCTCCAATCACACATAAGACACCACCAGTAACTCTGGTGGTGTCAGGAAATCACCGGGAGGAGATAGAGTTTTTTGCGACACCTGCTACCTCCCGTGTGATCTTAGGGTTCCCCTGGATGTTGAAACACAATCCCCGGATCGATTGGCCGTCCGGGGTAGTGGTTCAGTGGAGCGAGACCTGCCATCGGGTATGTTTAGGTTCCTCGGTTCCTCCCGGTTCCCAGGCTAAGGAGGAGGTCAGAGTCCCGCCCAATCTAGGGACGGTGCCGGTGGAGTATCACGACCTTGTAGATGTGTTCAGTAAGGATCTGGCGCTCACCCTTCCCCCCCACTGTCTGTACGATTGTGCCATTGATTTGGTTCCAGGCGGTGAGTTCCCGTCCAGCAGGCTGTACAACCTCTCCTGACCTGAGCGCGAATCAATGGAGACCTACATCCGGGACTCTTTAGCCGCCGGGTTGATCCGGAATTCCACCTCCCCGATGGGTGCAGGTTTCTTTTTTGTGGGTAAAAAAGATGGCGGACTTCGTCCATGCATTGATTACAGGGGACTGAACGAAATCACGGTTCGCAATCGATACCCGTTGCCCCTGTTGGATTCAGTGTTCATGCCCCTGCATGGAGCCCGAATATTCACCAAATTGGATCTTAGGAATGCGTATCACCTGGTTCGGATCCGGAAGGGAGACGAGTGGAAGACGGCATTTAACACCCCCTTAGGTCACTTTGAGTACCTGGTCATGCCGTTCGGCCTCACAAACGCCCCCGCGACGTTCCAAGCTTTGGTTAATGATGTCTTGCGGGATTTCCTGCACCGATTCGTCTTCGTATATCTAGACGATATACTCATCTTTTCTCCGGACCCTGAGACTCATGTCCGCCATGTACGTCAGGTCCTGCAGCGGTTGTTGCCGGTTCGGCTGTTTGTGAAGGGCGAGAAGTGTGAGTTCCACCGCACATCTTTGTCCTTCCTGGGGTTTATCATCTCCCCCAACTCCGTCGCTCCTGATCCGGCCAAGGTTGCGGCGGTGAGAGACTGGCCCCAACCCACCAGCCGTAGGAAGCTGCAACAGTTCCTCGGCTTTGCAAATTTCTACAGGAGGTTCATTAAGGGCTACAGTCAGGTAGTTAGCCCCCTGACAGCCCTGACCTCACCAAAAGTCCCCTTCACCTGGTCGGATCGTTGCGATGCCGCGTTCAAGGAGTTGAAACGGCGCTTCTCGTCTGCACCCGTTCTGGTGCAGCCCGATCCTAGTCGCCAGTTAGTGGTTGAAGTGGACGCCTCGGACTCAGGGATAGGAGCTGTGCTTTCCCAGAGCGGGAAGACCGATAAGGTCCTTCACCCGTGTGCCTTTTTTTCCCGCAGGTTGACCCCGGCCGAACGGAATTATGACGTCGGCAATCGAGAACTCCTTGCGGTGAAAGAGGCTCTTGAAGAGTGGAGACATCTGTTGGAGGGAACGTCCGTGCCATTCACGGTTTTCACTGACCACCGGAACCTGGAGTATATCAGGACCGCCAAGCGGCTGAATCCCAGGCAAGCCCGCTGGTCACTGTTCTTCAGCCGTTTTGACTTCCGGATCACCTACCGTCCCGGGACCAAGAACCAGAGATCGGATGCCTTGTCCCGGGTACATGAAGATGAAGTCAAAACGGAGTTGTCGGATCCACCGGAACCCATCATCCCGGAGTCCACTATCGTGGCCACCCTCACCTGGGACGTAGAGAGAACCGTCCGGGAGGCCCTGGCACGAAGCCCGGACCCCGGAACTGGGCCGAAGAACAGACTTTACGTCCCACCAGAGGCTAGGGCTGCAGTCCTGGACTTCTGTCACGGCTCTAAGCTCTCCTGTCATCCAGGGGTGCGAAGATCCGTGGCAGTTGTCCGGCAGCGCTTCTGGTGGGCGTCCCTAGAGGCCGACGTCCGGGATTATATCCAGGCCTGCACCACCTGTGCCAGGGGCAAGGCTGACCATCGCAGGGCATCAGGCCTACTCCAGCCGCTGCCTGTGCCCCATCGCCCCTGGTCCCACATCGGCCTGGATTTTGTCACGGGCCTCCCGCCGTCCCAGGGCAACACCACCATCCTCACGATAGTGGACCGATTCTCCAAGGCGGCCCACTTCGTGGCCCTCCCGAAGCGCCCGACGGCCCAGGAGACAGCGAACCTCCTGGTTCACCACGTCGTTCGGCTGCATGGGATCCCAACAGACATCGTCTCCGATCGCGGTCCCCAGTTCTCCTCGCACGTCTGGAGGAGCTTCTGCCGGGAACTGGGGGCCACGGTGAGTCTCTTATCCGGGTACCATCCCCAGACCAACGGGCAAGCAGAACGGGCCAATCAGGAGATGGAGCAGGCCCTGCGTTGCGTGACAGCCGCGCACCCGGCGGCCTGGAGTACCCATCTGGCCTGGATCGAGTATGCCCATAACAGCCAGGTGTCGTCAGCCACCGGCCTCTCCCCTTTCGAGGTATGTCTGGGGTACCAACCTCCTTTGTTTCCAGTGGTTGAGGGAGAGGTCGGTGTGCCCTCGGTCCAGGCCCACCTACGGAAGTGCCGTTGGGTGTGGCGTGCCGCCCGTTCTGCCTTGCTGAGGGCCCGGATGAGGTCAAAGGCCCATGCAGACCGTCGGCGGACCCCGGCCCCTGCGTATCGGCCAGGGCAGGAGGTGTGGTTATCCACCAGAGACATCCCTCTCAAAGTGGACTCCCCCAAGTTACAGGACCGTTACATCGGCCCTTTCAAGATCCAGAAGGTCATCAGTCCAGCCGAGGCTTCAGCTGCCGGCCTCACTGCGGATCCATCCTGTATTTCACGTGTCCCGGATTAAACCACATCACACCTCACCCCTCTGTACTCCGGGCCCGGCACCGCCTCCTGCCCGGATCATCGATGGCGAGCCGGCTTGGACTGTACGCCGGCTTTTGGATGTCCGTAGGATGGGCCGGGGCTTCCAGTATTTGGTGGACTGGGAGGGGTACGGACCTGAAGAACGCTCCTGGGTGAATAAGAGCTTCATCCTGGACCCAGCCCTCCTGGCCAATTTCTACCGCCGCCACCCGGACAAGCCTGGTCGGGCGCCAGGAGGCGCCCGTTGAGGGGGGGTCCTGTTGTGTGGGCCGCCAGAAGAGGAGGTACTGCTGGCCCACCACCAGAGGGCGCCCTGTCTGGAGTGCGGGCTCCAGGCACCAGAGGGCGCAGCCGCCTCACAGGAGCAGCCAGGGTGACAGCTGTCATGCATCACCTGCAACAGCTGTTACCAATCATCTGATCGGCAGGAGTATATCAGCAGGACGACGTCTCCACCTCTTTGCCGAGATATCGTTCTACCTGGAAGGTAATATTCTCAGCTCACTGTGTGACAGTAATCTTTTGTGACTTTGTGCGTTATATAACAGACTCCTTTTCCAACGAGAGGTGGAGGTAGTTTTCCTGCCGTGCGGATTGCTGGGTGCAAACGCGCCCTCATTTAACTGTACTTTGTTCCTCGCCAGCAGTACCAGGTCCGACACGCGGAGGCAGTGGCCACCTGGGAGTTCGGGACTTGGCGGCTCCAGTATTCCCGGGGTCCTGTGGCGGCGGAAACCGTGTGGTTCCGGTTCTACGTCGGAGAGGCGTCTCCTATCTTCGAGCCTGCCCACACGACACCTTTGTGAATTGAATTTTGTCCATTGTTGTAATCTGTTGTATTCGTTGTGCACGTTCGCAACAGTAAAGTGTTGTTATTTGACCTATTCCATTGTCTGTTCATTTGCGCCCCCTGTTGTGGGTCCGTGTACTTACACTTTCCCAACAAAAACAATTAAAGAAGTTTTTATTGGATTTCATGTGACCCTCAAACAGAAAAATGAGGCACAGGTGATGAATGGATATAAAATTGTGAGGTGGTTTTCAGGGATTTTGCTTGTTTGTTATAATTTCTCTGCCAACCATTAGTGAACTGGCAGAACAGTGCTGCTTGCCCAGGGCAAGGAGGATAATCAGGAACACTTCACATCCCTTTAACAATCTGTTTTCCCTCCTGCCCTCAGGTAGATGGTACCATAGCCTGAGTTGCAAAACACGCAGATTCAGGGTCAGCTTTTACCCAACTGCCATAAGACAGTCAAATACAAATCAATAGAATTAACTGTGCAATATAGAATGCACTGTAGCATCTGGTATTAACTTATCCTTGTAGCATCTTCATATGTGCAGTATCCCGTGTCCTTTATTTATTTTTTGTATGTTGTGTATACACAGATACAGAGACAGTAAAAAAAAAACTTTATCACTATCACACATCTTCGACTGGTATTCTGTGCTTTAATCTGTTTTTATCTTTTCGTGCAGTGCATCGATATTTCATTCTGTGACAGCAGCTGTGATGTTTTTTTTACTGAATGACAATAATAACGAGTCCAAGTCCAAATCTATTTGTGCGTACTTCAGTGTTGTGTTTTGCACTTCATGGCCCCCGTACTTATAGTGTCGCGAAGCAGAGAGAGAGAGAGAGAGAGAGAGAGAGAGAGAGAGAGAGAGAGAGAGAGAGAGAGAGAGAGAGAGAGAGAGAGAGAGAGACTTTAGCCATTCTCATCCTCTGGAATGCATCAACTCCTCTAACTTATCTATGCAGGGAACAATTGGATGCGCAGGACTGAAGAACTTGCGATGCGCATCTATTTATAGCAGCTCATCGCCACAGCTCTGAGCTTTCTTCTTCTCTGCGGTGTAGTTTTTCCACTTTATTTTCTTTGACTCCACGTATTGCTTATTGCAAGTGAAAGTCAAATCTGTCGGGTCTGGGGCGAATCTCCTGTCCGGGAGACAAGGTAAGAGAACTTTATCACTAAACTTTGGTGACTGCGCGCTGAATCCGTGCAGTTTTTCTGCTGTGCGCTTCTCTTGCGTCTTTTCTCACTTTTTTTTTTTTTTTTTTTTTTGACTTGTGCAGCTTTGACTCCAGACTGCAGAGGCTGTCCGGGTTTTGGAACCGAGTTCGTAACGCGCCCTGGAGTTAAAGAGCGGACATGCCGCACAGTGAGCGCGCAGGCCGTGTGGCGCAGCTGGCCGTGGCGCTGTTGGCCGCGCTGGCGCTTTACGCACACTTTGGAGACGCCGTGGAGACTGTGGCCACCGAGGACAGCGAGGTGGCCACCAAACCGTCAGACCCCAGAGCCAACAGGGCCAAGAGACGGGGAGGGACAGACGCCCTCAGGGGGTGAGCGCGCTTTGATTTCAGCCTCGATTCAAAACTGTTTTGTCATTTCTGCTTTGGAGCAGCAGGTGTCTGCTTCTTCATGATCACAGAAGAGCAGAAGACACTGGTAGTGATTTTCTCTTTTCCTTCTTTTTTAATAAAGCAGACACATGACTGACACTGTCTGAGATGGGAAGTTTGGAACAACGTTCAGTAATTAATTATTGGCAAGCAGATCACATTCCTGCTGACTGCAATAATAAATTACATCCAAACAAAGGAGGCCATTGGTCTTGTGTGGCTGTAGGAAAGAAAGTTAGTGAGAGAGAGAGAGAGAGAGAGAGAGAGAGAGAGAGAGAGAGAGAGAGAGAGAGAGAGAGAGAGAGAGAGAGAGAGAGAGAGAGAAAGACACTTTCTGGCCAAAAACACCACGCCCCAGTTGTGGATAAATCACATCTGCAGCTGTACACAGTGGGTCACTGCTGCAGAGATTGTGTGCATGTGTGTGTGAGAAGACAGAAAGAAGTGAGTGGTGACAGCAAGCAACTGAAGAAGGTCAGGCAGTAGACTGCTCAGTGACACGCTGGAAGTTCTTGAAGGAAGTGCACACACTGTGTCAGGCTAATTTATCAGCACAAAAATGTATTCAGATTGTTTCTTTGTCAGATTTTAAATAAGGGTGACATGACTTAGGCCAACCTCTGAGTGGAAACAGGCAGATGATTTGGCTTTGAAGATGTATTGCATCACTCTGCTTCAGTCCTCTCCTCAGGGAGCTTTAGTGGCTGAAGTCTGCTGTGTGCTCTGACAGGTCAGCACTAATCCTTTAATATGTCAGAAATCCTTTCTCTTATACCACGGCACTATGCACCTGACACAGTCTAGCCCAAAAGCACAGACATCTGCCACTGACTGGTTGGTATCATACCGAATTACAACACACTCATGGTAAACATGGTAAACGTGGTAAATCCAATCTATTTGTACCCAGCTCCTGGCTTTGTGTTGGTATTTCCCACTGCTTAAATTCAGAGTGTGTTTGGGCACACCCCTTATGGACCCACAGCTGCACCTCAACCATCAAAACAGGCCCCCAGATTGCCTGCATAACTTAATCATTGGAGGATTTTTCTTCATTTGTCCTAAATGTAGATGTGAACTCACATTTATGACAGATCTCAAATGCCTATTTGAACATTTTACACAATTTTTAAACCAGAATGCAAGAAAACCTGACGTTACTGATTGCTTTAAAATGTTTAATTTGCTGTACCTCGAATGATTCAACTATTAAAGCTTATATTTTATTGAAGTAAAATAAACTTGGCTAATTTGAAAATAAAAAGTATCATTTCTAATTATTTTGTGCATGCTTCACTATGAAAAGCACATGCTTTTGCAAGCTTGTGGTGCAGCCCACAGATCCACGTCACTGATCTTCTTGTTTTAAAGTGAATTGGTGAATTCATAAAGTGTCCAGATCCATATTTCTTCAAAATTCTGGTTGTAGAAGTTTAATGGATTTAAGGTGGCTAGGTTTGTAGTTGTGTGCAAGAAGTTATGATTAGGTTCTATATGTTGTTAGAGTTGAATCTTCCATCATTCACAACCTATGGGGAAAATAAAATAAAATAAAATTGTTTTCCTGTAAAAAATAAAGTTGTTTTTGGGCCCTTTACAAATTAGCCAGTTGGGTTGCATTTCATATATCTTGTTTTTCCCTGTGTTGAAGCAGCAAAAAGTTGTGGAGACACAATATGTGTTTGAAATGCATGTAGGGGGTGGTGGGGAGGGTGTGTCCCCATCTACCCAGCTTTCTTGCCCATGCCTTTGTGCCATTTTTGACATTTTAGCCTTTAGACAGGATTCTGACTGATGTGAAATTTTTACGCATTTGTCTGTCGCCATGGTTAAATCTGCTAATCCAAACACTCCAATATTAAATTTTTATGCAGTAAAGATGGGCCCATTTTCAGTATTTTGGCTCCTGTGTCGATTGCCTTATCCAAAAAATGCAGCACACACATCTGCTTAATGTCAACCGGAGTGCAGGTTGAATAATTTATCTAAATGTGGTTGGCAAGAAATATGTTTCCACAGACTTCATACCAGTTGATAAATGGTCATATTTCAATGTGGGGACTAAACCATAACTGATCTTCTGCCCATGAAACGTGTGTAGAACTGTCGCAGACCTGTAGTTGTCAGGATATGCTGAGCGTTCAACTCCATGTCAGACTAAATATATGTCTAGATCATGTTTGTTCAGTATTTTGTTGTAAATATTACCAGAATCCATGGTACAGATTCTCTCCAAGAGCAACTCTAAAGCAAAGGATTTAATCTGGGCATTGTGATCACTGTACATCAGTCACATCAAAAATTATTTGAGTTGCTTCGATTGTTGTAAATATGGTGTACTCTTATGGTTTTTGGACTATGAAAAGATTATCTTATTAGTTTTGAAGAGGGCTGAGATGGAGAGGCTTAGGTGTTATCCTGGGCAGAATATTGGGCACCCCTGACTTTTAAGTCAGGGGTGCCTACAGAATGTGAAATATTTCAATTTCAATTTCTTTTCATTTATATTGCACCAAATCACAACAGAGTTGCCTCAAGGCGCTTCACACAAGTAAGGTCTAACCTTACTAATCCCCAGTGCCACAGTGGTAAGGAAAAACTCCCTCTGAGGAAGAAACCTCAAGCAGACTGTGCTTGGGCCATGCTACAGACATAAATTACAGAACAATTCACAAAACAAATATACAGGAAATTCTGTTGGTGCGAGGACAGGAAGGTCTCCAGCACGAATACCACACCCATCTCTGGATGGAGCTGCACCTTAAACACAGAGAAAAAACAGAATCAGCCATCAGAAAGACAAGAAATACTATATAATTTGTCAGCATTAAACATCAAGAAAAACAGGAAATACTAAGGTGATCGCCGGCCACTAGTCCTAAGCTTCACTAAAAGGCCCAGAATTTAGGTAAAGTTGAGGCCGCGGGACGCTCTGCTTCCTAATAAAATGAATTAAAAGAGCAAAAAGCGTAGAACTATACTATGCCAGTATGCTAGCCATACGAAAGGGAAAATAAGTGCGTCTTAAGTCTGGACTTGAAAGTCTCTACAGAATCTGATGTTTTATTGACACAGGGAGATCATCCCACAGAACAGGGGCACGATAAACAAAAGCTCTATGACCCGCAGACTTCTTATTCACCCTAGGGACACCAAGTAGTCCTGCACGCTTTACACTCATCACTTTGTCAGGCACTCTCTTCACCTCAGAATGCAAAGCCCGGGCCAGTACGTAAGGTTTAAGTAGGTCAGCTAGGTAGGGATATCAGGTCAGATCAGGTCTGACAGCATTTGCTGGTGTCGCGGGTCACCTCATCGACACTACAGAACTGCCATGGGTCCTGGATAACAACCACCCAGGCAGACAACCGGTCCATCACCCTCTCTTAAAAGTAGCCGTCTATCTGCTGCTGCCAGATAAAATGGATGAATTCACTTAGCTGTCTCACAAATGTCACTGCTAACACAAGCAAATCTCTCTACAAGTTTAACACTTTCACCAAACTCACATACACTTCTGATAATCAAGTCCACAAAGCCATTGAATGCCTGGATCTTGAAAAACCCAGACAGTCCAACTCCTCACTCAAGTGCTGCAGTCAGGGGATATGTTGATTCTGCAAAGATCACAGCATCGTCCACTAAGTCAAGATCAGGAACCCTTTCTTCTCTGACAGGTGCCTAAACTGCTGTTCTCCATGACCCTACCCAGCAACTGCTCTAGCATGAAGCTGTGTAACTGATGATACAACAGATAAAAGTTTCACAGTGCCCATTTTTTTTCTACTCACAGCCACAGAAGTCTGTAGCTCCTTCTGAGCTATCATAGCTGTATTGGCGGCTTCCTTCACTCGTCCCCTTCTTGCACACTCATTCAGTTTTTGAAAACTACCAACACCAGACAGGTTTACCACACAGTACCACCCTGAATTTTATAAATGACGAGTGTAAAAGGATTGCAAAACAAGATTTTGAAATTTTCATCAATTAATTCTCTGACTTGTCTCAAGAAAACTGTAAAATTTGATGATTTACTGTAACTCAGTCAAAGGGTGCACATGACTGTCACATATATTTTATCTTTTTTTTTTTTTACTTCATTTATTCATTTTTTGCCATTTATCTGGGTCCGGTGTTGCTGACCGAACAGTCCCCCCTAAAAATCGGTCCCCCCTGCCTTCACTGCGCATGCGTCATTTTGGAGCTTCAGCAGCAATTCATAGATTATCACCTTGTTTCTGCTTCAAGCTGCACTCGTCATCATTTATCTCAGCAACAGATATCTGAAGCTTTTGTACAACAATCATTTCCACATAAATTCAGAATTATTTCATAATAAAAGACGGGGGAGTGATCAGAGTGCAGCAGCACATCTGAGACTGACTCTCTGAGTCTGACTCTCTACACCCAAAGCGATCAAAGGGAATAATGTGATTATTAACCATCAGATGACAAAGTAAAACCTCTTAAATCATTCTAAAGTCAGTTTTAAGCAGAAGCGAGGCGATAATCGGTGAATCGCCGCTGACACTCTGACATGACGCATGCGCAGTGAAGGCAGGGGGAACCAATTTTTAGAGGGGACCGTTTGGTCTGTGACATCGAGTTGCAGCAGTAGCAAGCTAAGCAGCTCATGCCACACTTTATCCTTGGACAAGTCCTGTAACTCTTCCCAGGTGTTCATAAGCCAGCTGGGAAGTATCCAGCGTGTTCTGGGTGTTCCCCGGGGTTTCCTCCCTGTTGGATGTGCCTGGAAGACCTCCCTCGAGAGACAACCAGGGGTATCCTCACCAGATGCCCAAACCACCTCAATTGGCTTCTTTTGATGGGAAGAAGCAGTGGCTCTGCTTCGAGTCCCTCCCGGATAGTCAAGCTTGTCACCCTGTCCATTTCAGTACTTTAAGTAACTTTCTGCATTTCTTACATATACAACATTTGTTCAGATATGTTTGCTTATGTACATATTTTAAATTCTGTACTTAAGATTCAGGGTGGTGGGGTTCATTCTCTGTCGAGGAGTATAAAATGTGTTTGATGTTCATCCAACCATCACTAAAGTGGGTCTTACTGAGGGATCTTTGAGCAAGGCACTGTAGCCATACCACCACAAAGCACACAGGAAAAAGTGCTCTGTCTGCAGTGAGACATTCTTGCTCATTTTCTTGTGTTGCATCTTCCACAGACCCAATGTATGTGGCTCGCGGAACAACGTATACTGCTGCCCAGGTTGGAAGACTCTGACCGGAGGAAACCAGTGCATTGTTCGTGAGTATGACCTCTGTTATTTTATTCCACCTGGAGGCGAACTCATTTAGACAGATAGTCATGTTCTTTATCACCACCTGTTTATTTTTGGGATTCATCACCCTGCTACCTTTATTGTAGTATCCAGGCATTACTTCACACCTGGAACACAATGTGGAAGCAGTTACTGCCAATACTCAATGACGACTAATTAAATGCACACAAAAACACAGACGCAGACAGAAGTCCCCCGGCCACATTCACCAGTCTCTTCATTAGGTACACCTTGCTCCTACCACGTTGGAGCGGCTTTAATTCTTCCTGGCGTACTGTAGATTCAATAAAGTGCTGGAAAAAAAAGAGATTTTGGTTCATTTTGACATGATAACATAACAACAGCTGCCACCAAGTCTTCAAACCAGAATTTATTTGCTTGGTTGTTTTTTCCGGGAGAAAACTGTTGGTAAATTAAAAAACAAAAAGACAATTTCGGGCTCTACGAGTATAATTATAAATTAGAATTGCGTGTATATGTAAAGTCTGTATAAGTATTGAAAAATGACTATTAACTACAGGTTATGCCCACTGGGGAGGGTCCACTAGTCCTAAACTCTTTATATTATTTGATGGTGTATATTCCAACCACAAACTGATTTTAAAGTTCACAAATATATGTAGTACTTTCAAATAGTAAACAAACCAGATCCAGTTTTGTTCACTTTATAAAAATAAAACATGATTCTGTTGACATACACCATTAAGCACCTTTAATTGTACTATTGTCTATAAATCAGTTGAATTGAAAGTCAACAAATAATGGTAATTCACTACAATTAATTTTTTTTAATTGTCACACTTTTGTAACATTACTTAACCTACTTTAGTGCAACATATAGCCTCCCATAAACATAAAAACAACTTCATCATGCTCTCCTTAATACTAGGACTAATGGGAAGTTCCCATGCTAACTATGCTAGCCTGCAGCTGTCAAAGTTGCTAGGCGACAAGTGAGGCCAGGATAAGCTAATGATGCAGTTGCAAAATGCATCATTAGCTTAAGCAAAATACATCATAAGCCAACTGTTCTCATTTCAGAACAGTTGGCCTACCCATGTGGTCTTGTAAGGTCCGATCTTCATAGAATGTAGCCTTAGTAGGACTCAGTCCCTAAATAGAGACGCAAAACTTATTTAGTGTAACTGGATCTAGCTAAACATTTCAAACATTACTTTTAGCCTTTCTATCAAACACGGATGAAGTTGACATTTAAGACCAACCTTTATAAGGTACATAGCACAGTGAACTCTTTATTTTGAACATGTAGATTAAAACGCGTCAAGCATGACGTTCAGAAGAAGACAGGAAGTGACCTCAGTGCTAAGTTATTGCAAGCAGAAAATGTTTTACTTTCGAATAAAAATGGGGGGGGGGGGGGGGGGGGGACGTTATTAACTGGTTGCCATTATTTCAAATAAATGTTTGTGTTCTGAATTATTACAAATATAAGGTTTCTGGTTTTCTTCATTGCAATATATCAGTTGTGTTTGAATTTTGTTTTTATTCTTTGAACTTGTTCAAATCCTTGGTTGCCAAACAATCACACCACCATCAGCCTGAATTGTTGATGCACGGCAGGACAGCAACATGTTTTCACATTGTTTCCAACAAATTCTGGCCATACCATCTGAATACCGCACCAGATATCAAACCTGCATGTACTGCCCCATCACATCCATAAACCTCCTCTTTGGTCTCCTCCTTCTTCTCCTCCTGCCTGATGGTTCCATCCTCAGCCTCCTTCTCTTGATATACCCTACACATACCCAAACCATCTCAATCTTGCCTCAGATATTTTGTTTCCAAATTGTTCAAACTGGGTGGACCCTTTGATGTACTCATTCCTAATCCTGGCCACTCCTAACCAAAAGCTGGGCCTCCTGTCTTTTTGACTCCAAGCCATACACTTAAAGGTGATCTCTCTGGTGTCTTGAAAAACTTTCCCTTTCACTCTTGCGGATACGCTTCTATGACAAATCACTCCTACCACAGTTCTCGACCCACTAAACCCTGCGTTTTCGCCTCTTTGCCACATTTTTCCATTATTTTGAACAGTTGACCCCAAGGATCCAAACTCACCCATCTGGACCACATCTTTTCCTTGAGGCCTTACTTTTTCACCACACTGCCTGTCATTCACAAGCATGTGCTCCAGATGGCACACCCAGTGCCGTATTAGCTGTCTCCCTCACCAGTTTCACTGTAGTGTCTCTTCTCCACCATTTGGTGCCTGTCTCACCTCATCATTGAATTTCACATGATAGTCTTACTCCTTTAGCTTCCACCATCTGAACTTTTGTTTAGCCCTTGCTCTTTTCCTCTTTTCACCTTCACCATCTTCTTGTAAATTAACATTGTAGAGTCTCCAATATTTTTCAGATTGCATCTCCTACTTAGGACATAGTCCACCTGACTGCACTTTCCCCCACTCTTATATGTAGGCCTGCGCTCCTCCTTCTTCTTAAAATAAGTATTCAAGACATTCATTTCCATCCTGTTTGCAAAATCCACCACCATCTGCCCTCTCACATTCCTCTCCTTGATACCATATCTACCCGTTACTTGATCATAACCTCTGTTCCCTTCACTAACATGCCCATTTAAATCCACTTTAATCACCACTCTTTCCTCCTTGAGTACACTCTCTAACACCTAGTCTAACTTTCTCCAGAAATCTTCTTTCATTTCCATCTTGCAACATACCTGTGGAGCATATGCAGTGATGACATTCATCATCACCCTTTTCAAGTTTCAAATTTTACACCCATCACTTTGTCAGGCATTCTCTACACCTCAGCATTCTTAAAATACTCTTCCTTTCCAGTTGCATCATGATAGAATAATTTGAACCTACCTCCTGCTCCTGTCCTTACTACCCTTACACTTGGTCTCTTGTATGTCTACCTTTCTCATCTCCATCATTATCAGCCAGCTCTCTCCCTTTACCAGCCTTACTGCCAACAATTAAAGTTGCAGCTTTCACCTACACACTTCTAAACTTTCTCCTCTCCTGCTGTGATTGGTTATGCTCTCCCCCTCTCCTTGTTCTTTGTCCGGTAATAGTACGTCTGTCATCACCCTGCTGTAGAACAGCACCAGTGGCAGTCGTTGTTGATCCAGTACGGAAATTTGATTTATCTGCATGTTTCCTTTGTCACAGTTTATGCCAGATGCCCTTCCTGACGTAACCCTCCTCATTTATATGGGCTTGGGACTGGCACTGGTTTGTGCACCCCCCCAGTGGTGGAGATACTTTAAAATTCCTCTTCCTGTCCCCTAAATGTATTGGCATTACTTCCAGATTAATCTTTTCAGTGAGAACAAAAGTTTCTTCATGGCTATGTGTTCAGGCTTCACAATTAAAGGCTTTGTATGATATGTCTTTTCAACAAATTACCATAGGTTAACAAGTTTTTTTTTAAAACAAATATGTTTGGATCCAGCAATACCTCACTACATTACATTACATTACATTAATTTAACTGATGCTTTTATCCAAAGTGACTCACAAGTGAGGATTCATGGTCAAGCTGTATATTGAAGGGGGCTTCAGCATAAAAATAAATACTAAGATATCAGCATAATGATGCATACCATCTTTACACACATAAGCAATCCATGTGATGTGCAACAATGTAAGCAGTGAAAGGGAGAGAGAGAAAACAAGGGCATTGCAAGTGCAAGTTAGGCATGTTAGGGTTGTTAGAGATGTTAGGAGAAGAGCTACTCTTGCAAAAACTGTGTTTTCAAGAGTTTCTTGAAAATTAGAGAGGGATACCCCTGCTCTGACAACATATAACACGAGTGTTCCACCACTGGGCGACCACGAAGTACAACCCCAATTCCAATGAAGTTGGGACGTTGTGTGAAATGTAAATAAAAACAGAATACAATGATTTGTGCATTCTCTTCAACATATATTCAATTGAATACACCACAAAGACAAGATATTTAATGTTCAAACTGATAGACTTTTTTGTTTTTGTGCAAATATTTGCTCATTTTGAAATGGATGCCTGCAACACATTTCAAAAAAGCTGGGACAGTGGCAACAAAAGACTGGGAAAGTTGGTGAATGCTCAAAGAACACCTGTTTGAAACATTCCACAGGCGAACACATTAACTGGAAACAGGTGAGTGTCATGATTGCGTATAAAAGGAGCATCCCCAAAAGGCTCAGCTGTTCACATGCAAAGATGGAACAAGGATCACCACTTTGTGGACAACTGTGTGAAAAAAAATAGTCCAACAGTTTAAGAACAATGTTTCTCAATGTTCAATTGCAAGGAATTTAGAGATTTCATCATCTACAGGCCATAATATAATCAGAAGATTCAGAGAATCTGGAGAATTTTCTACATGTAAGTAGCAAGGCCGAAAACCAACATTTGAATGCCCGTGACCTTTGATCCCTCAGGCAGCACTGCATTAAAAACTGACACCATTGTATAAAGGATCTTACCACGTGGATTCAGGAACACTTCAGAAAACCATTAACCGTTAACACAGTTCATCACTACATCTACAAGTGCAAGTTAAAACTCTGCCATACAAAGCGAAAGCCATACATCAACAACATCCAGAAATGCCGCTGCTTTCTCTGGGCCCGAGCTCATTTGAAATGGACAGACGCAAAGTGGAAAAGTGTGCTGTGGTCTGATGAGTCCACATTTCAATTTGTTTTTGGAAATCATGGATGTCGTGTCCCCCGGACAAACGAGGAAAAACACCATCCACATTGTTACCAGTGCAAAGTTCAAAAGCTAGCATCTGTGATGGTATGGGGCTGTGTTAGTGCCCATGGCATGGGCAACTTACACATAAACATACCACTGTCCCCGCTTTTTTGAAACGTGTTGCAGGCATCCATTTCAAAATAAGTAAATATTTGCACAAAAACAATAAAGTTTATCAGTTTGAATATTAAATATCTTGTCTTTCTGGTGTATTCAATTGAATATAGGTTGAAGAGGATTTGCAAATCATTGTATTGTGTTTTTATTTATATTTTACACAACGTCCCAACTTCATTGGAATTGGGGTTGTAGAATAGTCTAGGTTACTTTATGTGGAGCAATGGCAGCATGGTCTGAGATGGATAGTCGGCCATCAATCATGACTCCCAGATTTCTTGCCAATCTGGCTGGAGTGAGAAATAGAGATGTGATATTTATATTCATATTACAATCTATAAATTATTTTACTGATTTAGTTGAAGGTTGTGTTCTTTCATCCGTGAGGATATATCTGTGACACAATCCGAGCTATGTGCTGACTCCATGGGATCACCTGGCAGGAATGATAGAGACAGTAGGGTATCGTCTGCCTAGCAGGGACATGAGAAGCCATGAGAGTGGATAATCAGAACCAGGGAGGTTGTGTATATGGCAAAGAGAAGGGGCCCCAGCATAGAGCTTTGGGGCATTCCTGGAGAGAGGCAGTGAGGTGCGGACTAGCCATGATACATTAAATGAATGCCTCGTTAGATAGGCTCAAACCAAGAATGCATTTGTCTGATATGCATGTTGGAGAGTATAGATGGTAGCATGTGGTGGTTAACCATACCAAAAGCACCAGAACCAGGAGTTTTTGTTACTGCTAAATTAAGTAGAATAGGTAAAGAATATTGACCTGCCACTCCTACAGTTTTTAAGGCTCGTTTCACAGATATTAGAGCCATTTCAGTGGAGTAGTCACTTTTAAAGCCTGATTGATTTTGATCAAGAAGGTCATTCTTTGAGAGGAAGACTGTGACCTGGTTGAAAACTGTCATCTTGATAGCTTTAGATAGGAATGAGAGATGCAAGAAATCTCTCTTATAAGGGAGACCTGGACAATTTTTGAAGTGGACTGTAGATGTGCCAAAAACTAGAGGACACAGAGAAGTAGATGCAGTAAGACTAGTGCACGTTGGGTTACTTGTTGCACCCTTGAACCTAGGGGTTCAAAGAAAGCCATGTGGTAGGACAGCTACATGTCGAGTTTTTGTTCCACCCTTATCCGAAAGAGACGGGTTGAGAATTGGTTACTGATGGCTGCCCCTTTTTCAGTAAAGACAGAGGTAAAGATGTCAGCTGTGAGGTTGGCAGCTGTCATCTTTGCATGAGTGGAGATTTGAAGGTGGAGACCCCTAGTGAAAGCAAGGGAGCAGCCAAAGGGTCTTACCTTAGTGAGACTGTTGATTTTGTCATTACAGAAAGCAGTCTTTACAGCAGAAATGCTAGATGAGAAGGAACTCAAGAGTGTTTGTTTGCTTGTGAGATCAGCAGGGTTTTTTTTTTTTTCTTTTTTCGATTTGTGCCATTTTCCCTTAGCAGCTCTGAGATCATAGTGCAGCAATTGGAGAGTATCATTGAGCATTTGAGCCATGAGTGTGGCTGGGTAGCATGAGTGGGTCTGGTAGAGGGCACAAGCTATTCAGAAAAGAGCTCTGTGTGGAACTGAGAGACTCTGGGGCATCATTAACCTCTCGAGAGGCGAATGTGCTAAGTGCAGGCAGAGCACAGGCAACCACTGAGGAGAAGTGGATGGAAGATTGGTTTCTGAGGTAGTGGTGAAATGTGACCAATGGAGGAGAAACAGAGGGCTGTTCTATAAGGTATACGTTAAACTGAATGAAGTAATGGCCAGAGTGGGGTAGGCCACAGTTTTGGGTGAAATTAAGGTGAGCCTAATACCTCATCAAGATTTAGTATTAGGAACAAGAAGTTCACAGTATTGGGATCGCTACCATGGATGAGCGTGGGACAGTCATGCTCAAGGATGGAAGGCATCACGAGTGTCCAACTCATCCACAAATTGCCCAGTTGCACTGGTGAATGGAAAATGACAACTAGATAGACTTTAACTAGAGCATGTTTGTTCCAGGACAATGGATTATATTCCCATTTGTTGGAAATTAACAGGCCCGTCCAACCTTGTCATTCGAATGAGAGGTGTGAGAAAAGTGTAATGAGTGGAAGGCGCAGCCACAGCAGCATTGTTTTCAGATTTGTCCAAATTTCAGTGAGAGTGAGTAGCACTAGTGATCGATGGTGAGCACAGGCAGCAATGAAGTCAGCTTTGTAAACAGCAGACTGGCAGTTCCAAAACCTAAAGCCCCTTTCACACCAGGCCAACGTAGAGTTGAGTAATGCGGCATACCGACTACGCCGAGCTTATGCAGCCATACGTGGCAATAAGCTGAGGGACACAATGGGGTCCGCGAAATGGACACAAAAAGTTAAATGTTTAACTTTTTCTCAGACATTCGGCATAGATCACTGCATCCAGTGCTCTGTGCAAGTCTATGCAACGCTCCACTAATGTATGCAAGTCTACACAATATTGCGCTACTGTACACCAAGCCTCCGCAAGTGTACTCTACCCTCCATCATTCTGGCGAAAAATCCTTTTAGGTTTTTTTTTTAATCACTACATACCTGCATTGCTAGATTTTATTCATCCTGCTGGACTCTGCTGAACTTTGCTGGCAGGAAAACTTCAAAACCACAGAAGAAGAAGAGGCGGGCCAAGCTTTCCTCCTGCACAGTAGATACACATTACAATGCAACTCGACACAGGCCTGGTGTGGAAGGGGATTAGTAGAAAATTGGACAGCTGTTGGTGAGAAATGTTTTAAAGACTGGAGGTTAGCTAGGTTTCTGCACTGTTTAGCATAGTGATGGCTTCTGTTTGAATCAGAGATAACAGGAATGGCATAGCGGTACATAACTGCAGGCATAGAGTGGGAACCATGTTAGGAGAAATTGATCTCTTTGTCTTTCTGTTGTCTTGTTTTAGTCCTAATATGTTCCACTCCTCTATGACGTGTCATTGGCAAAGCAACAGGTTGCACAGTCTCCATTCACAGCCACTGAGGCTTGGAAGTGCTTCAGTGTTGCACATTTTTACAGTCAAGACCACCTCAACCAAGCCTACATCATGGCCAGGACCAGATATATAGAGACCGAGACTTTGAGGAGTGGAAACCAAGTCAAAACCAAGGCAGGGTGAGACCAAGTCAAGACCAGGACCAGACCGGTGCAACTCCCACATTTCAGTACACATTTTCAATAGAGTGTGGAATATGCAGACCACAGGCACAACTGATCTGAAAAATCCACATAAACATCCACATAAAACAAACATTGAGAGCTGAAATAAACAAAGCCATCTTCATTCAACACTACTTTTCCAAGCTTTACCATCCACCAAACACAATACAACATTTGTGGAGCCTTTGTGGGTGACACTTGTGTTACTCCAGAAACCATCATTAGGTATAGAATGGATTAAACAATTATTCAGTACTAAAGATTTTACTTTTCTGTCTTTTCTCAAAAAATATAGCAATTTTGTTTTTGCTTAACCAACAGCAGTAAACCTTGTATTAATGTCTGCAGTTTGCAGTTTAATTGAGAAAACACAACAAGCTGTAAATAATAGGGATGTCCCAGTGTGATCAGTCTGGCCCAATCAAAGCCTTTTTTAATCGGTCAATATAAAATTAAACCCAACTCACCAAATAAGTGCGGGTTCCTGCTACTGCATTTTATAAACGAGGTGGTAGTGCACTGAACAGAGACTCATAACTGCTGCAGCTTCACCACAGAACCCCTAAGCATTTTAACATGCTCCTTTGCTTTAAATACACAACAAGCCGATTTTATTCACACAGGTCATCAAAAATGTGCGTCAGTCTCACTCTGTTTCAAAAACACATTTCCCTCTCCATTGCTTCATACGAGGTCTGTACCTTTTTATTTTTTTGCAAAAACCTGATGGATTTGAATCACGTGTGCTTGCATGAGCCAACCTTGAACCTTTGTGCGCATGCGTGAACTTTTTCACGTCTGTCAATTGCATCATTTTCTGGTAAGCAGCCTTTGTGTGAGGATGTGCAGTGAACGCGGCGGATTTTCATTTCAAGGAAAAAGACGGAACGACTGGAGCAGCGCCGCATCAAATTTTGCCAGAAACTGGGCGACAGCCAGGTGGAAACCATTCGGATGATTCAGACGGCTTTCGGTGACTTTTCAGTTGTGTGACTATCCGAGAAATTGTGGAAGAGGTGGGCATGTCACAGCATGTCCTGTGAGATTTCAACATGGAGGCGCTTTTGCTGCGCCGTCAGCAGCAGCATGAATTTCGCTGCAGCTCTTTTCATGGCCAATTCTTCTGTCACAGTGGAATGTACCGCAAAAGTGCTGATGTCCACCTCTTCCGCAATTTTCAGATAGTCACACAACGGTCCCGCATCACCACAGCGTTCACTTTGGAATGATTTGGTCATTTCAGCATGTTGATGGCCGACCGGAGCGTGGCTCGCTCTCCACAGTTGTGCGGACATCTTTAAACCGGTTGTACCGCTCCTTAATCTGTGTGATGCCCAAAGCATCGTCACCGAAAGCTGTCTGAATCATCCAAATGGTTTCCACCTGGCTGTTGCCCAATTTCTGGCAAAATTTGATGCGGCGCTGCTCCAGTTGTTCCGTCTTTTTCCTTGAAATGAAAATCCGCCGAGCGCACTGCACACGTCCCACACAAAGGCTGCTTACCAGGAAATGATGCAGTCGACAGCCGTGAAAAAGTTCACGCATGCGCACAAAGGTTCAAGGTTTGCTCATGCAAGCACACGTGATTCAAATCCATTAGGTTTTTGCAAAAAATAAAAAGGTCCGATACTTTTCTAACAGACCTCGTATATGTATCAAGTCTGTTTACGATGGATGGCACATGTGATATACCCTTCTTACTAGCCCGTCAGGTAAACAAATAAAATAAAATAAATAAGTTTTTCTCATTGCTGTGATGGTTTCCTCCTCTTTACTGAGACAGTATAGGTATGTAGCCAGGAGTGCAAGGGGTTGAAAGCAGCCCCCCCCCACCCTATTAGAGTAAATGTCCACTTTTGAAGATTTTTTAAAGACTTTTTTTTTCATCTACATACAACAAAAACAACACTCACTCATCTTCAACTACTTACTCCAATTAAGGGTCACAGGTGAGCTGGAGTCTATCCCAGCAGTCATAAGGCATGAGGTGGGGTACACCCTGGACAGGACGCCAGTGTGTCGCAAGGCACAACAACAACAACAACAACAATAATAATAATGATGATGATGATGAATGTACTTTTAACAACTAAAATTTTGCTCAATCACTCAATCACTGAATTTTGTGGAATTGGTGAGCAATATAAAAAAAAATCTGTTAACGTAATTTAAAAAAATAATGAATTGGAGCATTAAGTAAGCAAGCTTTGTTTGAAGGTGTTTTTATTGTTTTGTTCATGCAAGGCAAAGTTGTTAAATTGTCAAGCACTGACAGTGGATTCAGAACTCAGAACTCAGAAGAAGTTTATTGTCATTGCCAATGAACAGGATTCACAGACTAGGAATTTGCTTTGGTATGATGGTGCAACATTAAACAGAGAGCAATATAAAATGCAAAGATAAAATATGTGCTAAAATAAGATAAAATATAAGATAAAATATGAAATAGAAATATGAAATATGAAAGGCTATGTACAACGACTCAAACAGAACAACAGTGCAGTGGGAGGAGTGCAATTAAAAACCAGAGTACATTCTCTAAAGTGACCTGTGATAAAATTATAAAGTGACAGAGTTAAGGTTAAGGTGACTGAGTTATGAAGTGTTCATGAGTTTAACGGCAGAGGGGAAGAAACTGTTCTTATGGCGGCAGGTTCTGATCCGGATGGACCGTAGCCTCCTGCCTGAGGGGAGTGGTTCGAATAAAATTTTATTACAGAGATTAGAGCATGCCATAGGTATTAAAGGCACTGCACTGCGGTGGTTTGAATCATATTTGTCTAATAGATTACAATTTGTTCATGTAAATGGGGAATCTTCTTCACAGACTAAAGTTAATTATGGAGTTCCACAAGGTTCTGTGCTAGGACCAATTTTATTCACTTTATACATGCTTCCCTTAGGCAGTATTATTAGACGGTATTGCTTAAATTTTCATTGTTACGCAGATGATACCCAGCTTTATCTATCCATGAAGCCAGAGGACACACACCAATTAGCTAAACTGCAGGATTGTCTTACAGACATAAAGACATGGATGACCTCTAATTTCCTGCTTTTAAACTCAGATAAAACTGAAGTTATTGTACTTGGCCCCACAAATCTTAGAAACATGGTGTCTAACCAGATCCTTACTCTGGATGGCATTACCCTGACCTCTAGTAATACTGTGAGAAATCTTGGAGTCATTTTTGATCAGGATATGTCATTCAAAGCGCATATTAAACAAATATGTAGGACTGCTTTTTTGCATTTACGCAATATCTCTAAAATTAGAAAGGTCTTGTCTCAGAGTGATGCTGAAAAACTAATTCATGCATTTATTTCCTCTAGGCTGGACTATTGTAATTTATTATTATCAGGTTGTCCTAAAAGTTCCCTAAAAGCCTTCAGTTAATTCAAAATGCTGCAGCTAGAGTACTAACGGGGACTAGAAGGAGAGAGCATATCTCACCCATATTGGCCTCTCTTCATTGGCTTCCTGTTAATTCTAGAATAGAATTTAAAATTCTTCTTCTTACTTATAAGGTTTTGAATAATTATCTTAGGGACCTCGTAGTACCATATCACCCCAATGAGCACTTCGCTCTCAGACTGCAGGCTTACTTGTAGTTCCTAGGGTTTGTAAGCGTAGAATGGGAGGCAGAGCCTTCAGCTTTCAGGCTCCTCTCCTGTGGAACCAGCTCCCAATTCAGATCAGGGAGACAGACACCCTCTCTACTTTTAAGATTAGGCTTAAAACTTTCCTTTTTGCTAAAGCTTATAGTTAGGGCTGGCTCAGGTGACCCTGAACCATCCCTTAGTTATGCTGCTATAGACGTAGACTGCTGGGGGGTTCCCATGATGCACTGTTTCTTTCTCTTTTTGCTCTGTATGCACCACTCTGCATTTAATCATTAGTGATCGATCTCTGCTCCCCTCCACAGCATGTCATTTTCCTGGTTCTCTCCCTCAGCCCCAACCAGTCCCAGCAGAAGACTGCCCCTCCCTGAGCCTGGTTCTGCTGGAGGTTTCTTCCTGTTAAAAGGGAGTTTTTCCTTCCCACTGTAGCCAAGTGCTTGCTCACAGGGGGTCGTTTTGACCGTCGGGTTTTACATAATTATTGTATGGCCTTGCCTTACAATATAAAGCGCCTTGGGGCAACTGTTTGTTGTGATTTGGCGCTATATAAAAAAAAATTGATTGATTGATTGATTGATTGAATAAACCATGTGCAGGGTGAGAAGGGTCAGCTGTGATCCGACCTGCTCGGCCCAGAGTCCTGGAGACGTGCAGGTCGTGGAGAGATGGAAGGCTACAGCCGATCACCTTCTCAGCAGAGGCCACAATGCGCTGCAGTCTGTGTCTGTCTCTGGCTGTGGCCCCGGGGTACCACACCGTGATGGAGGAGCAGAGGATGGACTCGATGATGGCCGTGTAGAACTGCACCATCAGCTGGACAGGCAGCTTGGCCTTCTTCAGCTGCCGCAGGAAGTACATCCTCTGCTGGGCCTTCTTGATGAGGGAGCTGATGGTTGACTCCCACTTGAGGTCCTGGGTGATGGTGGTGCCGAAGAAGCGGGGACAGTCCACAGTGGTGATGGGGCTGTTGGTGAGGGCGAGGGAGGGCGGGGGGCTGTGGCTTTCCTGAAGTCCACGATCATCTCCACTGTTTTCTGGGCGTTGAGCTCCAAGTTGTTGCTGCTGCACCAGGTCACCAGCCGGTCCACCTCCCTCCTGTAGGCAGACTCATCCCCATCCAAAATGAGTCCGATGAGGGTGGTGTCGTCCACAAACTTGATGAGCTTTACAGAGTTGTGGCTGGAGGTGCAGCAGTTAGTGTACAGGTAGAAGAGCAGAGGGGAAAGGACACAGCCCTGTGGAGATCCTGTGCTGAGAGCCCGAGTGTTCGAGACATTCTTTCCCAGCCTCACATGCTGACTCCGGTCCGTCAGGAAGTCTGTGATCCACCTGCAGGTGGAGTCGGGTATGTGGAGCAGAGAAAGCTTGTCCTGGAGCGAAGCTGGAAGGATGGTGTTGAATGCAGAGCTGAAGTCCACAAACAGGATCCTAGTGTTCCTGGGGAGTCCAGGTGCTGCAGGATGGAGTGCAGGGCCAGGTTTATGGCATCATCTACAGACCTGTTGACTCTGTAGGCAAACTGCAGGGGGTCCAGGAGGGGGTCGGTGATGGACTTTAGGTGGGATAAAACCAGGCGTTCGAAGGTCTTCATGACTACAGACGTGAGAGCCACATGCCTGTAGTCATTAACTCCAGTGATGCGTAGTTTCTTGGGGACTGGAACTATGATGGAGGACTTGAAACAGACTGGAGCGTGACATGACTCCAGGGAGGTGTTGAAGATCCCCATGAAGACTGGGGCCAGCTCATCAGCGCAGTGTCTCAGGGTGGCAGGAGAAACACAGTCTGGGCCCGGGGCCTTACGTGGATTCAGCCTTTTGAAATGTCATCTCACATCCTCCTCTTGGACCGAGAGGGCAGCGGTGGGAGAGGGGGAGGTCCAGAGTGTTTGAATATCCAGTTGTGTGGGGGGTGGGGAGGTGTGAGTCCATGACTTCAAAACGTGAATAGATGATGTTCAGGTCGTTGGCCAGCTTCAGGTCGTCAATAGAACGAGGTGCTTTGGGCTTGTAGTTGGTGATCTCTTTCAACCTTCTCCACACAGAGGCCGAGTCATTGGCAGAGAACCTTTGCTGCAGACGTGAACTGTACATGGATTTAGCCTTTGCCACCTCCTTGCTAAATCTGTACTTTGCACCTCTATAGCTGTCTCTGTCTCCTTCTCTGAAAGCCACCTCTTTCTCCTGACGGAGCTGCCGGAGTTTAGGTGTGAACCAGGGCTTGTCATTGTTATATCTCACCCTGGTACGCTGTGGGATGATGCTGTCTTCACAGAAATTAATATATGATGTCACAGTGTCCGTGTAGTCATCTAGACTGTCTGTTGAAGCCTCAAACATATCCCAATCCGTAGTGCCCAAGCACGCGCGTAGCTCCTCTACATCTTCATTGCTCCACACTTTAGATGTCCTCACAACAGGGTTGGAGAGTTTTAGTCTCTGTCTGTACGCGGGGATCAAGTGGACCATCACGTGGTCTGAGAGTCTCAAAGCTGCACGGGCCACCGCGTGGTAGACAACAAACTGATGGTATTTTGGTAATTCCTGACTGAGATTCCCTTTGTTAAAATCACCGAGAGTTATAACAAGGGAGTCTGGAAAGTCTCTCTCCACGCTCATAATCTGATCCGCGAGCGCGCGCTCGGCCTCGTGCACATCTGCGGATTGACTTTAATGTGCTTGTAGTGTACCCTGTGCAAGTGTGATATTGAGGAAAATATGAGTATCAGATTGGGACTCTGTATTGGCAGATACTAAATATTAAGTGACTTGGTTCAAGATTGTGGGCAAATAAATAACTACAGTACATCTCTGGAGAGATCTGAAAATGGCTATGCACTGACAAGCTTGAGAGGTGCTGCAAAGAGGAATGAGCAAAACTACCCAAAGATAGGTGCACCAAGCTAGTGGCATCATATTCAAGAAGACTTGAGGTTGTAATTGCTGCCGAAGGTGCACCAACAAAGTATTGAGCAAAAGGTATGAATACTTATGTACATGTGATTTATTTATTTTTTTTATTTTAAGAAATTTTCAAAAATTTCAAAAAACTTTCACATTGTCATTATGGGGTACTGTGTGTAGAATTTTGAGGAAAAAATTAATTTCATCCATTTTCGAATTAGGCTGTAATGTAACAAAATGTGGAAAAAGTGAAGCGCCTTGAATACTTTCTGGACTCACTGAAAATAACCTTAATCCTAGCTAATATTCAAGATATGCTGAAGCTTATGGACACTCTTTCAGAAGTACAAAATAACATAAGTAATATATAAAGTATTATTATTTGTTACATATACAGTATTGACAATTAGGAAAGAATCATCAAGAGTTTGAACCACAGAAAGTAGTAAACTTTTGAATGAACGTGTCAGTTTTCAAAGAGGTCTGGCCATCTCAAACATTTCAACATTTTCAAAGCAACATATTATACTTAATCCAAAGAGGTCAAACATTCAGCAGCTGAACCGCAGGTAATTTATTGATATTCTTGTTGTTGTGGTTTTAAGCGGTGTTGAAATAAAATCCCAATTCCTTTATGTCTGGGGCAGAGACAAGACAGAATAAAAATGTGGTTGAGTCCAAGGTCTTAAAAGCGGTCTCAAGACTGGTTCAAGACCAAGACTGATCTTGAGTACCCCAACAGTAACACCCCATTTACACCAAGTGCACGACTGAGTTCTGATCGAAAAATGGCCTCTGCTCCCCATTACTCTCACTGGCTCTCGCCGGGGTTGCAGGCTGGTCACAGTGGGGTCTCCGTAGTCAGAACAACAATCCCTCCTGGTCGCCATCATTCCCCATCAGTCTCCAACAGGCGTGCGAGTGTACTGAACTGTTTAAAACACTCACAGCAGTTGTGCGACCAGTTAATAGATACATGGGTCTCCGAATTGGTCTTGGTAACTCTCACAGATCCCAAACAACTCCCAACCTGATCCTATGGGTCCTAATAGACTCTCAGTTGATTCTGCATGTGGTTTCAACACTGATCACGGATATGAACATATATTTCACCCACACAATTCAGTCGCCATGCAAGCTTGTTGTAAACGCAAATAACAGATCACAACGGAGACCAGTAAAAGACTTCTGAGAGTTCACAACTTTTCATGGTCTTGTAGGTGTTCTACAGGTGTCAATCTGGTGTAAACCAGGCATAAAGTTGTGACTTTTCTCACTGTCTCTTTCTTGCACACCACCCTGCTTTTGTAGATGGCCTACTCTAGATAAATTCACAATCTCTCTCTCTCTCTCGGCTGCCGATTGTTCCAGATGAAGGCTAAGTTTATGTTAGAGTTGCAAGGTGCCTTTTTCTCCATCCTTCAAGATACTTTTCCTTTCTTTTCCATTCAACAGTGATACCAGCATCAGCAATCCTCTTCTTCCACAGAACATGATCTCTAGCATTCTTCTCCCAAGTTCCTTCATCTATTTCTGCTGTCTTTAGGTGGCGCTTCAGGACATCCTTTTAGCGAAGTTTTTTCCGCCACAATTCCTTTTACCTGATGTCAATTCACCATACAGGACAGCTTTTGGTGGTCGATCATCTGACATGCTCACTACATGACCAGCCCATCGCAGTTGATTCTTTACTAACAAGGCCTCCACACTCTGCATATTAGCTCTTTGGAGAACTTCACCGTTGCAGATACGATCTTGCCAGGATAGACCCATGATGTTTCTCAAGTGATGGAGCTGGACAGTTGTAAGTTTCTTTACCTGTCTTCTGTACAGATTGTATGTGTTGATGGAGTAAAGAAGACAGGGACGAACAAAGACTCTATAAAGCTTGCATTTGGTTTCAAGCTTTATTCTTCTCTGACACCAGGTCTCAGAGAGTAAATTCACAATACAGTACCACACAAAATCTTGCAGCCAAGTGCATCTGGTCACATTTTCAATTCTAGAACTCCATTATTTCCTCTGTCTTTCCATGCACCCTTGCTGACAGCTGTCTAGTGGGGTACTATGTAGTGTATTTACATGAAATACTTCATTTTGTTTCATTCACAGCGAGTACTGTTTTTACTGCCAGCATGGAGATATTACCAGACTTGACTTCGTGAGTGCCCTTGCCACTGAGTTGTTTCAAGGTGCAACCGCTCAGAACACGTGCAGCAGTCACATAGACCGTAACGCAGCCATGATCTCTGTACAAGTTGGAGCTGGTCTTTAATTGTCCGCAATTGTGGTATTCTGACAGTGCTGCCTGTGTCTGGTTTCCATTCTTTTCTTACTGAGTGACCTCTCTCCCCCTCATTCTTTCAGCAGACAGGAAGGTGCGAGCGGTTGCAGAGTTGCAGCTTGGCCGAATGCCTGTCGCGTCTCTAATGACATTGTTTAGCAGTGGGGTTCAGGCACTTGGGGTCAGTTGCTGGACTCTACCTGATGGGATCTTGGGTCAGGTACATTGCCAATAGCAATCCGTGGGAAAGAGTACAGTTGAGTGAAAGCAGCCAGCTCCAACTAAATATGCACTCACACACATTTAGGGCATCAAAACTCAAAGAAGAAAATAACTTCCTGCCATTTCCGAGTAGCTCTCAATAACTTAACCATGATGAGAGTTAAAAAGAAGACTTTGCCATATTTGGACTGTGGTTTTTGAACCATCATAGATGAGAATTCACTATGGGGCTGAGTTCATGGACTGAGTGGTACTGCATGAAATTCCAACCTGAAATTCAAAACTTGGAACATACAGACAGTCTGACAAAAAACAGATACTTGACTTAAAATTTCACACAAATTATAGCCTGTGAGTCTCTTTGTATTGTACCTTGATTTGAAGAAGTGTAATTTTTTGTTGTTGTTGCAGCGATCTGTCGGAGTTCATGTGGAGATGGTTTCTGCTCCAGGCCCAACATGTGCACGTGTCCAAATGGCCAGATCGCCCCATCCTGTGGATCTAAATCAGGTAGATTAACAATAGATTCCATCTGCAATCTGACACTGCCATCAGCTTTCTGTGCACAATGCATGACCAATAGAAAAAACATGTTAATGATATGATTGATGCCAATTGGAGTGATATTGACTTTGAACTTATAACGAATATTTCTCAGAAATCAGGGTCTAGTCTGCAATTTTTTTCACAAGTGAGCTGTAAGGAAAATATTTGAATATTAAACAGCAGCAAAAATGACACTTAGAGAGAGAAATGGATGAGTGTTTGCTAATTTGGACAAAACGGTGATAATAGATGCAGATTTGGTTGTACAGACATATATTATACACATTTATGTCAACTTAATAAAGTTCACTAGGGGTCTCATTTATAAAATTGTGTGTTCACCTAAAGACAGAAATGTGCACATGTATTCTTTGCATCATTGTTATAAAGTCATGCATGCTCATGTTTCTCCTTTATAACACTCAGGCTGAATGAAAATGTAGACTCTTGCACGAGCCTGCTGTCTGCTCCCATTTTGAGCCATGAATGGATGTGGACACGCCCTGAAATGATCATTTGCATGTAAAACCTGTCTGTAGAACAGCCCACAGAGGACAACACTAAAATAAAAGCCAGTAAAGGTGTAATTATGTATACTATATGAAATTGAGACAAGGAAAGGAAATAATTTTCATTGGTTGGTCTTTGTTATGGAATTGTAAACAAGTGAAAACCCACAGAATGGGAAAAATAAAAGTGGTGATTAAGCTGTATGTGGCGCTTACCTACTAGTACTGCTAATGTTTGTTCTTTCTGAGCAATTTTGTCCCGTCGGCGTTAGACATAGAAATGCTGTTCATTCACATGCATTCGGGCCAACAGAGTGCACAGTGATTTCCCACAGGTTGAGTGCAGGGACACCAATTTTAACCATATATGGACCTTTTGAGGATCTTTGGCATGCTCAATGATGAGGGACCTTGAGCTAATTTTTAAAGCCAAAGAGCAAAAAAAAAGAAAAAAAAGAAAGAAAAAACATTACTCACAAAAACTTTCCAAAGGTTGTGTGTAGGGCCACCAGATTTGCATAACTTACACATCTCATGGAGGCCTTGGATGAGTAGGGCCTAAATGATTAGTCCAGCAACTTGAATAATTCGATTACAAAAATTTTTTGAGGGAAATTCTGAGCCTCGAAGCTTCGTTTAACATTGTAGTACATGTGCCAGGCCTGTGTGTGGCGCTGCAACATCCCCAGAAAAAAAAAAAAAAAACAGAAGAAGACTAGAGCATAACAGCTAATCAAATTAACAACGATAGGTACAGCTTTCCAATGCAACACACAGAGTAAAATAAAGGCTTTTAAGAGAAAGTGGGTTCATGCTGATCATATGAAACAGATTTACTGCGCATTAAAAGCGAAGCAGTGTGTTTGTTTATTTTTGAAAAACACGCTGTCTGCTCGACGTGGGGAGTGACTATTGACCCGGTGGTTGGTTGCTGTCTCTCTCTCTGCTCGGTGTGAGTCACAGCTCCGTCCCCGGCTACACTGACAAACAGCAGAAGTCCAGTCTTTCTTCTGTGTTTCACTTTTTAATTTTCACTTTTTTGGGCAACACACAACACTTCACAAACACAGTAACAAATAAAATAATAATTTAAAAAACTGACTGCGAGGCTTGTATGTTCAACCTGCAGCTGAAATGCATCTGCTGAATCGCAAAGATGGATAAAACAAAATCACGCAGGGACCCAGTTCACCAACCTTTATAAAAAACAAAAACAAACAAACTTAAAAATGGTTAAATTTTACAAGTTCGAGAAAACAAAACAGAAAGCCACATCCCATCACCATTTCAGCAAAATGTTAACACTTTGGCGTAGCGATATTGTGCCATTGCTTAGGGAGAGCCCTGGACTATTGATGTTGTTTAAAAACGTACTTAAAAAGTAGTTTTTATCTGATTACTTGTCTAATCGCCATTATAATCAATAGAATACTTGATTACTAAAATAATAGATAGCTGCAGCACTATGGATGAGTTCAGTGATGCATGACCTCCACCTGCTTTTCAAGGTCACACAAAGCAAGCACTGGAAAATACAATACTCACAATAACTTCCCACACGTTGAGTGCAGGGCCACCAAATTTGGACCACTTATGCAACACATGGCTGTCTTCTTCTTGGAGGTGACTCCAACATGCCACCAGATGGCCATTTTGTTACTACACTTTGTAATAAGCATTATCTCAGCTGGGGTTTAACAAAGCTATCACAAAATCCACTCACCATCATGGCAAAATCCTCAACCATGTACTCACCTTTTGCCCGGATCATCTGCTGTTATCTGCCAAGACCCCTTCCTTGTGCCAATAACATCAGGGACGTACAATGTGGAGTGCTTATTATCATGACGAACTATCAAAACTAACCACCTGTTAGAGGGCTGCATTTGCATTGGGTCCCGTGGGTCAGAACTTCATTGCGGATGGGAGCTGGCGGCTAAAAATAAACACTGCGGGAACAGAAGCGACAAGATGACTCAGTCAACAAAAGAGAATAGTGTAAAGTATGCATGTCCACATGCTACTTACATCTTAAATAATGTAACAGGAGCAGCAGACAGAGAGAGACACAGCGGAGAGCAGTAAGTCTGTGTCTCCCTGTGTCACAGCACAACAAGTAAGTGCATGCCCTTAAATTAGAACCATCACATGAAATTATCTTTAAACTGAAAGCAACCATATAGTATTCTATTTGGACTAGTCCTGATCAGTGCTTCAAAAGACATACAGGCCAGGGATTCAAGGAAACAAATAATCCCACGAATTTCTTTATTTATAGCCTAAATGACGTGTTTTCTCCCGCGGGACAGGAGAATACAAAAAAATCAATGCATCGCTATTATTGCGCGCTCAACGTTATATGGGTGCAGGCAGGACTGTAACACACATGTTGTGGGTGCAGACGGAAATGGCACGAAGAATATAGTCCTGGGCAGGGCTCTACCACCTATGTCGTGCCCATGCACTTGGTCAGTCAAGCACACGTCATCATGGCTATCTATGGAATGCATATCTGAACCTCCTTCTGAAGAAGGACATCTCAATGACTAAGCGATGGTTGAAACAAGGCCTTTATATTCAGGTTTATGTCCCATTTTGCCATTAAACTGGCCAAACCAACGTTTTTGTTTGTTTATGTTTTTGGTGAATTTGAGGCATAATTGTAAAGCACTTTGAGCATCTGATGCAGATGGAAAAGCCCTATATAAATGCAATCCATTTACCATTTCCATTTAACCATATTTAATGGTAAAAGTAGACAATACCTGACTTTGCATTATAAGACCCAAGACTTTGCTTTTAAGACAAAAAGCAGCCTTCTTTTTTTTTAAAGTTCACTTCAGTTTATTAAAAAAACCCGTCACAATCACAGGGAATCCTAAATGGCCTTACTCAACATAAAAACCAGCATATAAAATTTCATATACAATCATTTATAAACCATCACAGGAATTGAAGTACTTGATAGGTGCTGCATAATTTTTCTGTAAACATTTTGTGTAATGAGCACTATGCAGGGTGTAAGAATGCCAAATACTAGTCCAGTGATATTATTAAAAACAAAGGCTATTATTAAAAACCCTCCCTAGAAGTTACAGAGAGATTGCAGCAATTTATACACTAAACGTTGAAGAGACTCCTCTCGTCTTGGGATTTTGTGTATGTGTGCTTTGGAAGAAATCCACAATCAACATTTCCACGTTACTCTCTTGCAGCTCACATCGGTTCTGTCCAGTGTGCTCATCTGTTTGCACACCATATTCTTCTAGGAAATTATATCAGAGTAGGATTTTTAAGAAACACAACTCATAACTCATGGTGCATGTTGCTTATGTTGTAAATCAAACCTGCGCTTGTGTTTATGCTGTGAGTCCGTAGCTGTGGGTGTGTGGCTGAGTGTGTAAATGTATCTCTCTGCCCACAGTTCAGCACTGTAACATCCGCTGTATGAACGGGGGAACGTGTGCCGAGGACCACTGTCTGTGTCAAAAAGGCTACGTGGGAAACCACTGTGGTCAACGTAAGGATCGCCCCGCAGTCGCCGCATGACCGCCGCAACACACTACAGCAGAAGCACCATCATAATCAGAGCTGCAACCAAAGTTATTTACCAATTATTCTGTATTTATTTATTTCATTTTTTAATTTTTTAAAATGTTTTTTACAGTTAAATGTTTGGGCTGTGAAACATGAAAAAGTGTTCCAGCTACCTGTTTTTTTTTTTTTTCTGGGAAGCAGCCCAAAACCCAAAGATGTTCAATTTTCAGCAAAATAAAACAGAGAAAATCTGCAAATCCTGACAACTGAGAACTTACAACCAGTCAGTGTGGATTTTCATTGATATCGCATCAGAGTGTATCTTTGCCAAAGCCCTAAACACTCTGAAAACTAATGTGATAACATGCCCAATTTTACAGTGTTAAAACATGATTTAAACATATATACGGTACGCCATCTTTTTCCTTAATATACAGTAGTGTTCAGAATAATAGTAGTGCTATGTGACTAAAAAGATTAATCCAGGTTTTGAGTATATTTCTTATTGTTACACGGGAAACAAGGTACCAGTAGATTCAGTAGATTCTCACAAATCCAACAAGACCAAGCATTCATGATATGCACACTCTTAAGGCTGTGAAATTGGGCTATTAGTAAAAAAAGTAGAAAAGGGGGTGTTCACAATAATAGTAGTGTGGCTTTCAGTCAGTGAGTTCATCAATTTTGTGGAACAAACAGGTGTGAATCAGGTGTCCCCTATTTAAGGATGAAGCCAGCACTTGTTGAACATGCTTTTCTCTTTGAAAGCCTGAGGACAATGGGACGTTCAAGACATTGTTCAGAAGAACAGCGTAGTTTGATTAAAAAGTTGATTGGAGAGGGGAAAACATACGCAGGTGCAAAAAATTATAGGCTGTTCATCTACAATGATCTCCAATGCTTTAAAATGGACAAAAAAAAAAACCCAAAAAAAAAACAGAGATGCGTGGATCAAAGACAGTCTGGAGTTACCTGTTAGTGCTGTGGTAGTTAGAAAACGCCTTCTGTGAAGCTTAATTTATTTGCAAGAATCCCCCGCAAAGTCCCTCTGTTAAATAAAAGACATGTGCAGAAGAGGTTACAATTTGCCAAAGAACACATCAATCAATTCAATCAATTTTTTTTTTATATAGCGCCAAATCACAACAAACAGTTGCCCCAAGGCAACTGTTTGTTGTTTGTGGACTGATGAGAGTAAAATTGTTCTTTTTGGGTACAAGGGCCGCAGACAGTTTGTGAGATGACCCCCAAATTCTGAATTCAAGCCACAGTTCCCAGTGAAGACAGTGAAGCATGGTGGTGCAAGCATCATGATATGGGCATGTTTCTCCTACTATGGTGTTGGGCCTATGTATCGCATACCAGGTATCATGGATCAGTTTGGATATGTCAAAATACTTGAAAAGGTCATGTTGCCTTATGCTGAAGAGGACATGCCCTTGAAATGGGTGTTTCAACAAGACAATGACCCCAAGCACACTAGTAAACCAGCAAAATTTTTGTTCCAAATCAACAAAATTAATGCCTCACAGATGTGAAGAAATCATGAAAAACTGTGGTTATACAACTAAATACTAGTTTAGTGATTCACAGGATTGCTAAAAAAGCAGTTTGAACATAACAGTTTTGAGTTTGCACTACTATTATTCTGAACACTACTGTACATCATATACAGAAGATTAAAAAAAAAAAACTAGAGGTTGATACCCTTGGATCTCCCGTACTAGCTCCTTATACATGAAATTGAGAAATATGATTTAGTAAACAAAATAAAATATAATTCTCAACTCAACTCAACCTTTATTCCTAAAGCTCATATAAAACGACAGCAGTCGAACTAAGTGCTGTACACAATGGAAAATTGGACACCAAGTTACCCACAATCATAAATAAATAAAGTAAAAATAACAAAATTGCAACATGCAATACAACAAATAAAAGACAAAGAGTAAAAAAAAAATTATAATAAATACAAAGTCCAGTTATCTCCCCTTGAATATGTTGGGTTGGAATTATTTTCCCCCATGCATATCTTCATATGGTGTGCTACCATTGTGTAAGGTTTTACTGAAATCCATCAATCAGTTTAGAATGAGTTGCTCTTGCAAGTCTCCCTGGCAGGTGGCCATCTTGGAAATACAAGTGGTGGGTGCTGTCTTGTCTCGGTCTACTCTTGTTCATGAATACACTAGTTTTCACCCTGTCTGTAGTGGGAGGTGGACATGGTGATTCCTGTATCCTGACTCTGCCCAGTTGGTTGATGTACCCTATGCTAGAATGAGTTATATTCCGAGACTGATGGAACCTTTGACTAAATTATGTGTAAATTGTTTTTAGGACATGAGAAAAATAATCTCACTGGCAGTGTAACAAATGGACAGCTAAGGTAAAAATGCATAGTGCATAACAAAATACATCTAAACACCAGTGTTTACCTATACCAAGGCCTGCGTACACTAAAAAATAGCTCTTTGGATGAACTCAATTCAATGATGTAAAACTCATATAAACCACATCCATGCAAGATAATGTAATTTAATTTAGTTGGGACTACATATATTTATTAGGTGGAATCCAATCCGATGAGTCAATTTCACTTAAGCAAATGACTCACTGGATGAACTCAAATCAATTATGGGCAGGATTTCCATCTAATAAATATATGTAGTCCCAACTAAATTAAATTACTTTATCTTGCATGGATGCACTTTATTTGAGTTGGGGCTACATATATTTATTAGATGAAAATTCTGCTCTTAATTTAATTGAGTTCATCCAATGAATCAGTTTTTTGAGTGTAACCTATTAGAATATTATTATTTTAAGAATTTTCCCTGCATTTCTTAAGGGCCCCTTAGCACATAACACAATTGAAGCCGACTAGTGCATGAAGGAGAAATTGCATGCCAGTTGTGAAAAATCAGAGCTGCCATCAATGCCTTGTACACCTGTCGCTACAACTATTCATGCACACCAGCAGCCGAAAGACAGAGTGTGCCCTGTGAGAGGCCATTTGATCTCTCTTGCAGCAGGTGTCGACCAAATTCCAGGTGTCACACACAAACATCCAACACCGCTCGTTGGCCACTTAGAAAATGTGGTGCCTTTCACGCTGTCAGCACAAAAATAGTAAGCAGATGATCACTTTCGAGCTGACAGTGAAATTTGTCTAAGTGCCCCCACGAGTGTGGCATTGCAAAAGCAACGCACATGTGGTGTGCACGTGTGTCACGCTCCCTCCCCCTCACACACACGTGGTGTGCAGGGGGAGAGCACACTTGCATGACATGGTGATGATATGTATTTACAAACATGATCACATGGGGCCAGACATCCATGTCTGAGCGCACACAGGCGGGCTACAGCGGCCGCACACAGCGCACGTCAGCAGGCTGCTCCATGTGAAACGGACCATCAGATCAAGCAGCAGGAGATCTGAATGTCACACGTGTCCGGCCCAACACGTGTGTCCGGCAGAAAGTGCGCGTCACAGGACTATGACAATATGACAAGCCAACAGTGCCACAAATACGCCACTTTCAGTCACGTATCACCAACAACATGCCGTAACAAACACAGTTTTGCCAGTTATTACAGTGCTTTTTTCTCTTTTTTTTAATAAAAATACATTTATCTTCTTGTTGATTTTAGCCATTTTATGCTCCTGTTATCAGACAGTGATTGTAGTGTAGTGGTAAAGTTTCTGCCTGTTAATCAGCACTTTTATAAATTGTAGGTTCGAATCCTGTGAGTGGCATTTATTTTTTTATTTAACCAAGGTTATTTAGCTGCAGGGTTCTGTATTGCGTCCCCTTTTATTTAATATTTATATCAACCCAGTGATATTCACTAATTATACAGCTGGTTTTCATTTTATTTTTCTTCACATCAACGGTGCGATGTGGTGCAACACGTTCCAACTGCTCGCACTGTGTTCATGCACGCGCATGATGGTTCATGGTTCCCCATTTCATGCTTGGTTCACAAATTTTCTTCCGGTTTCTGCGTCTTTCGTGTTATGTGTGAAGGGGCCCTAAGACTGGTCCTTCATGTAGAACCACACCAAACCTCCTGGGTACATTTTACAGGCCACACCCAACCAATTCATAAAACTGACATAAAATCGAGTCATTTGTTTTTGAATAATTGAATAAAGACATAACCACACAAAATAATCTCATTGATCTTTTTTTTTTAAAATCTTTGTTTTCCTTTGTCTTGCAGCGGTGTGTGAAAACGGTTGTCTTAACGGAGGACGATGTGTGGCTCCTAACCGGTGTGTGTGCACCTACGGCTTCACCGGGGCTCAGTGTGAGAGAGGTAAGACGGGGCCCCGGCCCCACGCCACACTCGCTCATCTTACATCACACACACTGCACAAGAACACTCAGAAAATGATTTTCAAACCCACACATACTGGTTTTGTGAAATGGAAACTTGATTTTGAGCGATGCATGGTTTTATTGTTGGGTCTCACAAGAACAGGAATTCCTGCTTAGTCATGCAGCTAGCTGCAGGAATGCGGTTTGTTATGGAACATTTGCATGACAAGCTTGAGCTCAGAAATGACCGTTGTTTTCCACATCTGTTCTCGAGCGACGCACTGGGGAGTGTAATGTCCTCTGAAATGTGGTGTGTTTGTTAACCGAAGACCTCCCAACCTCCTGCGGTTCCTCTCTGGCACATGTGAGCAGAAGGCTCCAAAGTATACAAGAACACGCAAGTTGAAGGCAGCCTGTGGTGTGTTTGTCAGTGAAATGTACCCATATCTGTGTATGATGTGCGTCTGTAACAGTGATGACCTCTGAAGGTCAAAGTGCTGACCTTGTAAAGCTAATATTTTGATTGGCAGCAGTCTACCTAATTACTTAAATGCTTGTAAGTTGGGTCTGGTTGAGGATTAGTTCACTTTAGTGGTTTCCCCAACAGGCCAACGAATAATTAAGACACTTCTGTGGTGGAACAGCACCTACATTTTCCTACTGCCGCAAATAATGCATTTGGTTCACAGACTTTCTTGTCGAAGATTGACGAAAGTGTTAGTGATACAGTTAAGAAACCCAAGATAAAGATAACAATGAAAGTGAGAGTATATTTGGTTTTACATAGTGATCAGTCAGTGTCATACGCCCTTGGAATCATGGGTTTGTACAGTAGTGTTCAGAATAATAGTAGTGCTATGTGACTAAAAAGATTAATCCAGGTTTTGAGTATATTTCTTATTGTTACATGGGAAACAAGGTACCAGTAGATTCAGTAGATTCTCACAAATCCAACAAGACCAAGCATTCATGATATGCACACTCTTAAGGCTATGAAATTGGGCTATTAGTAAAAAAAGTAGAAAAGGGGGTGTTCACAATAATAGTAGTGTGGCATTCAGTCAGTGAGTTCGTCAATTTTGTGGAACAAACAGGTGTGAATCATGTGTCCCCTATTTAAGGATGAAGCCAGCACCTGTTGAACATGCTTTTCTCTTTAAAAGCCTGAGGAAAATGGGACATTGAAGACATTGTTCAGAAGAACAGCGTAGTTTGATTAAAAAGTTGATTGGAGAGGGGAAAAACTTATACGTGGAAGAAAATGGAAAACAACCATGAAAATGGATAGAAGAATAACCAGAATGGCAAAGGCTCATCCATTGATCAGCTCCAGGATGATCAAAGACAGTCTGGAGTTACCTGTAAGTGCTGTGACAGTTAGAAGACACCTGTGTGAAGCTAATTTATTTGCAAGAATCCCCCGCAAAGTCCCTCTGTTAAATAAAAGACGTGCAGAAGAGGTTACAATTCACCAAAGAACACATCAACTGGCCTAAAGAAAAATGGAGGAATATTTTGTGGACTGATGAGAGTAAAATTGTTCTTTTTGGGTCCAAGGGCTGCAGACAGTTTGTGAGACGACTCCCAAACTCTGAATTCAAGCCACAGTTCACAGTGAAGACAGTGAAGCATGGTGGTGCAAGCATCATGATATGGACATGTTTCTCGTACTATGGTGTTGGGCCTATATATCGCATACCAGGTATCATGGATCAGTTTGGATATGCCAAAATACTTGAAGAGGTCATGTTGCCTTATGCTGAAGAGGACATGCCCTTGAAATTTGTTTGTGTTGGCGATCCTCCTGTCCTGTGCACCAACAGCAATTCTTGTGTATTCGTCCGTGAATTGTTCTGTGAATTATCTCTGTAATTTAAGTTTGTAGCATGGCCCAAGCAGAGGGTCACCCCTTTGAGTCTGGTCTGCTTGAGGTTTCTTCCTCAGAGGGAGTTTTTCCTTACCACTGTTGCTCTGGGGGTTGGTAAGGTTAGACCTTACCTGTGTGAAGCACCTTGAGGCAACTCTGTTGTGATTTGGCGCTATATAAAGGAAATAAATTGAAATTGAATTGAAATTGAAATGGATGTTTCAACAAGACAATGACCCCAAGCACACTAGTAAACCAGCAAAATCTTGGTTCCAAACCAACAAAATTAATGCCTCGCAGATGTGAAGAAATCATGAAAAACTGTGGTTATACAACTAAATACTAGTTTAGTGATTCACAGGATTGCTAAAAAAGCAGTTTGAACATAATAGTTTTGAGTTTGTAGCGTCAACAGCAGATGCTACTATTATTGTAAACACCCCCTTTTCTACTTTTTTTTACTAATAGCCCAATTTCATAGCCTTAAGAGTGTGCATATCATGAATGCTTGGTCTTGTTGGATTTGTGAGAATCTACTGAATCTACTGGTACCTTGTTTCCCATGTAACAATAAGAAATATACTCAAAACTTGGATTAATGTACGAGGGGCGAGTGAGAGGTTTTGAGCCAGACCCAGAAAAAGCATGGCGTGGTTCTCCATCTTTTGCATTCTAAGAAACTAACATTTCTCTAGAATGTGTGAAGTTTTGCCTCACTGGGTGCAGTGTTAAAAAATCTTGTTTTCTGAGAATGCAAAAGACGGAGGACCATGTCCTATTTTATCTGGGTCAGGCTCAAATCTTCTCCATCACCCTTTGTATTTTAGCAAGATATATTAATCCAATTTTGATCAAACTTAGCAGGTACATTGTGCCTACAGGTGGGAAGAAGTGATTTTATTTTGTTTAGGATCTGTCAGTGATTAATGTTGGTCAAACTGGTCAAGGAAATGGCTACTTTTATGGACTTAAGTTCAGATATTTTGTTGTAAGTGAGGTCAGCTCAGATCTGGGAGTGTGCTCTGGTACCACCGGACACTGTGTCCAGCACACCTGTAACTAATGGTGGGCACAGCTAACCGAAAAGTTAGTTTTGATTGCCATTAATCCGCAAGCTGAAAAGTCAATTTATATAACACTAATCCGAGAAATCGCGAAAAAATTTAGCAGAAGTTGCCGCTAGCCACTAACGTTTAGCATTGACTCGGTCGCGGCCACATCGGATTACAATGTCAGCTACGGATAAACCAGTTTCGAAGTTAAGTGCTGCTGTCTAAATTCAGGATCACAAGCACAAAACAAACACATGAAACATAAATAAATAAAAAATAAAACCCCAAACACTGTCATCATCTTTATCAAAAGCAGTAAATCGCAGTATTAGAAGTCACAGTTTATCTCTGTATTATAATTATAAACTGCTACAGGAACGGCTCACCCATATTGTGTTCAGCACGGCTGGTAAAATCTACACATCACAAAACAAATGCACAAAAAATGAACAAATAAAAAATAAAATCCCAAACAAGGTCATCGTCTTTATAAAACGCAGTAAATCGCAGTATTAATAGTCACAGTTTATTTATTTATAAACTGCTACAGGAACGGCTCACCCATGTTGCGTTCAACACCACTGTTAAAATCCACATCTCACCTGTCGCATTGAGCTTCCCCTCATCAAAGAAAACCCATGTTTTGGTTTTACATAAAAAACAGCACTTGTCTCATGGTCCACAGAGTGCGACAGGTAGCATTAGGACCTGAAAAACATGGATCTTCGTTCACCTGCAAAAATATTGGTGTCGCTAAAGACCTCTGTCCAGGAACCTCATGACTCCATAAGCTGTCCCCAGACATCTCTCAATCTCAAAGGTGTAAAGGCCAGAGACATGAATGTTACCATTGAGACAAGTGAATGTCTCTACAAGTTCATCACTTTTGTCACCTTCAGATACACATCTGATGGCTGAGTCCAGGAAGGCATTGAAAGCCTGGATCTCAATCTTGATCCAGAGATCAAGAGTTTTGGCAGCTTCCCTTGTTTCATGTCCTCAGAAGAAAGGGATCCATCGGGACTGTGGGGTTGCTCAGCTGCATGTCAGTGTGTGTCTTAAGTTGTCTATCCATTTTTCTGTTCTGGCCATCTGAGATCCTTCCAGGATTGGGATCTATGTGGAAACCATTGTGATCAGAAGCACATGTATTAGTTGGAGACTAATATGTGGATGAAAACAAGTGAATATACTGTTTAGTAACTGATCTGGAATCCATATAAACACCGACTCACCAACAGCAAAGGCACCTCAGCTACTAGTTTCAACAACGCTACCCAGCACCCAGTCAGTGCAAGCTTTGAACAGTGTCAGAGTCTCAACACAGCCCGGATGACTGCTGGTTTTCACTGGGAAAAGTGCAGAATCTTTGCCCCCGATCTGCACAGGACTCGCAGTACCTGTGTATAGGCAATGGGTACTCGCAGAGCAAAGATGTGATCGATAGTTGACTTCTTGGGTGTGAAGCCCGATTGCTTCAATCACTGATCAGCAGGTAACATTGACATTGTTTATGAACTTGACTATTTAAAAGCTATGTCGTATACATGCTTGATACTTTGAAATGTAGGTGTCGTGACTGCACTTTGTAAGCACTTCTGATGTAGTTTAATTTGGTGGTTGAATTGTAGGCTTGGCTTACTCTGCTTTTACTGCCCGCTCAGTATAGGATGATTTAAGCCAAGCCAAGGGAGCCAGATGGCCTGAACACCTGCGAAAGTGTGTCCGTCTCCTCCGGTGTAGGACCAGATCATGATTGCACCCTCTCTTGAATGAGTTTCAGGTGTTGAAATTCTATTCCTGGCACAGAAATTTGTGGTCACACAAGCAACAGAACATCCTGAGTAATTTTCCACCATTCATTCCTTGTTGATGAGGTATTATGTTATTAATACAAAATAAATGGCATCCATGCTGAGTGCCCCACACAGTGATTAGATGCTTGTGTTACTGGCTCCAGCTAACACTTGAAACACAAGGCATTACAAATAAAAGGAATTGTTATGTGTCGACGCGGGTTGAGGAGCGGACCTGCGTCAGACGGAACCCAGCGCTACAAACAACCATAAAAGCGGTTCCAAAAACAATATTTATTTCACCCACTGGTGCATAAAAAGTGTAAAAACAGAAATAGCGTCCTTCTGGTGGAGTGAAGGCTGGCACGCTCTCCAGCGCCCAAAAGGATCGAAGCCTGGCACTCCTGGACCCACTACCACCGCCAAACACCCCCCAGGTGGACACGACAAACCGACTCTCTGCGAAGCATAGAAGAGGTGAGGTAAGTTAGCAGTTACAACTAATATCCTTCAAAAGACACACACTATCAGCAACACATACAGGTCTGTATTTTAAGCTTTATGCAAATAAGCAGCTTCTCACAACAGGTGGAGGACCACTTGTCCGCATGCCACAGCAGTGAGAAGCGAGCTGCACAATCCTCATCACAATTCAAGTATACTGCGTAACAAAATACCAAGTTACTATCAACAATTAGTCAAACACTTAATCACCTTTGATGTGTGCTGACAGCATGTGTCCCTCACCCTTCCTTGCTTCACGGGCTCGATGTGTCAAACCCAGGCGCGGTCCTCAGCGTCTCACAAACGAACATCACAAGGTCGAGTTCCCGGCAGTTCTGCTTGAATCACACATGACTTAAATGCAGAACGCCATCCAATTATCTGCTTCAGCTGAAAGTCTTTAAGGTTGCATGTGAGCACCAGTCACAGGTGCTACACATGATGTTGATAAGGGTGAAGGATTCTTCAGCCGGCACCTTCTCCACAGACAAATCAGTTCTCATGCCACCTGGAGAGCAAAGAAAAGAAAAGAACACCAAAATATCCAGCCACACCCCCCAACACACAACAGGAATAGCATCATACTGTGCTGGAAATATTGAGACATTTAGTCAAGAACAACTGGGCTTCTTGTTTTGTCATCAAGATGCTTTACCACTCATCATCGACAGTAAGCAGCTTCTCATTTAAACTGCTAGTCCACATTGTACCCTTCAGAGTCAGGACAGGCTTGACATTAGTGCATCTACCACCTTACAAAACCGAGTTAAAATCCTGCTTCTGCAGGGCTTCCTAAACATTATGTGCCATTATACATAAGGCCCCTAAGAATTACAATTTAACCCTCTGGGGCCAACACCGTCGTATACGACGGCTGAGAACAAGCTTTACTAAATTTTAAATAACTTTTTAATGATATGAGATAGAAACTTACTTTTTTTGCTGAAAAGTTAACTCCACAGACTTTCAAGCCAGCCGTCGGCCATCTTTGTACTCCTCATAGAAGCTGTGTGATGACGTGCGCAATGTTTTGGTTCACCGTCACATGGTTTTCCAAAATCCAATTGTAGGGCAGATTTACCTCATGTGAAAAGCCAAAGATTGTTTTCAGGAGTGATATGTTACTAGTTCGCCCGTTTGAATAGCCCCATGGGTGCTCCAGTGCGCCATTACGCACAACGATCAGTGAGAGCAGATGGAGCAGACAGAGAGCCTCTGAGGACAATCTCACGTGCTCAAACAAAGAGTGTGTAATGATCAGGATTGCTCCACTAGTTTACTTGTGAATGTTAGTGGATAACTCTGTTGCTTTCTCGGCATAAAGCACTTGTTTACCATATCAATGGAGCGAGGCGGAGGGGCTGCTCCTCAGACTGTAAGGAGCCAAAGTGGGCCAAAGTGTGAATGAAAGCTGCTTTAGGAGCAACACAGAACACTCCAAAACACAGGAGAAGTAGAAATTTGTGATGTGACCTTTGTGTAATAGCAGATAGAAATTGCTTTGAGATGAAGACAAACAAAATGCATATACCATTTTGTATATACAGTAGTGTTCAGATTAATAGTAGCATCTGCTGTTGACGCTACAAACTCAAAACTATTATGTTCAAACTGCTTTTTTAGCAATCCTGTGAATCACTAAACTAGTATTTAGTTGTATAACCACAGTTTTTCATGATTTCTTCACATCTGCGAGGCATTACGTTTGTTTGTTTGGAACCAAGATTTTGCTTGTTTACTAGTGTGCCTGGGGTCATTGTCTTGTTAAAACACCCATTTCAAGGGCATGTCCTCTTCAGCATAAGGCAACATGACCTCTTCAAGTATTTTGACATACCCAAACTGATCCATGATACCTGGTATGTGATATATAGGCCTAACATCATAGTAGGAGAAACATGCCCATATCATGATGCTTGCACCACCATGCTTCACTGTCTTCACTGTGAACTGTGGCTTGAATTCAGAGTTTGGGAGTCGTCTCACAAACTGTCTGCAGCCCTTGGACCCAAAAAGAACAATTTACTCTCATCAGTCCACAAAATATTCCTCCATTTCTCTTTAGGCCAGTTGATGTGTTCTTTGGCAAATTGTAACCTCTTCTGCACATCTTTTATTTAACAGAGGGACTTTGCGGGGGATTCTTGCAAATAAATTAGCTTCACACAGGCGTCTTCTAACTGTCACAGCACTTACAGGTAACTCCAGACTGTCTTTGCTCATCCTGGAGCTGATCAATGGGTGAGCCTTTGCCATTCTGGTTATTCTTCTATCCAGTTTGATGGTTGTTTTCCGTTTTCTTCCACACGTCTCTGGTTTTTTTGTCCATTTTAAAGCATTGGAGATCATTGTAGATGAACAGCCTATATTTTTTTGCACCTGCGTATAAGTTTTCTCCTCTCCAATCAACTTTTTAATCAAACTACGCTGTTCTTCTGAACTGTGTCTTGAACGTCCCATTTTCCTCAGGCTTTCAAAGAGAAAAGCATGTTCAGCAGGTGCTGGCTTCATCCTTAAATAGGGGACACCTGATTCACACCTGTTTGTTCCACAAAATTGACGAACTCACTGACTGAATGCCACACTACTATTATTGTGAACACCCCCTTTTCTACTTTTTTTTTTTACTAATAGCCCAATTTCATAGCCTTAAGAGTGTGCATATCATGAATGCTTGGTCTTGTTGGATTTGTGAGAATCTACTGAATCTACTGGTACCTTGTTTCCCATGTAACAAAAAGAAATATACTCAAAACAAGGATTAATCTTTTTAGTCACATAGCGCTACTATTATTCTGAACACTACTGTATTGTTCAAACGTGCATTTGTGTTTATTGTTTGAACCTTTTTGTTGTATAGTCTTTCACACAAGACCTCAAATTACCTTTATAAAGTGTCAAAACAGTTGTTTATTATAGTTTGCTGTGTGTTTTGAATAAATGTGTGTGAAAAATTATTTTTCCCTTTACTTTTTCCTTTCTTATTTCTGATTGTAAACCTTTATTGCACTTATAAAACACAACAACAGCATATATATTATGAAAGTACAGATTGTCCTGAAAACAGAGACATAAAACTTGATTGTGCGATGCTGGGAGAGCTGTTAACAGCAATAATAAAACATTTATGCCAGTCAAGTGAATTGTCAAAAAAATGCCCTCGGACCACAGAGGGTTAAAATGCTATGTATGAAAAATACGATGTAAAACCAACATACAGCAGTGAATATATCACTTAAAAGTAGCGTATGTAAAGGCGACCAGCAGTTTATGTCTTTGAATCCACGTTACGTATGTACAACATACATACCACAGAGGATTTGTGTCATCAAATCTGTGTCATCTGTTTAGATGCACGGTAACTTCACAGCAGTGTAAAAGCTGGCTCAGGGGAATGGTCAAAGGGTGGTGTCACTGAAAAAAAGAACAACAGCAAGGTAACGTGTGGAATGATGTTTAGCATCAAGTCAGATTACACATCAAATTTGACCTTTTAAAGATGCTATGAGTGGAATTATAAACATTGTTATAACAGCCAACAACTATTTTCTTTGTAAATATTTCATGTCTGGAGAGGATGAAGCAACACTGTCTCTGTGCTCTGAGCTGTTCTGTCATTTGCTTTGGCCCTCATAGCATGCTTAGTGCATGAGATTTCCACACTCGCAGGTTCAGTGTATGTGAGTTTTCCCCTGTGAAAAGAGACAGTAAGACGACTGCTCAGCACATACATGTTGAATTTTATTCAAGATGGAGTGGCTACTTTCTAGAAATACATCCAAAAATCACATTTATAGGCTAAAAATACCTCTGACCAAGAATGTGGTCGTACTAGAAACCTCATATAGCTGGCTTATAACTATTAGATCTCTTAAAAACCTTCAACTGCCATTCTTTCTGTTGAGTGTGTGTGTGTGTGTGTGTGTGTGTGTGTGTGTGTGTGTGTGTGTGTGTGTGTGTGTGTGTGTGTGTGTGAGTGAGAGAGAGAGAGAGAGAGAGAGAGAGAGAGAGAGAGAGAGAGAGAGAGAGACTGGGGGTTTGAAGAGGAATGGCAGAGGAGGGAAGCTTTGTTTATGTCCTGATGTGTGGTGCAAGTGTGACATCTAGTGGCAGAAAAATCAGTCAGAGAACCTTTAAGGCAGCCTGACATTGATCTGAAAAGAGAGTTCAGTGTTTGACTCTTACAGTTGCAGAGTCTTAGTACCACCTAACAGATTATATTATATTATATTAGATAAAACTTTGTTGATCCTTTGGGAAGATCTTCTCAGGGAAATTGAGGTTCCAGCAGCATTGTATAGCAGCACACAGGGTAAGAAGCACACAGAGCATCAAAAAGTCAAAGTAAAAAACAGTTTGCAATATAAATACACAAACACCCTGCAGTGGAGCCAGAGACACGTCACCGAGGCACCCCATTCTTGTTGGTTATAAAGCGAAAGCTAGCAAAAGAAAAATGACCTATATACATAATGTATGTATGTGGGAGAAGTTGATGCATGTTTTTGTGAGGAACTAAATGTTGCTAATGAAAGCTATTTTGGAGAAGAGGGGCTCAGACTCAATTACTTCGTGCTCAAAATTGAAAATATTAAAGTAAAGAAGTTTGATTGTGGTCCAGTTGATCAGCAGTCCAATAATTTTAATGCATATTTGGGTCCTTGGCACTGCATGCAGTTACACCGAGAGAGGTAAGAAATGGTAATCCCATGCACAGAGTAGACGTTTGTGGTAAATAATTACTTTCAAAAGAATTTCCTTGGCTAGTATCCATCATTTCCAAAGGAAAGGCCATTGTGCTCTCATACAAACACAACAACCCCCTTAAAGTACATGTACAAACACAAGTACACACACACACACACACACACACACACACACACACACACACACACACACACACACACACACACACACACACACACACACACACACACACACACACACACACACACACACACACACACACACACACACACACTTGTTTAATACAATTTAGAGAACTGTGCTCCATTATGGCTTGATCTTATCACATTAGCAATACCACAAGGTTTCCACAAACATGTGACCTTAACAGGGGAGAAGTAGCTGGACTCAGGGATCTGACATTTATTTGGATGTTGAAAGTTCCGACATGTGAATCTACTGTTTTTGCAAAGCTGCTGGTGATGACTTATCTGCTGACCGCTGGGCACAGCTGGCTGTAGTGAAAAACCAGCCACGTCCATCAATGTTGTCTTTGTTGCTAACAAATGTGATTTAGATTGGTATGTGGAATTGGTGATCCAACTGCTGGTTCCAAAGTCCCTCTGCAGAATAATGTAGCTATGAAGCAGTTGCAATTTATTTCAATTTATTTTCATTTATATAGTGCCAAATCACAACAAAGTTGCCTCATGGTGCTTTACACAAGAAAGGTTTATCCCTACTAAAGCCCCGTTTACACATAGACGGTAAGAGCTCCTGGAAACGTCCCGGAAGAGTTTTTGGCCGTCTTAAGGATCACACGCCGTTGTTAACGCCGGCACTAGGGGGCGTGGCTTAGTTCCGGCTTTACCGAGAATCGTCGAAAAAATTATTCAACATGTTGAATAATTCCGGGAGTGCTCCCGGAGAATTCGCGTGATGACGGAGACAACGCAAACAACGGCGTTTGATACTTTTTAATCGCCGTTTCATCCTGCCCCTTCCTGTAGTGCCGCAGTTTACACCGCCGTAATTGGCGGGCGGTGTTGTATCCCTAATCAATGGCGCGTAAAATGGCGATAGAGCCCACATCGGCGTCCTCAAGGTCGTTTTAATTGGCGACAGATGCAGACAAAACAGCAGCGCTAGCAGACAGTACGCCATTCTAAACGCCACGTTCCGGTTAATGGCGTTCTAAACAGCTGATAGGCAGTGGTCAATATAAAAATGCTAGCACGCTGCATGCAGGCCTCTCACTCGCGGCCAGCTCCAGATATTTTTGCAGAGAAGCTCCAGTATGCCTCCTAAAAGAAAATTGGCAGCGGCAAGGACTTACCAAGAGGTCTGGTTCAGAAGCAGAGGGTAGCCCTGTGGTGGAGACGAGCAACACGTTGAGGAGGGGAAAAGGAAAGAGAAGAAAAGGCTGATGATCTCCCTCCCCCTGCAGTGACATGTATTCCTGCTGCTTCAGCCTATTATACTCTGGGGGCGGTGTCTCTATGCAAAAGTTCCTGGAGTAACGCAGGATTTGCCTGGATAAATCCAGCGGTACACAGGGCAATATCGGTGGCAGCAGAACACCGCCGTTCTCATGCATGTCTTAACCTGTGATTGTAAAGGATAGAACTGGGTATTAACCCCCGTTGCCTGACGTGTGCCGGATGCTACGGCGTCAAAACGCCGCTTTATTCAGCGGATTTAGCGGCGTTTTATCTGCGTATTTGCGGATAGTACAGCGGCCAAAACGCCGGCAAAATGCTCCGCCCCTTTCCACCGCGAAAACAGCCGAAACTATCGCGAACTTCGGTCTACGTACTACCTGCGGACAAAACCGTCTATGTGTAAACTAGGCTTAAGCCCCAGAGCAAGCACACAGGTGACAGTGGTGAGGAAAAACTCCCTCTGAGGAAGAAACCTCAAGCAAACCCAGACTCAAAGGGGTGACCCTCTGTTTGAGCCATGCTACCGCAATACAAAGCAATATGCTGAACTTTCAGTGTGACGCCACCGAGTTCTCTTGGGGTGGTTAGTGAATGCGTCAGAAACCACACGGCGTGTGAGTTACACAATCAGTGTTAGCCATCACTTTACTATGATGACATCAAGGACTCTCTTATTTTAAAATGATAAAGCAATGAGTCACACGCTGACCTGACCAACCTTGGAGTACACCACTTTCACCAGCATCCTCACAACTCAGATTCTTGTTTCTGTTGTTGTTCTCAAAGTTCAATAAAATTCATGCTTTTTGACCTGCAAACCGCAAACTTTCTATGCATTCAAATAGGTCTGGTTTAGTATCATGTGCTGGTGTTGTACGCTGATGTGCCCACCACCCAGTCTGGTTCCCAACAGGCAACCACAGAGGACCCCAACAATCCATCCCTATCTCCCAAAAGTAGCATTGTATTTGCCACAACCAGGTGGTACATGGGTGCGTCCTTGACCTCATTAAAGGATGCATGAGGGTTTACGTTCAGGAAAATGTGCCATTTAACCATCAGCTTGTAATTGATGTTCTGCAGCTGGTCAGAAGCTAAGCAGAGTAAGTCCTGGATCGCACTTAGTTGGGAGACTTCTTCTGAAGACCAGGGTGTGTGTGTACATGTCTGGATAAAAATGGAGTTGTGTCAGGAACTTGCACCATATCCTGTACTGGCTCCACTCAGGTTATCCAGAACAAACTGGGGCAGTTGAAAGACGAAGAATAAGTTTGCATAGGTAATCTGTGATCTGTACAGAGTCATGAAACCTTAAAGACTAAACAAAAAGTCCAGTTAATTTGGACTAAACTTCTTAGAATCTTCTACTCTACCTGGATGACTGTGAATTTTCATATACAGAGTAATCTGCTGGGACAACAACAAAATGAAAATGGCAAACAGATTTGATACCTTTTTGATGAACCCACTCCACTTCTTTGAAATGGAGGTCACCACTCAACAAGATGCCTCAGAATATATTCTGTTGCCGGCAAGAGATTATTTTTTAGCAGTAGATTGACATCTGTTGACTAATTAGTCCCAATGTCCTGTTGTATGGATGATCAGCTGGTCAGTGACTCCTCTCATGTACAAAAAATGGGCACAACACTGATATCAGTGCACACCAACTGACAGAAGCTGTAATTTTGTTGTCTATTTAGAAGATAAAATCTCTGCAAAATGGTCACCTTATGCTTAATTATGCTCAAAATGCAGTTTAAATAGACACATCGCCTGTTTTTTCAAACCCTTAATTATCAGTATTTTACTGTATTTGTGAAAATTCTTTTCTGTAAATCCTAACTGTATTGTGCAACTTTTGGTATTAGAGTTTTTTGTAAATTCTACAATGGTATATGATTATTTTAACATATTTGTACTGTTAAATTCACAGTTCAGTTTCGTTCCACATTTTACACATTATTGCTGTAAATTCAACATTACATTTTTCTTTTTAAAGTTTTTTTTTCTTTTATGTCATAATTTCACAGGATTTCACTGTTAATTTCATAGTTTTTTTTTTTTTTTTTACAGTGTACACATGTCTGAGACATTTTTTTCCTTAAATTTCAAAGCCAAAGGGTTTTGGAAAATATCGTCATTGATCCTACTGCAAATTAATTGGGGCTGATTAGTTTTTAAAGGCAGGTGGAGAGTGTTGCTGACAGGCTTTTTACCAGTATGGCACCCCCACCATCCCAAAATGCAAGAAGAAAAAATCACACAAATTGACATAAGCATATTCACAGTGCTGGTAACAGTACACCACAAATATGAATAGGTTGGGTGGGTTAATCCATCCCAGCCAGCTTGTACAAATGTTTCTGTCTCCAGCATAGAAGGGCTTCTTCTTGTTTTCGTTCTTCTTCTCCTTCCTTCTTTGGTCTGGTATGAAAATTTAATTTATGATCTATATGTTTGGTTTGACAAGTGTTAACAGCAGCGGCTCCTCCTGATGCAACCCTACTCATTTATCCAGGCTTTGGACTGGCACCAGCTTCTACACTCCATATAACGAGGAGAAACAGATTAGAAGCTGGTGAACTTTGATGCACCACATCATTAGAAAAAACAACCTGTGTTCAGCCGATGCAACATCCCATAGACACGTCTGCCGCCTGCTGAATACAGTGCTGGCCTTCACATTAACTAACAAGTTAGCTTGAACAATGCAAAGAACATGTGAATGGAGAGGACACTGAAGCTTTTTGGTGGTACTGTCAAATACAGATGGTCCTTGGGTACCGCTGGAATGTCTGTGTCAAACGAGTGGTTACTTAGGGAATCTAAGATGAGGAGTATCACTTGCATTGTGAGGGAGCAGCAGTTCTGTCATTTTGGCCATGTGGCACGTTTCTTTTTGCACGATCCAACATATAGGTCCTTGAGTTTTAAGGACCCTGATGACTGCCGAAGGTGAAGGTGACACCCACGCTTCACCTGGCTGTGGCCTGTAGATGGTTATTTTAGAGGTGTGAGTATGCACCGGTTGTCTCCCTGGGTGGTTGTCATCTAGTACTCAGTGTGGTTCCATGGTACTGTGGTATTGTGGATGCGTCAAAACATCTGCTCCCAGACTTGACTTGTCAATTAGTCATGGCAAAACCAGAACACTGTTCTGAAATGTTTTCAAAACTGAGCATTGTTCCAGGGTTCACACGAAAAGAAGACATCACGTGCTCTATTACCACTAACTGCATACTGGATGTTTAAGGAATGTGCATCCATATCAAATGATGAAATTAACCATTAAAGGCTATAAACACCGCAGAGTCTGTATGTGCACTAGCATGTACATTGCTTTGTCAAATGCATGCACACAAAATCCCCTTCAGGATGCGCAGCGCATCCTGAAGGGGGAAGGGCAACTATGGAAATGGTCAACACATTCTCTCAAGTGTGTACAAACAGTTTGGAGTAAATCCAGGAAACTCTTGTGACCCACTTCCTGGTGAGCTTCCTTCCTCTTCACACCACAACTGTTGGCGAACATAAACTCACAGGTCCTTCAGGAAGTCAACAATTCCATTGTGGTCCATAGTAACTGGAACTCTGCAGGGATGAAATCACTTACTAATGACAGTCCAAACAAACTGTCTGCTCCCATATTGAGACGCATGTTTATTTGGACAGTTCCGATAATATGCAAACATCTTTCCAAAAGTAAAGCCAACGGTTTTGTAAGATTTTGTCTGTTTTGAGATCGACCCTGACTGGACTGCAGGTGAGGGGTTGAGACTTTGGCTCACATTGTGTGTATGTATGTGTGTGTTAGTACTTTTGTGTGTTAACATGTGCAATTGCTCCCAGATGTACAGGACATGGGTGGACCCCCCCCCCCCCCCCCCCCCCCCCAGCTGTATGCAGCTCAGAGACAGTAAGGATGACGAATGAAATTACACCACTTTCACCCAACAGCTGTCAGCCTCTCCCCGTTTACCTCAGCTGACTGTTTAAGAGCCACGCTGCTCTTTACTTCTTACGCTCCTCCACAGCTGTAATAAGCAGGTATTATGCCAAATGGATTATATGTCGCAGTCAGACAGTAATAACATATAAACCTTAACTTGATGAAAAGAGAAACTTTTGTTCTTTACAAGGTCTACTCCATTCAGTTTATAATGGCGCCATCTAAAAACTTTCCATAGCCGCCGTAATTGCTTTTCCTATATACGGCGTATTCCTTTGTTGGAATAGGTAAGGCACAAACTCTTCACTTGAGGCAGTCTCCAGTCTGGAGGCTTTCATGCTGCTGCGGTATCAGTTGTCTCCGCGCTCATCATTGTTGGAAGGACGGAGTCAAATCACAGGCATTCTCTCTCCACTCCGGCCTCATCGAGAGGAAGAGAGCAAGAGATGACCCAGTTCTATTTCACACGGTGCTGGTGCCAGAGCCAGAGAGACTGTGGAGGATGTGGAGCGCACGTGACGGTGTCTGGGCTGGGCCCCGTTCTACACGGGAAACGCACAATGTCTCGTTTGTTTTAAATGAGTGCGTCGTTAGAACTGGTCTCCCTCTTTTCCTCTTGCTGTCTGTTGTCTGCTGTGAAATGTGGAAATGATTTTTGCCTTTGGACCGGGTCCAGGGTCTTTTGGGAGGGACATGCATTCCCACCCCCACCTCTCTTTTTCTTGCTGTCCCTATCTGTGCGTTCACCATCTTTCAGTCGTTTTACCTGATAAGATTGTGGAATTTAGCTCAAAGGAAAAGAGCTGACAGTTGGGACAGAGGACGAACAGTAAATGCGTACGAGCTTTGAGATTAAAAGGGAGGAGGATGAAATTAGTTTAAGTGCAGACAGATGAGGAAACATGAGGAAGGGTTTTTCTTCACACTCTTTAGCTTATGTTTATTATAAAGTACTTAGCCTTAAATCTGGGCTGATGTAGTTGGTTTGGAAATCACCTACTGTGTTCCATAGACACGCCCTGTCGGCCAGCATCAGCTGGCTGCACACATGATAACTTATTCCCTCAACGGTGATATTAATCAGAAAACAATTTCAAAAAGCTGCATTCCACATGGGTTAAAAATTCCAGTTCACCCTAAACAATTGATGATGCAACTAGACTGGTATCTTCCTTGGGTGTCCTTGCTTATCCTTTGGTCCTTTGGTATTATGTGCCTTCTGTCTTTACAACTACCCACATGATGTTAAAAGGTTTTCCAAACTTTTTCACTATCGCTGTCTCACTCCCACATACTCTATCTAACTCTGTCTCTCACACACACACACACACACACACACACACACACACACACACACACACACACACACACACACACACACACACACACACACACACACACACACACACACACACACACACACACACACACACACTTGCATTGCATAGACAATGCTCCTGAAAACCAGGCTTATTAAAACGTCAGGAACAGCCAGTGCCTTCTTTATAAAGCACATTGCTGTCCGCTGTGTAACGCTTTTGTCACATATAACGTCAAATACAGTTAAATGTGGCGTCACTGCTTGTGTTTTGATTGTGCTATTATTCAATCACAGAATTTGGTCCAGGATGTATTTACCTTCAAATAGGGCAGCACAGTCTTGTTTGAACCCTGTGTGATATTGCGGGATTTGACCGCTTATGGGGACAACCGCTCCCATTGCGCAGTCTCATGCTGTGTGTGAAATTATACACAGCATAATTTCACACGGAAAGATGGTGTACTGTTTTGTTTTCGGCTGCAGTCACCGAAGCAGTCGCGAAAAGTGCAGTTTTTTCAGTTCCCAGTGGAGAAGGGAGGACGAGGCAAATGGGATGCGTGGTATCAGTAAGTGTTAGCCTACACAGCTAACCAGAGTAGCTACGTTCTCTCACCTGCAAAACTGCCTCGACACGTTTGTGCTCCGGGTCATAAACAAACCGCAACACATGTCCACTTTTGCACCGCAACGTCACTTTTTCTTTGTATTTTTACTTTGTTTGTGTGTAATTTGTCCAAAATCTCAGAGAAAGTGCCGTGTTTCTGTCCCCGGAAGTAAAGAAATTACGTCATATGTGTAGTGTTGGGCACAGTTCAGCTAATCCAAAAACAGATAATTATCGAAACTAATGTTTTTGCTAGCGAAATAGCTTTTCAGATAAGTTTTAAAACCATCATTGGACCAGTTATCGTCCGATAAATTTAGTTCCCATTCGCCCTATTGATGTATCCCATAATCCCTTGCGTGCCAGAGAGACGGTGCAGTCAAACAATATAGAGAATCCACATGATGACAATTGTAAATTAATATTATACTAAAAAAATGTAATTTTTTATGATTTTCGTCACGTTAATAAGAGACTGCATGCATGAGATACCCTGAAAACTTGCTAAAACAATTACAACAAATAATCCATGTCTGCTACGTTTAATCTGCGTGGAATTTAATAAACGCATACCGAATTTCAGAGGACAAAGAGGGCAAACAGTGTTGTAAAGAACAATAATCAAGATGTTAAAGAGCAAACTTCACTTTCCCCAAGAATGACATGATCAGGAAGCGAGCGTAGCTCACAGCAGCTCCCATTGGAAATAACAGAGAGACAGCCTGTGATTCTCGCATGTTTACATAAAACAAATGCAATAACAACGTCTATAAACCCAGATAATATATTCATGAGAGTTTTAGGCACAATATAAAAATAGTTTTATATTGCGATGTTAATGGTGTCGTCCGTGTGCAGCGGTTAAAGTGCAGTATGATCAGAGTGTCTCAATGCAGTTCTCAATGTTACTGAGATCTTGCAGCGCGGCGACCTCTCCGAGGTTTTGCGGGATTTGAAACATCAATAAGGTGAATAACTTTCAGTCCGATAACATTTTTTTTTTGCTGGTAAAGTGAGCAAAGTTTAACGGTCAAAAGCATTTGTAAACCCTAAAATCAAACATTTTTGTCCGTCTGTTGTGGGTTTGTAGCAAACTGGCTTCCTGTCGCTTGCTGATGATGTCATCATTAAGTGCAAAATGTGATTGGCTGGTCGACGCAGGGAGAATTGTGGGTAGTGTAGTTCAGGTTAATTCTGGACGTTACAGTGAGTGAGCCTGTTCGACATAAAAATAAAATTGACTAATTTTAACATTATTATTTTTTTTTTTTTGTGGCTGTAATTTAATCACCAAGACTCGTTGGAGAGAGGAGCTCTCACGGCGCAGCTGTGTGTACAGAGGGACTTTTCTTCACATTTAGACACTGTTTTGGGTTTAAAAAAAGGATGCTTTATGTGGATTATTTATTCAGATGAATCCCACTGAAACTAGCAGGTAAGAATTTATATTTACTATGTGTATTTTACTCTGCCAATCAGTGCATTAATGGACGTATTGGGAACTGAGGACACTAATTGTTGAAGCTTTGTAGGTGGAATTCTTTGCCATTCTTGCTGAAGACTGAAGACTGAAAAACAGCTTCTACCCGAATGCTGTCAGACTATTGAACAGTTCAACATCTACCACCAAACTGTGAACATTGCACTACATGCACATTGTCACTTTCTTAATACTCTAACGCTGCTGCTGCTACTGCTGCTGCTGATCCGGTGCCTTGTATATATATTCTATGGCCACAGGGGTGCGCATATTGTACATTGCAAAAGTTTATATTGCAAAAGTTTATACAGTAGGTTAGGTTAAAAAAAATTTGTCCCAGTTAACTACACCAAGACCTGGAGAAATTGCACTTCGTTCTGCCTGTAAGGGTCGAGTGACAATAAAAGTGAGTCTGAGTCTGAGTATGACTTCAGTTGTTCAGCAGGGTGACAGGTCTGGACTGCAGGCAGGCCAGTCTAGTACTCGCACTCTTTTACGAGTACTACGAAGCCACGCTGTTGCAACACTTAGAGAATGTGACTTGGCATTGTCTTGCTGAAATAAGCAGGGACATCGCTGAAAAAAATGTTGGATGGCAGCATGTGTTGCTCCAAAACCCGGATGTACCTTTCAGCATTGATGGTGCCATCACAGATGTGTAGGTTGCTCATGCCATGGACACTAACACACAGCCATATCGTCATAGATGCTGGCTTTTGAACTTTTTGCTGGTAACAATCTGGATGGTCTATTTCCTCTTTTGTCCAGAGGACACAACATCCATGATTTCCAAAAACAATTTGAAATGTGGACTCATCAGACCACAGCACACTTTTCCACTTTGCGTCTGTCCATTTCAAATGAGCTCGGGCCCAGAGAAGGCGGCTGTGTTTCTGGATGTTGTTGATATATGGCTTTTGCTTTGCATGGTAGAGTTTTAACTTGCACTTGTAGATGTAGCGACGAACTGTGTTAACTGACAGTGGATTTCTGAAGTATTCCTGAGCCCACACAGTGAGGGCCCTGTCCCACTGGCGTTTAGGAGGATTTGCGTATGGATTGCACACAAAATTGGCCCATATTCACCAAACATCTTCAATATCCGTGTAACATGCCTGTATGAGTCGCCCGTCATCCGAACACGCCCGTGATCATCTGCAGAGGCACGCATGTCTGCAACCAGGATTTTTGAGCTGTTCAAAAATCTGAATGCAGATAACATCTGCCTTACATACTCCATACATACTCAATTCATACACAATACATACTCTATGCGCTGTATATCTGCCGTTAACCGCTGATATCCGACTGACGGGGATTTGCGGCTTGGCAGCGGACCGGGACAGTGTATAAAATAGATATATATCGTGTCCATCATGTCCACATCACAAACTAAAATATGTTGTAGCGAATGCATACAGATTGGCCACGAATAAAGTGTTTTTATTACATCTGCTTTGCAGCTGATTTGCGGACAATCTGTGAATGCATAACAAACACGTCACGTAAACCCAAAATATTATATGTGGCAGAAAGCGACATACCTGCCAGTCAGTGCCGGTCCGGCTGTGTAGATCCACAAAGACGTAGCTGCTGCAATCGTGTCTCCTCCAGGACTTTTATTTAACACCAACAAAAAGGAAGAGTTGCTATTTAGCCACAACTCATGCTGAAGTCTGTTTTCTGTGACACTCTCAAAAAAACACCATCTCACACCCCAAGCGGCTTCCCCCCTCCCGCTCCCCAAACTCATGAACAGTTAACCCTCGCATGACAAAATGAACATTAACTCTGTGACCAACTTGTCCAAGTCCAGCAAATGCTCCAGAACCTGTATTGTTGGTGTGAATAGTGATGCCGAAAGGAGCGAGTGAGCTTCTTTTATGACCACAATTCAGATGCCGTGCACGCGCAACACGTGTGCGATGCATTCATAATACACCTGTAATACTGCCGTGATAATCTCAATGTGTCGGATCAGTTTCCTCACTACATGCATTATATAACCGTGATTGTTCATCATATATTCGCTATATATTATTAATATATCCGTAATTCATGCTGGGACATTTGTCATTTTTGGCCATTTTTGTTGCGGATGACAACAAACGCCTGTAATTTGTGTACTCAATTCATGCGCAATTGATCCTCTTCCCAGTGGGACAGGGCCCTAAGATCCTTTAAACAATAATGTTGGTTTTTAATGCAGTGCCACCTGAGGGATCGAAGGTCACGGGCATTCAGTGTTGGTTTTTGGCCTTGCCGCTTACATCTGTAAGATGATGGAATCCCTAAATTCCTTGCAATTGAACGTTGAGAAACATTGTTCTTAAACTCTTGGACTATTTTTTCACGCAGTTGTTCACAAAGTGGTGATCCTTGCCCCATCTTTGCATGTGAACGACTGAGCCTTTTGGGGATGCTCCTTTTATACCCAATCATGGCACTCACCCGTTTCCAATTAGGTGTTCTTTGAGCATTCATTAACTTTCCCAGTCTTTTTTTTTGCCCTGTCCCAACTTTTTTGAAATGTGTTACAGGCATCCATTTCAAAATGAGCAAATATTTGCTCAAAAACAACAAAGTTTATCAGTTTGAACATTAAATATCTTGTCTTTGTGGTGTATTCAATTGAATATAGGTTGAAGAGGATTTGGAAATCATTGTATTCTGTTTTTATTTACATTTTACACAACATCCCAACTTCATTGGAATTGGGGTTGTAATACTGTGTTTTACTGCTTTTGAAAGATGATGACAGTGTTTGAGGTTTTATTTTTTTCTTCATTCATTTTTCGTATGTTCTTATGTGTTTGTAATCTTTGAATTTACCCAACAGTGAAAAGTGAAAGTGAAACTGGTTTATCAGAAGCCGACAGTGTAATCTGATGTGGCCGCGACCGAATCAGTCCTAAAACTTATCGGTTATTGGTTATCTGTAATAAAGATAAATTATTCAGCAGTTTATCGGTTTAGAGTCATAAAAGATAGCTTTTCAGTTATCAGATTAATAGTTATCGAAGCTAACCTTTTAGTTAGCTGTGCCCAGCTGTGCCACTACATATGCGTCATATTTTACCCCTTCAGCACCCGCCCTCAAATGAGACTGTGCCGGCCAGTTGCTTTTCATATTCATATGTGTATGTTAATGTGGTATTATATTTACGGCAACACAAAAACATGGAGGTGTATGTCATCAGCAAAACAGCCATAACCTAATATGCCTTTACACTGGTACCATGGAGATCATCCCATCATGACACAGCAATCAATCAATCAATCAATCAATCAATCAATTTTTTTTTATATAGCGCCAAATCACAACAAACAGTTGCCCCAAGGCGCTTTATATTGTAAGGCAAGGCCATACAATAATTATGTAAAACCCCAACGGTCAAAACGACCCCCTGTGAGCAAGCACTTGGCTACAGTGGGAAGGAAAAACTCCCTTTTAACAGGAAGAAACCTCCAGCAGAACCAGGCTCAGGGAGGGGCAGTCTTCTGCTGGGACTGGTTGGGGCTGAGGGAGAGAACCAGGAAAATGACATGCTGTGGAGGGAAGCAGAGATCGATCACTAATGATTAAATGCAGAGTGGTGCATACAGAGCAAAAAGAGAAAGAAACAGTGCATCATGGGAACCCCCCAGCAGTCTACGTCTATAGCAGCATAACTAAGGGATGGTTCAGGGTCACCTGATCCAGCCCTAACTATAAGCTTTAGCAAAAAGGAAAGTTTTAAGCCTAATCTTAAAAGTAGAGAGGGTGTCTGTCTCCCTGATCTGAATTGGGAGCTGGTTCCACAGGAGAGGAGCCTGAAAGCTGAAGGCTCTGCCTCCCATTCTACTCTTACAAACCCTAGGAACTACAAGTAAGCCTGCAGTCTGAGAGCGAAGCGCTCTATTGGGGTGATATACAGCATACATACATACAGCAAGGACGTTGTGCACTCATACCCAAACAAGGGCATTTTTGCTGGATTTACATAATGCATTCTCTGTGTATCTAACTTTCCACTGATTTCTTCACCTTTCACAGTTCAAAGATGGGAAGCTTTAGTATTATTTGAGACCGTTCATTAATGTTGTGGATTCATTGCTCAGCTTCATTCATGCTTCTCAGTCACTGCTCTATACATTGTCATCTTTATTGAATTCATGCTGTAACATCGAGTTATACTATAGGTATTCAGGTCTCAAGAGCTATCGCAATGAATTTATAATCACGATAACTGTGTATTGTCCTCACACAACTATCATGTGCCGTTTGGACTCCCTCTGCCTCTCCAACCTGCTGTGATGGGTTTTTGGTATTGTTGTCTTTACTAAGAATAATGCCCATGTTTGTCTTAGACAGGGCTTACTTTTCCCAGTAAGACTCTTGTTGCTTCTCAGGCTTGTGCTTCAGCACTTCCTCGGGAAGCAGAACCATTTTTACCAAATCTAACTTGTATAGCTAATTGAAATACTGCTTGTTATGCATCTGAATGAAATGTACATATCTCATTGAGGGCGTTGCACAGCGACCAAAGGATCCAAGTGAGTAAGGTCTAGATCTTACTCGTATGGAGTTTGTGAAAGTGAAGTTTGTTTGCTTACATGTTTTTAATGACCTATATTATGATTGAGCACTGTATCAGAGACCTGAATCGAATTGGACCGTAAGTACTTTTTGAGTGACAAAGTTCCACTGGTATGAGTACATGAATGTGATTCTAATTCACCTTTGATAAAAGTGTCTGCCAAATGCAAAATGTAAATGCAATAGTTAGAGCTTGGTTAAGGTACATGGCTATTTTAGGGTAAAATAGCCACAAGATTTCACTGTTTTGTTTTCTTTTGCATAAAGACTGCAGGAAAACATGGTCTCTCTCTTATTCTTTGCAGACTACCGTACGGGACCATGCTTTGCCTCGGTGAATAACCAAATGTGCCAAGGCCAGCTCACAGGCATTGTGTGCACCAAGACTTTGTGTTGTGCCACAGTGGGACGGGCTTGGGGTCACCCTTGTGAGATGTGCCCAGCCCAGCCTCAGCCCTGCAGAAGAGGGTTCATACCAAACCACCGAACAGGGGCATGCCAAGGTAATGTCTGTTCTCTTTTGGTCTGACTGTTTGTTTTCTCTCAGCCTTGTAATTTTAGCTCTCCTTCTTCTGCTTCTTTGTCATATTGTCACTTGCTAGTTTTAACTTCTCCCTTGTTGTCTGCCTTTTCCCTTTCCCTCTGTCATCTCCTCATCTCAATCCACCACCTTCTTTACAGAGGATTAGTTGTAATTAGTTTAAATTGGGGTGGGTGGCAGTGCCTCCCACATGTGTATGGAATGCCTGCAGACGCCCGCTGTGGTGGTACTGTCAGAGTAAGTAATACGGGTCAGTGGCAGTGCCACATGGGTGAGCTTATTCCTGGTAAGGCACCGCTTTGCCTGCCGACTGCAAACCTAAAAACATCAGAACTTACGCGGGAGAAGGCAGACAGGAGCCAGAAACCAGACTTATGTGCACTTTGAGACGTTACGTCAGGTCACAGGAGCATGAAGCTTTTCAGTCTGAGAGCTACACTTAGATGATTAAATTATTCGCCCACATAAAATGTACTAGTGAATATAACCTGGACTTGGGAAATTGCAGATTTAAGCTTTGTCTTTGGACAGATAGGCAAATAAACCAATTGTTGATGAGAAAGCTTTGTGTGGTGCGGTGCGAAGACTTAGTATGAAGCCGTAGCCCAGTGTGATGTAGTGAGAAGGGTTGTTGTGATGTGAGGGTTTAGCTTGGAGTGACGTAAAGGCTTCATTAGGAGAAGGCTTTAAGTTTAGTGAGATCTTGTCTTGATGGGATGCAAAGGCTTGGTGAGGTAACTAGAAAGGTAAAATGTAGACAAGAAACAAAAACCCAAGGAGAGAAGGTTTGCTACCGAGGCTAATACGAGGGGAAACCCACAGCAGACAGGAGCATCTGCAAGGTGGCCAGGAGGTCACAGCACAGCAGAGGCATGTGGACAGTGACTGAAATGTCAAAGCCCATCTGTGATATACTGTACATCCAGAAAGTATTCACAGCACTTCACTTTTTCCACATTTTGTTGTTACAGCCTACAGCCTTATTCCAAAATGCAGTAAACTCATTTTTCCCTCAAAATTCTTCTCACAACACCCCATAATGACAACATGAAAAGGTTTTTTTTTTTTGCAAATTTATTAAAAATAAAAAACTAAGAAATCACATGTGCATAAGTATTCACACCCGTTGTTCAATACTTTGTTGATTCACCTTTGTCAGCAGTTACAACCTCAAGTCTTCTTGAATGTGATCCATAAAATCCAATAAAAGCTCCATCAGGTTGGATGGGGAGCATCAGTGCACAGGCATTTTCAGATCTCTCCAGAAATGTTCAATCAGATTCAGGTCTGGTCTCTGGTTGGGCCACTCAAGGACATTGAAAGAGTTGTCCTGAAGCCAGTCCTTTGATATCTTGGTTGTGTGTTTAGGGTCTTTGTCCTGCTGAAAGATGAGCCAAGAGGTCAACAGCGCTCTGGAGAAGATTTTCATACAGGATGCCTCTATATTTCTACATTCATCTTTCCCTCAATCCTGACTAGTCTCCCAGTTCCTGTCACTGAAAAACATCTCCACAGCATGATGCTGCCACCACCATGCTTCACTGTAGGGATGGTGATGAGCAGTGCTTGGTTTCCTCTAAACATGATGCCTGGCATTCATGCCAAAGAGTTCGATCTTTGTCTCATCAGACCAGATAATTTTGTTTTTCATGGTCTGAGAGTCTGTCAAGTGCCTTTTGGCAAACCCCAGGCAGGCTGCCATGTGCCTTTTGCTAAGGAGTGGCTTCCATCTGGCCACTCTAACATACAGGCCTAATTGGTGGATTGCTACAGAGATGGTTGTCCTACTGGAAGGTTCCCCTCTCTCCACAGAGGAATACTGGGGCTCTGACAGAATGACCATCTGGCTCTTAGTCACCTCCCTGACTAAGGTCCTTCTCCCCCGATCACTCAGTTTAGACAGGCGGCCAGCTCTAGGCAGAGTCCTGGTGGAGCTGAACCTCTTCCATTTATGGATGATGGAGGCTAATGTGCCAGTTGTGACCTTCAAAGCAGCAGAAATGTTTGTGTATCCTTCCCCAGATATGTGCATCAAGACAATCCTGTCTTGGAGGTCTACAGACAATCCCTTTGACTTCATGCTTGGCTTGTGCTCTGACATTTACTGTCAACTGTGGGACCATATATGTAGATAGGTGTGTACCTTTCTAAATCATGTCCAGTCAACTTAATTTACCCCAGGTGGACTCCAATTAAGCTGTAGAAACATCTCAAGGATGATCAATGGAAACAGGATGTACCTGAGCTCAATTTTGAACTTCATGGCAAAGAGTGTGAATACTTATGTACATGTGATTTCCTAGGTTTTTTTTTCTATATATATATATATAACTTTTTTCACATTGTCATTATGGGGAATTGTGTATAGAATTTTGTGAAAAACCATGAATTTTATCCATTCTGGTGTAAGAATGTAATATAACAACGTGGAAAAAGTGGCATGAAAACTTTATGGATGTACTGTATGGAAGATTATAGGGAGACCACGGTAAGGTCATGACACTTGCATGGCAGTCAAGACAGTGCCACAGGGCCAGTCACATGTGGGGAGTGGTAATAAGGCCACAACACGGCTGTGACATCAGCAAAACAGTGAGGAGCCTGCAACATGACCTGGAGAACAAATGACTATCATTTGTCATGGGGTTCAGCTGTGACATGGCATGAGATTTAGGGGGCTGGCTAGATGGCTAACATGTGTCATGGACTTCTTGGAGGTGGCTGGACAGCCAAAACTTAGCATGAAGTTCAGAAGGCCTTCTGGGTAGTCAGCAGCTGACAGTTTGGGTAGCAGGCCAGGCCTCTGTAAACCCCAACACCTATGTGGCTCTGGACTCCATTACTATGGGCTGAGTGGTTGTGGAGTCAAAAACCAAAAACTGTCCCACCTGCATCTGCGCTTGGTGCTCACAGGCATGAGACTCTTCTGCTTTGGGTGGTGTGGGACTCTCTTTCATGGATGTGGACATACAGACAGCAGTTGAGATGTGTGACAGGAGAGATGACTGGATTGGCATGAAAGAAGAATATCTTGACTTGTATTCTTGTTGGAATGATCAAAACAACTTGGGCGTCAGTATTCATTCGTCCAACAAGTGTGATGTCACATTTAAAGGACACTAGCGGACGTGAAGGCTGCCTGAAGTGATTCAAATTCAGGGTGAAGTGGTGGCAACTTGAGTTGGAGAAACTCAGTTTCTTATTGGAGTGATGTAGAGGCAGGTAGGGAAGCTGGCTGTCATTCAGGGGACAAATGGCATTCAGCATCATTGGTCTACTCTGGGGGACTGCACTGCTCAAATAGCAGGTCCAGTATGTCCAAACTACTGAATAAATCTGGTAGTCCTGGTTGGTGGCCAAAAAAGCATGCCCTATGTAAAAAAATATTGTTGTTTTTCAGGACATAGGCTTGCATGAAAACAGTAAAAAAAAAAAAAAGTTAAATTTTCAGTAGGGGTATGTCCAGGAGTGAACCTGCTGGATTTATATCCAGTCATTGTGCGCTGTTACAGTTAAGCCAGACACAGCAATGCACACAATGAATAAAAAGTGAAAGTTTGTTTAAGGTAACAGATTTGAGGAATAAGCGGTGATGGTGAAGTAACAAAGCTTGGCTTGTCAATTTGCCGTGATGAAGGGAGTTGCTGTAACAACGAGATGTACACCTGAACTTGTGATATGACCTGAAGGCTTAGATTGTGTGCCATGAAGGTTTGGCTCAACATGACATAGCATGAAGAGTTGAGTTGGCTTCTCTTAAGGACTTAGTTTAATGTAATGTAAAGGCTTGGCCTACCATGAGGACCTGGCTTGGTGCAACATGAAGGCTTGGCATGGCCTGATGTGAGGACCTACCTTGGTGTGTCATGAAGGCTTATCATGGAGAGGGCATGGTAGGCATGAAATCTTTACTTGGTGTGATGTGAGGACAGTGAGGTGACAGCTTCAAAGACAAGAGGCTAAAACTAAATGGAACACAATATTGAGAAGGACTTGACAAACAGAATGCACTGACAAACACACAGAAAACTGATGTACCATAAGTAATGATGACTACAAGATGCAGTGATACAAGTAATGATGACTACAAGCATGATTATCAACAGAGAACAAGTCACACAGGCCAAATCATGACAGTAATATCATAAGCGTTGCATCTACTCAAGACATTCGCCCCAAATTACAAAAGACATCATCAGACTGGAAAAACAAAACAATCCCATCAGAGGGACAGCAAGAACTCCAGGCAGTGCCAAATCAACACACAGCACAGTCCCAAGAAGTAATTCACTGGCAAGTACAGGAACATCGAAAGGCCCAGCAGACCACAGACAATAATAAAAACTCAAACTGTTATCCAATACCAACTGTGACTGTGTGAAAGAGGATTTGTCACTAAGCTATTAAATACACAAATCTACCACACTGCATTCATAACTGGATTTCACTGGCTAGACACACCCAGGGCTAACTGTCTCATAGGATCGAACATGTCACCATTTTAATAGAATTATTTCATCAGCATAAAGTTGGCCACAATTTTTCACTTAGCAGCACATTATGCCACGGCCCAATGAAATTCCATAAAAGTTGAGGAAATAGGTGACTGAAAGCCATGTAGGAAAACTATACACCACTGTACCAAGACAAATTTCCATAAGAGGGACAATAAAGTTTATCTTATCTTATCTTATCTTATCTTATCTTGTACAGTGATAGAGTCTTGATAGTCTTGATGGTGTTGGACTAAGGCATGGTGCTTATTGGTTCATTTGGGATGAATCAGCTTCTATGTCACAGTGTTGTTGTAGAAAATTCCTGTGTGTTGGCAGGATGTGATCATGATTCACCATAACAACTTTGATGTGGTCCATTCTTGTACAGTCATGGTCAATATTATGTATGTGGGAACACAATTTTCGAAAAACACCTAATCTGATTTTTACGAAACTTGGCAGGTACATTTGGGACTATGAATGGGAAGACGCTATGCAGTTTTGGTTGGGATTGGTCAATGATCAAGTTCAAAGATCAGGATCAAATTGCTGACCCCATACCTACATAGCAAAATGGCTTGTTAGAGAACCTTGCAGTTTAAAAGCCCCATGTAACATTTTCCATACATACTTGATGCTTTGAAATGTGAGCGGACTCTCTGGGAATTTTTGGTCTTTCTTTTTCTTCTTCACTTAAGCTGTTTTATGTTTGCATATGTTATGCATGCTCATCCCTCTGCTGAATTTATTCCCCCAGCACTATTATTTTTGTTTTATTTGTTAACTTTCTGATTTATATGTGTATATGCAGATGTGGATGAGTGCCAGGCCATCCCTGGCATCTGTCAAGGAGGAAACTGTATCAACACAGTGGGATCTTTTGAATGTAAATGTCCGGCTGGGCACAAATTCAGTGAAGTCACACAGAAATGTGACGGTAAGAAATGAACTCACCGCCATAACACTAAAACTGTTAAATTACACATATGTGATGATTCCTTGAATAACAGACTCTTTCCTTTGTTTGAAATTAACAGGGTGAAAGTAGACATAGAAACCACACTGGTTTGTGGTTAAGGCCCCCACATATTAATTATTGGTTAGTGGGAAAAGACCACATGTATGCTATTTAGTCATTTCCTTAAAGTAACTTTAATTAAATCAAATAGAACTCAAGTTTTCCTTCATTAATTTGATCCAGCCTGCTCTTATATAAAACTAAAGATGTGTTTTTGTGATTGTTAGATATCTAGTTTTGCCAGTACTTTTGTTCAAACAGTGTACATTTGAGGGCCTGAATGGTGAATTTGTGATTAGCTGACAGATTTTATAGAGCACATTGTGTTCTTACTTTTATAATTAAGATCATAGACACAAACATGATTAAAACTAGCAGGAAGGTGATGAATTTACTGGGGTTGGGGTGACTAATGAAAATTATTAGTCAACTAGTTGGGTACTATTAGTCATCGACTAGTCTACTTTTCAAAGACTAATCTTAACAATAAATTAATAAGGTCCAATCTGAGCCGTAAACATCCAAAGTGACTTTAATTTACAAGTTGGAAACATGGTATTAACACAGTGAAATACAGTGCCCTACAAAAGTATTCAGCCCCTTGGTATTTCACACATTTTAATTTGTTTATGCCATTTCAAATACAAAAGTAAATCAGGCTTCTCAATATAAACATTTCTAAAATGATCTTCCTCAAACTTAAAGGAAATCTCTACAACTTCATATAAAATAATTAAAAATATAAAAGCCAAGATGATGGGTTGTATAAGTAATGGACCCCTTTGGTATAATACCTGTAAATAATCAGTTTAATTGCCAGTTTTCTTCAGAGAAGTCACGGGATGGATACATGAACATTCCAAGTAACTGCATATGTCTTGGACTTTATTTGCATCAGTTATGAAGAAATACAAACAGTATGGCACTCTATGGTAAATCTGTGTGGAGTAGACAGTTCTCAAGAACGGAGTGACTGTGCGAGAGGGAGAAGAGTGAGGAAAGACACCAAGACACCCAGACAACCCAGAAGTTATAGGCTTCAGTGGTTGTGATTGGAGAAACTGTGCACAGTGCATGTTTTGCATTTTGTATCCCCAATTATACAGCTTCATGATGAAGTGATCAACCAAAACATCAAATCTAGGCTTGCACCTCTGATATACCTTCTGACAAATTGTAGTTGAACTTTCAGGTCTTCTTTTTGAGAAAATCCTCCTTTATAGGAGAGATTTGTAGAGATTTGCTTTGAGTTTTAGTTTAAGGAAAATATATATATATTTTTTTTTATTGAGACACCTGATTTACTTTTATATTTGAAATGGCATAAACAAATTAAAATGTGTGAAATACCAAAGGGCCCAATACTTTTGCAGGGCACTGTAAATGGAAAGAATGTTTGTGGTTCTACTAGATACATGATATTTATTCAACGGCATTAAGTGAAGTGAGTGCTGACTGCACTGATCGCTGCCCTCGGTGAAACGCCTCTACAGGGAACCTTGTTTCTATTTTTTATAGCCTTGCTGGAAAAGAACACTAAGGTCATAAAAATAAATGATTTCAGCATGGTTTGAAAGATATTATTATATAGTTGACTAGAAGATAATTAGTCGACTAGTTGGGTACGAGCTGGGTACAATAAACCAATTTATTGTTGTTTGGTTCTGTAGTTATGTTGTTATCATACTCACTAAAAAAATAAGTTGAGGACCAGTTTTCACAAAATGTAGTGAAAAGTGTTGGTGTTCCTGCCATTATAATTTAAGGTGTATCTGTAAAAAGGGATGTAGATGCAAAATATGAAACACTTCTAATTCTGAGGTGACTTGCTTACTGATATGTTCAATCAATCAATCAATCAATCAGTTTTATTTATATAGCGCCAAATCACAACAAACAGTTGCCCCAAGGCGCTTTATATTGTAAGGCAAAGCCATACAATAATTATGTAAAAACCCCAACGGTCAAAACGACCCCCTGAGCAAGCACTTGGCGACAGTGGGAAGGAAAAACTCCCTTTTAACAGGAAGAAACCTCCAGCAGAACCAGGCTCAGGGAGGGGCAGTCTTCTGCTGGGACTGGTTGGGGCTGAGGGAGAGAACCAGGAAAAAGACATGCTGTGGAGGGGAGCAGAGATCGATCACTAATGATTAAATGCAGAGTGGTGCATACAGAGCAAAAAGAGAAAGAAACACTCAGTGCATCATGGGAACCCCCCAGCAGTCTAAGTATATAGCAGCATAACTAAGGGATGGTTCAGGGTCACCTGATCCAGCCCTAACTATAAGCTTTAGCAAAAAGGAAAGTTTTAAGCCTAATCTTAAAAGTAGAGAGGGTGTCTGTCTCCCTGATCTGAATTGGGAGCTGGTTCCACAGGAGAGGAGCCTGAAAGCTGAAGGCTCTGCCTCCCATTCTACTCTTACAAACCCTAGGAACTACAAGTAAGCCTGCAGTCTGAGAGCGAAGCGCTCTATTGGGGTGATATGGTACTATGAGGTCCCTAAGATAAGATGGGACCTGATTATTCAAAACCTTGTAAGTAAGAAGAAGAATTTTAAATTCTATTTTAGAATTAACAGGAAGCCAATGAAGAGGCCAATATGGGTGAGATATGCTCTCTCCTTCTAGTCCCCGTTAGTACTCTAGCTGCAGCATTTTGAATTAACTGAAGGCTTTTCAGGGAACTTTTAGGACAACCTGATAATAATGAATTACAATAGTCCAGCCTAGAGGAAATAAATGCATGAATTAGTTTTTCAGCATCACTCTGAGACAAGATCTTTCTAATTTTAGAGATATTGCATAAATGCAAAAAAGCAGTCCTACATATTTGTTTAATATGCACATTGAATGACATATCCTGATCAAAAATGACTCCAAGATTTCTCACAGTATTACTAGAGGTCAGGGTAATGCCATCCAGAGTAAGGATCTGGTTAGACACCATGTTTCTAAGATTTGTGGGGCCAAGTACAATAACTTCAGTTTTATCTGAGTTTAAAAGCAGGAAATTAGAGGTCATCCATGTCTTTATGTCTGTAAGACAATCCTGCAGTTTAGCTAATTGGTGTGTGTCCTCTGGCTTCATGGATAGATAAAGCTGGGTATCATCTGCGTAACAATGAAAATTTAAGCAATGCCGTCTAATAATACTGCCTAAGGGAAGCATGTATAAAGTGAATAAAATTGGTCCTAGCACAGAACCTTGTGGAACTCCATAATTAACCTTAGTCTGTGAAGAAGATTCCCCATTTACATGAACAAATTGTAATCTATTAGATAAATATGATTCAAACCACCGCAGCGCAGTGCCTTTAATACCTATGGCATGCTCTAATCTCTGTAATAAAATTTTATGGTCAACAGTATCAAAAGCAGCACTGAGGTCTAACAGAACAAGCACAGAGATGAGTCCACTGTCTGAGGCCATAAGAAGATCATTTGTAACCTTCACTAATGCTGTTTCTGTACTATGATGAATTCTAAAACCTGACTGAAACTCTTGAAATAGACCATTCCTCTGCAGATGATCAGTTAGCTGTTTTACAACTACCCTTTCAAGAATTTTTGAGAGAAAAGGAAGGTTGGAGATTGGCCTATAATTAGCTAAGATAGCTGGGTCAAGTGATGGCTTTTTAAGTAACGGTTTAATTACTGCCACCTTAAAAGCCTCTGGTACATAGCCAACTAATAAAGATAGATTGATCATATTTAAGATCGAAGCATTAAATAATGGTAGGGCTTCCTTGAGCAGCCTGGTAGGAATGGGGTCTAATAGACATGTTGATGGTTTGGATGAAGTAACTAATGAAAATAACTCAGACAGAACAATCGGAGAGAAAGAGTCTAACCAAATACCGGCATCACTGAAAGCAGCCAAAGATAACGATACGTCTTTGGGATGGTTATGAGTAATTTTTTCTCTAATAGTTAAAATTTTATTAGCAAAGAAAGTCATGAAGTCATTACTAGTTAAAGTTAATGGAATACTCAGCTCAATAGAGCTCTGACTCTTTGTCAGCCTGGCTACAGTGCTGAAAAGAAACCTGGAGTTCTTATTTTCTTCAATTAGTGATGAGTAGTAAGATGTCCTAGCTTTATGGAGGGCTTTTTTCTAGAGCAACAGACTCTTTTTCCAGGCTAAGTGAAGATCTTCTAAATTAGTGAGACGCCATTTCCTCTCCAACTTACGGGTTATCTGCTTTAAGCTGCGAGTTTGTGAGTTATACCACGGAGTCAGGCACTTCTGATTTAAAGCTCTCTTTTTCAGAGGAGCTACAGCATCCAAAGTTGTCTTCAATGAGGATGTAAAACTATTGACGAGATACTCTATCTTACTTACAGAGTTTAGGTAGCTACTCTGTACTGTGTTGGTATATGGCATTAGAGAACATAAAGAAGGAATCATATCCTTAAACCTAGTTACAGTGCTTTCTGAAAGACTTCTAGTGTAATGAAACTTATTCCCCACTGCTGGGTAGTCCATCAGAGTAAATGTAAATGTTATTAAGAAATGATCAGACAGAAGGGAGTTTTCAGGGAATACTGTTAAGTCTTCAATTTCCATACCATAAGTCAGAACAAGATCTAAGATATGATTAAAGTGGTGGGTATCACAATATGATTATGTTGTGTCCTGTGTTCCTGTGTTCAGGTTGGATCTCAGTAAAGTGTCATAATATGATAATTTTTTTGTTGTTGCTTTGTTAATATACCAAAATTATCTGGTCAAGACAATTTTTCTTGCATGGAGTTTTTCAATGGATTTTGGGTAATCTGGGGGCACTGAATCCGAAGCTTGTGTTGGTTTTTGCCAATCACATCACATGATTGAGATATGAAAATATATTTCTCGTATCAAGCATTGACACAAAAGCTGCAGTTTCGCACTCCTCTTTGGTGCCATAAACAATATTACGGCTCTTGTTCACATTTCACGAACCTGGTTTAAACCTATGCTTTTGAAGCTGCTTTTGTGCGATTAGTGGCGTCAAACTCGTAAGTGAATGAGCAACTTCTGCGTAATCCAATAAATAAAAATAAAAAATAAAAAATTTAACCAGTGTTATCAGAGCACAAGCACTAAAGAAAAGAGGTTGTTGTACAAGACCAAGTTTTCAGAAATTCCTTGAAAAGTTTGGGTCTATCACAGGTTAGACACTTATATTTATGGGTGCATCTGCATCAAGGGGTGGGGCATTGGCATTTTAAAATACTCTTAAGCATTGCATGATTATTTTGGGTTTTGGCAGAGGTAATGTACAATAGTTAAGAGTGGTTATGGGTTGTAAAAATGTAAAATAAAAAAAGAAAAAGAAAAATCCCCTGCTTTCACCATCACAATTAAAGTTAGACTATAAAAATGATTCCCTTTAATACAAGGATATGGCAGGACCAAGCTGAACTCGGGGCCTGGATCACAGACTGAGCAGGCCTTTGTGGCAAACATTTGCAGGGTAAATTTCATGCCCAGAAATAACTGCCGGAAAATCTGTGGACTGTAAAATGACATTTTAAATACGTCTAAGTTACAGCATATTTCTTCAAAGACATTGCACTCTGTGTAGCTAATAGTGCTAACAGAAACATTCCTAAAGTGCCCCATGGATTCAGTATCCTGTGAGAACATCTTCCATCCTATCGCTGGTGCCAGCTGGGTCTTACATTCAATTTTCAGACATTCACATTTAAATTTTATTCTCATTTTAATTACAATTTGTCATAACCAGCAATTAAACAAAAATACAAAGCAATAAAAGCTGCAGTTCAAAGCAGCTGTGAGATGAGAAAATGATCTGTATGCTGAGAATCCGTTTTGCTTCCTCCTCTCCTCTCCTCTTGGTAGATTTGGACGAGTGTGCTAACATTCCAGGCCTCTGTGGATTGGGCGAGTGCTCCAATACTGTTGGCAGCTACTTCTGCAAATGTCCCCAGGGATATTATACCTCAGCGGACGGGTCCAGGTGTATCGGTGAGGCCTCGTATTTGCATCATACTTGTGATGTCATGCTGGCTGTTATACCTCTCTGAAGGCCAAATCGAGTGTGTTGTGTTTGCTTTGGTTTATTGTTGCTAGGACAGATAAAATATTGCACAAAGAAGCAGCGCAAAAGAGGTGCTGCCTTGTCTTCTTTTCGGTTTCCACTCCTTTTTGGTTCTTCTCATTCTTTGTCTGGCTCTGATGGCAGAAAGAACTGAAATCTATCCAGCATTCCAGCTGGTAGAATTTAGGTCAGTAGTCACTTGTTTCTGGTTCCATAACAATGAGTTACATTCCCCTCAAAACGAGAGACACTAGAAAAGGGTATGTTGAGTAAACTTGTCCAGCTTTGACTGAGTTACATTATGTCAGTGTAAATTCAAGTTGGCATAACCAAACTCAGTCAAAGTAACAAGATAAAGTGAAGCGGAGTCAGTAAAACCTTTATCACAAATGAAAGCAAAACAAAAACAAGAAGGACAACACACATAGTGCAACACCCATCCCTTAATGAACATGTGATGACAGATTCATGTGTTTGTTTTTGGTCACTTATCCGGGTCCGGTCGCAGTAGACCAAGCAGCTTATCCCACACTTCTCTATCCTCGGCCAAGTCCTCGATCTCTTCCCGTGGGGATCCCGGGGCTTTCCCAAGCCACCTGGGAAATATAATCCCTCCAGTGTTTCTGGGGTCTTCCCCAGAGCCTCCTCCCATTTGGACATGCCTGGAAGACCTTGCTAGAGAGATGACAAGGGGGGTATCCTCACCAGATGCCTGAACCACCTCAGCTGGCTCCTTTCAATGCAAAGAAGCAGCATATGTACTCCAACTCCATCCCGGAATACTCATTGAAGGAACATCATTTCCACTGTTTGTATCTGCAGCCTTATTCTTTCAGTCATTACCCAAAGTTCATGACCATAGGTGAGGACAGGAGCGTACAGTACATCTGGAAAGTATTCACAGGACTTCACTTTTTCCACATTTTGTTATGTTACAGTCTTATTCCAAAATGGAATAAATTCACTTTTCCCCTCTAAATTTGACTCACAACACCCCATAATGACAACATAAAAAGTTGTTTTTTATTTTTTAATTTTTTTTTGCTAATTTATTAAAAATAAAGCAAGAAATCACATGTACATAAGTATTCACAGGTTTTGATCATTACTTTGTTGATGCACCTTTGGCAGCAATTACAGCCTCGAGTCTTCTTGAATATGATGCCACAATCTTGGAGCACAAATATTTGGACAGTTTTGCTCATTCGTCTTTTCAGCACCTCCCAAGCTCCATCAGGTTGGATGGAGAGCGTCGGTGCACAGCTATTTTCAGATCTCTCCAGAGATGCTCATTCACATTCAGGTCTGGGCTGTGGCTGGGCCACTCAAGGACATTCATAGAGTTGTCCTGAAGCCACTCCTTTGATATCTTGGCTGTGTGCTTAGGGTCATTGTCCTGCTTTCTGAAAGATGAATCGTCACCCCAGTCTGAGGTCAAGAGCACTCTGGAACAGGTTTTCATCCAGGATGTCTCTGTACATTGCTGCATTCATCTTTCCCCCATCCTGACTAGTCTCCCAGGTCCTGCTGCTGAAAAACATCCCCACAGCATGATGTTGCCACCACCATGCTTCACTGTAGGAATGGTGCATCATTGCCTCCAAACATGATGCTTGGCATTCACACCAGAGAGTTGAATCTTTGTCTCATCAGACCAGAGAATTTTGTTTCTCATGGTCTGAGAGCCCTTCAGGTGCCGTTTGGCAAACTCCAATGACTTCTGTCTGGCCACTCTACCATACAGGCCTGATTGGTGGATTTCTGCAGAGATGATTGTCCTTCTGGAAGGTTCTCCTCTCTCCACAGAGGAATGCTGGACCTCTGACACAGTGACTGACCATTGGGCTCTTGGCCACCTCCCTGACTAAGGTCCTACTCTCCTGATTGCTCTGTTTAAAAGGGCAGCTAGCTCTAGGAAGAGTCCTGGTGGATCCCAACTTCTTCAATTTGTGCATAATGGAGGCCACTGTGCTCATTGGGACCGTCAAAGCAGCAGAAATGTTTCTGTACCCTTCCCCAGATTTCCCTCGAGACAATCCTGTCTCAGAGGTCTACAGACAGTAGACCTCTGAGACAGGATTACATGGTTAACTTCATGCTTGATTTGTGCTCTGACATGGACTGTCAACTGTGGGACCTTATATGTAGACAGATGTGCACCTTTCCAAATCATTTCCTTAGTTTTTAATTTTTAATAAATTAGAAAAAAATTCAATTTGGGGGTATTGTGTGTAGAATTTTGAGGAAAATTTTTTTTATTTCATACATTTTAAATAAGGCTGTAAAATACCCAAATGTGGACAAGGCGAAACGGCGAAACGTTGTGAATACTTTCTGGATGCACAGTACATCTACAGACTGCTAAACTGAGAGTCCTGCCTTCTGGCTCAGCTCCTTCTTCACCACGCTGGTCCTGTAAAGTATCTGTAAAACATCAGATGCCTTCCCAATCTGTGTACCAGTCTCACGCTCCAATTTATCCCCACTTGTAATCAATACCCAGAAATGCTTAAATTCCTCCATATGGTCTTATGTTCACAGCGGCCTCCACGCGAAGCCACAAATTTGCGTCCCTCGCCTGGTGATGGATGCGCCACCATTGCCCGGTGTGTTGTTCTGCTTGGGCAGAAACTTTTGCTGCGAAAATTCTCCCCAATGCGTCATCAAATAAGAGGAGCTTCCATTCCGCTTGCCGCCAAGTTAACATGGCGGACCTTGATCACACGGAGCAAGTTGCTGTGCTCTATTTGTTGTGGAAAGCTGACAAACGTCACCAGTGGCACGTCCCTGGATTCACAACATCCTCATGAGACATTCCCAATTCAGGGAGTTTCATCATTTGCTGCAGGAGTTGCGTCTGGATGACGGCCACTTTCAGTGGTACTTCCGCCTCTCCAGGACCCAGTTTGAGGACCTCCTGTTCCGTTCGCGTGCACATGTGAACACTTAAAAAAAAAACTTTCTGCCGCTGCAGTTCCTCACTCTCTCCTCTAACTCTGTCATAATTGTGTTATAAACCAGTCACCATTTGTTTTATTATACATCTGTGTAGTTAATAAAATTATCTTCACGGACGATTCGTTCGCACACGCACATGTGAACAAAGAAAAAAAACCAGCTGCTGCTGCAGTTCCTCGCTCTCCTCTCCAACTCTGTCATAATTGTGGTATAAACCAGTCACCATTTGTTTTATTATACATCTGTGTAGTTAATAAAATTATCTTCACGGACAATTCGTTCACGCACGCACAGAGACAGGACATGTCCACATCAAGTATAAACCCCAGACATCTCCACGTCACTAAATATCCAGTCCCTGATTGGTCATTGCGGCGCGACAAGACGAAAAAGTTCAGATTTTTCAACTTGGCGAAGAGGGCAACACGACGCGATGCAACGCAATATCGCACCACAAATGCGCCAATTGCTCAAAATGGCTTTATTCGTGTCCATCGCATCGCACTGTGTGGCTTGGACTTTTGTGGCGCCACGTGTCCTTCCATAGGGATTACATGGCACCCTCTCGCCGCCGTCGCTCGCGTGGCGTCTGGTGTGAACGTAGCATTAGATTTGGAGGTGCTGGTTTGCATCTCAATTGCTTCACACTCTGCCTTAAACCTGCCCAGTGCATATAAGAAGTCACTGCCCGATGAAGCCAACAGAATCACATCATCCATAAAAAGCAGAGATGCAAGTCTAAGGTCATTAAACTAGACATCTTCCGCTCCCTGACTGCACCTTCAAATCCCATCCATGAATATCACGAACAGGAGGCAGGCCTGGAGGAGTCCAACAACCACTGGGAACAGATCTTAAGGGGCTATTCCATAGAGCGCTGTTCCTTCCCATTTAATCCCAAAAAGCAAATCGGGGCATGTTTTGAAGCATCACAGTAATTTTTTGATTCATACACTCAACAAAAATATAAACGCAACACTTTTGGTTTTGCTCCCATTTTGTATGAGATGAACTCAAAGATCTAAAACTTTTTCCACATACACAATATCGCCATTTCCCTCAAATATTGTTCACAAACCAGTCTAAATCTGTGATAGTGAGCACTTCTCATTTGCTGAGATAATCCATCCCACCTCACAGGTGTGCCATATCAAGATACTGATTAGACACCATGATTAGTGCACAGGTGTGCCTTAGACTGTCCACAATAAAAGGCCACTGTGAAAGGTGCAGTTTTGTTTTATTGGGGGGGGATACCAGTCAGTATCTGGTGTGACCACCATTTGCCTCATGCGGTGCAACACATCTCCTTCGCATAGAGTTGATCAGGTTGTCAATTGTGGCCTGTGGAATGTTGGTCCACTCCTCTTCAATGGCTGTGCGAAGTTGCTGGATATTGGCAGGAACTGGTACATGCTGTCGTATACGCCGGTCCAGAGCAAAATGGGTGACATGTCCGGTGAGTATGCTGGCCATGCAAGAACTGGGACATTTTCAGCTTCCAAGAATTGGGTACAGATCCTTGCAACATGGGGCCGTGCATTATCCTGCTGCAACATGAGGTGATGTTCTTGGATGTATGGCACAACAATGGGCCTCAGGATCTCGTCACGGTATCTCGGCCCATACCATAACCCCACCGCCACCATGGGCCACTCGATCCACAACATTGACATCTGAAAACCGCTCACCCACACGACGCCACACACGCTGTCTGCCATCTGCCCTGGACGGTGTGAACCGGGATTCATCCGTGAAGAGAACACCTCTCCAACGTGCCAAATGCCAGCGAATGTGAGCATTTGCCCACTCAAGTCGGTTACGACGACAAACTGGAGTCAGGTCGAGACCCCGATGAGGACGACGAGCATGGAGATGAGCTTCCCTGAGATGGTTTCTGACAGTTTGTGCAGAAATTCTTTGGTTATGCAAACCGATTGTTTCAGTAGCTGTCCGAGTGGCTGGTCTCAGACGATCTTGGAGGTGAACATGCTGGATGTGGAGGTCCTGGGCTGGTGTGGTTACACGTGGTCTGCGGTTGTGAGGCTGGTTGGATGTACTGCCAAATTCTCTGAAACGCCTTTGGAGACGGCTTATGGTAGAGAAATGAACATTCAATACACGAGCAACAGCTCTGGTTGACATTCCTGCTGTCAGCATGCCAATTGCACGCTCCCTCAAATCTTGCGACATCTGTGGCATTGTGCTGTGTGATAAAACTGCACCTTTCAGAGTGGCCTTTTATTGTGGGCAGTCTAAGGCACACCTGTGCACTAATCATGGTGTCTAATCAGCATCTTGATATGGCACACCTGTGAGGTGGGATGGATTATCTCAGCAAAGGAGAAGTGCTCACTATCACAGATTTAGACTGGTTTGTGAACAATATTTGAGGGAAATGGTGATATTGTGTATGTGGAAAAAGTTTTAGATCTTTGAGTTCATCTCATACAAAATGGGAGCAAAACCAAAAGAGTTGCGTTTATATTTTTGTTGAGTGTATTTGTCAATCTTGAATACACTTGGTATGTGTAATATTTACGGCCATCATCGGTACTAGATTTGAAATGTTGACCCAGTTTTTGAACTGTTCAAAAATTGCATCTTGATTCTCAAAATTGTTGATAGTACTTATTAACATCCAGGTACACGCAGTCTTAGCAACTTCAATCATGTTTGAACTTCTTTAAATGGGGTATTTGTAGCAACTTGTTTAATTGTGGCGTAAACGTAAGGTTTAAGGTTCAAGGTTTAAGCCGAAGCATCATTTGTTGCGGTTTTTGTTCAGTGTTAAACAGCTCGATCATGTCTGACAGAGGGTGCAGCTCCTTTTTTTCTTTTTTTCAGACAGGTTGCCAGGTCTGCACTTTGTAAGTCAACCAGTTGCCAGACCTGCACTTTATAAGCCTGTTAGGAAGCAAGCCGGATTAAGATGTTCCATCCCATTTTTGCACTTTTCTGGATCATGGGTGATCATAGTAGAAGGGTGCCCTGTGGAATAGCCCTGTTAAGTAATGCAGAGAATCAATCAATCAATCAATCAATTTTTTTTTATATAGCGCCAAATCACAACAAACAGTTGCCCCAAGGCGCTTTATATTGTAAGGCAAGGCCATACAATAATTATGTAAAACCCCAACGGTCAAAACGACCCCCTGTGAGCAAGCACTTGGCTACAGTGGGAAGGAAAAACTCCCTTTTAACAGGAAGAAACCTCCAGCAGAACCAGGCTCAGGGAGGGGCAGTCTTCTGCTGGGACTGGTTGGGGCTGAGGGAGAAAACCAGGAAAAAGACATGCTGTGGAGGGGAGCAGAGATCGATCACTAATGATTAAATGCAGAGTGGTGCATACAGAGCAAAAAGAGAAAGAAAGAAAGTGCATCATGGGAACCCCCCAGCAGTCTACGTCTATAGCAGCATAACTAAGGGATGGTTCAGGGTCACCTGATCCAGCCCTAACTATAAGCTTTAGCAAAAAGGAAAGTTTTAAGCCTAATCTTAAAAGTAGAGAGGGTGTCTGTCTCCCTGATCTGAATTGGGAGCTGATTCCACAGGAGAGGAGCCTGAAAGCTGAAGGCTCTGCCTCCCATTCTACTCTTACAAACCCTAGGAACTACAAGTAAGCCTGCAGTCTGAGAGCAAAGTGCTCTATTGGGGTGATATGGTACTACGAGGTCCCTAAGATAAGATGGGACCTGATTATTCAAAACCTTATAAGTAAGAAGAAGAATTTTAAATTCTATTCTAGAATTAACAGGAAGCCAATGAAGAGAGGCCAATATGGGTGAGATATGCTCTCTCCTTCTAGTCCCCGTTAGTACTCTAGCTGCAGCATTTTGAATTAACTGAAGGCTTTTTAGGGAACCTTTAGGACAACCTGATAATAATTAATTACAATAGTCCAGCCTAGAGGAAATAAATGCATGAATTAGTTTTTCAGCATCACTCTGAGACAAGACCTTTCTAATTTTAGAGATATTGCGTAAATGCAAAAAAGCAGTCCTACATATTTGTTTAATATGCGCTTTGAATGACATATCCTGATCAAAAATGACTCCAAGATTTCTCACAGTATTACTAGAGGTCAGGGTAATGCCATCCAGAGTAAGGATCTGGTTAGACACAACATGAGGATTTTACAAATCAGCATGTGGACACAGCTTCTTCTTTGGTCATATAGAGGCCTGATCCTGCAGCACACCCCCACTGGACACCTTGAGGGTTCTGACCATACATCTTTTCCAACTCCACAAAACATGTGTAGGCTGGTTACTCATTCTCCTAAGACCGTTTTAATATCCTTGTTAGGGTAAAGAACTGGTCCACCATTTCACATCCAGGACAGAAGCCACATTGCTCCTCCTGAAACTAATGGTTTAAGTCTCCTCTCTAGTACTGTGGCATATGCACACTGTCCAGTCCCCTTTTTTAAAGATGGGGACCACCACACCAGTTTGTCAGTCCAGAGATGTTGCCCCTAACTTCCATGCAACATTGTATAAGCGTGTCAGCCATGAGAGCCAAACAACATTCAGAGACTTCAGCATCTCAGGGAGAATCTCCTGCCACCAGAGTTTTTTGACTACCTCATTGACTTCCGTTAGATGATGGCATCAGATCTGCCTAAGTCTTCCATCCCTGCCTCCTCAATGGAGGGCATGTCAGTAGGGTTGACGAGGTCCTCAACGTATTCTTACCACCACCTGATGATATCATCAGTCCAGGTTAGCAGCCCCCCTCCCTTGCTGAACACAGCCTGGGCTCAGCCTCACTTTTCTGAGTAGCCTGACAGTTTGCCAGAACCACTTTGAGGCTGACTGAAAGTCATTCTCCATGGCCTCTTCAAACTGCTTTACACCAGTGGACAGGGGCACATGCCCACAGGGAATAACACTCGGTTACGACAAATTCATGGAAATTCATTATTTGTGCTTCGCTGATACCATAATATATGGTTCTGTGTGGCCTTGACTTTTGAACTGTTCTATCCAAAATTGAACTGCTTTATCCTTGAGAAACACGCAACCCTTCCACCATGTTTCATCCATACAGTATTGGCTCCAGTACCGTATGGATGAAAACGTTTATGTGCTTGACCTTTCAAGATCACACAAGGTCATTTGATAATAGAAAGGTTAATTCTTTAGTCATGTTTTGTTCATATTGGATCAAAACCTTTTGAATAATTTGTGCACACACAGATACACTCGATGAAAAACTGTACTCCTGCATGTTGTACCGTGTGTGTGTGTGTAACTGCCACGTCCTGTCTCACTCTGTAAAGTGACTTCATGTCATGATGTCTGTGTAGTAGTTAGTTCACATCCTGGAGTGCTGATAAGAGTCAAAACACACACACACACACACGCATGCATGTAATCATCAGAAAAGCCTTTAATTTCAGCTCAGTTTGACCCAAAACAGATCAGAAAGGAATTTGGTTGAGAAAAGTCTATTTGATGGACCTGAACATACATGCACACAAACCCATACACGCACAAATGAAGGCAAACACACAGACTCACATGACTCCCCCCAGGAGAGGATGTTTGTTCAGAAAGAATGTCAGTGTTCACTCCATTAAGAAAAGAAACCTTCACCAAACATCTTAGTCTGTTTTCCATGAAGCAACATCCATTTCTGGACCACTCCAGGGCCCAACTGTTTTTTCTCCAACCAGACCATTTTGTAGACCTTAACCTAACAGCCGTGAGGGGAGTTTGACAGGGATGGATTGTGGATATTTTGGATGGACTGGGTGTCAAAAAAGGCATGCTCTATTCATAGTTACAGAGAGTTTTAGTCATGATGTGACTTACTTACCACCTTACTTAGGGAGGTGGTGATGTAACGGTTTGCACTTTGGGCTGTGATGCTGGCAATCTGGGTTTGTATCCTGATCGCAGCTGAGCTCCCAACTGGCACCTGGAACATGTATGCTGGGGAGGTAGAGAGAGACGCTCCGTGGGCCCTTCTGGAAATAAGCTTTATGCTTTTGTTGGCTACCCACATTAATAAGAAGAATAATAAGAACCTCTTCCTCTTTTACTCTCCAGAAACCACAGCATGCAGGAAGGAATTAATAAATATGAAGTCAGAGTTTTGGAAGGGGCCTGTGTCTTTAAATATTTGCAAAAATTTAAGCAACAACAATGGCTTTTTGATTGTGCCATTTCCATTATAAATCAAACCAAAATATGGACTGAATCTAAAAGTAAGACCCTTTGGCTGCTCCCTTGTTTTTCCAATCAGGGTCTCCACAGAAAATCTCAGGTGGATCTGCATGTTGAATTGGCACACGTTTTGCACCGGATGCCTTTCCTGGTGGCAGGGATTGAACCGGAAACCTTCCATACTGAAACCAAGTGCATTAACGACTTGACAACCACCCCTGCCTTCTTGGACTGAATCTAACATGACACAAACTGGTGATCAATATTGGTCTGATATTGGCCAAAATGACTGGATTAGACATCAGAAATAAAAATAAAAGAGAAAAAAAAATCAGATTCTTCTATTCCACATCTGAATCACTTTGTGAGGTGTGCATGTTTTCCTTGGGGGATATCAAATATTTGTTTTGCCATTTGACATGATATTTTGTTCGATGGCTTGGTTAGCAAAGTAGATTAAGTCAAAATATTAGATGAATTGTGCACTTTTGGAAGAAATGACCAAAATTTGGTTCCCAAGTAGTGTTGGGATGATTTTTTTCAATAAGATGATGAAACACTTTATCTGAGCAAATTAACCCTGTTAAAAATGACATTTTTCAAAATAGCTGCCTGAATATGCAATTTTTTTTTTCATATCTCAAAACCTTCGGGGCTTAGATGGATCAAATTTGGTGGGAATATTACTTGGATATATATCTAGAGATGATTAGATTTGGAGTAGTATGGTCCAAAGTCAAGGAAAATATGGTACAAAAAAACCCCCACAAACCTTTTTTTGTATATCTCAACAACCAGAAAACCTAGATGGATGATCAACGGCATATATTGATCAACAAAATATTTGTGATTGATTGGTGTGGATGAGGGCAGCATGGTAACATCCAAAGACCTGCAGGTTAGGTGAATTGGAAAGTAAACTGTCTGTAGGTGTGCGTGAATGTACAGTATTTGTCTGTCTATATGTGGCCCTGCTACAGTAAGCAGGTATTGAAGATGGATGGATGGTGTGAATGAGCTCATGATGAAGTCATACATAGTAAAAAACACCATTACACAAATATGCAATATGTTTTATAATATACTTCATACATGTAACATTGACCTACTTTTATTATCCTTAATACTTTGTGAAGTGTAACATAATAAAGTAAATTTATTTTTCAAGGTAAGAGGATAATAATGACTTAGATTTATAGAGCGCCTTATTGATGCGAAGAGACCCAAAGCTGTTTTTTCAGTTGTTTCAGCCTTTTTCTTTGGTAATAAAGAACATTATTATATGGCTGTGGCGCTACACGCACTCTGATTGGCTGACTACCAGTCGGGTAATTTCCCATATCCAGACCGGTTGTGGTCCACAACACGTATTTTTGTTACGAACCAGAAAAAAAAAAAAAAAAAAAAAAAACAGGATTAGAAAATCCAAGTCCAACATGAACGTATTCCATAAATATCTAAACAGCATCGGAAAAACACACGGATTGAAAGGTTACCAGCTAACGACCGGACCACCTGTTAGCAAGTTCTTCATGGAGGTAAAGAAAGCGAACAAGCCCAACGCCGTCAGCAGCATATTCAGTCAATTCTGAAAGTTTGCGTGTTTATATACATATATAATAGCTATATAATAAATGAATTATTAACCTTGTTTGCTCAGTCTGTACAGGGATATCAGACCTCTATGTTTTTCACAAGGACTTCGCTGGCGCTCGGTCCATATGAACACCTCGGTCTGATATTTCCCCATATAGACCTCACACTCGGTTAATAATCCTTTATTACGAACACCTCAGCTTAATTACGGGTGCCACAAGATTATGCTATTATCTATATATACATCAGGCAGCCTTTTGAAAAAAACAAACAAACAATGCAAGTTTGCACTGTTAATACATTAAAAGATTTGTTCTCTACTTTGATCAAAATTGCGTGCCAAAAATAAACATTTTGACACAAAGGTCAATGTTATGCCTTATTATGCCTAATTACATATTACAAAATAATGGCAGCCATCTTGAAAATGACATATCCAGACCTTTAATATCAAATATCATTTGTAATATCCATTTGTATTGAAATGTAGGCAGTTTTACATAAATAAAACATAACTTGGTCTACATTTTTCAAAAATGTCCATTTCAGATGGCCATTTTGAAAACTGTAATTTTTTTGACAGTGTTAGAACGCTTGGATGAAGTGTGTCATTATTGCATTGAAAAGAACATCCAGAAATCTACTAGGTACCAAATTTTGGTGATTTGTTCCAAAAGTCCTCAAATTTTTCCTAACCTACTGGCCTAATTCAGACAAGTGTACTTATTAACAAATTACTGAAGGTTCCAGTATCTGTATCTTATTGGACATGAAAAAGTAGCATTTTGTCATCCCTGGGTAAAACTGGTTGATAATGACTTAGAAAACAAAGTAAAGATGGTGATTAATGTTACTGATGGTGCCAGCTAAGGTTCTCAACTATATATTCATGAGGTGCTGAACAACAAGAGGCATACTATCAGTTATGCTCAATAGGCTATCCAGTGTACATGTATGGTTACTTGCAATGACTGAAAACTATACTTTTTTCCACAGATGCTCGTGGAGGGTACTGCTATGCCAGCCTGGTGGGTGGGCGTTGTGCCAACCAAAACTCACAGCTGATGACTAAAATGCAATGCTGCTGTGATAGTGGAAGATGCTGGTCTGATGGATCTGCACCTGAAATGTGCCCCATCCGTGGATCAGGTTGGGTCAATCGCATTCAGATGGTCATAAATTTCTCTGTGGTACTCAGAACTGATAAAGTAAGATAGATCTGTCATTCAGCTGTGGCTCTAAGAGCTAAACCTGGGAAATGTTCATCATGGCCTGACTTGGATTTAATGCAGTAAGAAACTGGTTATGTAAGTTAGGAACAATTTGATAGCAAAATTAAGACTGTAGTAGTCTAATAATTCTACTGAAGGGCAGTTTGTGATATAGCAGTTTGTGCAAGTGGATAAAATTAATCAAATTTAAATGGAAATTTGGGACATACAGGGTGACTCCCCAAAAAAACAGAACCCATAAAAATTGTAATAAATCCCACAAAGGTCCATCAATTTTTTTTTTTTTTTTTATTTGCTGGATTTAAACTTCGGTCTGTGTACAATCATTCCCCAAAGTTTCAGTTATCATGGTCACTTTGCATAAAAGTCATGTTCTTTCAAAATTATGCTCCAAATGGTGTGATTTGTTGGTGAAATAAGCCTCCAGGCAAAATGTCTTTTCCTTAGTCGACCAAGATATGTTGGGGAAGACTATTGGAACAATAGTCCAGCAAATTTCAAGACATTTGGTTGACCTTTGTGGGATTTATTACAATTTTTATGGGTTCGGTTTTCTTTTTTTGGGGGGGGGGGGGGGGGGGTTCTATGTTTCTTTTTGGTTTCTGTGTTTCATATAAAATGGTCTGCATCAGTAGCTGCTGTCAATGATGTCTCTGCATATCTCAAGACAGAGTTAACCTCCTGCTGTTTTTTTTTTTTCTTTGTTTTGTCATATGTGGTCATTTCAGAAGAGTACCAGAAGCTGTGCATTCAGTTACCTGATGTTGGAATTGGAGGACCCCCCATACCTGGTCAAGTCCCAGGTGGCCCGGGGATCTATCCTGGGCCATTTCCTGGTCAAATTCCTGGGCAAACACCTGACCAGGTTCCTGTGATTCCTGGTCATATTCCCATCCAAGTTCCAGGCTATGTCCCTGGCCAGGTTCCAGGCCAAATCCCAATACAAATTCCAGGACAAATCCCTGTACAGCCTCCACTTCCTCAGGGTATGATTCTTTTTTGCTGTCTGTCTCTGGTTCACTGCCACTTAGACAGGTCCATGTAATAACAGTTTATCACACATAACTGTGGTGGCTGACTGGGTTTGCATCTTATGTTTCACATGGAGACACAACAGTGTTCAAACTCACTGTCTCAGGCAACAATAATGAATCCCTTAAGCTAACGCGTTATATGCTTACATAATAATGCCTGGTTAGATTTGAACTGTACAGTGACACAGTTTTGAGATTTCTAGAAATCTATTCAAAGAATCTGTGCCTGCAGAAAAGAACCATTCTAAAAAGTTTCATTTGTCATGTGAAAAATCTGTATTGATATTTACACTGGGAGTATTGTGTGTGAATGCCAAGGATCTTAGAATAGTTTTTGTTTTCTCTTCGTGAGTGTTTAAGATACATCTCAGAGTAGTTTCACGCCTAAAAGTGCCAGTCAGTGCTGAAAAATGAAGTCAACGTGGAAATTCTTAATCTTGCAGTTCCTTGAGTGGCTGCTTGAGGCTGGCTCCAAAAGCGAGTCAGTTCCCATAGATATCCTTGTTAAGTTGTCCACCTATACAGCAAAAATGAACAGATTGGTACAGCTTGGTACAGAAATAAAAAAAGTTTTGGTCACTATGGCTAGTTTCACTATTCATGACAACTGCGCAGAGGGTGATTTCATTATTTTTTTTATTGCTTATCAGTTTAAGATATTTTAAACAAATAAACTTCTGAATACAGCAGTCCACACTGTGGGCTTGACCATGTTTGTATTTTCTGATAATATTTCTTAATGTGTGGTAGTTTTACTAACAGACTATCTAAGACGTCTGTGCTCCAGTATTTACATTGAGTGAAATTTCAATATGATTGAAATTGTATCCAAGCACCATCGTCCAAGCAACACAACATAGCAGCTATCTGTAACTTGTTAACCATTATGAGAATCACTGCCCGGTCCACAAAAATATGCATTAATCAAACACTCAAACCAAGAACCAAGATTAGCCTGTTACTTTAAGCTTCTTCAGTAAGTAATAGAAGGGGGAGGGGGTGTTTTCTGGTATCATTTGTCACCTCAGTCTTGCCCATGTGCCACCTCTTTACCCACTTATGTGTTAACCAGGAGTTAGGCGGAGTCAGGCACTGCTGAGTTGGCGACACTTATCATTGCTCCATTTCAGCTTCAAATCACCTCTTTAGAAAACCTATGGGTGATGTCACAGAGGGCATCTCCAGTATATTTATATATTTCTAGTCTATGTTTAACACACTACGGGAGTGACTAGATCCTTCTTACACCTGAGTATTACTTATTTATTATTACCTTTGTATTAAACAAAGATCTTTCTCCAGAAGTTGTAATATTTGGATTATTTATTTATTTATTCATTGCATTGTATGATCCATACAGCTTTTCTATGTGTAAATGTTTCTATCAGGTCCTATTATACTCCCCCAAAATATCACCAACATGTGCCAAACCTACCGGCATCTCTGCCTGAATGGCAGGTGTATCCCCATGCCTGGCACTGGATACCGCTGTGAGTGCAACATGGGCTTCAGATTGGACACAAGAGGAGAGTGCATCGGTAAATACAGATTAATCATGATTTAACAACATTGTACTTTGTCTGCTTGCAGTCCATGGTCTCTAGTGATAAGCTTAAATTGGTCACACTGTTGGGAAAGTGTAGTGACACGGACCCACAACAGGGGGCGCAAATGAACGGTCAATAGATGAGCCAAAATATAACAATTTAATGTTGTGAATGTGCACAACGAACATACAGACAATCTCAGAATATCACAACAGTCAATACACAAAGGTGACGTGTGGGCAGGCTCGAGGATAGAAGACGTCTGTCCTGAGGAGAGCCGGAACCACACGATTTCCGCCGCCCCAGAACCTGGTGAATACTGGAGCCGCCAAGTCCCGAATTCCCAGGTGATCACCGTCCCTGACTGTCGGATCTGGTACTGCTGGCGAAGAACAAAGACAGTCAAGTGTGGGTGTGTGTACACCCAGTAACAATAACGGTGGGAATGCCACCTCCACCTCTCACTCAATAACTTGCAGAGTACTGAAGATTCCTCAGGGAAAAGAGTGCCTTCTAGCGCCCTCTCAGCTTCCACTGACAGCGGTACCGGTACTCCTGCAAACACTCACAATATACAAACAATATTGCAAAACGGCTGAGGATATTACCTCCAATGAAGTATGATATCTCGGCAACGAGGTGGAGATGACGTCTGGTCTTTATGGAGTGAGATGATGTTGAGTAGATGGGTGACAGCTGTCAAGAGGTAATGAGCGACAGCTGTCACCCCCGGCTGTGTCCATGGCGGCAGCGCCCTCTCGTGCCTGAAGCCCACACTTCAGGCAGAGCGCCCACTGGTGGTGGGCCAGCAGTACCTCCTCTTCTGGCGGCCCACACACAACAGGACCCCCCCCCTCAACAGGCGCCTCCTGGCGCCCGACCCGGCTTGTTGGGGTGTCGAAGGTAGAAGTCGGCCAGGAGGGCTGGATCCAGGATGAAGCTCCTCTTCACCCAGGAGCGTTCTTCGGGTCCATACCCCTCCCAGTCCACCAAGTACTGGAACCCCCGACCCATCCGACGGACGTCCAGGAGCCGGCGCACCGTCCAAGCCGGCCCCCCGTCGATGATCCGAGCAGGAGGGGGCGCCGGTCCGGGAGCACAGAGGGGTGAGGTGTGATGAGGTTTGATACGTGACATGTGGAAAACCGGATGGATCCGCAGTGAAGCCGGGAGTTGGAGCTTCACTGCGGCAGGACTGAGGACTTTGAGGATCTTGAAGGGGCCAATGTACCTGTCCTGAAGTTTCGGGGAGTCCACCTGGAGGAGGATGTCCTTCGTGGAAAGCCACACCTCCTGCCCGGGCTGGTAAGCAGGGGCCGGGGATCGCCGGCGGTCTGCATGGGTCTTCGCCCTCGTCCGGGCCTTCAACAAGGCAGAGTGGGCGGAGCGCCACAACCGACGGCACTTCCGCAGGTGGGCCTGGACCGAGGGCACACCGACCTCTCCCTCCACCACGGGAAACAACGGGGGCTGATACCCCAAACACACCTCAAATGGGGAGAGGCCGGTGGCCGAAGACACCTGGCTGTTATGCGCATACTCGATCCAGGCCAGATGGTTACTCCAGGCCGTCGGGTGCGCGGATGTGACGCAGCGGAGGGTCTGTTCCAGTTCCTGGTTGACCCGCTCTGCCTGTCCGTTCGTCTGTGGATGGTACCCGGACGAGAGGCTCACGGTGGCCCCCAGTTCCCTGCAGAAGCTCCTCCAGACGTGTGAGGAGAACTGGGGACCACGATCTGAGATGATGTCGGAGGGTATCCCATGCAGACGGACAACGTGGTGGACCAGGAGGTCTGCTGTCTCCTGGGCTGTTGGGAGCTTTGGGAGGGCCACGAAGTGGGCCGCCTTGGAGAAACGGTCCACTATCGTGAAGATGGTGGTGTTGCCCTGGGACGGCGGGAGGCCCGTGACGAAATCCAGGCCGATGTGGGACCAGGGGCGATGAGGCACCGGCAGCGGCTGGAGGAGTCCTTGGGCCTTCGTGTGTACTTCCTTGCCCCTGGCACAGGTGGTGCAGGCCTGGATATATTCCCGGACGTCTGCCTCCATAGACGCCCACCAGAAGCGCTGCCGGACAGCTGCCACGGTCCTTCGCACCCCTGGATGACAGGAGAGCTTGGAACCGTGACAGAAGTCCAAGACTGCAGCTCTGGCCTCTGGTGGGATGTACAGACGGTTCTTCGGACCTGTTCCTGGGTCCGGGCTCCGTGCCAGGGCCTCCCGGACGGTCTTCTCCACGTCCCAGGTGAGGGTGGCCACGATAGTGGACTCAGGCAGGATGGGCGCCGGTGGATCCGACAGTGCAGTTTTGACCTCCTCTTCGTGTACCCGGGACAAGGCATCTGACCTCTGGTTCTTGGTCCCGGGGCGATAGGTGATCCGGAAGTCAAAACGCCCGAAGAACAGTGACCAGCGGGCTTGCCTGGGGTTCAGCCGCTTGGCGGTCCTGATATACTCCAGGTTCCGATGGTCAGTGAAAACCGTGAACGGCACAGACGCTCCCTCCAACAGGTGTCTCCACTCCTCAAGAGCCTCTTTCACCGCAAGGAGTTCTCGATTGCCGACGTCATAGTTCCGTTCAGCCGGGGTCAACCTGCGTGAAAAGTAGGCACACTGGTGAAGAACTTTATCGGTCTCTCCGCTCTGGGACAGCACGGCTCCTATCCCCGAGTCAGAGGTATCCACTTCAACCATGAACTGGAGGCTAGGGTCGGGCTGCACCAAAACTGGCGCATTAGAGAACCGTCGTTTCAACTCCTTGAACGCGGCTTCGCACCGATCCGACCAGGTGAAGGGGACTTTTGGAGAGGTCAGGGCTGTCAGGGGGCTAACTACCTGACTGTAGCCCTTAATCAACCTCCTATAGAAATTAGCGAAACCGAGGAACTGTTGCAGCTTCCTACGGCTTGTTGGTTGGGGCCAATCTCTCACCGCCGCAACCTTGGCCGGATCAGGGGCGACGGAGTTGGAGGAGATTATAAACCCCAGGAAGGACAAAGACGTGCGGTGAAACTCGCACTTCTCGCCCTTCACAAACAGTCGGTTCTCTAACAACCGCTGCAGGACCTGACGTACATGCTGGACATGGGTCTCAGGATCCGGAGAAAAGATGAGAATATCGTCCAGATATACGAAGACGAATCGGTGCAGGAAGTCCCGCAAGACGTCGTTAACCAAGGCTTGGAACGTCGCGGGGGCGTTGGTGAGGCCGAACGGCATGACCAGGTACTCAAAGTGACCTAACGGGGTGTTAAATGCCGTCTTCCATTCGTCTCCCTTCCGGATCCAAACCAGGTGATACGCATTTCTAAGATCCAGCTTAGTAAAGATTTTGGCTCCATGCAGGGGTGTGAACACGGAATCTAACAATGGCAACGGGTATCGGTTGCGAACCGTAATCTCATTCAGCCCCCTATAATCAATACATGGACGAAGTCCGCCATCTTTCTTGCCCACAAAAAAGAAACCTGCCCCCATCGGGGAGGTGGAGTTCCGGATCAGCCCGGCAGCTAATGAGTCCCGGATGTAGGTCTCCATTGATTCGCGCTCAGGTCGTGAGAGGTTGTACAGCCTGCTGGACGGGAACTCAGCGCCTGGAACCAAATCAATGGCACAATCGTACGGACGGTGCGGGGGAAGGGTGAGTGCCAGATCCTTGCTGAAGACGTCAGCAAGATGGTGGTACTCAACCGGCACTGCCGTCAGATTGGGAGGGACTTTGACCTCCTCCTTAGCCTGTGAACCGGGAGGAATCGAGGATCCTAAACACCCCCGAAGGCAGGTTTCGCTCCACTGAACCACCACCCCAGACGGCCAATCAATCCGGGGATTGTGCTTCAACATCCATGGGATGCCCAAAATCACGTGGGAGGTAGAAGGAGTTACAAAAAACTCAATCTCCTCCCGATGGTTTCCAGACACCACCAGAGTTACTGGTTGTGTCTTGTGTGTGAGTAAAGGGAGGAGGGTGCCATCTCGTGCCCGCACCTGCAATGGCGAAGGAAGTGCCACCAGAGGGAGCCCTACCTCCCTTGCCCATCTGCTGTCTAGCAGATTCCCTTCTGACCCCGTGTCCACCAGTGCTCGGGCTTGAAGGGTTAAATCCCCGCTCAGGATTGTGACTGGGAGTCGTGTGGCAATTTGTGTGTGTCTCACTTGAATGTTTTGACCCCCCCTTAGCCCAGTCTCTAAGGGCGAGTGTTGTCGTTTTGGCCGTTTGGGGCAGTTTCTCTGTGTGTGCTCAGTTGAGCTGCAGAGAAAACACTCTCCACGGATCAGCCTCCCCATTTTGGCCCTGTGCGTTTCCCTAACAATGTCAGCAGGGGGAGCTGTTGCCCCACAAAGCACTGCGGCTGTGGAGCGTGGGGAGGGCGGCCCCTTTTGGAACCTGGAAGGGAGAGGGGCGGCGCGTATCCGGTCACGTCCTTCGCCTCGCTCCCGACGGCGTTCCTCCAACCGATTGTCTAACCGTATAACGAGATCGATAAGCCCATCTAAATCCCGCGGTTCCTCCTTAGCTACCAGCTGCTCCTTCAGAACCAACAACAGTCCGTTTATGAAGGCAGCGCGGAGCGCAACGTTATTCCAGCCGGACCTCGCAGCCGCGATGCGGAAGTTGACTGCATAAGCGGCTGCGCTCTCGCGTCCCTGTCTCATTGACAGCAGCACTGTTGAAGCGGTCTCTCCTCTGTTAGGGTGATCAAACACTGTTCTGAACTCCCCCACAAACCCAGTGTATGCTGATAACAACCGTGAGTTCTGTTCCCAGAGCGCCGTAGCCCAGGCGCGTGCTTTACCCCAAAGCAGAGCAATCACATAAGCTATTTTACTAGCATCTGACGCGTACATGACGGGACGTTGTGCGCTGCATAAGAAAGTCCGCGCACGTCTCCACACAACCTCCGTACGGCTCAGGAGGGCTTATGTATGCTTCAGGGGATGGTGGGAGGGGTTGTTGAACCACCACTGGAACATTTATATCCTGCACAGGGTCAGCAGGAGGACAAGCTGCAGCAGTGTCCTGAGCACTCGCCGCCATCTGTGCGGAGAGAGCCTCCACCCTGCGGTTCAGGAGGATGTTTTGCTCAGTCATTTGATCCAACCGAGCCGTAAAGGCGGTGAGAATGTGCTGCAGCTCACCAATCACGTCTCCTGCAGATGCCTGCGCTCCCTGCTCTCCCATTGGTCGTTCAACAGCCGGGTGACGCCCCTCGGAGTCCATGACGCTGGCCGAGATATCCTGTTGGGAAAGTGTAGTGACACGGACCCACAACAGGGGGCGCAAATGAACGGTCAATAGATGAGCCAAAATATAACAATTTAATGTTGTGAATGTGCACAACGAACATACAGACAATCTCAGAATATCACAACAGTCAATACACAAAGGTGACGTGTGGGCAGGCTCGAGGATAGAAGACGTCTGTCCTGAGGAGAGCCGGAACCACACGATTTCCGCCGCCCCAGAACCTGGTGAATACTGGAGCCGCCAAGTCCCGAATTCCCAGGTGATCACCGTCCCCGACTGTCGGATCTGGTACTGCTGGCGAAGAACAAAGACAGTCAAGTGTGGGTGTGTGTACACCCAGTAACAATAACGGTGGGAATGCCACCTCCACCTCTCACTCAATAACTTGCAGAGTACTGAAGATTCCTCAGGGAAAAGAGTGCCTTCTAGCGCTCTCTCAGCTTCCACTGACAGCGGTACCGGTACTCCTGCAAACACTCACAATATACAAACAATATTGCAAAACGGCTGAGGATATTACGTCCAATGAAGTATGATATCTCTGCAACGAGGTGGAGCTGACGTCTGGTCTTTATGGAGTGAGATGATGTTGAGTAGATGGGTGACAGCTGTCAAGAGGTAATGAGCGACAGCTGTCACCCCCGGCTGTGTCCGTGGCGGCAGCGCCCTCTCGTGCCTGAAGCCCGCACTTCAGGCAGAGCGCCCACTGGTGGTGGGCCAGCAGTACCTCCTCTTCTGGCGGCCCACACACAACACACACTGTAGTTAATGGTCATGTTACAGCAATAACCAAATCTACCACTTTGTAGTTATTTGCATCAAAGTACTAGGGAGACACTTGACAACCCCACGTCGGGGCAGGTGTTGGATATTGATTGATTATGCTATGTTGGCAGGCCTTGAACCTAGTGACTGCACTCAAAAAAACTGATGCATTGGATGAACTCAATTCAATTATGTACAGGATTTCCATCTATGTAGTCCCAACTAAATTAAAATACATTATCTTTCATGGATGTCCTTTATTTGAGTTGGGGCTACATATATTTATTAGATGGAAATCCTGCCCATAATTGAATTGAGTTCATCCAATGAGCCATTTGTTTGAGTGATACACTCAAAAAGCTGACCTCATTGGATTGGATTTCATCTGATAAGTATACGTAGTCCCAACTAAATTAAATACATTATCTTGCATGGATGTGTTTTATTTGAGTTGGGGCTACATATATTTATTAGATAGAAGTTCTGCACATAATTGCATTGAGTTCATCCAATGAGTTGCTTGTTTGAGTGATACACTCAAAAAGCTGACCTCATTGTATTGGATTCCATCTAATAAATATCTGTAGTCCCAACTAAATTAAATTACATTATCTTGCATGGATGTGCTTTATTTGAGTTGGGGCTACATACGTATATTTATTAGATGGAAATCCTGCCCATAATTGAATTGAGTTCATCCAATGAGCCATTTTTTGAGTGTGATTAATAGTTGTCAGATTAAGTATTGTACTTTCACGTAGCTATCAGAAGTCCCTATAATTACAATATCCCATCTTCTCAGTTTGCCATAGATATAGCTTTACACCCTGTCAAGCACTTTAGTACGACTAACTTCAATGTGGCTAAAGGTTGCTGTCACCATGTGGGACCATGTAAAGATTAAAGAGTGCGATTCTCCAGATCCAGACTGAATGAACAAGAATGTTTTTTTGACTTCTTATACAGATGATGATGAGTGTGAGAGGAACCCGTGTGCACATGGAGAGTGTATGAATACACCTGGATCCTACATCTGCCAGTGTCCTGCCGGATTCCAGTCGACTGCAACCAGGACCGAGTGCCGAGGTGATGCACACACACACACACACACACACACACACACACACACACACACACACACACACACACACACACACACACACACACACACACACACACACACACACACACACACACACACACACACACCTCATAATAAGAGGATGTGCATATTTATTGCTCTGTTTTGCTTTCTTCCAGATCTGGATGAGTGTGTGGCCAATGGTCGCATCTGTAACAACGGCCGCTGCGTGAATACTGAGGGCAGCTTCCACTGCGTCTGTAACGCTGGCTTCGAGATCTCAGCAGATGGAAAAAACTGTCAAGGTCTGTCATAATCAGACTTGTATATTTATGCAGTGGAAGCACATGTAAAAGAGTGGATTTACTGCAATAACCACAATGTGTTTAATGTGTGCTGTAGATGGAAATTTTACACCATTGACTGACAGAAACATTGGCTGTACATGGACAAAATTTATAAGGCGCGCAGTGGGAGTTTTACGTGTTTAAGCCTATTAAGAACAAATCATTTTATATTATAGGCAGACACACATGGCAGGTGTTATCTACTGATAGAAACAAACATCTGTATGCACTAATAACTAAATTCACACTACTTAAACTGGTTCTTATAGTGAGTTCTTTTTGGCATCTCCCTTTTTTCACTTGGGTCATTGCAGAAAATCTGATATGGATCTGCTTGTTGATTTCGCATAGGTTTTACGCTGGATACACTTTGTGATGTAACTCCACAGTACTTGGAGCAAGGGCAGTCTTGCACACCTTCTGCATTAGCAGCAAGCCCACTAACTGCTTGGTCAACAAGCTGCCCACTTACATTGGATCTTATGAATGAGTGAAACTAAGTTGTTCACTCCTGTGTCATTCACAGTAAGTCATATGCTCTGTTACACCCCGTTTACACCGAGTCCCTCAAGCAGAGGGTCACTCCTTTGAGTCTGATCTGCTTGAGGTTTCTTCCTCAATATCATCAGAGGGAATTTTTCCTTACCACTGTTGCCTGTGTGCTTGCTGTAGGGCAGGGGTGGCCAAGTTCGGTCCTCGAGAGCCACCTTCCTGACACTCTTAGTTGTCTCCCTGCTCCAACACACCTTAATCCAATGAAAGACTCGTTAGCAGACTTTTAATGAGCCTTTCATTGGATTCAGGTGTGTTGGAGGAGGGAGACAACTAAGAGTGTCAGGAAGGTGGCTCTCGAGGACCGAACTTGGCCACCCCTGCTCTAGGACATAGATGTCAAACTGATTCCAGAAAGGGCCAAGAGGGTGCAGGTTTTCTTTGTAACCACCAACTCCAGCAGGTGATTTCACTGATGAACATCACTTTGAGCAGATGGGAAGAGTTCATCAGTGAAATCACCTGCTGGAGTTGGTGGTTACAAAGAAAACCTGCACCCTCTTGGCCCTTTCTGGAATCAGTTTGACACCTATGGGTTGGTAAGGTTAGACCTTACTTGTGTGAAGCACCTTGAGGTAGCTTTGTTGTGATTTGTGCGATTGATTGTGCCATCACTCTCTGTCGGCCTCCAACAGGTGCGCAAGTGTACTGAACTGTTTAAAAGATCTCATAATCTGTCTCGTTAACCCTCACAGGTCCCAACCCACTCCCAACCTGATCCAATGGGTGGTAATAGACTCTCAGTTGACTCTGCATGGGGTTGCATCACTGGTTGTGGATATTGACATAGTATATTATACTCTCACAACTCATTCGCAATGCATGCATAAGCGCAAATAACAGATCAAATTGGAGACCAGCCAAGACTTGTGAGATTTGACAACATGTCATGGTCTTGTAGGTCTTATATGGGTCTGAGTCTGGTGTAAACAGGGCATTACCTACATTGTGTGGATAACCATTGGCTGTATTTAAGCTGTATTTATATTAAATTGGTTTAAAGAGGCTTGCCTCCAAATGTGGTTTAGCTACAGTCTTAGAAATGAAATCTGTGATAATCTGTATGTATTCTATGTATTTCCCATTTTGGTCCAAAACATTACATAGGATTTGAATTTACTGAAGGTATATTGCTCATTACAGTGAGCTTTTTAGTTTATTTATTTCATGAGTTTGAGAAATGTGCTTGTCAGTCATTTAAAAACAAGCTAAATGCAATATTCCCTGATCTCTGTGTTTGCGACCTGGTTATCTTTTATATTTGAGTTTCCTACAAAATACAGAAAGAGGATTTCAAGTGCAATGCTTTTGGCAAAGAGCTATCAATTCTCAAAGGTGTGGCTATAACAGAAAGAGAAACTATATGTTTTTCAGTGTTACAATGTGGTCTCTGTGTCTGATATCTTTAGTTGATTTCACTGAAGTCTGGTATAATGTAAAAATGCTTTTCCGTTGTGGAGCTACCACAGAGTGCTGAGGGTTGGACTGCCAAGAAAAGCAAACAATGCATGCTAACCAGGGTGTGCACCAATAACCCCACTCTTAGTTCTGACTTTGCCCTGCATGAACTCTGCAGTTGTTTTGGTCATGTCAAAAAAGAGAGGTCAACCAATGACATCGAGGGTTGGTGACAGCAGAGCAGGTAGGCCAGTATGCATAAGATGCTGATTTACCAAATGCTGGTTTCAAATCCTGCTTATGGTACCTGTCTGTGTCCTTGGACAAGATAGAGTGCTAAATTGAGTAGGGGATCTAAACCTTTGCGTGGAGTTGAGTGGAGACAGTTTTGCGGCCGATTTATAAAGACTGACTACGCAGCTGACATTGGGTTGTAGCGTGACATAGATAGCAGTATGTAAATGAGGATTTTGCATGTGCTAATGGCTGTAAATCCAAAATGAAATTCAATCAGCCACTTGCAGGTTTGCGCCGTGCGTTCACAAACTTCCATATAATTGAGCGTGTTCACATGCTGGCAAAAACATTTCAGACATTTAACACACAGTGTGCAAAGTTCTCTGCCTTCCACTGGTAAAATGCAGCATAATTATTCACCATTCGTTCATTCATTCATTTTCCATACCCAATTAAGAGTCACCAGGGAAGGGGGGACGGCTGGAGTCTGTCATAGGGTGTAAGGCGCTATACACCTCAGACAGGACACCAGGCTATCACAGGGCCACATATAGACAGACAAACACATGCACACTTGCACGCACACCTACACTCAATTTAAAGTTTCCATTTCACTCAACCTGCATGTCTTTGGAAGTGGGAGCCAGAGCCCCTGGAGGGAACCCACACAAACACATGCCAACCATACATGGGGAGGCCCTGGCGGGAAGCATTGCCATGACACAGTTATTCACCAGTTTGCTTAAATACTGTGTAATAGGGATGTGAATCTTACAACAACTCACAATTCAATTCGATTCCGATTCTTGGGGTGACGATTCGATTCAGAATCGATTTTCGATTGAAAGAGCTCTGAGAATAGTTATATTACTTAAAAAATGTTTATGTTTAAGACAGTACAGCTTTACAAGGTTAATCAAGTGATTCTAAAGATGTAAATTTACTTATCTGCTTTGCTCGTTCAGAGTTGGCTGGCAGTTTAGTGAAGTAATGGAGTGTGCGCTGGTCAGTAGTCGGCAGAGACTGCTGCTCCGCTTCTTTTAGCTCCGGGTGATGGCGTCGCATGTGGGCTTGCAATTTGAAGTGTTTCCGAAGTACTTGACTTTCATTTTGCAGATTTTGCACACTGCATAAGTCATGTCAAGCTCCTTCTTGCACAGCAAATAAAAAAGTCCAAAATGCGCCCAAAGCATTTACCTTCAGCAGAGACGGTGCTGGCTGAATTAGCTCTTCGTCCGCCATGCTAAGCTGCAGCTCACGAATGTTTGAAACACGCCAGACCCTCCCCTCGCAGGGATGCTGTAGTACGGAGGCCATTGCCTGACAAACAGTACACGCAGTGAGTAAGCAAGAAAATGTTTAAAAAAATTGCTTTTTAAAAATCGATTCTTGGACATTTTGGATCGATTAAGAATCTTAATAAATAAGAATCGCGATTCGGACGTGAATTGATTTTTTTCGGCACCCCTACTGTGTAAGTAAGTCCCTTTGGCTGCTCCCTAGTTTGTACTCGGGGTCGCCACAGCAAATCCGAGGTGGATCTGCATTCCTGACACGTTCCTGACGCAACTCCACATTACATGGAGAAATGTGACATGGGTGGGGTTTGAACCGGGAACCTTCTGCACTGAAACCAAGTGCACTAACCACTTGTCCACCACTCCCAGTTTGCTTAAATACAAACTGGGAGTATGGTGTATGGAACAATAATTCAATGTCTGAAGTAGATTTGTTTTTATTAGTTTGTTTGCTTGTTTTAAATTGTATTTGTGCTATTTGTGCATAGCACAAAATACAGACACTATCAACACCAGCAAAACTTCCTGCTGACCTTGATAAATTGTGTTGCATTTTCAAACCTCACCTATAGGCATGCTCCCTCCCAGAATTTTGCACACTCAGGTGGACAAACCTTAAATTGCATATGCATGAAGGCAAATACGCTAAATGAAAAACATGCACTAGTTTGTGCATTTGAAAGATGTAGTCCTCATTGGCATCTGCGTACAAACTGATAGTAAATCAGGCCCTTTATCGGCATTATGTTAGCTCACCCAGCTGGTTATCAGTCTTGGCTGTGGAAGTAACTGGTGTCCCATCCAGGGGGAGTCATAGACCCTCATCCACTTCACATTACAGAATTTGCAGACATACATTAGTACCAACAGTGTTCAGGGACTTACCATATCAGACTTACTTCTTCTTGGTGACAGCAAGCACTTGACAGCTGTCCCCATAAAAGATGACATGAAAATTGACAAGAACTGTTCTGGATATAGCCTTACTTGACATGAGACAGGTAATCTGGTATCCATATCATAATATACAGACATCTTGTACACTGAAAAAGAACCAACTTAAAAAAAAACAGTACAGTTGGTCAAACTTGAATATATTGTTATTTGAACCTAAGTTTGCTCTGGAGTTGATCTAACTTACAAACTTAAGTTCAAACAACTTAATTCATTCAGGTTTTACCAATTGTAACACATTTTTAAGATGGTTCGACTATTTTCTTTTTTCAGTGTAGGGTTGTGGGCTAAATCTAGCAGTGTGGTCCTTTAACCACTGTAGCTTCCTTAAATGCACCTTCTGTACCTTTATCGGTGTGTTTCTGTCCATTTCCAGACCAGGATGAGTGCCTGATCAGGAACATGTGTCTCAACGGACTCTGTATCAATGAAGATGGCAGCTTCAAATGCATCTGTAAGCCTGGCTTCCTGCTTGACACCAGCGGACGCATGTGCATCGGTGAGTTCATTGGTTCAGACACATCTCTGCTTGTTCACATTCACGAGCTGCATCATCCGGCATTAAGCTTGGAGGGGCTATTTCTTGTCTGGAGTATGAGTAGTTCTGTTATGTGAAGTCTAAGCACACAGGGGAGAGAGAGAGAAAAAAAAATCCCCCCAAAAGCTTTGGAAAAGTCCCTGGGCATTGCAGCAGGCTAACTGGATGTTGATATGTGGAAAGAGAAAATAGGTTTGACCTTTTCCTGAAACTGATCAAACCTGCCAGAAGAGGTTTTGATTAGAAAAGACCGATAATGTGATTCCAGGATAATAATTTAACATCCGACTTGCATTTGGTTGATGCTGTATGGACCCATAAACGGCCTGTTGTGCATAAAATAATTACTTTACTGCTTTAAATAACAGTGGTGCTATAAAGATCCATTTAGAGAACAAATATCCCCTAAAGCAGTGGTTCTGGAACATCTGGTGAATTCACATGAAGCTGATTCATGTGCCCCCACCACCACCACCACCACCACCACCAAAAAAATAAATAAAAATAAATAGAAAACATTGTGCAAGGATATCCAGTGAATGGAATTCAATCCAGAAAGATATTTAATTGAAGAACTGATTGTGGATTGGTAGCAAAATAAATAATCACAATATAAATATGTTCTTTTTGTTGCTGTTTATTTTTTTTAAGATTATCAAGAAATTATTCTTTTAGGAATAATGGTATATGTGTTTTTTGGTCTTTAGTGTGGGGAAAGGGCTGGGGGGTCAAGAAAACACTTTTGCCCTTTGTGCTGTTGAATTAAACGTGATCTCCGAGACTATATTAAATCATAGCTGAAAAGCTAAAATAGGAGAATAGGAGCTCCCATGTGCCTACCTCACCCAAAGTGTCTCCAGGAAGGTGCCCGCAACCACAAACACACTTATGTGCCAATGCCCTAAAATTGTTTACACTCAGTAATGATGTGATAAACTGATGCAGACAGCAGGGAGGAGGAAAACTGGTTGCTTAGCGGAGGTAATAAATGTGAAAATGTGATGTTGTTTTGGCTGCACCTTTCTATTTTAATAAGAACTGCTTCAGCAGGAAATTGGTGACGCTTAATAGATTCTTCCACTAGCTGAAATGTTTTGCTTGTGACGTTCCTAAAGCCCTGGTTCCCCGTGTTGTCCCCGTGTGTCCGTGCCTGCAGACATCGACGAGTGTGAGACTCCGGGCATGTGTATGAACGGCCACTGCATTAACACCGAGGGATCGTTCCGCTGTGAGTGTATGGCTGGAATGGCCGTGGGTCTGGATGGACGGGTCTGCGTTGGTGAGTAGCCATTTGTCTGATAATCTGGATCTCTGTTGTTTATTTTCAGGAATGGCCTGTGTGTTGTTTTTGGATTACACTGTAAACTGTAATCTCTCACCCAATCTGAGTTCGGGTTCAGTACCAGCTGACTGGTGAACATCTAAGCGAGATATGCACGCAATTTCTGCTTCAATTTACTGAAGGGAACACACCCCGTTTTCATTTCCGGCATGTGCTGCCTCTGTTTCAGGCTGACTACAACGACAGAGACCAGAAAAACTAAAACATTTTAGTATTTTTTTATGTTTTTTAACAAAGTACAGCATTTTTTGTTTGTTTTTTTGTTTTTTGTTTTCCTTCTGGGTGTTTTAAGAAAGAGTTGGTTTTTCCACTGTTTTTCAGCAAGTACGTCTTGCTTCAGTATGGAAACAATTGTGAGCTTCCATGTGCCTATCTCGTCCAAACAGGGTTGAACAGTTTGGCTGTTCACACTTTTTAAACAGGAGAAATCTGATACATGGGTCTGACCAAGATGTTTATTTGGAACGTCTGTCAAACGCTGCCATGTCCTACATTTTTTTAATCCATCCAGATGTAAATAAAAGGAAATCAAAGCTCAGATTCTAAACTGTATTGCGATACAAGGTGACACAGACGTTTACAGTTGACCAACTGTAGTAAGCAGGATAAACACCAAGCAACTAATGGAAATTATAGATTAATGGCTTCCTCCTTAAAATTCCAAAATGGCCACCAAAATGAATGTTTTGACATCTCAGTTCCTTATTTCGTATTTCAGGGGCCCATAATTTCTTGCGGATGTGACATAATTCTGGTCTCAGCCTGTATTCACATAGCTCTGAACAGATGCGTGAAAACTGATCACCTGAAGCTTTCCAAACCAAAATTTGTGCTATGTGTTGTCGAATTTACATTTTTGTTATCATGATTTATCGCAAATTAATAACACATTTTAAATCTTCAAACCAGGATGCTTCTTAAATGCAGTTTAATGAAAAAAATGGAAACAGATATTTTTTTTTTGACTCATCAGTTCCACTTCATTCAGAATTGTAGTGGTAGAACACTCAGAGTAATGCCGAATGTATATTATCAGTTATCAAGTTGTTCATCAATGAATATGGCTTTTTACACCCTTCAGAAAACCATACACCCTGAGGCCGAAAGTGTATGGTTTTCTGAAGGGTGTAAAAAGCCATATTCATTGATGAACAACAAGTGTATGGTTTTCTGAAGGGTGTAAAAAGCCATATTCATTGATGAACAACAAGTGTATGGTTTTCTGAAGGGTGTAAAAAGCCATATTCATTGATGAACAACTTGATAACGATTTTATCATGTACCTATAAATGATAAATGTTGTATGGTTTTCTGAAGGGTGTAAAAAGCCATATTCATTGGTGAACAACTTGATAACGATTTTATCATATACCTATAAATGATAAATGTTGTATGGTTTTCTGAAGGGTGTAAAAAGCCATATTCATTGATGAACAACTTGATAACGATTTTATCATATACCTATAAATGATAAATGTTGTATGGTTTTCTGAAGGGTGTAAAAAGCCATATTCATTGGTGAACAACTTGATAACGATTTTATCATATACCTATAAATGATAAATGTTGTATGGTTTTCTGAAGGGTGTAAAAAGCCATATTCATTGATGAACAACTTGATAACGATTTTATCATATACCTATAAATGATAAATGTTGTATGGTTTTCTGAAGGGTGTAAAAAGCCATATTCATTGGTGAACAACTTGATAACGATTTTATTATATACCTATAAATGATAAATGTTGTATGGTTTTCTGAAGGGTGTAAAAAGCCATATTCATTGGTGAACAACTTGATAACGATTTTATCATATACCTATAAATGATAAATGTTGTATGGTTTTCTGAAGGGTGTAAAAAGCCATATTCATTGATGAACAACTTGATAACGATTTTATCATATACCTATAAATGATAAATGTTGTATGGTTTTCTGAAGGGTGTAAAAAGCCATATTCATTGGTGAACAACTTGATAACGATTTTATTATATACCTATAAATGATAAATGTTGTATGGTTTTCTGAAGGGTGTAAAAAGCCATATTCATTGGTGAACAACTTGATAACGATTTTATCATATACAGTGGTCCCTCGTTTATTGCGGGACTAACGTTCAAAAATAACCCGCGATGGGCGAAAACCGCGAAGTAGTCAGCGTTATTTTTTACAATTATTGTAGATGTGTTAAGGCTGTAAAACCCCTCACTACACACTTTATACGCTTTTCACAATCAGGCATTAACATTTTCTCACTTTTCTCTCCTGTGTAAACACTCAAAGTTCAAAGCTTAGTAGAAAAAAAATAGAACGTTTTCCTATAAATAATTATGATGGCTTTTAGAACTAACGAATTTAATTTTAACGATCAACCTACGAGGATGGACACATAAGAAATTATTAATAGTGACTCTTCGTCGTGGCGCTGCTCCGCTGTCCGGATTGGCTGATTATTCGGGTGGTATGAAAAATATTACCCGTCCGCGAAATGGGTGTATTGCTATTTATTCTTTAATGTTTTATCCATTCATATTGGTGTATCATTTATAGGTATATGATAAAGAAATGTACTCATTCAGGGTTTTCTCTACAGTACAATTTGCAAGTTGGACTTAAAGTTCATTATAATTATATTATAGGTTCGTTCATAATGTTCCTTGACATCCAAAAATTTGCTTGTGATTTTTTTTTAGCATTCTGTTTTTCAAGTGCTGGTCTTTTGATGCTTCAATTTTATGTAAAAACAATGTTAACGTTAATACCATTTACCAGCCGGCAATGAGATTAGAACAATGCCAAACACACATTGCATATTGGGACCCTGAAAGATGAAATGGTGACAACAGTATTTTGGTTTTTGAAAGTAACTTAGTTGCATATGTCATGTCAGAAAACATATGATTAGATGGCAAAATCATTCACTTGGATAATCTTTGCAGCACTGGTAAGTTTGACCCTTGAAACAAGTGGACTTTCCACATTTCCACCATAGTGGTTTAACAGATGGTTGCAGAAAGACCAAATGCTATACTTTTGGATTATGCATGACAATACAAGTAATTTTGGTTTACATTTCAACAATACTGGAAGTTTTTAAAAATTTTGACCACAGTTGACCCCGTTTGAACCCTACCAAACATGGCCACCAAACTTGTTCATAATTTTCAGGTAAACCAAAACCATTTGTAAGCTTTGATCCCTTTGAAAGCATCACAGAACTTTAAAATTAGTCCTTGTCTACTTGTAGTACCAAATGAAGCTCCATTATAGCCTGATTACTACCAGCTTAGTCGTTTCCAGTATTGATTTTTGGTGTTTCGATCTTGGTTGCCAGGGGTCTTGGTGACTCATATTTGTTTTTCATGCCTCCTTGAGCTCCACCTACCTTGATTGGCTCTAGGAGAGTAGATCTGTTTATGTCATTATTTTCAACATTCCCACATTCCCCCAAATGACATTTCTTTGTGTATTGTGTGGGGAAGTGTTGAAATGTCGTTCCTCAGTCTGTGTGCGTTTTGGTCAGGATGATATCAACGCATGAGAATGTCTAAAATCCCAGGATATTATGCAGTGACAACAACAGTTTGTTTTGCCAGTGTTGTTTATTGGAGCCATGGATTCTTGCCTCCCTTTCCTTCTACTTTTCCCGTTCCCATGCCTTTACTCCAAATGTGTCTTTCTCTTCCTAGATCGCATGGCCGATCTCCGTTCTCACACACTCTTACACAGTCTTTTTGTTGATCTGAAACAGACACACACATGCGCAGTTCATGTTATGGTGGCTACAAGCGCGGACAGTGTGTGAGGCCTTTATTCGGAGCTGTGACCAAGTCCGAGTGCTGCTGTGCCAGCACGGATTATGCCTACGGAGAGCCGTGCCAACCCTGCCCACCGAAAAACTCTGGTACAGATATTCACACCGCTCCACCCTTTACATACACAGAGCCGCCTCCCACCACCTGACCCACACATGCACAGGCACGCATGCACGCACTGCGCTTAATTCAAAACATACCTGTTAAAGTCAGGATGACCAGAGCAAAAAGTTCTGTGGTCTCTGACACATAAATAAAGTCACAACTAAGTTGTTTGACAGAGACCCACATTCAAGAGAAGCTGACTACACACACACACACACACACACACACACACACACACACACACACACACACACACACACACACACACACACACACACAGTTGCTTTTTGTTTGTGCCATCAATTAAATTTTCAAAATGAACAGATCCCAGAGTTTCACCACATTAAGGAACAAGTTTTCTAAGCATGGAGGCTAAATTAGAAAGTATGTAAATGGATAATGATACAATATTAAATCTCTTGCTTTGAGATTTTGAGGTTTTTTTGCCGTATATTTTCTCAAATGCTGTTACTTCCTTCTTCGTTGTTTTTTAATGTGAACTGACTGGGTGTTTCTTGCAGCTGAGTTCCTGGCTCTGTGCCCAAATGACATCGGCACAACCGGTGATGGACGAGGTAATGCAGCAGAAATCAGTCGTGAAAATCAAGTGATTATTACTCACCGATTGATTTATTTGACCCCTGAATGTTTATTGTCCTGCCTCGCAGACATTAATGAATGCGCCCTGGATCCTGACATTTGCCAGAATGGAGTGTGTGAGAACATGCTGAGGACATACAAATGCAGCTGCAATGAAGGCTTTGAGGTAGACCTGACAGGAAAAAACTGCATTGGTAAGTTCTTGTCCACTTTGAAACTTTGAGAATCTAGCCTTGATATCCGCTGCCCTCATGACCATCTGTTTCTTCGCAGATATTGATGAGTGTCTGATGAACAGACATCTGTGTGACAACGGTCTATGCAGAAATACGCCAGGCAGTTTCACCTGTCACTGTCCCACCGGATACCGATTTGATACTGCGACAGATGTGTGCGAGGGTCAGACATGCTTTCATTCTGTCTTACACTTTGGGCCCTATCTTGATGATCCATAGCACATGTCTTAAACTGCATAGCACAAGTGCTTTTGGCACGTCTGACTAAATATTGCAATTTACATAGAGGATAATTTGAACTAGTTGTAAACGTGGATGTGTTTTGGGCATAACGTGAAATAAAACAGTCACAGTGTCATCTGACATTAGCTTGAAGACACAAGTGTGCTAGTGTCTGGCACGCTGTTATTCAGATTTCTGACAAGGAAAGGTTTCTGGCCACAGTGTCAAAGTGCATCAGCAGATTATTTACAGGAATCCCAGTTGTCACTAAAGCTCCCTGAGGTGAAGCATTTGAGGTCCACATTCTGTAACACCTCCTCCTTCTCCATATCTCACCAACATTTTTAAAGTTTTGTATTTTGCACAAGTGCTTTCAGCACATCTGACTAAATATTACAACTTACATGGCGGATCATTTGAACTATTCGTAAACGTGGATGTATTTTGGGCATACCGTGAAATAAACCAATCACAGTGTCATCTGACATCAGCTTGAAGACACAAGTGTGCTAGCGTCTGGCACATTGTTATTCAGATTTCTGGTGAGGAAAGGTTTCTGGGCACAGTGGCAAAGTGCATCAGCAGATACTTTACAGGAATCCCAGTTGTCACTAAAGCTCCCTGAGGTGAAGCATTTAGGGTCCACATTCTGTAACACCTCCTCCTTCTCCATATGTCTCACCAGCATTTTTTAAATTTTGGATTTTTCTATTAGGCTTTTTTTTCCATGTCTGTAGAGATTCTCAGGCTTCCAGGTCATGTTTAGTTCATAAGTCCAGCTGACCTGACTCAACCTACTCATTGTTAATTGTTCAGTTTATTTTTGTAGTAGTTTGATGAACAATTGTGCAATCCTGTTTGTACAAACATGTTTGAGACCAGGCTTTTGCTGGTCTATGGTGCACTTACTTTGTGTTGCCATGCAAAACCAGTGCACCAGCCCTGCACATGAACCCACCACATTTTTAGACCAACACATCCATGTGCAAGCAAGTGGGCACAATTTATAACAGTCGCTTACATGACACGGAGCTGGGTGTAAAAATGAAAACTGTGTCTCTTGTACACTGTGCACCAGATGGAAGATATGGCCCTCCATTTTTCTCACTGATGTCTATTATGTCCACTATGTTACCATCAGGACAGCTTGTCACTTGTGTTTGTCTCCAACAGATGTGAATGAATGTGCGTCAAGCCCATGTGTAAACGGAGAGTGTGTGAACAGCCCGGGATCCTTTGTGTGTTTGTGTTCTACGGGAAGTTCGCTGGACAGCTCTGGGCTGGAGTGTATAGGTAAGTGAGCATTGTTTAGGCATTCAGTCTACTCAGAACTTTATGGCAATGTATTCAGGGATGGTCCATTCTATTTTTTTTTTTTTTATAAACTGTCCACTTACACATACTTGAAATATGACTTTTTTTTTTTTTTTGCATTGCATTGCATTGCAAATATGAGCTGACCAATCACAGCTCAGCATGCAAATAGCCGTAGCGGGTCAGACTTCAGGCTCATTTATGCTGAACATTAAATATGGATGCAGATGGAGCCTTCTATCTGCACTCTGCATGCATGTGACCTTTATTTGGGTCCATTTTATACAATGGAACAGAGCAATACCATCCCAAATCGTTTTGGGATGGTATTGGGCTGATTGATTGTGCAGGTAATGATCACTGTGCACCGGAATCGTTGCCACACATCGGAATGTTACCAGTTTTTTTTTTTTAAAGAAGAAAACCACGCTGTTCTCGTCTTTAACATTTCAGGAGAGCGAAAGTATAATGACTTGGAAGATTAGTGAGAGTTTTTTTTCTGCTGTTTTCATGTAAGAACTTGAATCTTCCAGATCCAGATTGTATTTTTTTTTAGAAAGCCACTGCATCACTTTAATAGTGTCTAGTGCGACCTCACCCAGATCATTTTTGGAATAATTTTTTTTCTGGAATTAGGCTACAGGGAGCTGAATGATCCTTTGTTTACAGCCGGGGCTCTGAAACACTTGATGCTTTAAATTCCACGTGCGATTAAATTCCCACTTATGCTCACAAATGTTAAATAAGCCTTAACTGCCCTGTAATTGAACATTTTATTTCAAAATCACAATTTAGATCTTGCTAAATGTTTTAGTTCTGTACGCCACATTTAATGCTGCAGCTGCTGATTCTTTTCATTATTACTCTGATTTATTTCAGAGTTAATTTAGTGTGTAAAATGTCATATTTGTGAAAATTTACATTGACTTTATGATGTTTCGTCCATGAATGGACCAAAAATATAAAGACAGTTGAATTGTCAATAATCTAAATGGGAGAAAAGCACAAAATCCTGTGTTAAAAGCGGAAACATGAAAAAAGTTTAAAAAAATTTTTCTGAGAGGAGTTTAATTAATTGCCTACAGACGGTAGTTATTCATTACATTTTTAAATAATGTGGTGGTATTTATTTATTTAAAATTTTAGATTTATTTCTTGTCATGTTCGGTGCCATTGTTAATGCAAAATTATTTATTTGCAGCCATTTTCAAAACATTCATAAATTATTATTAAAATAATAACTCAATAGTAAGTAAGTAAGTAAGTCCCTTTGGCTGCTCCCTTGTTTGCACTCAGGGTCGCCACAGCAAATCCAAGGTGGATCTGCATGTTGAATTGGCACAGGTTTTATGCCGGATGCCGTTCCTGACGCAGCTCCACATTACATGGAGAAATGTGGCAGGGGTGGGATTTGAACCCGGAACCTTCTGCCCTGAAACCAAGCACATTAACCACTTGGCCACCAATATTCATTTAATATTGAGTATTGAGAAGTTATTTTGGAAATAAAGAGAACCGCACTGACAAATTCTAAATTATTGTTCATTTTGAGAGGGTGGGCACCACAAAGGATTTGTGCTTAGGCCACCCAAATGGCTAGCACCGACATGCGCTGCAGAAAATATTCTTTCCATTGAGCGAATGAAAAAACATTCATTATGGACCTTTGATGTCAACTGATTCCAAACAGTCCAACACGAATTTTAAATAGCAGTCCAATCCAATCCAAAATTCAGCCACATGGGGTGTGCAGCCAGTACACTCTGAGTGCCAGTTCCAAGCCGGGATAAATGAGGAGGGTTGTGTCAGGAAGGGCATCTGGCGTAAAACAAGCCAGCCCAACTATGCAGACTCAGAATCGAATTCCCATACCGGATCGGTCGCGGCCCGGGTTAACAACGTCCGCCACCGGTGCTATTGCCCAACAGGGTGCCGGTGGAAATTGGGCTACTGCTGGGCGAAGACGATGAAGAAGAGGAGGAAAACGTTGCCACGAACAGCGGGAGAAGAAGAAAACTAGAAGGGTGGAAATGAGAGTGGGGACTTTGAATGTTGGTAGTATGACTGGTAAAGGGAGAGAGCTGGCTGATATGATGGAGAGGAGAAAGGTAGACATATTGTGTGTGCAAGAGACCAAGTGGAAGGGAAGTAAGAGCAGGAGCATCGGCGGTGGGTACAAGTTGTTGTACCATGGTGAGGACAGGAAGAGAAATGGTGTTGGGGTCATTTTAAAGGAAGAGTATGTTAAAAGTGTGTTGGATGTTAAGCGAGTGTCTGACAGGGTGATGAGTGTGAAGTTGGAAATTGAAGGGGTGATGATGAATATCAACAGTGCATATGCCCCACAGGTAGGTTGTGAGATGAAGGAGAAAGAAGATTTCTGGAGTGTGTTAGATGAGGTGGTGGAGAGTGTGTCCAAGCATGAAAGAGTGGTGACAGGAGCAGACTTCAATGGGCATGTTGGTGAAGGGAACAGAGGTGATGAGGAAGTAATGGGTAGATATGGTATCAAGGATAGGAATGGGGAAGGACAGATGGTAGTTGATTTTGCAAAAAGGATGGAAATGGCTGTGGTGAATACCTACTTTAAGAAAACGGAGGAGCACAGGGTAACATATAAGAGTGGAGGAAGGTGCACACAGGTGGACTACATTCTTTATAGGAGATGCAAGCTAAAAGAAATCACAGACTGTAAGGTGGTAGCAGGAGAGAGTGTCACTAGACAGCATAGGATGGTTGTTTGTAGGATGACTTTAGAGGTAAAGAAGAAGAAGAGAGTGAGAGCTCAACAAAGGATCAGATGGTGGAAGCTGAAGGAGGAAGACTGTTGTGTGAAATTTAGCGAGCAGGTGAGAGAAGCACTAGTTGGAGGGGAAGCAATTTTGGACAACTGGAAAAGTACTGCAGATGTGGTGAGGGAGACAGCTAGGGCAGTACTGGGTATGACATCTGGACAGTGGAAGGAAGACAAGGAGACTTGGTGGTGGAATGAAGAGGTCCAGGAAAGCATAAGGAGAAAGAGGTTGGCGAAAAAGTTTTGGGATAGTCGGAGAGATGAAGAAAGTAGACAGGAGTACAAGGAGATGTGGCGTAAGGCGAGAATAGAAGTGGCAAAAGCAAAGGAAAAGGCATATTGCGAGCTGTACAAGAAGTTGAATAGTAAGGAAGGAGAAAAGAACTTGTACCGATTGGCCAGACAAAGGGACAGAGCTGGAAAGAATGTGCAGCAGGTTAGGGTGGTAAAAGATGCACATGGTAATGTGCTGACAAGTGAGGAGTGTGTGCTGAGAAGGTGGAGGAAATATTTTGAAGAGTTGATGAATAAAGAAAATGAGCAAGAGGAAAGGCTGGATGATGTGGTGAGAGTAAATCAGGAAGTAAAAGAGATTAGCAAGGAAGAAGTGAGGGCTGCTATGAAGAGGATGAAGAGTGGAAAGGCAGTTGGTCCAGATGACATTCCAATGGAGGCATGGAAATGTCTAGGAGAGATGGCAGTAGAGTTTCTAACCAGATTGTTTAATAAAATCTTGGAAAGTGAGAGGATGCCTGAGGAGTGGAGACGAAGTGTGCTGGTTCCTATTTTCAAGAACAATGGTGATGTGCAGAGCTGCAGTAACTACAGAGGCATAAAGCTGATCAGCCACAGCATGAAGTTATGGGAAAGAGTAGTAGAAGCTAGGCTTAGAAAACAGGTGAAGCTCTGTGAGCAGCAATATGGTTTCATGCCGAGAAAGAGCACTACAGATGCAATGTTTTCTCTGAGAATACTGTTGGAAAAGTACAGAGAAGGACAGAAAGAGTTACATTGTGTGTTTGTGGACTTAGAAAAAGCTTATGATGGGTGCCAAGAGAAGAGTTGTGGCATTGTATGAGGAAGTCTGGAGTGGCAGAGAAGTATGTTAGGGTAGTGCAGGACATGTACAAGAATAGTGTGACAGCGGTGAGATGCGCAGTTGGAATGACAGACTCATTCAAGGTGGAGGTGGGATTACACCAAGGATCAGCTCTGAGTCCTTTCTTGTTTGCAGTGGTGATGGACAGGTTGACAGATGAGATCAGACAGGAGTCCCCATGGACTATGATGTTTACAGATGACATTGGGGCAACTGTTTGTTGTGATTTGGCGCTATATAAATAAAATTGATTTGAATTGATTTTTGATATTGTGATATGTAGTGAGAGTAGAGAGCAAGTTGAGTCTAGTCTGGAGAAGTGGAGATATGCTTTGGAGAGAAGGGGAATGAAAGTCAGTAGAAGCAAGACTGAGTACACGTGTGTGAATGAGAGGGAGCCCAGTGGAATAGTGCAGTTACAAGGAGTAGAAGTGGTGAAAGTAGATGAGTTTAAATATTTGGGGTCAACTGTTCAAAGTAATGGAGAGTGTGGTAGAGAGGTGAAGAAGAGAGTGCAGGCAGGGTGGAGTGGGTGGAGAAAGGTGGCAGGAGTGATTTGTGACCAAAGAATATCAGCAAGAGTGAAGGGGAAAGTTTACAAAACAGTAGTGAGACCAGCTATGTTGTATGGTTTAGAAACAGTGTCACTAACAAAAAGACAGGAGGCAGAGCTGGAGGTGGCAGAGCTGAATATGTTGAGATTCTCTTTGGGGGTGACAAGAATGGACAAGATTAGGAATGAACATATCAGAGGGACAGCTCAGGTGGGACAGTTTGGAGACAAAGTCAGAGAGGCGAGATTGTGATGGTTTTGGACATGTGCAGAGGAGGGACCCAGGGTATATAGGGAGAAGGATGCTGAGGATGGAGCCACCAGGCAGGAGGAGAAGAGGGAGGCCAAAGAGGAGGTTCATGGATGTGCTGAGAGAGGACATGCAGGTGGTTGGTGTGACAGAGGAAGATTCAGAGGACAGGGTGAGATGGAAACGATTGATCTGCTGTGGCGACCCCTAAAGGGAACAGCCGAAAGACAAAGAAGAAGAAGTCCAATCCAATCCAAAATAGTTCTCAGTCAACTTGCACAGTCAGATAGTTCAAACCAATCCTGGTGATGTAGTCCATAGGTGATGTTGTGCATTCTGTACAGACTTCCATCTGCTTTTCTCAGTCCAATGAAAAATGTGTCGAGCTCTTCATCCGACAGTGGTTCTACTTCACCTAGAGACATCCCAGCGCATACTGCAAATACCTCCAGATGGCTTACGGCCTACTGGATTTGTTTTTTTTTGTGTGTGTGTTAGAAGAAACAACAGCGTCAATAAGCTCCCGCCATGTTTGTTTTTAAGCTAAGTGCCGTCGCTGGTAGTGTGGTCACAGCGCGCAATAGCACAAATTGTATAGTACCAAAATTGCACAATATATAGCACCAAATTGCATGGTAAATGGTACACAATGGCAAATGGTACGAATAATCCATGTCATGTGACATACAAACCACCAATCAAATACCAAGGATATATTCAGACATTTTTAACATTTTGTCATGAAGTATTTAATGGCCGCACAACCCACCTCCATCTGGACCTCATTGCAATGAGGGATTATTACGACTTCTTCAACTGTCGCCATGTTTGACATAGTCAGACATTTTCAAGGTGGTCTGCAGTGCCCTCTGGTGGATACTTTTCTTTACATCTGTGCTAGCGTAAATGACATAAAGGAAGTGCGTGGGTGGTGGTAGTTAACCAACATTTCTTGAGAATGTGTGAAGTTTTGACTCACTGGGTGCATGCTTAAGAAATGTTTGTTTCTCAGAATGCAAAAGATGGAGAACCACACCCTAGTTTTTTTTTGGCAACTTCTCAGTTGCCCCTTGTACATATGGCTATTCCTAGCTCTGGTTCTGAAAAAGCTCTTCAGTTGACTCAATGCAGATAAAACTTCAGTGTTAGCTCTTTGACAGTAAGTCATGCATCATCAAACCTGCCGGTGAAACTCAGACTTCTTGGAGGTGTAGAAGAGAATAATATGCTAGAAGGTTTGGGCTGGAATATGAGGCAGCTAATAAAATTGCCAGGGTGAAACTTGCTAGTGGAGCTTAGCCATGCCTGTCTGTGAGTAATCAAGTTTGTCACTGCTAATCCCAGCCGACGTACGGCCAGAATGTTGGTTGGGTTTTTATTTCACTTTTGTGCCCTGTATTTAATGTGTCAGGTAGTGTGCTGTGAAGCAATGGTAAAGCTAGTGGTTTCTTTGAGTTGGTTTGTGGTGTGCTAAGGGTTTAAACTGGCAGAATGTGGGAACCATGTTCAGAAATTGGATGAATGTCAGAGTCATTATGTAGCTTGGGGGCAACTTTGAGTGACATAAATGTTCATGCTACAAGGATCTTGGCTTTTTCATACTGGGATTTTTAAATTTCTTTAATATTTGAGCTTGGACTGTAAAAGCAACATGAGAACTATTGACAATTTGCAGGACCATTGCAGATGTTTTAAAAAAAAATCAAGCTTGCACACATAATGCAGTCATTGTTAGAACTTGGCTTCCAAGATTACACGTTTTTTGCACAGATTGGACTTCTCCAAGTTTGCTGCAGTCAGCTGCAGTTCTTAAAGTTTATGTAAACTTTAAGAAAGAGAGATCAAATTGATCAAACCCGGAGAAGTCATTCTGACTGGTGTTATGAGCCAGTCAGCATTCAGCATTTGTGTTTTTTTTAATAACAAACACATAAGATTAAATAAAATGTGAACTTAAATATACACTAACAGTGTTTCCCCTATACTGTAGTAACTAGAGGTGGGCGGATCGATCCTAATATCGATAATATCGATACCAACGCTGGTATTGATATTGAACGATTGTCGTGTAAAAAGATTGATGCTCAAGCCTTTTTTTCTCTCCTGCACACACTGACTGCTGCGCACGCAAATTCATCAAAATCCACTCTCTGTTGGGAAGGTGACGTGACACGGACCCACAACAGGGGGCGTTGATGAACGGACAATGGATAAGCCAAAAAGTAACAATTTAATGTTGTGAATCGCACAATGAAATACAGACAATGACAGAGAATGTGGCTCGTCAGTCATACACAAGGTGACGTGTGGGCAGGCTCAAAGATAGAAGACGTCTGGCAAGAGAAGAGCCGGATCCCACACAGCTTCCACCGCCAACGGATCTGAAGAACACCGGAGCCGCCAAGCCCTGTGCCCCAGGTGGCCACTGTCTTCAGCAGTCAGACCCGGTACTGCTGGCAGAAACAGAAACAGTTAATGGTGGGTGTGTGAATACACACCCAGCAATCTTACAGTGCTTAATTCCTCCAGGAGGGAAAACCTCCACCTCCAGTAACACACACTCGTACAGCTCCTGGAAAACCACTTGTCTGGTTGGGGTGTGAGGTGAAGCCGTCGCAGTCCACACCAACGGCAATGCAGCAGACAAGGACACGTCGCAGGAAAACGGCTGTAAATGAGATCAGACTTTGTTTATTTAGGATGCAGCAGAGAAGTTACCTGAATGGTAGCTGATTTCTCGGCGGGGAGGTGGAGTTGCAGTCCGGCTTTTATGGAGGATGTGGTTGATGAGTGGATGAGTGACAGCTGGTGTTGATGATGTGTGACAGCTGTCACTCCCAGTAGTTCCGACACCCTCTCGTGCTTGAAGCCCGCACTTCAAGCAGGGCACCATCTGGTGGTGGTGAGCCAGCAGTACCTCCTCTTCAGCGGCCCACACAACAGGTCTCCCCCCTCAACAGGCGCCTCCTGGCACCCGACCAGGCTTGTCCGGGTGACGGTTGTAGAAATCAGCCAGGAGGGCCGGGTCCAGGATGAAGCTCCTCTTCACCCAGGAGTGTTCTTTGGGTCCATACCCCTCCCAGTCCACCAGATACTGGAACCCCCGACCCTTTCGACGGACGTCCAGGAGCCGACGCACGGTCCATGCCGGCTCCCCGTCGATGATCCGGGCAGGAGGCGGTGCAGGTACAGGGGTGCAGAGTGGTGAGGTGTGATGAGGTTTAAGACGTGACACATGAAAAACTTTGTGGATCCGCAGTGAAGCTGGCAGCTTTAGCTTCACTGCGGCCGGACGGAGGACCTTGAGGATGGGAAATGGTCCAATAAACCGGTCCTTGAGTTTTTGTGACTCCACTTGAAGCGGAATGTCCTTGGTCGACAACCACACCTCCTGCTCGGGCTCGTATGCAGGGGCCGGGGGACGCCGGCGGTTTGCATGGGCCTTGGCCCTCGCCCGGACCTTCAACAGGGCAGAACGGGCGGTCAGCCACACCCGGCGGCACCTCCTGAGGTGGGCCTGGACCGAGGGCACACCAACCTCTCCCTCCACGAGCGGGAACAATGGGGGCTGGTACCCCAAACACACCTCAAACGGGGAGAGGCCGGTGGCAGACGACACTTGGCTGTTGTGGGCGTACTCGATCCAGGCCAGATGGTTGCTCCAGGCCATCGGGTGCGCGGAGGTCACGCAGCGGAGGGCCTGCTCCAGCTCCTGGTTAGCCCGCTCTGCCTGTCCGTTTGTCTGAGGGTGATACCCGGACAAGAGACTCACGGTGGCCCCCAGTTCCCTGCAGAAACTCCTCCAGACTTGGGAAGAGAACTGAGGACCACGATCCGAGATGATGTCCGATGGTATCCCATGCAGACGCACCGCGTGGTGGACCAGGAGGTCTGCCGTCCCCTGGGCCGTCGGGAGCTTCGGGAGGGCCACGAAGTGGGCCGCCTTGGAGAACCGGTCCACTATCGTGAGGATGGTGGTGTTGCCCTGGGACGGCGGGAGGCCCGTGATGAAGTCCAGGCCGATGTGGGACCAGGGGCGGTGAGGCACCGGTAGAGGCTGGAGGAGGCCCGAAGTCCTCTTGTGGTCAGCCTTGCCCCTGGCACAGGTGGTACAGGCCTGGACGTAATCCCAGACGTCGGCTTCCATAGACGCCCACCAGAAGCGCTGCTGGACCACTGCCACGGTTCTGCGCACCCCTGGATGACAGGAGAGCTTGGAACCATGCCAGAAGTCCAAAACCGCAGCTCTGGCCTCTGGTGGGACATACAGTTTGTTCCTCGGGCCGGTCCCCGGGTCCGGGGTCCGTGCCAGGGCCTCCCGGACGGTCTTCTCCACGTCCCAGGTGAGGGTGGCCATGACAGTGGACTCGGGGATGATGGTCTCTGTTGGGTCCGACAACTCGGCCTTGGCTTCCTCTTCGTGCACCCGGGACAGGGCATCCGATCATTGGTTCTTGGTCCCGGGGCAGTATGTGATCTGGAAGTCAAAGCTCCCGAAGAACAGTGACCAGCGGGCTTGCATGGGGTTCAGCCGCTTGGCGGTCCGGATGTACTCCAGGTTCCGATGGTCCGTGAAAACCGTGAAGGGCACCGTCGCTCCCTCCAACAGGTGTCTCCACTCCTCAAGAGCCTCCTTCACCACCAGGAGTTCCCGATTGCCGACGTCATAATTCCTTTCAGCCGGGGTCAACCTGCGGGAAAAATAGGCACAAGGGTGGAGAACCTTTCCGGACTCCCCGCTCTGGGACAGCACGGCTCCTATCCCTGAGTCAGAGGCATCCACTTCAACTATGAACTGGCGATTAGGATCAGGCTGCACCAGAACTGGCGCAGTCGAGAACCAGCGTTTCAACTCCCTAAACGCGGCTTCGCACCGATCCGACCAGGTGAAGGGGACTTTAGTGGAGGTCAGGGCAGTCAGGGGGCTAACTACCTGACTGTAACCCTTAATGAACCTCCGATAGAAATTTGCAAAGCCGAGGAACTGTTGCAGTTTCTTACGGCTTGTTGGTTGGGGCCAATCTCTCACCGCTGCAACCTTGGCTGGGTCAGGGGCGACAGAGTTGGAGGAGATGCTGAACCCCAGGAAGGACAAAGAAGTACGGTGGAACTCGCACTTCTCGCCCTTCACAAACAGCCGGTTCTCCAACAACCGCTGCAGGACCTGACGAACATGCTGGACATGAGTCTCAGGGTCCGGAGAAAAGATGAGTATATCGTCTAGATATACGAAGACAAACCGATGCAGGAAGTCCCGCAAGACGTCATTAACCAATGCTTGGAACGTCGCAGGGGCGTTTGTGAGGCCGAACGGTATGACCAGGTACTCAAAGTGACCTAAGGGGGTGTTAAATGCCGTCTTCCACTCGTCTCCCTTCCGGATCCGAACCAGGTGGTACGCATTCCTAAGATTGAGTTTGGTGAATATTTGGGCTCCATGCAGGGGCGTGAACACCGAATCCAACAGAGGTAATGGGTATCGATTACGAACCGTAATCTCGTTCAGCCCTCTGTAATTGATGCATGGGCAGAGTCTGCCGTCCTTCTTACCCACAAAAAAGAAACCCGCACCCATCGGGGAGGTGGAGTTCTGGATCAACCCGGCAGCTAAGGAGTCCCAGATGTAGGTCTCGGGATCCATGACGCTGGACGAGAAATCCTGTTGGGAAGGTGTCGTGACACGGACCCACAACAGGGGGCGTTAATGAACGGACAATGGATAAGCCAAAAAGTAACAATTTAATGTTGTGAATCGCACAATGAAATACAGACAATGACAGAGAATGTGGATCGTCAATCATACACAAGGTGACTTGTGGGCAGGCTCGAAGATAGAAGACGTCTGGCAAGAGAAGAGCCGGATCCCACACAGCTTCCACCGCCAACGGATCTGAAGAACACCGGAGCCGCCAAGCCCTGCGCCCCAGGTGGCCACTGTCTTCAGCAGTCAGACCCGGTACTGCTGGCAGAAACAGAAACAGTTAATGGTGGGTGTGTGAATACACACCCAGCAATCTTACAGTGCTTAATTCCTCCAGGAGGGAAAACCTCCACCTCCAGTAACACACACTCGTACAGCTCCTGGAAAACCACTTGTCTGGTTGGGGTGTGAGGCAAAGCCGTCACAGTCCACACCAAACGCGAATGCAGCAGACAAGGACACGTCGCAGGAAAACGGCTGTAAATGAGATCAGACTTTGTTTATTTAGGATGCAGCAGAGAAGTTACCTGAATGGTAGCTGATTTCTCGGCGGGGAGGTGGAGTTGCAGTCCGGCTTTTATGGAGGATGTGGTTGATGAGTGGATGAGTGACAGCTGGTGTTGATGATGTGTGACAGCTGTCACTCCCAGTAGTTCTGACACCCTCTCGTGCTTGAAGCCCGCACTCCAGCCAGGGCGCCATCTGGTGGTGGTGGGCCAGCAATACCTCCTCTTCAGCGGCCCACACAACACTCTCTGTCTGTAAGAGCAGCGCTGCACCGTGTCACACAACACGGAGCAGCGCACCCCCCCCCCCCCCCCATATTTTGTTGTTGCGCTGTCACCTGGCTCAGTGGCGCCAGTCAACAGCCATGCAGGCAGGCTCAGCCTGGCCTGCCCACTCAGCGCTCTCCTCGGGTCAGCCCTCGACCTCAGGAGATTTAGTTTTAAGTTGTGTTGAGTGATATTTTTTAAACAAAAATGTTGCTTGTGATAAAGTATTTTATTGTCATGTACAATATTTGGTGAAATTCTATCCTAGTTCTTTTGGATCCTTTGGATCTATGAAGCTTAAATATGAAAAAGTATCGGTATCGATACTGGGCCTGTATTTACTTGGTATCGGATCAATACCAAAATTCCCGGTATCGCCCACCTCTAGTAGTAGCACAGACTTGGCCACCAGGTCAACAAGAACACCTACTAAGCCAGAATTATTATTTTTTAAATAACAGCAATGAAAAATAACAGACAAAATAATGCCAAATATCCATTAATTTGGAAATCAATAATCATTTTGGTACTTCGCAATACTCCAAAGAACACTGCAGTACAAAGGCTGTTCCTAAAGGTATTACAGACGTAACTAGGTATAAAGTCATTTTCACATGAAGACATAACGGTTCCGGAAATATGGTATGAAATCTGAGTATATTGTACAAACCAGCAGACTTTTACTCTGCATGCTTGTTTAAGCCTTAACAATAAAAAATGAAACACAGTCACGTGTTTGTTAAACATGTAAAACTGTGAAAATCTTTCATTCATGAAGATTTTCATTAAGGTTTTTACTTTCAGGAAACAGATATGAAATTTCAAATAAATTCAGATTTAAAAATTTGAAATTTAAAAATCTTGATCAAATAATTATTCAAGAGGTCTTGTAGTGCCAAACCAGTTTTTAACAGTTTTTAGATTTTTTTTTATGTATTTAAAATTTAATGTTAATCTTCAAAATCCTATAATTCTGAGTGTTTTCACTAGCCTGACACAGCATAACTTTACCTCATATTATTCAGTTCATAGGTGTATGTATCATGCTTAGTTATCACGTTATGGGGTAACATATGTCACATGCCATAGAAAATCTAATGGATGTTGATCTTGTTCAACCTTTACTTTGGAAACCAAGCATTCAACACTGTCAAAACTATTCCATTTATTAATCCTTTTAGCTCAACCAAAAATTTGTATCACTTTTTACCAAAATTGGAGCAACTTTAACTTTTAACCCCTGTACAAAGTGTCACCATTCTTGCTGTTTTTACCCCATAACTCCATAATATTCAGTCACAGATAACCCAAACTATACCTTTTTGGAATCTTTATGATCAGACAAATAATGTGATATAGTTTTCAATGTGATTGGAGCATCTTTTAATTTTGACCCCTGTGTAATTCTTCAATTGACCCCTACCTGGCTGCCTATTTAAAATTCAAGTGGCCAATCAGTTTTTTCAAAAGAGTAATGTCTAAGGTGTATTTGTGCTGAATTTGATACTTGTATCACCATTTGAAGGATTGTTTCAGTTATCTGCTGCACTATTGAGGGTTTTGGTGAACAGCAACGGGCCTAGAACAAATTCTAGGGGAAACACTGTACCAACATTGTTGCCAGTACTGAATGATGTTTTCTATTGCGCTCATGTTAACATGGACGACTGACTGCAGTGTTTATTTCATGGAACAGAGACTACTAAGAGCACCTGCTGGTTAAAGATGGTGAATAAACGCTGTGAGATCAACATCAATGGGGCTACACTTAAGTCCCACTGCTGTGCTACACTGGGAGAAGCCTGGAACAGTCCGTGTACTAAATGTGAAAAAGGTGAGATGAGTGATGACTTAAACAACACCGACACTCAAGAACATATTTTTGCATGTTAAAGCTTTCATTATGCAAGAAAACGTAGCGTAACTAGGACAGTGATGCTGAGTGGTTCTTGTATGCAACCTTTTTTTTTTCCAGATCCAATCTGTAGTAAGGGTTTTGCTCGAGTCAGAGGAAATCTCTGTGAAGGTAAAGTCCACACAATCCCAAAAGAATCACATTTGTTGTTTTGTTTTTTGGCATTTTCATGCAAAAATGATGTTTACGCTTTTTGTTCTTCTGCTGGCCATCAGATGTGGATGAGTGTGAAGTGTTTCCAGGCGTGTGCATCAATGGGAAGTGTGTGAACACACAGGGCTCCTTTTTCTGCCAGTGCCCTCCTGGAATGACTGTGGATGTCAACGGCAGGACGTGTATTGGTGAGAGCTGTGCTCTGATTAACAGCCAGCATGCTTGTGTCGCTCTGCTCCCGAAGTCCTGAAATCGTACAGTATGCATTCATCACTGACCTAATTGACCTCACAGACCTGCGTACGGAGCACTGCTATCTGTCCCATGATGACGAGCGCTGCGGGACTCCAGTCTCGGGGAAGCACCGTGTGGATGCCTGTTGCTGCTCAGTGGGTGTGGCCTGGGGCCCCGAGTGTGACGAGTGTCCAGAGAAAGGCTCTCCAGAATACACCCAGCTGTGTCCTCGAGGTCCTGGCTTTTCACACCGGGGTGATTTCATCAACGGAAGGCCCTTCCTTAAAGGTATTATCTCATCCACAGACCACACAGCCTGTGGTGTTTGAGCACATGGAGATATGGATGACAGTGTTTGTCCCTGTGTCCCTCCTAGATATCAATGAGTGCAGGATGATAAACACCTTGTGCTCCAATGGGAAGTGTAGAAACACCATCGGCAGCTTCCGCTGTCGCTGTGATAACGGCTTTGCTCTGGACACAGATGAGCGTAACTGTACTGGTGAGTACAACACAGCCAAGACTTTAATATACTACATGAACTGTTAAGTCTTACACTGGATAATCATAAAGAATGAAACAGTCTGGAGTTCAGGAAACAGCACTTATAACATGTTACCTTACCTTTCTTTTAGGAATATTAACTTAATTAGATTAGATTAGACAGAACTTTATTAATCCCTTGGGAAGACTTGAGGTTCCAGCAGCATTGTATAGCAGCACACTGGGTAAGAAGCACACGGAGTACCAAAAGTAAAAGTAAAAAACAATTTGAAAAATGTAAATACAAATATAAATAACAGAAATACTGCTTGCTACTTACTGGCTAAAGCTGGGCAGACACTGTACGATATTTTCAATCGTTGTACTCGGCTCCAGCTTGAACTGTACGACAAAACCGCAGCGTGTAAAAGTTCAGAGCGCACGATTTATGTTCTCACACTATACGGCCTGATGCTCTGATGCGATCTGACTACTCACATTGTACGTTCGAAAACCACGTCGGACTTGTGTTTCCAGAAGCAAAACTTAAAAAGAAGCTTTTTTTTTTTCTTTTTTTTCAAACTTTATTTACATTTCTTATTTTTACAAAAACTTGATGGGAGACATCAAAGTTTAAAAAAAATACAAGACTTTACATGAGTTGAAGAAAAATGGGAAAAAAAGAAACAGAAGTGATCATCTCCCAAAGAGATGATCACTGTTTATGCTCGCTCCGGTGTTTGCACAGGCACAGTGCGAGAGGTAATCAGTGCGTAGACGCTTGTAGCGCTGCTTCAGCAGCACAATATCCACACAATGGCCAACCAGAATATCAAACAGGTTTGATTTTCATCCGACCGTATGATTGCCGATCGGGAGGTGGTCATGAGTGGCTAAACGCAGCTCGTTACTAAATGTATACTACATGATGCAGGACACGCGATTAAGCTGAAACTCTGCGTGATCCAAAAAATTCTCGCACGAGTGAAAAATTGCCTGAAAAAGGGCCAAAACGTGCACAGTGTAAGACCAGCTTTAGTGGCTACTACTGTTCCTCTCCTTCCTGTCCCCTGTTTTCCTGTTACTCCTCCTCCCCCCGAGTGAGGAGTTGTACAGTCTGATGGCCTGAGTGTGTGCTGATCCAGACAAATTACCGTAGTTTCCAGAGTATAAGTCCCAGGTTTTTTTCTAGTTTGGGAGGTCCTGTGAGTTAAATTCTAAAATGATGTATATTTCAAAAAATAGGGGTGCAACATACACAAAAATCACAACTCAGTATGTTTTCAAGTGTATCTTCAAGTATCTTCTTATGGCTGAATAGTCTTTCCAAATTCTTACAAACTGTTTTTTTTCTTGATGTCTTGTGAAATATGTTTTACAAATGAATGACGTACTCCCGTGCAAGTTAGGGTTTTTTTTCCTTCTTCATCATGACTTATTTTTTGACAAATGTGAGTTATACTCCAGTGTGAGTTATAAGTCTTTTTCAGTTCAGTTTATTTAAATTTTAAATAGCGTCAAATCACAACATGACTCACCCCAAGGTGTTTCAAAAGGGTAAGGTCTAACCTTACCAACACCTTACTTTTTTGATGAAGAAACGTCAAGCAGACCAGACTGAGAAGGGTGGCCCACTGCTTAGGCCATTCTAACGATAACAAAGATCAAATGAACAAAGTACAACACTGAATTTTCAAATATGCAAAACAAGAAAAAAGTCAGATTATAGTTTGTAGTTATTGTCCAAAAAAAAAAAATAAAAAAATCTTCCCAGTTGGCATGAATACTCATATGGAGATTAGTTAAGCTCCTTCCTCCTTAAGGTTGCGTCCCAAGGTAGGCTTCATCTTCAAACGATGGTCTGATAAATGGGAAATGAATCCAGAAAATACGGCAATTGAATTAGCAGACCTGCCAACTGCTAGGAATGTAGTGTATCCGGTATGCATATGACACTCCCGTTAGCTCCAAGAACTACATAAAAATCCTTCAAATGGGAAACTAACAGGAGAAAGCAGAGCCACTGGAGTTGGCTTTCAGTTTAACAGATGCTCCGTCTGTTCCTGAAGGATTCCTGTTGGAAAAATTACAGTCCTTGTCAGAATTATTGGCACCTTGAATTTTTAGTTCAAAAATATGTTCAGAAATAAATTACAATGGACCATAATAATATGTCATCAGAAGATTGAATAAAATAGCTCAATGTACTGAAGAACAACAAAAATGCATTCATAATGCATAATAAAAGGGAAAATGCAGACAAAAAATGTACGAGGTCTGTGAGAAAAGTATCGTACCTTTTTATTTTTTTCAAAAACTATATGGATTTGATTCATATGTTTTTATGTCAGCCAAGCTTGAACCTTCGTGTGCATGCGTGAGTTTTTCCACGCCTGTCGGTTGCGTCATTCGCCTGTGGGCTGGCTTTGAGTGAGCACTGCTCCACCCCTCTCGTCGTTGTTTCATTGCGAGGAAATGGCGGAATGATTTGGGGTTTTTTTCCATCAGAATTTTTTCAGAAACTGTTAGAGACAAGCAGCTGGAAACCATTCGAAAAATTTATCTGGCTTTCGGTGAAAATTTTACGGGCTTCACAGAGAATAAGGACTGTTACTACAGCTTTAAGGATGGCCCACAATGGCGCACGGCGCGCCGCCCTCCGAGCCGCCATCAAGAGGCAGAAAACACCACATCATTTCTAAACGGATGGCTGTGTGGAGCCGGGACCGTCGTGTGCAATTTCTCTGGTTATCACAAGAGCTGGACATCAGCCATTTTCTGGCAGATTGCACTTTTAACAAGAGATTTTGTCATGGAAAGCCGTGCGGAGGCTTTGGGCGTCAGGACCGATTCGCTGATCAAGCGAGACAAAGGAACACCTCCGTTTCGGAGTGCCAGGGGACAAGTTGGGACATGCCTATCTCGGCTTTCAATGCTTACCAGCCCAGTGAGTATAAGAGAAATTGTGGAGAGCTGGGCATGTCCCAACTTGTCCCCTGGCACTCCGAAACGGAGGTGTTCCTTTGTCTCGCTCGATCAGCGAATCGGTCCTGACGCGCGAAGCCTCCGCGCGGCTTTCCATGACAAAATCTCTTGTTAAAAGTGAAATCTGCCGGAAAATGGCTGATGTCCAGCTCTTGTGATAACCAGAGAAATTGCTCACGACGGTCCCGGCTCCACACAGCGATCCGTTTAGAAATGATGTGGTGTTTTCTGTCTCTCAATGGCGGTTCGGAGCGCGGCGCGCCGTGCACCATTGTGGGCCATCCTTAAAGCTGTAGTAACAGTCCTTATTCTCTGTGAAGCCTGTAAAATTTTCACCAAAAGCCAGATAAATTTTTCGAATGGTTTCCAGCTGCCAGTCTCTAACAGTTTCTGAAAAAATTCTGGCGGAAAAAAAAGCCCAAATCATTCCGCCATTTCCTGACAATGAAAATCCGACGAGGGGGCTGGACCACTCCTCCCACAAGGCGTGCTCACAGGCGAATGACGCAACCGACAGGCGTGGAAAAACTCACGCATGTGCACCAAGGTTCAAGCTTGACTGACGTAAAAACATATGAATCAAATCCATATAGTTTTTGAAAAAAATAAAAAGGTATGATACTTTTCTCACAGACCTCGTATGTCTGACAGTTATTTGGACATTTTTGGGAATTGACAGTAAATCATCACTTTCACAGCCAGTTTTCTTTTGACAAGTTGATGGCGATGAAGATATGAAAAAACAAAAGTTAAGGTGCACTGTTGCGTATCTGCACTGCAGTGATAGTGTATTATTTTTACTGCACTTTTTTTTTTACTGCTCTATGTTAAGTTCTGTCATCTTCTCCCTTCTCACTTGGGGTTGTCACAGCAGATCTGATATGGATCTGCATGTTTATTTGACACAAGTTTTATGCCCGATGCCATGGGGAAGTAACCTGCATTGGACTGGGATGCCATCCGGCAGGGGGTCGTAGACTCTCATCCACTTGACAGAATCCAGAGATAATCACCGACATCAATGGGCCTCGGATCCTACGTGGGACTTACCAGTTACAACTCAGAACAAAAAAGGACTTAAATACAAGAAAATAGATCAAATCTCAAGTCAAGCCTCCCATGTGCCTTCCGGCAAACTCAAGATGAATTTTCTTTGCTGGATTTTATCTGTGCATGCTGAAAATGCTGAACTTGTTGAGAGACTTGTTTACCTCTGCAGTGATATTCATATCTCTGGGAGCTTGGCCTATGATGTGAAGAGACGTCTGGGAAGAGCTTATGTTCTCACCTTATGAGCCTGGAGATCACTGAACAGGGGTATTTGTTAATGCTGATACCTTTCAAGCAGAACAAAGTCCAATTTTTTCTGAGTCTGGTGCTTCCTGTCATGACAAAAGGCAATGACTGGCTGTCTTTAGTAGTAGGTGTCAGAGAATCCTTGGGTAGTGTAGGAATGACTTTGTGTCAACTGAAGAGTTAATCATGGAGTCCCAGATGAGGTGCACCACTTAAACTGTGAGGAAACATTAGCTCCATAAGACAATGGACAATCTTAACAGCAGCTTTGGCAACAGATTCATACAACCACGCTGCCTAAGGGAACAGTACAGGAGATCGTTCCTGCCCAGTGCCATCAGACTAGTATATTTGCCTCTGCTAGACTTGTGATCTCTGATCTAGACTAAAAACCCCATACTGTTTACCAGGGCTGGATCCAGAGTGAAAATCTGACAGATGCATTTTTGCCCAATGATAAAATAAAAATCGTACGCGTCTTGTTATTCATTAATCTTCATTCTTTTATTCATATTTTATTTTATTCGTGTATCACATGGCTGTGGAACTTACCTATAATTTAAAAATAATCAAGTTTTTAGAATTTTGCAGAATTTATTTGCTCCAGAAGAAAAGTAGATCAGCAAATTTACAGTGTGGTTTTTGGAATTTTATAGAATTTATTTCTAATAGTATTTATTCGCTCCAGAAGAAAAATATAACTGCCAATTTACAGTGGATTTAAAATATGAAGAGCGTTCTGTGTGTCAACAATGATTCATTTCTTTGATTATCAGAAAGTGTCCTATGCCAAGTGACCGAATGGGTGCCTTTGTTTGGATACATGTATTTAGTAAATAAATAAAATGTTTTCCAATCTGAAAGTTTGTGTGTGGCATAAATACACTTAATCCAGGCATACTTCCATGATGATTTATGGATAAATTAAATACTTTTACAATCAGTGCATGTGGCATGTCCGATATCGTTGTCATCAACAATCGACAGCGACTGAGCGAGTGGGTTTTTTCCAAGTTTCGGCCATCGATCAACCAACGATTTTAGTCAGAAAACCACCGAAAATGTAATTTCAGTCATCATAGAATGCCTTTCAAACCACACTATTGTCTGAAAACTATTTATAAACCACTCAATGTTCCTTGCTGAAATAAGCGACCAATTTTTCTTGCACAACAACTTTTTCCCTGGATGCCATGATCATCGAGTGGACTGGACTGACGCTATGTTTGTTTTGATCCACCTGCTTGGTGCATTATGGGATCTAATCAAAAGCTGTGTTCATCGCAGGGACATGTTCGTGATTATTTGAGATCTTTTTTTTACAGATGACGAACGATGCGTAAAAAAATCTTGCATCGGTCCAAACCAGTCTGGATCCGGGCCTGTATTTACTATTTATCTGTTGGACACCACGTAACAATACCATGCAACAATATCATGCAACAATACCATGCAACAGTACCATGTAACAATACATAACAATACATGCCTTATAACACCTTTGCTCCTTAATTAATTTACACTCTTAAACTGTGACATCGGATCCACTGCACTTCTGTGTGTTTCTACCTCAGTTTTTCTTATTGTTTGTTTTATTTATTTATTTATTATCTTTTTGAGGTACCTGGCTGCTATGACAACTGAAATTTCCCTTCAGGGATTAATAAAGTTATCCATCTATCTGTCTGTATCTACATCACTACAGCCATGTGGCACATTTCCCTGAATTGTGATACAGCACGCAGGGGCCTCAGTACTCACAACCCCAGCAACTATTTATTTCTAGACATTTATTTTTAGGCATTTCTTTTGATTTAAAGACATGCAGGTTAGGTGAATTGAAAACTTTATAATTGTCCAGGTCTCCCTTGCAAAAGAGTTCTCTATCTCAGAGGGACTAACCTGGTTAAATAAAGGTTAAATTAAAATTAAATAAATGATAAAAAGCCAAGGGGAGGGCACAGTAATCCTAGAGGTGAAAGAGTTTTATAGTCCTTTCCCGCCCCTTCCTTATGGAAGATCACGAAGTTTGGAGTAGTGATAGACCGATAATCGACTGGGCAGATATGCTGCATCAGCCGATAATCCCTCTGGGTACTCTGTAAGGTAGACCAATAATCCGTTGGGCCGATAATCGGCATTGGCTGATTATCCCTCTGGGTGCTCCGTAGGGATAGACCGATAATCAGTTGGGGCGATAATCGGCATTGGCTGATTATCCCTCTGGGTGCTCCGTAGGGACAGGCCGATAATCAGTTGGGCCGATAATAGGCATTGGCTGATTATCCCCCTGGGTGCTCTGTAGGGACAGGCCGATAATCAATTGGGCTGATAATAGGCATTGGCTGATTATCCCTCTGGGTGCTCTGTAGGGACAGGCTGATAATCAGTTGGGCCGATAATAGGCATTGGCTAATTATCAAATCAAATCAATTTCAAATCAGTTTTATTTATATAGCACCAAATCACAACAACAGTTGCCCCAAGGTGCTTTATATTGCAAGGCAAAAGCCATACAATAATCACAGAAAAACCCCAACAGTCAAAACGACCCCCTATGAGCAAGCACTTGGCGACAGTGGGAAGGAAAAACTCCCTTTTAACAGGAAGAGACCTCCAGCAGAACCAGGCTCAGGGAGAGGCAGTCTTCTGCTGGGACTGGTTGGGGCTGAGGGAAGAGAATCAGGAAAAAGACATGCTGTGGAAGACAGCAGAGATCAATCACTAATGATTAAATGCAGAGTGGTGCATACAGAGCAAAAAGAGAAAGAAACACTCAGTGCATCATGGGAACCCCCCAGCAGTCTAAGTCTATAGCAGCATAACTAAGGGATGGTTCAGGGTCACCTGATCCAGCCCTAACTATAAGCTTTAGCAAAAAGGAAAGTTTTAAGCCTAATCTTAAAAGTAGAGAGGGTGTCTGTCTCCCTGATCCGAATTGGGAGCTGGTTCCACAGGAGAGGAGCCTCAAAGCTGAAGGCTCTGCCTCCCATTCTACTCTTAAAAACCCTAGGAACTACAAGTAAGCCTGCAGTCTGAGAGCGAAGCGCTCTATTGGGGTGATATGGTACTAAGAGGTCCCTAAGATAAGATGGGACCTGATTATTCAAAACCTTATAAGTAAGAAGAAGAATTTTAAATTCTATTCTAGAATTAACAGGAAGCCAATGAAGAGAGGCCAATATGGGTGAGATATGCTCTCTCCTTCTTGTCCCCGTCAGTACTCTAGCTGCAGCATTTTGAATTAACTGAAGGCTTTTCAGGGAACTTTTAGGACAACCTGATAATAATGAATTACAATAGTCCAGCCTAGAGGAAATAAATGCATGAATTAGTTTTTCAGCATCACTCTGAGACAAGACCTCAGAGTGATGAGGTCTTGCCAGATTATCCCTCTGGGTGCTCTGTAGGGACAGGCCGATAATCAGTTGGGCCGATAATTGGCATTGGCTGATTATCCCTCTGGGTCCTCTGTAGGGACAGGCCGATAATCAGTTGGGCAGATAATCGGCATTGGCTGATTATCCCTCTGGGTCCTCTGTAGGGACAGGCCGATAATCAGTTGGGCAGATAATCGGCATTGGCTGATTATCCCTCTGGGTCCTCTGTAGGGACAGGCCGATAATCAGTTGGGCAGATAATCGGCATTGGCTGATTATCCCTCTGGGTCCTCTGTAGGGACAGGCCGATAATCAGTTGGGCAGATAATCGGCATTGGCTGATTATCCCTCTGGGTCCTCTGTAGGGACAGGCCGATAATCAATTGGGCCGATAATCGGCATTGGCTGATTATCCCTCTGGGTCCTCTGTAGGGACAGGCCGATAATCAGTTGGGCCGATAATCGGCATTGGCTGATTATCCCTCTGGGTGCTCTGTAGGGATAGACTGATAATCAGCTGGGCTGATAATGGTCAGGAGTGATTATCGGCCACGGCCAATTATCGGCCCAATTTATCAGCCTCAGCAGAATTGGCATGGCCGATACACAGCCGATATTGGCCAAGCTGATTATTGCCCTGTCCCTAATTTGGAGAACTCTTCAAAGCCCATGAAGAATACTATTCATCACCAAGTGTACATTTTTATGACTGGGCACATTGCCGCCATTAATGCAATTTGAAAAACACAGCACAATGTATAGTTTTAATTCCTCTTTCCACATGTAGCTCAACCAAAAGTCTTAAAAACTATAGATGACAAACACAATACATACGTAGCTGTTGTTTTTGGCCACAGTGTTTACTGGACAGCAGCTGTGTCAATACCACGGCCCCAGTTTCGGATGCTGTTCTCCATCAATCACTTATCCTGAATCACTATGCCAACATTAATTACAGTAAATCTATTCCTAAATTCAAGCTCATTCGATCTAATGGGAGTCTGGTGCTTTGGGGCTTGTCGGAGCTTCTCCCTGTAGTTAGTGACGTGACTGCTGTGTTTAAATGGTCACACATCACTTTAACTTAAAATGTCAGGGGCCCAGTTTTATAGTGAGTAAATGGTATAACCTTATATGGACCTTTGTAGAAAACCAAAGTGAATGAGAGTTTTAACGAACATTTTAATAACCTGCCTAACAAGCTGAAGCTGGCTAAATCTCTATATCTTAAAAAATTCTTGACTTTTATGTAATAATCTTTCATGAAAAACTTTTTGCCCTTTGTTCATACTTTTTTCCTCATATCCCCCCCCATGTTTTGTTTTTTAATGTATTTTTAAAATCTTCTTTCACTTTGTGCTATTGAACATTACCATGAAATATCTTTTTGACATAATTAGACAGATTTTGTGTGCACAAGTGAATGTTGGTGCCTTTTTAAAAGAGAAGTACCACCTTTCTGAACATCCTTTGCATACTTTCTACTCACAGATATCGACGAGTGCCGCATCTCTCCAGATCTGTGCGGACAGGGCAAGTGCATTAATACACCAGGAGACTTTGAATGCGAGTGCTTCGAGGGTTATGAGAGCGGGTTCATGATGATGAAAAACTGCATGGGTGAGTAAGAAAAACCTCATGCGTGAAGCCATTATTACGTTGTGGCCGACCTGATGCAGACACACAGTACTTGGTAGGAAATGATTAATTCTCCGAGGACAGGAGTGGGAAATGTGAACTACCTCACAAACCCGCTTCGAGCAGCAATGCTTGAGCATTAAAAAGTTGTTCCAATTTGCCACACTATCCCATTCTCAGTCAATCCCGAAGGCTCCCTTTTGGACTATTAGTCCTGGAGATCTACATATCAGATTTGGAACTCAGTGTGGTTTCTAGTGTGTACAGACCAAATGCTTCATAAAAATGTGTAAAGTCCAATTGCTAAATGTGCTTTGATGCATATTTGAACAGCATGCAAGAGACAGAAAATCAAACAAAAGCCAAACAAAACTATTTTTTATAGAGTATTCTGCAAAAATTACAGGCATACGATATAATTCATTAGTTGTCTATTATGTTCTCCTGTTTGTTGTTTTTGAGGGATCATTAATTGAGCTGTGAAGCTACAAAGTAATCATTCATTCATTCATTCATTCATTTCTATACCTGCATATTCTGATTAAAGGTTGGGGGTTGGGGACTGAAACCAATCCCAGCGGTCAATGGGAAAGAGGTGGGGTACCCCCTGGACAGATCGCCAGTCTATTGCAGGGCACAGCGTAATCAGGTTTTTCTTAGTCCAAAATGTTCTGCTACCTACTTTAACAAACTATTTCATTTAATACAAAACACACAATTCTGTTAATTTTTTTCCATTAAAATGTGGACATTTCAAATTTTGCCTTTGACAGAGCAGTAGAGCAAGCAGCTCAGTGGGTAAGGAGCTGGCCTGCCGATATGTAGACGCGGGTTCGAATTTTGCTCGTGCTGCCTGTCTGTGTTGTGGACAAGACACTTAAGCTCCTTTCACACCGGGGGTGCTCCCAGTTGCGCCGTGCATCATTATGACGATGCCGTGTGGAAGCAACTCAGTGCCGAGACGATGCAGCTTGGCGCCACAACAGCGCGAGGGGCGCAACGGAGGAAGCAAGTCGGGCGCCGAAAAATTAAACCTGTTTAATTTTTTTGGCGTCCTGTGCTCGACACAGAAAGGAAGTGGTTCCAGCGCAAGTCGGGGCAAAGAGGCATAACTAGGCGTGACTCGGAAGCCAATTTATGATTCCTGCTGTGTTCCATTGTTCCTGCAGTATAAATCACGCAGGATTGTTTCTATACCGTGTACTCAATGCAGTAAAAACTACACGCTTAAAAAAAAGACCACAGAAAAAAAATGCTGATTGCAGCTGCAGCTCCTTCTCTGTGTAGAGCTGTCTGGTGAAGAGAGGCACTGTGAGGCAGCAGCAGCTTCTTCTCTCACATATGTGTTTAAATAAAATCCATAAAAGTCCATCTCACAGATTGATTGCCAGAGACATCCAGTAAAAAGTCCGGACATCTCTAGTCCACTCACAGACGGTTCATTCACGCGCGCACATGTGAACAATTAAAAAAAAAAAAGTCTGGCTGCAGGCATTAGTTCCTTGTTCTCTGCTCAAACTCTCTCATCACAGTTAAAAAAGCGTGAGCTGCAGACACTGACTTAGCTCTCAATAGCGTTCCACATGGAGAAAATTATACACATTTAAATAAAACATTTTAGCAGCCATTCAGCTGCTGCTTACATTCTTTCACCATGCAGTCACTTCAGAAGGCTCTAAAAAAATAAACACTTTAGCAAAGACGGGTCAATCCAACCCTTTCTCTCTCTCACAGCATTTGGACATCGGTGGGTCTCACAGGTCGAATATGTCTGCAAATGTGTCACATCAAAAGTGGGAACACGTTCTTGAGTTTGACACACGAGGTTTTTTGTCGAAAGCATAACACTGTTTTTTTTTGCATGTGTCCTTCCCCTCTCAGACATTGACGAGTGCGAGCGGAACCCTCTGCTGTGCCGCGGAGGAGACTGTGTAAACACAGAAGGCAGCTTCCGGTGTGAATGTCCCGAGGGACATGAGATCGCCCCCGACGGCTCGGCCTGTTTAGGTGAGTGATGATGTGGTGTTTGGGAACACTCTGCTCAGAACACGGAGCGGTTTCTCACACTCGTCCCCTCTCCGAGGAAGCAGACTGAATTTTGCACTCCCGATTCCACAAATTTAAATAAGAGATGACTGGTTAGTGATGATCATCTTTCACAGAGAGGACAATCGAGCCTCAGCTCATATTCCACTCGCCGGGGCTCTGTGTGGCTGTAAGATTGTTTGCGCTCATCTGTTTATATTAACACACAGTATGGACAGTGTGTTCTTCGATGGATGAGCACCATGAATTGGTGTTCAGTGCTTGTGCCGTAAGAAGGAACCGCTTCAATCCAAACAAGGTGAAGACCAGAGGAAATCTTTCTCTTGCTTTATTTCTATAATTATCACAGCTGTCCCAGTCTCACGTTGCCACAGAGCTGCTGACTGCCTTCTTTCCTCTGACAGGAACTACTCGAACAATTGAACAATCAGAGGAAAATAATATCTGGTTCCACTGCACCATAAGTCATCCACATCAGCATATTCTGATTGAAATTTGTGCAGAAAAGCACGAAACGTATGCTGCTGTGAGCAGCTGGTGCAGTTTTGAAATGGTCATGTTATACACCACTTCAGTAAGATAGTCGCCAGGTGTTTTACTCTGCGGTATTAAGGTTTGTACCCCAAAAACAGGCGCTGAGGTAACACATCCAAAACCAACCTCAACAAGTGCCATGTTTCCGTAGATGTGGTTTTAAATAGAAAGAAGACCCACTCTCATGTGTCTCCAGGACAGTTTTACTTCTGTGCTGCTGCACGTCATCGTCATGTTGACCAACATTCAGAGACGAGTGCATGGCTGTCACAGCTGGGGACAGTGGGACAGGCTGCATACCGACACTGGAAAACATAGTAGAAGAAGCGTGGAATGGAAACAGTTTTGACCAATTTAGCCTAGCGTACCCTAGTATAAGCTTAGCCTAGGGTAGCATAACATAACATGTTGTCCATCCTGTGAGGATCAGCTGTCGTACGTGACAGTGATAATCTGAGCTTCCAGTGTGCGGAAATTTGTCAGCATTTCTCAACATCTGACTCCCCTTGTGGGCTGTCTCACATACTGCCCAGTAGACATGTCTCACTGAATATCCAATGGGCATGTCTCACAGACTGTTCAGTAGGTGTGCCTCACTGCCCAGTGGATATGTCTCACAGCCCTGCTCAGTGGGTGTGTCTCACATACTGCTCAGTGGACATGACTCACATACTGCTCAGTGGGCGTGTCTCACATACTGCTCAGTGGGCGTGTCTCACATACTGCTCAGTGGGCGTGTCTCACAGCCCTGCTCAGTGGGCGTGTCTAACATACTGCTCAGTGGACATGACTCACATACTGCTCAGTGGGCGTGTCTCACATACTGCTCAGTGGGTGAGTCTCACATACTGCTCAGTGGGCGTGTCTCACATACGGCTCAGTGGGTGTGTTTCACATACTGCTCAGTGGGCGTGTCTCACATACTGCACAGTGGGCGTGTCTAACATACTGCTCAGTGGGCGTGTCTCACATACTGCTCAGTGGGTGTGTCTCACATACTGCTCAGTGGGTGTGTCTCACATACTGCTCAGTGGACATGACTCACATACTGCTCAGTGGGCGTGTCTCACATACTGCTCAGTGGGCGTGTCTAACATACTGCTCAGTGGGTGTGTCTAACATACTGCTCAGTGGGTGTGTCTCACATACTGCTCAGTGGGTGTGTCTAACATACTGCTCAGTGGGTGTGTCTCACATACTGCTCAGTGGGCGTGTCTAACATACTGCTCAGTGGGCGTGTCTAACATACTGCTCAGTGGGTGTGTCTAACATACTGCTCAGTGGGCGTGTCTCACATACTGCTCATTGGGCGTGTCTAACATACTACTCAGTGGGCGTGTCTCACACAGCTCAGTGGGCGTGTCTCACATACTGCTCAGTGGGAGTGTCTCACATACTGCTCAGTGGGCGTGTCTAACATACTGCTCAGTGGGCGTGTCTCACATTCTGCTTAGTGGGTGTGTCTTACATTCTGCTTAGTGGGTGTGCCTTACATACTGCTTAGTGGCTGTGTCTCACATTCTGCTCAGTGGGTGTGTCTTACATTCTGCTCAGTGGGTGTGTCTCACATTCTGCTCAGTGGGTGTGTCTTACATACTGCTTAGTGGGTGTGTCTTACATACTGCTTAGTGGGTGTGTCTTACATTCTGCTTAGTGAGTGTGTCTTACATACTCCTTAGTGGCTGTGTCTTACATACTGCTCAGTGGGTGTGCCTTACATACTGCTCAGTGGGTGTGTCTCACATTCTGCTTAGTGGGTGTGCCTTACATACTGCTCAGTGGGTGTGTCTTACATTCTGCTTAGTGGGTGTGTCTTACATACTGCTTAGTGGCTGTGTCTCACATTCTGCTTAGTGGGTGTGTCTTACATACTGCTTAGTGGCTGTGTCTTACATTCTGCTCAGTGGGTGTGTCTTACATACTGCTTAGTGGGTGTGTCTCAATATTCTGCTCAGTGTATGTGTCTCACATTCTGCTCAGTGGGTGTGTCTTACATACTGCTTAGTGGGTGTGTCTCACATTCTGCTCAGTGTATGTGTCTCACATTCTGCTCAGTGGGTGTGTCTCACATTCTGCTCAGTGGGTGTGTCTTACATTCTGCTCAGTGGGTGTGTCTTACATACTGCTCAGTGGGTGTGTCTCACATTCTGCTCAGTGGGTGTGTCTTACATTCTGCTTAGTGGGTGTGTCTTACATACTGCTTAGTGGCTGTGTCTCACATTCTGCCCAGTGGGTGTGTCTCACATTCTGCTTAGTGGGTGTGCCTTACATACTGCTTAGAGGCTGTGTCTCATATTCTGCTCAGTGGGTGTGTCTCATATTCTGCTCAGTGGGTGTGTCTTACATTCTGCTCAGTGGGTGTGTCTCACATTCTGCTCAGTGGGTGTGTCTTACATTCTGCTCAGTGGGTGTGTCTCACATTCTGCTCAGTGGGTGTGTCTTACATTCTGCTCAGTGGGTGTGTCTTACATACTGCTTAGTGGGTGTGTCTTACATACTGCTTAGTGGCTGTGTCTTACATACTGCTCAGTGGGTGTGTCTTACATACTGCTTAGTGGCTGTGTCTCACATTCTGCTCAGTGGGTGTGTCTCAAATTCTGCTTAGTGGGTGTGTCTTACATTCTGCTTAGTGGGTGTGTCTCACATTCTGCTCAGTGGGTGTGTCTCACATTCTGCTCAGTGGGTGTGTCTTACATACTGCTTAGTGGGTGTGTCTCACATTCTGCTCAGTGTATGTGTCTCACATTCTGCTCAGTGGGTGTGTCTTACATACTGCTTAGTGGGTGTGTCTCACATTCTGCTCAGTGTATGTGTCTCACATTCTGCTCAGTGGGTGTGTCTCACATTCTGCTCAGTGGGTGTGTCTTACATACTGCTTAGTGGGTGTGTCTCACATTCCGCTCAGTGTATGTGTCTCACATTCTGCTCAGTGGGTCTGTCTTACATTCTGCTCAGTGGGTGTGTCTTACATACTGCTTAGTGGGTGTGTCTCACAGTCTGCTCAGTGTATGTGTCTCACATTCTGCTCAGTGGGTGTGTCTCACATTCTGCTCAGTGGGTGTGTCTTACATTCTGCTCAGTGGGTGTGTCTCACATTCTGCTCAGTGGGTGTGTCTTACATTCTGCTCAGTGGGTGTGTCTTACATACTGCTTAGTGGGTGTGTCTCACATTTTGCTCAGTGTATGTGTCTCACATTCTGCTCAGTGGGTGTGTCTCACATTCTGCTCAGTGGGTGTGTCTTACATACTGCTTAGTGGGTGTGTCTCACATTCCGCTCAGTGTATGTGTCTCACATTCTGCTCAGTGGGTCTGTCTTACATTCTGCTCAGTGGGTGTGCCTTACATACTGCTTAGTGGGTGTGTCTCACATTTTGCTCAGTGTATGTGTCTCACATTCTGCTCAGTGGGTGTGTCTCACATTCTGCTCAGTGGGTGTGTCTTACATACTGCTTAGTGGGTGTGTCTCACATTCCGCTCAGTGTATGTGTCTCACATTCTGCTCAGTGGGTCTGTCTTACATTCTGCTCAGTGGGTGTGCCTTACATACTGCTTAGTGGCTGTGTCTCATATTCTGCTCAGTGGGTGTGTCTCACATTCTGCTCAGTTGGTGTGTCTTACATTCTGCTCAGTGGGTCTGTCTCACATTCTGCTCAGTGGGTGTGTCTTACATTCTGCTCAGTGGGTCTGTCTCACATTCTGCTCAGTGGGTGTGTCTTACATTCTGCTCAGTGGGTGTGTCTCACAAACTCCTTAGTGGCTGTGTCTTACATACTGCTCAGTGGGCGTGCCTTACATACTGCTCAGTGGGTGTGTCTTACATACTGCTTAGTGGCTGTGTCTCACATTCTGCTCAGTGGGTGTGTCTTACATTCTGCTTAGTGGGTGTGCCTTACATACTGCTTAGTGGCTGTGTCTCACATTCTGCTCAGTGGGTGTGTCTCACATTCTGCTCAGTGGGTGTGTCTTACGTACTGCTTAGTGGGTGTGTCTTACATTCTGCTTAGTGGGTGTGCCTTACATACTGCTTAGTGGCTGTCTCATATTCTGCTCAGTGGGTGTGTCTTACATACTGCTCAGTGGCTGTGTCTCACATTCTGCTCAGTGGGTGTGTCTTACATACTGCTCAGTGGGTGTGTCTTACATACTGCTTAGTGGGTGTGCCTTACATACTGCTCAGTGGGTGTGTCTTACATTCTGCTTAGTGGGTGTGTCTTACATACTGCTTAGTGGGTGTGTCTCACATTCTGCTCAGTGTATGTGTCTCACATTCTGCTCAGTGGGTGTGTCTTACATACTGCTTAGTGGGTGTGTCTCACATTCTGCTCAGTGTATGTGTCTCACATTCTGCTCAGTGGGTGTGTCTCACATTCTGCTCAGTGGGTGTGTCTTACATACTGCTTAGTGGGTGTGTCTCACATTCCGCTCAGTGTATGTGTCTCACATTCTGCTCAGTGGGTCTGTCTTACATTCTGCTCAGTGGGTGTGTCTTACATACTGCTTAGTGGGTGTGTCTCATAGTCTGCTCAGTGTATGTGTCTCACATTCTGCTCAGTGGGTGTGTCTTACATTCTGCTCAGTGGGTGTGTCTTACATACTGCTTAGTGGGTGTGTCTCACATTCTGCTCAGTGTATGTGTCTCACATTCTGCTCAGCGGGTGTGTCTCACATTCTGCTCAGTGGGTGTGTCTTACATACTGCTTAGTGGGTGTGTCTCACATTCCGCTCAGTGTATGTGTCTCACATTCTGCTCAGTGGGTCTGTCTTACATTCTGCTCAGTGGGTGTGTCTTACATACTGCTTAGTGGGTGTGTCTCACAGTCTGCTCAGTGGGTGTGTCTTACATACTGCTTAGTGGGTGTGTCTTACATCCCACTCAGTGAATGTGTCTCACATACTGCTTAGTGGGTGTCTCTTACATTCTGCTCAGTGGGTGTGTCTCACATTCTGCTCAGTGGGTGTGTCTTACATTCTGCTCAGTGGGTATGTCTTACATTCTGCTCAGTGGGTGTGTCTTACATATTGCTTAGTGGGTGTGTCTTACATTCTTCTCAGTGGGTGTGTCTTACATACTGCTTAGTGGGTGTGTCTTACATTCTGCTCCGTGGGTGTGTCTTACATACTGCTTAGTGGGTGTGTCTCACATTCTGCTCAGTGGGTGTGTCTTACATACTGCTTAGTGGGTGTGTCTCACATTCTGCTCAGTGGGTGTGTCTTACATTCTGCTCAGTGGGTGTGTCTCACATTCTGCTCAGTGGGTGTGTCTTACATACTGCTTAGTGGGTGTGTCTCACATTCTGCTCAGTGGGTGTGTCTTACATACTGGTTAGTGGGTGTGTCTCACATTCTGCTCAGTGGGTGTGTCTTACATTCTGTTCAGTGGGTGTGTCTCACATTCTGCTCAGTGGGTGTGTCTTACATACTGCTTAGTGGGTGTGTCTCACATACTGCCCAGTGGACATGTCTCACAGGCTTCTCAGTAGACATGTCTCAGAGACTGTCCAATGGGCATGTCTCACAGCCCTGCTCAGTGGACGTGTCTTAGAGACTGCCCAATGGGTGTGCCTCACTGCCCAGTGTTAATGTCTCACATACTGCTCAGTGGGCATGTCTTACATATTGCTGAGTGGGCGTGTCTTACATACTGCTGAGTGGGTGTGTCTCACATACTGCTCAGTAGGTGTGTCTTGCATACTGCTGAGTGGGCGTGTCTCACATACTGCTGAGTGGGTGTGTCTTACATACTGCTTAGTGGGTGTGTCTCACATACTGCCCAGTGGACATGTCTCACAGGCTTCTCAGTAGACATGTCTCAGAGACTGTCCAATGGGCGTGTCTCACATACTGCTGAGTGGGCGTGTCTCACATTGTAAGCAGGAGTTCAGATGAGGTGTTCTGGAACATTTGTAATAAGGTATTTTCTCTAGTCACAATTGGAGAATTGTGATTCTTTTAAGACACATTGTGTGAAAGCCCAGCTGTGTTGAAATGTGAAAGCTTGGTAAACAGTTTTTGAACAGTATAACCCTTTTATTGTATTTTACAACTAATGCAAAAAAAAAAAAAAAAAAAAAAAAAAAATTATAATGAAAAATGAAAAGTTATAGTGTAGTGTGAGCTGAAAATTATTTTTCCAGCTGGCTAAAGCACAAGTCTATTTTTTTAATCCCTAAAAACTAACTGTTGGTAAACACTCCAACTAGCGCATCTCACAGCACAGCAGCATGCGTGCGGCACTGCACAGCTGTTATGCATTGTGTAGTAATGGTTTTGCACGTTGGGCGTAAGATGAGGAATTCCTGAGTCACCTCAAACTGTTGAATTATACTTGTGCGCCTGATGTCATTGCTCTCATCAAGAGCTGGCAAAAGCGTTTCCACATGAAGCAAAGCTGATCATTGATGTCATTGGGCAACTCCTGGATGTTAGCAAGCAGGCTTACCGCTGTATACAAAAGAGCTAATATACCTCTTTCATAACATATACCTACATAAACGGTTTTTCGGTGTTAAAACGGTTATAAACGGTGTTCGTCATCAAGTTACTAACGAAATAGCTTCCATATCTTCGTCGCACACATTGTTTTCATCCGCCAGAAATATTCGTTCGCAAGGCTTTTGAGTCTCTCTGTCTTGTCATGTGGGTCTAAGTGCTTATGACACCAGTACTACTCTAGTTTCCTGGTTTTTCCTTCAGAACCAGTGTTGCCAATTCCTCAATAAGAAAAGTAGCTATTGGCCTGTCCAAAAAGTCGCTAAATGATGTCATAATTTAATTTACATATTATTTGCATAGTATAATGTCACAACAGATGCTGTTGGAAAAAAAGGTGGGAGAGACCATTGAATACATTATCAACCTTTTGATATTGTTTGGTAAATTCCATATTCATGAATGCAGAGTATTGAAAAGGAATGGAATTTACACAGACTCCTGCCTGAATTTGAACAATATATTGATGGTTTTAGAGTATCCCAGAATCCTTTCCACGCTGGGGAGGGAGGCTTGATAATAGCACAGCTTAACGCTAACTTTAACATTGAAAATCCATAGACATGCTAACGCGTTAGCATTGGTCCCATTTTTAAGTTATAAAATACATCTATCAACTGTTTCAGAAGACCATAACAGGTCTGTTTAACATCAAAAAGGTAAATATTACTCACAGACATATGCTCTTTAGGGGGTTTAGCGAGAAAAATTAAGATAAAGCGAAATAAAATAAATAACCAACGAAGCAGCAGATTGAAGATCGAAGCACTGCTTCATTGGTTCAAGGTTCAAAGCAAAGCTGTGCTGCAGAAACGCTTGATTACAGACCCAGTGCAGGGTCTGTAATCAATGTAGAGAAATGATCATTTTCCTGACAAACACCCCCAAAAACAACGGCCACTCTGAAGGACCGGTAAGGGAATCGTTAAGCAAAAAGGCTATTGATGTCGATGGATCAAATTATTTCTTAAGGATACCCAAAAAGAACCGGTTCCTGACACACAACCCTAACAGCAACACACTTTTTTTTTTTTTTAAATAAAACTCACATTAAAGACTTACGATGATCTTAGTTAAACACCTAAATACATATTTTGGTTGAACTCACCTCCATAATGACACAAATGTTGCAAACAAGTTGCCGCAACCGCTTGTTTACACTGACTACGAAATCTCTGCCTCCCCAGAGAGAACGTAAATTACGTGTGAGATTTGACACCGTAAAGGCATCAATAAGCCCAAATGTCACAAAACTGTCACGCTCTACAATATAAGGAACTTTTCAAAGAGAATTAATGTTAAAGAATCTCTTTACTTTTGTTACTATATAATTTATTTTATTTTGTATTTTTCTATTTATAATGATAGTACTGTGAATATAATTATGGCTGTAATCGTTCATTTACTGTTTGTTAATGTATTTGCTGAAATAAAGTTGTGGGAAAAAAAACATTGTGGGAGAGACAAAAAAGTGAGTAAAACCACCTTAAAAATATTTAGAACTACAAATAAACTACAAATAAATGTGTTCATTTATTTTGCCATTAAAATGGGCCCTCACTTCTCAAAATAAAATAATTTCTCAAGGCCAGGGCTTCTCAAAGTCTGGAGACCAATTTGTCAAAGCGCAGCAAACGAGGTAAGTAGGTTGTCCGAGTGAGGTTTGCCATTCAAGGCGGGAACAGCCGCGGAGGCAATGCGCGTGAGTTTTGCGGAGGATTGTAGCTATCCCTCTGCTTTACAGTGACCTGCAGTGGAGGTACTTTCACTTTTGAGTTGCCAAATACCACAAAAGTTTCCAGTGACGCCAGGAAAAGTAGCTAGATTTGTCGCTAGTCGCTTTTGAGAAAATAAGTCATCAAGAGGGTTTGGAAATTCGCCAGATTTAGCGAGAAAGTCGCCAAGTTGGCAACACTGTTCAGAACACACATTCAGTCAGTTTGGCGGTGGATGCACTGGAGCACACCTCTGTTGCTTTTGTTGCTGCTCACGAAACCCATGATTGGCTCATTGTGCACGGGTCACAGTGGCTTCGCCAAAAGAAACCATTGTTGAAATAACATGGCATTTGGGCTCACGTTCAAACCAATGTGGCTCTTGTAATCACTGGCAACTTCATCGATCTCAGAGGGTTAACTGGGGAAAACTGTAATGCACGTTTTTTATGATAAATAACTTGGGTTGTACGTTGATGGCTTGTGAGTGGAATCTGGCCCACGGGGCACATCTTTGAGACCTTTATAGCAGTTGAGCTAATTGCACATTATGTATTGAATGTTATTGGAATGACCTAATGCAGTGTGTGGAGGACTTCAGTCCATGAGGTAATACTCAGTAACTACCTTTTCGGTATTATCTTTATTACCAGTTGATGGAATAAAAACAAAGAAAGCATTCAGTGAAACAGCCCCCATCCTGAATCCCTACTGAGACTTCCAGGCTCATTAAAGGAACATGTTGAAGTTCTAAAATTATAACAGGAATAACTGTAAACATGATGTTTTAAGAATGTGATACTTATTTTTATTAGGGATTGAATCCATTCATTCTTTCTTTACATCATGATCATTGCTGTGTTTCTTTCTCAGATATCAATGAATGTGAGCTGAGCGACAGGTTGTGCAGAAATGGCCAATGTGTCAATATGATTGGCCGCTACCAGTGTACCTGCAACACAGGGTACAAATCCACTGAGAACAGAGTGGAATGTGTTGGTAAGTACCAAATACTTGACAAATGAAATGTAAAGGCTTGTATATGGCAGTAGAAGGTGACACCATGTTTATCCACCACCCAGATATCGACGAGTGTACCATTGAGAACGGTGGGTGCGAGACTTTCTGCACAAACTCAGAGGGAAGCTACGAGTGCAGCTGCCACAGCGGATATGCCCTAATGCCCGATTTGAGGAGCTGCACCGGTCAGTAGCTTTTGAATGAGCTTATTCCACATTTTGTTGTTACAGCCTTATTCCAAAATGGATGAAATCACTTTTTTCCTTAAAATTCTACACACAATACCCCATAATGACAATGTGATAAAAGTTTTTTTTTTTTTTTAGATTTTTGCAAATTTATCAAAAATAAAAAAACTTAAAAAGTCAAATGAACATAAGTATTCACAGTCTTTGCCATGTCACTGAAAAGCGCTCAGATGCATCTTGTTTCCACTGATCATACATGAGATGTTTCTACAGCTTAACTGGAGTCCACTTTTTTTTCAGTTGACTGGACAAGATTTGTAAAGGCACACACCTGTCTACATGTAAGGTCCCACAGTTGGCAGTGCATGTCAGAGCACCACCCAAACATGAAGTCAAAAGAATTGTCTGTAGACCTCAGAGACAGGATTGTCTAGAGGCACAAATCTGGGGAAGGGTACAGAAACATTTCAGCTGTTTTGAAGGTCCCAATGAGGACAGTGGCCTCCATCATCTGTAAGTGGAAAAAGTCTGGATCCCCCAGGACTCTTCCTAGAGCTGGCAGCCTGTCTAAACTGAGCGATGGAGGAGAAGGGCCTTAGTCAGGGAGGTGACCAACAACACCATAGTCACTCTGCCAAAGCTTTAGCATTCCTCTGTGGAGAGAAAAGACCCTTCCAGAAGGACAACCATCTCTGCAGCAATCCACCAATCAGGAGTGCATGGTAGAATGACCAGACGGAAGCCACTCCTTAGTAACAGGCACATGGCAGCCCACCTGAAGTTTGTCAAAAGGCACCTGAAGGACTCTCAGACCATGAGAAACAAAATTCTCTGGTCTGATGAGACAAAAATTGAACTCTTTGTTGTGAATGCCAGGTGTCATGTTTGGAGGAAACCAGGGACCATCCCTACAGTGAAGCATGGTTGTGGTAGCATCATACTGTGGAGATGTTTTTCAGTGGCAGGAACTGGGAAACTAGTCAGGGTTGAGGGAAAGATGAATGCAGCAATGTACAGAGATATCAATCAATCAATCAATCAATTTTTTTATATAGCGCCAAATCACAACAAACAGTTGCCCCAAGGCACTTTATATTGTAAGGCAAGGCCATACAATAATTATGTAAAACCCCAACGGTCAAAACGACCCCCTGTGAGCAAGCACTTGGCTACAGTGGGAAGGAAAAACTCCCTTTTAACAGGAAGAAACCTCCAGCAGAACCAGGCTCAGGGAGGGGCAGTCTTCTGCTGGGACTGGTTGGGGCTGAGGGAGAGAACCAAGAAAAAGACATGCTGTGGAGGGGAGCAGAGATCGATCACTAATGATTAAATGCAGAGTGGTGCATACAGAGCAAAAAGAGAAAGAAACAGTGGATATCCTGGATGAAAACCTGCTCCAGAGCACTTTAGACCTCAGACTGGGGCAATGGTTCATCTTTCAGCAGGACGCTGGCCCTAAGCACACAGCCAAGATTTCAAAGGAGTGGCTTCAGGACAACTCTGTGAATGTCCTTGAGTGGCCCAGCCAGAGTCCAGACCTGAATCAGATTGATCATCTCTGGAGAGATCTGAAAATGTCTGTGCACCGACACTCCCCATCCAACCTGATGGAGCTTGAGAGGTGCTGCAAAGAGGAATGGACAAAAGTGCCCAAAGATAGGTGCACCAAGATTGTGGGATCATATTCAAGAAGAATTGAGTCTGTAATTGCTGCTAAAGGTGCATCAACAAAGTAATGAAGGGGAGCCAGTGGGTGTGGGTGAAGAGAAAAGACTCTGCCTGGGCTTTCAAGTGAGTTGTTGGCATCTATATCAATTGACCACCCTGCAGGGTCTCATCGGTGCCTTAAGCATACTTTACTTTTGTGGGACAGCAACATCCAGAGAACAGATCTGAGGGAAAAATGAATTTGTGTAATTTCCTCGATTATCCCATAATTAGTGTAATTTATAGTGCAGGTTTTAAATTGATTGTCATGGCAAAGAGGGAAACATTACACAAAATAATACTGAGAAATAGACTTTTTCAATAACACATGAGTGATCCAAAAATGAGCACAGATCAAAACCATCACTATTTTCTAATTACAACCCCTGGCAAAAATTATGGAATCACCGGCCTCAGAGGATGTTCATTCAGTTGTTTAATTTTGTAGAAAAAAAGCAGATCACAGACATGACACAAAACTAAAGTCATTTCAAATGGCAACTTTCTGGCTTTAAGAAACACTATAAGAAATCAAGAAAAAAAGATTGTGCCAGTCAGTAACGGTTACTTTTTTAGACCAAGCAGAGGAAAAAATATGGAATCACTCAATTCTGAGGAAAAAATTATGGAATCACCCTGTAAATTTTCATCCCCCAAATTAACACCTGCATCAAATCAGATCTGCTCGTTGACATTGACCCTATGCCATGACATTGACCCTATGTGTCTTTTTGCAAGGAATGTTTTTGCAGTTTTTGCTCTATGGCAAGATGCATTATCATCTTGAAAAATGATTTCATCATCCCCAAACATCCTTTCAATTGTCCAAAATATCAACATGAACTTGTGCATTTATTGATGATGTAATGACAGCCATCTCCCCAGTGCCTTTACCTGACATGCAGCCCCATATCATCAATGACTGTGGAAATTTACATGTTCTCTTCAGGCAGTCATCTTTATAAATCTCATTGGAAAGGCACCAAACAAAAGTTCCAGCATTATCACCTTGCCCAATGCAGATTCGAGATTCATCACAATATGACTTTCATCCAGTCATCCACAGTCCACAATTGCTTTTCCTTAGCCCATTGTAACCTTGTTTTTTTCTGTTTAGGTGTTAATGATGGCTTTCGTTTAGCTTTTCTGTATGTAAATCCCATTTCCTTTAGGCGGTTTCTTACAGTTCGGTCACAGACGTTGACTCCAGTTTCCTCCCATTCGTTCCTCATTTGTTTTGTTGTACATTTTTCGATTTTTGAGACATATTGCTTTAAGTTTTCTGTCTTGACGCTTTGATGTCTTCCTTGGTCTACCAGTATGTTTGCCTTTAACAACCTTCCCATGTCGTTTGTATTTGGTCCAGAGTTTAGACACAGCTGACTGTGAACAACCAACATCTTTTGCAACATTGCGTGATGATTTACTCTCTTTTAAGAGTTTGATAATCCTCTCCTTTGTTTCAATTGACATCTCTCGTGTTGGAGCCATGATTCATGTCAGTCCACTTGGTGCAACAGCTCTCCAAGGTGTGTTCACTCCTTTTTAGATGCAGACTAACGAGCAGATCTGATATGATGCAGGTGTTAAGTTTTGGGGATGAAAATTTACAGGGTGATTCCATAATTTTTTCCTCAGAATTGAGTGATTCCATACTTTTTTCCTCTGCTTGGTCTAAAAAGTAACCGTTACTGCCACAGTCTTTTTTTCTTGATTTCTTATAGTGTTTCTTAAAGCCAGAAAGTTGTCATTTGAAATGACTTTAGTTTTGTGTCATGTCTGTGATCTGCTTTTTTTCTACAAAATTAAACAACTGAATGAACATCCTCCGAGGCCAGTGATTCCATAATTTTTGCCAGGGGTTGTAGTAACATGATCCACTCAATCACTCATCTTCAAACCAGGTCGAGGGTAACTCGATCCATTGGATTAAAAAAAAAAGAGTAATGTATTCTGAATACTTTCCACACCTGGCAACACTATTGTGTATACAGGCACACTAACGTGCGCAGACACACAGAATGTGTGTGCTCAGCATACATTTGCGGTTAAATGATGCTGCTTTCACAATTTGGATGAATAAAACTGCCATTCTTTTCCTGGTATTATGAATCTAAATTAATCTACTACCATTCAAGTGAGGTTGTTGTTAAAGCCTGAACATGAGATTTTACCGGGGCAGAGCAGATGAATACTGAGGCTCATACCCCAGAAAAAGGGGTCATGGTTCGAGCCCTAACATGTGCTTCTGGGCATTAAATGTGAAATGCACTTTGCTCATGAGTGTGGAATTTTTTAGCAATATGTATGAAATATCATGGTTAACTTTTCATATGACATCATACGAAATTAATAAGGAATAAATCTGCTGATATCTCAGGTGGAGTCCGGAAACACTACCCATAAACATACTCATGTTTTGCTAATGCTAATGCTACTATATATTTGCTTTATTGTTAAAGTATAATTTTATGACTAAACCCACTGGAGTTCATCACAGGTGACCCTCATTGGTGGTCCAAATGTTCACGTGACAGGGTGAAAATAAGAATCTAATAAGAAAAGCAATTATGATGCTACTGATTCATCAGGCAAATAAAACAGCCAGAGATGTTTTCATGTTGTTGATCCTCCTTCAATGACCAGATACCCAGGAAGTGAAGAGATTAAATTTTCCATATGTTTTGCCGAGTGTAATTTTGAGTTTAGTGCATTCCTCCAGACCCTGTTGGAACTTGCTGATTATGTCTGCCACGGACATAATAACATCATCGGCATTTACTTATTTATTTATTTGTCTGTCTGTCTTTTAGCAGTATTACATCAAAACTACTGCATGGATTTTGACGAAATTTTCACCACAGATAGATTTTTGGCAATGGAAAACTCCATTAAATTTTGGAGGTGATCTAGATCCGGATTCTGGATCTATTTAACTTTATATAGGCTTTGAAGGATTACCTCAAAACTACTTACACCGACACTACTTCAAAGATTCTCACCACATTTGCACCACAGATAGATATTTGGGCATGGAAGACAGCCTTCACTTCATTTTGGAGGTGATCGGGATCCTGATCCGGAGCCGGATCTGGATCAAGATATCACTTTAAATAGGCTTTGGAGGATTACGTCAAAACTACTTATGCAAAAACTGCTTAATGGATTCTCACCAAATTTGCACCACAGATAGATCCTAGGGCATGGAATACTTCACTGAATTTTGGAGGTGATCCGGATCTGTATCCGGATTCCTGATCAAAATTTCACTTTATGTAGGCTTTGAAGGATTACCTCAAAACTAATTCACAGATTCTCACCAAATTTGCACCACAGATAGGTATTAGGACATGGAAGACTCTACTGAATTTTGGAGGTGATCCAGATCCAAATTGGCAGACGTCAGAAATCTCAGATTGCTCTTGTTTCTGAGTGCAGATGAATGGTGTTGTGTCCTGCCTCATTTAGAAACATATATACCGGTATGCCCTTAAACTGGCATTGTTTTGTACTCTAATCAGTTCCTGTAACTCATAATTCCTTTCTCGTAAGTAATATTTTGACATTCCTGGAGTGTTACAGTAGGTTTTCGAGCAGGATGTACCCTGAATGACAGACCTCCTGCAGTTAATATACTCAAAAAAAATATAAACACAACACTTTTGGTTTTGCTCCCATTTTGTATGAGATGAACTCAAAGATCTAAAACTTTTTCCACATACACAATATCACCATTTCCCTCAAATATTGTTCACAAACCAGTTTAAATCTGTGATAGTGAGCACTTCTCCTTTGCTGAGATAATCCATCCCACCTCACAGGTGTGCCATACCAAGATGCTGATTAGACACCATGATTAGTGCACAGGTGTGCCTTAGACTGCCCACAATAAAAGGCCACTCTGAAAGGTGCAGTTTTATCACACAGCAAAATGCCACAGATGTCGCAAGATTTGAGGGAGTGTGCAATTGGCATGCTGACAGCAGGAATGTCAACCAGAGCTGTTGCTCGTGTCTTGAATGTTCATTTCTCTACCATAAGCCGTCTCCAAAGGTGTTTCAGAGAATTTGGCAGTACATCCAACCAGCCTCACAACCGCAGACCACGTGTAACCACACCAGCCCAGGACCTCCACATCCAGCATGTTCACCTCCAATATCGTCTGAGACCAGCCACTCGGACAGCTGCTGAAACAATCGGTTTGCATAACCAAAGAATTTCTGCACAAACTGTCAGAAACCTTCTCAGGGAAGCTCATCTGCATGCTCGTCATCCTCATCAGGGTCTCGACCTGACTCTAGTTCGTTGTCGTAACCGACTTGAGTGGGCAAATGCTCACATTCGCTGGCATTTGGCACGTTGGAGAGGTGTTCTCTTCACGGATGAATCCCGGTTCACACTGTCCAGGGCAGATGGCAGACAGCGTGTGTGGCGTTGTGTGGGTGAGCGGTTTTCTGATGTCAATGTTGTGGATCGAGTGGCCCATGGTGGTGGTGGGGTTATGGTATGGGCAGGCGTCTGTTATGGACGAAGAACACAGGTGCATTTTATTGATGGCATTTTGAATGCACAGAGATACCGTGACGAGATCCTGAGGCCCATTGTTGTGCCATACATCCAAGAACATCACCTCATGTTGCAGCAGGATAATGCACGGCCCTATGTTGCAAGGATCTGTACACAATTCTTGGAAGCTGAAAATGTCCCAGTTCTTGCATGGCCGGCATACTCACTGGACATGTCACCCATTGAGCATGTTTGGGATGCTCTGGACCGGCGTATACGACAGCGTGTACCAGTTCCTGCCAATATCCAGCAACTTCGCACAGCCATTGAAGAGGAGTGGACCAACATTCCACAGGCCACAAATGACAACCTGATCAACTCTATGCGAAGGAGATGTGTTGCACTGCATGAGGCAAATGGTGGTCACACCAGATACTGACTGGTATCCTCCCCCCCAATAAAACAAACAAACACCTTTCAGAGTGGCCTTTTATTGTGGACAGTCTAAGGCACACCTGTGCACTAATCATGGCGTCTAATCAGCATCTTGATATGGCACACCTGTGAGGTGGGATGGATTATCTCAGCAAAGGAGAAGTGCTCACTATCACAGATTTAGACTGGTTTGTGAACAATATTTGAGGGAAATGGTGATATTGTGTATGTGGAAAAGGTTTTAGATCTTTGAGTTCATCTCATAGAAAATGGGAGCAAAACCAAAAGTGTTGCATTTATATTTTTGTTGAGTGTATATAGTTTTTGTGATTACTGCCATGTAATGTTCAGCTTGCCACAACCATGACAAAGGAGTTCCCTTCATTTGATCCTCGTGCATTCAGATTTCTTATCTTCTGTCTCTCTTTTTGTTCATTTCTCTCCTCATCCAGATATCGACGAGTGTGAGGAGAGCCCAGATGTCTGTGATGGAGGCCAGTGCACCAACATTCCTGGGACATACCAGTGTCTGTGCTTTGACGGATTCATGTCATCTGAAGATATGAAGACCTGCCTGGGTAACACCCAAAATGAAACACTTTGTAACACATTACTTATTAGTTCTTACAGAATCATGCACAATCTTACAAGTTTATCCAAGATGTGAGTCAGAACTTAATGACACGGATCCACGTTGGACTGCGGGTGAGAGGAGAACCACAAGTTATTGACTTTGAAGACAGTGAACATTGTGTTATTTGGACTCAACACTGAGTAATATCTGACTTTCAAACATCTGATTTTACTAAGTGAGAAAACAAGAGCATGACATCAGAGGGTGATCACAAACAAAAACACATTTGCTGGTTATTAAAAATAAGAACATTTCAAGCTTGTAATTTAACTTGTATTTTTTTTTTTTTTGTAACTGCTTGACAAACCCAGTTTTGCAGGCAGCTTTACTTTTATCGAGTGCATTTACCTTTTTATTGCACTTGTGTTTGGCGCATGAACATTTTTGCTCTTCTTCATTTGCGTTCGCTCCCTGTCTAGATGTGAATGAATGCGAGCTGAACCCAAACATCTGTCTGAGTGGGAACTGTGAGAACACGAAGGGATCCTTCGTCTGTCATTGTGATATGGGGTACTCTGTACGCAAGGGAACCACAGGCTGCACAGGTGAACTGAACACAGCACACAGCAACGTAACACAAATCCCTTTCGCAGAGGTGCACATCGTTTATAAAATGACCTGTTACATACCTAGATACATGGGCTATGATGCAATTCAGGGACAATTCATTTCAGTGTGATACAATGCAGTCTAAAACAATTCTTTGTTTAATGTGGACATTCATTTTCCATCCTAAATTAGAATAAGCCAAAAGCAGCATTGCTTGTCTTCAAATGACATTTCATGAAAGACCATGGACCTTCTTCCAATTTTTACTACGACAGTGACAATGGTAATGTTTATTTATCCATATTCACCCCTAGCGGGGTGTGAGAGAACTATAGTTTATCACAGTAGGTAAACAAGAGATACAGATTAGACACAATGCAGAATAAAGAAAAATCACAATAACACAATGGGAAAACATCAAGTTACTAAACTAAGATAACATGTATTAATTTTTTGAAAATTGTAGTTGTTATAGTTGTAGTTGATTTGGCTTACTCCAGCAGTACACTCAAAAACTATATTCACTTCTACAATAGCGGCTTGACCTCTGCAATTACATACATTAGGCACCAATACTCAAGATAAAAATGTAATCGACTAGGTGTTGGGTCTAAAATTTATGCTGTAACAAAAGTTTGACCAAAAGAAAAAAAAAAAAAAAACTTTATTAGTGGCGCTGAACTGCTCCACACTCGTGCTGCCTTTTTGCAACTTTTTTTTTTTTTACCACTGGGGGCAGCATCACATAGAGTAGTACAAAGTGTAGCCCAGAAGAAGCCCAGAAGATGACAGCTGTTTTTAGCCTGTTAGCATCAGCTAAGTGTCATATTCATTTGTCATTTTCCATATCTGAAACTGAATGACAGCATTAACAAATTGTGAACCAAATGTAAATTTAAAATAGGTGCCATACTTTCTGGAGTATGTTGCTTTTTTGCTAGTTTGGGAGGTCCTGCGACATACTCCAGGACACTAGGTCCAGGACTCCCTTAAAAAATTGTTTTTTAATCTCAGTGGGACTTTACTGGTTAAATAAAGGTTAAATAAATCCTCCAGTGTGACTTACTCACTTAAAAAATCATACATTCTTTATAAATAATAATACTGGTCCAAAAAAAAAAAAATGTTTCTTGTATGGACTTTGAGAACTGATTTAGTCTAATTTTGATGTGCTGAATGCAAATCTGAGCGCACATTTCATCTATCATATCACGTTTTTGTGCAGTCTGCATGTTCCCTATTGATGGATTACGCAAAAGTTGCTTGTTCACTAATGACGCCACTAATCATGCACAAAAATCATGAAACCAGGTTCATGAAATGTGAACAAAGAGTCATGATATCGTGGAAGGCACCGGTAGAGGTGTGCAAGACTGCAGCTATTGCTTCAATGCTGGTTACAAGAAGTAGCCATGAAGTTAGAAAAATGCTGTTTCCAGACAAAGTCGTAAGGTTAAGAAGTGTTGGCATTTCTATACATATGTTTGTCTGCAATGGCATTCATTTCTTAGCAGGAATGTATGTTATTGTGTGCAAAATCATATTTTTTGAAAAATGTGATTTGATTGGCAAAAACTAGCACCAGATTCGGATTCAGTGCCTCCAAATGACCCAAAATCTGTTGAAAAACTCCATTCATGAGAAATTGTGTTGACCAGTGTAATAATTTTCCCAGGGATCAAGGCACTAAACAAATGAACTGTAATAATAATAATAATAATAATAATAATAATAATAAAAAAAATACCAAAAATAAAAAGTAAAATACAATGCAGAAAAATCGCAAATGAAAGAGCTGATAATACAGAAAAAAGGTTTGACTAAAGCCCCTTTCACACTGAGCCAAAGTAGCGTTGCATAATGTGGCGTACTGACTATGCTGAGCTTATGCAACCCTACATGGCAATACACTGAGGGACGCAAAAGGGTCCGCAAAATGGACAGCAGAAAGCAACATTTAATTTTTTGCATACATTCGGCGTAGAGCACTGGACGCTGTACTCTACACCGAATGTCAGGCCCTGTGTGAAATGGACTTTATACTCTGTGCAACTTACATATGGGTTTGTCCCCTTCAAGATACATTTTTTAACTGGTGCGACTGATACTCCAGGAATATATGGTACATTTGCCCATTGTACTGCCTGCCTGGGACATGTTAATTTTGTTTTTACCTCGCAGGTAAACGTCCTGTGACCCGTCTTGCAAGATCCTTGTCCCGTCCTTTGAACTTTTCTGAGAGTTCGAGCATGCAGAAGTAGCAGTGAAACAAGCTTAACTTAATTCCTAATGTTAAAATTGAGCCATTGACCAGTCCACAGTGCATTTAGACTAATCCAGGACTTTGTATATCCATAGCTGCATGTATTACTTAAATGTCCATTCCAGTTCCTATCGGCTGCTGTTTCAGTCATAGTCTTTATGATACGGATTTGCCTTCAGTGTCACATAATATTACACTCCTTTTCACAGATGTCTGCTAATCTATCTTCACAGTCCAGATCTGCATAGATGCAGTACTGTGGTGAAGGCAAGTGCATAATGCGGATACACCCACAATTAGACGTTTGTGTGCAGACCCATAAGCCAGCAGTGGGAAACACGGAACTGCCACTTTTACGTGTGCACTTTGATCACAAAGATGCATTTAGAAGCAGCAGATGGGGCTGTGTGTTGTATCTTTCAGAGACATTCATATTTCTACAACTAATAAATTTAAATTCTTGGAATTGAACTGACACTTTAGCTTAGACCAAACTACTAAATTGCTTTAATTGATAACACTCAAATGAATGAGGCTGATCCAAATTAACTTTATGAGGTCATATGTACGCCAACTTGTTAAGTTAATTTGGACAACTTCATTTGACTGTTTCCAATTAAAGCAATTTAAATATGTTTGCTCTTATTTCAGTGTGAAACATTGCAGGTATCACTTTTTGGGTAAAGGCTGAGATTTGGTTTGTCTTGTTTTTTTCCCAACACCTTTCTCTGTGCTACTTCAACATAAAGATGTGACTATTGAACCAACACACTAAAGTGATTGTGTGCAGAGTTCCTCCAGTCATAACTTTGCAAAGATTTGTCAAACTCTGCCAAACATTTCTTCATGATTGATTTTATGTCTTCATTTTCCCATTTTAAATGTTCTATGCTCGACTATACTGTAACTGAAAACTAAAATAAAAAAACCTTTATCAATATCCTATATTTGCAGACCTTGTATTTGCCAATTCTAAAGGGATTTTTGAGAACAAGGTATAGATCAGAATGCATCACTGAGTCTTCAATGACTGAATTGCAACCTTACCCAAAATGACCAATGCAGATTTGTAGTTTGTTCAGGAGTTGGGTACAAAATTAACATATCCTCCTCCTGTAAAAATGCTACTTTTATAGAAAGGTTGCTCACAATCTTTTCAAACCTGACACCAGTTGAAATGCATAAAATTCAAGCCTTTTCTCCAAGGCTGCTATCATGAAGCATTCATGGCAAAATGTTTGAAAAGTAATGTGCAATAATTTGTACATACCCCACGTAATATCCTTCTTATTATTATTCTTGTTGTTCACCTAACGATAGTCTCCCATTGCCGGTCATTGGCCACAATTTTCCTTCCGATTTCAGTATTGAAGAAATCAGGCCTGATTCTTTTTTTTAATTTTTTTATTTTTATTTTAACAATAGGCACAGTTCGTATTTTTTACTGTTTTATATCCAGTTACGTATGAGTGGAGCTGAATATTACCAAACCCACCTGAGTACATACAATTCTCTTTACACACTGCTTCCATGTTTTCCCACAAAGGTCAAATGTCTCTATTAAAATTTTTGAAACTGTCACAACATGTTTTTCATGGGTTTCATGTTGTGGAAGTGGATCAGAAGGAGGCTTCTGCTCAGACTTAATTACTGCATGTTGTACCTGACTGTCCTCTTTCACCTACTTTTATGGAAGCGTACCCCCACTTGCACCAACTGTATCTGATTATTCACATTTTGTGGATCACAATGTAATCTGATGCCACAATTGTTTAAACATGTTTAACACTTTCTTCATTGCTCCCAGTGCCCTACAGTGCTACCTTTAACACAGATTCAGACCCCAGTTGGGCATCTGATGTGCCAAAGATGTGGGATGCCACACTCACATTACCCCTAACCTTACGTCCTCGGCACTTATTTTGAAATGCTAGTTGCATATGTGCATAGATAGTCATAGGATTAGATCAGGTTAGATTAGATAGAACTTTAGGGCCCCTTCACATATAGTGCGAATTTGGTCGATTTGCGCAGAAAGTGCGCATGAAGCAGGAATCGTGTGCAAAACGTGTAATTCCTGTTTCTTCCTGTTAAAAGGGAGTTTTTCCTTCCCACTGTTGCCAAGTGCTTGCTCATAGGGGGTCGTTTTGACCGTTGGGGTTTTTCATAATTATTGTATGGCCTTGCCTTACAATATGGAGCGCCTTGGGGCAACTGTTTGTTGTGATTTGGCGCTATATAAGAAAAAAGTTGATTGATTGATTGATTGAATTTTGTAACTGCCCCTCACTCCTCATACACCTGTTGCTACAACTATTGTGTGGGCTATGCGAGCCCATCGAACCCTCTTGCAGCAGGTGTCGAGCAAATTCCAGCTGATACGCACGAACATCACAGAGGAACAGATGGATCATATTTGTATTGCCCGCTTCATAAATGCGGTGTTTTTAGATGGTTTGTGGGTTTATTTCATTTTAAATACTTCCATCTCCTTCCTTATATTAGGCAGATTCCTGCAACTTTCACAGGACTGCGATCATAGCTCAGTGGTAAAGTTTCTGACTTGCAATCAGAGCATTTTGGAAGATGCGCACACGTGTAACCACATGTGTAAACACATGTGTAAACACACTGCCAGCAGCTGCACAATGTGGTTACACATCGCACAGCTGCTGTGAAAAGCTGCTGTGTTCCCATGTGCACAAAACCATCACAGCATGTACATTTTGTATTTTGTCTTTATTTTTTTCTTCACAGCAGCTGCATGATGTGTAACCATAACATGCAGCTGCTGGCAGTGTGTTCTTGCGTGCACGAACCATTGTACTGGCATCGTTCATGCCTGCCCGTCGGCATGATGTGTCGTGGTTCAATCACACGAGCTGTTTCGCCGTGAGGCGCCCTGGAGTTGTACGTATTTGCACTATGTGTGAAGGGGCCCTTAGTAATCCCTTGGGGATTTTTCAATTTTTTCCAATTTATTTTCATTTATATAGCTCCAAATCACAACAGAGTTGCCTCAAGGCGCTTCACACAAGTAAGGTCTAACCTTACCAACCCCCAGAGCAGTAGTGGTAAGGAAAAATTCCCTCTGAGGAAGAAACCTCAAGCAGACCAGACTCAAAGGGGTGACCCTCTGCTTGGGCCATGCTACAGACATACTTTACAGAACAGTTCACAAAACGACTATCTAGGAAAAGCTGTTGGTGCACAGGACAGGAGGGTCTCCAGCACAATTTCCACACCCATCTCTGGATGGAGCTGCACCTTAAACAGTGAGAAAAAAAAGAATCAAGCATCAGAAAGACAAGAAATATAGTATAATTGTCAGCATTAAACAAGAAAAACAGGAAATACTAAGGTGATCGCCGTCCACTAGCCCTGAGCTTCACTAAAAGACCTAGAATTTGGGTAAAGTTGAGGCTGCGGGACGCTCCGTTTCCTAATAAAATGAATTAAAAGAGTGAAAAGTGTAGAACTATACTATACCAGTATGGTAGCCATACGAAAGGGAAAATAAGTGCGTCTTAAGTCTGGACTTGAAAGTCTCCACAGAATCTGACTGTTTTATTGACGCAGGGAGACCATTCCTCAGAACGGGCATGATAAGAGAAAGCTCTGTGACCCACAGACTTCTTATTCACCTTAGGGACACCAAGTAGTCCTGCACCCTGAGAACGCAAAGCCCGGGCCAGTACGTAAGGTTTAATTAGGTCAGCTAGGTAGGGAGGTGCCAGTCTGTGAACAATTTTATAGACTAATAGCAGATCTTAAAATCTGATCTCACTGGGACAGGAAGCCAGTGAAGAGATGCCAAAATGGGTGCAATGTGGTTGAACTTTCTGCTTCGTGTCAAAAGTCTGGCTGCAGCATTTTGAACCAATTGGAAAACCCCAATGCTCGACTGTGGTAAACCAGAAAATAGAACATTGCAGTAGTCCAATCTAGAAGAGATAAATGCATGGATCAGGGTCTCAGCATCAGCCATAGACAGGATGGGATGAATATTCCCTCCTTCCCGAGGGAAGACTCCCTCAGGGAAATTGATGTTCCAGCAGCAGTGTATAGCAGCATACAGGATAAGAATCACACAGAGTATCAAAAGTAGAAGTTAAAAAAAAAACATGTTGCAAAATGTAAATACAAATATAAATACCAGAAATACTGCTTGCTACTGGTTCACTGGCTACTACTGTTCCTCTCCTTCCCGTCCACTGTCTTCCTGTTATTCCTCCTCTGCTCCCATGACATTAAATGTCATGCACAACTTTTTATAAGCTATCATACGAACCAGTTTATGAGAATACGTTGTTCCTCTGAACATCCTGCCTTGTTTGACCAGAACTGGAACTGGAACTGGTGAATTAAAAAAAAAAGGATTTTTCTCTGTCATATGATGCCTGCAGTGGTCATGATTTTATGTTGGAAAATGACTAGAATGCCTACAGAAGTTAAAGAACTTCAGTTACAACATAGTGAGTTGGTATAAAGCTGCTACTGCTTAAGGTGGTGTGAGAGAGAGAGGGATGAATGGATGAAGGTGAAAAAAAAACAAATACAAGAAGACCTTGGGGCTGTCCAGCTTTATCGTTCTTCACCTATGATCACGGGCTTCTGTCTGTGGCACACACACGCGCGCGTGCGTGTGAGCAGCAACTGCAGGAACAGTGAGATCACAGTCACCTGCCACATGTATGTATCACTTTGCACTTTTGTTTATTCTATTGTTGCTCTTTCATTAAGGCCAGTTAAACATTACGTGATGGCTGGAAGAGTTCTGCAGCACGTAATCGCCTGTAGTGGCTCCAGAACACATAAATACGAGGTCCATCCGGCTTGTTCAGTCCTTTACCAAGCTGGAGCTTCTCCTACGTCTGTCCAGACTCAATTCTGATTTATAAGACCACTTAAAAGTTTGGATGATAGTTGAGAGTTTGACTGGTGATGTTATCGGACCCGATCTACCGTGATCACATTGAGTCAGCTCTGCAGTCAACAGCAGCACGTCTTCCTTCAGACGCAAGTAAACAGATGTGTCTGAAGTATGAATTAAACCACTTCCACACACAGACGCACACACACTTACTCATTTTAATGCTGTTAAATGTGCATACAGTATTTCCTTTGTTTTGAGAAAGCTGGAATTGCAGCAAAGCAGCCAATTCTGATTCACAGGTTTGGAATTTCAGCCCCAGAATACCGAGGAATCAGACCCTAATTCCTCTCAGGCAGGCAGGACGTCTTGTTACAGACGAGGGAACAGACCTGTTATTCTTTTAGGACCACTCTTAAATTTATTCAAACATAATGAAAACGTGCAATTGTTTATTTTCATGGCCAAATTTCCATATGCAACCATGTTGTCTGACGTGTATGATCTAAAACACAGGTTTTAACGAGAGTGTTGTTGTCAAACCCAGATTTGATTCAGCTGTTGATGACGCTCACACAAAAATTACATCTCCTTTTATTTTATTTTACTGAGAACTCATGTGCAGGGCGTGTACACAGCGCACACTTGTGCCCTTATGTGTATTTGAAAGTTGAAACTGGGTGGAGATGGATTGTGGCATTTCCATGTTTTAGCTTTTACTGCTCCTTTAGTGTGCAGGCCACGATCATTAGGCAATTCGCCTTCATAGTATTTCTGCAAAACTATTCTGCAGGTATCAACAGACACATGCATGAAAGCATTTAGCATCCCCACATTTCCAGGTTGTCAAGGACGCAACCACACGGCAAACAGGACAATCAGGCATATTAAGCCCGGTCACACGGGATTAACGAAGGACACAGAAGCCAAAACGAAACAAAAAATCTGGACTTATGTTGACATCATTTAACCGTTGTCCAGCTTCGTTCCTGCAGCTGGCTCTTCATCAGAATTTTTAAACTGTTAAAAAATGTGAACAATCCCAACGACAGCCTCACTTTCGTTTTGCTGTCTGTCTTGACGGTTCCTCGTCGTTTGCGTAGTTCCCGTAACGTCAGCGTTCCGTCTAACTGTTGTCCAACTTCCTCCAACCTCCCAAGTCCGACGTCTTGCACGAGCATTGACGATATTTCAGCGTATCAATAACTAAAGCTTTGTCGAGCTGAACGTAATGTCCATATATCGCTGATGACTCGTCCATGTGTTGGATGAAATGCAATGTTGTCATATAGAACCAATAGCGGCAAGAACGTTTCATCTACTACTGTAAGTATTTACACACATTCCAGCCGTTTGTGGCTGGCCTGGGTGCGCACACATGTTGTTGTCAAGACAACCAGATCCAACACCTGCAAGTGCTGCAGACATGAGGACAGGGTTGGCTGCGCTCAGTCTCATACCTGCTGTCAGTCCCGTCATCGTGAATGTTTCGGTTTGATTTTTCCTTCCTTCCTTTATTAGTTCTGGTTTCTTTTGTTCCTGTTTGCTCTCTTGATTCGCAGGCTTTTGGTGATTTAAAAAAATGCAGGGTCATTCATCCATTTGATTTGTGACTTTTTTTCCTTTGTTCAGCTATCGCCGTGCGACCGGGCCCTAAACAGGAAGACGCACGGTCAGATCAGTAGATTTGTAATTTTGCCCCCCTTCATCCTTTGTTGCCTTTCATCTGTCAGCTATGAGCCAAAATAGAATAGAATAATTCTTTATTGTCCACCGATGTGGAAAATTGCAAAAGATAAACTTCTTCTTTGACACCAGCTGCCACAACAGCTCCTGTTTGCACTTTACATTTCCACAAGAAAATGTGTTGTGCTGCACTCTGTCATCAAAGGCTCTTGGAAAGGATCTTTAATTCGGTCTGTAATCCACAGAGATTCAATTACTCTCAGCCCTCATATTAACCCTGTCAACAAATATACTGTAAATCTGTTGTACCCTCTCCTCAGGAAGGCTGTAAACCAGCAGCACTAATCTTTAATCGACAGTGTTTTGAATTGCTACCTTTAAAAAGACAGCCGACACACACAGACGAAAGCGTCTCGTTTGGTGATAAGCCCTAACATCTTGATCGAGTTCAGAGCCTGGACTACCTTGTTATACAAACACATACTCTGGGTTGCACGACTTTTTAAATTGACATTTATGTCATGAAACTAGATTTGAGGTTGACCGCTGATGACACCATTTGATGTAACCACATGAGAAAAGACAATGCTTTCCAAAAATGAATGCATATGCTGTCAGTTTACAACACATCTTTTACACAAACAAGAAAAGGTTTTATGCAGAACTCTCAAAGATGACTTTTTGGAAGCTTTTCCAAAATGGACATCAGTCATTTATAAATGTCCAATGTGGAAAACATCTGGAAATTTGTGTTCAAACGCACACTTTGTCATTGTCATGGTTTAATCCAGCATTGGATGAGTGCAGGGAACAACTACAACAGTAACCGCTCCAGTGATGTTAACGCAATCTGCTGTTTTCCTTCACTGAAAACATGGGTCAGGGCCCGGAATCCAGATTCAACGTTATTGTGTTCCCGGATAATCTGAACCTAAACCATGTGACACTGATGGACATATCCTAAGTCTTGGTGTATGTGAGGGTGCCTTTTCTATGCCTTTGTGGTCCTTCCAGTCACAGGTTTTGCTCTTTGCCTCCATACTGTTGAAGCCATGAGGAGACTGTACAGATGTCCAAAGTGGCAGGAAGCTGCAAGCGATTTTGACAGTGTCACAATATAACGCTGTTCCGAAACGCCTTTAAAAACAGTTTTCATTGACAATTTAACACAATTAGCCTTTTGTGTTATTTTTTTTTCCAGCATTTTACATAATTTAAGACCATGCCCCAAAATAAAATGCCATGTCTCATTCTTTCAAACCAAGTAAATCAAAAAATCAGCACATGAGACAGCACGCTTTGTTACAAAAGTTTCAGGTTGTCAGGAAAAGTTGCAGGTTGCACTCTCCGGGTGAAGATGTGAAAACCTAAAATATCCCCCGAAACGTTCACAGAGCGCAAACACAGAGTCCTGCTGGCTGAGCTTTGACACACAGCTGTCCAAAGGATAAAAAAAAGAAAGAAAGCAAGAAACATTTATTTCAGTTAATTCCTGCTCCTGTCTTTAAAAAGTTTAACCCAAGCATCCACCAATGGAATAAAAATGTAGATCCAAATTGCCATTTGTGCCAATGTTTCCTCATAGACAGTCTTTTTTGTTTCTATTGGTCAGACATCAATGAATGTGAAATTGGTGCCCATAACTGTGACGCACACGCTACCTGCACAAACACGGCCGGCAGCTTCAAATGCAACTGTGCTCCAGGGTGGATTGGCAACGGCTTCAAATGCACAGGTATGGCTGCTGCTTTATCCTGCAACATTTGCATGGAATTTTCACAACAGGCGAGAGGTTTCTTTTGGATTTTGTTGTGTTTCAGACTTGGATGAGTGTTCCAACGGGACACACATGTGCAGCAACAATGCAGACTGTATGAACACCCTGGGCTCCTATCGCTGTGTGTGCAAGGACGGTTACTCTGGAGATGGATTCCACTGCTCAGGTCACCTTCACACTACCAAACCTACAAACTACCCACCCAAACCACATCTTACCTTTCAAAAGATAGTTGTCTGAAATGTGTGTTTATTGACTGTGTGTTTGTGTGTGACACACCTCCAGACAGCGATGAGTGTGCAGACAACAGCAACTTGTGTGAGAATGGCCACTGTCTGAACCTGCCAGGGGGATTCCGCTGCGAATGCGACATGGGTTTCATCCCCACAGCTGACGGCAAGGCATGCGAGGGTAAGACGGCTCAGTGTCGATGTTCCTAACCTGCCTGTTTCTGGACACCTCAGTCACCATCCGTCCTAAATTATGTTGAGTCATTTGAAATGATCCCGCGTTGCTGTGGTGAAATTGTTTGTGTTCTCCGTTTGGAGAAGTGATCCATCCAAACAGACTGTGCCTTTAAATGGAATGTGTGCTGCAGTGTTTTGCAGATGGGAAGTAAAGCACGCTTAGATGTCAAGTGACAGAATGTTGTAGCTAGGCGACAGACAATAAAAATACACATTACCTCAGTGCGTTCTCAAAAATTATGGAGTTTTTTTTTTTTTTTTTCAAACGTTTTTGGATGATGCAGTAAGCACCATTCCATTTGAAGGCAATGTGACTCAACCTGTGCCAGTCAATAAATATATGAAAGGGCGAGGGGGAAAAAAAGGAGAATATACCAGACATGAGAATGGAAGCACATCTGATCTCAGTAACCTTGAGTATGGAATGATCGTTCGTGTCAAACACAGTGATTTGAACATGTTTGTGAGTACATTTGAATCAAAATGTGAAAAACTAACCAACAAAGAAATGCAGTGAGTCTCAGTTCTGGGGGATTAATTATAGGAGAAAATCCAGGGGCCTCATTTATAACCATTTCACATGGACTAAACAGGACCTGAAGGATGTATATGGCAATTTTAAGGCATACATTGTGATTTTTCATAACAAACTAGTTGGAAAAATGTACAAATATGAACACAAACTATGACCCATGCATAAAAAACATTTTGGATAGGGTTAAAATATCAGTGGCAGCATTTCACATACACTCAACGGACACTTTATTAGGCACACCTGTTCAATTGCTTGTTAACAGAAATGGTGAATCAGACATTTACACACCAGCAACTCAATGCATTTAGGTATCTAGATGTGGTCAGTGGTGGGCACAGCTAACCAAAAAGTTAGCTTTGATAACCATTAATCACATAACTGAAAAGTTATCTTTTATGATGATAAACCAGTAAACTGCTAAAAAAGGTTATCTTTATTACAGATAACCCATAACCATTAGTATTGATTTGGACGCGGCCACATCAGATTACACTGCCGGCTTCTGACATTTAAGTGCCGCAGGGGCTGCTGGGTAAATTCAAGGACAACAAACACAATAAACACAGCAAAAAATTAATAAATAAAAAGATAAAACCCTGAACACTGTCATCACCTTTCAAAAGCAGTAGAACATAGTATTAAGTCACAGTTTATCTCGGTATTAGATACACCATCATTTACAAGCTAAAAGCTGCCGCTTTTTTTGCATGCTTTGAACCCTGCGTCTTAAACAAGTAGTAAATATAAATTCTTACCTGTTAATTTCAGTGGGATTCATCTGAATAAATATCCACATAAAGCGTCCTCTTTTTTTATAATGTCTAAACTTGAAGAAAAGTCCCTCTGTACACACAGCTGCGCCGTGAGATCTCCTCTCTCCCAATGATTCTTGGCGATTAAATTATCCCGTCAGCCACAAAGAAATAAAATAAAATAATGTTAAAATTACTCAGTTTGTGTCGAGTGGACGGTAACAGTATAACATCCAAAGTAAACCTGAACTACACTACGCACAATGCTCCCTGTGTTGACCTGCCAGTCATGTCTTGTGCTTAATGATGACATCATCAGCAAGCGACAGGCAGCCAGTCTGCTACAAAAACACAAAAGATGGACTAAAATGTTTGATTTTAGTGTTTACAAACATTTTTTACTGTTAAACTTTGCTCATTTTACCAACAAAAAAATGTTATTGGACTGAAAGTTATCGGAACTAAATTTATCGGAAGATAATTGGTCCGATGATGGTTTAAAACATATCTGAAAAGCTAATCCGCTAGCAAAAACATTAGCTTTGATAATTATCTGCTATCGTATTAGCTGAACTGTGCCCAACACTGGATGTGGTTAAGACAACTTGCTGAAGACAAACCAAGCATCAGAATGGGGAAGAAAGGGGATTTAGGTGACAGGTTTGTTGGTGCTAGATGGGCTGGTCTGAGTATTTCAGAAACCGCTGATATATTGGGAGTTTCTTGCACAACCATCCACAGAGAATGGTCCGAAATAGAGAAGATATCCAGTGAGCGGCAGTTGTGTGGGCAAAAATGCTTTGTTGATGTCAGAGGAGAATGGGCAGACTGGTTGAATGGGCGACTGCGTGATCCCATCATGTCAGTATAGACCAACATCTCTGAGGAATGTTTCCAACACCTTGTTGAATCTGTGCCATGAAGAATTAAGGCAGTTCCGAAGCCAAACAGGGTCCAACCCGATACTAGCAAGGTGTACCTAATAAAGTGACCAGCGAGTGTAAACCTGTGCTGACTCATACGTCGTACTTTCAATTCCACTTAGTAACACGTCATATTAGTGTTGTCAGATGTGATACTGAAGATAATTATTCCATAGAGACTGTTCAATTGTTAAACATGTACGCCGACTCAGATCAAAACCACACATTTAATATTTCATCAGTGCACCGCAGCGGCTGAAATGTTTATATACATTTCAGTATATAGTATAAAAGTTGTATAATAAATTAGTGGAGGACATAATTGGATTATTGCAATCATTTAGACAAGGTCTTGCCTGCTGTACTGGCAAGAAACAATTAATTCCCCTCATAAAATACATATAAAATATTAATTGAAAATGTTATTTTGACTGGTCAAATTTTATTAGGCAAGAATTTATCTTAATGAAGACAGCACCACCATGATACCACAGCAGCACAAAGGATTCTGAGACAATTGTAATAATAAATAATTGTCTACTTATTTTGTTATTTGGACAGTTTCATGCTGGTTTTGGTTCTGGGCTTTTTAATGTTTTTTTAAAGGTTCATAACACTTTTGATGTCAAAATTAAGAAGAAATATATCACTATAAGTGAATGGTTGTTACTTGTGGGTGCACTGTGACTACTCAGACATGGCAGTTATGGTGTAAGCGTTTTGTTTTTTTGATGTGCCATTTTTGCCTTTTGTTCATTCGAATACTTTTAGTAAGAATCCTACAAAATGTTTTTTAAATGAGACCCCAGATTTGTCCCTGCTGACTGAAAAGTAATATATGCCCAAATAACCACACAGTCCTCAAAATGATGAACATAATGTGAAACCACTGTTGCATTTAAGAGTGTTAGGAGACAACTGCACTCCTGCTTCCAATCAGGTAAGGACATAGGTGACAGTGACACTTTATTAGGTACACCTTTGTACTGATCAACAGACCAGTGACTGTGTTCCTATGATAATTGTTGACCTTCAGGCCTGCAAATGTGTTCCTGCTTAAAAAAAAAAAAACTGTCATCCCAGTATCACAGAAGTAATCTGACTGCCTTCCATTATTTTTGGATTATCTCGATATAAAATACACATAAAGACAGGAACAAGGCACATTTGTGCACCGATCATCCTACAGTTCTGTATACAGAACTGAAATTTTTGGGGTGCAGTTACATGTATCATTACACACTAATTTGTAGCCAGTGTGGGTTAAACATGGTTGGAAGGCTTGTGTGTTAGCCAAGAATAAAGTGGTTCAAGTTTGGACAGACTTGATCAAATGTCAAGGCTACACAGAACCACTTATTATGGTGCTACTGAATCACAAAGAACTGGTTTGTTTGACCCAGTCTTAAGCATGCGGTTCATTTCGGAGAAGAAATGGGAAAAACATTTGTGAATTTGGCTGATTCTGTGTCAGACCTCTTGAAACAACCTGTTCACTCTGGCCCACCTCGGCTTAGACGGGACAGGACACTGATGACTTGTCCAGAATTTAATGAAGCAGAACAGTGCAATTTCATAACCTCTGGCCACTATAGTGATACTGTATGTGTGTGTGTGGATGTGTGTGTGTGTGTATCTGGGCTTTTGTTTTTTGTTTTTGCCCCAAAACAGTCATTCTTTAGCAGGGGTAAGCAGCCTGCACTCCATGTTACTGGCTGCCAATTTTCCACCATGATCCCATGATCCACTAATCCCTCACAGCTGGGCCTCTCTCTCTCTCTTTCTCTGTCCATCTGTCTGTCTGCCTCTCTTCCAATCCTTCTTTTATAGACATAGACGAATGCACCTTCGCTGACATCTGTGTCAATGGACGTTGTCGGAATATCCCAGGACTTTTCAGATGTGAATGTATCATCGGTTATGAACTGGATAGAAGTGGTGGCAACTGCACAGGTAAGACCATTAGCCAGTCCGGCTGCCCGCCCCACTGACACTCAGGTTTTCACCAATAGACTGATATATGTGAAATATAAAGTATTGCAGAAATGCAGTGACAACACTGACGAGACAAAGTATCTTTTTTATAACGCTTTACAAGTTCAGCCTAAAACGGGCTTGATGAAAGCTAAGTGACCTCTAAACTGTGTAAATTCATTATCACACAAACACAAAAGGTACCTGAGGATTCATTCATTCATTCACTCATCTTCTACCGCTTAGTCCAGTTAAGGGTCGCGGGGGGCTGGAGCCTATCCCAGCAGCCATAGAGCGCGAGGCGGGGTACACCCAGGACAGGACGCCAGTTTGTCGCAGTGCCACAAACAGACAAACAAACACAGACACACCCACACACACACACCTACGGACAATTTAAAGAGTCCAAACCACCTAACCCGCATGTCTTTGGATGTGGGAGGAAACTGGAGCACCCAGAGGAAACCCACGCAAACTCGGGGAGAACATGCAAACTCCACACAGAAAGGCCACGGGAATTGAACCCATGACCTTCTCACTGTGAGGCAACAGTGCTAACCACTAAGCCACCGTGCTGCCTACCTGAGGATTACTAATCCAAAAATTAAAGCTGACCTGAAACCCGCATGGTTACGCTCTCATCTTACCATCAGTAATAAATAAATAAATGAAATTCTCCTACAAAGATATTAAAGCTTGTACATGCTTCATTCCAACAGGGCGGGGCCATATGAACGCTGATTTTCCTCTTTGGAAAAATACCATTTTATGTGCTTTTTAAATAGCTCACAGTTGTAATTGGGAGAAAATAGTCCTGAAGGAAATTGGGGATAATAGTGGGTGGACAGGTTCAGCAACCGATTCGTCATTGTGGTCTATTTTACATTGTTTAGAATAATGTTGAACCCAGTTCGGCATGCATCCACTTGTCCTTTTGCGTGGTGGACCTGGAGCCTTCCCAATGTCTACTAGGCAAGAGACACAGTACAGCCTGATAGTCTATCTGGTCTATCACAGACAAACGCATACAAACACACAACCATCTACTCCAGCATCAGTTTTAATCACTACCTTGTGTGTTTGAACTGTGGGAGGAAACCAAAGTATCTGGAGGAAAACCATGGAGACTCTGGAAGAATACACAAACTTCACACTGTTAGGCTGGAATCCTAGCTAAAACCTTCATGCCATGTGAGACAACAGCACAAATATGATCCATGCATGAAATTTGGCAGAAACACTCACACTGAGGTACTCTTCAAAATTTTTCTAATGAACCAAGATGGCCATCAAATTTTAAGATGGACACCAAATTTATTGCCAACATTCTCTGTATCGCTGAAGATTTATGGTGGATTGGAGTGAATGCTGGGTTTGTTAATATTTTTTTTGAAATCCTAAACCTGATTTGCCATTAATTATCCCTCAGAGACCTATCCATGTCTCTGAAATGACTATAATCTGTAAATATTCATATGACATCGCATTTTTTTTCCAATAAAAATTAACATTGAATTCTCTACATCATGACAGGTACAAAGACATTTTATGTTCTGTTTTTTCTTTTGGCTCCTCCCTTTTCCATTAGGGTCACCACAATAGATCTGACATGGATCTGCCTGTTGATGTTGGGAAAGTGTAAGTACACGGACCCACAACAGGGGGCGCAAATGAACGGACAATGGAATAGGTCAAATAACAACACTTTACTGTTGCGAACGTGCACAACAAACACAACAGATTACACAATAGATCAGCGGTCAAATTACAAGGTGTCGTGTGGGCAGGCTCGAAGATAGGAGACGTCTGTCCAAAGCAGAACCGGAACCACACGATTTCCTCCGCCACCAGACCCCGGGAATACTGGAGCCGCCAAGTCCCGAACTCCCAGGTGGCCACTGCCTCCGCGTGTCGGACCTGGTACTGCTGGCGAGGAACAAAAACACAATTAAACGTGGGTGCGTCTGCACCCAGCAATCTGCACGGCAGGGAAGCTACCTCCACCTCTCGTTGGAGAAAAAGTCTGTTATCACTCACAAAAAGCACACAAAAAAGGGCTTTCTATCAAGCAGTCAGGCTGAGGATATTACCTTTCAGGTAGAACGATATCTCGGCAAAGAGGTGGAGATGACGTCTTGCTGATATACCGATGCAGATCAGATGAGTGGTGACAGCTGTCACAGGTGATGAGTGTCAGCTGTCACCCCGGCTGCTCTTGTGAGGCGGCAGCGCCCTCTTGTGCCTGGAGCCCGCACTCCAGGCAGGGTGCCCTCTGGTGGTGGTGGGCCAGCAGTACCTCCTCTTCAGCGGCCCACACAACAGTTGATATGACACAACTTTTTCCTCCCAATGCCCTCCGTGATGCATCTCTACATTTCTCATTGTTACAATATAAAATACAATAAACTTAGCAGACAGAAACTTGTGATACACTTTGGGGTATGGTATTTGGGAAGTTTCGCTGTTCAGTCACTGGCTAGTTACACATTTACCCAAGAAGGTTTTAATCTGTAATCTGTTTCAGAATGCTAAAAATATAATTAGAAACTGTAATTATTGAACTATGTTGTTTCACTCATGAGATATGTCAAATTTTGATTTTCACCATTGCTGTAGGCGGCCACCTTGAAAAATGGCAGCCATCTTTGATTTTTGCTTGGCTCCTCATCTAATTTTGAAGAGTAGCCATTATGAATGTTCTTGCCAAGTGTCATGTTTGATTAGATAGATTAGATTAGATAGAACTTTATTAATCCCTTGGGAAGACTTCCTCAGGGAAATTGAAGTTCCAGCAGCATTGTATAGCAGCACACAGGGTAAAAAGCACACAGAGCAACAACAATGAAAGTTAAAAAAAAGAAGCAATTTGCAAATATAAATATAAATACAAGACGTTCTGATCGCTACTGGTTTACTGGCTACCGCTGTTCCTCTCCTTCCCGTCCTCTGTCTTCCTGTTAGTCCGCTTCCCCTCGAGTGAGGTGTTGTACAGATCGTATCATTATTTGTATCATTATTTCAACGGTTCGCCTCAAAAGCAGCAGTTAGTGCACTACCAAAACCCCTTCAGGACCATGATCAACGTGACCCAAGATTGGGACATAAAATGATGCATCTGACTTCACTGCCTGCACAGTTAATCATTACACACGGGTGGTGTGGCTTTTGAATTATCAGAGTCTTATTAGTCTTATTATGTGGAAAACTTTCTCCACCACATGAGCCGAGTTGATAACGAGTAGCTAAATCCTTTTGGATTAACTAGATTATTACATGTAATGACTCACGGATCTAAATAAGACCCAATCCTGACTTGACTTAACTAAATTAAATTTGGACCCAACCCGACTCAGGTTACATATCACGTTTTGGTCTAAAGGAACCTGCAAAGACCTCAAGCCATCATCCTGGTGAAATTATGGCCTGAAGGTTGGAGAAGCATGATTGCAACCAGAGGGTCATAGCTTTAATTCCCTCATTAGATAGAAAATTCACTAAGGTACCCCTGGGCAAGATCGGTGTATCAGTGTATGTGTGAACAAGGTTGGGTAGGATTACTTTGAAAGAATACATGTGGATTACATGTAATCTGATTACTTTTGGATTACATTTCAAAGTATCCTACCCAACCTTGTGTGTGAATGGGTGAATCTGATGCATCATGGCAAAGTGATTTGAGTCTCTGGATCAGGTGGAAAAGCACTACAGAAGTGCAGTCCAATCATTATTTATTTTACTAAGAACGTACTTAAAGTCGTTGCTCAGCTCAAAAAAAAAAAAAACATTGATAAAAATATGAACAACCTTTATTTCCACAAACTTTTCAAAGAGCTGTTGCTTTGTCTTTTTCCTCAGATATCAATGAATGTGCAGACCTGACCATCTGTATTAACGGGATGTGTGTCAACATCCCTGGAAGCTACCACTGTAACTGCCCACCGGACTTTGAGCTGAACCCCACTCGGGTGGGCTGTGTCGGTGAGTCACAATAAGATGTCGCTACGCAACTCATTATCAAAGAAAAGGGAAGATACACATCAGTTTCTTTTGAAACAGACACCCGATCTGGAAGCTGCTACCTGGACGTTCATTCCCGTGGCGATGCGTCGGAGAATTTGGACTGCTCCAATGAACTTGGAGTAGGTGTTTCCAAAGCATCCTGCTGCTGCTCCCTGGGCAGGGGCTGGGGGAATCCATGTGAATCATGCCCTTTTGTCAACTCAAGTGAGTCATCCTAAAATTATACTTCACACACAGTTCATTTTTGCCACTGTGGTCCAGATCTTGCATGCAGTGTTGACTTTTTCCCCCTACTACTATCATGTTTCAGTTGCATAACGTATTTATAATTCTTAGCCAGAGATACCACAGGCCAGCAGAAGACTTTGATGTGATAAAAACACATTCTGGCTGTTGGAATGAAATACTACAGCTAAGAGCATTGTAAATACATTGTAAATGTATTATTTTCTTTAATTTTATTTATCTGCTTTCACCTACCCCATTTTTCTCAGAGTTGCCACAGCAGATCTTTTGTATAGATCAGGATCAGCTTTGCACCTTGGCACAAGTTTTAAGCCAGATGCCTTTCATGACGCAAATGTAAACAAGAGCAATCAAAGATTCCTGACATCCGCCAATCCAGATCTGATCACCTCCAAAATTCAGTAGAGTCCTCCATACCCCAATATCTATCTGTGGTGCAAATTTGGTGAGAATCTGTTAGGTAATTTTGAAGTAATCCTTCAAAGCCTACATAAAGGGAAATCCTGATCCAGAATCCAGATCCAGATCTGATCACCTCCAAAATTCAGTAGAGTCCTCCATACCCCAATATCTATCTGTGGTGCAAATTTGGTGAGAATCTGTTAGGTAGTTTTGAAGTAATCCTTCAAAGCCTACATAAAGGGAAATCCTGATCCAGAATCCAGATCCAGATCTGATCACCTCCAAAATTCAGTAGAGTCCTCCATACCCCAATATCTATCTGTGGTGCAAATTTGGTGAGAATCTGTTAGGTAATTTTGAAGTAATCCTTCAAAGCCTACATAAAGGGAAATCCTGATCCAGAATCCAGATCCAGATCTGATCACCTCCAAAATTCAGTAGAGTCCTCCATACCCCATATCTATCTGTGGTGCAAATTTGGTGAGAATCTGTTAGGTAGTTTGAAGTAATCCTTCAAAGCCTACATAAAGGGAAATCTTGATCCAGAATCCAGATCCAGATCTGATCACCTCCAAAATTCAATAGAGTCATCCATACCCCAATATCTATCTGTGGTGCAAATTTGGTGAGAATCTGTTAAGTAGTTTTGAAGTAATCCTTCAAAGCCTACATAAAGGGAAATCTTGATCCAGAATCCAGATCCAGATCTGATCACCTCCAAAATTCAATAGAGTCATCCATACCCCAATATCTATCTGTGGTGCAAATGTGGTGAGAATCTGTTAAGTAGTTTTGAAGTAATCCTTCAAAGCCTACATAAAGGGAAATCTTGATCCAGCATCCAGATCCAGATCTGATCACCTCTAAAATTCAGTAGAGTCCTCCATACCCCAATATCTATCTGTGGTGCAAATTTGGTGAGAATCTGTTAAGTAGTTTTGAAGTAATCCTTCAAAGCCTACATAAAGGGAAATCCTGATCCAGAATCCAGATCCACATCTGATCACCTCCAAAATTCAGGGGAGTCTTCCATACCCCAATATCTATCTGTGGTGCAAATTTGGTGAGAATCTGTTAAGTAGTTTTGAAGTAATCCTTCAAAGCCTACATAAAGGGAAATCTTGATCCAGAATCCAAATCCACATCTGATCACCTCCAAAATTCAGTAGAGTCCTCCATACCCCAATATCTATCTGTGGTGCAAATTTGGTGAGAATCTGTTGGGTAGTTTTGAAGTAATCCTTCAAAGCCTACATAAAGGGAAATCTTGATCCAGAATCCAGATCCAGATCTGATCACCTCCAAAATTCAGTAGAGTCCTCCATACCCCAATATCTATCTGTGGTGCAAATTTGGTGAGAATCTGTTAAGTAGTTTTGAAGTAATCCTTCAAAGCCTACATAAAGGGAAAATCCTGATCCAGAATCCAGATCCAGATCTGATCACCTCCAAAATTCAGTAGAGTCCTCCATACCCCAATATCTATCTGTGGTGCAAATTTGGTGAGAATCTGTTAGGTAGTTTTGAAGTAATCCTTCAAAGCCTACATAAAGGGAAATCTTGATCCAGAATCCAGATCCAGATCTGATCACCTCCAAAATTCAGTAGAGTCCTCCATACCCCAATATCTATCTGTGGTGCAAATTTGGTGAGAATCTGTTAAGTAGTTTGAAGTAATCCTTCAAAGCCTACATAAAGGAAATCTTGATCCAGAATCCAGATCCACATCTGATCACCCTCCAAAATTCAGGGGAGGTCTTCCATACCCCAATATCTATCTGTGGTGCAAATTTGGTGAGAATCTGTTAAGTAGTTTTGAAGTAATCCTTCAAAAGCCTACATAAAGGGAATCTTGATCCAGAATCCAAATCCACATCTGATCACCTCCAAAATTCAGTAGAGGCCTCCATACCCCAATATCTATCTGTGGTGCAAATGTGGTGAGAATCTGTTAGGTAGTTTTGAGTAATCCTTAAAGCCTACATAAAGGGAAATCTTGATCCAGAATCCAGATCCAGATCTGATCACCTCCAAAATTCAGTAGAGTCCTCCATACCCCAATATCTATATGTGGTGCAAATTTGGTGAGAATCTGTTAAGTAGTTTTGAAGTAATCCTTCAAAGCCTACATAAAGGGAAATCCTGATCCAGAATCCAGATCCAGATCTGATCACCTCCAAAATTCAGTAGAGTCCTCCATACCCCAATATCTATCTGTGGTGCAAATTTGGTGAGAATCTGTTAGGTAGTTTTGAAGTAATCCTTAAAAGCCTACATAAAGGGAAATCTTGATCCAGAATCCAGATCCAGATCTGATCACCTCCAAAATTCAGTAGAGTCCTCCATACCCCAATATCTATCTGTGGTGCAAATTTGGTGAGAATCTGTTAAGTAGTTTTGAAGTAATCCTTCAAAGCCTACATAAAGGGAATCCTGATCCAGAATCCAGATCCAGATCTGATCACCTCCAAAATTCAATAGAGTCCTCCATACCCCAATATCTATCTGTGATGCAAATTTGGTGAGAATCTGTTAGGTAGTTTTGAAGTAATCCTTCAAAGCCTCCATAAAGGGAAATCTTGATCCAGAATCCAGATCCAGATCTGATCACCTCCAAAATTCAGTAGAGTCATCCATACCCCAATATCTATCTGTGGTGCAAATTTGGTGAGAATCTGTTAGGTAGTTTTGAAGTAATCCTTCAAAGCCTACATAAAGGGAAATCTTGATCCAGAATCCAGATCCAGATCTGATCACCTCCAAAATTCAATAGAGTCCTCCATACCCCAATATCTATCTGTGGTGCAAATTTGGTGAGAATCTGTTAAGTAGTTTTGAAGTAATCCTTCAAAGCCTACATAAAGGGAAATCTTGATCCAGAATCCAGATCCACATCTGATCACCTCCAAAATTCAGGGGAGTCTTCCATACCCCAATATCTATCTGTGGTGCAAATTTGGTGAGAATCTGTTAAGTAGTTTTGAAGTAATCCTTCAAAGCCTACATAAAGGGAAATCTTGATCCAGAATCCAAATCCACATCTGATCACCTCCAAAATTCAGTAGAGTCCTCCATACCCCAATATCTATCTGTGGTGCAAATTTGGTGAGAATCTGTTAGGTAGTTTTGAAGTAATCCTTCAAAGCCTACATAAAGGGAAATCTTGATCCAGAATCCAGATCCAGATCTGATCACCTCCAAAATTCAGTAGAGTCCTCCATACCCCAGTATCTATCTGTGGTGCAAATTTGGTGAGAATCTGTTAAGTAGTTTTGAAGTAATCCTTCAAAGCCTACATAAAGGGAAATCCTGATCCAGAATCCAGATCCAGATCTGATCACCTCCAAAATTCAGTAGAGTCCTCCATACCCCAATATCTATCTGTGGTGCAAATTTGGTGAGAATCTGTTAGGTAGTTTTGAAGTAATCCTTCAAAGCCTACATAAAGGGAAATCTTGATCCAGATCCAGATCCAGATCACCTCCAAAATTTAATGGAGTCTTCCTTGGTCTAATATCTATCTGTGGTGAAAATTTCGTCAAATCTGTGCAGTAAGTTTGACGTAATCCTGCTAACAGTAATCCTTCAAAAGTGAAATCTGATCCAGAATCTGGATCCGGTGTCGCCGACGGAACCGTCCCACTAAAAATTGGTCCCCCCTGATGACGTGGTTCACGGATTAACACCCCGTTTCTGCTTCAAACTGCACTCTAGTCATCATCTGTCTCAGCGACAGATATCTGAAGCTTTTGTACAGCAATTATTTCCACAAAATGCAACATTATTTAATCATAAAAGGCGGCGGGAAGAGATCAGAGTGCCGCGGCTAAACGAGTTGCTAGCTGATGCGTTCACTGTGTGTCGGACATTTCAAAGCATCATGGAATTTTGCCTAGTTTCTGCTTAAAATGGCCTTGTTTCTGCTTAAAACTGACTTTAGAATGATTTTAGAGGTTTTACCTTTATCATCTGATGGCCACTAATCCATTTGATCGCCTTGGGTGAAGACACTCCGTCTCAGATGTGCTGCTGTGGTCCGAAACGATGCATGCGCAGATACAAAAGGCGGGCCGATTTTTAGGAGCGGACTGTTCAGTCTGCGACACCGGATCACCTCCAAAATTTAATGGAGTCTTCCTTGGTCTAATATCTATCTGTGGTGAAAATTTCCTCAAATCTGTGCAGTAGTTTTGATGTAATTTTGCTAACAGACAGACAAATAAATAAATAAATAAACTCTGATGATTTTATTACGTCCTTGCCGGGTGTAATAAAGGCTTTTTTTTTTTTTAATTAAACTTACAAAAGGTAGGTTTCAGGCTGGATTCAAAATTTAAATTGCCAGAACTTGAAAAGATAAATTGAGGCAACTTTTACAATGATCCAACCATTGCAACTCTATTACATCTTATCATGTCGTAGTGCTGAATGAGTGTTTCATAGATTCATGCTGAGGTATGCATATTTAATAAACTATGTGCGCCGCAGTAAAAACAAATGAGCAATCGGAGATTTCTGGCGTGCGCCAAGGATTGCCGAGGACTCATAATAACAGATATGTGATTCACATCGTGACCCGGACTTTACTTGCATCCAGATTATACAACACAATGCAATAATTGCATTCTGATCCAGAATGATACGACCGATCAAGATGTTGAAATCTGGTATTTAATTCACAAGATGAAACAAAATAGTGTCTTCCTGATCTTCGTTTTATATTGTGATGTTGTAGCCATGAAGAAGTTTTAACATGATCCTTAAAGATCTACACAGTGAAATCCTGAGCCAGAATCCAGATCCAGATCTTGGAAGACTCTAGATTAATGGAGTCTTAACACCAATGTGTGGTGAAATTTTAGTGAAAATCTGTGAAGTAGTTTTGACGTAATCCTTAAAAGCCTATATAAAGTGAATTTTTGATCCAGAATCTGGATCTGGATCACCTCCAAAATTCAGTGGAGTCTTCCATGGCCTAATATCCGTCAAAATCCGTGCAGTAGTTTTGACGTAATCCTGCTAACAGACAGTAAGACATAAATAAATGCAGGCGATTTTATTGCGTCCTTGGTGGACGTAATAAAATGTAAGACAGGTGCATGGGTGGCTTCAAATTACAGACTAACTTGTTGTGAGACGATTGACAATGAAGATGTTTCATTAACTTTATACCATATTGTACTGGTGATGTACGTTAATCCATTCACCGCATCCACAACACCATAGAACCCATCCTGGATGGCAACCACTCAGGCAGACAATCGGTCCTTTACCACATATATTTTTGTTCAGTGTATAAAACTAGCCCTGTCTAAAGCTGGGCAGACACTGTACGATATTTTCAATCGTTGTACTTGGCTGCAGCTCAAACTGTGCGACAAAACTGCAGGGTGTAAAAGTTCAGAGCGCACGATTAATGTTCTCACACTGTACGGCCCGATGCTCTGATGCGATCTGACTGCTCACATTGTACGTTCAAAACCCACACGTCAGACTCGTATTTCCAGAAGCAAAACGTAAACAGAATCTTTTTTTCTTTTTTTCAAACTTTATTTACATTTTGTATTTTTACAAAAACTCTCGATGGGAGACATCAATGTTTTAACAACAACAACAAAAAAATACAAGACTTTAAATGAGTTGAAGAATAATGGGAAAAAAAGAAACAGAAGCTGCTCTCCCAAAGAGACGATCACTGTTTATGCGCTCTCCGGTGTTTGCACATGCACAGTGTGAGAGACGCACGTAGCGCTGCTTCAGCAGCGTGGAGGCCTCACGACGGCCGACCAGAATATCAAACAGGTTTGATTTTCATCCGACCATACGATTGCCGATCGTAGGTGGTCGTGAGAGGTTAAACGCAGCTCGTTACTCCATGTATACTACATGATGCAGGATGCGCAATTAAGCTGAAACTCGGCGCGATCCAAAAAATTCTCGCACGGGTGAAAAATTGGCTGGAAAAGGGCCACAACTTGCACAGTGTAAACCCAGCTTAAATCTGTCTCATGGCTTGAAACCTGGCTGACATTACACCGTATATTTATTGTTATTACTTGGGTCTTGATAGGAAGCTAATATGTTGTTCTGCAGTTGTGGAGATTTTGACTCGGAATTAGTTTTCCGTCAATTTTCAGTGCAGTCATTACACTCGTAAAGCTTCAGTGCAACTGACTAAACATCACAAATTTGATTTCACAGCTACCTTTGTTCAGATACACAAACCTATCATGGCAAGAAAAATAGACTTTCTGAATTACAACAAGTTCTGAATAACAGTGACTTTCTAACAAAAATATTGTGACAACATAATACCAGGCAGGACCAAATTTAGACAGACAGACAGAAAGAAAGAAAGAAAGAAAGAAAGAAAGAAAGAAAGAAAGAAAGAAAGAAAGCAAGAAAGAAAGAAAGAAAGAAAAGAAAGAAAGAAAGAAAGAAAGAAAGAAAAAAAAAAAAAAAGTGGCCTGGCAGTGTTGATACATTAGCGGGTCACTGTCAGCCTTTATATGTATATATATATATATATATATATATATATATATATACTTTTACACCTTTGCACTACGCAAGTTGTCTTTTAATTTTGTTGTACCTTGTGTATAATGACAATAAAAAGCATTCTATTCTATTCTATTCTATTCTACGTTTTCACAGATTCTATTCTATTCTATTCTACATGTTTTCACAGATTCTATTCTATTCTACATGTTTTCACAGATTCTATTCTATTCTATTCTATTCTGTTCTATTCTATTCTATTCTACGTTTTCACAGATTCTATTCTATTCTGTTTTCACAGATTCTATTCTATTCTATTCTATTCTACGTTTTCAGAGATTCTATTCTATTCTATTCTACGTTTTCACAGATTCTATTCTATTCTATTCTATTCTACATGTTTTCACAGATTCTATTCTATTCTATTCTACATGTTTTCACAGATTCAATTCTATTCTGTTCTATTCTATTCTATTCTACATGTTTTCACAGATTCTATTCTATTCTGTTCTATTCTATTCTATTCTACATGTTTTCACAGATTCTATTCTATTCTATTCTATTCTATTCTATTCTACATGTTTTCACAGATTCTATTCTATTCTATTCTATTCTATTCTACATTTTTTCACAGATTCTATTCTGTTCTGTTCTATTCTATTATATTCTACGTTTTCACAGATTCTATTCTATTCTATTCTACATGTTTTCACAGATTCTATTCTATTCTGTTCTATTCTATTCTATTCTACATGTTTTCACAGATTCTATTCTATTCTATTCTATTCTATTCTACATGTTTTCACAGATTCTATTCTATTCTATTCTACATTTTTTCACAGATTCTATTCTATTCTGTTCTATTCTATTCTATTCTACATGTTTTCACAGATTCTAGTCTATTCTATTCTACATGTTTTCACAGATTCTATTCTATTCTGTTCTATTCTATTCTATTCTACATGTTTTCACAGATTCTATTCTATTCTATTCTATTCTATTCTATTCTATTCTACATGTTTTCACAGATTCTATTCTATTCTATTCTATTCTACATTTTTTCACAGATTCTATTCTATTCTGTTCTATTCTATTCTATTCTACATGTTTTCACAGATTCTATTCTATTCTATTCTATTCTATTCTACATGTTTTCACAGATTCTATTCTATTCTGTTCTATTCTATTCTATTCTATTCTACATGTTTTCACAGATTCTATTCTATTCTATTCTGTTCTATTCTATTCTACATGTTTTCACAGATTCTATTCTATTCTATTCTATTCTACATTTTTTCACAGATTATATTCTGTTCTGTTCTATTATATTATATTCTACGTTTTCACAGATTCTATTCTATTCTATTCTACATGTTTTCACAGATTCTATTCTATTCTGTTCTATTCTATTCTATTCTATTCTACATGTTTTCGCAGATTCTATTCTATTCTATTCTATTCCATTCTACATGTTTTCACAGATTCTATTCTATTCTACATTTTTCACAGATTCTATTCTATTCTATTCCATTCTACATGTTTTCACAGATTCTATTCTATTCTATTCTATTCTACATTTTTCACAGATTCTATTCTATTCTGTTCTATTCTATTTTATTCTACATGTTTTCACAGATTCTATTCTATTCTATTCTATTCTACATGTTTTCACAGATTCTATTCTATTCTGTTCTATTCTATTCTACATGTTTTCACAGATTCTATTCTATTCGATTCTATTCTATTCTATTCTATTCTACATGTTTTCACAGATTCTATTCTATTCTATTCTACATTTTTTCACAGATTCTATTCTATTCTGTTCTATTCTATTCTATTCTATTCTATGTTTTCACAGATTCTATTCTATTCTATTCTATTCTATTCTATTCTACATGTTTTCACAGATTCTATTCTATTCTGTTCTACGTTTTCACAGATTCTATTCTATTCTATTCTACATGTTTTCACAGATTCTATTCTATTCTATTCTACATTTTTTCACAGATTCTATTCTATTCTGTTCTATTCTATTATATTCTACATGTTTTCACAGATTCTATTCTATTCTATTCTGTTCTATTCTATTCTATTCTATTCTACATGTTTTCACAGATTCTATTCTATTCTGTTCTATTCTATTCTATTCTACGTTTTCACAGATTCTATTCTATTCTATTCTGTTCTATTCTATTCTATTCTATTCTATTCTACATGTTTTCACAGATTCTATTCTATTCTATTCCATTCTACATGTTTTCACAGATTCTATTCTATTCTACATTTTTCACAGATTCTATTATATTCTGTTCTATTCTATTCTATTCTACATGTTTTCACAGATTCTATTCTATTCTATTCTATTCTACATGTTTTCACAGATTCTATTCTATTCTGTTCTATTCTATTCTACATGTTTTCACAGATTCTATTCGATTCTATTCTATTCTATTCTATTCTATTCTACATGTTTTCACAGATTCTATTCTATTCTATTCTACATTTTTTCACAGATTCTATTCTATTCTGTTCTATTATATTCTATTCTATTCTATTCTATGTTTTCACAGATTCTATTCTATTCTATTCTATTCTACATGTTTTCACAGATTCTATTATATTCTGTTCTACGTTTTCACAGATTCTATTCTATTCTATTCTATTCTATTCTACATGTTTTCACAGATTCTATTCTATTCTATTCTACATTTTTTCACAGATTCTATTCTATTCTGTTCTATTCTATTATATTCTACATGTTTTCACAGATTCTATTCTATTCTGTTCTATTCTATTCTATTCTATTCTATTCTACATGTTTTCACAGATTCTATTCTATTCTGTTCTATTCTATTCTATTCTACGTTTTCACAGATTCTATTCTATTCTATTCTGTTCTATTCTATTCTATTCTATTCTATTCTACATGTTTTCACAGATTCTATTCTGTTCTGTTCTATTCTACATGTTTTCACAGATTCTATTCTATTCTATTCTATTCTATTCTATTCTACATGTTTTCACAGATTCGATTCTATTCTGTTCTATTCTATTCTATTCTGTGCTTTAAGTTTTTGTCTGACATGAGTGTGAGACGCTGAAGTGACTGAAGCATTGGTCGTCTGTCATCTCTGTTTATGCCTCTCATGCTCACTAACACACTTCTTCCCAACACACACATACACATGCACACAAACATCTGCACATTCATAGGTTGCTGTCATCAGCAGTCATTGCAATGATTTATACTGTGCAAAGAAGCCTGCAGCAAGCTGCAGAGGAACAATGTGTGAAATGACACGTGTTGTTTAGTCACAGACTACAAACTTGCATGAACAGACTCAGCTGTGTGTGTGTGTGTGTGTGTGTGTGTGTGCGTGTGCATGTGTGTGTCAACACAGGTTGTGTGCAGAGGTACAAAGTGCATTTTTCTTCAAATATTTTATTTATAAACAAAAAAAGAAAAATCAATTGATTGATCATGAATCTAGTTGTGTTTTTTTCTTGACTGTCAGGACTGTTTCTGTGGTTGTTTTTCCAAACAGGAAAACACAGTGTCATAAAAGCTTTTCCTTTGAAATCAAAAACTTTAATAAAGATGGATGAGCCAGCACACCCTTAGAAATTAATGTCATATTTCTTTTCTTTTCTTTTAAATAAAGCACAGGCTCAAATGTCATTTGGCACCCTGTTTGACAACATGTTCCATTTGAGACAATGGATAAATCTGCACCAATCACCCCATATAGTCTGGTTTTGGAGTCCTGCAGTCATATGTCACTTTTCATAAAGCTATAATAAAATTGTTGTTTTTCCTTGTTGACTTGGTAGTGCTTTTGTTATTATTGTTTTTTTTTTGTTGTTTTTTTTATATATAGAAGATGAAGTATGCATCATTTATAGGCTGGATCGGTTGTCTGCTTGTGTAGTTGCGTCCAGGACCCAGGGTATAACATGGTATGTTGGATGTGGTAACACGCGGCCCCAGCGCAGGCTTCCAGAGCTGACTTGACTTGAGATAGCAAACAGTTTTAACTTCTCATCATCCTCTATCCCTGAATATCAGATATTCTAGTACTTCAGTCAGAGACAGTAAGCTTCTATTTTACCAAACTGTTGAAATGTAAAATCTAAATTCATGACATGCTGGCAAAATAATTTGCTTTGACTATGTAACAAATTTTTATTTTTGTTTTGTTCCTGGGTACACAGTGTGTTTTCCTAACCTGTTATGCCTTAAATACATAGAAAATAGCTGTTATTCTGCAGAAACTTTGCTTCTGTGATCAGGACAATGATATTTTGAAATTTGTCTGTTTTCAAGAATATTCTCGATTCGCCTTCACTACTACTGAGTAGTCTTCTAGAATATTCTTTAACTGCTAGAACGGTCCAGAATTTTCTAGAAGTTTCCAGAATTATCTAGCAATTTCAAGAAACTTGTAGAACTTTCTAGAACGTAAAAAAAAAGTAAATCAAAGTTTGTGCTGAATGTAGCCATTTTTCCATAGACTTTAGACATAAGCAGTTGAAATATAACACTTAGAAGCCAGGAACAAAAATTGTAATTGTGTTACATAATCAGCCTGGGCAAATTCTTGTATTAACTCCCCTTAAATGGACAATCAGAAAGTTGTATTTGAGTTCCATACTGTCCAGAGTATAAGTCACCGGTTGTTTTTTGGGGGGGAGATCCTACGACTTATACTCCAGTGCAAAGTTATATACCCAAAAGATCATGTGATTATGATGATGATGATGATTATAATCATCGTCATAATAACATCTATTTATATAGGGGTTTCCCTGGAATCAAAGCACTGAACAAAATAAACACTAATAATAAAAGTACTCTATAATAATGCACAAAACTCCAAATTAAATAGAAACTTTAGAACAGAATAGAAACATTGTTGTCATTGCACATATATACATTTAACCCATCCTAGACACAATCTAATCTAAATTAAAGAGCTAATTTAAAAAAATCAAATGGGGTCACATTTTTATTCACGTTTCCAATATTGTGGGCCAGCAATCAATGTCAAGCTGATCATTTCTTTTGTCCAAACCATGTCAAATATCTTATATTGTCCAATGCATGTTGTCCATCTTGATTATTTTGGAATTTACAAGTCCTTATGTTAAGTAGCATCACAGGCTATGATGTGCACATGTGCACACTGAGTTGCTGTCTGCTGTTAAACTCACCCACAGGGACATGCTGTGTTACAAAGTGAGTTCTACACAGTTATACTCCAGTGTGATTTATATACATTTTTTTCCTCTTCACAATGCATTTTTGACAGGTGCCATTTATACTCTGGTGTGACTTATACTCTGGAAAATACAGTAAATGAATAGAATGGTCAGTGGAATAAATTGGTTCTTGTTGGCCTTGAATCACTTGTAAATTTTAAAACAGAGTAATTGTATTAATTTTGCAATCCTTTAATTCTGATTTAATTCTGAAAGATCAGAAAAAACACATCAGTGAGGTGTAGACCATCATATTTAATGAGAAACGGTATATATATGTGTGATAAAGCTGTAGTGAAAGCAGAAGAACCAGCAGCCTGTCACTACCATTTTACACTGTAATAAAACCCGTTAGATTGACTCATTGTTGCTGTTTAACGTTGCATTGCTTTGTGTCACAGCGGAATACAAGACACTGTGTCCTGGAGGAGAAGGATTCAGACCCAACCCCATCACTGTCATTTTAGAAGGTCAGAAAGCCGTGTCTTTCCATGTGCGTGTTTGTGTGGTTTCTTCACTGGCCTTTGATGTCTGTAGTTTTTCTATCAAACAGATGGACAACACACATTTCCTAAACACATCTGAGTGTTTCCTTCCTCTGTCACAGACATCAATGAGTGCCAGGAGCTGCCGGGCTTGTGCCAAGGAGGACAATGCATCAACACCTTTGGAAGCTTCCACTGTGAATGTCCAAGAGGCTTTTCACTCAACCCAGACACCCGAGTCTGTGAAGGTATTTGATACACACACGTGTACACTGTCGGTAAAATTAGTCACCCCACTGGAATTTTCCATGGTCGAACTTTTCAAGAACTTGAATCATAGTGTTTAATCCTTGTTTGTCATTTTGCCTCAACACCACCACCGTAGAATTCAAATAATACAAGCAAGATGTGGCTTTCAGCTGTAATTTGGGTGGTTGGGAGTGGTGGGGGTTACAAAAAGTATTGCATTTACCATTAACAAATTGTAGTTATTTTTATACACAACTGGAGGCAATAAGACATTGGAAACACAAACATAATTAGAAATATAAGGATGATTGTTCACACTTAGATGAAAATCCTTGCAGTCAGTGACTGCCTGAAGTCTGAAACTCATAGATGTCATCAAATACTGAGTTTCCTGTCTTGAGATGCCTTGCAGGCCTTTGTTGCAGACTCCTTTAGTTCCTGCTTGCTTGTGGGTCTTTCTGCCTTCAGCACCCAAAGCATGCGCTATTTGGGTTGATATCAGATGACTTTCACATTGAACAATATTCCATGTCTTTGCCTTCAGAAGCGTTTCTTCTGGTCATTATCCATCTGCACTTTGAGGGGCCATTGTATCAGTTTGGTAGCATTTGGTTGAATCTAAGCAGATAGTATAGCCCTGTGCACTTCAGAAGTCATTATGCCGCTTCCATAAGTAGTCATCATTAATAAGTAGTCATCATTAATACACAGATGATGTGGTATACTTTGGATCATAAGCTGTTCCTTCTCTTCTCCGTACTATTCTAGTCCCATCACTCTGATCAAAGTTATTCTTGGTTTCATCTGTCTAAAGAATCTTGTTCCAGAATTGTGCAGGCTTTTTAAAATGGTTTCTGGCAAAGTCTAATCTGGCCTTCCTTTTGCTGAGTGTTTCCAGTGCTTTGCACATTGCTGTAAATCCTCTGTATTTACATTTAAGAAGGCGTATCTTGATTGTATACTTTAACAATGACTCTGTTTACATGGACAGCAAAAATTTGATTATTGGCCTTATTCTAAATAAGACCATATTTAGCTTATGGTGTTGACATGAACTGTTTAAAAAAATATTCCAGTCATATTCTGTTTATATTACAGAGCATAGTCTGATAAATGACTCACAGCCGCAGTATGTCCCCTCTGCTTTCTGTGTTGCAAAACGCCATGAAAATTCCAGTAGGATGTCATAGTTTGAGTAAGGTGTACATGTCTACAACATACTAGCCAAAGACCAGAATACTCCACGTGTCCTGATTACTAGGGGAGCTATGACCACTACCTTTGCACCCCCCCCCCCCCCCACCCCCCGGACTAAACCAAACCAACTGTTTTAGGTTCCTTAAATGACCCCAAAACACAAGCAGGATGTTCTCAAAAATAAAAACTGACCTCAAGCCAGTTATCCAAGATGGCCACCAAAATAGGTTTTTTTTTTTTTTTTCACTAAAACACCTTTACACAACATATAAACAACTTAAATATCACAACGATTCAATGGGAAGACCATTACAGGTCACAGCAAACTCATTTGTGCCTAAACTAAATTCATTCATGGGTTTAAGATTCAAAATAGCGTCCAAAATGGCCGCCAAAAGACCCTTATCATTAAAATACATAGTAGGAACAAATAATAGACTTAATAATGACAGAAATCATTGGTGTTTTAGTGAAAAAAAACCCTATTTTGGTGGCCATCTTGAACGCCATCTTGGACAACTGGCTTGAGGCCAGTTTTTATTTTTAGGAACATCCTGATTGTGTTTTGGGGTCATCTAAGGAACCTAAAAAGGTTGGTTTGGTTTAGTCCTGGAGGGCAGGGTGCAAAGGTAGTGGTTGTAGCTCCCCTAGTAGATGTGCATTAATATAATCACAAAATGCTTATTCAGATGATTGTCATAATTGGGATTTTACTGTTCATTTGAACACAGCTGACGATACGACTACCTCCTACAGAGTGGTCTTGACATTATACAAATATGATCCACCCCCATATGTTCTCCACCCCCCTCCCAAATTAAGCAAACAACAAAGAGTCAAGTAAATTAGATCAATTTATTTTGTTGTGAACAGCATATGAATGCTTCTAAAATGTCAGTAGCGTGCTTGTCTACCTTCTTAGTGATTTTGGCAACCTTGGAGTTCTATATTTCCATCAGTTCCTCCGATGTGAACTCAGCAAACCTCGCTGGCAAAAGGTTTTCTGCTGTTGTTGACATGTTTGTTGCCATTTTTTAACCGGCATCTGTCAGCAAGTTCCTGACCTCCGCTATGTCATTCGTGACGTCATCTCATGAATAATTGTATGCTGCGCTCTGATTGGCTAGCTGTTGGCAGTAAGCTCTAACGCTATTGGTCAGTGGGAACCGATCCAATATAACTTTTGGTCCTAGCCTTTTTGGATCCCTTTGGATCCAACATAACTCTCTGGTGCTAAGCGTGCCAAAATACAGGTAAATGATGGACAGAAAGGCTAATCTATGATTGGCTATTGCAATCTGAGTGGAGAACATAGCTAGATGTTGTGAAGGGGTTTTTCTTTAGCAAGGTAAACATTTTGCCACCTATGTCATTTGTTACCACTTTGGACCAGTCTGAATTGCTAGCTGGAGGCTGCTTAAATGCCATGGGGAGCTGGGTTTGTGCTGCACTCACCTATACCACATTGTTGTTAATTTTGGGTGATGTTTGATGTACAACCAGCTGCAGATGAACAATGCTGGCATATAGTTTTGCCCCATCTGCAAGTCTTTGTCATTATCATAATTATTCAATGAGGAACAATAGCCTTCCCAAACAGCAGAGGCTGCACTATGCGCATGGGCTGAAATAACAACATCCAGGCCGTTCTTAAAATTGCTCAAAGAAAATGGGGAATTACAAAGTGAGTTCCACACACAGACAAATTTTCCACCTGTGCAGTTGCTATTGTCATTTGGTACACATGCATGCTGAACCGAAAGGCCAGTACAGAACTGTTTTGGTACAATGACGTGTCATTACACCCCTAGTAAACAGTAATCAAACATACCACGTAGGAAGTCCAACAGACAGTAGGTCAAACTCAGAAGAAGCAGGAATGCAATGGAGGACAGATTATAACACTGGAGATACATGCAAGAAAACAGGTATACAAACGAGACAATCTGGCACTGGAGTGAAAGAGCTCTGATTATTAAACACTGTACAACTCAATTAATCGGGAAATAAGCACATGAAACTGGAAACTAGTGTGCCAAGGAATTAAAGCCAACAACATGCAATAGTAGCAGGATGGTCAAAATAAAAGCCTGAAGAATAATTGCACAGAGCGGATGTCATTAGGAGAGAAACACTAGGGATATAACACATAGGAGATTATACTAAAAGGAATAGAATCCTAGTGACCAGAAAACTAACACCTAAGAGGGAAGATCCTAACACCTAAGGTAACATTCCACACGTTTGGTCCATTTAAGACCTATTACAACAGATCTCTTGCAATCAATTGTTTTATGTTTTATATTTGTAATTATATTTACAAGTGCAGACACATACAGAGAGAGAAAAAAAGATGCATGTTCTTACGTTTTTCTTCTGGGATATTTCATTGAGAAGGAAATTGAATCCAGCTGCTGAGGCATTTGTTCAGCAAGTACACATGAAGGGAGATGAAAATGCAGTGAGAGTTAAGAGACAAAGAAAGTTTGGACTTTTATTGTGTTGAAAGCACTGCAGCTAATTGTAGCTCAGTATATGCCTGCTCCCATCTGTTGCAAAAAAAAAAAAGCTCGGCCAGGATGATGAGACAGCTGAACGCTTAACTGCATCCAGAGGAGCGAGGCTCTGATGTGGTCAGCCCTCTCCTCAGCACAACAGACCAGAGATGATATGCAAGACTAGATGGAAGATGGGAGAGAAGAGATAAATAAAAATCTTGTTTAGAAAGCTAAAACAGGAACAAAGAACAAAGGATGGGGCTAGAGGCTGAACATTGACAGGTTTTTGGCGGCATTTTAATAAGCATGTGTTTGTTGGCACAGAGAACAAAAGCCGGTTTCTGCTCTGTAAAGTGCAGCGCTCCGCATCTACTGTGTTTAGAAGCAATTAACAGTTCAGATGTTCACCGGGCGCAAAGGTGCAGGTGCTTTCTTCGCTCTTGTTATGTGCATAGAGGGCATTTTTAAATATAGAGGAATGTTACGACCTGAGTGATTTCTGTGGGTACGTCCACGTATGCTTCCCTGTTTTAGGCGGGAATGGAAATCTGTGCGGTATCAGGGCCAGCAGTTTGTGGGTTTTCATTCCAACTAATTGCCTCAGCAAGTGCTTCTCTGATGAGCTTCACTTTGAGCTATGACTGCAAGGAAAACCTCAAGAATGTTGGCACTTCGTGGTATATTTTGGCCATGGACAAAACATTAGAACTTTAGAATGGGTGAATTGAGTTCAGATTTGTCAATCGGATGTGATTCTCTTCGGTTTGTCCTCTTATTATTTGACTTCTAGAGGTTGTATGTGCTTCAAATGGGTTGGGAACAAATGAAGCTTTAGCCTTAGTTCAGGCAGCACCCTGAAGTCTAAGCTTTAGTTTAACCTTATCAGCTACTTTACTGATGAGTCTGAGGAACTGACTCCTAAAACTGCTATAAACACCAGGAAGTAGTAGTCCATTCATATTTGTGAAACAACTGGTGGCGTGGTCGGTAACACAGGTATTGGTTTAGTACACAGTTAAGCAATTCAAAAAGGCAGCAGTGGCCATGAAGACAACAGTAAAAGGAGAATTCAATAATCCTAATAGAGGGTCAGTACACAGGAGTCAAACATAATATGTAGGAAGTCCAGGACGGCAGGCTTAACCCAGAATCAACTTCAATCAACTTTTTTCTTATATAGCGCCAAATCACAACAAACAGTTGCCCCAAGGCGCTCCACATTGTAAGGCAAGGCCATACAATAATTATGAAAAACCCCAACGGTCAAAACGACCCCCTATGAGCAAGCACTTGGCCACAGTGGGAAGGAAAAACTCCCTTTTAACAGGAAGAAACCTCCAGCAGAACCAGGCTCAGGGAGGGGCAGTCTTCTGCTGAGACTGGTTGGGGCTGAGGGAAAGAACCAGGAAAAAGACATGCCGAGAAGGGGGGCAGAGATCGATCACTAATGATTAAATGCAGAGTGATGCATACGGAGCAAAAAGAGAAAGAAACAGTGCATCATGGGAACCCCCCCACAGTCTACGTCTAAAGCAACATAACCAAGGGATGGTCCAGGGTCACCCGATCCAGCCCTAACTATAAGCCTTAGCGAAAAGGAAAGTTTTAAGCCTAATCTTAAAAGTAGAGAGGGTATCTGTCTCCCTGATCTGAATTGGGAGCTGGTTCCACAGGAGAGGAGCCTGAAAGCTGAAGGCTCTGCCTCCCATTCTACTCTTACAAACCCTAGGAACCACAAGTAAGCCCGCAGTCTGAGAGCGAAGCGCTGTAATGGGGTAATATGGTACTACGAGGTCCCTAAGATAAGATGGGACCTGATTATTCAAAACCTTATAAGTAAGAAGAAGAATTTTAAATTCTATTCTAGAATTAACAGGAAGCCAATGAAGAGAGGCCAACACGGGTGAGATATGCTCTCTCCTGCTAGTCCCCGTCAGTACTCTAGCTGCAGCATTCTGAACCAACTGAAGGCTTTTTAGGGAACTTTTAGGACAACCTGATAATAATGAATTACAATAGTCCAGCCTAGAGGAAATAAATGCATGAATTAGTTTTTCAGCATCACTCTGAGACAAGACCTTTCTGATTTTAGAGATATTGCGTAAATGCAAAAAGGCAGTCCTACATATTTGTTTAATATGCGCTTTGAATGACATATCCTGATCAAAAATGACTCCAAGATTTCTCACAGTATTACTAGAGATCAGGGAAATGCCATCCAGAGTAACGATCTGGTTAGACACCATGCTTCTAAGATTTGTGGGGCCAAGTACAATAACTTCAGTTTTATCTGAGTTTAAAAGCAGGAAATTAGAGGTCATCCATGTCTTTATGTCTGTAAGACAATCCTGCAGTTTAGCTAATTGGTGTGTATCCTCTGGCTTCATGGATAGATAAAGCTGGGTATCATCTGCGTAACAATGAAAATTTAAGCAATACCGTCTAATAATACTGCCCAAGGGAAGCATGTACAAAGTGAACAAAATTGGCCCTAGCACAGAACCTTGTGGAACTCCATAATTAACTTCAGTCTGTGAAGAAGATTCCCCATTTACATGAACAAACTGTAATCTATTAGACAAATATGATTCAAACCACCGCAGCGCAGTGCCCTTAATACCTATGACATGCTCTAATCTCTGTAATAAAATTTTATGGTCAACAGTATCAAAAGCAGCACTGAGGTCCAACAGAACAAGCACAGAGATAAGTCCACTGTCCGAAGCCATAAGAAGATCATTTGTAACCTTCACTAATGCTGTTTCTGTACTATGATGAATTCTAAAACCTGACTGAAACTCTTCAAATAGACCATTCCTCTGCAGGTGATCAGTTAGCTGTTTTACAACTACCCTCTCAAGAATCTTTGAGAGAAAAGGAAGGTTGGAGATTGGCCTATAATTAGCTAAGATAGCTGGGTCAAGTGATGGCTTTTTAAGTAATGGTTTAATTACTGCCACCTTAAAGGCCTGTGGTACATAACCAACTAACAAAGATAGATTGATCATATTTAAGATTGAAGCATTAAATAATGGTAGGATTTCCTTGAGCAGCCTGGCAGGAATGGGGTCTAATAAACATGTTGATGGTTTGGATGAAGTAACTAATGAAAATAACTCAGACAGAACAATCGGAGAGAAAGAGTCTAACCAAATACCGGCATCACTGAAAGCAGCTAACGATAGCAGATAACGATACATCTTTGGGATGGTTATGAGTAATTTTTTTCTCTAATAGTCAAAATTTTGTTAGCAAAGAAAGTCATGAAGTCATTACTAGTTAAAGTTAATGGAATACTCAGCTCAAAAGAGCTCTGACTCTTTGTCAGCCTGGCTACAGTGCTGAAAAGAAACCTGAGGTTGTTCTTATTTTCTTCAATTAGTGATGAGTAGAAAGATGTCCTAGCTTTACGGAGGGCTTTTTTATAGAGCAACAAACTCTTTTTCCAGGCTAAGTGAAGATCTTCTAAATTAGTGAGACGCCATTTCCTCTCCAACTTACGGGTTATCTGCTTTAAGCTACGAGTTTGTGAGTTATACCACGGAGTCAGACACTTCTGATTTAAAGCTCTCTTTTTCAGAGGAGCTACAGCATCCAAAGTTGTCTTCAATGAGGATGTAAAACTATTGACGAGATACTCTAACTCCCTTACAGAGTTTAGGTAGCTACTCTGCTCTGTGTTGGTATATGACATTAGAGAACATAAAGAAGGAATCATATCCTTAAACCTAGTTACAGCGCTTTCTGAAAGACTTCTAGTGTAATGAAACTTATTCCCCACTGCAGGGTAGTCCAACAGGGTAAATGTAAATGTTATTAAAAAATGATCAGACAGAAGGGAGTTTTCAGGGAATACTGTTAAGTCTTCTATTTCCATACCATAAGTCAGAACAAGATCTAAAATATGATTAAAGTGGTGGGTGGACTCATTTACTTTTTGAGCAAAGCCGATAGAGTCTAATAATAGATTAAATGCAGTGTTGAGGCTGTCATTCTCAGCATCTGTGTGGATGTTAAAATCGCCCACTATAATTATCTTATCTGAGCTAAGCACTAAGTCAGACAAAAGGTCTGAAAATTCACAGAGAAACTCAGTTAACGACCAGGTGGACGATAGATAACAAATAAAACTGGTTTTTGGGACTTCCAATTTGGATGGACAAGACTAAGAGACAAGCTTTCAAATGAATTAAAGCTCTGTCTAGGTTTTTGATTAATTAATAGGCTGGAATGGAAGATTGCTGCTAATCCTCCACCCCGGCCCGTGCTACGAGCATTCTGACAGTTAGTGTGACTCGGGGGTGTTGACTCATTTAAACTAACATATTCATCCTGCTGTAACCAGGTTTCTGTTAGGCAGAATAAATCAATACGTTGATCAATTATTATATCATTTACCAACAGGGACTTAGAAGAGAGAGACCTAATGTTTAATAGACCACATTTAACTGTTTTAGTCTGTGGTGCAATTGAAGGTGCTATATTATTTTTTCTTTTTGAATTTTTATGCTTAAATAGATTTTTGCTGGTTATTGGTGGTCTGGGAGCAGGCACCGTCTCTACGGGGATGGGGTAATGAGGGGATGGCAGGGGGAGAGAAGCTGCAGAGAGGTGTATAAGACCACAGCTCTGCCTCCTGGTCCCAACGCTAGATAGTCACAGTTTGGAGGATCCAAAAAAATTGGCCAGATTTCTAGAAATGAGAGCTGCTCCCTCTAAAGTGGGATGGATGCCGTCTCTCCTAACAAGACCAGGTTTTCCCCAGAAGCTTTGCCAATTATCAATGAAGCCCACCTCATTTTTTGGACACCACTCAGACAGCCAGCAATTCAAGGAGAACATGCGGCTAAACATGTCACTCCCGGTCTGATTGGGGAGGGGCCCAGAGAAAACAACAGAGTCCGACATTGTTTTTGCAAAGTTACACACCGATTTAATGTTAATTTTAGTGACCTCCGATTGGCGTAACCGAGTGTCATTACTGCCGACGTGAATTACAATCTTACCAAATTTACGCTTAGCCTTAGCCAGCAATTTCAAATGTCCTTCGATGTCGCCTGCTCTGGCCCCCGGAAGACAATTGACAATGGTTGCTGGTGTCGCTAACTTCACATTTCTCAAAACAGAGTCGCCAATAACCAGAGTTTGATCCTCGGCGAGTGTATCGTCGAGTGGGGAAAAATGGTTAGAGATGTGAACGGGTTGACGGTGTACACGGGGCTTCTGTTTAGGGCTACGCTTCCTCCTCACAGTCACCCAGTCAGCCTGCTTTCCCGACTGCCCGGGATCTGCCAGGGGGGAACTAACGGCGGCTAAGCTACCTTGGTCTGCACCGACTACAGGGGCCTGGCTAGCTGTAGAATTTTCCACGGTGCGGAGCCGAGCCTCCAATTCGCCCAGCCTGGCCTCCAAAGCTACGAATAAGCTGCACTTATTACAAGTACCGTTACTGCTAAAGGAGGCCGAGGAATAACTAAACATTTCACACCCAGAGCAGAAAAGTACGGGAGAGACAGGAGAAGCCGCCATGCTAAACCGGCTAAGAGCTAGTAGCTGCACTAAGCTAGCGGATTCCCAAAAACACACAAAGTGAATAATGTGCAAATAATCTAGAGGTGATTCAGCAGAAGGAGTGCCCCAATCAAGGCACCAAACAGGCCATGAAGCAGCACAGGGAACGCACAACAACGATGCTAAAATAAAAAAAAATAAATAAAATAAAAAAAAAATAAATAAATAAATAAAAACGAAAGCGTTAGCAAGCTAGTTATCTTGCCAACGCTAATGAAAGTTAGCTGATAAAAGTGCTCCGTCGCGATGTTTCGACCGTTAGAGGTCTTCCTTAGGCGTTGGAGCACAGTAAAAAAGTTAAAAAAACAAAAAGGTAAAAAAGTAAAAAAGTCTTGAAAAAGACTGTTAGTTCAAGTCCAAAGCAGCAGGTAGCAGTCTCTGTGTAAACAGTCCCAACAGAGAGCCAAAATTCTGATGCAATCTCACTCCGAAGACCCAGTCAACCAATGGTGGTGTTCCTTTGAATGCCAAGGAAGGCATGCAAGTGAGACAATCTGGCACCCGAGTGAAGGGCTGTGATGTGTAAATAATGCATGATTCAGATAACAGTGTGCATGTGAATCCAGAAATCCAGGTGCCCAGGAAGTAAAGCCAACAACATGCACTCGGAGCAGAACTGTAAAAAAAAAAAAAAAAAAAATCAACAAAACAACAAACGAACAAACAAACAAAAAACCTGTGTGCAGGAACTGCCTTTGGTTGGCTCCACACCCACATTTTCAACAACAGAGACCTTCGACACAAGACAGTCTCATTGTCTTTGAAGCCTTCATCATGCCAACCATGCTGTATGCATCAGAGACCCCACCTACCGCCAACACCTGAAGACCATCAAGCAATTCCAACTCAGCTTTGACTGAAGAGTATCCTCTGCATCAGATATGAAGACTACCCTGACAACATCAGTGTCCTCTGTAAAGCCAAATTACAGAGCATCATCATCATCAAGGACCAACTTTGGTAGGTGGGTCATATCGTTAGCATGGATGATGGCCGACTTCCCACGCAGATCTCCTACTCCCAAATGAGCGAAGGAAAATGGTCTAGAGGAGGGCAGAAGAAATGCGACAAGGACCTCCAGACGCACAACCTGAAGACCTGTCCCATCGGCTGGAAGACCTGGGAAGAACACACAAGGGAATTAGCCAGCTTGTGAGCATTGACCTGCATGGGAGTGGAAGTCTTGGAAAAAATTTCTACAAACAGCACATAGGAAAACAGGAGAAAGAGGAAGGAAAGAGAGCAATCTCCTGATTGGCAGAAGCTTCCTGCAGCACTATGTGTAGCATCTATAAGAAACAGTGCACGTTAAGACTAGGCCTGTTCAGTCTTCTCCATGTCCACCATCCTGTACCTCAATTAAGAGAGGATCTTCCTTGGCACTGATGGATAGCCATGACAATGACAGCTAAACCTCATGAACACTACACCAACTGAAGTAGGGTAGTGGTAGCGGAACTGGTCCATGGTACAAATTGGATGGAATAATGAAGGAGAACTATCTTGGAATTCTTCTGTAAACCATCAGCCAGATGGTTGAAATATGAAGATAATTGGATGTTCCAACAGCATAAGAAAAAAGTAAGTCCCTTCAGCTGCTCCCTTGTTTTCACTCGGGGTCTCTCAGCAGGTCCAAGGTGGACCTATATGTTGATTTGGCATAAGTTTTTTTTTTTTTTTTATGCCGGATGCCCTTCCTGACACAACTTCACTTTACATGGAGAATATGGCAGGGTTGGGGTTTGAAACAGAAACTTTCTGCACTGAAACCAAGCTTGGCCACCACCCCTGCCACAACAGGATAATAACACATATCAAAACTATTACTGAAGTGGATCAAGGAAGCTTTCTGAATGGTCCTCCGTCCTTTCTCCTGAGCTCAGTGTTGTTGTTTGTATTTTGGCTGCTCCCTTTTGTTCTTCCTAAGAGGTCCCCCATCCGTGTACTAACCAGGACCCGCTCTGCTTAGCTTCTGAGACCTGACGGGAACAGGCTCACCCAGTGCAGGCTGGCTGAAAGTCTGGAGCTCAATGTGAACATAAATTTCTGAAAAAGTCAGGTCTGTGCTTAATATGATTCAGGAACAATTCGTAATTTTGTTTGTGTAAACTATTGTAATTTGGTGGTTTGGGATATGGGGATGATGTAAGATTTTATGACCTGATGGTTTGTACGTCTCTTATATTCCATTCATTTATATCCTGTTCTGTCATTAATTTATTGTTCTACCTTACCACGGACTACAGGCGTAAAATTGCAGCTTTACTAAAACCTGGTGCAAACGCATCTCTCTTTGTTTTATACAAGGTTAATGTTTTATTGTGCACTGTCCCTGTCTGACTATGAATGAATGAATGAATTTATTTGGCACACATAGACTCAAAATAGCAAAGAGAACTCTTAAAGAAAACAATTTAACAATGTACCCATGTGCCCGAAAGGGTGCAGACAGATGCAAAAGCTTATAAAAGCCCACCCCTTTAACCAAAAAAATTAAAATGTGTACATATGTATGTACTCTTGATACCAAATACAAAATAGAAATTAATCACTGAACTAAAATTTCAAACACAATCATGCAAACAACAGTGTACCGTGCACAAACCCAAAAACAAAACAACATCGATAAACCTAATTCATCATTCTACAAGTAATTAAATGATTTTTTATAGAGCCTTTTAAAGCCAACCAAGGTACCAAATGATTTAATGTTATCAGGTCACTTATTCTAATTATTAACACCTTTAACAGAAACACAATGACTTTTTACAGTAGTTTGAATCTTTGAGTTCTGTTCAGGTTAATTTATTCTAGACATATCAAAAACCACATTATAAATGCACCCACATCATATCTTTAACACCAAGAGATTTATATCTATACATAATACATACGTACATCATACATAGATACTACATGCATACATACATACCTACATAAAAATATATTTACATACAGTATATCAGCCTAGTCTCATGTTTTTTGTTTTTTTTGTTCGTGCTCCCGTGACGAAATGAGTCAAATGTTCCTGACGGGGCTTTTGTTAACTCACTATTACTAACCCTACTCCCGCCCCCAACCCTAACCTTAACCATAACCTAATCTTACCCCCCCGCTTCACTTTTAATTTCATATAGCCATCATGGAATGAATGAGAATGAATTTGTGCTGCTGTGACGAAAATGAGGCACTTTTCGTCACAATATCACCAACCAATAGATTAATGAATGAATCACGACTTGCCGTGAGACCAGGCTGCATATATACACATACTCCTATACCTTCTCACATATGTGCATACACATATGTTTAAGCATATACATATAACCCATTTCAAGTGATTTTTTTTCTTTTTCTTTGTCCATTTTTCCTTTTTGTGAATAGACATTTACAAATGAAAAAAAACAAAGGTAATCAATAGTAAATTAAATATTTTCCCAATGTTTATACCCTATCTATACATCAACACTATGCAAATATTATATACCTACACACACATATGAGTACATATCCTACACACATGCCCATTTTAACATGTTTTAACATGTCTCAAATTGTAATGTTCTTCGCAATTTATAACTGGAGTCCTTTAATTTAAACAGGTCCTGGACATGTTGGGGTAAAAGTTTATTTTTAAAAAATGACACATTATATGACATGACATCAGGCATGTCTGATATGGAGCTTCTATTATCATTAATGTTTGTTAGATTGATTTTCACCTCCACTAATATACAGGAAGCTAATCGCTACTTTTAGGGGAGGTGATGGTCCAGTGGTTAGGGTGTTGGGCTTAAGTCCAGAAGATCATGGGTTCAAATCCCCGCCTGACTGGAAAATCACTAAGGGCCCTTGGGCAAGGCCTTTAATCCCCTAGTTGCTCCTGGTGTGTAGCGAGCGCCTTGTACAGCAGCACCCTGACATCGGGGTGAATGTGAGGCATAATTGTAAAGCGCTTTGAGCGTCTGATGCAGATGGAAAAGCGCTATATAAATGCAGTCCATTTACCATTTTTGCTTTTGACAAAATGATGATCTCATTCCGGTCTGTCCTCACTGTGTGCAGATGTTAATGAGTGCGAACAACCAGGTATCTGCGGCCCAGGCCAGTGCTACAACACCATCGGGAACTACACCTGTATCTGTCCTGTGGACTACATGCAGGTTAATGGAGGAAACAACTGCATGGGTATGTCTGCATGCTGCACCCTATGTGGATGGTATTTTACACTGAAATGGCTGTGACATTGTTCTGTTTCCATCGTCTCTGTCTTTTCTCACGCACGTGAAGATATGAGGAAGAGCTACTGCTACAGGAACTTTTACTCTGACAATAGAACATGTGACGGAGAACTGACCTTTAACATGACCAAAAAGATGTGCTGCTGCTCCTACAACATCGGCCGAGCGTGGAATAAACCGTGTGAACAGTGTCCTGTGCCTAGCACCGGTGAGTTCAAATACATGCGAATCCGCAAGGTTGTATTTCTCAACTTCAATCAATTATGTTCACACAGATGAGTTTTCCAGCCTGTGCGGCAGTGAGAGACCAGGATATTACATCGACATCACCACCGGACGGGTCATCGGTGAGGTTTTCAGAAGAATTCAAAGATTTGTGAAACGAAAAGAAAAATTTGCCCTTTTCATGTGCCAGAAATTTGTTCTTTGTGCACGTGCTAGATATTGATGAGTGCAGGGAAATCCCAGCAGTGTGTGAGAACGGAGTGTGCATCAACATGATTGGCAGCTTCAGGTGCGAGTGCCCAATAGGCTTCATCTATAATGACAAGCTGTTGATTTGTGAAGGTAAGGCTGCACGTCAATGAAGTTCGCTTCTCAAGTTTCAAGATTCAGAGCTTTTTTTTTGTCATATGGACAGAGTGAAGTGAATTCTTTATTTGAGTGCCTTCTTCAAAGACTACACAATTAACAAGCAATACATTAACACAGTAAAATTCTGTCTAATATAACTAACATTACTATTATCAAAGTGACAATAAGTGAAAATAACAGTGAAAGCGTAAAGTGTAGAGGGATTGTACAGATGTTGACATGTGTATTGTATATTTAAAAACAGCAGTATTGCACATGTGAAACACATTGCTACCAGATATCACACATTATATTGCACATTATGATCATTGTTATGATTGTATTTCTGTGTTCAAAATACTGACAGAATGTTAGAAAATTAAGGCCCCTTGTCCATACAGCATTTTTCTGGTAGTAAAGTGCTGCAAAGGCACCAAAATACCTCATCCAATTTGACTCATCTCAAGTCTGCCTATTTTGTGTGGCCACTCTGAGTGCCTTGAAGTTGAAAATCCTTGAAATTTTCAGAAAGATGCTGTGATGTCACTGCAGTGCATTTTCACACAATCAGGAAGACAGGTTTATTTTTCCTGATTTGTCACTCAAAATTGATCACAACAGAGACAAAAAGAAAAACAACAATTAAAAAACAAACCACCATCTGTGTTAGTAGATTGGACATAACATATGTTCCTCCTGAGGGTGTGTACCTTTTATAGCTCTACATCCTAAGCAGTTATAAGCAATGAAGTACTATCAGGGATGTATTAAAAGGATGTCCTCAAGAGACAAAGACAAAAAAAGACAGTTGATCCAAACACATGAGAAGACCGAGCACACAACAAAATAATCTGGCGTGGTGTGATGTATAAATCCAGACATGCAGTAGCACAAAAACACCTCCAGGACTACCAAAGAGTGCATGACCATCAACACAGCTTGCCCACAACCAACCAGTGTGCTGTTTATTCCTGTCATCGAAACAAATCTCCCACTCAGTGTTTATATTCCCCGCTGAAAATGCTGAAACTGCTGGGATGATACACTTCTGGGTTCTCTCTCAGCGCTTCTCAATGATATGTGGACATGGAACCTTATAAGGATTTTTTTTTCTGTGACAACAATAAACAGCTAATGACTAGCTTACTATAATGTACAGTGATAAAAAGCACTCACCGTCAGCAGGAACATAACATCTGTCCAATCTGCTATCACAGATCAGGGTTGGTTAGTAAAAGCTTTACCCTTCACACCTTCAACCTCACAGAGTGGTAAGTTTTGGTGTGGTGGCTTTCTGAAAAGTTCAGGGATTTTCAATTTCTAAGTGTTTGGGGCAACTACAGGGGAAAAAAACCCTGGAGTGCTCTAAAAACTGCTATTTCTGGAGGTGGCTGCATAGGCTCTTATCATTTAGAGTAATTGGAAAAAAAAATTTACTGGCACCCAGGGAGACAAACAAACAAACAGTACCTCCTCCAAAAGAAGAAAAAAACAAAAACAACAACAAAACAAAATAATTATTGTATGTGGACATGGGCCACTATAATGCCATTATAAGATCCATTTAAAGCTGAACTTCTGCAAACTTTACACGTTGTACGTGTCTATATAGTTGCTGCAAGAACTACAAAAATATATTTGTTTGTTGGTTTGGAAGACTGTGAGCGTGCACCCCTCACACACATGCACTCAGTCTGTCCTGATTGTTTTTGTACATATCACATCTGTGTGCACTTGGCTGCATGCACAAATCAGTGATCTGGTTTTCAGTAATACTTTGACTGAGGAGGATGTCACTGGAGCAGCAGACTTTTTGCTGTAGCTGTGGAGTGAAATAGCCAGCATTCATAAAAAAAAAAAAAATCATGCAGACACCTTAAACATGGATGTACTATACAAAAAGCTTTGCTTCAAAGATGTCCTCAAGAGACATATGAAAATAGCTGAATTTGGTCTAAACACATGAGAAAACCAAGCACACAACAAAACAATCTGGAGTGGTGTAGCGTGTAAAAATCCAGACATGCAGTAGAGCAAAAGCACCTCCAGGACTATCAAAGAGCACATGATTAACGAACAAAAAAGAGATACCTAAACAGGTATAAAAACTCATTCCTCCCTATATCAGTGAACCTCCTGAACTCAAACCAAAGAGCAGATAGTTAATGTGTTATTGTGTTTGTATTGTATTGTCTGGGGCTGTCTTGTCATGTCTGTACTTAGTTAGTGTATTTTATGTGGCTGCCTGTGTGTCCAAGACAAATTTCCCCCTTGGGGACAAATAAAAGAATCTTGAATCTTGAATCTTGACACAACCTGCCCACAACCAACCAGGGTGCAATACCATGTCCCAGATGACTGCATATATGAGAAAATGTAATTCATAGCACTGCACCAACTATCCATCTTTGAGACTATCATAGATAACATATATAGGTTAAATGGTAATTTCTGTTGTGTTATAGTAGCTTTTAAATAGAGAAGAGTCTCAATTTCATTTAACAATGTGTAGTATGGGTATGTCAGTGGGTATAAAGGTTAGACCTTACTTGTGTGACTCGCCTTGAGGCAACTTTTTTTGGCACTATATCAATGACAATAAATTGAAGTTGAAATATAAATAATTGTCATTGTTCTCCTGCATTTCAGTCTTACTACATCAATGAATCTCACATTTGCTCTATATTTGTTCTAAGAAACTTGTAAAAGGTTCTATTACCATACAGATTTTACCAGTTCTACGAGGGTAGGCTGAAAAGTTCTAAGGCTGACTATGATGCAGTTGTCGAATTTAACAAATTCAGGGTTATTTTTCTACATAGTCTCCCTGTAACTCCACACACTTCTTCCAGCGGTGCTTGAGTGCTTCGATTCCCTTGTCATAGAAGCGTTCATCTTGAGAGTCAAAATAGTCCTCAACGGCAGCCATCACCTCATCATTGCTCCGATAGTGCTACCCAGCGAAGTTTTTTTTTCAGGTTTGGGAACAGATGAAAGTCCGAGGGTGCCAAGTCAGGGGAGTATGGTGGGTGATCTGCCAGTTCGAATCCACACTCGTGGATAGTGGCCATGGCCACTGTTGACTTGTGAGCTGGTGCATTGTCTTGATGGAACAGCACCCCTTTCGTCAGCTTTCGTGGTCGCTTCTTTTTGATAGCCTCGCGTAACTGTCTCAGTAGGGTTAGAATAGTACTGTCCATTTATGGTTTGTCCCTTTTCAAGATAGTCCATGAACTCCATGCCCTTGGCATCCCAGAAAACTGAAACCATGATCTTCCCCGCAGACGAAAAGACCTTGGGTGTTTCCACTGCATTGATTGTTTTTTGTCTCTGGTTCAAAGTGGTGAACCCAACTGGCATCAAATTGGCTGGATCCTCTTCAAATTGCGCCAAGTTTGCCTTCGACATGACTAGCCTGGTGCGTTTCTGATCAGGCGTCAGAAGACGTGGCACCCACCGAGCTGACACCTTTGACATTCCAAGTTCTTCATGCAGAATGTGTTCAATTCTCTCATGGGATATTCCCACAGCATCTGCTAGCTGATTAATCGTCGATCGTCTGTCGTCCATCACCATTTCATGAACAAGGTCAATGTTTTTCTGGGTTGTGGCTGTTGCAGGCCGCCCAGACCTTGGGTCATCTTCAAGGGTCTCTCTGCCCTTCTTAAATTCAGCTGCCCACTTCTGCACTGTAGATATGGAGGGAGCTTCATCCCCTAATGTAGCAACCATATCCGCATGAATGTCCTTGGGCTTTAACCCCTTCTTATGCAGGTACTTAATCACACCGCGATGCCAGATTTGTCCATTTTTGCCGTTTCCCTCTACCACGAACATTCAAACTTGGCTATGAACCACAAACTACCTCACAACCTGGAAGAAAATAACACAGTTAGTCATCAGAGGAGTTGAACTTAATGCATGCCAAGTTTAATTGAAATGGCATTTCTCCTTCTTGGTGAGCCTTAGAACTTTTCAGTCTACCCTCGTACGTCAGACCCACATCTCTGGCAATTGTCAACACTCCAACAGAGGCCACATACTGTAGTTTCATCACACAAACAGTGTCATGGTGTGGAACATTAGGACTTGGTATCACTTTGTGCTATAAATATTATACTGATTTAATGTACATTTTTTAAGTATGTAAATGTTTCTGTTGTACATCTGTCAGATATTGATGAGTGTCAGAATGGACCAGTGTGCCAGCCCAATGCAGACTGTTTGAACATGCCAGGAAGTTACCGCTGCGAGTGTAAAGCTGGATATCGCTTCACACCCACAGGACAATGTCTCGGTAAGTCCACTGACACATTTTTGGTCCTGGAGAGAACTCAAAGAAAACTCGGATCAGCTTTCAGGAGCAAAGTAAGTTGAACGAACAACTATTAAAATGTATTTATTTCTTTAGTAAGTCCCTTCACGCTTGAGTTGGGGTTTGAACCGGGAACCTTCTGCACTGAAACCGAGCACATTTTGCGTTTGGCTATGAGGGGGTGTGTCCTTATTACTGACTGAAGCTGTGGTGTTTTATCTATCCATGACTTCAATGAAGACTAAACAGATTTGGTTAAAACACAAAAACGAGATTAAAGAAAGGATGAGATCAACCAACACCGCCCCTCCCCCCCCAAAACCCCCTAAGATCATGTACTTCCTTAAACTACAAAATTATTGTCATTATCCCTGCATTTTAAGTACAGAATTTAAAATATGCTCAGAAATGAATCCAATTAACCAATTAGGTAGAGTATAATCAGAATATTTACTAAAATCTCTAAAGTTATTGAAGAGCAACAATAACAACAAAGTTCTTAAAAAAAGGGGGGGGGGTAGTCTTGGTTACAAATTGCACACTGTACACAATTATTGAAATCGTTTGATGTACCATAAATCATCATTTTCAAGTCAGTTCTCTTTAGACAAGTCAGGGGATGCATACAAGAACATTTGCAATTCTTACACTCCATTTACATAAATCATTAACACATACAAACAGCATGGAAGTGTACGGTCTGCAAAGAGGGAACAGTTCTCCAAAACTGAGTGACCCTACAAGAAAGAGACTCGTGACGGAAGCCACCAAGACACCCCTAACAACTGTGAAGACATTCTGTGCTTGTGTGAATGTGAAACTGGGGATAGTGCAACATTTGTCTGTTGCACGACCAGTCTGGAGTGGAACAGAGAATGATTCTCTTCAGAATAAAATGGGAAATTTCAGCTACAGTATGCAAGAAAATAAAACAGGTGTTTGAGTCTCCCATGTGCCTTCTGACAAAGTGTAGCTCAAATTTCACCCGTTCTTTAAAAAAAACCCATATTTTTTCCATTCCAACATACAGCTGTATAACTGGAGACGCACTGACAAAATTCACTCTCCCCAGTTTGTCCAGCTACAGAAGGTTATACCTCCTGAGAGTTACACTGTCATAGGTGTCTTGGTACCTTCACTCGCTAGTCTCCTTCTGCACAGTCACTCAGTTTTCGAGAGCTGCCGACTCCAGAGAGACTTAGATACAGTACTATACTGTTTGTATTTCTTAGTGACTGATGTAAATGGAGTCCAAAATATATTCGATGACTTTCAGATGTTCATGTTTTCATCCCCTGACCTGTACAAAGGAAACTGGCTGTATAAGTGATGGTTTCTATAAATTCACCAAATAGTGCCAATAACTATGTCACACATAGATATGTACTATGTATTATTTATTTTGATGTGTGACAGCCTTTTTCAATCACTTTCGGCATTTGATTCGCTAAATATATTTTAAATTCTGTACTTACAATTTATCAATCAATCAATCAATTTTTTTTTTATATAGCGCCAAATCACAACAAACAGTTGCCCCAAGGCGCTTTATATTGTAAGGCAAGGCCATACAATAATGATGTAAAACCCCAACGGTCAAAACGACCCCCTGTGAGCAAGCACTTGGCTACAGTGGGAAGGAAAAACTCCCTTTTAACAGGAAGAAACCTCCAGCAGAACCAGGCTCAGGGAGGGGCAGTCTTCTGCTGGGACTGGTTGGGGCTGAGGGAGAGAACCAGGAAAAAGACATGCTGTGGAGGGGAGCAGAGATCGATCACTAATGATTAAATGCAGAGTGGTGCATACAGAGCAAAAAGAGAAAGAAACAGTGCATCATGGGAACCCCCCAGCAGTCTACGTCTATAGCAGCATAACTAAGGGATGGTTCAGGGTCACCTGATCCAGCCCTAACTATAAGCTTTATGGGTGCCAAAAAGTCTGGTCAGGACTGTATATCAATGAGGTCGAACTGTTCTTTTGTGTCAAATACAGTACCCAGTAAGATGAAAGCCCAGAGGCAGCATGGTCAAAAAGTGACTGTGTGGCTGTAGTTCTCTATGGCTGTACAGATATTAAGGGTTTGTGTGTTTTTTCTGATGAATGCTGTGTCTGGACAAGCCTCGCTGATAAGCAAATGTTAAATAAACATCCTGTCTCGCTTCCTGTTTTGATGTGAGAATTTGTACCCACATAACCTCTCAGACTGCAGTGAGAATGAACTGAACAGATGTAATAATAATTAAATTAATAATAATAATAATAAATAAAATAAATTAAATTAAATTTAAAAAGTCTTCATTTAAAAACACTGTAGGACATTATTCTGCTAAATTAAGGAAAATATGGATGAAACAATAAACTGATCCATTTAGTCATTTCTGGTTAAATCAGTGTAAGACTTAGAATCAAACATTAAACGTCTACATTTTCTTCTTCAAAATGACTGTTTACAATGATGGTTTAAAACTTTACAGGTGAGATTTGCAGTTCTACAAAAAGTTGGTTGTCAGTTTTAGTCAGCAGATCTTAATAAGGATTTATGATTACATTTAATAACAATAAATTTCATACAATTTGCAATTTGTAATATGCAAAAGAATGTTTGACATAACAAGTGTACATCAAAACATTTTTGACATACAGACGAGGACAAAATTGCTAGCCCTCTCCCACTAAACTATGAAATATAACAGTTTATGCAAACTTTTCACAAGTGCTTTTTTAACACAGCAAGGAATTTGCTAATACATTTGCTAAAACAATGCTAATAGTCAGTTGTGTGTCTTTTTTGCTGCAGTCATTTGTTGTAGTTTTCATCAAGTTTCAGACACGTCTCCTGAGGAATCCCAGCCCAGTTTTCTTTGGCAAATCTCTCAAGCTCCTCCAGATTTGATGGTCTTCTGGCATGGACCTCGGCCTTCAATTCACCCCACAGATTTTCAAAGGGATTCAGGTCAGGGTTTAGTGGAGGCCAGTCAGAAACGTTCACTTTGGTGTTTTGGAGGTAGTTCTTCACCAGGAGCGACGTATATTTTGGGTCGTTGTCATGTTGGAAGACAAAGCATAGACCCAGACCCGGTTTTATTGCTGACGGCTCGAGGTTTTCTTTCAAAATCTTTACATATCCTTCTTTCTTCATGATTCCTTCCACCTTGAGGAGATTCCCAGTTCCAGACGCACTGAAGCATCCCCACAGCATTTAGTCACCGCTTCCTTTCTTTCTCCAAACATAAGCAACATCTCTATGGCCAAAGATCTCCAGTGTTGTCTCATCTGACCAAAGGATGAACTTCCAGTATGCATAATCGTTCTCCAGGTTGTTCTTTGCATATTTCAATCTGGCTTGGAGGTGTCTCTTCTGCAGAAGTGGAGTTTTTCTTGGTCTTCGACCTCAGTCCCAGGGCTCCTAGTGATTGTGTTCTTTGCGACTAGAATTCCTGACGTGGCTTAAACCTGGTTCAAACAGAAAGATAATTAGGCCGATATCGGACCCAATCTTCCCCTTCTGACAATCTTAAGGACGCCCTAACTATCGTGGTGACGCTAAAGATAATCTTATCAGATATTCCTTTCGTGTGTGGTGTGTTAACAGTGCTCTGATCTGCTCAGAAGGACGTCAGGAGGGGATATTCAACATGTTGGATTGTCTTGGCCCGATATCGCAGTGTGTGTTGTGTCCTCCAACCACAAACGAGCACGCAGCCTGCTGAATGTGACGTGTAGCCAATCAGAAAGCGAGGTGATGGACACACAGTGTGGAAAATAAAGTCAAAACAGCTGTTCTGACTTACCAGAAAGTCCAGTGGTTGCGCTGTCTCCACTCCTTCAAAGAATGCTTTTTCTTTTTCTTTTTGTATTGCTTTTTCCTCTGTTGTAAATAGTCCACAAACTATCCCCATTTGTTTACTCTGAAGTCACATTTAATCTTGAGAGATTTTGCGAGATTTCCCGTCTGACCTGGGAATGTTCGTGTGTGAAATCTGTGTTCGACCAACACTGTTACATCTATGATTTTTTTTTTAATCTCCACGTGTATGGTCTCTCAGGCTTTGGAAACCTAAAGATAATTTTAAAATCTTGCCGTGTGAACCAGGCTTAAGTCATTCACTAGAGTCTTGGCAGTTGTTCGGGGGTCTTTAGATACATCTATCACTAGTTTCTTTCCATAATATTTGAAATCTTTCGCTTCCTCCTTCTGCCAAGCTTGTTCTGTGATGCGTTGCTCTCTTTGAATTTTTTGATGATACTTCTCACTTCAGGACTTGACACTTGGAAACACGGTGATAACTTCTCTTCCTGCTTTGTCAGCTTCAACAATTCTTTTTCTCAAGTGTAAACTGATTTCTTTTGTTTTTGGCATGATGCTTTCTCAAGCGACAGCTCAAACCCTTTTTTTTAAGTTTGTTATGCTGTGTGTACATTGGAAGATAAGATTTTTCAAGCTTTACAAGATTTTACAAGCTTTGAGCGTTGTGAAGTTAAAGCACATCATCGCACAGCAGTGGTTTCTGCTATGATTCAACAAAAAAACAAAAATCAGTTCTTAAGGGGGCTAATAATTTTGACCCTAGTTGTTTTTGGTTTTTGTTGAAATAATTTCATTTTTGTGTGCAATGTAAAATAATGTAAGCATTAAAAATACAACCTGGGCGTTTAAAAAAATCTGCATTAAAAATTGTTGCTCTGTTAAAAAAGCACTTGTGAAACTTTTTAAGAAAATGTTACATTTCATTGGGGGGCTCTTATGCACTTATAATTTTGTCCTCAACTGTATAACAGACATTCAGTGGTGCTCATACCTAAGCTAAGAGCTAGCTTTGATAACCGCCAGTCCACTAACATATTTAAGAACTATCACAGTGTATTTAAGTCACCACTAATTTTATTGGAACAATCCGGTGTCGCTGACCGAACGGTCCCCCTAAAAATCAGTCCCCCCTGATGACGCAGTTCATGGATTATCACCTCATTTCTGCTTCAAACTGCACTCCATTTATCATCTGTCTCAGCGACAGATATCTGAACCTTTTGTACAACATCATTTCCACATAAATTCAGCATTATGTCATCATAAAAGGTGGCAGATGCGATCAAATCGCTGCGGCTAAACGAACTGCTAGCTGGTGCGTTCAATACGCGTCGGACATTTCAAAACGTCACAGAATTTCACCTCATTTATGCTTAAAACAGCCTCGTTTCTGCTTAAAACTGACTTTAGGATGATTTAAGAGGTTTTTAAGAGGTTTGATTGCTTTGGGTGAAGAGTCTCCGTCTCAGATGTGCTGCTGTGGTCAGAAATGACGCATGCACAGATGCAAAAGACGGACCGTTTTTAGGGGCGGACCGTTCAGTCTGCAACACCGGCCTTCTCATGTTTAAGATGAACAGGGTGATGATTATTCTCTGTAACATTTATCCTATCATTTGAAATAACTGGCTGCATAGTGTCCCACTGCAACACCCTGCTTTAAAATGAAAAATGTGTCAGATTAGGGAATAGATATTGTCTCTAAAAATGGCATTTCATCTGGGTATCAGGAGTATAATAGGTTTTTGAAGCATCTTCCTTCATGTGCATCTTCCTTCATGTGCAGATCGAAATGAATGCATGGAGAACCCCAGTGTGTGCAACCCTGGCCAATGCATCGACACACTGGGGAGCTACCGCTGCATCTGCCCCAATGGCTTCAAAACCACACGTGACCAATCGATGTGTATCGGTAAGTCCACAGCAGCTCTTCGTGGTTTTGCCGCATGAATTTGGGAAATGTAAATGAGATTGCTCTGTGGTTTCAGACGTGGACGAGTGTGAGAGGCAACCCTGTGGCAACGGGACCTGTAAGAACACGGTGGGCTCGTACAATTGCCTGTGCTACCCCGGCTTTCACAACTCACACAACAGTGACTGCATAGGTGTGTGAGACATGTGCTTCTGTATCAGTAGTGACCTCACAGAGCTGTTATGCACTGATGTGACATGCTGTGGCGTTTGTGTGCTGATCAGACGTTGATGAGTGTTCCACCCAGAGGGGCTTGTGTCGGAACGGGCAGTGTGTGAACACAGTGGGCACATTTCTGTGCGTGTGCCATGATGGCTATGAGCTCACTTTGGATGGCAGGCTGTGTGCAGGTAAAAAGCTTCTTCCAACGCTTTACTTCATGGATTTTAAAACGATGATGTCTCACCGTATTTGTGTGGTGGCTGCTGTGTCTTTTCTTTCAGATATCAATGAATGTGCAGTGAATCCTGGAACCTGTGGAGCGGGAACTTGTCTGAACCTGGACGGTTCTTACAGGTGTATCTGCCCAGCTGGGTACTTCCTGCATGAGGAAACCTGTGAAGGTATATCCGCTTAATGCCCGTATGCCACACATGACAGAGTGTCTCAAGTCAGTCTAGAGATGTATGTGCACACCTGTATGTAAACCTGTGTTTGTGGACCCTTTGGTGCAGTTGGTTTCACTGTATCTGAAATGGTCAGCTAACATTTTAGCAGGTGTGTTAAATTATAGGCAATTATTTTTAAAGGAAAAGTTCACTCTGGTGGCTTTGTGGTTAGCACTGTTGCCTCACAGCAAGAAAGTCATGGGATCGATTCCCACCTTTGCCCTTTCTGTGTGTAGTTTGCATGTTCTCCCCATGTTTTCATGGGTTCCCTGCAGATGCTCTGGCTTCCTCCTGTGTAAAAACTCCACACATAAAGGGGACAAGTGTCAGGATTCATGATGTGGAACAAGCAGAATGCTGGACACAAAATGCAGACTCAGGGACTCAGGAAGTAGCATAAAAAAGGCTTTATCTTGTAGAAACAGGTACGGTACTCTAGTAGACTGTCAGCGATGCAAAGGTACCTGCCAGACATGAGGCTGAGGTGTGCTCAAAAAATGAGCTGGGTATGAAAACACTGTGAGTCCAAGTACAAAAGGCTTTGGCAAAAAACAAGGTCAAAAACAAAGCAAGTGTTATGTGCTGACGCGGGTCAGAGAACCGAACCAGCATCTGACAATGGCCCAGCGCTAAATAACCAGAAAGCGGTTCCAAGAAACAAATTTATTCCCCCTCATGTGCAATAATCCGTGTACAACATAAATAGTCAGCTGTCTTGGCAAGGTGAAGGACGGCGCGCTCTCCAGCGCCCAAATGGATCAAAGCCTGGCATAACAAAACGATGTGTCAAACCCTGGCGCGGTCCTCAGCGTCTCACAACCGAACGTCACAAGGTCGAGTTCCCGGCAATTCTGCTCAAATCACTCATGGCTTAAATGCAGAACGCCATCTCATTATCTGCTTCAGCTGAAAGTCTTTAAGTCTGCACATGAGCATCATCCACAGGTGCTGCAAGTTGTTAGGCCTGCACGTGAACATCCTCCACAGGTGCAGCCAATAGTTCTGATGAGGGTGAAGGACTCTTCCGCCAGCACCTTCTCACAGAAAAAAACAGTTTGCATACCACCTGGAGAGCAAAGAAAACAGCACCCAAATGTCCAGCCAAACCCCCCAACACACAACAGTACCCCCCCATCAACGGGAACAACACCTCCCTCCGGGGTCCACGACAGGAAGCAGACGGTGTAACGCCCCCAAAGTCCACAGCAGACAGCAGGACAGGGCACCGCGGCTGGAAGGCCGGCTGGCATCAACAAAAACCCCAAAAGAGTTCCAAGTACAACCTAACATACAAGAACAATACAAAACCCACCCAAACCCTCCCCAGGGGACCGTCCCATCCAACCCCGGGAAGAAAAGAAAAACTCCCAAATCCAATAACCCAACATAGCCCCGACAACACAATACAAACACAATTTCACAAAGAAAAATAACAAACAACCCCTCCAGACGACGTGCAGAGCTCAACACCCCCCAGAAGACCTTTACCGCCAGTTCCAGGAGTAATAAACAAAGCCGGAATCCCACAGAGGACCCCAGGTATACATGGAGCAACAGCGTCCCCCAGAGGACCGTACCATCAACCCCAGGAGGCACCCTCCCCACAACCCAGGAACCCCAGACCAGACCACACTTGGCTAGTCAGCCCCACAATCAATTCCCCCCAGAGGACCGTCCCATCAACCCTGGAGGTGGAACCTGGAAGGAAACATAAAAAACACAAAAATCCAACCCCCGGCGGACTCCATTAAACCACCCCGGGGGCAAATAAAACAACCGGAAACCCTGTTACCCTCCCCAGCACCCCGAAAGACCCCAGATTACTCCCAGAGCCTGAGTCAGTACAATTTTGGCGAATGGCACAAAACTACCAAGCCGGGGAAGGAAACAGGAAAAACTAACCCAGTCCTATCCCCTAAGCGCAGCGGAAAACCGGAAATACGTCCGGTGCCCCTAAACCGACCATACCACCAGCCTATCAGGAGGGGTGGAACTACCAAAATGGCGAACGGCACAGATCGGCCCACCACTCCGACTGAGGTACGTTCCCGCTGCACTACACCCCGGTAACGCCAATGACGAACGGTCAAAGGCCCACCGGGGCTGGAGTGGAACCGGGTAACAACCAAACCCAAAAAAACGCCCCTGACAACCCCCCCAGGCGCAGAGGTTTTCTGAGAAGCGCTCAGCGTAACCAACCTGCACCACCCAGCACCACCAGCTGCATGGGCTCATCCGCAAGAGGAGCCAGAGGTCCCGTCGGAGGAGTCTCAGTGGGGCGAAGAAGAGGCGGCCCTGATCTGTGTCGGGGAAAGCCCCGAGACGGAAAGACCCGCTCAGATGTCCGCCCTCTCTCGCGTCCACGCTCCTTTATCCGATCATCTAGATGAATAACCAAAGATATTAGCTCATCTAAATCTTTTGGTTCGTCACGGACTGCTAGCTCGTCTTTTAATAAATCGTTCAAACCATCCACAAACACTCCTCTCAAAGCTGCGGCATTCCAACCGGACTGAGCAGAAAAAATTCAGAAATCAACGGAATAATCCGCCGCACTCCGCCTCCCCTGCCTGAGATTCAGCAACCGTTGGGCAACGGTATTTGTTTTCACCGGATGGTCAAAAACCAATCGGAACTCCCGGGAGAAATCCTTAAAGAATCCTAACAATGGAGAGTTATTGCTCCACAATGCAGTGACCCAAGCTAAGGCGTCACCTCGGAGCAAATTTGTCACATATGAGACATGGCTACCATCAGAAGAGAAGGAAGCCGGTCGCTGAGCAAAAACCAGAGAACATTGCATCAAAAACGGAGCACAGGCTTCAACGTTTCCCGCATAAGGTTCTGGATGACAAATAATTGGTTCGGAAGCCGACTCTCTGGGTGACGGAGTTATCTGCACCGGTATCGATGGTGCCACAGCTGGAGCAGCAGGAAGCGGAACGGCTTGCGCTGCGAGCTCCGTAACGCGGGCATCTCTTTGTTTAATTTGGTTTGCAAGATACTGTAATTGCTCCCATATCTTCTCCAAGTGTTCTTGATTTCTTTCCACAAATGGAACCGCTTCTGCCGCTGGGTCCATTTAGTACTGGCCGGGAACTACTGTTATGTGCTGACGCGGGTCAGAGAACCGAACCAGCATCTGACAATGGCCCAGCGCTAAATAACCAGAAAGTGGTTCCAAGAAACAAATTTATTCCCCCTCATGTGCAATAATCCGTGTACAACACAAATAGTCAGCTGTCTTGGCAAGGTGAAGGACGGTGCGCTCTCCAGCGCCCAAATGGATCAAAGCCCGGCACTTCTGGACTAAGATTCACCGCCGAACACCCCCTAGGTGAATACGACAAACTGACTCTGTGAAGGACGGAAAAGGTGAGGTAAGTCAAAATATCCTTCAGAGGCACACACTATCAGCAACACATTCAGGTCTGAATTTAAGCCTTATGTAAATGAGCAGCTTCCCACAACAGGTGGAGGATCATCAATCCGTACGCCACGGCAGTGAGAAGCAAACTGCACAGTTCTCATCAATGTTCAAATATACTGCGTAACAAAACGCCAAATTACTATTAACGATTATTCAGACGATAATCACCTCTGATGTGTGCTGACAGCATGTGTCCCTCACCCGTCCTCCTTCACAGGCACGATGTGTCAAACCCTGGAGCGGTCCTCAGCGTCTCACAACCGAACGTCACAAGGTCCAGTTCCCGGCAATTCTGCTCACATCACTCATGGCTTAAATGCAGAATGCCATCTCATTATCTGCTTCAGCTGAAAGTCTTTAAGTCTGCACGTGAGCATCATCCACAGGTGCTGCAAGTTGTTAGGCCTGCACGTGAACATCCTCCACAGGTGCAGCCAATAGTTCTGATGAGGGTGAAGGACTCTTCTGCCAGCACCTTCTCCACAGAAAAAAACAGTTTGCATACCACCTGGAGAGCAAAGAAAAGAAAACAGCACCCAAATGTCCAGCCAAACCCCCCAACACACAACAGCAAGGTCATACACAGCAGAACAACAGATCACAGACAAAACGAGAGCAGAGGAGCAGGCTGGAATGAAGGCTGTGGCACGAGGCGCAAACTCAACGAACAGGCAGTGAAGGATCAAACATATGAGGCTCAAAGAACCCGGGTAGTGATTAAGGAAAGTGAGAACAGGTCTGTGAGAAGGCTCAGGAAGGGGTGTGGAAGAATGAGACAAAGATGAGCCAAGCAGGTGCAAGAGAGTGCAGTAAAATAAACACTAAGCAGACAAAAATAGACTGAGAAATAAATCCAAAATCAGTGCAATGTGCAAATCCACCCAAGTACTAATCCCCCCGCGAAGCAGGGCCAGAGAAACAAAACCAGGAAAACAAAGGTGAGAACTGAAAAAGAGATCAACAAGAAAACTAAAGGTTGAGGCAGAAACTAGAACGAAACTCACAAGTGGCGAAAGCATAATAAACAAATAATTCAACCAGTGACAAAATTCAAACAAACAGATAATCCAAGACAGTAGGTAAAAAAACAATGTGGAATAAAACAAGGGGCAAAACCATGACAGAGACCTAGACACGGGGCAGATCATGACAACAGGTGGAAATTGATCCCATGACCTTCTTGCCGTGAGGTAACAGTGCTAACCACCATGGTGTTCTCAGTTTTATCAATTCTCCCTCTATTCATATATAGGTTGGCCAGCATTTAGATGGAGTTATGTACTGCCAAGATGGCAATATCCAGAGCCACCCACACTTGATCTTCAAAGCCACTCTTCAGAAAATCTGTGAGATAGGCAATATTTGCAACAGTTTGTATCAGCAGACAACAGACTTGTTCATGACACAGGCTGATGTCAGGCACATGGGTAATGAGTCCAACTGGCAATAACCTTTCAAGAGAATAGCAAGTGGATGACCCAAGATACAGACTTCCCTCTGGCAAGTCCTGCAACTCTTCCTGGGGTTGTTGAGTTGTTCCCAAGCCAGCTGGGAAGTATAATCTCTCCAAGTGTTCTTGATTTCTTTCCACAAATGGAACCGCTTCTGCCGCTGGGTCCATTTAGTACTGGCCGGGAACTACTGTTATGTGCTGACGCGGGTCAGAGAACCGAACCAGCATCTGACAATGGCCCAGCGCTAAATAACCAGAAAGTGGTTCCAAGAAACAAATTTATTCCCCCTCATGTGCAATAATCCGTGTACAACACAAATAGTCAGCTGTCTTGGCAAGGTGAAGGACGGTGCGCTCTCCAGCGCCCAAATGGATCAAAGCCCGGCACTTCTGGACTAAGATTCACCGCCGAACACCCCCTAGGTGAATACGACAAACTGACTCTGTGAAGGACGGAAAAGGTGAGGTAAGTCAAAATATCCTTCAGAGGCACACACTATCAGCAACACATTCAGGTCTGAATTTAAGCCTTATGTAAATGAGCAGCTTCCCACAACAGGTGGAGGATCATCAATCCGTACGCCACGGCAGTGAGAAGCAAACTGCACAGTTCTCATCAATGTTCAAATATACTGCGTAACAAAACGCCAAATTACTATTAACGATTATTCAGACGATAATCACCTCTGATGTGTGCTGACAGCATGTGTCCCTCACCCGTCCTCCTTCACAGGCACGATGTGTCAAACCCTGGAGCGGTCCTCAGCGTCTCACAACCGAACGTCACAAGGTCGAGTTCCCGGCAATTCTGCTCACATCACTCATGGCTTAAATGCAGAATGCCATCTCATTATCTGCTTCAGCTGAAAGTCTTTAAGTCTGCACGTGAGCATCATCCACAGGTGCTGCAAGTTGTTAGGCCTGCACGTGAACATCCTCCACAGGTGCAGCCAATAGTTCTGATGAGGGTGAAGGACTCTTCTGCCAGCACCTTCTCCACAGAAAAAAACAGTTTGCATACCACTTGGAGAGCAAAGAAAAGAAAACAGCACCCAAATGTCCAGCCAAACCCCCCAACACACAACAGCAAGGTCATACACAGCAGAACAACAGATCACAGACAAAACGAGAGCAGAGGAGCAGGCTGGAATGAAGGCTGTGGCACGAGGCGCAAACTCAACGAACAGGCAGTGAAGGATCAAACATATGAGGCTCAAAGAACCCGGGTAGTGATTAAGGAAAGTGAGAACAGGTCTGTGAGAAGGCTCAGGAAGGGGTGTGGAAGAATGAGACAAAGATGAGCCAAGCAGGTGCAAGAGAGTGCAGTAAAATAAACACTAAGCAGACAAAAATAGACTGAGAAATAAATCCAAAATCAGTGCAATGTGCAAATCCACCCAAGTACTAATCCCCCCGCGAAGCAGGGCCAGAGAAACAAAACCAGGAAAACAAAGGTGAGAACTGAAAAAGAGATCAACAAGAAAACTAAAGGTTGAGGCAGAAACTAGAACGAAACTCACAAGTGGCGAAAGCATAATAAACAAATAATTCAACCAGTGACAAAATTCAACAAACAGATAATCCAAGACAGTAGGTAAAAAAACAATGTGGAATAAAACAAGGGGCAAAACCATGACAGAGACCTAGACACGGGGCAGATCATGACAACAGGTGGAAATTGATCCCATGACCTTCTTGCCGTGAGGTAACAGTGCTAACCACCATGGTGTTCTCAGTTTTATCAATTCTCCCTCTATTCATATATAGGTTGGCCAGCATTTAGATGGAGTTATGTACTGCCAAGATGGCAATATCCAGAGCCACCCACACTTGATCTTCAAAGCCACTCTTCAGAAAATCTGTGAGATAGGCAATATTTGCAACAGTTTGTATCAGCAGACAACAGACTTGTTCATGACACAGGCTGATGTCAGGCACATGGGTAATGAGTCCAACTGGCAATAACCTTTCAAGAGAATAGCAAGTGGATGACCCAAGATACAGACTTCCCTCTGGCAAGTCCTGCAACTCTTCCTGGGGTTGTTGAGTTGTTCCCAAGCCAGCTGGGAAGTATAATCTCTCCAGCGTGTCCTCGGTCTTCCCGGGGGCCATCTCCCAGTTGAATGTGATTGGAAGACCTCCCTAGGGGGCCGAAAAGAAGGCATCCTCACCAGATGCCTGGACCACCTCAGCTGGCTTATTTCGATGCGAAGAAGCAGCAGCTCTACTTCAAGGCCCTCCCAGATAGCCAAGCTTCTCACCCTGTCCAGGAGTGTAAGCCCAGATACCCGGCAGAGGAATCTCATTTCTGCTGCTTATATCCGTGACCTTATTGTTTCGGTTAATACCCAAAGTTCATGACCATAGCTGGGGATAAGAGTGTAAATTCACTGGTAAATTGAGAGCTTCATCTTCTGGCTCAGCTCATTCTTCACCACAACAGTCCAGTACAGCATCCATAAAACATCACATGCCACCCCAATCATCCATCTATCAATCTCACATTCCGATTTAAGACCACAACACCCCAAGATACTTATCCACCTTGGGCAATAACTCTCCCCTGACCTAGAGGGGACAATCCATCCTTTTCTGTCAGAGGACCATGGTGTTAGATACATCAGACAAAAAGCAGAGATGCAGCCCTGAGATCACCAAACTGGACAACCTCTGATCCCTGACTGCCCCTTGAACATCACAAAGACCGGTGACAAGGAACAGCCCCGGCAGAGTCCAACACCTACCGGGATCAAGTCTGATGTAATGCAAGCAAGTTTCCTGAACATTAGATTTCTCAAAATTAGCATATAAAAATTCAAAATGTGGTCTTTTCATAACATATTAATGAAGAAAAAAAAATTCTTAACCATATTTTTACAAACACAATAATGTGATTTAGATTTTTGCACAGTACAGTCATTTTATAGTTGTTTCCCAATGAGCCTAGATGATTAAATTTGAGAGATCTGAGGCTTTTCTGCATGTGCACATTTTCAAGTTTTCACATCTATAAAGGGGAAATTGCATGCAGGTGTGCGCATTTTTGTAGATTTGGTTATTTTTGGCAAATGCTGTTGTCTGCTTTTACGAGGAGGCGAACATTAATATCAGATTCCATGGGGCTTTACAAATGAGGCCTCTTGTCAGTCAGCATAACCTCATACTAGCGCACATATCAGTACCCAAAAATCTCAGTTTTGACAACCAATGCTGAGGTGCGCAAGAGAATAATGCGCTCCCTCAACGACGCCCTGTCTCCTTCTCTTCAATTTCCCCCATTGTGGTGAAACCTCTTCTGCCTTTCACTCAGGGGAGTGGGCCAAAGCCAGAACACTTGAATTGTTTATATAGCGGGACTGTTGAGGAGATTCAGCAGACTTTAACCCATTCCCAATTCGTGCTGTGTTCTGGAACGCAGGGAGGAGCAGCCCTCAGTTCTCAGCTTCAGTGAGAGCAGCAGACAGGCGTTGTGATGGGCGAAGACTTGACATGATAATACGACTTCATCCCTTTATCCCTATAGACATTACACTGTTTTATCACATCTGGATAAAGAAGGACATTCTGTTATGATGACATCATCACTGCGGCTATGTTCCCTTTCAGACATGTATGTTACACCGTCAACAGAAACAGCTCAAGCCATTTTGGTGCCCTAGACGAGATTACCCTCCTCCCCAACAACCCTCCGCGCGCAAACATTAATGTACAACAACTGTATGACAAATGTTAAAGGTTCAATTTTTGATCAAACACACCAACACACACACAAACTAAAATAATATAAAGTAAGTCCCTTCGGCTGCTCCCTTGTTTTGTACTCGGGGTCACCACAGCAAATCCAAGGTGGATCTGCATGTTGAATTGGCACAGGTTTTACGCCGGATGCCCTTCCTGACACATCTCCACATTACATGGATAAATGTGGTAGGGGCGGAATTCGAACCGGGAACCTTCTGCACTGAAACCAAGTGCATTAACCACTTGGCCACCACCTCTACACACACTAAAATACTATAAATAACAATAACAATAATTAAATGAAATAACAGAGATAGAAACCAGAGTTACTGTTAAGGTTTTGTGCAAATATTTATAATGTCCCAACAGCTCCCACAATATGAATAATAAAAAGGTGCTTTGTTCAAATAATACAAAACATATATAGTGAACACAAAAAACTCCTTGGTCTCAAATACTGTATTTATAATATCAAAAGTTACTTGAATAATTTTACAAGTTTGAAGAAGAATCTGCAAAAGAGAGGAAAAAAAACTTGATGAGTTTCTGCAACTGTAGATACCAAAATTGTAAAATTATTCAGGTAACTTTTGATATTATGAATATTTAAGACAAAGGTGTGTTTTTGTATTCACCCTGCATATAAACAGAATACAAAGTTGAAGTGCCAATGTTGCCAACTGAACAGTCCCCAATACCCCCCCCCCCCCCCCACCCCCAGCCTTCACTGCACATACATCATTTCGGAGCATCAGCAGCGATTCACTGATTATCATCCCGTTTCTGCTTAAAGTTACACTCCAGCCATCATCATCAGATGTGACGCTTTTGTATGACAACCATTTCCACATAAATTCAGCATTATTTCATAATAAAAGAGCGATCAGAGCGCCACAGCAGCACGTCTGAGTCTGAGTCTCTGAGTCTGAGTCTCTGCACCCAAAGGGATCGATTTTTAAGGGGGGGTTCAGTCGGCGACACCAGTTTAACTCAAAGTCAACCCCAGTGTTTATGACACCTTCATGACTGTGTCATGTAACAGTTATTACAGTGTCATGTCACTATTATGACGACACCTTCAAGTAAAGTGTTACCAAAAATAATACACTTTAGGCTTCTGGAATTTAGTATATAAAGCTCCTGGGTTTTAGGCAAAATTACTTTATTCTTAAATGTTACAAATAATAAGTCAATAATAATAATACTTTTTCATTATTACTGTTAAATATCTTATTTTTTCAAAGTATTAGAATTAGTTTAGTTTTAGTACAGGCCTAGTATTAGTATTAGGCCTGTAGAGTGTGTGTGCAGCTGAAGAGAAAGCGTTCTCTGTCTGTTCTTATCAACTCTGTGCTCTCAAACAGTGACACAAATGATCTTAAATAGACTTATTGCATATTTAAAGTTTGTGTATTAAAAAAACACACACAGTGCTGTGTGTCGACCCCTGGGAGAGAAAGGATGCACACTTTTTTTTTAAGTGAATCACCTGACTAACAAAAAAAAAAGAAAAAAAAACTTTTTAGGATGGATTCTTATCAGATTTGATCCGAGCTTTCATCTGTTCATCTAAAGGGTGAACAGTGGATTTGTTAGAGAGGTCGTGGGGGGACACGTGCCGTGGGGCCTTCTGGAAATCAGCTGCTAATAAATGCTTTCCTACTCATCAAATCAAATCAAATCAATTTCATTTATATAGCGCCAAATCACAACAAACAGTTGCCCCAAGGTGCTTTATATTGTAAGGCAAGGCCATACAATAATTACAGAAAACCCCCAACGGTCAAAACGACCCCCTGTGAGCAAGCACTTGGCGACTGTTGTGAAAGTGTAGTGACACGTACCCACAACAGGGGGCGCAAATGAACGGTCAATAGATGAGCCAAAAGGTAACAATTTAATGTTGTGAAACGTGCACAACGAACATACAGACAATCTCAGAATATAATTACAGTCAAATTACAAAGGTGACGTGTGGGCAGGCTCGAGGATAGAAGACGTCTGTCCTGAGAAGAGCCGGAACCACACGATTTCCACCCCCACAGAACCTGGTGAATACTGGAGCCGCCAAGTCCCGAATTCCCAGGTGATCACCGTCCCCGACTGTCGGATCTGGTACTGCTGGCGTAGAACAAAGACAGTCAAGTGTGGGTGTGTGTACACCCAGTAACAACAGCGGTGGGAATGCCACCTCCACCTCTCACTCAATACTTGCAGCGCGTCCTCAGAGGAAAAAGAGTGCCGTATTGCACAGCGTCCACAAAAGGACCGGAACTCCTGCAAACACTCACAATAAACAGATTCTCAATATTTCCACAAAGGCTGAGGATATTACCTCCAATGAAGTATGATATCTCGGCGATGAGGTGGAGATGACGTCTGGTCTTTATGGAGTGCGATGATGAAGAATGTGTGACAGCTGTCAGGAATTAATGAGTGACAGCTGTCACTCCCGGCTGTGTCCGTGGCGGCAGCGCCCTCTCGTGCCTGAAGCCCGCACTTCAGGCAGGGCGCCCTTTGGTGGTGGGCCAGCAGTACATCCTCTTCTGGCGGCCCACACAACAGGCAACAGTGGGAAGGAAAAACTCCTTTTTAACAGGAAGAAACCTCCAGCAGAACCAGGCTCAGGGAGGGGCAGTCTTCTGCTGGGACTGGTTGGGGCTGAGGGGAGAGAATCAGGAAAAAGACATGCTGTGGAAGAGAGCAGAGATCAATCACTAATGATTAAATGCAGAGTGGTGCATACAGAGCAAAAAGAGAAAGAAACACTCAGTGCATCATGGGAACCCCCAGCAGTCTAAGTCTATAGCAGCATAACTAAGGGATGGTTCAGGGTCACCTGATCCAGCCCTAACTATAAGCTTTAGCAAAAAGGAAAGTTTTAAGCCTAATCTTAAAAGTAGAGAGGGTGTCTGTCTCCCTGATCCGAATTGGGAGCTGGTTCCACAGGAGAGGAGCCTGAAAGCTGAAGGCTCTGCCTCCCATTCTACTCTTAAAAACCCTAGGAACTACAAGTAAGCCTGCAGTCTGAGAGCGAAGCGCTCTATTGGGGTGATATGGTACTATGAGGTCCCTAAGATAAGATGGGACTTGATTATTCAAAACCTTATAAGTAAGAAGAAGAATTTTAAATTCTATTCTGGAATTAACAGGAAGCCAATGAAGAGAGGCCAATATGGGTGAGATATGCTCTCTCCTTCTAGTCCCTGTCAGTACTCTAGCTGCAGCATTTTTAATTAACTGAAGGTTTTTCAGGGAACTTTTAGGACAGCCTGATAATAATGAATTACAATAGTCCAGCCTAGAGGAAATAAATGCATGAATTAGTTTTTCAGCATCACTCTGAGACAAGACCTTTCTAATTTTAGAGATATTGCACAAATGCAAAAAAGCAGTCCTACATATTTGATTAATATGCGCATTGAAGGACATATCCTAATCAAAAATGACTCCAAGATTTCTCACAGTACTGCTAGAGGTCAGGGTAATGCCATCCAGAGTAAGGATCTGGTTAGACACCATGTTTCTAAGATTTGTGGGGCCAAGTACAATAACTTTAGTTTATCTGAATTTAAAAGCAGGAAATTAGAGGTCATCCATGTCTTTATGTCTGTAAGACATTCCTGCAGTTTAACTAATTGGTGTGTGTCCTCTGGCTTCATGGATAGATAAAGCTGGGTATCATCTGCGTAACAATGAAAATTTAAGCAATGCCGTCTAATAATACTGCCTAAGGGAAGCATGTAGAAAGTGAATAAAATTGGTCCTAGCACAGAACCTTGTGGAACTCCATAATTAACCTTAGTCTGTGAAGACGACTCCCCATTTACATGAACAAATTGTAATCTATTAGATAAATATGATTCAAACCACTGTAGCGCAGTGCCTTTAATACCTATGGCATGCTCTAATCTCTGTAATAAAATTTTATGGTCAACAGTGTCAAAAGCAGCACTGAGGTCTAACAGGACAAGCACAGAGATGAGTCCACTGTCTGAGGCCATAAGAAGATTATTTGTAACCTTCACTAATGCTGTTTCTGTACTATGATGGATTCTAAAACCTGACTGAAACTCTTCAAATAGACCATTCCTCTGCAGATGATCAGTTAGCTGTTTTACAACTACCCTTTCAAGAATTTTTGAGAGAAAAGGAAGGTTGGAGATTGGCCTATAATTAGCTAAGATAGCTGGGTCAAGTGATGGCTTTTTAAGTAATGGTTTAATACTCATGTTAAATGAGAACCTCTTCTTCTTCAGTGCAGCTTTTTTTGGAAAAGCTTCACACACACAGTGCTGTTTTTCACAGGCTGCGGTCACAATGTGTGTGTACTGTCAGGAAAGCTCCAAAACTGAGTGAAACAAACAAAAATTAATGGTTTGACCACTTTAGAAAGAAAAATTGGACTTGTCCGATTTGGGCAAGTTAATGAATCTGTACTGTTCGATCATATTTTTTACATGTCGTGGACAATCGGAGCAGCGTTAATGTCGAGGGCTATATTGTTTTTTTTTTGTTGGTTTTTTTAGGGCTTGCAGCAGCACCCCTCCAGCCTATATGGCCTATGCAAAGAGCCGGCTCTGGCCATCAATTTGATTTTCAAATATCAACTTATAAAAGGTCACGAGAAGCTTTTTTTCTGTAAAAATCAAACTGACATTGATATTAAGTCTGACATTTCTGTCAAAATTCATTTTTTCCAAGCTTTATAAATTTTGTACATACGTCGTATGTAACACTTTTAATTTTTTGCATCTGTGAGTCTATCAGAGCTACATTATTGAAAGCAACAGATAGACACTTGGATTGTGTCTTTCTGAGACATTCACACTGTACGATGTGTGTATTTAAAACTACTTTGAACCCTGCAGCCAACAAATTACTGCATATCTGTGAAATATATCTTATAAAAAAACAACATTAATTAATGCAGACATTTAATTCAACATGGAATACCTGTCACAAAAACAAAAACACGCACAACCACAACAAAATGAGGTCTACAGTACTTTTCACTTTTCCATGTGGATTTCAGTCACTGAGGACAAATACTTTTTATCCTGCAGGCTGCATGGTTAATGAGTGTCCATTCTCACCTTAAACTGTCTGTCCCAACTCCTCGGAGTTCTTACTACAAATTTTTAGCAAAGCAGTTCATGAAATGGCAGTTCTTAACAATAATAAAAAAAAGCATTTCACATGCATCAAGTGTGCATCCAGTCAGGTCAAACCACCCACAGTAAACTAAACAACTCATAAAATTCTATTTTACAACGATTCATAATGTACACAGCATTTTAATATGACTAAGAATTGGCTCTCCTCTGAAATGAGAGGACCGCTGAGGACGACATGAGAAAGCAGCTGAATGGAAACACAAGAGGCGGCCTGTACATTTTATGCAATTGGCTGCTTTGGCCAAAATTGCCAAATGGGAAATGTGGCGTTCTTATTAATGGCAAAGGTCCATGCATTGTTGAAGGACACTTTGAAGGACTCTTGGTGAAAAAGAGCCAAATGTTTTCAAGTCAAACTACAGTACGGTCATATTTAAGGATGCCTGGGACACTGTATTTCTTATGTCTGGCAATGAGTTTGTGTAAAACCCAAATCTCAGTCAATTGCTGATGTGCCACATGCAATCATTCATGACCACCTTATTCTGAACATTTACGCATCACACAACCCCCAAAATTTACATAACGACAGTTGGTTCTTATTAACCCTTCGGGGAAAAGGTTGAAGAGGGCAGACTGGAGAAGTTCCACTGAATTTTAACATTTAAAAAAAAATATATATATATATATATATTTATATATATATATATATTATATATATATATATATATATATATTTATATATATATATATATATATATATACACACTCAACAAAAATATAATGCAACACTTTTGGTTTTGCTCCCATTGTGTATGAGATGAACTCAAAGATCTAAAACTTTTTCCACATACACAATATCACCATTTCCCCTCAAATATTGTTCACAAACCAGTCTAAATCTGTGACAGTGAGCACTTCTCCTTTGCTGAGATAATCCATCCCACCTCACAGGTGTGCCATATCAAGATGCTGATTAGACATCATGATTAGTGCACAGGTGTGCCTTAAACTGTCCACAATAAAAGGCCACTCTGAAAGGTGCAGTTTATCACACAGCACAATGCCACAGATGTTGCAAGATTTGAGGGAGCGTGCAATTGGCATGCTGACAGCAGGAATGTCAACCAGAGCTGTTGCTCGTGTATTGAATGTTCATTCCTCTACCATAAGCCGTCTCCAAAGGCGTTCAGAGAATTTGGCAGCACATCCAACCAGCCTCACAACCGCAGCCCACGTGTAACCACACTAGCCCAGGACCTCCACATCCAGCATGTTCACCTCCAAGATCGTCTGAGACCAGCCACTCGGGACAGCTGCTGAAACAATCGGTTTGCATAACCAAAGAATTTCTGCACAAACTGTCAGAAACCGTCTCAGGGAAGCTCATCTGCATGCTCGTCGTCCTCATTGGGGTCTCGACCTGACTCCAGTTCGTCGTCGTAACCGACTTGAGTGGGCAAATGCTCACATTCGCTGGCATTTGGCACGTTGGAGAGGTGTTCTCTTCACGGATGAATCCCGGTTCACACTGTCCAGGGCAGATGAAAGACAGCATCTGTGGCGTCGTGTGGGTGAGCGGTTTTCTGATGTCAATGTTGTGGATCGAGTGGCCCATGGTGGCGGTGAGGTTATGGTATGGGCAGGCGTCTGTTATGGACGAAGAACACAGGTGCATTTTATTGATGGTATTTTGAATGCACAGAGATACCGTGACGAGATCCTGAGGCCCACTGTTGTGCCATACATCCAAGAACATCACCTCATGTTGCAGCAGGATAATGCACGGCCCCATGTTGCAAGGATCTGTACACAATTCTTGGAAGCTTAAAATGTCCCAGTTCTTGCATGGCCGGCATACTCACCGGACATGTCACCCATTGAGCATGTTTGGGATGCTCTGGACCGGCGTATACGACAGCGTGTACCAGTTCCTGCCAATATCCAGCAACTTCGCACAGCCATTGAAGAGGAGTGGACCAACATTCCACAGGCCACAATTGACAACCTGATCAACTCTATGTGAAGGAGATGTGTTGCACTGCATGAGGCAAATGGTGGTCACACCAGATACTGACTGGTATCCCCCCCAATAAAACAAAACTGCACCTTTCAGAGTGGCCTTTTATTGGGGCAGTCTAAGGCACACCTGTGCACTAATCATGGTGTCTAATCAGCATCTTGATATGGCACACCTATGAGGTAGGATGGATTATCTCAGCCAAGTAGAGAAGCTTGAATCTTCGACTGGACTGGGTTGCTTGACGCGAGGACGTTTCGCTTCAAATCGCAGAAGCTTCCTCAGCTAAAATTCTTGCTCTGGTGGTCTGACTTCTGTCTTGACTCTTGTAGAGAAGAATAATCAAGAAGTCACAAAAGCTGGAGTTTTAAACCTAACCAGATCCCTCCTACCGAGAGGCAGACTGCTATAGGCTGGTGACTAAACAATAGCTCTAATTAGCACCTATTGTGCTCTAGTTAGCACCCTCCTAATGACAGGGCAGCAGTCCCTCTCCTGATGGCTCCCTTGACGACTCTGCTGATGACGTGAATGACTCATTACCATGAACAAAAGACTGAAACTGCTTTGACCTGAGTACCCCATTGTAAACAGGGGATAAAGCGTGTCTCAGACCCCCTCCCCGGTTAAAGCTAGGTTTCAAACGTTTCACAAAGAATGCCTCCTTGACCCCTCTCTCAAACCATTTCTTCTCTCTGGCTAATATTTAACTTCCTTGTCCTCAAACGTGTGGTTAGTGTCTTTAAGGTGAGATGAACTGCAGACTGAGGTCCCACTGGCGCCCTCTCTGCGGTGCTGGTATAGCCTTTTGTGTAAAGGTTGCTTAGTCTCACCTATGTAGTGTTCGTTACAGTTTTCCTGACATCTGATAGAATACACTACATTGCTCTGTTTGTAACTAGGGATCCTGTCCTTAGGGTGAACTAATTTCTGTCTCAAGGTGTTAACAGGTTTAACGTAAACTGAGATTTTGTGCTGTCTGAAGATCTTCTGTAGTTTTTCCCCTACTCCTGCTAAATAAGGGAGAGACACTCCTCTTCTTCTTGTCTCCGTCTCCTGTCTATCTGGTCTCTTTGTCCTCTGGACTTCTGCACTTTGTTCCAGGGACCATCGTGCGTTCCCACATACGGTGAGGGCTTTCCGGACAAGTTGTTGTTCTTAGCCCTTCTTCTCTGCAGTTGTGGGCACCTGTAGGGCTCTGTGTTGAAGCGTCCCTGATCACCTCGAGCTTGTGTCAAGGGGGTGGTTTGAGCCAAAGAGTAGATATTGGTCAGTGTGAGTTGGTTTTCTGTAAACACCTGTCTGGAGCTGCCTGTTCTCTCCAATCGTAACATCACAGTCCAAGAAGGCTAAATGTTGGTTCTGGCATCCTCACGTGTGAACTTGATATGTGTCCACCGAGGTTGATGTGTTCGTCAAGTCCTCAACTTCCTGTTGCTTGATGTTAACCCTGTGTCATCAACATATCGGAACCAGTGACTGTTGAGATGCCGTGAAAGACGTCAAGGCTGTCCTTCTCCACTCGCTCCATGTACAGATTGGCCACAATGGGGGATACCGGAGACCCCATTGCACAGCCATGAAGCTGCCTGTAGTAATTCCCCCTAACAGGAATACGTGGTGTTAAGACAGATCTCCAGAGCTGGCAGATGTGGTCTGGTGTGAGTTTGGTCCTTTCAAGTAGAGACACATCCTCCAGGCAGTCTCTGCCCTCATAGCTGAGACAGCCTCAGCGGTGGGGATGCAGGTAAACACAAAGTCACATCAAAAGACATAATTGTTTCACCTGCCTCCAGCTGCAGGTCCTTGATCTTGTTCACAAAATCTTGTGTGTTCTCCACAGGTGTTCTGAGTTACCCACTAGAGGAGCCAAAATCCACTGAGGTGCTTGGCCACATTGTACGTGATGGAATCTGTGCTACATACAATAGGCCTGAGTGGCACGTCCTGTTTGTGGATTTTGGGCAGACAAAATTAGTGACAACAGGGAAAATTGGGTAAAGAATCTCTCCAACAGGGTTCTTACACAGACAGAAAAGGATGTGCTCGCTAAAGGACTAAATTTCTCAGTGACCCCTAAACTATACCCGACAGTAGATTACATCACTGCAGTAGAGTCAGCCGTTAAACATAACAGTTTGTCAGAGTCAGAAGCTGGGGACCTCCGACTAAGAGTCACAGCAGTGCTGAACAGTGCTAAGCTTCCTCCGTCCAACATCACAGGAGAAGAATGGAAAGCTTTGTCACACTGCAAAAGGACCAAAGCATCCTTATCCTGCCAGCGGATAAAGGCAGATGCACGGTGGTCCTGAACACATCTGACTACGAGGCCAAGATCAACAACTTGCTCAGTGACTCCAATACATACGAACGTCTGAAGAGCGACCCCACGAGCGGCTATAAGAAGAAAATCATTAGCTACCTCCAAAACCTGGGAAAAAGAGGGACTCATCGACAGGCAAACATACTACAGACTGTACCCTGGGGACACTAGCCTCCGTGCATCTATGGACTGCCCAAAATCCACAAGCAGACGTGCCACTCAGGCCTATTGTATGTACACAGATTCCATCACTTACAATGTGGCCAAGCACCTCAGTGGATTTTGGCTCCTCTAGTGGGTAACTCAGAACACCATGTGGAGAACACACAAGATTTTGTGAACAGGATCAAGGACCTGCAGACTGGGAGCAGGATGAAACAATTTGTCTTTTGATGTGACTTCGTTTGCTTCACCTGCATCCCCTACCACTGAGGCTGTCTCAGCTGTGAGGCGAGACTGCTGAGGATGTGTCTCTACTTGAAAGGGACCAAACTCACACCAGACCATATCTGCCAGCTCTTGGAGATCTGTCTTAACATCACGTATTTCCTGTTTAGGGGGGAATTACTACAGGCAGCTTCAGGCTGTGCAATGGGGTCTCCGGGTAATCCCCCCTTGTGGCCAATCTGTACATGGAGCGAGTGGGAAGACAGCCTTGGACGGTCTTTCACGGGCATCGCTCCCAAGTCAACTGGTTCAGATATGTTGATGACACATGGGTTAAAATCAAGCAACAGGAAGTTGAGGACTTTACAGAACACATCAACTCGGTGGACGCCAATATCAAGTTCAAACGTGAGGATGCCAGAAACAACCATTTAGCCCTTCTTGGACTGTGATGTTACGATTGGGAGAAACAGGCAGCTCCAGACAGGGGTTTACAGAAAACCAACTCACACTGACCAATATCTGCTTTTGGCTCAACCACCCCCTTGACACAAGCTCGAGGTGATCAGGACACTTCAACACAGAGCCCTACAGGTGCCCCAACTGCAGAGGGAAGGGCTAAGACACACAACTTGTCTGAGAAAGCCCTCACAGTATGTGGGGTACCCACGATGGTCCCTTGGACAAAGTGCAGAGTCCCAGAGAACAAAGAGACCAGATAGACAGGAGACGATGACAAGAAGAAGAGGAGTGTCTCTGCCTTATTTAGCAGAGTAGGGGAAAAAACTACAGAGATGCTTCAGACAGCACAAAATCCCAGTTTACTTTAAACCTGTTAACAACCTTGAGACAGAAATTAGTTCACCCTAAGGACAGGATCCGTAGTTACAAACAGAGCAATGTAGTGTATCATATCATAGGTCAAGGAGAAACTGTAACGAACACTACATAGGTGAGACTAAGCAACTTTACACAAAGGCTATACCAGCACCGAGAGAGGGCACCAGTGGACCTCAGTCTGCAGTTCATCTCCACCTTAAAGACCACTAACCACACGTTTGAGGACAAGGAAGTTAAAATATTAGCTAGAGAGAAGAAATGGTTTTGAGAGAGGGGTCCAGGAGGCATTCTTTGTGAAACGTTGAAACCTAGCCTTAACGGGGGAGGGGGTCTGAGACACGCTTTATCCCCTGTTTACAATGGGGTACTCAGGTCAAAGCAGTTTCAGTCTTTTGTTCATGGTAATGAGTCATTCACGTCATCAGCAGAGTCGTCAAGGGAGCCATCAGGAGAGGGACAGCTGCCCTGTCATTAGGAGGGTGCTAACTACAGCACAATAGGTGCTAATTAGAGCTATTGTTTAGTCACCAGCCTATAGCAGTCAGCCTCTCAGTAGGAGGGGTCTGGTTAGGTTTAAAACTCCAGCTTTTGTGACTTCTTGATTATTCTTCTCTACAAGAGTCAAGACAGAAGTCAGACCACCAGAGCAAGAATTTTAGCTGAGGAAGCTTCTGCGATTTGAAGTGAAACGTCCTCGCGTCAAGCAACCCAGTCCAGTCGAAGATTCAAGCTTCTCTACTATGGAAACGACCTGGACAACTGAGAGCCTACACAGAAACATCTCAGCAAAGGAGAAGTGCTCACTATCACAGATTTAGACTGGTTTGTGAACAATATTTGAGGGAAATGGTGATATTGTGTATGTGGAAAAAGTTTTAGATCTTTGAGTTCATCTCATACAAAATGGGAGCAAAACCAAAAGTGTTGCATTTATATTTTTGTTGAGTGTATATATATATTCTCCAAATAAAAGCAACAAATATCAAGAAATAATGTTTTTGTGCCTTCAAAGGAGCACATTTTCTGTCAGTACAAGATTAATAATCAAAGGCAGCCATATTTTTTGTTGTTGGTTGTTTACCCATGACCTCATTGGGGGTTGCCTTAATGTTTCCCTACATAGGGAACAGTTTGGGCTTTACTTGAATACAGTGTTATCTACAAAACTCAAACCTAATACTGTGTTCTTTCACTTCCATTATGACACAGTATCATGTAGTGACGGGAGTCAACTCCCTAGTCAGAAATGGATATTACTTGATGTGATCTGTAGATTTGAGATTTGCTGTCTGTCTGTCTGTCAGATATTGACGAGTGCTCCCAGTCTCCTGACATCTGTACCTTTGGAACCTGCTCCAACACTGAGGGAAGCTTCACCTGCTTGTGTCCTGAAGGGTTCCAGCTCTCCACCTCTGGACGCAGATGTTTAGGTAATCATGTTCATGTCCTTAATGTTGTGGAAACATAAATTTGTTTACACAGTCAGGTTGTGTAGACTTGCCTCTGTTGTGCGGGTCCCCACAAAATAATTATTAATTTTTACCCAAGGCCATCAAATATGGCTACTGCGTATTGTGAAGGCTTTTTGTCATCCGTCTGTCCGTCTGTCTGTGCTCAGCATAAGTTCAGTCCTATTACTGTCGGGGTCTTCAAGTTGACAGGGAACATTCTTGGGACACAGACCTTGGACAAGTTCAAAGATGTTAACCTTGATCTATTTTAAGAAGTTAAAAAGTCACAATCTGTTTAATTCTGTTCTGTTTTGTTTTTGAGTTGCGGGGGTGACATCTAATCAGAGTAGAGCTGCACTGTGATGTCAGTGGCTGGTTTCTCCAAAATCGTTTTGTTTTGTGTGTTTATATACGTATTTCTAAAAGATAGTGAGAAATAAACACTCCAAAAACTGAAAATTCTGATTTGGAACCTAATAACACCTCTGAACTTATTTACAAGACATTTTACGAACATTAGCATGGTGACATCACAGGCTGGTAGCTAGCTGCAAAACCCAGTTTCAGTTGTGGGTAAATATATCCTCTTTGTCATATATTATGTAAAAGCTAGCAAGAAATAAACACTTCTAAAACTGCAAACACTGTTTTTGTAACCTGATGACATCTCTGGAGTCATTTACAAGACATTTTGCAGACATTAGCGTCCATGCTAACTTCTGCTAGCTCAAAGCTAACTTCCTATGGAGTTAAATTTGTCTCATTAATACCTGCAAATGCACAGAGGGTGATCTACAAATATTCCTTGATTTGCACAACTTCCGCTCTTAAAACGTAAATATTGTTTATGATTGATTGATTGATAGAGGGGCTTAATTGAACATGTACAAATTGTTTGTAAGATAATAGGATCTTACAATTAATTAAACAACTGAAAACAACACAATGCTCATACAGCTGAGGGTATTTTAGCATTGCATTATATTAATGGTGATGAGGTTAGCTGAGGTCAGTAAATGGGGTCAGACATGCTTTTATGTAGCATTTTTTCATCTGCATTAGACACTCAAAGCACTTTACAATTATGCCTCACAATCACCTATTCACACAAACACACTCACACAGTGATATCAGGGTGCTACCATGCAAGGTGCTGTAATTTCTCACGGTTGTTTATGTAATTCACTGCCCCTTACAAATAACCAAATTGATATATTCCTAATTTGTAATTTATTGAAGGTCACATTGAAAACCAGGCCTGGGTCTTCACAGATGGCATCCCTCTTATGAAAGACCACACACATAACTTGCACAACATTTTTATACAATGTGGACATTACAGTGGGTGTGGTTTAGTCTATATGTTATTGGCTCTCATAGATAGGGGGAGCCCTCCCTGTATCTGAACTTGCACGTGTGATGGAAGTGAAACTTAACTCTTATGTTTAAACTTTAAACCAGATTCCAATCAAAAAACAAAGGCAAATACTTGATCACTAACATAAAATAATAATTGGCACAGATATTATCTAACAGCACTCACTACACACTGGGAGCAACTTGGGAATTAAGGATCTATGGCCTTTAGCGATATTCCAGTCAGGCTGGGGTTTTGAACCAAGGATTCTCTGGTCTCAAGCCCAACGCCTATCCACTAGACCATCACCTCCCCATGGACTTAAAGAGAGTCAAACTAATGTGTCCTAAAGTGATTCTTTTTTAAAGTACATTTTATGTACGTATGAGAATAAGAAGAAAAAAACTAGAAGCTTCACTGTAGAAATCTGTTATGCTTCCAAGTTAAAAGCACAAAAAGAAAATGGTGGTGAATCAATGAATGTGTTTCCGAGCTGACACTAAGCAGCAGCCTGTGGTGTTCCACTTTTCGTGTTGGTCAGCAGAGCCCGGGTGGCTCCGAACACATCACTTTTCCATTTTCCTCATTTGTGTGTGTTTTGGGGTTGGGTGGGGGAACCTCTTTTAAGGAGTTCCCCCTCCTAACACTGAAGTGGTGACATCATCAGGTCATTGAGGGCACTTAGAGTTTTCAGCATTTCACTTTGCGTTAGTAGCGCTGGGCTGAGGGTTCAGGGTAAACACGAGGAGCAGGGTGGAGCTGGAGCAGCATGGGCTAGAAAGGAGATCAAGGCTTTTTGAGAAGGACAAACTTTGTCCCACAGAGCAAGAAACCATCATGAGATTACATTACGTGCCCATAGAAATTTTAATACCTCTGCCAGTCAGGTCATATCCCTGACTGCCACACACCCATCCCACCTACCCCCATGATACTGGTTAGTTGGTTTATCACCAAGATTACTCCAAAATAAATAATACATATGATGATAATAATACTAAACTATGGAGTGATTTTGATTGAAGTGCTTAGAGGGGTGGGACATTGGCGAAGTAACAATCCGTTAAATTTTGTTTGTTGCAGATCTATATCTGCAAATGGATCCAGGAATTCAAAGTGTTGGAATATATTGGTTGGGGATGACATGTCTGTCACACCTTTGTGAAGGTATGCACTCAGTTGAGTGCCTCCCCAGACTCCCCCCTCCCCCGTGTCACCCCTCATTTCACAAAAAGCGGTACATTTTCACGCCGATATCACGAACTGCAGATTAATTTACTTTTCGTGATGCCATGACAAAACGGCGCGAGATATGGTTGAGTCGAAGTGCCGCTCACCGGGATAGGGGTGGGGATGAGGATCTGGGGAGGGGGATACTTCAACAGCTGAACAATCATTTAACCCCAATCAATATTCCAATCCTTGAAAGTGTATGATTTCTTTTTACTTATGCCCCATGCATAATTTCATGAAAAATCGAGAAGGAGAACTTCTTTTATGGAAATGTCTCTGCATGCAGAGCTGCATCAAAATGTAGTGGGTTCTTGTTTGGCCACTTGTCCCGCCATCCACCAAGTAGACCAACAGGGCTTTGAGTAATTCTGACAAAGGTCAAACCAACCAGCAGAAATAGGTGAAAACCTTACCTCCTTGGTGGAGGTAACAACTACACTCTAAACAAAGACACTCAGCATGTTCCATCCAAATTTCCTGGTTCTGTAACCCTTCAAATTAATGCCCTGAGTACATTTCACCATGACTAACACAAGTAGTTAAAATTCAGGTGTTAATTCAGAGTTCCACCTGATAGAAATTACTAACAGCATTTTCATCTGATGAAGACGCTCAAAACATTTTACAATGTTGCCTCATTTTCACCCATTCACACTCAAACTGATGCCAAGATGCTGATCAGCGGCACACCAGGTGCACTTGGAGATCTCTTTCATAACAAGCCATTTTTTTCTTTATTCACTGTCCCCTGCTGGAGCTTCTGAAATATTTGGTGGGACACATAATTTTAATTTATTTAATTTAATATAAGGTCCAGCCCCTATCAAGGAGAGTGGTTCTGGAGCCGAGGCTGTGTGTGGAGGCGAGGCCCCCCAGATCTAACTGGTATCGCTCCACCTCCTGCACAAGCTTCAGCTCCTTCCCCCACAGCGAGGTGACGTTCCACACACCCAGAGTTAGCCCCTGCCTCCTGGGTCTGGTCGCCGAGGTCTTCGACTTTCACTGTCACCAATGGGACAGCGCAGCCAAACACCAGTGGGGTCCCCCTCCGGGTGGTGAGCCCATGGGGTGGAGATGGAAGGTCCACGTTGCCTTTTCAGGCTGTGCCCGACTGGGCTCCATGGCAAGCGTAGCCACCAGGCGCTCGCTGACAAGGCCCTCCATCCAGGCCTGGCTCCAGACAGGGGCCCCGGGATTCCTCCGGGGCACTGGTCACATTTCCTCTGCCTCATTTTGTCATGGTGTTCTTGTGAACCATTCTTAGTCTGGCCCCTCGCCTGACACCAATTTGCCATGGGAGACCGAACCAGGAGCACAAAGGCTCCAGACAACACAGCTCTCACGTTCATAGCGGCACACAAACCTCTCCACCACAATAAGGTGATGGTTTCCCGGAGAGGACCAAGATCACCAGGTGCTTCTAGTGAACTGTGAGGCACCTCAGGAGGGGAAAATGGGGACCATCCAAGCTGTCTACAGTAAGGATGGGACTCTGTTGACCTCAACTGAAGATGTAAGCTGAAAGGAACACTTGAGGAACTCCGCATCAGACCGGCGCACCTCTATAATAGGGCAGAGCTGGAAGCTGATGGAGGATTTTCATCAATTTCCCTGGTGGAAGTCACTGAGGTAGTCAAACAACTCTGCAGTGGCAAGGCCTGGGGGTTGATGAGATACGTCCAGAAATGCTGAAGGCTCTGGGTGTGGAGGGATTGTCTTGGATGAGATCTCTCTTCAACATTGCGATGAGGTCTTGGACAGTGCTTAAGGAGTGGCAAACTGAGGTGGTGTCCCCATATTTAAAAAGGGGACCAGAGAGTGTGTGCCAACTACAGGGACATCACACTACTCAGCCTCCCTGGTAAAGTCTACTCCAGGGTGCTGGAAACGATGGTTCGGCTGATAGTCGAACCTCTGATTGAAGAGGAGCAATGTGGGTTCCGTCCTGATCGTGGAACAACTGACCAGCTCTTCACTCTCACAAGGATCCTGGAGGGTGGCGGGGAGTATGCCCATCCAGTCTAAAAGTGTTTGTGGACTTGGAGAAGGCGTATGATCGGGTACCCCAGGAGATACTGTTGGGAGGTGCTGTGGGAGTATGGAATGAGGGGTCCCTTCTGAGCTGTGTTCAGGTGCTCGGCAGTAAGGTCGGACTTGTTTCTGGTGGAGGTTGGCCTCCCCCAGGCTGCGCCTTGTCACCAGTCCTGTTTGTGATATTCAGGGACAGAATATCAAGTCATAGTTGGGGGGAGGAGGGTTTCCAGTTTGGTGGGCTCAGGGCTTCATCACTACTTTTTGCAGATGATGTAGTCCTGTTGGCTTCATCGGCCTGTGACCTCCAACACTCACTGGACTGGTTTGCAGCCAAGTGCGAAGCGGCTGGGATGAGGATCAGCACCTCTAAATCTGAGGCCATGGTTCTCAGCAGGAAACCGATGGATAGCCTACTCCGGGTAGGGAAACGGTCTTGCCCCAAATAAGGAGTTCAAGTACCTTGGGGTCTTGTTCACGAGTGAGGGACAATGGAGCGTGAGATTGGCCGGAGAATCGGAGCAGCTCTACCGTACTGTTGTGGTGAAAAGGGAGCTGAGCCAAAAGGGGAAGCTTTCAATCTACTGGTCAGTCTTTGTTCCTACTCTCACCTATGGTCATGAGGGTAGGATCATGACCGAAAGAACTAGATTGTGGGTACAAGTGGCTGAAATGGGCCTCCTTAGGAGGGTGGCTGGTGTCTCCCTTTGAGATAGGGTGAGAAGCTCGGTCATCCATGGGGAGCTCGGAGTAGAGCTGCTGCTCCTTTGTGTTGAAAGGAGCCAGGTGATGGGTTCGGGCATCTGGTAAGGATGCCCCCTGGATGCCTCCCTAGGGAGGTGTTCCAGGCACGTCCATCTGGGAGGAGACCCCGGGGAAGACCCAGGACTAAGTGGAGAGATTATATCTCCACACTGGTCTAGGAATGCCTCGGGATCCCCCAGTCAAAGGAGGTCAATGTGGCCTGGGAAAGGGAAGTCTGGTGTCCCCTGCGGGAGTTGTTGCCATCGTGACCCGATCCCAAATAAGCGGTTGAAGATGAGTAATTTTATATAGCGCCAAATCACAACAAGGTGCCTCAAGGTGCTTCACACAGGCAAGGTCTAACCTTACCAACCCCTAGAGCAAGCACAGAGGTGACAGTGGAAAGGTTAAAATTCCCTCTGATGATATTGAGGAAGAAACCTCAAGCAGACCAGACTCAGAGGAGTGACCGCTGCTTATGCCATTTTAACAGTTACAAGGTTTTTATAAAGTTTATAAAGGTGAAGAAACAGCAAACTGGAAATCAAAACAGCACGACATAACGCATAACCTTATACTACATTATTTGGCTGCGTTTTAGGCTAATTCACAATCCTCATGAGCACTCACAGCATTCTGTTTTACATTTGTGATCCTCTTTCAGTGGCCTGTTTTCACTGTGACATTAAATTATATTTTCCCTGGTGATCACTGTCAAATGAAGCCAAATTAAATCCACTGCAATTCAATCAACACAATAAAACATGAAAGGTTGTGAGGATGCTTTATGTGCTGAAAACATGAATGTTACACTTAATTAGGTTTATTATCATAATGCTCCAGTGGTGGTGTGTATTTCCATAACCGCAGCCACACCGTGACTAGTCAACACCCTCGCAACCAACACATTTGTGTCATCACTGTCAGAAATGTGGTGGGTTTGTTGTTTACATCCTGTGTTGCTGTAAGTCAGCAGGAATGATCTACTTCAAAACATTTTTACCTCCACCAACGACGTTAGAGGAGGTTGTGTTTTCGCCCGTTTGTTCATCTGTTTGTTTGTTTTTGTTGGTGAACACCCTGGAGCCCACAATTTTTCATATATCATTATGAAATTTTTACTGAAGATTCACATCCTGATAGACAAGAAGTGATTCATTTTTTAAGGTCATAGGTCAAAGGTCAAAGTCAGGAAAAATCCTGGAAAAATCCCTGTTTAACATTGAACAAATTTTCAAAAATTCACACCTCTGTCACAAAAAGATCAAATTTCTTTCATGTTTGAGAATGCTATGTAGGATGGTATCCTTTATTGACTAACAAAATTTGATCCTGATCTGATCCAGATTACAGATTTTGTGACCATTTAAATTTAACATTGAATACCCCATTTAATGTATATTTTACATTATATCTTAATCAAACGTGCCCCAATCACTCTCATATTTGAATGTGAGGTGCAGATTGGCACGCACTCACTATCACCTGACAAAGTCTGATCCAGATCTGATCCAGATTACAGATTTTGTGGCCATTTAAATTTAACATTGAATACCCCATTTAATGTATACTTTACATTATATCTTAATCAGACATGCCCCAATCACACTCATATTTGAAAGTGAGGTGTAGACTGGCACTCACTATTGCCTGACAAAGTTTGATCCGGATCTGATCCGAACTGTGGATTTTGTAGACATTTAAATTTGTTATTGAAAACCCCATTTGGTGTACATTTTGCATTATATCTCAATCAAGTGCCTCAGTGACTCTCATTTTTCTGTTATAGGTTTACCTACACCACCAAAATTGGATGGAGTTGTCTTCCAGTTATCAGTCTGAAACAAAGTGCCAAAAAGCAATGACGAATTAAATTGCATAGACAACCGATGTTATGTGAAAATTATCTGAAAAATAATTCAGAAACTAAAGAAGTAAAAAAACAAACAAACCAAAAACCTGACAACACCACAAAAAAGCAAACTTTGATTCAAGTGCATGAACTAAATACATGCTCCTGACATTTGATCACATCTAATTTAGCTCATGAAAAGCCACTTCTAACAGGACTTTTCTAATTTTTTTCCAAAGTAAAATTTTGTGGAACTGGAAACTAGTGTTGGCGGAGGTTTGCGCTCTATGAGCGCAGTGCTCTAGTTTGCTCTAATTTTCTAGTCTTATATTCTAAATTGCCTCTACCCTTGAATTAAATGAAACACATTGACAGCTTATCTGACCTTATTAAGAAAGACCAATTTTTAAAAAATAAAACACAAATGGTTAAACACACATTTAACAAATGTATGTGTGCGTGCACATGGACAGCCGTGCACAGATCAGTGTAAGTCTGTTTCTCACAAAGGCTGACGAATGTGTTTCATGGAGGAAAGCAACATGAGAGCCTTTGACGAAGTCCTCGCAGCACCAGGTGTGCACGTGTGTCAGGTGTGTGTGTGTATGTGTGTGTGCATGCATGCAAGATCCGCGGCGGTCAGAAAGCTTATGTGTGTTGAGTTCAGTGAAGGCCGAGTGTGAGCAGGAAAGACCTGCCATATGCTTCACATTACAAATAAGATCTTCAGTCGGGAAGAAGAGCAGCCCCGGCAGCAGATCACCGACTGAAAAAAACACATCAAATGCCAAACCAAAAATGACAAGGAAAAGTAACAAAGCAGCACGGTGGCTCAGTGGTTAGCATTGTTGCCTCACAGCAAGAAGGTCATGGGTTCAATTCCCACCTGTGGCCTTTCTGTGTGGAGTTTGCATGTTCTCTCTGTGTTTGTGTGGGTTTACCCCCACATCCAAAGACATGCAGGTTAGGTGGACTGGAAACTTTATAACTGTCCAGGTCTCCCTTGCAAAAGAGATCTCGATCTCAGTGGGACTAACCTGGTTAAATAAAGGTTAAATTGTACTTGTATAACCTTCATTTTAGATTATTTTACGTAATTGCTTTTGAAAGGGGAAAGCTAAATTTGTTTAGAATTCATTTATGGCTTGTATTTTTCAACACAGGTCATATTATTATATGGCTGTGATGATACGCACACTCTGATTGGCTGTTTACCAGTTGGATATTTTCCCATATCGGACCGGTTACCGACGCTTATTGAGTGTTGTTAGAAGGAAAGGTCATGTAACACAGTGGTAAACATACCACTGTCCCAGCTTTTTTGAAATGTGTTGCAGGCATCCATTTCAAAATGAGCAAATATTTGCACAAAGACAATAAAGTTTATCAGTTTGAACATTAAATGTCTTGTCTTTGTGGCGTATTCAATTGAATATAGGTTGAAGAGGATTTGCAAATCATTGTATTCTGTTTTTATTTACATTTCACACAACGTCCCAACTTCATTGGAATTGGGGTTGCATTAAAACATCCTTAGTATTTGAGCCTCTGAGTGTTCCACTCATCTCTGACCGTTGTATTCTATGTAATAAATGCCACTTTAAATAAATTGTATATGATGACGGGGCACCATGGTGTGGCTGGCACTGCTGCCTCACAGTGAGAATGAGAAGGTCCAGGGTTTGAATCTGACCTGGTTCTTTCTGTGTGGAGTTTGCATGTTCTCTATGTGTTTGTGTTGGTTTCCTCCATATGCTCTGCCTTTTCCCATCTCCAAAGATACCCAGGTTAGGTGAACATGCTTAATGTGTGTTTAGCCATTTGTGTATTTTTAAAAATTGCCACATAGAAATTTGTAACAGTGTCATTTAATGAGGAATATAAACAACAAACAAATAGCTGGAGTAGGCAGTTCTGAAAAAGAACAAGTGAGGAGAGCCACCAAAACACCCATGAGAACTCTAAAGGATAGCCTTCTCTAGACTAATGTAGGGTTGATATCAACTGGAATATTGACATGAATGTGTGAAGGAATACAAAGCAGGTTGCTGGCAGGGGGACTGACAATGGAAATCAGCCAGTGGCTGCAAGTGTGTACATTTACATTTTTATTTGTATTTCCTTTGTCTTAGTCTTCCCTGCCTAGGACCCCGGCTAAGGGTCCTGGGCATGGAAGGAGGTAGGTTGGAGCCTATCCCAGTGGACACTGGGCGAAAGTTGGGGTACACTCTGGACAGATGCAGGGCTGCCACATATAAACTTTAACAACTACAGTCAATTTAACATTTCCTGTGGTTTGATTTCTTTGTATGTGTGGATTACTTGTGTTTTAACTGACATCTGGTGAAAATTTCATGTCAATAGGACCTTTAGAAATATAGTATTTACTGAGAAAAATGGTGATGTGTGTTAATACTTATTTTACCCGCGATATGATTCATTATTGAGTACATTATATCCGTGAATTGACATGAATATTATTTAGTGAAATCATGCTGTTGTGTACAGTTAAATTGTGTTTTTCTCACAATGACAGACTTTAGATAACCAAAATAATGATTATTATTTTCAAACGGAGGACCAAAATTTTTCTACTGTTCCCAGCTTAACAAACTTTCAGTGCGTCTCCCTCCCTCCATTTGCATACTTGAATAATATATTTGACCTCCAGACTAAACCAGTGAAGATGGTTTATCCATTTTTACCACACTAGTATGAAACACGGGGTACATAGTGATCAGCACGACTGCCTGTCTGTTGGTCCGTCCATTTTCGGTTGTTATCGTGATATCTCAAGAACCAGTTGACCAGTTTCATTCATATTTAGCAGAAGGGTGTACTTAGGTGATCCCCCAACAACAGTTGATTAACATGACTTTAGGCTTAATTTCAAGGTCACAGTGAGATATTCAACATATTGTCATTGCCACCCTTGTTAGCGCAATATCTCAAGAACCAGTTGACTAATTAATTTCATATTTAGCGTAAGGGTGTACTTGGGTGATCCCCCAACAACAGTTGATTACTGTGACTTTGGGGTCAGTTTCAAGGTCACAGTGAAATATTCAACATATTGTTGAATATGTCATCTCCTGATGACGCTTGTTTAAAGATGTGCTGAGTCAGTAACATGTTTCACATCACTTCCTTCTCCTCTTTTCCTTGTAGATGTCCGTGTGAACTTCTGCTACACCAAATTTGAAAACGGTCGCTGTTTTGCTCCAAACGTCATGAACACTACCAAGGATGACTGCTGCTGCAGTTTAATGCCAGGCCAAGGCTGGGGAGACCCCTGTGAAATCTGCCCCAGCAAGAGTGAGGGTGCGTTAACCACACGGATACTCATAGACATGCACCAAAAGACACATTTCTGAACATTTTTGGTCTAACCGCTTACTGTAATCATCAAATCTGTCATTTTGTGGTATTTATGACTTCTACATCTGATGGTTCCAGAGGCTTACCCTCTTCTCTGTGTCAATGAGGGATATCGGCGGGGGCCGGATGACCATCCAAAAGGTACTGTGGTCAGATCAGTCCTAACTCAGTTATATTTGGCCTTTGTCCCTCTTTTTTTATGTTTGTCTTATTCCTATCTGTGAATGGAGCAAGTTGGAAAGATATGTACAGATTAATATTTTTGGATAACTTACATCTCAATTTATTTTTTTCAATTTTAAATGATTTCTTCAACATATTTGAGACACTGCACCCCAGGGACAAGCAGATTTGGGGTTCATTAAAGATCACTTTAAGAAGCGGTTGTCACCAGAAATTGAACAAGAGAATGACCACGATAACCAGTCATTTTCCTCTAAGTGATTCAGAAATTTTCACACAGCCAAGACGAATGATTTGTCCTTTTACAAGAGTAGCACAGATAGTAGAAATTGTTTAAAAAGTGCTTTCCAACAGAAAGATAAAGCCATTTTTGTCACACTGGCCACATTAGTCTTTAGGGTCATATTGCTTTCTTCTGACTCTATGATCGTGAGACATGGATGCTAATCAGTGACCTGAGGCAATGACTGGATGTCTTTGGTATTAGGTCGCTTCGGATGGTCCTTGTACCATTGGAATGACTTTTTGTGAAATGGTTAGTAACTTAGATAGAGTGTCACTTGCATGATGAGGGTGTATCAGGTTGTGCCTGTTGGCCATGTAGCATGTTTCTCTGTTGCTTCCAAGGGGATATATGTTTCACCTCGCTGCGGCAGATAGATCATTACTTTCCAGAGGTGGTGATAGACCGGTCGTCTGCCTGTGTGCCATCCAGGACCCAATTTGGGTATGTGGTGTAGTGGATATGGTGACACGTGGCACCAGTCCATGCTCCCAGACTTCACTTGACCACTGTCGCCTCTTTGCATAAAAATGACCAGGAATGACTTGAAAGTTTTACACAATATGGTGTCAATATCTCAGTTGTCACCCAAGATGAAGCTAGTCCAGGTTTAACTCCCAAATCTGAAAACTTCATAATCATTGAGATACATTGTACATGTTCATTCATATGCTTAAGACTTCCTTTAAATTTTTACAGAAGACAGTGTTTCCCTGTGGGTCAGTCCTTTTCGAAGATGAGCTCAATCTGGTCCAGGGTGTGAATTGCAGTTTTTAATGGACTCCTCACCAGAGACAGTAATTCGGTTATTTTAAACACTACGAGTGTGATTTACAAAAGGGTTGTGCTCAAAATTGTGGGTGTTGAACATGCAAATAGGTGACATTTGCACACACAACAGAATTTATAAAGACTAAAAGACTTACACGATCAATACAAATACACATAAATCTGATTCAAAGTAATTTTCCATGAGCTGTTTGGGAATGCATGTCTTTATTTTCACTCAGTAATCTTCTTTAACACAAAAAAACACAATTAAATTAATTTATCATGGCCTATTTTTAATTAAATGGAACCTCCTCTGTATAAATGAAATGTATGTGACATTTATCATGTCTTTCTATGTAATAGAAATATAAGTTGAAAATCCTGTGCGTCTCTGTTTAGTATATAGGCCATCAGGGAGCTGACAGCAGTCAGCACCACAATCTATGGCTATGACCCTGGATAGCTTCCTGGACAGTATGGACAGCAGCCACATTCTATATCATGTCCCTTATGATTACAAGAAGTCAGATTATCTATTAACACTTAAGTGAAATGTACCCCATTGTGGAAACGTGTATTTGAAAATTGTTGTCACAAACACTGTGCACCTCCTGTTTGTGTCTTGTTTTCACTCTGTTGATGTTTCTTATTTATAGATATTGATGAATGTCGTAATGATCCATGCGTTAATGGCCAGTGCATCAACACAGACGGCTCTTTCCGATGTGAATGTCCCATGGGATACCAGCTGGACATCAGAGGGGTAACCTGTGAAGGTCAGCTGGTCTTTCTGTTTATCCACATCCTTCTTCTTTCTGCTCTGCATTGATGTAGCTCATGTGTCTTTCTTCAACACAGATACTAACGAGTGCGAGATCGGCAACCCATGTGGCAACGGCACGTGCACTAATGTGATCGGAGGGTTTGAGTGTGCATGTGATGACGGCTTTGAGCCTGGCCCAATGATGACCTGTGAAGGTATGTGAATTTCCGTACGTGATGCAGTATTTCCAGTTTCACCTAACTTCTACCGGAACTTGTTGCTTTTGTTGACTCGTCTAGACATTAATGAGTGCGCCCAGAATCCGCTGCTGTGTGCCTTCCGTTGCGTTAATGTGATGGGCTCCTACGAGTGTAAATGTCCAACAGGCTACGTGCTGCGTGAGGATAAGAGGATGTGTAAAGGTACTGCACCTCAACACTTCGCTCAGACAGTCGGGTTCCTCAATCGGGTCCGTTTACTCTAAAGTGTTGGTTGAAAATAAACCTCATGGAGGCATGCTGGCTCTTCCACAAAGTTGCATAACACACTATCTCTGTGAGATCCTCAAGAGTTCTGTGTGTTAGAAAAACTTAAAATACTCTCTCTGTTAAGTGTAACAATTTAAGCCTCTGTTTATACCTCCACTCTCTCGCAGATAGTTTGGGCACCATAGCAACAGCTGTATTTGGAAGGAATAGTTGAGACAGGAGGAGTCTGTCAGTGTCTATACCGTCACTGTTTACATTGGAGGTACAAACAGACCGCCATCCCGTCCTCTCTAGGCGCAACAGAGCTCACTGCTGGATTTGTCAGATTAAACACCGTAGTGCTTCAGAATGTAGATTGTGTACATGTGTGTGTTTTTAAATGTTTATTTGTCCATGCATACATCTGCTCATGATCATTTGTTTACGTCTTCTAGATCAGAATGAGTGTGAAGATGGTATCGATGACTGTGTCAGCAGAGGCATGAGCTGCAAGAACCTCATTGGTACATATATGTGCATATGTTCCCCTGGATACACACGTTTGCCTAGCGGAGATGGTTGCATGGGTAAGTTAACAACTGAGGTGCTAAATTATAGATTCAAATAACAATCAACTGTAGACCAAACTGGTTCATGTAGTGTTGAAATCTTGGCTTTTGCTGTTCACATTTTAATTTTTACGTCCGCCAAGGATATAATAAAATCATCGATGTTTATTTATTTATGTATTTATTTGTCTGTCTGACTGTTATCAGGATAACTCCAAAACTACTGCACAGATTTTGACAAAATTTTCACCACAGATAGATATTAGGCCATGGAAGACTTCATTAAATTTGACATGAGTTCCCGATTCAGAAGATCCTGATTCTGGATCATCTCTTATATTTTCACCATTTCGAGGATCATCTCAAATCTGCTTGATGGATCTTGTCAAAATTTAAATCACATGTGGCTGTTGTACAAAGGAACCATGTTAGTGTTGCAGTGGCGGCTGGTGAAAAACAGTCTTGGTGGGGCTGCTGTGCCAATAGATTTTCTTGCCTTGTCCAGTACAGGCATTCAAGTGAACAGTTGGAAAATTACTACAATTCCACAATAATCATTACATGTCCTTCTCAAAATCAGCAGTTTTACAGATAAAGTTAACCATTTACAGCTATATCAGGCCCCATTTCTACTTTGGAAAGGAACAGTATCAAATGCAATACAACACTCAAGTTCTTGAGCAAAGAACATTTCACTATTTGACACCAATTACACACATAGTACACCAAACTGTACTGCACTGCCATTATCTTCAGACAAACAGATCCTGGGGTTCACGATGACACCCCCTTAACAAAATAGAAAATATCACAATGTTCACACGACCTTCCAAGAGAGAGAGAGAGAGAAAATGTTTGTGTGTGTGTGAGAGTGAGAGAAAGTGTTCATGTGTGTGAGAAAGAGAGAGAGAGAGAGAGCGTGTGAGAGTGAGAGAGAGTGTGTGTGAGAGAGAGAGTGAGAGTGTGAGAGAGAGAGAGAGTGTGTGTGTGAGAGAAAATTAAGGTAATATTTTGCATGAACATTACTGAGTGGAATGGAGGCAAACTAAAGAAGCTTGAAAAACTTAAATAACTTGACTAAATAATAACACCAAAACCTTTAAATTAAATTGGTTAAAATTAATTAACAGTGTAGAGGACAAAGCAAATTAAGTATACAAAACCACTTAATTAAATGCGTTGCTAAACTTGGGTTTGTCTGACTATAAGTGTCTTGTGTGAACTCAGTGGCTGAGTTAGAATTTCTTTAAAAAAACATGCAAATTTTGTTTTTAAACTGAGCAAATAATTTGTTTTAGACTGTGGAATACTCCAAAGAATATTTCACTTCTGTGAACTGATCCTCATAACGTGTAAAGTGAAATCAAAATACCAGCAAGGCTGCAGCTTTGAACACTGTTACAAACAGCCCTGGCCTCCCCTATTACCGTTATAACTGGTAAAAAAGTCCCTTCGGCTGCTCCCTTGTTTGCACTCGGGGTCGCCACAGCAAATCCAAGGCGGATCTGCATGTTGATTGGCACAGGTTTACGCCGGATGCCCTTCCTGACGCAACTCCACATTACATGGAGAAATGTGGCAGGGGTGGGATTTGAACCCAGAACCTTCTGAACTGAAACCAAGCGCATTAACCACTTGGCCACCACCCCTGCTGGTCTGCTGTCCCAAAAAAGATCACAGCTTTGACCCCCTAAAACAAATAAAAACGTCACTCATTCGTTTTATCTTAAGTTTTCATCCTCGTTTCCACACCAGGAGCAACATTCGGGAATAAATCCGAGCAGCTCATCAGCTCACCTGAAGAGGTGGATGCGCTCCTTTTCATCCGCGCAGATCAGCAGCCTCCGTGACGTGTGCGCGCTGACAGTGTGAATGAAGCCTGACACGGTTTATAACGGGTCAGACAAACGTCTCTCCTCCAACCGGGATGTGCAGTTGTCATTAAACCACGAGAAAGATCTGATGTGCGCACCTCCATGCGCCTCCAAAAGGATCCCCGCAAAACTTTGGTGTCATTGATTTAATTCGTTTTTGTCCCGTTTTAAACCTCGGAAGACATAACGAGCAGGAGTCCCAGAGTTCTTCAACTTACTCCAGCAAAACACACGGAGACAAAATAAAAATAAATAAATAATATAACCCAAACGTCGTCACCATCATCTCTTCCTGCCTGACTGACTGACAGCAGCAGCTGCAGCATCACGTGTATCACTGACTGTAATCTAACGTTCCTGCATTTTTGTAGCAGGGGCTAAAATTACGGCGCCCCAAAGCCATTAATTTTGGCAGTGTTGATTTGCCAAATATTTATTAATTTTCCCTAGCAACTACATACAATTGGTTATTTCGCTGCACTTCAAGGGCGCTTTGAATGACCGCCCAAGATGAGGAATGATACGTTCTCTGCTTCTGTCGGTGGAAATGCACTGTTGAATGAGAGCCAGTTGGAGGAAGTGTTGTTTAATCATTCATATTACATGTAGGCACATACTATTAAGTAAAACTGACATTGATAATACTTTTTAAATATATATATATATTATGACTTTTCCCCTCCACATCTAGGAGGGCAGCGCCCGAGCGCCCCCTATGGGCCAGCCGCCACTGTAGTGTTGGATGTTGGGAGTGATCCGGATCAGTATTCATGTTCTGCAGCAGAAAGATAAGATATCACGATGTAAAACCAAAATAAGGAAGACACTATTTTGTTTCGGCTTGTGAATTAAATATCAGATTGAAACATCTTGATCAGTCAGACCATTCTGGATCAGTATACAATTATTGCATTGTGTTGTGGAATCCAGATCCAGAGAAGGTCCGGGTCACGATGCGAATCACATATCTTTTATTTTGAGTCCGCGCCAAACCTCGGCAGACATCAGAAATCTCAGCTTGCTCTTTTTTGATTTGTTTTTGAGTGTCACGCACCACAAGATGCTGAGCCCACATGGACGTACACGAGACACAGTTCGACGATAATAAAGCAAGACCAAATTGAATAAAAACCAAATGCAAAAATACAAATAATATCTCACACATACGTAAAGCACATTTCTGCACTGCTGAAATGTCTCAAACACAATACTTTATGCAATACTGGAATACTTTATCATCAAGCAAGTACTCATCCGACAGAGGAACCAGATCTACACCTTGTGCAAATAGTTTTTGAAATAGCTTGAATATGTCATTATGATAAACTGGACAATAAAACAGAAAGTGTATTTCATTTCCTACCTCCCTAAGCAGACAGTGACCTCTGACCTCAACTCAGGTTCAGAGTGATATACTGCTCTAGATGGTAACTGCTCTTGATCAAACCATACGTTCTTAAGGGCCCCTTCACACATAACATGAAAGACGCAGAAACTGGAAGAAACGCCGCGAACCAAACACGAAATGGGGAACCATTAAACATTCCATCTGGTGTTGTGAGGAGTGCACAGTTGCACAGGTGTGCAAAACACACCGGTGACGGTGTTGTGCACCTTTCGTGCGCGTACATGAACACAGTGCGAGCAGCTGGAACATGGCGCACCACATTGCGCCGCTGTTGTGGGCAAAAGTAAAAAACAAACAGCTGGAACGTGTTGCACCAAATCACACCACTGATGTGGAGAGAAAGCAAAAATAAAAACCAGCTGGAACATGTGGAACCACATCGAGCACGCAACTGTGGAGAAACAGAAAATAAAAAAATACATGCCACCTGTGGGATTCAAACCTGCTATTTACAAAAGCTTTGATTAACAGATGGAAACTTTACCAATGCACTACCATCGCTGTCCGACAACAGGAGCATAAAATGCCTAAAATTGACAAGGAGATAAATGTATTTAAAAAAAGAGAGAAATTAGACAATGTAGACAAAGAGGAAGTCTTTAATGTTCACCATAATAACTGACAAAACGGCATTTGTTATGGCGTATTTTTGGTGATACGTGACTGAACGTGGCGTATTTGCCGCAGTGTTGGCTTGTAGTCCTGCGGCATGCTGGCTGTGGTCTCTGTGTTTTTAATGTTACATGTCGTGTGCACTGAGCTGTCATTTGCAGCTGTCAGTGAGTCTCTTGCCAGTGATTAGCTGAAAGGTGGCTTGCTGTGCTGTGTGCGCTCTGGCTCCCTGCTCCCCATCTGTATATAAATATCAGCATGTCATGCAAGTGTGGGGCATGCGAAACACATGCACCCATGTGTTGTGGGCGGGGGGGAGCAACACACACATTACACATGCACAGCATGTGTGTTGAGGGGGGAGCCGACACTCTGGCATGCCACGTGTGTTGCTTGGCAACTCCACAGTCATGGGGGCACTGAGACAAATTTCACAGCCAGCTTGAAAGTGGTTGTATGCTCACTATTTTTGTGCTGACAGCGCAAATGGCCACACATTTTCTAAGTGTCCAGCGAGCAGTGTTGGATGTTCGTGTGTGTCATCTGGAATTTGGCCGACACCTGCCGCAAGAGGATCGAATGGGCACTCATAGGGCACACTCTGTCTTTCGGCTGCTGGTGTGCGCGAGTAGTTGTAGTGACAGGTGTACGAGGCATTCGAGGTGGCTCTGATTTTTCACGACTGGCATGCAATTCGTCCTTCGTTCGCTCATCGGCTTCACTTGTGTTATGTGTGAAGGGGCCCTAATTTTGGTTTATACAAAACATTCTGAGACCATTTTTGTTTTTGGTTATCAAACACAAATTCATTTTGATGTGACTGACATATTTTTGAAAGTTTGCTTGTGCAGAAAAAAACAAAAAATTAATCGTGCATTCAAAATTCTAGACACAGATATTGTTGTCCATGCGGCTGCTCCCGTTTTGTTCAGGGTCGCCACAGTTGATACAGCCAGATCTGCATTGGTATTCGGCACAGGTTTTACACCGGTTGCCCTTCCTGACGCAACTCCAGTGTAACCTGGAGAAACGCACACAGCCGCTGGTGTCCATTGGGCAGTCACTTGAAGAAAATAAAAAACTAAAATCTGTTTCCCATTTCTTATGCACACAGTCAATCGTGAAAACAGAAGATACATTATCCAACACTTGTTTGGCTGGTATAATTTTAACCCTTTTACGTCCCACGTTATTTATCGTGTTCCAAAACACACAGGGGATTATTGGTTCCCAGATGCTGTATTTTTAGTTTAGTTTACCCCCTCATACTTTCTTTTAAAGGCTCTCATTCTCTCATTTTTCTGTCAAAAATCAGTGATTAAATAAACCAAATGAGTCCGTTCATGTTGATCCTTCAGGAAGAAGATAAGAAGAGAAAATGATAAAACAATACTGTAACACTAAATGCTTAAACTGTATACCAATTAATACTATTGTTTAATCAAGTAGGCCAACAGGACAGGCCATGAAAATTTGTTTATTGATTTATTTTATTTATTTATTTAACAACATACCCACAGCACCCAGACTTTTAGGAGCTTTTATGTGATTTTTTTTTTTCTGTTGAAGCCAAAGCAAGTGTAGCCCTCTGTTTCAATCAATCAATCAATCAACTTTTTTCTTGTATAGCGCCAAATCACAACAAACAGTTGCCCCAAGGCGCTCCACATTGCAAGGCAAGGCCATACAATAATTATGAAACACAGTCTACGTCTAAAGCAACATAACCAAGGGATGGTCCAGGGTCACCCGATCCAGCCCTAACTATAAGCCTTAGCGAAAAGGAAAGTTTTAAGCCTAATCTTAAAAGTAGAGAGGGTATCTGTCTCCCTGATCTGAATTGGGAGCTGGTTCCACAGGAGAGGAGCCTGAAAGCTGAAGGCTCTGCCTCCCATTCTACTCTTACAAACCCTAGGAACTACAAGTAAGCCCGCAGTCTGAGAGCGAAGCGCTCTAATGGGGTAATATGGTACTACGAGGTCCCTAAGATAAGATGGGACCTGATTATTCAAAACCTTATAAGTAAGAAGAAGAATTTTAAATTCTATTCTAGCATTAACAGGAAGCCAATGAAGGGAGGCCAACACGGGTGAGATATGCTCTCTCCTGCTAGTCCCCGTCAGTACTCTAGCTGCAGCATTCTGAACCAACTGAAGGCTTTTTAGGGAACTTTTAGGACAACCTGATAATAATGAATTACAATAGTCCAGCCTAGAGGAAACAAATGCATGAATTAGTTTTTCAGCATCACTCTGAGACAAGACCTTTCTGATTTTAGAGATATTGCGTAAATGCAAAAAGGCAGTCCTACATATTTGTTTAATATGCGCTTTGAATGACATATTTTCATTCAAAGTGTTTCAGTCTTATGTTGTCCAGGTAAATGAATTTAATTAATTAATAAATTAATATTAATAAAGTCTAGCTTGAAGCTCAACAGCATTAGAAATCTGAGCTCACATTTCATATCTGTTCATCGATTTATACTTTTTTGCTTTATCTTTTACTCTGTCTAATTTAATTTCCAACTATTCAATTCCTGCCATCAGGTGGCTGACCTCCAAATGCAAGTTATCTTGAATTTCCTCGTTTTTTTTTGGGGGGGGGGGGGGGGGGGGGGGCGAGTTCAGCTTTCAGACAGTCGCTTTTTTTTAAATGACTGGCTTTTCCAATGAGTCATGTAGACATCCACTTAGAATTCAGCTGTTTTCCAAAGAATGCTTTCATGACAGTTTTATGGTAATGGACAAATAACGTGTATATCTGACAAACACATAAAATTGTACTTGGTTGGCAGTGTTTCTCAAACAACCAATGAAAAATAGCCAAAAACAATAGGTCATCTTACCACTCCAACAGCATATTACAAATTACAACCTAAACCATTGTAAAACAGTCAGCAGTATTAGTATTACAAAGTATATCATTCAAATTCCAATTTTTGGATTTACATAAGAGTTGAGTTTTTAATGACAATATGATGTTAATTTAAAATGTCATATCTTACCGACATATTTTGATCACAGACCACAGGCAGATGTTTGGGACCAACTGCCACTGTGTCATAAAACTCAACAAGCCTATCAGAAGTACTTGATTGAAGTGTCATTTTTATTGGATATGTATTGGTGTATCTTCCACTAATTATAGAAAGATTGTAATAGAAAGAGCTTTGTAATTAGCATTCTTTTTTTTTACACTCTATTGGTTTTTGTGTGCCTTGTGTTAGATCTGAATGAGTGTTCGGCCAAACCGGGGATCTGTAAGAACGGCCGGTGTGAGAACACCGTCGGAAGCTTCCGCTGCAAATGTGACCAGGGATTCGTTTCTAACCCCACACATACTGAATGTATTGGTATGTACACAGTTATCTATGGATGAGTCATGTTGTACATATTTCTGCCTCTGTCTAATCTTAAATGAACCTAATTATCCATCAGCTTTCTGGACTGTGGGTTCCTTTGTGTCAAATTAATGTGAAGTTATTTCTCTGTCTTACTCCAGTTTTGTTTCTTTGGGGTTTTTTCCACATTTTTATTATATACTTGATCCGAATTATAACTTGTGTTTTTACAGTTTAAAAACAACCCTTTAGTTAGTACCACATCACTCTTTGAGGTAGTGTGATGAACCCTATCTGCATCTGTCTTCTTTATCAACATGTCAAAAAGAACCATGTTATCCGGTGATTATTTTGTATTCCTGTGCAAAAGTCTTATAAACCCTTTTATTTCTGTAAAAAAAAAGTTTAATAGTATGTCACATTAAAATTTTCCCAATATTAATCTACCCCAAATGTTTCTCCAAGGAGAATTTGCGAGTTGTCTGACCTGACACACACACACACACACACACACACACACACACACACACACACACACACACACACACACACACACACACACACACACACACACACACACACAGTACTGACAAAGCATTTTCTGTTATCTTTTTAAGTTCGGCTGTCTCTGAGGTCCACCTCTTTGTTTGTCTTCCTGTCTGTCTTTTCCTCGTGTCACTTCCTCTCTCCTCTAGATAACCGCGAGGGCTTCTGTTTCACTGAGGTTCTTACCACTCTGTGTCAAATGACATCTAGCAACAGGAACTTGGTGACCAAGTCAGAATGTTGCTGTGACGGAGGCAGGGGTTGGGGCACCAACTGTGAACTCTGCCCCCTCCCTGGGACCACCCAGTTTAAGAAGCTTTGTCCCCTGGGACCTGGGTACACCACTCATGGTGCAGGTAACAAGTTGTTTACAACAGTGAAATTGTTCGAAAGATCATTTTTACCAAGTCAGTTAACAAGGATCTGAGGTACTGTTGTTTTTAACATTTCACAAAGAACATCTACCTTTCAGGCAGCAACTGGTTGGTATATTTCAGATGCACAGATCTCAAATACGATACAAGATCCATAAACTTTATGACTCGACAGATGAAAGCATTGCATTACTACACCATAATGTCAGCAAATACAAACCACAAGAAAATGTAGATTTTTTTTTAAAATTATAATGAGAATTTCACCATATTTTGGATGTTTTTCAAAATCCTACCATATCTAGGGAACAGACATGACACAAACTGTACATATAACATGCAGAAGGATGCCAATGTTCTGGTCAAGTCACTAAACTGCAAACCCAAGTCCAATCTTGAGTTCCCAGTGTTTGATTCATAAAAGAAAAGTCAAGTCTGAGTCAAGTCCCCATTACCATGTTAAAACTATTATGGCTATGCCTACGTTATGTAAAATGATTATGGTTTATACATATATCACATGCTACCAGTTGCATAGGGTCACCACAGTGGCACAGATCTGCATTTGAATTTCACACACGTTGTTCTCATATAGCAGATGCCAACCCGTAAATGGGTAATGAGGTGGAACATGGACAAGTCCATACATGACCCGGGGGGGGCAAATAAAGCCCGAACATGCCCCTATGTCAGAGTTATTGAGCATGCTAAAGGTAACATGCTAATCTTGGTTTGGGAATTTATTAAAACATATTTTTGTGGGCTGGGTGATGATTTTCATGATGGGTGCTTTGGGTGTGAGCATTAAAAATTGTAACTGTAATTGTAGAATAACAGTGGAGCTAACGTCACAAACCTACCAGTACCTGCTAACCATGCTAACATACAAAATAAATAGGTACATCCCACTTGTTCGAAGGTTCAGGTCAATAAATGAATATATTTTAATGCCAAGTTTCAGTAGGCTGCACTACTAACTGTATACTTACATGTGCTTTTCGTTTCAATTAAAAAGATGTTTCTTTCATCTGTGATGTGAGAGTGAATGGTACTTTAATTAAAAAAAAAAACATGCTACTTTATTTTTAACTTTGCAGGTTACAAAGATGCACCGTACAATATAAATATTCCGTAAGACTTTGGCATTTAATTCAAATGACAATTATCCGACCTTCATGGGCGACTCTGTGAATTGTGATGTTTAGCTTAATTTGGAGTAAATACATAAATAGACTACTGAACCTTCAGACTAAAGAATCCTTCCCAAATAAATGACATGAAAATTTCACACAACAGAAATACTGTAGCACAGATGTCTTACATGGTCTGTTATGACAATTAACTACACAACAAGCCATATTGCCTCAGATATTTGTAATAAGATACTCAGAAAAGCCAGACATGGTTGGTTCACAGCGGCTAGCAACCACAGCTAGCAGCTTGTACACAGTATAGGCAAAGTAGCTCCTGGGGTTCCCAAGCAGTGTTCCAGCCAAGTGCTTACCAGGACCTACCCTGTTACTGCTACTCTTGAGTTCAAATCTGAGTCATCGGTGCTCAAGTCCAAGTAAAATCACAAGTTCTGTAAATAAGGACCTGAGTTAGACTTGAGTGTCAGCCCTGGATTCGAGCACTACAAGTCTGAAGAATGCTGATAAAATGTTGGTCTCTGTTAGTTGTTGTTTGTGAAGTGGAATAAATGACCAGTGGCTGCCTGAAATGGAGTAAATCATTCTGGTTTGGAACATTTCCACTTCTGTAATATGCCATAAAAATGCTTACAAATCATTAAATGAACAAGCTACCATGACCAAGAATTGCAGTTTAGTATTATTCCCACACAATTCAGCTGTGATGAATTTATTTACAGGTTGTCGTGTTTCTGTTCAGATATCGATGAGTGCCGTGTGATGGGGAATTTGTGCAAGAATGGTCAGTGTATCAACTCTTTGGGATCTTATACCTGCACGTGCAAAATCGGCTACACCACTGACATCAGCGGCACTTTGTGTGTGGGTAAGGCACCAGTTCACTTCCACCTCTTCCCGTAGAGACCATGTTCCTCCACGCCTGTCTCCTGTTCTCATGGCTGCTGTCTAGTAAAGTGGTGAAACTACGTGGGTGGACTGCCCACACACACACACACACTTCTCCAAAAAATGCAGCCTGTCTGTCTATGTCATTACCTCCCCTTTTGGAATTTTTTGCCAGAAGATCAGTCTCTCTCTCTCTCCATTTCTAGACGTGGATGAGTGCATTCAAGCACCAAAGCCTTGTAACTTCATCTGCAAGAACACAGAAGGAAGTTACCTCTGTTCCTGCCCACGTGGATACATCCTCCAGGAAGATGGAAAGAGCTGCAAAGGTGGAGCGACCCACACTCTATATTTTAATATTATGGATCCCATATTAAAGAGACATTTCTTCTTCTTCTTCTCACATAAATAATCAGTGTATGCTGGATACTTACAAAGCTCAGCATACTGACTCAGCTACTTCATATCTCAACTACAATAAAAGATGTCTTCAAAAATGGAAAAAAGAAAAAGAAAGTAAAATTCACATTGTGCACTATATTCCACCTGCCTATATGATATGTGTGCTTCTCTATACATTATGCACAGGGTTCTCAAGCTTTTCTACTTTAAGGCCCCCACCTATTCATATTTGTAACATGTCGGGGCCCACTGAAAAAAGACCTTAATTATTTCGGCAAGTCTATTTTTTTGTAACTAGCATGTTGCCCGTAGGGATCCATGGGCTCTAGATTGGGTAGTGTTTATAAAATAGGTAGCTGACATTTTTCAAGGGTGGTAATAAATTAAGCAAGTCGGCATGGTTAGACCTTACTTGTGTGAAGCGCCTTGAGGCAGATCTGTTCTGATTTGGTGCTACATATATCGATTAAATGAAATGAAAAGGTTATCAGTGCACTGTTAAGGCACCTTGACATTTGCACAAATTTGATCCCCGCACTGGCACGCAATCTTGTGTACTAATGGGTAAACGCGCTGTAAACTGTGTGTGAACTGTGCGCTGCTGCGTACCAGTGTGCAAAGAAAATTTAGAAATGTTCAAAATGTCTTACATGCATTAATTTCGTGAACTAGTTGTGAACATTGCACAGCCTATTTGAAAACAATGTCAATGCATGTCATTGTGCGCAGTAGAAGTGGGCGGATCGACACTAATATCGATAATATCGATACCAACACTGGTATTGATATTGAACAATCCTCATGTAAAAAGCGCTCCCCCCCGGTCTTTTGTTGTTGCACCGTCACATGGCTCAGCGGCGCCAGCCAATTTTGTTGTGGTGTGTTAATTTTGTTGTATTGTGGTTTGTCAGCCCTCTACCTCAGGATATTTTGTTTTAAGTTGTGTTGAGTGATATTTTTTTAAACAAAAATGTTGATTGTGATAATAAAGTATTTTGTTGTCACGTACAATGTTTGGCAAAATTCTATCCTAGGTCTTTTGGATCCTTTGGATCTATGAAACTTAAATATGAAAAAGTATCGGTATCGATATCGGCAATACTGGGCCTGTATTTACTTGGTATCAGATCAATACCAAAATTCCCGGTATCGCCCACCTCTAGTGCGCAGGGCATCTGAACTTGAAATTGAGAAGAGATGATGAGATGTTACATCTATAATAAACATAACATTACAAATACATTATCTAACTCAAAGGTCTCAAACTCGTTCCAGAAAGGGCCGAGAGGGTGCAAGTTTTCTTTGCAACCACCCACTCCACCAGGTGATGTCACTGATTAACTGATTCCATCTGCTCAAAGCGATGCTAATCATTGAAATCACCTGGTGATTGAGACCTCTGATCTAACACATAAGAAGGAATGAAAATGCAACTGCTTTACCAATCCATTACAATATATATAATAAATAATTACCTTTGAGACAAGATTCCAAATGCATTCTCCACCGCACAACATGCACAAAACAACCTGCAGCTGTAGATCATTTCTCTGCAATTCTGGGAGCAATGAGAGAATGGTTTCATTAGCCTGGGAGCAAATGTATCATCAGCTATGAAAAGATTATTTTATATAGCGTGGCATCAAGCAGGACAAAGCATGGCATCAAGAGGGACAAAGCGGGATGGATTGGCATGCCGAATTGCGCAGCAGTGCAGGGATAAAATTCGTGCAAGTGCGCAAAGTAAATTTTGAAATGTTCAAAATCTTTGGCATGCATTAATTATGTGAACTTCACGTGAACATTGCACAAACAATAAAAAAAACTGCGGGTGAGTGCAAGGCATTGTGTCATCGCAGCGCAGCTCATCTGAATGATTATGATGAGATGTTAAATCTATCATAAACATAATTTCAGTTTTACCAAGCTATTACAATATGAATAATTACCTTTTAGACTATTCCAAATGTGTTCTCCACCTCATGAAGTGCATGAGAGAGAGAGAGAGAGAGAGAGAGAGAGAGAGAGAGAGAGAGAGAGAGAGAGAGAGAGAGAGAGAGAGAGAGAGAGAGAGAGAGAGAGAGAGAAAAAGCTGCAGCCATCGAAAACTCCTTTGTGATTCCGGAAGTGATTTGAGGTGTTTTCAACAGCCAACCTCTGAAAGAAAATTATTAATCCCCTACAAAATAATTATTATATATACGCAGCATCCAGCGGCACAAAGCGCGGTGTCTAGCTGGGAACATAGCGGGTGGCATTGGCGTGACGAATTGCACGACAGTGCGGGGGTTAAATACGTGCAAGTGTCAGGGCACTTTAAGGGCCCCGTCACACTTAGCAAGAATCAAGCCGACCCAGGTGTAATGTAAAAAAAAACAACACAATTTGTGCCACATCTGGGAGGGAATAAAGATTGTGGAAGACAGCCGTCTGACCACACAGACTGTGCCTCGGCCCGCCCTGAATGATTCATGCACACGCCGTGCGCATTTAGCCTGCGAAAGCAGTATAAATGTATGTGGAACACATTAGGATTACCAATACATCTGTCAGAATGCAGTGAGACCTGAGTGAGGTTCGATTTCCGAGTGGAGGAAATATATTCCAGCAGCACTCGCGCTGCACTCACGGTGTGTTCAAGCACAGTCAGGACATTCGGCCTGTGGCGGATCATGTCGAACTGCCCCATGAACGCGATAAGTTTGCTTCGAATGCCATTTTCTTGCCATACAAATATTCTGATTGCGGTCAAACTGCACTCCGTCCGCCATTTGATATATTTCCACCTCGACTGCACCTTGAATGTTTTACACATGTGCAAAACATTCGGGGCAACCACAGGAAGTTGGCCGGCTGTTTAGACTGCTCTCAGACTGCTGTCCAGTGTCCTTGAATGCACCACGACACCTCCGGAATGTGGGTCGAATTTTCATCCGGATGGCGTTTGGCCTCATTCGGCCACTAGTGTGACGGAGGTACAACCAAAACACCCCCACCTGCCATGATATAATATTAATGGTGGTGTTGTAGTTAAAAATAGTGTATTTGGGAGTGGGAGTGGGACTTACCCATTCCCAAATACCCATTCACTTTGAAGTAGAATTACGTTTGTGTTTATGACATTCAAAAAGCAAAACTATTAACTTTGCACAGATTGGGGTTGTTTGGTTTGGTTCCCAGTTCCCGGGTGCCACTTGTGTTTTTGCTTGATGTACACTCAACAAAAATATAAACGCAACACTTTTGGTTTTGCTCCCATTTTGTATGAGATGAACTCAAAGATCTAAAACTTTTTCCACATACACAATATCACCATTTCCCTCAAATATTGTTCACAAACCAGTCTAAATCTGTGATAGTGAGCACTTCTCCTTTGCTGAGATAATCCATCCCATCTCACAGGTGTGCCACATCAAGATGCTGATTAGACACCAGGATTAGTGCACAGGTGTGCCTTAGACTGCCCACAATAAAAGGCCACTCTGAAAGGTGCAGTTTTGTTTTATTGGGGGGGGGGGGGGGGGGGGATACCAGTCAGTATCTGGTGTGACCACCATTTGCCTCATGCAGTGCAACACATCTCCTTCGCATAGAGTTGATCAGGTTGTCAATTGTGGCCTGTGGAATGTTGGTCCACTCCTCTTCAATGGCTGTGCGAAGTTGCTGGATATTGGCAGGAACTGGTACACGCTGTCGTATACGCTGGTCCAGAGCATCCCAAACATGCTCAATGGGTGACATGTCCGGTGAGTATGCCGGCCATGCAAGAACTGGGACATTTTAAGCTTCCAAGAATTGTGTGCAGATCCTTGCAACATGGGGCCGTGCATTATTCTGCTGCAACATGAGGTGATGTTCTTGGATGTATGGCACAACAGTGGGCCTCAGGATCTCATCACGGTATCTCTGTGCATTCAAAATACCATCAATAAAATGCACCTGTGTTCTTTATCCATAACAGACGCCTGCCCATACCATAACCCCACCGCCACCATGGGCCACTCGATCCACAACACTGACATCAGAAAACCGCTCACTCACACGATGCCACACACGCTGTCTGCCATCTGCCCTGGACAGTGTGAACCGGGATTCATCCGTGAAGAGAACACCTCTCCAACATGCCAAACGCCAGCGAATGTGAGCATTTGCCCACTCAAGTCGGTTACGACGACGAACTGGAGTCAGGTCGAGACCCCGATGAGGACGACGAGCATGCAGATGAGCTTCCCTGAGACGGTTTCTGACAGTTTGTGCAGAAATTCTTTGGTTATGCAAACCGATTGTTTCAGCAGCTGTCCGAGTGGCTGGTCTCAGACGATCTTGGAGGTGAACATGCTGGATGTGGAGGTCCTGGGCTGGTGTGGTTACACGTGGTCTGCGGTTGTGAGGCTGGTTGGATGTACTGCCAAATTCTGTGAAACGCCTTTGGAGACGGCTTATGGTAGAGAAATAAACATTCAATACACGAGCAACAGCTCTGGTTGACATTCCTGCTGTCAGCATGCCAATTGCACGCTCCCTCAAATCTTGCGGCATCTGTGGCATTGTGCTGTGTGATAAAACTGCACCTTTCAGAGTGGCCTTTTATTGTGGGCAGTCTAAGGCACACCTGTGCACTAATCATGGTGTCTAATCAGCATCTTGATATGGCACACCTGTGAGGTGGGATGGATTATCTCAGCAAAGGAGAAGTGCTCACTATCACAGATTTAGACTGGTTTGTGAACAATATTTGAGGGAAATGGTGATATTGTGTATGTGGAAAAAGTTTTAGATGTTTGAGTTCATCTCATACAAATGGGAGCAAACCAAAAGTGTTGCGCTTATATTTTTGTTGAGTGTAGTTTCCAGGTTAAAGTAGGTAGTGAAGAGCGAGCCCAGGCCTCTGCCAGCTCTCTGCTCACTCTTCCACAATGCTCCCTTTGGACTGCTGTGTGCGTGTGCACATTAGCTCATGGATGCGTACCGCACATCTGCAGCCTGTGACAGGGAACATCTGGCAGTGTCACTGTTTATCAGGCTTGTTTTGGAGTCTAAACAAGTGTGATGACACTGTTCACTTTTTAGACCTTCTTTCATCTGTATTTACCGAAGCTTTAACTCATCGTCTGCAGCCCTCCGCCATGTTTCTGCTTTGTGGTTCATGAGTAGGTCAGTGACTGATTAAGTGTGTAGCTGTCACATCAGTGTCCCTACAGCATTCTGAAACCGCTCCAACTACAGTGGCCTCAGTGTTCTACATCAGTTGCATAGCAACTTCTACGCCTGTGTGTGATTTAAATGTTGTTACTGTGCCATAAAATTCCTCTTCTTTTTCAGATCTGGATGAATGTTCGACCAAACAGCACAACTGTCAGTTTTTATGTGTAAACACCATTGGTGGGTTCACCTGTAAATGTCCACCAGGCTTCACCCAGCATCACACTGCGTGCATTGGTAAGAAATAACCAGGTACAACACTGTAGTACTGAAATCTGAATATTTTAAATGCAGATAAGCACAATTAAACGTGGGCATCAGGTGTGAAAACTACATCTACATTGAGTGGAAATCACCAATAACACTTATGGTGCACTGTGCACTGATTTGTGCCAGGTGAATGAATGAAAATGAATGAATTTATTCAGCACACAAATCAACAATAACAAAAACTCAAAACAAAACAACTCAACAACAAATATATATGTACAGTGGTCCCTCGTTTATCGCAGGAGTTACATTCTAAAACTAACCCACAATAGGCGAAATCCGCGAAGTAGTCAGTGTTATTTTTTACAATTATTATAGACGTTTTAAGGCTGTAAAACCCCTCACTACACACTTTATACACTTTTCTCAAACAGGCATTAACATTTTCTCACTTTTCTCTCCTGTGTAAACACTCTCAAAGTTCAAACCTTAGTAGAAAAATAAGTCTAGTATTACAGAATGAAACCAAAGATCAAAACCTGTTTTCAGGCCCAAACATTTTTTTGAGAAAAAAAAGAACGTTTTCCTATAAATAATTATGATGGCTGTTAGAACTAACGAATTTAATTTCAACGATCAACCTACGAGGTTGGACACATAAGAAATTATTAATAGTGACTCACCAGTACTTCACAGTTCCTCTGACCGCGCCTCTTCGTCCTGGCGCCGCTCCGCTGTTGCGTCTTTTTCCACTGAGTGACACCTCGGTGCAGGTGTCTTTTTCCGAGTGAACACAGTTATGGGTAGTTGTTGGCGCGCTTTTGTCTTCTGGGCGAGAAGATTATAAACAGACACGCAGAACACAATGCACGTGCTCTCCCTTCGCTTACTGCCTCGGGTGTTACCGTTGTACTGCAGATTTTTCCACAAGAAGTTGCGCTTACCGAGCCCACAGACTCAGTAAGCGCATTGGAGGCAGTGAGAGCAATCACTGTGATGCCAACCGGCCCACCTGATAAGGACGCAGAACACAATGCGCTGTGAAAAAAAAAAAAGAAGAAGCATGCAAAATTGCACTAAAAAAAATCCGCGAGGCTGCGAGGCTGCAAAAGGTGTAGGGACCAATATATATATATATATATATATATATATATATATATATATATATATATATATATATATATATATATATATACACACTGAAGTCCCTCAGTTTAAACAGATCCTGGGCATGTTGTGGTGACAGTTTTAACTTTATATGCATAATTTGTACTGTGATGTAATCAACCAAGTCCCAGAATTTTAGAATATGTAAAGAGGCTCACAATATGATGTTACAAATAATTCTTATAGCTTTCTTTTGTAACAAAAATATTGAATTAGTTTTATATGTATTTCCCTATACCTCAGTACAATAAGTCATATATGGAATGAACAATGAATGATATAAAGTAGCTAATGAGTGTTGGCAAATGAAATCTTGTGCTTTATGCAAAATTGCAATGGCTTTTGACATTTTAGATTTAACAAAATTAATATGTTTTCCAGGTGTTAGACAGGTCCCTCAGTGTGATTAAAATAATCTGTTAGCAGCAATGAAATTGACTTTTTTTCCATTATTTTTTACAAAATGCCATTATCAACGGTAAAACAGTAGCTTTTCCATTATATTTTACAAAATACCATTAGTGAGTGAATCTGCCAGTACACACATGACAAACTGAAGTAGAACTTTTGTCTGAACATCACCAGTCACATCTTTATGGTGGAGAGGCTCAGAGAAGCATTTTCATACAATAAAAAGGGATCAGATCTAGGCTTGAGTCTCCCATGTGCCTTCTGGCAAACTGAAATTTCTTGTTTGTATTTTCTCCTTCGTCTTTTGGAGAAAATTGTTATTTCTTCCACTCCACCATGAAGCACAATGCTCTCAGATCTTAGCCACATAGGCCTATAACTAATTCATAGGCGTCATAGCTGTCTTATTGGCATCTGCCACTTGTCTCCTTCTAAAACACGTTCAGTTTTTGAGAGACTTGTTTACAATACAGTACAATGTTGTTACTAAAATGAAGTCTAAGACGTATTCAGTGACTTGGAAGTGTTTATGTATCCATCCCTTGACACGTTGAATTAAAACTGGCTGTAAAATTGATGATTTGTATTGAAAATAACTTGTGCATTTAGTTTATCCAATGGGACTATGTATAAAGATGCCTTTGATTCTTAAACAGTTAATAATATTTTTGTTCATCCCCTTGGATTAAAGCTAAACATCTACACTGTAAGTGCATTTTGATGATTTAATTTCAGCCACTATGGGTTGGTGTACAGAGGCAAAACAACAACAAAAAATTGTCACTGCCTAACTATTTGTGGACCTGACTGCATCTAAAGCCCCTTTCATGCCGGGCATTTGTAGCGTTACATTGTGCTGCATATCTAGTACGCAAGAATGGCTGTGTAAGTTGCACGTAGGGGGAGAAGCTTGGCTCCATGATACTGTTTTTACAGACTTTCTGGACACGCAGATGGATCTGATACATTGGAAAAAGTTAAAATACATTATTTCCAGGAGTTAATGCACTTTATTTAATGTGCCACAATCATGAGAGAACTTGAGGAGGTGAAGGCAGAGCTGCAGCTGGCAATCGTGCACGCGATCCGTCCGTGAGGAGTTATAGTGGACGTGGACATGTCCTCTCGCTGGCGATCCGTCCGTGAGGATTTACAGTAGACATGGAAGCTTGACCCACCTCTTCTTTTTCTGTGATTTTGAAACTTCGTTGCCAGCAAAGTTTAGCGGGATGAATAAAATCTAGCAATGGAGGTATGTACTGATAAAAAAACCTAAAAGGATTTTTTGCCGGACTAGCGTAGGGTTGTGTACAATTGCTGAGGCATGGCGTACGGTAGCGCAGTGCTGCATAGACTTACATACAGTAGCGGAGTGTCGTGTAGACTTGCATAGAGCACTGCGTCTGGTGCTCTACGCTGAAAGTCTGTGAAAAAATTAAACATGTTTAATTTTTAAGTTAAATTTTTTGCGTCCATTTTACAGACCCCTTTGCGTCTCTCAGCGTATTGTCACATAGGGCTGCAAAAACGCGGTGTAGAGGGTAAACCGCATTACGCAACTCTACGTTGGCCCGGTGTGAAAGGGGCTTTAGGATGTGTGTGTGACCGAAGCATACTTTTGAAACAAACAAAAAAGAAACTGTACATCCTATCACAGGAACACACGCAGAGTAATCCTACAAAATATATACAGATACAGTTCCAGTATTCTCTTAACTGCTCTGCTCCATCACGACAATGACATAGACGCAGATTCAAGGCCTAATGGAAGAGTGGATTTCAATCCAGCCCCAATGGGGCTGATATTTGGGCCCAAAATGGCTCAAGTATTTGTGTTAAAAGGATCATGTGAAGACCTCTAGATTGGGAAGTTTGGAGATGTGAAGATGTTGGGTTCTCAATGTCAAAGTTGAAAAAAAAAAAGCCATCAGAGATCATTCCACACTGTTTATTAAGAGTACTTGTTGGATATATATCTGTGTCATGGATCACCAGTCCTGCTCCTGGAGATCGCCAGTCCATGCATTTTTTTTCCACGTGTACTTGTTGCAATCACAGCTGATTAGTCAAGCTCTTGATTTGGCCACGCAAACCTGAATTACTTCATTAGCTGTGGGTGGAGCAGGAAGAGTTAGAAAACATGCAGGACAGGTGACCTCAAGGAGCAGCAGGGTTGATGACCCCTATGCAGAGCTCTGCCCACAAGACAGATATCCAGTAATGTCCAAGTTCACAAAAGTAGAATCAAGTCGTCTTTTTCTTTTCTTTTCTGTTCTTTTTCCTTGCAAATCACCATGCAGTGGATCTGCATGGTGATTTGGCACAAGTTTTACACTTGATGCACTTCCTGATTCAACTCCAAATGTACATGGTGAATGGGACACAGGTGACCTTGAACCAAGGACCTTCTATTTTGGAAGGAAGCGCTCTGACCTCTTGCTTCATCAGTGTGTCAACTGAAAATCAGATTGAAAATGTCCAAACATTATTGATAAAATATATATATATATATATATATATATATATATATATATATGAATTTTTCCACGCCTGTCGGTTGCATCATTCACCTGTGAGCACGCCTTGTGGGAGGAGTGGTCCACCCCTCTTATCTGGGTTTTGGTGAAAATTTTACGGGCTTCACAGAGAATAAGGAGTGTTACTACAGCTTTAAGGACGCCCCACCATGGTGCACGGTGCGCCGCGCTCTGAGCCGCCATCGAGAGGCAGAAAACACCACATCATTTCTAAACGGATCGCTGTGTGGAGCTGGGACCATCGTGAGCAATTTCTCTGGTTATCACAAGAGTTGGACATCAGCCATTTTCTGTCAGATTTCACATTTAACAAGAGATTTTGTCATGGAAAGCCGCGTGGAGGCTTCGCGCGTCAGGACCGATTCGCTGATCGAGCGAGACAAAGGAACACCTCCGTTTCGGAGTGTTAGAAGACAAGTTCGGACATGCCTACCTCGGCTTTCAATGCTTACCAGCCCAGTGAGTATAACATTTTAAGATAAAAATAAATAAACAATGTAGTAAATGCACTTCATTTATATAGCGCTTTTCCATCTGCATCAGACGCTCAAAGCGCTTTACGTTTATGCCTCACATCCACCCAAACACACTCACTCACTGAGGTCAGGGTGCTGCCATGCAAGGCGCTGACTACACACCGGGAGCAACTCTGGGATTAAGTACCTTGCCCTAGGGCTCTTAGTGATTTTCCGGTCAGGCTGGGATTTGAACTGAGGATCCTCTGGTCTAAAGCCCAATGCTTAACCACTAGACCATCACTTCCCCTCCCCTATAGTGTTGATGTGGGCTTGTTTGTGCATTTGAAAATCACTCAACTAAAATACAATTGAAATAATTGTAAAAACATAATAAAATATTTTAAAAGGATATTTAAAACTGGAAAAAAAAACTGGTCACATTTATTTCTTCATATCAGTTTCAAATACTTCATATTTTGTGGTTTGGAAGACATCTGAAGACTTCTTCCATCCTGGATGATTGTAAAACAAAAAAAAAGCAGGATCACACATTTAACAACTGACATTTACTGGTTTGGGTTTCACTCACAGCATCAAACATGTGTGCGATCACCTGGGCTGTTGACACATTTGTTTCCTGAACCTGTGCAAACCCTGAGGTAACGTCTGCCAGCGGCCCACGATGACCTGCCCTGTTTTTCACAGAGCAGTGCTTTGAAGTGACTCATCACAGACAAATCAGACCCATAATCACCCTTTTATATGGCGTTGTGTGTTTTGAACCTGTATCTGAGTCTGCCTTCCTCTCTCTGCAGACAACAACGAGTGTGTAATCGACCCCAATCTGTGCGGCTCCAATGGTGTCTGCCAGAACACTCTGGGAAGCTTCAACTGTGAGTGTCAGCACGGATTCTCACTGGATACCGGCAGACAAACCTGTGAAGGTGAGAAAAATGAATCTCAGTGTCGGCTGACTGACGGACTGCGACAGTCTCTAATTGTGCTTTTCTGTTCGCCCCCAACAGACACAGACGAGTGTGATGGGAACCACAGGTGTCAGCACGGCTGTCAGAATTTAGTGGGCGGGTACAGGTGCAGCTGTCCTCAAGGTTACCTACAGCACTACCAGTGGAACCAGTGTGTGGGTGAGTCCTTCCCCTGACTCTCTTTTCATCAGTAAATATGAAGATTCCATCATTCAGGGGCTGCCTGCTGACTGTGTGGCCAAAGTATGTCCCAAGTACCCTTGATATCCTGTGTTAGAGACACAGTGGCAAGTTGTCCATCACACGTCTAACCGATGAAAGGAAAAACAAAAAACTGAGGTAACAGAGGGGAAGCCTACACTCAAAAAACTAATGCATTGGATGAACTCAATTCAGTTTTGAGCAGGATTTCCATCTAATAAATATATGTAGCCCCAACTCAAATAAAGCACATCCATGCAGGATAATTTAATTTAGCTGGGACTACATATATTTATTAGATTGAAATCCTGTGCATAATTAAATTGAGTTCATCCAATGAGTCATTTGTGTGATACACTCAGAAACTGACTCATTGGATTGGATTTCCATCTAATAAATATATAGCCCCAACTCAAATAAAGCACATCCATGCAGGATAATTTAATTTAATTTAGTTGGGACTACATATATTTATTAGATGGAAATCCTGTGCATAATTGAATTGAGTTCATCCAATGAGTCATTTGTTTGTGTGATACACTCAAAAATGACTCATTGGATTGGATTTTCATCTAATAAATATATAGCCCCAACTCAAATAAAGCACATCCATGCAGTATAATTTAATTTAATTTAGTTGGGACTACATATATTTATTAGATGGAAATCCTGCACGTAGTTGAATTGAGTTCATCCGATGAGTCATTTGTTTGTGTGATACACTCAAAAACTGACTCATTGGATTGGATTTCATCTAATAAATATATGTAGTCCCAACTAAATTAAATTAAATTAAATTACCGTATTTTCCGAACTATAAGCCGCTACTTTTTTCACACACTTTGAACCATGTGGCTTATAATGAGGTGCGGCTTTTCTGTGGATTTTTCTTCACCCGCCAGGGGGCGCTTTAGCAGAAAGTGAAAAAAACGAGAGGTGGGAAGTCAAAGTTGGAAATCAAAGAAGAAAGCGCTAATTTTCATTTAGTACATGCAAGCAGCAGGCACGATGGAGAATTTTTTTCAAACCCATACTCCCTCATCATGGAAACCACACGAAGAAGTTCATATGATGCCGCATTTAAGTTGAAGGCCATCGATCTGGCAGTACAGGAAGGAAATAGAGCTGCTGCACGTAAGCTTGGCGTGAATGAATCCATGGTTTGGCGCTGGAGATGGCAGCGGGAAGAACTCATTCAATGCCAAAAGACAAGAAAGGCTTTCAGAGGACATAAAAGCAGGTGGCCTGAACTTGAAAATGTTCTTGAGGACTGGGTTAACACTCAGAGAGCAGGTGGCCGAGGTGTATCCACCGTGCAAATCTGGCTGAAAGCCAGATCAATCGCCCGCGAAATGAATATTGACGATTTTAATGGAGGACCGTCCTGGTGTTTCAGATTCATGAGAAGAAAGAGCCTGGCCATCAGGGCATGGACAACTCTCTGTCAGCAACTCCCCCGGACTACCAGGAAAAAGTTGCAAATTTTTGACAATTTGTTGAAAGAAAGATCGCGGAGAACGCCATAGGACCAGACAACATTATAAATATGGATGAAGTGCCATTGACATTTCATCTGCCTCTGACCAGGACTGTAAACAAGACAGGTGCATCATCCATTATGGTGAAAACCACCGGACACGAGAGGACACATTTCACCTGTGTCCTGGGTTGCACCGCATCTGGAAAAAAACTTCCCCTGATGGTAATTTTTAAGCGCAAAACTATGCCGAAAGACCAACTCCCAAAGGACATTGTAGTTAAAGTCAACCAGAAAGGATGGATGCTAGAAAGTCTAATCAAGGACTGGTTAACGGAGTGCTACGGAAAGCGCTCAGGAAGATTTTTTCACTGGAAAAAAAAGTGCTGCTTGTTTTGGACAGTATGAGGGCCCACATCACCGATTCAGTGAAAGCAGTCATCAAGAGAACCAACTCAATTCCTGCTGTGATTCCTGGAGGTACAACAAAGTTTTTGCAACCCCTGGACATCAGTGTGAATTGTGTGTTTAAAGCAGCACTCCGGGGTGAATGGGAGGCTTGGATGACTAGCAGCGATAAATCCTTCATAAAAACTGGCTGCATGCGAAGAGTATCATTTTCTGATGTCTGTCAGTGGATCCTAACGGCGTGGAGCAGCGTGAAGGAATCTACCATCACCAATGGGTTCCGAAAGGCTGGACTGCTTCAGAGCCAGCTTCACCATGGGATGACAGCAACACGGACAGCAACACTGACATTGACACAGAAAAGGTATGTGACGAAGCTCTTCTGAGGCTGTTCAACTCCGACACTGACGAAGATGACTTCAGAGGTTTCAGTGTGCAGGAGGACGATGAATAAAACAATCAATAACTTTTCTGTTTTGTTTGATCAGCACTTTTATGCTACAGGCACCGTTTGGAAACTAATCAGTTAAACTATGTAATCAGTTCAGTAGATATCAGCAGCTTTTAGCCCGGTGCAGCTTATATATGTACATTTCCATTTTTTTTTTAAACTTTGTGGGTGTGGCTTATATTGAGGTGCGCTCTATAGTCCGGAAAATATGGTATCTTGCATGGATGTGATTTATTTGAGTCGGGGTTACATATATTTATTAGATGGAAATCCTGCACATAATTGAATTGAGTTCATCCGATGAGTCATTTGTTTGTGTGATTCTCAATAACTTACTCACTGGATTGGATTCCATCTAATAAATATATGTAGTCCCAACTCAAATAAAGCACATCCATGTAAGATAATTTAATTTAATTGAGCTGGAACTACATATATTTATTAGATGGAAATCTTGCGCATAACTGAATTGAGTTCATCCAATGAGTCATTTGTTTGTGTGATACACTCAAAAATGACTCATTGGATTGGATTTCCATCTAATAAATACATGTACGAGGGCTGTCAATAAAGTAATGGTCCTTTTTATTTTTTTTCAAAAACTATATGGATTTCATTCATATGTTTTTATGTCAGACATGCTTGAACCCTCGTGCGCATGCGTGAGTTTTTCCACGCCTGTCAGTGACGTCATTCGCCTGTGAGCACTCCTTGTGGGAGGAGTCGTCCAGCCCCTCGTCGGAATTCCTTTGTCTGAGAAGTTGCTGAGAGACTGGCGCGTTGTTTGATCAAAATTTTTTCTAAACCTGTGAGACACATCGAAGTGGACACGGTTCAAAAAATTAAGCTGGTTTTCAGTGAAAATTTTAACGGCTGATGAGAGATTTTGAGGTGATTCTGTCGCTTTAAGGACTTCCCACGGTGCGAGACGTCGCTCAGCGCTCTCAGCCGCCGTCGTCAGCCTGTTCAAGCTGAAAACCTCCACATTTCAGGCTCTATTGATCCAGGACGTCGTGAGAGAACAGAGAAGTTTCAGAAGAAGTCGGTTTCAGCATTTTATCCAGATATTCCACTGTTAAAGGAGATTTTTTTAATGAAAGACGTGCGGACGGGTGCGGTGCGGCAGCACAGGAAAAACACCTCCGTGTTGATAACCATTTGTAAAATCCAGGCGGCTTTTGATGGCTTTCAGTGGAGTGAGTATATGAGAAATTGTTTAACAGCAGGACATGTTCCAACTTGTCCTTAAGGCTTCCAACAGAGGTGTTTATCCTTTGGCGGAGCGTCGCGGCGGCTGCGTCCCGACGCGCGGACCCGTCCACACGTCTTTCATTAAAAAAATCTCCTTTAACAGTGGAATATCCGGATAAAATGCTGAAACCAACTTCTTCTGAAACTTCTCTGTTCTCTCACGACGTCCTGGATCAATAGAACCTGAAATGTGGAGGTTTTCAGCTTGAACAGGCTGACGACGCCGCCTGAGAGCGCTGCGCGATGTCTCGCACCGTGGGAAGTCCTTAAAGCGACAGAATCACCTCAAAATCTCTCATCAGCCGTTAAAATTTTCACTGAAAACCAGCTTAATTTTTCGAACCGTGTCCACTTCGATGTGTCTCACAGGTTTAGAAAAAATTTTGATCAAACAAAGTGCCAGTCTCTCAGCAACTTCTCAGACAAAGGAATTCCGACGAGGGGCTGGACGACTCCTCCCACAAGGAGTGCTCACAGGCGAATGACGTCACCGACAGGCGTGGAAAAACTCACGCATGCGCACGAGGGTTCAAGCATGTCTGACATAAAAACATATGAATGAAATCCATATAGTTTTTGAAAAAAATAAAAAGGACCGTTACTTTATTGACAGCCCCCGTATACGATGAGAAACAGACCAGAAGTGGTAACATTGAATGAAAAAGTGCATTCCTTCACAGAGTGGATTCATCCACTGCTGCATTATCTTCAGATGTCCAGGCACTTTTTTCCATGTTAGTTCCAACCTTTTCACTAAGTCGATAGTCAAGTTGGTTAATGCTCTAGTTCACACTGTGTGGATGGAAGCACATTTTTTAGCCTGATGCTTTCTTTTTGTCAATCATCTAATTTTACCTCAGGATGCCCCAGTGAAGGTTTGTGTAAAACATGATTACAAATATAAATATATGCAAAAATATCAATATTCTCAAGTCCTGGGATTTATAAGAAGATTTAAATTGTTGATGTATCTAAACACTAATTTGACTTGACTAATTAAAGCAACAAATAACAATGCTTTATTTGTATAGCCATTTCACAGAATAAATACAAATTACTTTACAATATTAGATGTGATAAAAGAGGAATAACTATATTAATACACTAATTGAAACAATAACAATAAAGGATATACTGTAGATAAAAACTAAATTAAAACAGATACAAATGATCCACCCTCAGTCATTATAGGCACATAAGAACAGATGAGATTTTAGGTTAGTCTTAAAAACAGCCATCGGAAATCCACTGCTCAACTACTCAACTGCTTCACTGTTCAGCAACAATGATGCATGAAATCAAAAAGCTCTACCACCTGATGCTTTTCTATCTTCTGAACAAAGACTTTTGCTCAGCTCTGATGTTATCCCAGTTTGCATCCTGCACCCTCCCACTGTGTGCTGGACTGTCTCATGGGGCATCTTTGCATGACCTAAAGTCTCACCTACTATGGTCGACCACCAAATCTATGGACCGGCTGCTCAAGGCCTGTTCTTGTGCTGTCATGATCAGAGCCTCTGTGCTGTCCTTCACCCCAGCCTTTGCTAGCTGTTTGTAGGATTTCTTGATGACAGCCACCCCCCTTCAATCTGCTGGTTGGTACATCTCATGGAGGGGTCTGGTCTTCCATGACATCCTGCACCCTTTGGGCTTTGGGAACCTTTAACTTTGCCATCACTAGAGTCCAAGTTTGGTGTTGTTGCCATGAGTTTTTAAAAGCCAGAGTCGAGCCGAACAATGACGGAACCAAAACCAACTCACGTCACACAGAGCACGCAGTGATATTGAGGCAGTGAAGAATAACAGTTGCTATTTGAATTGAAGTGCAGTGGGAATCTTTAAAAGTAAATTCACAAGAAAAAAAAATGACTATAGACTCAACATGTTGATGCTGATGCAGTTTCAGTGTTGACGTGATCAGTTGTGATGACTAATCGCAGCAGCCCTGTACAACACTGTATTTGAATCTCATTTGCTAACATTGACTTTCCTTTTTGCTAAAGCTTATAGTTAGGGCTGGATCAGGTGACCCTGAACCATCCCTTAGTTATGCTGCTATAGACGTAGACTGCTGGGGGGTTCCCATGATGCAATGTTTCTTTCTCTTTTTGCTCTGTATGCACCACTCTGCATTTAATCATTAGTGATCGATCTCTGCTCCCCTCCACAGCATGTCTTTTTCCTGGTTCTCTCCCTCAGCCCCAACCAGTCCCAGCAGAAGACTGCCCCTCCCTGAGCCTGGTTCTGCTGGAGGTTTCTTCCTGTTAAAAGGGAGTTTTTCCTTCCCACTGTTGCCAAGTGCTTGCTCACAGGGGGTCGTTTTGACCGTTGGGGTTTTACATAATTATTGTATGGCCTTGCCTTACAATATAAAGCGCCTTGGGGCAACTGTTTGTTGTGATTTGGCGCTATATAAAAAAAAATTGATTGATTGATTGATTGACTCACAGACGTTCCGAGCTGTGTTTTGCTCCTTCAAGTGGAATGACCTCTCATTTGTTGACTTCCCATCAATTTCCTGTGATCTAGATGAGAATGAGTGTCTGAACACCCAGATCTGCGGGGGTGCATCATGTCACAACACCCTGGGGAGCTTCCGCTGCCTCTGCCCCACCGGCTTCAACTATGAGCAGACCAGCGGAGGCTGCTCAGACATCAACGAGTGCTCCACCAGCCAGAACCCCTGCAAGTTTGGCTGCTCCAACACAGACGGAGGCTACCTCTGTGGCTGCCCCCCTGGATACTTCAGAGCAGGACAAGGGTACAGGACATGTGGCAAAGAGCGTGTGGGGGAGCTGCCTTTGAATGTTCCTCCAGACTGATGCTTCTGTCTCTGTGTTCAGGCACTGTGTCTCCGGTCTGGCCTTTGGCGGTGGCAGCTCCACTGCTGCGCAGGGAGCTGAGATGGATGAAAATTCTCTGTCTCCTGAAGCTTGCTATGAGTGTAAGGTCAACGGATATCCCAAGAAGGGACGGAGTCGTCGCAGTGTGAACTCCACAGAGGAACAAACTCAGGAAGACAAGCAGGTAACTTGTTGGAGACACATTTGGTTTGTGTGTATGTCTGCAGATCTTTGTGACATCATAAGGAAAGATCTTGTAAAACAAAAAGTGTCCAAAGGCGCACATATCCAAACCAAATAAACACTGGCTGCTGGGCAGGACAGACAAAAAGTTTCCACACACCAGTATAAAATAAAATTTATAATGAGTGAGTAAATCTGGCTTTATCTATCCATGAAGCCAGAGGTCACACACCAATTAGCTAAACTGCAGGATTGTCGTACAGACATAAAGACATGGATGACCTCTAATTTCCTGCTTTTAAATTCAGATAAAACTGAAGTTATTGTACTTGGCCCCACAAATCTTAGAAACATGGTGTCTAACCTGATCCTTACTCTGGATGGCATTACCCTGACCTCTAGTAATACTGTGAGAAATCCTGGAGTCATTTTTGATCAGGATATATCATTCAATGCGCATATTAAACAAATATGTAGGACTGCTTTTTTGCATTTGCGCAATATCTCTAAAATTAGAAAGGTCTTGTCTCAGAGTGATGCTGAAAAACTAATTCATGCATTTATTTTTTTCTAGGCTGGACTATTGTAATTCATTATTGTCAGATTGCCCTAAAAGTTCCCTGAAAGCCTTCAGTTAATTCAAAATGCTGCAGCTAGAGTACTGACAGGGACTAGAAGGAGAGAGCATATCTCATCCATTCTTCATTGGCTTGCTGTTAATTCTAGAATAGAATTTAAAATTCTTCTTCTTACTTACAAGGTTTTGAATAATCAGGTCCCATCTTATCTTAGGGACCTCATAGTACCATATCACCCAATAGAGCACTTCGCTCTCAGACTGCAGGCTTACTTGTAGTTCCTAGGGTTTGTAAGAGTAGAATGGGAGGCAGAGCCTTCAGCTTTCAGGCTCCTGTCCTGTGGAACCAGCTCCCAATTCGGATCAGGGAGACAGACACCCTCTCTCCTTTTAAGATTAGGCTTAAAACTTTCCTTTTTGCTAAAGCTTATAGTTAGGGCTGGATCAGGTGACCCTGAACCATCCCTTAGTTACACTGCTATAGACTTAGATTGCTGGGGGGTTCCCATGATGCACTGAGTGTTTCTTTCTCTTTTTGCTCTGTATGCACCACTCTGCATTTAATCATTAGTGATTGATCTCTGCTCTCTTCCACAGCATGTCTTTTTCCTGATTCTCTCCCCTCAGCCCCAACCAGTCCCAGCAGAAGACTGCCCCTCCCCTGGGCCTGGTTCTGCTGGAGGTTTCTTCCTGTTAAAAGGGAGTTTTTCCTTCCAAGTGCTTGCTCATAGGGGGTCGTTTTGACCGTTGGGGTTTTTCTGTAATTATTGTATGGCTTTTGCCTTACAGTATAAAGTGCCTTGGGGCAACTGTTTGTTGTGATTTGGCGCTATATAAATAAAATTGATTTGATTTGATTTGAAGAAAAGATGCCTCAAGGCGCCTCACACAAAACAGTTCAAAATAAAAATGAAAATGAGTGAGTAAATTAAAAGATTCAAATACACAAGTAAAAGAATAAAACAGATAAAAAAAAAAAAGCTATTTATTTATTCATCTTAGGTGGAAGAAAAGGTTGAGTCCCAATAGTCAGAAATAAATTCATTTCCTCCCCTCAGCTAAATGATTGAAGATGCCTGAACACATGAAGGTCAGTAGATTTCTCCAACTGTTAATTTAAATGAAGATGGGAAAAAGATTGTGAAATAAGGAGAGGAAAGGAAGGGAGTAAAAAGACGTTTTTAGTCTTGACTTAAAAATGTCCACGGAATCTGACTGCCTCACGGCCCCAGGGAGGCTGTTCCGTAGAGCGGGTGCATGATAAGAGAAGGCTCTTTGACTCGCTGACTTCTTCTTCACCTTAGGAACACACAGTAGTCCCGCATCCTGCGACCACAAAACCGGTGCCGGTAGGTAGGGTTTCACCAAATTTTGACATTATCTTAACATTCATGTCTCTGCATCCTTGGCCTTTGAGAGCAAGAGACACCTGGGAAGAGCTGCAGAGTCATGAAGGTGCTGAACAGTTTGGCGATGATGTTACCAAAGGTCAAAATCTTTAAGGTCCTGGTGCTTCCTGCTGTAGTTCCTTTGTCCTGGTTCCTTGCCTTTTTGTCTGGTTGTGAGACTTGGAAACTGCTGAGGAACCTAAGGGGTTGTCTTTTATACTAGGTGCCTTTGGAGATTCCTTGTGCACTACTGGATAGACTTGTGTGTGTCAAATCAGCATTGTTCAGGAGCATCAACTAAGACATTTTGGCGACGTAGAGTGTTTCTCCAGACATGACACAGTATACAGCTGCCTCACTGTTGAAGACACCAGGTGCTGGACAAGGCCAAGGACAGACCAATGTTTCACTTGGTCACTTCAGATCAATTCTTATTTTCATGCGGTAGTAATGGACCAGTAATGGACCAGCCTTTATAAACTGTCAGATTGGGTATTTTGAGCTTTAATCAGCGCCCTTTAAGTCGTAGTTTCTTTAAATCCATCCATCCATCTATCCATTTTCTTCCGCTTTATCCGGAGTCGGGTCGCGGGGGCAGCAGCTCAAGCAAAGCTGCCCAGATCTCCCGATCCACACACACCTCCCCCAGCTCCTCCGGGGGAACCCCAAGGCATTCCCAAGCCAGCCGAGAGATGTAATCCTTCCAGAGTGTCCTGGGTCTTCCCCGGGGCCTCCTCCCAATGGGACGTGCCCAGAACACCTCTCCAGCGAGGCGTCCAGGGGGCATCCGGAAAAGATGCCCGAGCCAACTCAACTGACTCCTTTCGACGTTTCTTTAAATGTTTCATGAAATATTCATGGAGGTTAACCATTGACCATTGCTTGCCATATGTGATAACCTTTCAACAAAGCCACTTTGTTCACATCTTCTGTCTGTAGATGCTGGAGAAGAACATGGTCAGCCTAGCTAGTCTGGACATCGAGGCCATCCTGCAGTTTCACCTGAACATCAGTGAGCTGAGCAATCGCGACCACATCCTTGAGCTCACCCCAGCCTTATCCACCCTCAGCGACCATGTGCGCTACAGCATCGATTATGGAAATGAAGACGGCTATTTCAAGATCAATCAGAGAGAAGGCATCAGCTACCTGCACCTGAGCAAGAAGAAGTCCCTCCACCCAGGGGCGTATGACCTTCACATCAGCAGTATTCCCCTCTACAGGAAGAGCGAGCTGGCTGAGTTGGAGGACCAACATGATAAAGACTACCTCACAGGACAGCTGGGAGACATACTAAAGATGAGGGTGCAGATCATCCTCCATTAACCGTCACGGGACTGAGACGGCTAGCAGCTGCTAACCCAGCGTCAGGCTGACACTCCCCAAAACACCAAACATCTCTGACGCTGGGTCAGCAGTCTGGGGCAACTCGGACTTGCTCCGACAAGGAGGAGGGCTCATCACCAAAGAGACAAGGGGGTTGGGGTTGTGAGGGAGGGACTGCATCATCTGATTCCCAAAGATGATTCTACATATCATACATACAACTGAACAGTTTCCGTGGGAAATGCCAGCTGAAAGTGGCAGTATGAAGGATATTTTACGCTCAGATAAAGGACATACTGCCGCGACCAATAACCTCAGCTGTGTGCTGCCCTTCAGAGTGTGACTAAGGTCTAAAATGCGTTGGGTTTAATGTTGTATAATGATATATGGAATCGGGCGTGTGGACTGCAGAAAGCTTGAAATGCTGAGTTTTCAGCTTAGGTGGAAGAAAAGGTTGAGTCCCAATAGTCTGAAATAAATTCATTTCCTCCCCTCAGCTAAATGACTGAAGACGCCTGAACACATGAAAGTCAGTAGATTTCTCCAACTGTTAATTTAAATGAAGATGGGGAAAAGATTGTGAAATAAGGAGAGGAAAGGAAGTGACTATGGACTATTGAGACGTAGCCATGTCTGAGCTTGAACGACTCCTACTGCATATTTAAACGACGCTTTTCCATCTTTCCTACTGACACGAATAATTCATATTTACTGGTGCTAGCGACACAACCACATAGACTTCTGATTGCACTGTACTACTACCCAAAGCTCAATAGGCAACAGCGTACAATCCCAGCAGCCCCCCGCAGTTTTCATGTCTTTGTAACAGCTTCATAGCCTGTTTGCTCTCCTCTATATTCCATGTAAATTGTGTTTATTTTAATCTATGAAACATTTCTAAACTAGGGGAAGCCCCTGGAATAGCGGGCTTGTTATGGTGCTTATAATGACCATCTACTTCCTTTGTAAACTGTGTATACATACACACACCTGCACACATTGATGATGCCAAACCTGGGCCTTCATGATTCTGCACTGAGGTCTTTGTGGCCACACATTCTCACAAGTTCAATCAGTGCTGCATCGCCACAGACCAGCCGAACATCAGTCTGTGTTCCCTCTTCACATCAGCAAGGGTTTAGTTGTAAATTCACAATAAAGACATATTTTTGGTCTACATGTACTCGCTGCTGTGCTTTTCAACCTTCATCCATATTAGTAGCTGACACACCGTAGTCTTTTCACACTTACGTAAAGCCCCTTTCACACTGGTGTTGCAGACTGAGCGGTCCCCCCCTAAAAATCGGTCCACCTGCCTTCACTGCGCATGCGTCATTTGGGACCACAGCAGCCCATCTGAGTCTGGATCTCTTCACCCAAAGCAATCAAATGGATTAATGTGATTATTAACCATCAGAAGACAAAGTAAAACCTCTTCTAAAGTCAGTTTTAAGCAGAAACGAGGCGATACGCGATGATTATTTGAAATGACTGATACGTGGTGAACACATCAGCGAGCAGCTTATGTAGCCGCGGCACTCTGATCGCTTCATCCATCTTTTGTGATGAAATAATGCTGAATTTATGTGTAAATGATTGTTGTACAAAAGCTTCTGATATCCGTTGCTGAGATAGATGATGACTGGAGTGCAGTTTGAAGCAGAAACGAGGTGCTAATCGGTGAACCGCGGCTAATGACTCATGCGCAGTGAAGGCAGGGCATTTGGTTAGCGACACCAGGTCAACGTAGAGCTGCATAATGCGGTGTACCAACTACACCGAGATTATGCAGCCCTATGTGGCAATACATTGCAGGACGCAAAGGGGTGTGCGAAATGGATGCAAAAAATTAAGCATGCTTAATTTTTTCCGTGGACATTTGACGTAAAGTACCGCGTCCAGTGCTCTACGCACATCTATGCAACACTCTGCTACTATATGCAAATCTACGCAACATTGTGCTACTGTACACCATGCCTCCACAATTGTACGCTACCCTGGGCCAGTCCAGCTAAAAATCCTTTTACGTTTTTATCAGTGCATACCTGCATTGCTAGATTTTATTCATCCTGCTGGACTCTGCTGAACTTTGCTGGCAGTGAAGCTTCAAAACCACAGAAGAAGAGGCAGTCCAGAACCACAGAAGAAGAGGCAGGCCAAAGCTCCCCCCCGTGCGCAACATATGCAGCCATTCCTGCGTACTAGATGCGCAGCACAATGCAACTCTGTGCAGGCCCCATGTGAAAGGGGCTTAAGGGGCGGATTTCCACCTAACGTCTTCAAATGCTTGTAGAACTTCAAAGGTCAGCGTGAGACGCTCGCAAGAATTGTTGTGGTAACATTAGCATAGCACTGGACGATATGTAAAACAAACTTCTAAAACCAAGTAACATATCCAACAATGCAGACGGGGTTTACGCGGTACCATCAAACATAAAATCAGGTTTATCAGGGATATGAATTCTACAAGGACAGAGATGGCCATGTGTAAGGTCTGTAGGACTGCAATTGAGTACTATGGTGGTATGACAAGTCTTAATACTCAGTGGGACGTGCGCAAATCACGAGGAATCTTCTTACTTGCACACACGAAAGCACGCAGAAACACTTTTTCTAACCACAACTTATTTCAAGGTAAGTGTAACCTGCATCACTTCATCCCACTTTGGGCTCAAATTCAGTCTCTGGGATGGGAGGCAGGCGCTCTTACCACAAGGCTAAAACCCATGGGCTCTAGTGCCTTTAGGCTTTGGTGACTGAGGTTTACCTTCTGCACAGCACCACCTGCTGGCCTCTATTACATAAGCAACTGCAGTTTTATAGGTTATAGCTTTATTCATTACAGTGGTGTGGTATCCAACAAGATTACAAAAAGGGCCAAGAAGGTGCAAATTTGCAACTCTTTGCGACTCCACTGACTCCAGGTGGGTGACTGCATTGATTAACATCACTTTGAACAGACAGAATGAGTTTTTGATCTGATGGAGTCAGCGGTGCACCATCTTGGCCCTTTCAGGAATCTCACTGGACACAACTGACACACTATAATGGAAATCAATATCTAGTCAAAGAATTGTATCAAAGTGTTACATATTAAAAACAGGGTTCATACAGATCAGGATATAAGACTTTTTAAAATGTCAGTTGGAATATAATTTAAGACCAAAGTTACAACAGACACACAAACAAATGGTTGAAAGTTAGGGACAAATTTGTCAAATATTTATTTTAACATGATAGAACGCATACTGGTTTAAGGCACACTGCAAAATCTTCCCTGAAAAGCAAATTTTCATTAAATTCAGACTTCCCCATGTAATCACATTAAGGTACACATAGCTAGGTAGGTGAAGGTGTCTCCACTCTCAGCATTCCAGCAACAGATTTCTTAGTTCCGCTATCATGCTTTGGGTTAACATTAGGAGACTTTGAATTTAATAAAAAAGCAAAGATAAGCCATTTCATATTTTTAGGAAACAAAAGAATGCTGGTGCAACAACACAGATGACTGTGCAAAAAAAAAAAAAAAATTATTAAATGTGCAAATTTTTTTCACACAAACATCTGTGTTGCACTGGATTGTTGTGCTTGGCAGAAGCAGAGAACCTTTCCTTTTTTGATATTTTGAATTGCTAAAACCATGAATAGAATCCTACTTCCTGGCATTTTTGAGACTTTTGAAAGACTGAATTAAGATATTTTAATACCAATTAAGGCCTTATTTTGTGATCATCAATTTTGGCTCTTGGAACTCTGAAACAGTATTGTTCCTGAATCATATTGTAGCCCAAGAATTTTCATAGGGATTACACAGATTAGCATGCTTATTTTAAAACCTGTTTATGTCAGGATTAGTTGGTTCACACATTCTGTCATCAGGTGCCTAAAGTTACATTTTCATTAAACATTCAAAGGTCTTAGGCACTCTGTTTCTGGATGTTTTCATGTTTGTCAGTCTATGACAAATTTTACATTACAAATGATTAAATAGAAAAACCTTTTAATAACAAAAACATAACACAAAAGAAATCATAATGTAATCAACTGAATTGGAGTAGGTTTCACAAAAGATTTTTTTTTTTTTTTACCTCCACCAATGAAGTTGGAAGAGTTTGCCCTTTTGTTTGTTAACAGCCTGGAGCCCACAATTTTTCATATATTGTTCTGAAATTTTCTCTGAAGATTCATACCGATAGGCAAGAACTGACTCAATTTTCAAGGTCAAAGTCAGGAAAAATCTCAGAAAATTGCCTATACATTGATCAAATTTTCAAAAATGCATAACGCTGTCAAAAAAGATCAAATTTCTTTCTTATTTGAGTGTTATGTAGGATGGTATCCTTTCGACTGACAAAGTTTGATCTGGATCTCATCCAGATGAGATTTAAAATTTTAAATTTTATATTGGAAACCCAATTTAATGTATATTTTACATTATATCTTATTCAAACATGTCTGTCACTCTCATTTTTGTTATGGATTTACCTACACCACCAAAATTGGATGGAGGTTCCAATTTACACCTGTTTATCTTCAAGTTATCAGTCTGAAACCAAGTGCCAAAAAACAGCGACAATTTGTGCATAGCAGAGATAACCAATGTTCTGTGAAAATATCTTAAAAGGGATTCAGAAATTGAAAAATAAATCAAACCTGACAAAAAACAAAACTTCAATTAAAACGCAAGAACTAAATACATACATCTAATTTAGTTCATGAAAAGCCACTTCTAACAGGACTTTAACCTCGGAAACTTTTTTCCAAGGTAATGTTTTGTAGAATTGGAAACTAGTGTTGGCAGAGGTTAGCGCTCTACGAGCACAGTGCTCTAGTTTTACAGGTTTGTAATGCTTAGCATCCTTTGTTCAATATTTTCCGTCAGTCATGGCTGATTTTTTTTTCCAGTGTTGTACTTCTTCCATTAGAAACAGATTTTATCTCAATGTCCACGCTCCTTAAACTCTAATAACAGGTTTAGGGTTACAGGAGCTAGGTTGTCTTGCACTGCCCCCATGTGGACATTTGGAAAACAGCCTCTAATTTAAAATGCATGATAGTTCAGGAAAAAAATAAAATACAAAAAACAAAATAAACAATAATACAAAAAACAACCTTTATTAGAAACTCCAATAAAAGTACACTATTACATTTACAATCCAACTCTTAAAATAAATGAGGTTCTAAATAAAAGTTTCAGTTTCGTCCAGTGGATCCAAAACCTCCAGCACCCCGATCAGTTTCATCAAGTGTCTGCAAGAGCACAAAAATGCATGCATTTACTAAAGGCTGAACATCATTTTGTAGTGACTTAAACACAGATATGTCAACTTTATTTTAACTAACAGATTACCTCCTGTTCCTGCAGCTCTGGGTAGCAAATTTTCTCACACACCAGCTGAGCTACTCTGTCACCTTTTTTAACTGGTACACAAAGAAATACAAATCATACATCAGATCAGTGCAAAGTACTTCCATAGCATATGCAACAGTAAAAATATTTACCACAAAATTTAAGACTAAAAGTTGAAGAAAAATATATATATATATTTTTTTAATCACTACCAGTTCAAACGCTGCTCCATTGTTTGACCTTTTAGATTTGTGACATCAGTCTCTTGAATTATAGAGACAAAAAAAAAAAAATCTACCTTTAAATTTATATAAATCTTTTCTGACCCCAAAACATGTCACTGGAAAGCTTTGTACTCTATTAATATATCATGCATGTACACATGCACGCACACACACAAAAACAGAGGAAAGATCACAGTTGCTGCTGCTGTGACCGACTGAAGATTAACAGGTCAGCTTATGCTGAACATAACTGGGAGTTGCAGCAGTAGTTCTCAAATCTAAAAGCTACTTTCGGGAGGTGGGGACGGACCATATGTCTGCACGGTTGCTATCCAGGACAGTTCTGTAATGAGGTGGATGTGGCGATGCATGGCGCCACAACATGCTCCCAGACTTGACATCAGTATATCTCAAATGTTTTCCCACCCCCTTTTATAAGTTAAAAAAAAAAAAAAAAATACACAAACATACATACAGTACCAGTCAAAGGTTTGGATACACTTTCTCATTCAGTTGAATAGGAAAGTGTCCAAACCTGCAGAGGAATTAAAGGCTGAGCATTATTTTAAAGCGATTTATTAACAGTTGATAAATATCCTAATTAAGTGACGTGAACAAGAAGTTCTTCCCCACTGATGCTGAAGCTCACCATTAAAAGTCTCCTTGTTGAAGTTGAAGAGCACAACTCCCACATTTCCTCTGTAGTCTTCATCAATAACTCCAGCTGATTAAAATAAAAATAAAATAAAATAACAGAAGCAGAGGCATTAGAACAGCTCTGCAACCCTCTCTGACAAACTCCCATCGTGGTCAAGTACGATTAAACACTCACCACCAACGTCAATGAAGTACTTTGCAGCAAGTCCGGATCTCGGTGCTGAAAGACAACATGATCCACTCATTAAAAACCAACAGCACTTGGATTCAGATAAAGTCATGAAAACTCAACAGATCATGGGGGTTAAACTCACCCACTCGACCATAGCAGCCAGGCGGGACAGCGATCTGGATGTCTGTTTTGACAATCACCTTGTCCATAGGTCCAACGGAGTAATCATACGCACTGCTTAAAAAAAATAATAATAATATAGAGAAACATGCTTTAAAACTGGCAAACCAAAAGGAGCTTTCACCAACCTGTAGAGGTCATATCCCGCAGCTTTCACCGAGCCCCTGGTGGGTGTTGTGGCGTTTTCAGACAGTTTAGCAAATTTGAGGACAGGTGTATCTTCTGCAGGCTTTGTTTCAGTTCGCGTCCTCTTTGATGGAGAAACTGAAGTAACATCTGTAACTTCTAAAACGGGCATGTCGACAAACGGTTCGGTTAAAAACTATATCTAAGGTGACTAAAAACTAAAATGCACGGCAGCGACCAAACCCAATGAATGTGCGTTAAAAAAGAAGCGCGTTTTACGCTCCAGACGCTTCAAAAGACGAATCTCCCGCGTAGGAAGTTACGACAAATTAGCTCCTCCCCCTAGACGCCTTAAAAGAAAGATATTTTCAGGCGCATTTTTTTTTTAAGTGGTGAAATTATATTCAGTAGTGTATGCACGTTGAAATAATAATAATATTAATACGATGAATTATAATAATTTTAATAATAAATATACGGACATCCCGAGAATATAACACGTAACTATGGTAACCCTTTCGTCACCGTGTTGCCATGTCTCGCGAGATGTACGACTGTAAACAACCCCGAAAGCAAATAAGTTATAAAATTATATAAATTTTCTCACATATAACACCACAGTAAATATGAAGAGGTTTCGTAACGCTTTCACGTTAAATACATAACACTCACGGTGCTGTCACTACAACTACGAAACGTAGCGATTAGCTAATGCTAATGCTAATCCTTGTCGTTCTTGCCTTTGATCTTTGACATCTGCTGGTGACGCTCTTTCCCTAAAAATCGTGGAGCAGCGTGGAAAAGCATAGTGTTCTGTGATCGGAAAGCATCCTTTAGCCCAAACAAGATTCTGATCATAATGTCCGATAACGCCGTCTACAACCTAGCACCGAGGTAACAGCAAACACGTCATTTAGTTCCCCGGCACGCATTTTGCGCATGTGCATAAGTCGGAAACCTGAGCATGAAAATATTTCTCCCTCTCGAAACATACCTGTGTATATAATTGCTTATGATTTATAATTCCTGTCTGTATAATTGTTCCTGTCTGCAGATGTCTATATATGAAAACATGTAATATGAAAGGTGTAAAAAGGTCATCAAGGGGACACAATCAATCATAACATATTAATCAATAAATTGGAACGGTATAGGATTTTGTGTGTGTGTGTGTGGGGGGGGGGGGGGGAGCTAGTATTGTACTGGGTGAGAAGTTACCTTGGATGCAGGAAACAACTTGTGAAGATGGAAGAGTAGGATATCGTGCTTGGACAATGCTAGTGGCGTCCCCCAGGGGTCAGTACTGGGTCCGAAACGGTTTTCTCTTTATATAAATGATATTTCTCAGGTATCAAAACATTAAAACTAGTATTGTTTGCTGATTGACACAAATATTTTTTTTGTTCCTTTAATATTTTTAAAGGAACTACTGGGGACAATCACTGCAGAAATGTGAAAATTAAGGAGGCGGTTTGAAGGTAGGAACAAATTGTCATTAAACTTAAGTAAAACCAAAATTATTTGACAAATGCAATAAGGAGACTCAAGTGTAGGTACAAAAAGATGGTGTGGAGAGAGTTAATGAAACTAAGTTTCTTGGTGTGATAAAATAAACTGGAAACCTCGCTCCAAACATGTAGGCCAAAATGCATGCCCATCTACAGCTATGTTTCATGCAACACATAGGGGGGCAACTTTATTCTTGAATGGAAATAGCTCCACAGAACGCAAAATACTCTATAGATTAGACAATCTGATAGACAAAATTAAATTTGCATAGCAATTTTTAACCATGGAAACATGAAAAGGAGAACATCCCGAATGATCATTTTGACAAAAGTAAATCCAGCACTGTTCATTTATGTCAGGCATTCACATATTGTACAAAACCTATAAAACATTCTTTGTTAAGTGTTTCATATTCTCCATAATCATGAAATCCATTTAAAGCCCAAGTGCATAGTCTTGTTCAGGAAATTGACTGACTGTCATGGGCTTGTTGGATTACAATAATATGTTTTATGTCCAATCATTTTATATAAAATTTATGACAAAAATGTCTGCATTAAATTTCTGTAGTATCAAAACATTTTGTCTAAAATGGAAATCTTTTCTGTCACAAAGGTTAACCCTTTGGTCATTGTTTGGGATAATGAGGAAAAAATGGACAGAAAAACATGCTTGATATCAAATTTTAAAATTAACTGATCTCAGTTTTCAGCATACAAGTGTCAATTGTCAAGTGTCTGTGCATGTACTTATTATCTGTACAATATTTATTGTCACTCAGTAAATTATAATAATGTGCAATTGATAATACTTTACAATTGATTATATGGCACATAATACTGTGGGAATGTGTTATAAAGAAATTCATTACAACAACAAATTCCTCATAAAATAAAGTAGTTTTTACATCCAAATATTGACTTTTTATTCTTTATTATTAATTTTTTTTCAACCCTGATATTATAAAAATTTGGATATCAAGTAATTTACTTGGCCCATGGGTGTTTCATAATTAGGTTCCACTGTAATGCAATGGATTAAACTGTACAGTACACTGTCAACTCATCTTCATACAATAAGCTGCTAAATGTTATTTTATTTAAAACATACCGATTAGGGCTACATTAACAACTTTGTTTCTGATTCATCGTTATTTAGTATTTGTTTCTGATTTCAAATTTAGTAATGCACCTGACACATCAACATTTGACAAATGCACATTTCCATTGCAATACACAAATTTGTTTATCCACATGTATTCATCAATCTTGCCAAAATGGGGGAAAAACAAATATGGCAATATGGTGGGCAGTTTTTTTTTTCCCCAAGTTTCTACATCCCCATTTCCAGTGAAGTTGGGACATTGTGTGACTTAAAGTAGATCAGTTTCTGAAACATTTCCCACAGAAGACAGCATGGAATCTTTCTCTTTGTGTTGCGGCACCACAGTGGCAGCCTGCATTTTTCATTCGCCTCACGGAATTTTGCAAGGAAAGTTGTGATTCCGCCTGTTTTGAAAAAAAAATGCAACCCAAACCTAACTAACTCAGTAAGCCCAGCCTGCCACTGAGGGGCTAGAAAATGTGCCACTGCTGTGTCACAGGCTGACACTGATGTGCTGCTACAGTGACAGAGGCAGCAACTGAGGTGTTGCAGGCTGCCATTGCAGTGCTACAAGCTGCTACTGACGTGGCATTGCAGTGACACAGGCTGACAATGAGATGCCACTGCAGTGCCATACATGGCTATTGTAATGACACAAGCTGTGAGTGATGTGGCATTGGAGTGGCACAGGCTGCCAATGAGATACCATTGCAGTGCCACACACGGCCATTGCAGTCCCATAAGCTTCTACTGTGGCATTGCAGTGTCACAGACTGCTATTACAGTGACACAGGCTGCCAATGAGATACTACTGCAGTGCTACACACGGCCATTGCAGTCTCATAAGCTGCTACTGTGGCAGCTAATGAGATGCCGCTGCAGTGCCGCAGGCTGCCATTGCAGTGCCACAACCTGCTACTGGGGTGGCACTGTAGTGCTACAGGCTGCCAATGAGATACCACTGTCGTGCCACACACGACCATTGCAGTACCACAAGGTACTACTGTGCCATTGCAGTGTCACAGACTGCCATTGCAGTGACACAACCTGCTACTGAGGTGGCACTGCAGTGCTACAGGCTGCCAATGAGATACCACTGCCGTGCCACACACGGCCATTGCAGTACCACAAGCTGCTACTGTGCCATTGCAGTGTCGCAGGCTGCCATTGCAGTGCCAAAAGCTGCTAATGAGGAGGCAGTGCAGTTACACGGTGTGCCAATGAGATGCCGCTGCAGTGCCACAAGGTGCCGTTGCATTGCTACAAGCTGCTACTGAGGTGGCATTGCAATGGCATAGGCTGCCATTGAGATGCCGCTGTAATGTACTGCAATAGCCACACATGGCTATTGCAGTATCACAAGCTGCTACTGATGTGGCATTGCAGTGACAAATGCTGCCAATGAGATGCCATTCTGCAGTGCCACACATGGCCACATGGCTATTGCTGTGACACAAGCTGCTACTGAGGTGGCATTGCAGTGACACAGGCTGCCAATGAGATGCTGCTGCAGTGCCACAGGCTGCCATTGCATTGCTACAAGCTGCTACTGATGTGGCACTGCAATGGCACAGGCTGCCAATGAGATGCTAGTACAGTGCCACACATGGCTATTGCAGTATCACAAGCTGCTACTGTGGCATTGCAGTTCGCAGGCCGCCATTGTAGTGCCACAAGCTGTTACTGAGGTGACACTGCAGTGTCACAGGTCTGCCAATGAGATACCATTGCAGTGTCACACTTAGCCATTGCAATGCCACAAGCTGCTATTGTAACATTGCAGTTACACAGGCTGCCAATGAGATGCTGCTGCTTTGCCACAAGCTGCCATTGCGTTGATACAAGCTGCTACTGATGTAACACTGCAGTGACACATGCTGCCAATGAGATGCCACTCTGCAGTGCCACACATGGCCACATGACTATTGCAGTGACACAAGCTGCTACTGAGGTGGCATTGCAGTGGCACAGGCTGCCAATGAGATGCTGCTGCAGTGCCACAGGCTGCCATTGCATTTTATACAAGCTGCTACTGAGGTGGCACTGCAATGGCACAGGCTGCCAATGAGATGCCAGTACAGTGCCACACATGGCTATTGCAGTGACACAAGATGCTACTGAGGTGACATTAGAGTGACACAGGCTGCCAATGAGATGCCACTGCAATAGCCACACATGGCTATTGCAGTATCACAAGCTGCTACTGTGGCATTGCAGTTTGCAGGCTGCCATTGCAGTGCCACAAGCTGCTACTGAGGTGGCACTGCAGTGTCACAGGCCTGCCAATGAGATACCACTGCAGTGTCACACACAGCCATTGCAGTGCCACAGGCTGCCTATGAGATGCCACTGCAGTGCCACACTCGGCTACTGTAATGCCACAAGCTGCTATTGTGGCATTGCAGTGACACAGGCTGAATATGAGATGCTGCTGCAGTGCCACAGAATGCCATTGCAGTGCCACAAGCTGCTACTGAGGTGCCAGTGTGATGTAACCAGCTGGCACCAAGGTGCCACCTCAGTAGTGGTCTACTGAGGTGGTACTAATGTGAGGGTGAGTCTACTTTCAGCACTTGACCACGTGATGACACCACCCTCAGGCTTTTCTCTGTTCAACTTTATGCTGCTGCTTCATCCACCTTCTGATTTTTCATTTTTAATTATTTGCTTCCAATATATGTACATCTTATCACCACCTACTGGAGTTTAGTGTGGGCATGAAACTGTAAAAAGTTAATTTTATAAATTTATTCAAATCGTCCCTGACCCCAAAACACCTCACCAGAGTCTCAAGTACAACGTCATGCGTACAAAATATACACGAGAACGATCAGAACTCCTGCTGCTGTTACCCACTGAAGATGAACAGGAAAACTTATGTTCAACATAAATGGTAGTTGCAGGTTTATTCGCCATGAAATTCCCCCCCCAAGTAATTATGTTCTCTTCATTAAAATGAATTGTATTTTTCCAACATGTTACAAAAATAAAGCAACATTATAATGCTTGGATTTTGGTAAAAACAATTTTTTTTTTCAGTTTTGTGAACTCTGAAAGGCTGTACAGCTTTAAGTATTTACCATCTCTACAGTCACAGACCATTGCAGATGTTCAGCTAATGATGCAGTTTAATAAATGACCAAAACAAGAACAGTAGAATCTTTAAAATTTATTAATTCTTAAAAACTGGTAATTACATTATTTAAATAAGAAGAGACAATAAATGAAAAAACTACTCCAGAAATATACAGAAAAAAAAATTAGCTGACAGTTTTATTTGCCCTGTCCAGTTTTTTGGAAAAAAGTGGTGCAAAAGCAAAGTAACCATAAAAATATTTAAAGCATTACTGAACTGTATAATTTACATTAAGTGAATAAAAAAGATTGTGCTTTTTTTTAAATTGCTATATTAAAACAAAAAAATTCGTAGTGATGCCAGTCAAATGGAATTCATTTTTTCAAAAACATCAACTAGTAAATCTAGATATCTAATATATACAAAATGTTACAAATACAGCAGAAATGCAGTAAGTACTTCCCATTCTTGAACATTGTTGTAGAAATATTCTTCGCTGAGACATTGCAGCTGTATTTTCCATTTATTTAAACTTAAATTGTTCTTCACTAAGCACACTGGCAGAGAACACTGGGTTCAGTACAGCAGTTAAAAGTTTTCAGTGGTAGTGGTGAAAACTAGTTTGGTAGCAAGCTGGCAGAGTTGCCAGTTTGGTTGCTAGATTTAGTGCATTTCTGACATTCCCTAGACTAAAAATCATATCTAGCAAATAACAAATCTGGTGAGCTGGCTAACAAACAGACTGAAACCGTACAAAAAAAAAAAAAAAATACAGGCTTATGTGGAATGTACAACCACGTTTTAGGGCCACACTGAATTTTTTATAGACTTCAAGAATAAAGTTGTGATATTACGAGAATAAAGTCCTAATTTTAAGATGTTGAGAATAAAGTCATAATTTTATGAGAATAAAGTCGTAATTTTACAAGAAAAAAAACTCATAATATTACGAGAATAAAGTCATATTTTTATGAGAAAAACTCATAATATTACGAGAATAAAGTCATAATTTTACGAGAATAAAGTCATAATATTACAAGAATAAAGACGTAATTTTATGAGGAAAAACTCTGCATGGAGGCTGTTTTGTGTGCTGTCAATGTTTCATTTCCGGAACCAAGTTTTTTTTGCTTTTTTTCTCGTAATAATAAGACTGTATTCTCGAAGTCTTAAAATTACGACTTTATTCTCGTAATATTACGACTTTATTCTCGAAGTCTTAAAAAAATCAATGTGGCACTAAAACGCTGTCGTAGGAACGTATTTATAAAGAGTGAAATAAAACTTCTGTTTGTGTTTGTTAACCTGCTCTCAATGAGCTTCATGCTAATAATGAATTCTAAATCCCATTGGGTGCTCAAGAGTAGAACGTTAGCACACTCTTGTGGTTTCCTCTAATGAGCAGGGTGGGTGGAAGGTTCTGTGTCAGAATGTCCAGCCAGGCCATGTACAGGAAGTCAGAAACAGATTCCTTACGAGCAATGGGCATGCTCCTGCAAAGAGTGCACACAGTACAGCTTGTTAGTACGAGTATATTTGAATTATTGCAGTGAAACCCAAGTACAACATTTTGCTGCTCTTACTAAATCATTATTTCTTGACGGTGCTTCACAAAAACCTAACTTTACTGTAACAGATAGATTCTTGAACTGCTGACTCACACTCTCACAAGCACTACTAGCTTAGCTTATGACAAGCTAAAAGTGGACGCTCTCGTTATGGCCAAACAACTTGTCCAGTTTCTGGGTATTCTGTGTTAGTACGCGCGTGCGACCGACGTGCTTGATGAATTCCTTCGCAAAAACTAGTTTGTAGATCATTGTAATATATTCCTGTGAGATAATGAGTATATCTCATCTAAATAAATTCTAAAATTTACCAGTAATAAAATTATAAATATAACTGAAGTTTTAAGAGTGGCCATAATAAATATTTAAGAAACTTAAAGTTTATGAGCAACTTCACCTGTTATTGCTCAAGCACATTGTAAACATTGACACGATGGAGTTTGTTGCGGAAGAGTTCAGAAAGATAAGATTGGAATGGTTTGATTACCAATTACAGTTGGCAATAAAAGACTTTGGTGTTAACTTCGTGTTAGTCAGAACAAGAAGCTGCACTGAAAGAGATCTATCTAAGAGACACATTCTGTATGTTGCCCACAGGTAGGCATTTACTTTGATTTAATTTTCACCAGTAAAATCCTAATGACTTCCCCACTCACTGTTTTACACATACACTACTGCAATGATACGTAACCAATTTTCTTGCATTGGGTGTTGTGAAAGTTTAGGAGCGTACTGCTGGAGGTACATAATATTTGAATAGCCCTTCATGTTTATAATTCTAGAAATGTATATGACTGATATCAATGAGATTCTGAAGGGCATTTTAATATGTCTATGTCATTATTATTATTACTATGTAGAATGATAATACTCATGAGCTAGTGGCGCTCGTGAGAGTGTGACGAAAGTAGTCCGGCGAGTTCAATCTGTGGGCGCGAGCTATCCCACAATTCCAAAATAGCAGAGATGTCAGTCCAATGAGCGCGGCACTCTGAGCAGGGTGCTACTAACTTTAGCACTAGCAAATTCTGACTTGCTTAGCTACAAAGGCTATATATTGCATGGGTGACAAAACACATGGAGAGTCAATCAGAAAGTATTTATTAAATGTCTCTCTTTCGCTATTCAGAGACTTTGAACAAGTTTAGTCATGTACCCTGTAAAATGCAAATGACAGATAGATGGATCACACTAGTGTAGCAGGGTTTGATATGTTTCCCTGCAGAGGCGGTTCTAGCTCGTTTGGCACATTTGGGTGATCCCCCCCCTCCCCACACACACATACACATTTGCTGTTGCTCCCTATTCCCCCCGACTACAACACCCAAAAAACAAAAACCACCACTCTGCACAAACTGTAACTTTTTGTGTGTTTGATATCTAATGTTTGACTCTTTGCAGCTAATGTTTGCTAATTCATTTGGACCGAAAATGGTCATCTTCTCTCTCTCTCTCTCTCTCTCTCTCTCTCTCTCCTCTCTCTCTCTCTCTCTCTCTCTCACTCTCTCTCTCTCTCTCTCTCCTCTCTCTCTCTCTCTCTATATATATATATATATATAAGCAATGCATATCCATAGCAAGCAATATAGCAAGAGGCTAACAAACATAAGACTCGTTGTCCTAATTATCATGAGCCTCTCTCATTACATGCAAATCATACTCATAAAAAAGTAGTGATGTATACATATACTGTAAAAAATGTCAGAGTTGCCAGCTTAGTACTATTCTACATTATATAACAGCTGAGTGGATCCTTGTCATTTGATTGGTGCTTTGTATGTCACATGAAAATTCAGTAAGGTATATCTTATATATTATATTTCATTTCTAAGGTGGAACTATGCTAGTATACTAAGGTATATCTAAATATCTAAAAAGGAAGAATAAAATAGCCACTTAGGTGCCTGGTCTTGAGAACCAGGGATGGTAGGTTGTCATCTGCTGGTGTGTGTGTGTGTGTATGTATATATATATATATATATATATATATATATATATATATATATATATATATATATATATATATATATATATATATATGACATGGATTATTCGTCCCATTTGTGTTGCATTGCATTTAGAGTGCAGTTTGGGTCCATTTAGAGTGCAAATTTGGTTCCATACATTTGGTACCATTGTACTCTGCACACACACACCGCATGCACGCACACACACACAATACAAATCCACTGCGCTGTCTGGAGGCTGTTAGCAGGAACTTTGAATGAAAAGCTGGACTGATTTTCTGGTGGACACCACAAATAGTCTTTAGAAATAAAAGAAACTGACAATCAAGCTCATTTGAAGAAGCTACATGTAACTACAGAACCGTACATATGTAGAGAGAGATTGAAGAAGTGTCTGTTTCGGCTTCATTTATACAAAATCCTTTCCGCAGGGTTGTGTCGACTTGTGACCCTATCTGTTTTACAACTGAACCATTGTTAATCAGAAAATAATGGTTTGTCTAAAGATATTCAACTTCCAGTGGTCTGTTCACTTGAGAAACTAGAAAATGTGTTGTTGCTGTTCCTTGATGTTTGTACTTACACGACAACCAAGTTGGCTGATTTGGAATGTTCCTGAAGCAGTTCATTCAGTCGCACCTGCAGGTTTGTCTGTAAAGAAGCAGAATTGTAACAATCTGGCATGATAATCAAAGAGTTCCAGTCAAAGAATTAAATTATATTATTATGTTGTGTTATTATGTTAAATGATGTTGAATTAAAAAAAGAAATAAACATGATGAGCGGACGTTGAACATTGTCGTTGTTTTTACCTTTTCTTCAAAGGTGCTCAGCTGTTCGTCTGTGATTTTCCAGGGATGCGCTTTCCGCATGGCCTCAGCCTGGATGCTGTCTTTAGATCCCTCTTTCAGACGGAAAGGCTCAATCATGTCATCTAACTTCTTCAAGCTGAAGGAAAGCACATAACAGTGTGAACTGACTGATCAAAAATATTCCTTATTAATGATGTGCTGTTTTGCTCTTGATTCAGGTGGGCTCTTTGCGCACGCTGTCAGGGTTACCTGTCAGAGCTGGGTCTCACATGGATGTCATCAATAACGTTGATATCACTGCAGGCAATTCGGAAGTTATTCAACAGAGACTTCATCCTGAAAAACATTGAATCACAAATGGATTTGATGTCATGTAATCAGAATCAGAATTGAATTTATTGCCAAGTGACTTTTCACTTACAAGGAATTTGATCTGGTGTCATTGGTTCATAAACAATAAAAGAAAATACTTCAGAAATAAGTGATAGGCAGAGGTGGGATGAAGTCACCATCAAGTCACTGTCAAGTCATGAATCAGCACGTCCCAAGTCAAGTCTCAAGTCATAATGACCATCAATTGTTTGCAAGCTGACTTGAGACTTGACTTGGGATTTGTAGATTGATGGCTTGACAGTGACTTTGTCCCATCTCTGGTAATAGGTGCACAAATAACAATAAAAAGAAAAGGGGAAAAATATTTCTGTCAATAGACAAATGGGCAAAGGTAAGTTTACTGTCAGATAGATATAGTGGGATGGTGGAATGGAGCTGTGCAGGCATGCAGATGAACAGTACAGGATGATCAGTCTGTACTTTGTGGGAGTGGGGGGGGCAGGGTAAATGGGGGTCTCTGGCATTATTTTTAAGTCTAGCTGCGGATGGAAAGAAGCTGTTTTTGGGTGAAAGGGATTGGCCACTATCTTCATTGCTCGCCTCAGGGCCTTGGACGTGTACAGGTCCTGTAGGGATGGCAGATTGCAGTCGATCACCTTCTCTGCTACGTGGATGATACGCTGCAGTCTGCTCTTGTCCTTAGCAGAGGCAGCAGTGATGGAGGAGGAGATGATGGACTCGTGATGACATTCATGAGTCCAATAATGACATTCATGATAAGCAGGCAGTTCATTTGTCAAATCACACTTCCAGCCAATAAGGTCTAAAATGATTCATTTGCATTTTCCACTCACTCCTGTTTGTCCAGCTCACTGCGTCCTGGTTGGCCGGCCATAAAGACCCTCAGTCGACATTCCTTCCATTTCTTCCTGGTGGTCAGGATGTAGGGCAGCAGCAAGGTAAGACCTGAGAGAGAGAGAGAGAGAGAGAGAGAGAGAGAGAGAGAGAGAGAGAGAGAGAGAGAGGAGAAAATGGTCCTTATTGCAAAACCACTAAAACATGCTAAAAGGCTCAAGGACAAGGCGATCTGTCGAGAGCCTAGAATCACACTGTAAAATCTTTCTTAACTCAGACCATAAACATTAGCCTTGGAGACGTTTGATGCCTGTCCAACCTTACATCGAGGTTTCAACGAGCACTCAGAACTAATCCTTGAGTGTAACAAAAAGATATGTGATCCTCAAATCTTACGAAGAAAATCAGATTTTGCAGAAGGGCATAAAACCAACACCCACCTCCGTCGTCAAACAGCCACCACACGTCTATGGTGCCTTTAGGCTGCTTCTTCTTGAACTGAGTGCTGGCCTCCATCAGCCTCTCATTCAGTTTAGCCACCTGCGGGGGCGGAGGCCCACACACAGACACTGAGAGAGGGGAAATAAGAGAAATGAGGACCAGTAGAAGGAGACAAAGCAGGAGGTGATTCATTAACAGAAGAGGAAGAGTTAGACGGTGAAAGTAGCACAAACCAATTAAGAGTCGACCCAGGAGCAGCCGTATTCCAGATCTAATGTCCCAAAGAGGACGCAGATTGCATACTGATGAACCCGACAGTGGTGCCAAGATGTAGTGTGTGTGTGTGTGTGTGTGTGTGTGTGTGTTGTGTGTGTGTGTGGTGTGTGTGTGTGTGTGTGTGTGTGTGTGTGTGTGTGTGTTTAGGATAAAGGGCTGCTCTTTAGACCCAATCTTCATACAGGAGCATGTTATTGGATTACACTGAGAGGCTTCTTTAGTGGGAGCGCCTGATTCAGTAATATCTCTGTGGGATCGTTGAGGAAAAGATGGGAGTTTATTGCTTTGTTTTTCTTTTATTTTGTGCCTCCGTGGAAATCAGGAGGACAGCACAAGGGCAGATAGTCAGTGTACCTTAATTTTTTTCATATAATTTCTTGCTGTTTTGTAGAATATTGACAGATCATGAGAACATATTCCAGAATGTTAAGGAAGGCCCAATGTCCATATAGTGTTTTTTCTTTTCTTTTCTGGGCTCCAGCATCTTTTTTAAGTTGCTCAAAATGATAAAGAATATATGCATCTGCATGCTGATTTGCTGATTTGTCACTCAAAATATATAGTAAAAGAAATTCATCTGAGATAGCAGGTTGGACAGATGCTTGGTTCTTGCAGAGGGTGAGTGCTTTTGTTATCATACATTATAAGGAAGTCATTAACTGTTTATTATTGTCATTGAAACAAATCCCCAGCTTCATCCCAGCTGACACACTGCTGGGATGAAGCATTTCTGGGTACTCTTTAAGCTGTTTTCTGCCAGAAAAACAGTGCTATATGGAAATGAGGCTAAATTTTGAAATAAAGGCAGGTACCTCTGGTGGTGAGTACTTGCTGAGATGTGTTCCTGGATTTCCGAAACAGTCCTTTTGATTTACCCCCGTTTGGCATCATCTCTTTCTCCAGCTCCTCTTGCTCCTTTGCTGCCTTTAGCATGCCCTCTAAAAGTGGAATACAATGTCAACTCAATTTGACAGCTTGTAACAGTGTAACATCAACAGACAGGAGATGGTAACAATAAATGACATTGCAATATGAATCCAGCTAGAACACCGTCAGTTTCATGACATAATACTCACATAATAATAATAATAATACTCACATAATAATAACTATAATAATAGGAGGCATTCAGAAAGTGCAGCAGCCACACCTTACATGCCAGACACCAATTCATGGACATTAATTCTTTTGCAATTCAGTGTAATGATACAGTGGATCCAGAAACTATTCACAGCGCTTCACTTTTTCCACATTTTTTATGTTAGAGCTTCATTCCAGGGCAGTACAGTGGCTTAGTGGTTGGCACTGTTGTCTCACAGCAAGAAGGTCATGGGATCGATTCCCACCTGTGGCCTTTTTGTGTGGAGGTTGTATGTTCTCCCCGCATTTGCGCAGGTTCCAGCTGGGTGCTCCGGCTTCTTCCCACATCCAAAGACATACAGGTTAGGTGAACTGAAAACTTTAAATTGTCCGTAGGTGTTTGTGTGCAGGTGTGAATGTGTTTGTCTGTCCATATGTGGCTCTGCGACAGACTGGCGTCCTATCCAAGGTGTACCCCGCCTCACACCCTATGACTGCTGGGATAGGCTCCAGCCCCCCGTGACACTATCTCAGATAAGCGGTTGAAGGTGCGTGTGTGTGTGTGCGTGAGAGAGAGCTTCATTCCAATATGGATGAAATTAATTTTTTTTCACTCAAAATTCTACACACCATACCCCATAATGACAATGTGAAAACGTTTTTTTGTGTGTGTGTGTGTGTGTGGGGGGGGGGGGTATTAAAAATAAAAAATCTATGAAATCGCATGTACATAAGTATTCACAGCCTTTGCCATGAAGCTCAAAATTGAGCTCAGATGCATCCAGTTTCCACTGATCATCCTTGAAATGTTTCTACAGCTTAATTAGAGTCCACCTGGGGTAAATTCAGTTGATTGGACATTATTTGGAAAGGTACACACCTGTCTACATATAAGGTCCCACAGTTGTCAGTGCACGTCAGAACACAAACCAAACATGAAGCCAAAGGAATTGTCTGTAGATCTCTGAGACAGGACTGTCTCAAGGCACAATTCTGAGGAAGGGTACAGAAACATTTCTGCTGCTTTGAAGTTCCCAATGAGCACAGTGGCCTCCATCATCCATAAATGTAAGAAGTTGGAATCCACCAGAAATCTTCCGAGTGATCGGGAGAGAAGGACTTTACTCAGGGAGGTGACCAAGAGCCCGATGGTCATTCTGTCAGAGCTCCAGCATTCCTCTGTGGAGAGAGGAGAACCTTCCAGAAGGACAACCATCTCTGCAGCAATCCACTAATCAGGCCTGTATGGTAGAGTGGCCAGACAGAAGCCACTTCTTAGTAAAAGGCACATGGCAGCCCATCTGGATTTTGCCAAAAGGCACCTGAAGGACTCTCAGACCATGAGAAAAAAAATTATCTGGTCTGATGAGACAAAGATTGAAGTCTTTGGCATGAATGCCACAGCTGTTCCTAATTTACCATAATCCATCCAAGTTTGCACATTTTGCTGTGAATGCCAGGCGTCATGTTTGGAGGAAACCAGGCCACATTCCTACAGTGAAGCATGGTTGTGGTAGCATCATGCTGTTGGGATATTTTTCAGTGGCAGGAACTGGGAGATGAGTCAGGATGGAGGGAAAGATGAATGCAGCAATGTACAGACACATCCTGGATGAAAACCTGCTCCAGAGCACACTTAACCTCAGACTGTGGTGACGGATTATCTCTCAACAGGACAATGACCCTAAGCACACAGCCAAGATATCAGAGGAGTTGTTGTGTGGGCCGCTGAAGAGGAGGTACTGCTGGCCCACCACCACCAGAGGGCACCCTGCCTGGAGTGCGGGCTCCAGGCACAAGAGGGCGCTGCCGCCTCACAGGAGCCGCCGGGGTGACAGCTGTCACTCATCACCTATGACAGCTGTCACCAATCATCTGATCTTCATCTGTATATCAGCAGGACAACATCTCCACCTCTTTGCCGAGATATCGCTATTCTTAGGAGGTAACGAGCTCAGCCGATTGACTTATCTTTCTGACAGCAGAATATTGTTGCTTTGTGTTTTTGACAGCAGAGTGAGTGCTTGCAGCTGGAGACCGAGTTGGACTTTTCTCCTACCTGTTGATAAGTAACCATACTCCTGCATTTACCAGCTTTTTTTGATGAGAGGTGGAGGTGGATTTTCCCACCATACGTGTTGCTGGGTGTAAACCCACCTACATCTAACTGTTTTTGTTCCTCGCCAGCAGTACCAGATCCGACAAGCGGAGGCAGTGACCACCTGGGAGTTCGGGACTTGGCGGCTCCAGTATTCCCGGGGTTCGGTGGCGGAGGAAATCGTGTGGTTCCGGTTCTGCTTTGGACAGACGTCTCTTATCTTCGAGCCTGCCCACATGACACGTTCTGTACATTGACTTCATTGCATACTATTGTGACCTGCCGTGTTTGTTGTGCTCATTCACAACAGTAAAGTGTTGTTATTTGACTTCCTCCATTGTCCGTTCATTTACGCCCCCTGTTGTGGGTCCGTGTTCCTACACTTTCACAACAGGATATCTCGGCCAGCGTCATGGACCCCGAGGGGCGTCACCCGGCTGTTGAACAGCCAATGGAAGAGCAGGGCGCACAGGCGTCTGCAGGAGGCATGATCGGTGAGTTGCAGCGAATCCTCACCGCTTTTACTGCTCGGTTGGATCTAATGACCGAGCAGAATGTCCTCCTTAACCGCAGGGTGGAGGCTCTCGCCGCGCAGGTGGAAGCGCGCCCCCAGGGCGCTGCTGCGGCTCCCCCTCCTGTCGATCCTGTGCGCAACAGTGACGTTCCACAGGTCGTTCAACGACCCCTCCCACCTTCCCCTGAAGCATACATAAGCCCTCCAGAGCCGTACGGGGGTTGTGTGGAGACGTGCGCTGACTTTCTTATGCAGTGTTCGCTCGTCTTCGCACAACGTCCCGTCATGTACGCGACTGATGCTAGTAAGATAGCTTATGTGATTAATCTGCTTCGCGGTGAGGCACACGCTTGGGCTACAGCGCTCTGGGAACAAAATTCACGGCTCCTTCTGACATACGATGGGTTTGTGAGGGAGTTCAGAACAGTGTTCGATCACCCAAATAGAGGAGAGACCGCTTCAGCCGTGCTGCTGTCAATGAGACAGGGGCGCCGGAGCGCAGCTGCTTATGCAGTCGACTTCCGCATCGCGGCTGCGAGGTCCGGCTGGAATAGCACTGCCCTCCGTGCCGCCTTCGTAAACGGACTGTCGTTGGTCCTGAAGGAGCACCTGGTGGCTAAGGACGAACCGCGGGATTTAGACGGGCTTATCGATCTCGTTATACGGCTAGACAATCGGCTAGAAGAACGCCGTCGGGAACGAGACGAAGGGCGTGGCCGGGCACGCGCCGTCCCTCCTCCTTCCGGTTCCGACCGAGTTCCGCCCTCCCCACGCTCCACGGCCTCTACGCTCCGTGTGGTTACAGCTCCCCCTGCTGACGAAGCTATGGACACGAGCAGGGCCACATTTAGGCCACCAGATAGACAAAGGAGGCTGGTCCGCGGAGCGTGCTTTGTTTGTGGCTCGATAGAGCATCAAGTGAGAGACTGCCCCGAGCGGTTAAACACCAACGCCCGCCCCTAGAAACTGGGCTAAGGGTGGGCCAAGACATTCACGTGGGACATACCCATATTGCCACACGACTCCCAGTTACGATCCTTTATGGGGATTTAACCCTTCAGGCCCCAGCACTGGTGGACACGGGCTCTGAAGGGAATCTGCTAGACAGCAGATGGGCCAGGGAGGCAGGGCTCCCTCTAGTGGCGCTTACTTCGCCAGTGCAGGTGCGGGCACTAGATGGCTCCCTACTCCCTCTAATCACACACAAGACACCACCAGTAACTCTGGTGGTGTCAGGAAACCACCGGGAGGAGATCGAGTTTTTTGTGACTCCTTCCACCTCCCGCGTGATTCTCGGGTTCCCCTGGATGTTAAAACACAATCCCCGGATCGATTGGCCGTCCGGGGTAGTGGTTCAGTGGAGCGAAACCTGCCATCGGGTATGTTTAGGTTCCTCGGTTCCTCCCGGTTCCCAGGCTAGGGAGGAGGTCAGAGTCCCGCCCAATCTAGCGACGGTGCCGGTGGAGTACCATGACCTTATGGATGTGTTCAGTAAGGATCTGGTGCTCACCCTTCCCCCGCACCGTCCGTACGATTGTGCCATTGATTTGGTTCCAGGCGTTGAGTTCCCGTCCAGCAGGCTGTACAACCTCTCATGACCTGAGCGCGAATCAATGGAGACCTACATCAGGGACTCTTTAGCTGCCGGGTTGATCCGGAATTCCACCTCCCCGATGGGTGCAGGTTTCTTTTTTGTGGGAAAAAAAGATGGCGGGCTCCGTCCATGCATTGATTACAGGGGACTGAACGAAATCACGGTTCGTAACCGATACCCGTTGCCCTTGTTGGATTCAGTGTTCACGCCCCTGCATGGAGCCCAAATATTCACTAAGCTGGATCTTAGAAATGCGTATCACCTGGTTCGGATCCAGAAGGGAGACGAGTGGAAGACGGCATTCAACACCCCATTAGGTCACTTTGAGTACCTGGTCATGCCGTTCGGCCTTACAAACGCCCCCGCGACGTTCCAAGCATTAGTTAATGATGTCTTGCGGGATTTCCTGCACCGATTCGTCTTTGTATATCTGGACGATATACTCATCTTTTCTCCGGATCCTGAGACCCATGTCCGGCATGTACGTCAGGTCCTGCAGCGGTTGTTGGAGAACCGGCTGTTTGTGAAGGGCGAGAAGTGTGAGTTTCACCGCACTTCTTTGTCCTTCCTGGGGTTTATCATCTCCCCCAACTCCGTCGCTCCTGATCCGGCCAAGGTTGCGGCGGTGAGAGACTGGCCCCAACCAACAAGCCGTAGGAAGCTGCAACAGTTCCTCGGCTTTGCAAATTTTTACAGGAGGTTCATTAAGGGCTACAGTCAGTTAGTTAGCCCCCTGACAGCCCTGACCTCTCCAAAAGTCCCCTTCACCTGGTCGGATCGGTGCAATGCCGCGTTCAAGGAGTTGAAACGGCGCTTCTCGTTTGCACCCGTTCTGGTGCAGCCCGATCCTAGTCGCCAGTTTGTGGTTGAAGTGGACGCCTCGGACTCTGGGATAGGAGCTGTGCTTTCCCAGAGCGGAGAGACTGATAAGGTTCTTCACCCGTGTGCCTACTTTTCCCGCAGGTTGACCCCGGCAGAACGGAACTATGACGTCGGCAATCGAGAACTCCTTGCGGTGAAAGAGGCTCTTGAAGAGTGGAGACATCTGTTGGAGGGAACGTCCGTGCCATTCACAGTTTTCACTGACCACCGGAACCTGGAGTATATCAGGACCGCCAAGCGGCTGAACCCCAGGCAAGCCCGCTGGTCACTGTTCTTCGGCCGTTTTGACTTCCGGATCACCTACCGCCCCGGGACCAAAAACCAGAGTTCGGATGCCTTGTCCCGGGTGCATGAAGACGAAGTCAAAACTGGGTTTTCGGATCCACCGGAACCTATCATCCCGGAGTCCGCTATCGTGGCCACCCTCACCTGGGACGTGGAGAAGACCATCCGGCAGGCCCTGGCACGGAGCCCGGACCCCGGAACCGGGCCGAAGAACAAACTTTACGTCCCACCAGAAGCCAGGGCTGCAGTCTTGGACTTCTGTCACAGCTCCAAGTTCTCCTGTCATCCGGGGGTGCGGAGAACTGTGGCAGTTGTCCGGCAGCGCTTCTGGTGGGCGTCCCTGGAGGCCGACGTCCGGGATTATATGCAGGCCTGCACCACCTGCGCCAGGGGCAAGGCCGACCACCGCAGGGCACCAGGACTGCTCCAGCCGCTGCCTGTGCCTCATCGCCCCTGGTCCCACATCAGCCTGGATTTTGTCACGGGCCTCCCGCCGTCCCAGGGCAACACCACCATCCTCACGATAGTGGACCGGTTCTCCAAGGCGGCCCACTTCGTGGCCCTCCCGAAGCTCCCGACGGCCCAGGAGACAGCAGACCTCCTGGTTCACCACGTCGTCCGGCTGCATGGGATTCCAACAGACATCGTCTCCGATCGCGGCCCCCAGTTCTCCTCACAGGTCTGGAGGAGCTTCTGCCGGGAACTGGGGGCCACAGTGAGTCTCTCGTCCGGGTACCACCCTCAGACCAACGGGCAGGCAGAACGGGCCAATCAGGAATTGGAACAGGCCCTGCACTGCGTGACGGCAGCGCACCCGGCGGCCTGGAGTACCCATTTGGCCTGGATCGAGTACGCCCATAACAGCCAGGTGTCTTCTGCCACCGGCCTCTCCCCTTTTGAGGTGTGTCTGGGGTACCAGCCCCCGTTGTTTCCGGTGGTGGAGGGAGAGGTCGGTGTGCCCTCGGTCCAGGCCCACCTGCGGAAGTGCCGTCGGGTGTGGCGCGCCGCCCGTTCTGCCTTGCTGAAGGCCCGGACGAGGGCAAAAGCCCATGCAGACCGCCGGCGGTCCCCGGCCCCTGCCTACCAGCCAGGGCAGGAGGTGTGGTTATCAACAAAGGACATTCCCCTCCAAGTGGACTCCCCTAAACTGCAGGACCGTTACATCGGTCCCTTCAAGATACTCAAGGTCATCAGTCCAGCCGCAGTAAGGCTTCAGCTTCCGGCCTCACTGCGGATCCCTCCGGTTTTCCATGTGTCCCGTGTAAAACCGCATCACACCTCACCCCTCTGTGCTCCTGGACCGGCACGCCTCCTGCCCGGATCGTCGATGGAGAGCCGGCTTGGACTGTGCGCCGGCTCTTGGATGTCTGTCGGATGGGCCGGGGCTTCCAGTATTTGGTGGACTGGGAGGGGTACGGACCGGAAGAACGCTCCTGGGTGAAGAGGAGCTTCATCCTGGACCCGGCCCTCCTGGCCGATTTCTACCGGATAAGCCTGGATAAGCCTGGTCGGGCGCCAGGAGGCGCCCGTTGAGGGGGGGGGTCCTGTTGTGTGGGCCGCTGAAGAGGAGGTACTGCTGGCCCCCCACCACCAGAGGGCACCCTGCCTGGAGTGCGGGCTCCAGGCACAAGAGGGCGCTGCCGCCTCACAGGAGCCGCCGGGGTGACAGCTGTCACTCATCACCTATGACAGCTGTCACCAATCATCTGATCTTCATCTGTATATCAGCAGGACAACATCTCCACCTCTTTGCCGAGATATCGCTATTCTTAGGAGGTAACGAGCTCAGCCGATTGACTTATCTTTCTGACAGCAGAATATTGTTGCTTTGTGTTTTTGACAGCAGAGTGAGTGCCTGCAGCTGGAGACCGAGTTGGACTTTTCTCCTACCTGTTGATAAGTAACCATACTCCTGCATTTACCAGCTTTTTTTGATGAGAGGTGGAGGTGGATTTTCCCACCATACGTGTTGCTGGGTGTAAACCCACCTACATCTAACTGTTTTTGTTCCTCGCCAGCAGTACCAGATCCGACAAGCGGAGGCAGTGACCACCTGGGAGTTCGGGACTTGGCGGCTCCAGTATTCCCGGGGTTCGGTGGCGGAGGAAATCGTGTGGTTCCGGTTCTGCTTTGGACAGACGTCTCTTATCTTCGAGCCTGCCCACATGACACGTTCTGTACATTGACTTCATTGCATACTATTGTGACCTGCCGTGTTTGTTGTGCTCATTCACAACAGTAAAGTGTTGTTATTTGACTTCCTCCATTGTCCGTTCATTTACGGCCCCTGTTGTGGGTCCGTGTTCCTACACTTTCACAACAGGAGTGGCTTCAGGACAACTCTGTGAATGTCCTTGAGTGGCCCAGCCAGAGAGAGACCAGACCTGATTCCAAATGATCATCTCTGGAGACATCTGAAAATGGCTGTGCACCGACACTCCCCATCCAACCTGATGGAGCTTGAGAGGTGCTGCATAGAGGAATGGACAAAATTGACCAAAGATATGTGCACCAAGCTTGTGGCATCATATTCAAGAAGACTTGAGGCTGTAACTGCTGCCAAAGGCTAATCAGCAAAGTACTGAGCAAAGGGTGTGATTACTTTTGTACATGTAATTACACAACCACACACACACACACACACACACACACACACACACACACACACACACACATATATATATATATATATATATATATATATATATATATATATATATATATATATAAAATTTGAAGAATAGTGTGTAGAATTTTGAGGGAAAAAATTAATTTACTCCATTTTGGAATAAAGATGTAAAATAACAAAATGTAAAAAAAGTGAAGCACTGTGAATACTTTCCAGACGCACTGTATGCGGTTATGCATTCTTTGAGTATATCTTTCTGGAATGTTGTGTTCAGATTTGAACCATTTTATCCTTGGGTAACAAGTATCTAACAGTTATGATCACAGTTTGACCTTTCAGAGTCACCTAAACTCAAAGGTGATGTGAGCAATTGGAGGGTCATAGTAAGTAAGTAAGTAAGTAAGTAAGTAAATTTTATTTATATAGCACCTTTCACAGACAAGAGCCACAAGGTGCTTCACAACATAAAAGCAGAGTACATCACACAAAACATCAGACAATGGCCGAGACATAAAAACATAAAACATAACATAGGATCACAGAGCAGCCTAAAAGCTAAGCAAACGCTTGAGTAAAAAAGAAAGTCTTAAGTTGGCTTTTAAAAGTATCGACAGAGTCCAGTGAGCGCAGAAAGAGTGGGAGACCATTCCAAAGCCTGGGAGCAACAGCCTGGAAGGATCGCTCTCCTCTGGTTGCAAAATGGGTGCGAGGAACCATCAACAGATTTTGGTCCACAGACCTCAAAGCCCTGGCAGGGGCATAAGGCTGGATGAGGTCACAGATATAGGGAGGGGCCTGGCCATGTGGAGCTTTAAAAGTTAAAACCAAAATTTTAAAATTGATCCTGAAGGACACTGGCAGCCAATGAAGCTCCTTTAAAATTGGGGAAATATGAGTCCTTCTGTTAGCTTGTGTCAGAATTCTTGTTGCAGAGTTCTGTACCAACTGCAGTCGACGCAACTCCTTCTTGTTTAGACATGAAAACAAACTGTTACAATAGTCTAAACGTGTTGACACAAAAGCATGAATAATAAGCTCTAAATCATTTCGAGACACCATTTTCCTGAGCTTAGAGATATTTCTTAATTGAAAGAAGCAATTCCTCGTCAGCTGTTTACAATGCTGTACCAACGACATGTCTTTGTCAAAAATGACACGCAGGTTTCGAAGACATGATTTAGCAGACTGGCCCAGGTCTCCCAAGTACTGCTGAATACCTGGAATATGGGCATCAGGGGCAATAACCAATGTCTCTGTTTTGTCTGCGTTAAGCTGATGAAAGTTATTCGTTAGCCATTGTTTAATTTCCGCCAAACAATGGAGGAGGGAATCAAGCCTCTTAATCTCAGATGGCTTAAAGGAGCAGTAAAGCTGGATGTCATCTGCAAATAACTGGTAAGAGACATCAGTAAATCTTTGAATGATTCTACCTAAAGGGATCAAGTACAATAAAAACAAAATGGGGCCCAATACAGAACCCTGAGGGACTCCACATAACAGGTCCGCAGACTCTGACCTTATCTGGTTAGCAAAAACGCTAAAGCTGCGCCCAGACAGATATGAAAAAAACCACCGAAGAACTGACCCAGACAGTCCGACATGATCCCTCAGTCTATTCAGCAGGACCTGGTGGTCAACAGTATCAAAGGCAGAGGACAAATCCAAAAGAACCAACACGGTGGATTTCTCAGCATCAGCAGACATCATAATGTCGCTGGACACTTTCAAAAGAGCCGTTTCCGTAGAGTGTTGTCTACGAAAACCGGACTGAAACCTGTCATGAATGTTATTCTGATCCAGGAAGAGTGTCAGTTGGTCATACAGTAGTGTTCAGAATAATAGTAGTGCTATGTGACTAAAAAGATTAATCCAGGTTTTGAGTATATTTCTTATTGTTACATGGGAAACAAGGTACCAGTAGATTCAGTAGATTCTCACAAATCCAACAAGACCAAGCATTCATAATATGCACACTCTTAAGGCTATGAAATTGGGCTATTAGTAAAAGAAAAAGTAGAAAAGGGGGTGTTCACAATAATAGTAGCGTGGCATTCAGTCAGTGAGTTCGTCAGTTTTGTGGAACAAACAGGTGTGAATCAGGTGTCCCCTATTTAAGGATGAAGCCAGCACCTGCTGAACATGCTTTTCTCTTTGAAAGCCTGAGGAAAATGGGATGTTCAAGACATTGTTCAGAAGAACAGCGTAGTTTGATTAAAAAGTTGATTGGAGAGGGGAAAACTTATACACAGGTGCAAAAATTATAGGCTGTTCATCTACAATGATCTCCAATACTTTAAAACGGGAAAAAAACAGAGACACGTGGAAGAAAATGGAAAACAACCATCAAAATGGATAGAAGAATAACCAGAATGGCAAAGGCTCACCCATTGATTAGCTCCAGGATGATCAAAGACAGTCTGGAGTTACCTGTAAGTGCTGTGACAGAAGACACCTGTGTGAAGCTAATTTATTTGCAAGAATCCCCCACAAAGTCCCTCTGTTAAATAAAAGACATGTGCAGAAGAGGTTAAAATTTGCCAAAGAACATATCAACTGGCCTAAAGAGAAATGGAGGAATATTTTGTGGACTGATGAGAGTAAAATTGTTATTTTTTGTGTCCAAGGGCTGCAGACAGCTTGTGAGATGACCCCCAAACTCTGAATTCAAGCCACAGTTCACAGTGAGGACAGTGAAGCATGGTGGTGCAAGCATCATGATATGGGCATGTTTCTCCTACTATGGTGTTGGGCCTATATATCGCATACCAGGTATCATGGATCAGTTTGGATATGTCAAAATACTTGAAGAGGTCATGTTGCCTTATGCTGAAGAGGACATGCCCTTGAAATGGGTGTTTCAACAAGACAATGACCCCAAGCACACTAGTAACTGAGCAAAATCTTGGTTCCAAACCAACAAAATTAATGTTTTGGAGTGGCCTGCCCAATCCCCGGACCTAAATCCAATTGAGAACTTGTGGGGTGACATCAAAAAAGCTGTTTCTGAAGCAAAACCAAGAAATGTGAATGAATTGTGGAATGTTGTTAAAGAATCTTGGAGTGGAATAACAGCTGAAAGGTGCCACAAGTTGGTTGACTCCATGCCTCGCAGATGTGAAGAAATCATGAAAAACTGTGGTTATATAACTAAATACTAGTTTCGTGTTTCACAGGATTGCTAAAAAGCAGTTTGAACATAATAGTTTTGAGTTTGTAGCCTCAACAGCAGATGCTACTATTATTGTGAACACCCCCTTTTCTACTTTTTTTTTTTTACTAATAGTCCAATTTCATAGCCTTAAGAGTGTGCATATCATGAATGCTTGGTCTTGTTGGATTTGTGAGAATCTACTGAATCTACTGGTGCCTTGTTTCCCATGTAACATTAAGAAATATACTCAAAACTTGCATTAATCTTTTTAGTCACATAGCACTACTATTATTCTGAACACTACTGTATATGACTTCATGTTATTGTGTCATAGAAACCACAGTATATCTTTAAGGACTTCCTTGAAATAGCCATGCTAAAAATCCCGTATACGAGGTCTAAAAAAGTATAGGTCCTTTTTATTTTTCCGCACGTCTTTCATTAAAAAAAAATCTCCTTTAATAGTGGAATATCCGGATAAAATGCTGAAACCGACTTCTTCTGAAACTTCTCTGTTCTCTCACGACGTCCTGGATCAATAGAGCCTGAAATGTGGAGGTTTTCAGCTTGAAACAGGCTGATGACGCCGCCTGAGAGCGCTGCGCGACGTCTCGCACCGTGGGAAGTCCTTAAAGCGACAGTGTCACCTCAAAATCTCTCATCAGCCGTTAAAATTTTCACTGAAAACCAGCTTAATTTTTCGAACCGTGTCCACTTCGATGTGTCTCACAGGTTTAGAAAAAATTTTGATCAAACAAAGCGCCAGTCTCTCAGCAACTTCTCAGACAAAGGAATTCCGACGAGGGGCTGGACGACTCCTCCCACAAGGAGTGCTCACAGGCGAATGACGTCACCGACAGGCGTGGAAAAACTCACGCATGCGCACGAGGGTTCAAGCATGTCTGACGTAAAAACATATGAATGAAATCCATATAGTTTTTGAAAAAAATAAAAAGGACCTATACTTTATGGAAAGCCCTCGTACATAACCACTTGGTCACAGACTCTTCAGTCTGTGACGCTGACTTAAGACCAATTTTATTTAAAATTAAATAATTTTATTCTTTGCTGATTTTCAGTCATTTCCACCAAGATTGATCCAAATCAATCAATCAATCGAAATCTAAAATCTCAATGTACTTTTCTGCATCACTGCCACTACAAAAGTGTAAAGTATTGACAAAGAAAACAAAAACAAACAAACAAACAAAAATTTAATTTCTGTGTGCAATGAAATAAAAGACAGTAAAAGTCGGGATCAATGGATTACTACAGGTTTCTGATGCAGCGTGATTTTTCCACATCATGACATCTCATGCATGGTTATGATGTTTTTATTTTAGTGTTGTTGTCAATGTTTCTGCAGAGGCATGCTTGTAATCTGGTAGTTATAGCATCTTATCTCATAACTACCTGACCTTCGTAAACCTTTTCTAATCTACAGAACAAAGTATTTTGGGTTATCAGTGCCGTCTAATTGTAGTCAGGTTGTATGGGTTTCGGAAATACAAGTTGCAGAACAGCAGCAGTTATTTTCAAGTTATACATCACAGGTAAAAAAAAAAAAAGAAAACAAACAAGAAGAAAAAAAAGATTTTCATAGTTTTTTCCAGACCTTCTTCCTCTACAAGGTGTCCCACATCAAGCCCCGGCTCCATCCTCAGCATCACTGTGCCATACTCAAAATCAAATGCATCACTGTGAAAAGCAAACAAAGAAATGAAAAGATCAATACAACATAAATATCTGTTTGAATACTGGATACATTATTACTGCCAGATCTCTGGCATTTTTCTTTCTTTCTTTGTTCTTCTTATTGTTATTCTAGTTTTCTAGACAACTGGCTCGATAAGTATTTGGACAAATAATATGGCCTCTGTACACCATTACAATGAGCTAAAATGAAACACAAGATGTGCTTGAAGTGTAGAATTTTAGCCTTAATTCAAAATATTTAACAAAAATATCACATTCACCATTTAGAAATTACAGCCATTTTTATGCACACTCGCTCCAATTCCATATTAATTACAGTTGACAAAGAGTAATTGGACAAACCAATAATAGTTATTGTGAATACAAATGAAGAGTTTTTACAGCCAGTTTTCTCTCGACTATTAAGGGACACATTTAAGTCACTGATTGCTCAGATTGATTCCATGTGCCTTTTGACAAACTATAATTTAATTTTTTATGAAAATTCTTCTCTGTGAAGATGCCGTACAGTTGCTGATGCAACAGCAGTTATACACTATCCTCATAGTTTATTACAGCCACAGAAGCATATAACTACTTCATAGTTGTTGTCTTGGTGGCTTCCCTCGTGTGTCTCCTTCTCTCATTTAGTCCATTTTTGAGGACTGCTTATTCTAGACAGTTTTATCACATACTGTAGTGCATACTGTTTGTATTTCTTAACCCTCTGGGGCCAACGCCGTCGTATACGATGGCTAAGACGATGGCTAAGACCAAGCTTTACTAAATTATAAATAACTTTTTAATGATATGAGATAGTTAACTCTGCGGGCTTTCGAACCAGCCATCGGCCATCTTTGTACTCCTCATAGAAGCTGTGTGATGAAGTGTGCAATGTGAGTGTCCAATCGGAATTGGTTCACCATCACATGGTTTTCCAAAATTCAATTGTAGGGCAGATTTACCTCACGTGAAAAGCCAAAGATCGTTTTCAGGAGTGATATGCTACTAGTTGGTCCGTTTGAATAGCCCCCTGGGTGCTCCAATGAGTACATACTATGCCAATGCGCCCTGCACCATTACGCACAGCGAAAGTGAAAGCAGACAGAGCAGATGGAGAGCCTCTGATGACAATCTCACATGCTCAAACAAAGAGTGTGTAACTATCAGGATTACTCCAGTAGTTTGCATGTGAATGTTACTGGATAACTCTGTTGCTTTCTCAGCGTAAAGCACTGTTTACCATATCAAAATAACAAAACGCATAGACCATTTTGTATATATAGTTCAAAATGTGCATTTGTGTTTATTGTTTGAACCTTTTTGTTGTACAGTCTTTCACACAAGACCTCAAATTACCTTTATAAAGTGCCAAAACAGTTGTTTATTATAGTTTGCTGTGTGTTTTGAATAAATGTGTGGAAAACTTTTTTTCGCTTTATTTTTTCCTTGCCTATTTCTGATTGTAAATCTTGATTACACATAAAACACAACAAAAACATTTATATTCTGAAAGCACAGGTTGTCCTGAAAAAAGAGACATAAAACTTGATTGTGGGATGCAGGGAGAGCTGTTAACAGCAATAATAAAACATTTATGCCAGGCGAGTGAACTGTCCAAAAAATGCCCTCAGACCCCAGAGGGTTAATCAATCAATCAATCAATTTTATTTATATAACGCCAAATCACAACAAACAGTTGCCCGAAGGCGCTTTATATTGTAAGGCAAGGCCATACAATAATTACGTAAAAACCCCAACGGTCAAAACGACCCCCTGTGAGCAAGCACTTGGCGACAGTGGGAAGGAAAAACTCCCTTTTAACAGGAAGAAACCTCCAGCAGAACCAGGCTCAGGGAGGGGCAGTCTTCTGCTGGGACTGGTTGGGGCTGAGGGGAGAGAATCGGGAAAAAGACATGCTGTGGAAGAAAGCAGAGATCAATCACTAATGATTAAATGCAGAGTGGTGCATACAGAGCAAAAAGAGAAAGAAACACTCAGTGCATCATGGGAACCCCCCCAGCAGTCTAAGTCTATAGCAGCATAACTAAGGGATGGTTCAGGGTCACCTGATCCAGCCTTAACTATAAGCTTTAGCAAAAAGTAAAGTTTTAAGCCTAATCTTAAAAGTAGAGAGGGTGTCTGTCTCCCTGATCTGAATTGGGAGCTGGTTCCACAGGAGAGGAGCCTGAAAGCTGAAGGCTCTGCCTCCCATTCTACTCTTACAAACCCTAGGAACTACAAGTAAGCCTGCAGTCTGAGAGCGAAGCGCTCTATTGGGGTGATATGGTACTATGAGGTCCCTAAGATAAGATGGGACCTGATTATTCAAAACCTTATAAGTAAGAAGAAGAATTTTAAATTCTATTCTAGAATTAACAGGAAGCCAATGAAGAGAGGCCAATATGGGTGAGATATGCTCTCTCCTTCTAGTCCCCGTTAGTACTCTAGCTGCAGCATTTTGAATTAACTGAAGGCTTTTCAGGGAACTTTTAGGACAACCTGATAATAATGAATTACAATAGTCCAGCCTAGAGGAAATAAATGCATGAATTAGTTTTTCAGCGTTACTCTGAGACAAGACCTTTCTAATTTTAGAGATATTGCGTAAATGCAAAAAAGCAGTCCTACATATTTGTTTAATATGCACATTGAATGACATATCCTGATCAAAAATGACTCCAAGATTTCTCACAGTATTACTAGAGGTCAGGGTAATGCCATCCAGAGTAAGGATCTGGTTAGACACCATGTTTCTAAGATTTGTGGGGCCAAGTACAATAACTTCAGTTTTATCTGAGTTTAAAAGCAGGAAATTAGAGGTCATCCATGTCTTTATGTCTGTAAGACAATCCTACAGTTTAGCTAATTGGTGTGTCCCCTCTGGCTTCATGGATAGATAAAGCTGGGTATCATCTGCGTAACAATGAAAATTTAAGCAATGCCGTCTAATAATACTGCCTAAGGGAAGCATGTATAAAGTGAATAAAATTGGTCCTAGCACAGAACCTTGTGGAACCTTAGTCTGTGAAGAAGGTTCCCCATTTACATGAACAAATTGTAATCTATTAGATAAATATGATTCAAACCACTGCAGCACAGTGCCTTTAATACCTATGGCATGCTCAAATCTCTGTAATAAAATTTTATGGTCAACAGTATCAAAAGCAGCACTGAGGTCTAACAGAACAAGCACAGAGATGAGTCCACTGTCTGAGGCCATAAGAAGATCATTTGTAACCTTCACTAATGCTGTTTCTGTACTATGATGAATTCTAAAACCTGACTGAAACTCTTCAAATAGACCATTCCTCTGCAGATGATCAGTTAGCTGTTTTACAACTACCCTTTCAAGAATGTTTGAGAGAAAAGGAAGGTTGGAGATTGACCTATAATTAGCTAAGATAGCTGGGTCAAGTGATGGCTTTTTAAGTAATGGTTTAATTGCTGCCACCTTAAAAGCCTGTGGTACATAGCCAACTAATAAAGATAGATTGATCATATTTAAGATCGAAGCATTAAATAATGGTAGGGCTTCCTTGAGCAGCCTGGTAGGAATGGGGTCTAATAGACATGTTGATGGTTTGGAGGAAGTAACTAATGAAAATAACTCGACAGAATGGCTACAGTACTGAAAAGAAACCTGGGGTTGTTCTTATTTTCTTCAATTAGTGATGAGTAGTAAGATGTCCTAGCTTTACCGAGGGCTTTTTTATAGAGCAACAGACTCTTTTTCCAGGCTAAGTGAAGATCTTCTAAATTAGTGAGACGCCATTTCTTCTCCAACTTACGGGTTATCTGCTTTAAGCTGCGAGTTTGTGAGTTATACCACGGAGTCAGGCACTTCTGATTTAAAGCTCTCTTTTTCAGAGGAGCTACAGCATCCAAAGTTGTCTTCAATGAGGACGTAAAACTATTGACGAGATACTCTATCTCACTTACAGAGTTTAGGTAGCTACTCTGCACTGTGTTGGTATATGGCATTAGAGAACATAAAGAAGGAATCATATCCTTAAACCTAGTTACAGCGCTTTCTGAAAGACTTCCAGTGTAATGAAACTTATTCCCCACTGCTGGGTAGTCCATCAGAGTAAATGTAAATGTTATTAAGAAATGATCAGACAGCAGGGAGTTTTCAGGGAATACTGTTAAGTCTTCTATTTCCATACCATAAGTCAGAACAAGATCTAAGATATGATTAAAGTGGTGGGTGGACTCATTTACTTTTTGAGCAAAGCCAATAGAGTCTAATAATAGATTAAATGCAGTGTTGAGGCTGTCATTCTCAGCATCTGTGTGGATGTTAAAATCACCCACTATAATTATCTTATCTGAGCTAAGCACTAAGTCAGACAAAAGGACTGAAAATTCACCGAGAAACTCACAGTAACGACCAGGTGGACGATAGATTATAACAAATAAAACTGGTTTTTGGGACTTCTAATTTGGATGGACAAGACTAAGAGTCAAGCTTTCAAATGAATTAAAGCTCTGTCTGGGTTTTTGATTAATTAATAAGCTGGAATGGAAGATTGCTGCTAATCCTCCGCCTCGGCCCGTGCTACGAGCATTCTGGCAGTTAGTGTGACTCAGGGGTGTTGACTCATTTAAACTAACATATTCATCCTGCTGTAACCAGGTTTCTGTAAGGCAGAATAAATCAATATGTTGATCAATTATTATATCATTTACTAACAGGGACTTAGAAGAGAGAGACCTAATGTTTAATAGACCACATTTAACTGTTTTAGTCTGTGCTGCAGTTGAAGGTGCTATATTATTTTTTCTTTTTGAATTTTTATGCTTAAATAGTTTTTTGCTGGTTATTGGTGGTCTGGGAGCAGGCACCGTCTCTATGGGGATGGGGTAATGAGGGGATGGCAGGGGGAGAGAAGCTGCAGAGAGTTGTGTAAGAGTACAACTCTGCTTCCTGGTCCCAACCCTGGATAGCCACGGTTTGGAGCATTTAAGAAAATTGGCCAGATTTCTAGAAATGAGAGCTGCTCCATCCAAAGTGGGATGGATGCCGTCTCTCCTAACAAGACCAGGTTTTCCCCAGAAGCTTTGCCGATTATCTATGAAGCCCACCTCATTTTTTGGACACCACTCAGACAGCCAGCAATTCAGGGAGAACATGCGGCTAAACATGTCACTCCCGGTCCGATTGGGGAGGGGCCCAGAGAAAACTACAGAGTCCGACATTGTTTTTGCAAAGTTACACACCGATTCAATGTTAATTTTAGTGACCTCCGATTGGCGTAACCGGGTGTCATTACTGCCGACGTGAATTACAATCTTACCAAATTTACGCTTAGCCTTAGCCAGCAGTTTCAAATTTCCTTTAATGTTGCCTGCTCTGGCCCCCAGAAGACATTTGACTATGGTTGCTGGTGTCGCTAACTTCACATTTCTCAAAACAGAGTCGCCAATAACCAGAGTTTGATCCTCGGCGGGTGTGTCGTCGAGTGGGGAAAAACGGTTAGAGATGTGAACGGGTTGGTGGTGTACACGGGGCTTCTGTTTAGTGCTACGCTTCCTCCTCACAGTCACCCAGTCGGCCTGCTTTCCCGGCTGCTCTGGATCTGCCAGAGGGAAACTAATGGCGGCTAAGCTACCTTGGTCCGCACCGACTACAGGGGCCTGGCTAGCTGTAGAATTTTCCAAGGTGCGGAGCCGAGTCTCCAATTCGCCCAGCCTGGCCTCCAAAGCTACGAATAAGCTACACTTATTACAAGTACCATTACTGCTAAAGGTGGCCGAGGAATAACTAAACATTTCACACCCAGAGCAGAAAAGTGCAGGAGAGACAGGAGAAGCTGCCATGCTAAACCGGCTAAGAGCTAGTAGCTACGCTAAGCTAGTGGATTCCTAAAAACACAGAAGGTGAATAATGTGTAAATAATTTAGAGGCGATTCAGCAGAGGGAGTGCTTTAGTTAAGGCACGTGAAGATTACACTGTGAAACAAATCGTTATCTAGGTAACTAGATCAATCTAACTGCGCAGATTAAACAGCTAACAGATACAGCAAAACACCGCTGTGCTCCGGAACAGGAAGTGATACAATACCGCAGTGAGAGCCCTCACTGTTAATGATAGATGTAAATGAAATCCAAGACATATTCAGAGACTTGCAAATGTTCATGTATCCATCCCTTGACTTGTCAAAAGAAAACTGTCTATAAAAGTGATCATTTGTATTAACAATAATCCTTAAATGTAGTTTAGATTAGTAATATAAATACAAAGCTAACTGAACATAAAATTATCTCAAAACTGCAATAAATTCATTTAACTGTAGCTAAACAACTATTTCAGGAATGGGTACCAGCCTTGGTGTTGGGAAAGTGTAGTGACACGGACCCACAACAGGGGGCGTAAATGAACGGACAATGGAAATGCAAAAGATAACAATTTAATGTTGTGAAATGTGCACAATGGTATACAGATACGACTTTAGATAACAGTCAATTAAACAGTTGGTGACGTGTGGGCAGGCCCGAGGATACGAGACGCCTGTCCAGAGAAGAGTCGGGCCTCACACGATTTCCACTGCCAGGGGAGACCTGCAATACACCGGAGCCGCCAAGTCCTGAGTCCCCAGGTGGCCACCGCCTCCAGCTGTCGGATCGGGTACTGCTGGCAGGAAGCACAGACAGATCAAGTGGGTGTGTGCACACCCAGCAAACAGTTCAGAACAAACAGTCACAGTCCCTTCCTGAGGGAATAATCCACCACTCCCAGGAAACAGGAACACTAAGTACGTGCAGCAGCAATAGTATACTTAAGTGATAAGTAAGGAGTAGGAAACGCCGACTCCTTCCAACTTCCACCACCCAGCTCCAAGCTGCGAGTATACAGGGTTAACACTGCCAACTTAGTAACAAGAGAATGTGTGCAAACGGCACAGTAATGGCTGAGAAGTTTACCTGTCGGGTAAGACGATTTCTCGGCAGGGATGTGGTGTAACTGCCAGGCTTTTATGGAGAAGGTGTTGAATGATTGGTGATGAATGACAGCTGTCCGTAGGGGTTCCAGGAAGGCGGCTGCGCCATCTGGTGCCTGAAGCCCGCTTTCAGGCAGGGCGCCCTCTGGTGTTGGGCCAGCAGTACCTCCTCTTCTGGCGGCCCACACAACAGGACCCCCCCCCCCCCTCAACGGGCGCCTCCTGGCGCCCGACCATGCTTGTTGGGATGGCGTTGGTAGAAGTCGGCCAGGAGGGCCGGGTCCAGGATGAAGCTCCTCTTCACCCAGGAGCGCTCTTCGGGTCTGTAACCCTCCCAGTCCACCAGATACTGGAACCCCAGCCCTTCCGACGGACGTCCAGGAGCCTGCGCACGGTCCAAGCAGGCTCCCCGTCGAAGATCCGGGCAGGAGGCAGCGCCGGTCCGGGGGTGCAGAGTTCCAAGGTGTGGTAGGGTTTGATGCGGGAGACATGAAAAACAGGATGAATCCGCAGTGAAGCTGAAGCTGCCAGCTTCACTGCGGCCGGACTGAGGACTTTGAGGATGGTGTATGGTCCAATGAATCGATCCTTTAGTTTCTGGGACTCCACTTGAAGGGGGATGTCCTTGGTGGATAACCAAACCTCCTGCCCGGGCTGGTATGCAGGGGCCGGGGAACGCCGGCAGTCTGCATGGGCCTTGGCCCTCGTCCGAGCTTTAAGCAGGGCAGAGTGGGCAGTATGCCACACCCGACGGCACCTCCTTAGGTGGGCCTGGACCGAGGGCACACAGACCTCTCCCTCAACGAGCGGAAACAATGGGGGCTGGTACCCCAAACACACCTCAAATGTGTGGGCCGCCTTGGAGAACCGGTCCACTATCGTGAGGATGGTAGTCATGCCCTGGGACGGCGGGAGGCCCGTGACGAAGTCCAGGCTGATGTGGGACCAGGGGCGATGAGGCAGAGGTAACGGCTGGAGGAGTCCTTGTGCTCTGTGATGATCGGCCTTGCCCCTGGTGCAGGTGGTACAGGCCTGGACATAATCCCGGACGTCAGCTTCCATAGACGCCTACCAGAAGCGCTGCCAGACCACTGCCACGGTTCTTCGCACCCCTGGGTGGCAGGAGAGCTTAGAACCATGATAGAAGTCCAGGACGGCAGCTCTGGCCTCTGGTGGGACGTACAGTTTGTTTTTCGGGCCAGTCCCCGGGTCCAGGTTCCGTGCCAGGTCCTCCCGGACGGTCTTCTCCACGTCCCAGGTGAGGATGGCCACGACAGTGGACTCGGGGATGATGGTTTCCGGTGGATCCGACAGCTCGGTCTTGACTTCCTCCTTGTGTACCCGGGACAGGGCGTCGGATCGTTGATTCTTGGTCCCGGGCCGGTATGTGATCTGGAAGTCAAAGCACCCGAAGAACAGTGACCAGCGGGCTTGCCTGGGGTTCAGACGCTTAGCGGTCCGGATATATTTCAGGTTCCGATGGTCCATGAAAACTGTAAATGGCACCGCAGCTCCCTCCAACAGGTGTCTCCACTCCTCAAGGGCCTCTTTCACCGCCAGAAGTTTCCGATTGCCAACGTCATAGTTCCTTTCAGCCGGGGTCAACCTGCGGGAAAAATAGGCACAAGGATGGAGAACCTTGTCGGACTCCCTACTCTGGGACAGCACGGCTCCTATCCCCGAGTCAGAGGCATCCACTTCAACTACAAACTGGCGATTGGGATCGGGCTGCACCAGAACTGTTGCAGTCGAGAACCAGCGTTTCAACTCCCTAAATGCGGCTTCGCACCGATCCGACCAGATGAAGGGGACTTTAGTGGAGGTTAGGGCCATCAGGGGGCTAACTACCTGGCTGTAGCCCTTTATGAACCTCCAGTAGAAATTTGCAAAGCCGAGGAACTGCTGCAGTTTCCTACAGCTTGTCGGTTGGGGCCAATCTCTCACTGCCGCAACCTTGGCCGGATCAGGGGCGACGGAGTTGGAGGAGATTATGAACCCCAGGAAGGACAAAGAAGTGCGGTGGAACTCGCACTTCTCGCCCTTCACAAACAGCCGGTTCTCCAACAACCGCTGCAGGACCTGAAGTACATGCTGCACATGAGTCTCAGGATCCGGGGAGAAGATGAGAATAACGTCAAGGTATACAAAGACAAACCGATGCAGGAAGTCCCGCAAGACATCATTAACCAACGCTTGGAACATCGCGGGCGCATTGGTGAGGCCGAACGGCATGACCAGGTACTCAAAGTGACCTAACGGGGTGTTAAATGCTGTCTTCCACTCGTCTCCCTCCCGGATCCGAACCAGGTGATAAGCATTTCTAAGATCCAGTTTTGTGAAAATTTGTGCTCCATGCAAGGGCGTGAACACTGAATCTAACAGAGGTAAGGGGTATTGGTTGCAAAGCGTGATCTCGTTCAGCCCTCTGTAATCAATGCATGGACGGAGTCCGCCATCTTTCTTGCCCACAAAAAAGAAACCAGCACCCATTGGGGAGGTGGAGTTCCGGATCAACCCGGCAGCTAACGAGTCCCGGATGTAGGTCTCCATTGATTCGCGTTCCGGATGTGAGAGGTTGTACAGCCTGCTGGACGGCTACTCAGCGCCCAGTATCAAATCAATGGCACAATCGTACGGACGGTGCGGGGGCAGCGTGAGTGCCAGATCCTTGCTGAAGACATCAGCAAGGTCATGGTACTCGGCTGGCACCTCTGCCAGATTGGGGGGAACTAGAACCTCCTCCTTAGCTGTCACACCGGGTGGAACCGAGGATCCTAAACACTCCCGGTGGCAGGTTTCGCTCCACTGCGTCACAACCCCAGATGGCCAATCAATCCAGGGATTGTGCTTTAACATCCATGGAAAACCCAAAATCACTCGGGAGGTAGAAGGTGTTACATAAAACACAATCTCCTCCCTGTGATTCCCAGATACAACCAATGTCACTGGCTGTGTCTGGTGTGTGATTAATGGGAGAAGGGTGCCATCTAGTGCCCGTACCGTCAATGGTGAAGGTAAGGCCACTAGAGGGAGCCCAACTTCCTTTGCCCATCTGCTGTCCAGCAGATTCCCCTCTGACCCTGTGTCCACCAGTGCTGGGGCGTGAAGGGTTAGATCCCCACTCAGGATCGTAACTGGGATGCGTGTGGATTCACGGGGTTTCCCCGCGTGAGTATTATGGCCCACCCTTAGCCCAGTCTCTATGGGCGGGTGTTGCTGTTTTGACTGTTTGGGGCAGTTTTTCTGCGTGTGCTCAGTTGAGCTGCAGTGAAAACACTTCCCACGGGCCAGCCTCCTTTGTCTCTGATCTGATTTTCTTTTGGCCCTGCTCATTTCTCTAGCAACGTCAGCAGGGGGAGCTGTTGTCACGTGGAGTGCCCTGGCTGTGGAACGTGGAGAAGACGGACCTGGGAGGAAGAGAGACGGCTCGTGCCTGACCACGCCCTTCGTCTCGCTCCCGACGGCGTTCTGCTAATCGGTTGTCTAACCGTATTACCAGGTCGATAAGCCCGTCTAAATCCCGCGGCTCGTCCTTTTCCACTAGGTGCTCCTTAAGGACCAGAGACAGTCCGTTTATGAAGGCGGCGCAGAGCGCAACCACATTCCAGCCGGCTCACGCTGCCGCAATGCGGAAGTCGACTGCATACCCCGCTGCGCTCCGACACCCCTGTCTTATCGACAGCAGCACGCTTGAAGCGGTCTCGCCTCTATGAGGGTGATTGAACACCTGTCTGAACTCCCTCACGAACTCAGTGTATGCTGATAGAAGCCGTGAGTTCTGTTCCCAAAGCGCCTGTAGCCTGTAGCCCAGGCGCGTGCCTCACCTTGAAGCAAATTTATAACATAAGCCACCCGGGTGGCATCTGATGCGTACATGACGGGACGCTGTGAAAAGACGAGCGAACACTGCATCAAGAAGTCTGCACACGACTTGACACAACCTCCGTATGGTTCCGGAGGGCTTATGTATGCTTCAGGGGACGGGGGGGGGGGGGTTGTTGAACGACCACTGGAATATCTGTATTTGGCACTCGGTCAGCAGGAGGAGGTGCTGCAGCAGCGCCCTGCGCGTGCGCTTCCACCTTGCGCGGTGAGAGCCTCCAACCTCTGATTGAGTATAACGTTCTGCTCGGTTACCAAGTCCAACCGAGCAGTGAAGGTGGTTAAGATTTGCTGCAGCTCACCTAATACGTCTCCTGCTGGCGCCTGTGCACCTAGCGTTTCCATTGGTGGTTCACTCGATGGTTGACTCCCCTCGGGATCCATGACGATTGGCCGAGAAATCCTGTTGGGAAAGTGTAGTGACACGGACCCACAACAGGGGGCGTAAATGAACGGACAATGGAAATGCAAAGATAACAATTTAATGTTGTGAAATGTGCACAACGGTATACAGATACGACTTTAGATAACAGTCAATTAAACAGTTGGTGATGTGTGGGCAGGCTCGAGGATTGGAGACGCCTGTCCAGAGAAGAGTCGGGCCCCACACGATTTCCACTACCAGCAGAGACCTGCAATACACCGGAGCCGCCAAGTCCCGAGTCCCCAGGTGGCCACTGCCTCCAGCTGTCAGATCGGGTACTGCTGGCAGGAAGCACAGACAGATCAAGTGGGTGTGTGCACACCCAGCAAACATTTCAGCACAAACAGTCACGGTCCCTTCCTGAGGGAATAATCCACCACTCCCAGGAAACAGGAACACTAAGTACGTGCAGCACCAATAGTATACTTAAGTGATAAGTAAGGAGTAGGAAACGCCGACTCCTTCCAACTTCCACCACCCAGCTCCAAGCTGCGAGTATACAGGGTTAACACTGCCAACTTAGTAACAAGAGAATGTGTGCGAACGGCACAGTAACGGCTGAGAAGTTTACCTGTCGGGTAAGACGATTTCTCGGCAGGGATGTGGTGTAACTGCCAGGCTTTTATGGAGAAGGTGATGAATGACAGCTGATGAGGTGTGATGAATGACAGCTGTCTGTAGGGGTTCCAGGAAGGTGGCTGTGCCCTCTGGTGCTGAAGCCCGCTTTCAGGCAGGGCACCCTCTGGTGTTGGGCCAGCAGTACCTCCTCTTCTGGCGGCCCACACAACACTTGATTGTGGAAGTGGAAGTGAATATAAAGCTAATTGGGATCGCTGGGCACAGACTCACAGTTAGAGGCGTGGGTGCCAGGTGTGCCAACTATTGGGCAAACCCAAAGGACTCTAACCTGTAGCATTTTTATTGATGGCCACCATTACATGAGCATAAAATGTGTATATTAGTTATTTTCATGTTGAAATGTTTAACCTGCACTGAAACAGTTGCCATTGTTTTGTGGTGGATCCATTTAGGACGAGAGTCAAAATATTTTAAAAGCTTTTTTAATAAAACTGCAAAAATGAATCTGTTTGGGCCTTGGCAGAGGTGGTTCATGTTTCATTGGTCTCTGCTTTGCCAAATGTTTAGCTCATTCAGGTGTCTGTTAGCTCTTGACTGGCTGAGCAGACCTGAACCAGGTATTGACAGTCTGGGTAGACATGGAAAATGTGCAGTTTCGGGGGTCCCTGAGGACCTGGGGTGCACTCAGTTTGTAACTTACTGCAGCACTCCCGCATAAAGCAGCACCTCTTCTTTAGTAGCAGTCCTCCAGTCTTTCTTGAAACCAATCATGAGAGTGTTTGGCTTCATACGGCCGAGACCAGCAGCCTGTTCAGAAAATAAGAACAATAATAACTGCACAAATACAAAACTTAAAGTCACAATGTGCAATGTCTCACTGTGCATAATGCCTGATGGTGTCATTAACTGTGTGTGACAAAAGTATTTCCACATGCTCGAAGAAGATTGAGAAACTTTTAACAGCCAGAAGTTATGATCAGATCGGTTATCAGATCTGCAGGAACTCATCCAAAACCATGTTAATCAATTATAGCTCTCAGTCTGCGCGATGCTGTTTGATGAAAGCAGTGCTGAAAATAAACCATAGTCTTATCTCAAGAGGCTGATAGCCAAAGCCATAAGACTGTTTTCTTGCTCCTTATTAACACTCCCCTCATCTTCCTCCTCCAGTAACACGCTAATCCTTCAGACTGGTTCAAGCTGGACAGCAATATAAACTGGTGTTGACAGTAAGATGTGCATCTATAAAACACTTTGTCAGGTTTCAATGGCATCCAAACCAGACTCTTAGGTTATCCATTAATGAAATAAGTTATTCTGGGTGGTTGGCGTATTGTGTTGTTGAAATGTTTTTTGTTTTTTTTTATGATTGTACTTACCTGCATCAGACAATTTGCTCCCTCTCTCAAGTTGTCACTGCTCACAGTAGTATAAAATGTTTTTCGTTTTGTTTTCCGAAGCCAAAGCAGGTTCTTCTCCATAGCAGCATTAATGTCTTGAATGGCTTCTGACTTCAGGCCCTGGAGGGTTACACCACACGTAATACATGAGTGTCATTAAATGAGACATATTAAACACATTTTATACAACTTAAATCCCTGTGCTGGAACTAGTGTAGGACTTAGACAGCTAAGTTTGATGCAGCAGATAAAAAAAGGAATGTCATTTCACCAGTAGATGCCACTTGCTGGATGGATTATGGTAAATTAGGAACAGCTGTGGCATTCACGCCAAAGTGACCTCATGGCCTCATTTTTTCTCATGGCCTGAGAGTCCTTCAGGAACCTTTTGACAAACTCCAGGTGGACTGCCATGTGTCTTTTTCTAAGGAGTGGCTTTCGTCTGGCCACTCTACAATACAGGCCTGATTGGTGAATTGCTGCAGAGATGCTTGTCCTTGTGGAAGGTTCTCCTCTCTCCACAGAGGAATACTGGAACTCCAACAGAATGACCATCTGATTCTTGGTCACCTCCCTGACTAAGGCCCTTCTTCCCTGATCGCTCAGTTTAGATGGGTGGCCAGCTCTAGGAGGAGTCCTGATGGATCTGAGCATTGTCCATTTATGGATGATGGAGGCCACTGTGCTCATTGGGACCTTCAAAGCAACAGAAATGTTTCTGTATCCTTCCCCAGATATGTGCCTTGAGACAATCCTGCCTTGGAGGTCTACAAACAATTCCTTTGACTTCGTGCTTGGTTTGTGCTCTGACATGTACTGTCAACTGTGGGACCTTATATGTAGACAGGTGTGTGCCTTTCCAAATCATGTCCAATTAACTGAATTTACCCCAGGTGGACTCTAATTAAGTTGTAGAAACATCTCAAGGATGATCAGTCGAAACAGGATGCACCTGAGCTCAATTTTGAGCTTCATGGCAAAGGATGTGAATGCTTATGTATATGTGATTTCTTTGTTGTTGTTTTTTATTATTTTGAATACATTTGCAAAAAACAAAACCTTTTTTCACACTGTCATTATGGGGTATTGTGTGTAGACGAATTTGATCCATTTTGGAATAAGGCTGTAACTTAACATAATGTGGAAAAAGTACAATCTGGATCAATCAATCAATCAATCAATCAATTTTTTTATATAGCGCCAAATCACAACAAACAGTTGCCCCAAGGCACTTTATATTGTAAAGCAAGGCCATACAATAATTATGTAAAACCCCAACGGTCAAAACGACCCCCTGTGAGCAAGCACTTGGCTACAGTGGGAAGGAAAAACTCCCTTTTAACAGGAAGAAACCTCCAGCAGAACCAGGCTCAGGGAGGGGCAGTCTTCTGCTGGGACTGGTTGGGGCTGAGGGAGAGAACCAGGAAAAAGACATGCTGTGGAGGGGAGCAGAGATCGATCACTAATGATTAAATGCAGAGTGGTGCATACAGAGCAAAAAGAGAAAGAAACAGTGCATCATGGGAACCCCCCAGCAGTCTACGTCTATAGCAGCATAACTAAGGGATGGTTCAGGGTCACCTGATCCAGCCCTAACTATAAGCTTTAGCAAAAAGGAAAGTTTTAAGCCTAATCTTAAAAGTAGAGAGGGTGTCTGTCTCCCTGATCTGAATTGGGAGCTGGTTCCACAGAAGAGGAGCCTGAAAGCTGAAGGCTCTGCCTCCCATTCTACTCTTACAAACCCTAGGAACTACAAGTAAGCCTGCAGTCTGAGAGCGAAGCGCTCTATTGGGGTGATATGGTACTACGAGGTCCCTAAGATAAGATGGGACCTGATTATTCAAAACCTTATAAGTAAGAAGAAGAATTTTAAATTCTATTCTAGAATTAACAGGAAGCCAATGAAGAGAGGCCAATATGGGTGAGATATGCTCTCTCCTTCTAGTCCCCGTCAGTACTCTAGCTGCAGCATTTTGAATTAACTGAAGGCTTTTTAGGGAACTTTTAGGATCCACTGTAATATGATAACAGCTTTGATTGAGCTTTATATTTGTTTATTATAAAGTGAAACTTTGTTTCTTTGAGGTTTACTAAAAACATAAAAATGTAGGAAATTCTGGATAAAAATAGTAAATGGAGTGTAATTAATATTCAACATTTGAGAATCTCGTATTCACCTATGAACCCTCACACACCAGGAGCTTCCGTGCAAAACACTGACTTCCACAATGGGAGCAATTTGGGGCTCAATGTCTTTCTCAAGGACACTTTGACACACAGACAGCAGTATCCAGGGACTGACCCACTGATCCTGGTGCTCACAGACAGCGTGCTCCACCAGCTGACTTACAGTGTAATTAATGATAAGGCCAGGATAAAATTGCTCACTTCTCATGGTTTGCAATTTTGCATTTGCAGACTGTGTTCAGAAAACTTACCACAATCACTTCACAGGATATACAGAGTCCATAGTTCCTTGTGAAGGAGTGAGCCAAGTCGAGCATTGCTGGTCTGGTCCGTGCTGAACCTGTTAATGCTAATATCTGAGGTCTGAGAAAATAACAGGAACACATCACAACACCACCCGGTGCCACAAATTTTTGTTTTGAAGTCACTGACTTTTCTAGATCTTTCTATGCAATCAAGCATAATTTTCCAGCATATATCTGAACACGGAACATCTGTACCCACGTCGATGCAAAGCAGACTGTTACCTGAAGTTTTTGACATGATCATCGACCCCACAGAGAGACAAAGCGTTACTGACTGCGCTCACAAATGTCACCGCCTGTGTGGATGAGCCCCAGTTCACATCTACAACGGACAGCGAATAAGTGATGAGTACCGCCATACGTCACAGAGCATACATCCCACACATGCCTACACAGCTCACCTGGTTTCTTCACAGTCACATATATGTAGAGGAGGAATTCAATGACATATGTGAGAAGAGCAGCCCACCAGTTGATAACAAACATAACAGCACAGCACAGGATTGCACCCATCAGGGACAGCCACATGTTGTAGTATTTGTACGCTGGTCTCCACCCTGGGTGAATTGTAACAGGAGAAAAGCAGTCAGTAGCAACCACAGACGGTATATAGTGTACTGGACAAACCTTCTGTAATGTCATTCATAGGTTTTCTGAAGAGCAGCTTTGAAACTCAAATAGGGTGGTGGTGCCAAATGTTGCCATCTTGGCAGTCTCTGACTATGTTTACATGTAGCCAATAACTCTTTCATAACCGGAATATTAGCAATAACCTGGTTGCGCACAGCCATGTAAACACCCGCAAAAACCCGATGATCATATTCCGGTTTTTAAAAACCCGAATATGACCCCTGGGTTACTCCTTTTCTAACCCGAATATCAGGTCATATAAACGCGCATCAGGATATCCCCATAGAAAAGAACATTATTTTGTGTTCTGCGCATGTCGTATCCGCAAGGAATCTTGGTCTTTTGAGTATGGCAACTTCTTGTATGCAGCACGCATAACCCACCGGACACCACAGAAACAGAGGTAAACAGCGCATTGTGTTCTGCGTGTGTCTGTTTATAATCTTCTTGCCCAGAAGAAAAAAGAGAGTGTTTACTTACATAGGAGAGAAAAAATTTCATGACATATCTCAATCTGGCAAATCATAGTGAGGACGGTTACTGGATGTACATGGGTGAGTGGGCATAGTTGACCCATTTTTTTGCCTCCAGAACTGTCTTAATTCTTTGTGGTACAGATTCAACAAGGTGCTGGAAGCATTATTCAGAGATTTTGGTACCTACTGACTTGATAGTATCTGACAAGTTCCATCCCATTACTTCTATCGATTGATTGATTGATGTATTTTAACTGCATTATGGTGGTATATGGATGTAAAATGACTACAAATAAGTCATGTCCAAATATTTATAGACTTGACTATGCAGAGTAGGGTAACCACAGCTAAGTGCATTGGCACCCATATTTAATGGGCTCTAGGATTTGATGATGTTCTGATTGCGATGTTGTTGGAGGCGTTTGGACTCATTCACCAATGATATGATGTCTGGAGATATGCATGGTGTAAGATAATATCATCATTTATCCAATGCACCATTTATTTCTCTTGGGAAATGTGAAAAATTAGCTGTATTTTTAAAAGCTAATGAAGAGAGGTCATCATATTTACAATTCCTGAAAAATGCAAAGAGAATTACTTAAGTCCTTTGTCTACAGAGACCCACCTGGAGACTTGGCATAAGATGCGTGAAAGCAAGAGAAATTGATGAGCGCATATGAAGCCAGGAAGAAGTTTGAGATGACAGGAGCAATGGTGTTCAGATTACCTGCAGAGAGAAAAAAAAAAATATATATATATATATATATATATATATATATACGAGGTCTCTTAGATAATAAACCGACCCTTTTATTTTTTTTTTTAACTATATGGATTTGAATGACATGCGATTACACCAATCATGCTTGAACCCTCGTGCGCATGCGTGAGTTTTTTCACGCGTGTTGGTGACGTCATTTCCCTGTGGGCAGGCCTTGAGTGAGATGTGGTCCCGCCCTCTCGGCTGAATTCCTTTGTTTCACACGCTGCTCGAGACGGCGCGCGTTGCTTTATCAAAATTTTTTCTGGACCTGTGAGGAATATCCGAGTGGACACTATTCGAGAAATTAAGCTGGTTTTCTGTGAAAAGTTTAACGGCTGATGAGAGATTATGGGGTGTTTCTGTCGGTGTAAGGACTTCCCACGGAGCGGGACGTCCTGCAGCGCTTCCAGGCGCTGTCGTCGGCCTGTTTCGAGCTGAAAACATCCTAATTTAAGGCTTAATTCACCCAGGACATCGTGAGACAACAGAGAAGATTCAGAAGAGGCCGGCATGAGGAATTTATGCAGACATTCCACTGTTTAAGGACATTTTTTTAATGAAAGACGTACGCGCAAATTCGCCGAGTCGTTTCCGTGACGACTCGGCAAATCTGTGTGCGCCGCGACAGGAAAAACACCTCCGTGTTGAAAACCATTTGTAGAATTCAGGCGGCTTTTAATGGCTTTCAACAAGTGAGTAACTGAGAAATTGTTTAACAGCTTGGGCATGTTCCAACTTGCCCATTAAGATTTCCAACAGAGGTGTTTTTCCTGCTGCGACCCCCCGCGGTCGGGTCCAGCCCGACATGCGACTCTGCCCGCACGTTCTTTCATTTCAAAATGACCGTTAACAATGGAATGTCCGAATAAACTCCTCATGCCGACTTCTTCTGAAAGTTCTCTGTTCTCTGACGACTTACTGCGTCAACAGAGCCTGAAATGTGGAAGTTTTCAACTTGAAACGGCGAGACGCTGCCGCCTCGAAGCGCAGATCGCCGTCAGGCGCCGTGGACCGTCCTTAAAGCGACACTACCAGACCAAAATCTCTCATCAGCCGTTAAAATTTTTACCGAAAACCAGCTGAATTTATTGAATGGTGTCCACTCAGTTGTGCCTTACAGTTTTGAAAAAAATTTTATCAAACAAAGCAACAGTCTCTGAGCCATTCCTAAACAATGAAAAAAATCGACGAGCGGGTGGACGACTCCTCACTCAAAGACTGCCCACAGGCGAATGACGTAACCGACAGGCGTGAAAAAACTCTCGCATGCCCACGAGGGTTCAAGCATGTCTGATGTAATCACACGTGATTCAAATCCATATGGTTTTTGAAAAAAATAATGTCGGATACTTTTCTAATAGACCTCGTATATATATATATATATATATATATATATATATATATATATATGACTTTTAAATTAATTTTAGAATACAGTATATGTGTGTGTTAAGACATAAATACAGTCAAGATGTTGGGTCTGAGATGAAGATAAATGAGTGAACGAACCGACAAGAATGAAGGCCACAGAAATGAAAAATGTGAGGATGTAGCCAGGGATGGGCTCGTTGTTTTTGCCGTATCCTTTGGCAAAGAAGTGCAGGATCTTATAGATGTTGTCTTTGCACAGTGCCTGAGGAAAATCAACGCCTCACTTAGTAATGTTTTGTTGACCAAAGTAATTAACTCGCAATCGCTTTAATAATATATGAAGAGTTACTGACCTGGAAGACTTTAGGAGCACTGACAAGAGAAGCCAGGGCTGAAGAAAGAGTGGCTGAGAACGTTCCAGCAATGATGAGAGGACCAAAGCCAGACACCATGGTCATCACCTGAGGTGATGAGAGAACGTTGTTGGAGGTGATTAAGTATTTTTCTTATGGGAAGAATCAATCAATTCAATCAATTAATTTTTTTATATAGCGCCAAATCACAACAAACAGTTACCCCAAGGCGCTTTATATTGTAAGGCAAGGCCATACAATAATTATGTAAAACCCCAACGGTCAAAACGACCCCCTGTGAGCAAGCACTTGGCTACAGTGGGAAGGAAAAACTCCCTTTTAACAGGAAGAAACCTCCAGCAGAACCAGGCTCAGGGAGGGGCAGTCTTCTGCTGGGACTGGTTGGGGCTGAGGGAGAGAACCAGGAAAAAGACATGCTGTGGAGGAGAGCAGAGATCGATCACTAATGATTAAATGCAGAGTGGTGCATACAGAGCAAAAAGAGAAAGAAACAGTGCATCATGGGAACCCCCCAGCAGTCTACGTCTATAGCAGCATAACTAAGGGATGGTTCAGGGTCACCTGATCCAGCCCTAACTATAAGCTTTAGCAAAAAGGAAAGTTTTAAGCCTAATCTTAAAAGTAGAGAGGGTGTCTGTCTCCCTGATCTGAATTGGGAGCTGGTTCCACAGGAGAGGAGCCTGAAAGCTGAAGGCTCTGCCTCCCATTCTACTCTTACAAACCCTAGGAACTACAAGTAAGCCTGCAGTCTGAGAGCGAAGCGCTCTATTGGGGTGATATGGTACTACGAGGTCCCTAAGATAAGATGGGACCTGATTATTCAAAACCTTATAAGTAAGAAGAAGAATTTTAAATTCTATTCTAGAATTAACAGGAAGCCAATGAAGAGAGGCCAATATGGGTGAGATATGCTCTCTCCTTCTAGTCCCCGTCAGTACTCTAGCTGCAGCATTTTGAATTAACTGAAGGCTTTTTAGGGAACTTTTAGGACAACCTGATAATAATGAATTACAATAGTCCAGCCTAGAGGAAATAAATGCATGAATTAGTTTTTCAGCATCACTCTGAGACAAGACCTTTCTGATTTTAGAGATATTGCGTAAATGCAAAAAAGCAGTCCTACATATTTGTTTAATATGCGCTTTGAATGACATATCCTGATCAAAAATGACTCCAAGATTTCTCACAGTATTACTAGAGGTCAGGGTAATGCCATCCAGAGTAAGGATCTGGTTAGACACCATGTTTCTAAGATTTGTGGGGCCAAGTACAATAACTTCAGTTTTATCTGAGTTTAAAAGCAGGAAATTAGAGGTCATCCATGTCTTTATGTCTGTAAGACAATCCTGCAGTTTAGCTAATTGGTGTGTGTCCTCTGGCTTCATGGATAGATAAAGCTGGGTATCATCTGCGTAACAATGAAAATTTAAGCAATACCGTCTAATAATACTGCCTAAGGGAAGCATGTATAAAGTGAATAAAATTGGTCCTAGCACAGAACCTTGTGGAACTCCATAATTAACTTTAGTCTGTGAAGAAGATTCCCCATTTACATGAACAAATTGTAATCTATTAGACAAATATGATTCAAACCACCACAGCGCAGTGCCTTTAATACCTATGGCATGCTCTAATCTCTGTAATAAAATTTTATGGTCAACAGTATCAAAAGCAGCACTGAGGTCTAACAGAACAAGCACAGAGATGAGTCCACTGTCCGAGGCCATAAGAAGATAATTTGTAACCTTCACTAATGCTGTTTCTGTACTATGATGAATTCTAAAACCTGACTGAAACTCTTCAAATAGACCATTCCTCTGCAGATGATCAGTTAGCTGTTTAACAACTACCCTTTCAAGAATTTTTGAGAGAAAAGGAAGGTTGGAGATTGGCCTATAATTAGCTAAGATAGCTGGGTCAAGTGATGGCTTTTTAAGTAATGGTTTAATTACTGCCACCTTAAAAGCCTGTGGTACATAGCCAACTAACAAAGATAGATTGATCATATTTAAGATCGAAGCATTAAATAATGGTAGGGCTTCCTTGAGCAGCCTGGTAGGAATGGGGTCTAATAAACATGTTGATGGTTTGGATGAAGTAACTAATGAAAATAACTCAGACAGAACAATCGGAGAGAAAGAGTCTAACCAAATACCGGCATCACTGAAAGCAGCCAAAGATAACGATACGTCTTTGGGATGGTTATGAGTAATTTTTTCTCTAATAGTTAAAATTTTGTTAGCAAAGAAAGTCATGAAGTCATTGCTAGTTAAAGTTAATGGAATACTCAGCTCAATAGAGCTCTGACTCTTTGTCAGCCTGGCTACAGTGCTGAAAAGAAACCTGGGGTTGTTCTTATTTTCTTCAATTAGTGATGAGTAGAAAGATGTCCTAGCTTTACGGAGGGCTTTTTTATAGAGCAACAGACTCTTTTTCCAGGCTAAGTGAAGATCTTCTAAATTAGTGAGACGCAATTTCCTCTCCAACTTACAGGTTATCTGCTTTAAGCTACGAGTTTGTGAGTTATACCACGGAGTCAGGCACTTCTGATTTAAAGCTCTCTTTTTTAGAGGAGCTACAGCATCCAAAGTTGTCTTCAATGAGGATGTAAAACTATTGACGAGATACTCTATCTCACTTACAGAGTTTAGGTAGCTACTCTGCACTGTGTTGGTATATGGCATTAGAGAACATAAAGAAGGAATCATATCCTTAAACCTAGTTACAGTGCTTTCTGAAAGACTTCTACTGTAATGAAACTTATTCCCCACTGCTGGGTAGTCCATCAGAGTAAATGTAAATGTTATTAAGAAATGATCAGACAGAAGGGAGTTTTCAGGGAATACTGTTAAGTCTTCTATTTCCATACCATAAGTCAGAACAAGATCTAAGATATGATTAAAGTGGTGGGTGGACTCATTTACTTTTTGAGCAAAGCCAATAGAGTCTAATAATAGATTAAATGCAGTGTTAAGGCTGTCATTCTCAGCATCTGTGTGGATGTTAAAATCGCCCACAATAATTATCTGAGCTAAGCACTAAGTCAGACAAAAGGTCTGAAAATTCACAGAGAAACTCACAGTAACGAGCAGGTGGACGATAGATTATAACAAATAAAACTGGTTTTTGGGACTTCCAATTTGGATGGACAAGACTAAGAGTCAAGCTTTCAAATGAATTAAAGTTCTGTCTGGGTTTTTGATTAATTAATAAGCTGGAATGGAAGATTGCTGCTAATCGTCCGCCCCGGCCCGTGCTACGAGCATTCTGACAGTTAGTGTGACTCAGGGGTGTTGACTCATTTAAACTAACATATTCATCCTGCTGTAACCAGGTTTCTGTAAGGCAGAATAAATCAATATGTTGATCAATTATTATATCATTTACCAACAGGGACTTAGAAGAGAGAGACCTAATGTTTAATAGACCACATTTAACTGTTTTAGTCTGTGGTGCAGTTGAAGGTGCTATATTATTTTTTGTTTTTGAATTTTTATGCTTCAATAGATTTTTGCTGGTTATTGGTGGTCTGGGAGCAGGCACCGTCTCTACGGGGATGGGGTAATGAGGGGATGGCAGGGGGAGAGAAGCTGCAGAGAGGTGTGTAAGACTACAACTCTGCTTCCTGGTCCCAACCCTGGATAGTCACGGTTTGGAGGATTTAAGAAAATTGGCCAGATTTCTAGAAATGAGAGCTGCTCCATCCAAAGTGGGATGGATGCCGTCTCTCCTAACAAGACCAGGTTTTCCCCAGAAGCTTTGCCAATTATCTATGAAGCCCACCTAATTTTTTGGACACCACTCAGACAGCCAGCAATTCAAGGAGAACATGCGGCTAAACATGTCACTCCCGGTCCGATTGGGGAGGGGCCCAGAGAAAACTACAGAGTCCGACATTGTTTTTGCAAAGTTACACACCGATTTAATGTTAATTTTAGTGACCTCCGATTGGCGTAACCGGGTGTCATTACTGCCGACGTGAATTACAATCTTACCAAATTTACGCTTAGCCTTAGCCAGCAGTTTCAAATTTCCTTCAATGTCGCCTGCTCTGGCCCCCGGAAGACAATTGACTATGGTTGCTGGTGTCGCTAACTTCACATTTCGCAAAACAGAGTCGCCAATAACCAGAGTTTGATCCTCGGCGGGTGTGTCGTCGAGTGGGGAAAAACGGTTAGAGATGTGAACGGGTTGGTGGTGTACACGGGGCTTCTGTTTAGGGCTACGCTTCCTCCTCACAGTCACCCAGTCAGCCTGCTTTCCCGGCTGCTCGGGATCTGCCAGGGGGTAACTAATGGCGGCTAAGCTACCTTGGTCCGCACCAACTACAGGGGCCTGGCTAGCTGTAGAATTTTCCACGGTGCGGAGCCGAGTCTCCAATTCGCCCAGCCTGGCCTCCAAAGCTACGAATAAGCTACACTTATTACAAGTACTGTTACTGCTAAAGGAGGCCGAGGAATAACTAAACATTTCACACCCAGAGCAGAAAAGTGCGGGAGAGACAGGAGAAGCCGCCATGCTAAATCAGCTAAGAGCTAGTAGCTACGCTAAGCTAGCGGATTCCTAAAAACACGCAAAGTGAATAATGTGTAAATAATTTAGAGGTGATTCAGCAGAGGGAGTGCTTTAGTTAAGGCACGTAAAGATTACACTGGGAAACAAATCGTAATCTAGATAACTAGATCAATCTAACTGCGCAGATTAAACAGCTAACAGATACAGAAAAACACCGCTGTGCTCCGGAACAGGAAGTGATACAATACCGCAGTGAGAGCCAACCACCAATAGAGGCAAGCTAGTGAGTGATGATACAGAATGATACAGTTAAATTTGGAGGCTGCGTACCTGAACATTGTTCATCAAACCAAAGTCACAGGTCTCTACGCTGCAGGAAGAGAAATTATACCCAAGGTTACAGGCAGCCACAGCTGGACCATCACATGGTACTCCAGATAAGTTGAAGGCACTTGTTAAGTTTCCTGTGGCGTCACGGACAACAGTGGCAGCTGACCAAATAGAGAAGACACAACCGTTAAAAGTAGCATAGCAAAATTCACAGACAAACTTCATATTCATTTTTTTAATCCTTGGTTATTAATCAGGCAAAGATTATGAGGGTATCCAACATGTTCTAAATGGCAACATAAGGATACACTGAGAGAGTGAAAATTTATTGAAAAATTTAAACTTTGGTTAATATCAGATTGTAAAGATGTCCACAGTGGAGGAAATTATTTTTATTTTTTGATACTTACAGACACAAAGGGCCACACCCAGGTAGGTAATACCAGTGATCAAGATGGCCAGCAGGGTGCCTTTAGGTATGGCTTTTTGGGGATCCTGTACACAAACACAAATCTGTGTCAGAAGACATGTTGAAAAAATTGTGTAGAATTTGTGTAAAATTGTGTAAATTTAAAATAAATGCAGACACAGAGGAAGAAGAAGAAGAAAAAAAGAAATAGTCAGGTCAAATCACCACAAAATCCACCACACTTCAAACTGTTGAGTCCTAGATGTCAACCACACAAGCAGAAAACTAGTCCATCCCCATCACTTGAAAGTGACCATCTGTCTGTCACAGACAGTTGAAACTTGGGTGCCCCTTGTCCTTTTTCAGCTGCTGGGGTCCTCAGCATTGAGGTATTGGCATGTTGGACCATATGCAGAGAAACAGAACACCTGGCCAAATTTTTTTAGTGGTCTTTCCATCGTAATGCAAGTGATACTTCTCATTTGAGTCCCTCAAAGTAACCGTTTGCTTGACATAATGTCATTTCAGTGGTACCCAGAAATCCTCCAAAGAGACCTCATACCAAAGGCATCTAGTCATTGCCTTAGGTCACTAGACTAGTAGTCCAAGTCTCAAAACCATACAGTATGACAAGAAGCAGCAGGACCCTCAAGACTTGGACCTTCATTCTCCGGCAAAGATATTGCCATTGCCAAACACCTTTGTCTAGCAACCTCATGATTCCGTAAGCTCTTCCCAGGCATGTCTTAGGTGAGGAACCAGAGACATGATGGTCAGTGCCTAGATAAGGTAGGATACATAGCTGGCAAGGTAGGATAGGTAGCTGGCATTCACTCGCAATGCAAATGATACTCCTGCATCTCCCAAAGTAACAGGTGGGTGCCACTGGAATGACTAATAAATCATACAAAATAATAATAAAAATAGAGAAATGTAGAAATACTGTGGTGGGGCTACAGCCCCATCAAATACCCCACTGTATCCCTCCCTGAAACAGTCACGTACATACGAGGTCTATTAGAAAAGTATCCAACCTTATTATTTTTTTCAAAAACCATATGGATTTGAATCACGTGTGATTGCGTCAGACAAGCTTGAACCCTCGTGCGCATGCGTGAGTTTTTCCACGCCTGTCAGTTGCGTCATTCGCCTGTGAGCAGGCTTTGAGTGAGGAGTGGTCCACCCCCTCGGCAGATTTTCATTGTCAAGAAATGGCGGAATGATTTGGGCTTTTTTTCCATCAGAATTTTTTCAGAAACTGTTAGAGACTGGCAGCTGGAAACCATTCAAAAAATTTATCTGGCTTTCAGTGAAAATTTTACGGGCTTCACAGAGAATAAGGACTGTTACTACAGCTTTAAGGATGGCTTTAAGGACGCTCAGCGCGCCGCGCTCTGTGCCGCCATCGAGAGCCACAAACCACTGGATCATTTCTAAACGGATGGCTCTGTGGAGCCGGGACCATCGTGTGCACTTTCTCTGGTTATCATAAGAGCTGGACATCAGTGATTTTCTGGCAGATTTCACTTTTAACAAGAGATTTTGTCATGGAAAGCCGAGCGGAGGCGTCACGCGTCGCGACCGATTTGCTGATGGAGCGAGACAAAGGAACACCTCTGTTTTGGTCTCACAGGACGGCTTTGAGATGGCGTTCAGACAGCTGTCGGTGGTTTTTCCATCGAGTGATTATCCGAGAAATTGTGGATGTGCCTGGACATGCCAGAACATGTCCCGTGAGGCGAGAAGCCTCCGCTCCTCTTTCCATGACAAAAACTCCTGTAACAGTGGAATGTGCCATTCATTTCCAAACTGGACGCTGTGTTTTATCCGAGACATCGTCTGACTAGCACAGGAATTGTGAAAAGACGTGGACATCAGCACTTTTTTGGCACATTGAGACAGGCGTGCGGAGGAATTCCGCGCTTTGCAGCGGTGCCACATGGCGCAAAGCAACGCCGTGATGAAGCCTCACGGGACATGTTCTGGCATGTCCAGGCACATCCACAATTTCTCGGATAATCACTCGACGGAAAAACCACCAACAGCTGTCTGAACGCCATCTCAAAGCCGTCCTGTGAGACCAACACGGAGGTGTTCCTTTGTCTCGCTCCATCAGCAAATCGGTCGTGACGCGCGAAGCCTCTACTCGGCTTTCCATGACAAAATCTCTTGTTAAAAGTGAAATCTGCCGGAAAATGGTTGATGTCCAGCTCTTGTGATAACCAGTGTTGTGGAAAGTAACTTTGACAAGTTACTTTTTTAGTTACTTTTTTAGTTGCTTTATACAGGTGCTTTATGCAGTTACTTCATTAGCACTTTTATGCAATGACTTTATTAGAATCTGCAGAAAACTTGCAACTAATAAGTAATGTAACTAATAAGGTAACGAGTAATCTAACTTGGTTACTCATAAGATTGAGCAATCAGAAAAGTAACTAATCAGCAAAGTAACTAATAGTTACTTTTCTGAGTACTAAATCTTAAAAATAACCAAATTAGATTATGAGTAACTTTATTAATTACATTCAGCAGCTGCTGACAAGGTGTCCGCAGCTGCTAATGAAGTAAATGTAAGAAGTAACTGTAAAATATAACTGTATAGATTAACTAATGAAGTAACTTTCCAAAGTTACTTTCCCCAACACTGGTGATAACCAGAGAAAGTGCACACGACGGTCCCGGCTCCACAGAGCCATCCGTTTAGAAATGATCCGGTGGTTTGTGGTTCTCGATGGTGGCACAGACCGTGGCGCGCCGAGCGTCCTTAAAGCTGTCCTTAAAGCTATAGTAACAGTCCTTATTCTCTGTGAAGCCCGTAAAATTTTCACCGAAAGCCAGATAAATTTTTCGAATGGTTTCCAGCTGCCAGTCTCTAACAGTTTCTGAAAAAATTCTGATGGAAAAAAAGCCCAAATCATTCCGCCATTTCCTGACAATGAAAATCCGCCGAGGGGGTGGACCACTCCTCAATCAAAGCTTGCTCACAGGCAAATGACGCAACCGACAGGTGTGGAAAAACTCATGCATGCGCACGAGGGTTCAAGCTTGTCTGACGCAATCACACGTGATTCAAATCCATATGGTTTTTGAAAAAAATAATAAGGTCGGATACTTTTCTAATAGACCTCGTATGTCAGATCTGCAGTGCCTTTATGAATGGCACAAATGATTGCAATTTCCTTAAAAAGGATAAGCTGCAGAATGTTGACACTCTGTTTGTATGAAAAACATACCTTTAAGTCACCAGAGATGTTGGCTCCAGCCAGGATACCCGTTGCAGCTGGGAAAAATATGCCAAATACTGAAAAAAAGGTCTCTCCATCTCTAAAGGCTGGAGGAAAGTTCTCTAAGAAGACTGTTGCTGTGCAAAACAAAAATGAGAAGAAAACATGAAGTTTTAATTTTTTTTAATTCTACGGGGACTATTTTTCTAATGAAGATATATATGGTCTCAGCTGTGTTCTTACAGTCGTAATTGAAGAACCCTTGGGATTTCTTTTCGGGGGTTGCAGGAATGAATGTTCCCACAAACACATTTACTATGGCCACAAGCAAGATAATGAGCAGAATAATCTGAGCCTAGAAGAAAGAAGAATGAAATGGATTTAAGTTTCAACTACAGCAGTACTTTTTAAAGCACATAGCTCTGACAAAGTCAGAAATTTCCTTGTTTTGTCCATTTTTGTGGATGTCAATGCAAATATGATCACATTTATCACAATAAAAACCAACCGTTTTCATCAGTTTTTATGACTACCTGTTTAATTAATGTATTTCCCGCTATTTAAAGCAACTGCATTTACTCTTTCAGTAACACCGTTGACATTTTGCCACAATGTATGAATAGCATGGAGAATCCTAAATTGGCTCTGAGGCCCATTGGTGATGGTGCTTAATTCCAGATCCTGTTCGGCTACAGAATGACTCCCCTTGTCAAGACGCCTGTCCGATTCAGGTGAGTTCCCCAGCCAAGGCTGACATCCATTTATAGCTGGGTGGACTGGGTCAGTACAGATGTATCGTCTTGTCCAAAAACACAGGCAGGTAGTGCAACTGGGACTCAAATCTAGGTCTACATGTTGGCCACAAATCCCAAGGAGATTTACTTTCTGTGAATAGTCTGAATTAATCAGTTCTTTTCTTGCTGGGGTTAACAGTAAGGGATGTGGACAGTTTATAGTGACTTTTAAATCACTTTCACATAATTTTCACTAAGGACAGTGGAATTTCCTGTGAGCTTATACTCAAAGGAAATCTTCTCTGAAATGTCAAAATGGTTGTGATGTAGCTGGATGGGCAAAACTATATTGCCAAGTTTTATGAAAGTTAATTTGCATCTTATATCTCCAGAGTTTCCTGGGAATGCCTTGGGATCCCCCAGTCAGAGGTGCTCAATGTGGCCTGGGAAAGGGAAGTCTGGGGTCCCCTGCTGGAGCTTGTTGTCCCCACAACCCGATCCCGGATAAGTGGTTGAAGATGAGTCATGTTTGTGTACAATTGTATATATACTCAACAAAAATATAAATGCAACACTTTTGGTTTTGCTCCCATTTTGTATGAGATGAACTCAAAGATCTAAAACTTTTTCCACATACACAATATCACCATTTCCCTCAAATATTGTTCACAAACCAGTCTAAATCTGATAGTGAGCACTTCTCCTTTGCTGAGATAATCCATCCCACCTCACAGGTGTGCCATATCAAGATGCTGATTAGACACCATGATTAGTGCACAGGTGTGCCTTAGACTGTCCACAATAAAAGGCCACTCTGAAAGGTGCAGTTTTGTTTTATTGGGGGGGGGGGGGGGGATACCAGTCAGTATCTGGTGTGGCCACCATTTGCCTCATGCAGTGCAACACATCTCCTTCGCATAGAGTTGATCAGGTTGTCAATTGTGGCCTGTGGAATGTTGGTCCACTCCTCTTCAATGGCTGTGCGAAGTTGCTGGATATTGGCAGGAACTGGTACACGCTGTCATATACGCTGGTCCAGAGCATACCAAACATGCTCAATGGGTGACATGTCCAGTGAGTATGCCGGCTATGCAAGAATTGGGACATTTTCAGCTTCCAAGAATTGTGTACAGATCCTTGCAACATGGGGCCGTGCATTATCCTGCTGCAACATGAGGTGATGTTCTTGGATGTATGGCACAACAATGGGCCTCAGGATCTCGTCACGGTATCTCTGTGCATTCAAAATGCCATCAATAAAATGCACCTGTGTTCTTCGTCCATAACAGACACCTGCCCATACCATAACCCCACCGCCACCATGGGCCACTCGATCCAAAACACTGACATCAGAAAACCGCTCACCCACACGACGCCACACACGCTGTCTGCCATCTGTCCTGGACAGTGTGAACCGGGATTCATCCGTGAAGAGAACACCTCTCCAACGTGCCAAATGCCAGAGAATGTGAGCATTTGCCCACTCAAGTCGGTTACGACGATGAACTGGAGTCAGGTCGAGACCCCGATGAGGACGACGAGCATGCAGATGACCTTCCCTGAGACGGTTTCTGACAGTTTGTGCAGAAATTCTTTGGTTATGCAAACTGATTGTTTCAGCAGCTGTCCGAGTGGCTGGTCTCAGACGATCTTGGTGGTGAACATGCTGGATGTGGAGGTCCTGGGCTGGTGTGGTTACACGTGGTCTGCAGTTGTGAGGCTGGTTGGATGTACTGCCAAATTCTCTGAAACACCTTTGGAGACGGCTTATGGTAGAGAAATGAACATTCAATACACGAGCAACAGCTCTGGTTGACATTCTTGCTGTCAGCATGGCAATTGCACGCTCCCTCAAATCTTGCGACATCTGTGGCATTGTGCTGTGTGATAAAACTGCACCTTTCAGAGTGGCCTTTTATTGTGGACAGTCTAAGGCACACCTGTGCAGTAATCATGGTGTCTAATCAGCATCTTGGTATGGCACACCTGTGAGGTGGGATGGATAGGAGCAGAGATGACCAGGTGGCATTATCTACATCTCTCACCTTAGCCTCCCATTCCATTCCAGCAACAGATATGCCCAATAGCAACACTACTGTAATGCACCCAATGATTCTGATGTCATTCAGTTCATCCACCATGAGCACATTGTGGTCCTAAAGGTAACAGAAGAGAAGATGGAGGCATATATAAAGGTATCTCAAAAATCCTGGAGGTGTTCAAGCCAACTTGTGTGGTAACACCTGTAGAAGGCTACTCACCTTCATCAAACTAACCACAGTCTCAGAGAATCCCACCACATACATGGCTACAGCAACCGCATTGGCAAAGGCGAATATCAAACCAATGGAGCCACCAAACTCTGGGCCCAAACTTCGAGATATCATGTAGTATGCTCCACCTGAATTGAGAATTGGAAGCAAGTGCACAAGCTTCAACATGTTGCTGATTTAATGTCAGTACAAGTTAAGATGACTGTAAACTAGCAAGGGCCGTAAGAAGGTGACATTAAGGTGAAGCTTCCAAGCTTGTGTCTTTAGCTACATACACCAGGGCCATTTAAATCTGTTCCTGGAGGGCATCTGCCCAGCATGTTTTCATGTTTGCTTGCACCTGATTATTGAATTCTGGTGTTTCTCACCTCCTCATTGGCTGAGCCAATCTCTGTCAGAGTTATGAATAAATCTGGGCAGCCCTGATCTACACAAACTGTCCTTTTGGTCATAAAGTAAACTAAATATTAACAAAATATCTTCAACTGTGGTGACATGGTTGTGTGGCATGCCCATGTTCTTTTTGCTATCTACAGGTTGTGCAAACTGAGCACAAAGTTGGGCACTGGGTGCAAAATAATTGGATTATCCTGTTAATTAGGCATGGGTGTGTTGGAAAGAAGAAGTAAGTTCTATACAATCAGAATCAGACAACCATATTTATCCCTGGAGGGCAATTCAGTTAATAGTTACCTGCCTTACTGAGCCTTTGAATAATAGGGAACAAACAAAATAGATACAAGATTTTTCATAGCAGCATGCCAACAGTTGCCCTCACCTGTCAGTACCCAAAGATTACCAAGATCAGCACTAATAACACAATAACTTTGACTGTAAAACACCCTTCAGACTCCAAATTCAGTGCAGGCCACAATCAGCCTCGGCCTACTTTTCCGCATTTATCCGCCTGGTGGCTGATGGAATAAATGAATCGGACTATCTGTTCGTTTTCTGTGGGGGTGTATAATAGCACCACCTGGAGGGCATGAGAGAAAAGTCAGAGGAGAGAATGTGTCCAGGCTGATCAATGACCCTCCGGCTTTCTGGACCACACGTTTCTTGCAAAGAGAGCTCAGGTCCCTCAGCTGCACTCCAATAATCTTGGAGCAGACTTTTATAATCCAGCCCTGAGGCCGGTTAGTGTCATGCTTATCTTGAGAGTCTGCAAAGCAATTGAGAGTCAATGCCTCTCCTTGGACAGGGCAGATTCCCTTACCAAGTCACTTCTCCATTCAAAGGTGATACCCATTTACAGCTGGGTGAACTGAGACAATGCAGTGTCTTGTCTCAGTATTGTCTAGTATGAGTGGGAAGTCTGCATATTAATTGAATCCAGGTCTACATATTGGTAGCCCAGCTCCTTATTCATTTAAATCTCTTGTTCTTTTGGTAATTACCCAAAGCCCATACCATAGATGAAGATAGGAGCATAAATTCACTAGTAAGTAGAGAGCCTTGCCTTCTGATGCAGCTCTTTCTTCACCACAACAGTCTGGTACAATATCCACAGGACCTCAGACACAGCCCCAGACTGTTTGTCGATCTTACACTCTGTCTTATTCCCACTTGAGAACAAGACCCTGAGATACTTGAAATCCTCCACTTGGTCAATAACCTGTCCCTTACCCAGAGACACCCGTTTCTGACAGAGAAAAGCCCTAGGTATTTATACAGTGCCAAATCAAGACATAAACCACATCAAGGCACTACACATGACTAAGAGCTAGATTTATTTAACCCATGGGTAAGCAAATTCCTGAAAGTGTTAAGGAAAAGCTCCCTCATCATTTTTTATTATAAAGAAAGAAGCATCAAGCAGACCAGACTCAGTGGGGTGACCTTCTGCTATCAACGTATGAAGAAGACAAAATGAAAGCATCACACAAGATGGACAGAACATGCAATGACAGCAATGTTGCAGCTAAACAATCATACTGTCCAATTTTTTCAGTGGTGAGATAAAGATTAACTATAATCATTATCTCTTTTTACAAATTTGTACATTTGTGATTCTGTTGATGCCAGATCAGACAGGCAGGATATTGCCCATAGCTATACCATGTGTTGTCATCCAGCAAAGTGGATCACACTCAGGCAAGTGTGTATTGTGACTGTAGTGTTACACGGCTTGCATTTACTTACAATGCAAGTAGTACATCTCATCTGGTTCTCCCTAACTGACTGCTTATTTGACACAAAGTCATTCTAGTGATAGCCGAGAATTCTGTGGAGAGACCAAGTGTGAAGGGCATTCAGTTGTCGTTGCCTGAAGCAAATGATTAGACTTCACTTTCAATATACCATATCATAAGGTTGGAACAACCAGGTGAACCATGAAGACTTGAACCATCCTCTTCTAAAGGCAATGGCATCACCAAACACCTCTGTGCGGGTATCTCCTGACTCATGACATAAACTTCTCTTGACATCACAGACCAAGTTGCCAAAGACATGAATCTCATTGGCAACATAAGTGATTGTTGACACTTTCTCCACATGCAGATACATTTCTGGTGGGTGCACAACATTGTTGAAAACCTGGCTCTTAGTCTTGTTCTAGGACAGATCCAGGCACACTGCCATTTGATTCCACAAAAATCACAGTATTGGCCACAAAGTAGAAGGTCTGTAAAACCTTCTTCACTGACAAAGGCACCCACACATTTAGACATGATAGACTGTCCCTCCACTCTCTGTAGGTATGTATAGGACACTTTTAATGTCCAGCAAGTTATTAAAGATGGCCAAAATTCTTAAACTGCTCCACAATGCAGCTGAGTCAACTGCATCAAACAGTATAAAAATCAGTATAGCCTGCCAATATTCACACTTGAATTCAGTGAGCTAATGATGTGGTCAGTCATTTAATTATTAGGCATGAAACCAGACTGCTCTGATCACTGAGCAGAAAGCGACTGGGACAGAATCATATTGGTAATTGTCTCAAGGATGGAAGCAAAGACTTGTTGCAATGGCAGAAGAACAGCATCTCCACTAGCCTGAAGAGGTTCAGTGCAGATACCATTGCTCCCTGATGCTTAACCTGCCCACAGATGTTTATCCATCTTTGGAATCTCACAGAAACATAGTGTTTAGCAGCTGACTGGAGGATTAACATGAACGAACTGCTACAAATACGAGGGGCGACTGAGACATTTTGAGCCTGGCCCAGAAAATGTATGGTGTGGTTCTCCATGGCTGACATGTTTTGATTTTGCGCTAGATAAATAAATTGAACTGAGTTATTTGTCTATTTGTTCCCCTCCTCCTCCCAAGTCCTTTTGCTGATTTTCACTTAAGTTGATATGTAGATGACAGTGAACCCCAGAATTGTCCTGAATGGGTTTGTCTTGGCAATAGTCAAGGTCACTAGAGTCTAACATTAAACTTTTTACTCAGATTTGCACTAAACATGGCACATATATTGAGGTGTGTTCTAGAATTGCCCAGGAGAGGTTTAATTGGTCAAAGGTCAGTCACTGGGGTCAAGGTCATTGGGGTCAAAAGTTAAAATGAAAGTTTTTTTACTCTGATTTGCATTGAAGTAAGTACACATACAGAGATGGGTTCCAAAATTGCAGAGCAACACCAAATTTGTCAAAGGTCAGTCATTGGGGGTAAGGTCATGTCTGCTTGTCTGTTTGTTGGCCTACTCCTTCAAGGTCATTCTGCTGATTCCTGTCAGTCTTGGTAAGTCAATGAAGGTTGGCCTCAAAATTGCTGTTAAAAATTACTTTTGGCAAAGGTCAAGGAATTTGATTTGGACCAAATGTGGCACACATTTATGTGGATTCCAGAGTTGCCCTGGCAAGGTTAAACATTGGGCAATCATTTGGGTGAAGTTCACCATCAATGGGGCCAAAGGTCAGACTTCTATAACCATTACTGTCCTAATGCCCATCTATCTATCTATCTATCTATCTATCTATCTATCTATCTATCTATCTATCTATCTATCTATCTATCTATCTATCTATCTATCTATCTATCTATCTATCTATCTATCTATCTATCTATCTATCTATCTATCTATCTATCTATCTATCTATCTATCTATCTATCTATCTATCTATCTATCTATCTATCTATCTATCTATCTATCTATCTATCTATCTATCTATCTATCTATCTATCTATCTTCAAACTGTGGCTTTTAAAAAACCACCAAAGACAAAGACGACACCACACAATTATGCAATTATGCTCTTATTACTGTCATAGTAAGAGCCCCTGCCCCTGCTGGTTGCGCTGGCTTACCTCCTCTTACCACACCATTTGTGCAAATAGCAGACATAGACAGACCTGTGATGGTGGTTACCACACAGCTCAGACCAATAACCACTGTTCCCAGACCTGAAATGCAGATGAGAATATTCAAAGATTTTTAATGTCAACTCTGTCAGGTGTTGTTATATTTACCCGTTTTGTCACAGGATATGGTATTAAACATTCTGATTCTACACTCAACAAAAATATAAACACAACACTTTTGGTTTTGCTCCCATTTTGTATGAGATGAACTCAAATATCTAAAACTTTTTCCACATACACAATATCACCATTTCCCTCAAATATTGTTCACAAACCAGTCTAAATCTGTGATAGTGAGCACTTCTCCTTTGCTGAGATAATCCATCCCACCTCACAGGTGTGCCATATCAAGATGCTGATTAGACACCATGATTAGTGCACAGCTGTGCCTTAGACTGTCCACAATAAAAGGCCACTCTGAACCTCTCCAATGTGCCATACGCCAGAGAATGTGAGCATTTGCCCACTCAAGTCGGTTACGACGACGAACTGGAGTCAGGTCGAGACCCCGATGAGGACGACGAGCATGCAGATGAGCTTCCCTGAGACGGTTTCTGACAGTTTGTGCAGAAATTCTTTGGTTATGCAAACCGATTGTTTCAGCAGCTGTCCGAGTGGCTGGTCTCAGACGATCTTGGAGGTGAACATGCTGGATGTGGAGGTCCTGGGCTGGTGTGGTTACACGTGGTCTGCGGTTGTGAGGCTGGTTGGATGTACTGCCAAATTCTCTGAAACGCCTTTGGAGACGGCTTATGGTAGAGAAATGACACGAGCAACAGCTCTGGTTGACATTCCTGCTGTCAGCATGCCAATTGCACGCTCCCTCAAATCTTGCGACATCTGTGGCATTGTGCTGTGTGATAAAACTGCACCTTTCAGAGTGGCCTTTTATTGTGGACAGTCTAAGGCACACCTGTGCACTAATCATGGTGTCTAATCAGCATCTTGATATGGCACACCTGTGAGGTGGGATGGATTATCTCAGCAAAGGAGAAGTGCTCACTATCACAGATTTAGACTGGTTTGTGAACAATATTTGAGGGAAATGGTGATATTGTGTATGTGGAAAAAGTTTTAGATCTTTGAGTTCATCTCACACAAAATGGGAGCAAAACCAAAAGTGTTGCGTTTATATTTTTTTTGAGTGTATATCCAGTCATCTCAAACCAGTGGTAAATGAACTTCATTTACATTGTACTTTTCAATTTGATACAGTCAAAGTGCTTCATAATGATGCCTCACATTCACCCATTTGCATGTGTGTGCACACGCACTCACACACCTGTGTCAGCATGCCAACACAAATTCATCATGTTGACCCAACAAATTTACACTTAGGTCACTCAGCAAAATTGTTTCTGGCTATGTTAACACATTTTACTTGAGTGGAAAGACTTTACATAATTTTTTTATGTTCACTGAGCCAGTTATTTTTTTTGAGTGTGGTACCATAAAATCCTAAAGCCTGATTTATGCTTCTACGACATGCGCATGACCCTTTTAAAGTTCTCCGTTGCATTGGTGGACATCTTATTGCAATTTACCACAGGAACAGTGGCTTTTTCTGGATCAATTTGTCCCTCAGCGAGCTCCACTTCTTTATATAATCATCAACCTCCAAACCAACGGTACAGTACACATAGTTGTAAATGTGACTTAGTTTTAGACGGTTCATTAGATAAAGGGGTCATATTATTCACAGGCAGTTTTTACTCAACTTTTCATGTTGTTTGACTTTGATGTTAAATATCCCCAAAGTCACAAATTCTTTCATCTGTGCACGCAAAGGCTTATAACAGAAACAAATCATGGACCTGTGTCAGCTTTTTAAGAAATGTTTTATTTCTGACTGTCACAGACATCTGTATCTTGACTCCTGCTTGTCGTAGGAGATACCCTGACCTCTGTTTGTATGTGCACACAGTCAGTGTGAGACAGAGGGAGGCGCACGCTCTTTGAAGGGAGAATGAGTGTGTAACATTTGCTTTTCTTTTGTTGCAGATTATTTGTTTTGAATGTAATTTTGGTTTCTCTGGGATATGTTTGGTCTAAAAACTCTAATATTCTTCATTTAGAAACATGATTAATCTTAGTTTACTGTAAATGTGGATAATATGACCTCTTTTACCATTGCAGTAAATTTCTGTAAGTGTAACTGAGTTTTGCATCATGAATTGCTTTATGCGGATTTGACTTGTTTATGTTACCAGGTACGTATTGGCCCATATCAAGTCTGAACATGAGTTTACTATAAATGTCATTTGGCATTTAGTGTGTGCAGATGGTGTAAGTATAGTGTAAAATCCTCAAAAATTGAAAATTGGAAGAGCAATGTTGCATGTTTTTGGCATAGTCTGTATTTTTACTGTCTATTTATATTTTAATTTTTTTTTTTTTTTTGTCCAATGTTCATAAAACTATTCTGTAGGGCAGGTGATGGTCTAGCGGTTAAAACGTTGGGCTAGAGACAAGAAGATCTTCGGTTCAAATCCCAGCCTGACTGGAAAATCAGTAAGGGCCCTTGGGCAAGGTTCTTAATCTCCTAGTTGCTCCCGGTGTGTAGTGGGTGCCTCGCATGACAGCAGCCTCACATCGGGGTGAATGTGAGGCATTGATGTGTAAAGCGCTTTGATCATCTGATGCAGATGGAAAAGCACTGTATAAATGCAGTCCATTTACCATTTACGTGCAATTTCCCTCCATGAATTGTACGTCATTTGAGTGTCTTTGTAATTTTTAGACTCTGTGTTGTAAAGTTGGCCATATTTGTGGACTTTTCTGGCAAACATATTTGATCCATGATCGAAATGTAATCGGCAAAAACTTTTAACATATAATGGGAGAGGAAGGAGTGAAAACATAAAAGTGATCAATCACAGCCCTTGCAGTCTCCATCGTTTAGCAGATGCGCATCAGGTGTATGGGGACGGTTCGCAGCCACGCAGAGGGCTCTGATCTAAAGTGGTTTGGTTTGCCACACCCAGGGATATGTGTGAAACTTAACACCATATTACAGTGGAGGCAGAAAGCAGAATTTTGTTAATAATCACCAGAGTTCAGTGTTGCCACAGTTACTTTGAAAAAGTAATCCAATTACTGATTACTGATTACTCCTTGAAAAGTAACTTAGTTACTTTACTGATTACTCAATTGTAAAAGTAACTAAGTTAGATTACTAGTTACTTTTTTAGTTACTTTCCCCAGCTGCCGACAACAACCCTCTGCCACCTCAACATGACAATGATACTTGTTTTGCCAAAACTCACTTTATCGTCACCCTTTCTTGACTTCAATGAAAATAAATACTTTTTATAAAAAGTAAAATAAAGACCTCTTTCTTGACCTCATATTTAACTGTTGACAGCACTGTAACAGTAAAATGTGCCATTTCTAACCTACATTGTTTATAAATGTAACTATTAAATTCTTTCTAACATTTTTCTAACATTTAAATTCTCTCTAAACATCAAATTATTATTATTATAAGTAGTATTAGTAGTTGTAGTAAAAAAGGCTTCAAAACTGGACCTTTAATCTAGGGGTGTTGTTGGGGGGAGGGGGGGACATCCCTGCCCCACGCCCCCATTCCATCTGGATTCGCCCCTGCTTTGGCATTTGAGCACAAAGAATGGATAACATTTATTTATGCAGAAAACATGACCAGATTTACAGGTAAGAAAGTTTTATTGCATTTTCACATCATGTGGTCCTGAGAAAGAGAGTTTAGGTGCATTTGAGTAGAAAACAGTGTTAGTTGTTAACATGTCGCGGTGGATCAGCTGTTTTTAGCAGCAGATACGGAGTGGATCATCTCAGAATTCTAAATAAGAGAAAATAAAGCATAAAAATGTCTTTGTAAAGCTCAGTGCAGGTGTGTTGTTGTCACCGCGCTTTAAGAGGTGAGGACGAGTCGTAGCTGCTGCAGAAAACCGCAGATGAAAAGCTCACAGCTCACTTAAAGTGGGCAGTTCAGTCAAACCCCGACCTCCTGCCCATGGACCAAGTTTAATGCTGCTATCGACCCACAATGCAACGCGTTACTCTAATCTAGTCGAGGCCTTTATTTACTCTAATAAAGGCCTCGTTTTGGTGCCGGGTCTGAGCACAGTTTGACCAAAATAAACGCCTGGGCTTTTAATGAAGGAAATACGGTATCCACTTTCCTCAAATCGGCGAGTGTTAGTACTGCCACTTCATTTCATACCTCTGTTACGTCTGGGCACGCCAAGACTGCTCTGTCTGGTACACGTGAGGGGTTTTTATTGGAAACACATTGCAATGGGGCAGGACGTTTTGTCTGATGTGAGCGAAGATGCCTTATACAAAATCCAGTATATACAGTGTTTATTATATGGAAAACCATACAAAAGCTTTGGGACGTATGCTTTTGTCTGGTGAATGCGAGTATCAAGTTTATACGATGGCGGTTTAGGTGAGTTTTACTCCATATCCTATTGGTTAAACTTAACTGTAACTAATACATTTCCTTAAAAGTAGACGTGACCTGACCTTTCCCTGTGCAACACGACAGCACGAAACCGAGAGTACAGAGGGCTGCATGATGTTCCATCAGTAAGCCCCATAAACTGTAGCATTTGTGTTTTTGCTGTGTTGGCCAAAAGTGATGCTAATGTGTAGCATTGCTGCAGTATAAACTAGCCTATAAACAGTGAGAGGTAAATTGGAAATGGACGGTGTCCCCGAAGATCTCGGAGTTTGTAAGTTCAAAGCAGTTTGTTCTCTATTGTTCTCTGCTAAGTGCCCGCAGTGTTCTCTACTGATCAAAAGCCATTTAGCTACACGGTCTGAACAAACACTGGTGCCGATCAATAGCTTCTTAAGCAATGAACACACTCATGAAGAGCAATTCACAGAAGATCAACTGTTTTCTCTGCCTGTCCCGCACACAGACGCGCACGCTTTGTCGAGTATCACAATAGAACTCACTACAGCAATTCGATCTGTCAAATATTTACTCTGTTTACCAGTAACGGTAAGTGCATTCGCAGACGTATCTGCCATTGTTGTCTGAGACAAACATATCAACCCGCAAATAATTCTGGTAAATCTGGACAACTGCCTCACCAACAGACTGAATAAAGTGAAGTACACATTAAGTGAGAGACAATAAAAGCTGAATTCATGTCATTCAGATGAGAAACGAGGCTGCTGTGATAGTCTAACATTAAGAATGAGGTTGGTAAAAGTTATTCTGACATTAAACAGCAAATAATGGAACAGATGGCCAGATGTTGAGCAGCGCATAAAGAAAAGTAAAACAGATGAAATCTACTTTACTCTTTGATTGTCTGAGAGGATTTATTTGCTGCGACTAAATCCATCCATCCATCCATCCATCCATCCATTTTCTTCCGCTTTATCCGGAGTTGGGTCGCGAGGGCAGCAGCTCAAGCAAAGCCGTCCAGACCTCCCGATCCACACCCAACTCCTCCGGGGGAACCCCAAGGCATTCCCAGAGATATAGTCCCTCCAGCGTGTCCTGGGTCTTCCCCGGGGCCTCCTCCCAATGGGACGTGCCCGGAACACCTCTCCAGCGAGGCGTCCAGGGGGCATCCGGAAAAGATGCCCGAGCCACCTCAACTGACTCCTTTCAACGTGGAGGAGCAGCGGCTCGACTCCGAGCTCCTCCCGAGTGACTAAATCCAATTTGTACAAATTGCAACATAATTATTTTTTTTCCTTTTTTAATTTCAGCAGTAAACACTGAATTTGCAAACAAATGACTCATTGGATGAACTCAATTAAACTCATTGGATTAACTCAATTAAATTATGGGCAGGATTTATATCTAATAAATATATGTAGCCCCAACTCAAATAAAACACACCCATGCAAGATAATGTAACTTATCTTATTTGGGACTACATATATTTATTAGATGGAATCCAATGCAATGAGTCATTTGTTTGAGTGTATCACTCAAACAAATGACTCATTGGATGAACTCAAATTATGGGCAGGATTTCCATCTAATAAATATATGTAGCCACAACTCAAATAAAACACATCCATGCAAAATAATGCAACTTATTTTAGTTGGGACTACATATATTTCATTCATTCATTCATCTTCTACTGCTTAGTCCAATTAAGGGTTGCGGGGGGGCTGGAGCCAATTCCAGCAGTCATAGGACGTGAGGCGGGGTACACCCAGGACAGGACGCCAGTCTGTTGCAGGGCCACAAACAGACAAACAAACACAGATATACACACACACACACCTATGGACAATTTAAAGATTCCAATCCACCTAACCCGCATGTCTTTGGATGTGGGAGGAAACCGAAGCACCCGGAGGAAACCCACGCAAACACGGGGAGAACATGCAAACTCCACACAGAAAGGCCACGGGAATTGAACCCATGACCTTCTTGCTGTGAGGCAACAGTAACCACTAAGCCACCGTGCTGCCCACTACATATATTTATTAGATGGAATACAATGCAATGAGTCATTTGTTTGAGTGTATCACTCAAACAAATGAGTCATTGGATGAACTCAATTAAATTATGCACAGGATTTATATCTAATAAATATATGTAGCCCCAACTCAAATAAAACACATCCATGCAAGATATTTTAACTTATTTTAGTTGGGACTACATATTAGATGGAATCCAATCCGAGTCAGTTTTTTTTGAGTGTATCACTCAAACAAATGACTCATTGGATGAACTCAATTAAATTATGGGCAGGATTTATATCTAATAAATATATGTAGCCCCAACTCAAATAAAACACATCCATGCAAGATATTTTAACTTATTTTAGTTGGGACTACATATTAGATGGAATCCAATCCAACAAGTCAGTTTTTTTGAGTGTATCACTCAAACAAATGACTCATTGGATGAACTCAATTAAATTATGGGCAGGATTTATATCTAATAAATATATGTAGCCCCAACTCAAATAAAACACATCCATGCAAGATAATGTAACTTATTTTAGTTTGGACTGCATATATTTATTAGATGGAATCCAATGCAGTGAGTCATTTGTTTGAGTGTATCACTCAAACAAATGACTATGTTGTGTGGGCCGCTGAAGAGGAGGTACTGCTGGCCCACCACCACAAGATGGCGCCCTGCTTGAAGTGCGGGCTTCAAGCACGAGAGGGCGTCGGAGCGACCAGGAGTGACAGCTGTCACTCATCATCCGTACCAGCTGTCACTCATCCACTACTCATCACCATCACCATAAAGGCCGGACTGCAACTCCACCTCCCCGCCGAGAAATCAGCTACCATTCAGGTAACCTTCTCTGCTGTAATTGTTGTTGTCCAAAACATTGTTCTGTGTGCAGCCGTGTTCCTGCGGGCTCTGTCGGAGGCTGGATTGGCGGACAGTGAGAGGACGACGTTCTTCGCCTCTCACTCCATCCAGGAAAGAGACCAACAGGAGCTGCACGGGTGAAATTGTTGCTGGAGGTGGAGGTTCTCCCTCCTAATTGTATACAGACTGTGGGATTACTGAGTGTGCGAACTCACACTCATCAGGACTGTCTCTGTTCTCTGCCAGCAGTACCGGGTCTGACTGCTGAAGACAGCGGCCACCTGGGGCGCAGGGCTTGGCGGCTCCGGTGTTCTTCAGCTCCGTTGGTGGTGGAAGCTGTGTGGGATCCGGCTCTTCTCTCGCCAGGCGTCTTCTATCGTCGAGCCTGCCCACACGTCACCTGGTGTATGATTGACAGTCACCATATTGTTATTGTCTGTACGTCGTTGTGCGATTCACAACATTAAATTGTTACTTTTGGCTTATCCATTGTCCGTTCATTAACGCCCCCTGTTGTGGGTCCGTGTCACGACACTTTCACAACAGGATTTCTCGGCCAGCGTCATGGATCCCGAGGGGCATCAACCATCGCCTGAACAGCCAATGGAAGAGCGAGGTGCACAGGCGCCAGCAGGAGGCATGTTGGGTGAGCTGCAGCACATCTTAACCGCCTTTACTGCTCGGTTGGACTTAGTTACCAAGCAGAGCAGTGTTCTCAATCGTAGGATGGAGGCTCTCACCGCCCAGGTGGAAGCGCATGTTCAGGGTGCTGCTGCAGCACCTCCTCCTGCTGACCGTGTGCCAGAAACAGACATTCCACTGGTCGTTCAACGAACCCCCCCACCTTCCCCTGAAGCATACATAAGCCCTCCGGAGCCATACGGAGGCTGTGTGGAGACGTGCGCGGACTTCTTGATGCAGTGCTCGCTCGTCTTTTCACAGCGTCCCGTCATGTACGCATCAGACGCTAGCCGGGTGGCTTACATTATAAATTTGCTTCGAGGAGAGGCACGCGCCTGGACTACGGCGCTTTGGGAGCAGAATTCACGGCTCCTAACGGTTTACACTGAGTTTGTGAGGGAGTTCCGACAGGTGTTCGACCACCCTCATAGAGGCAAGACCGCTTCAAGCGTGCTGCTGTCGATACGGCAGGGGCGTCGGAGCGCAGCGAAGTATGCAGTCGACTTCCGCATCGCGGCAGCGCGAGCCGGCTGTAATGCTGTTGCACTCCGCGCCGCCTTTGTAAACGGACTGTCTCTGGTCCTTAAGGAGCACCTGGTGGCGAAGGACGAGCCGCGGGATTTAGATGGGCTTATCGACCTGGTTATATGGTTAGACAACCGATTAACAGAACACCGACGGGAGCGAGACGAAGGGCGTGGTCAGGCACAAGCCGTCCCTCTTCCTCCCGGGTCCGAAAGGGAGCCGACTTCCCCACGCTCCGCTGCTAGGGCTCTCCACGTGACGACAGCTCCCCCTGCTGACGTTGCTAGGGAAACGAGCAGGGCCAAAAAGCGATCAGATCAGAGACAAAGGAGACTGATCCGTGGAGAGTGTTTTCTCTGCAGCTCTACCGAGCACACACAGAGAGAATGCCCCAAACGGTCAAAACAGCAGCACTCGTCCTTAGAGACTGGGCTAAGGGTGGGTCACAACACCCACGTGGGGAGACCCCGACGATCTGCACAAATCCCAGTCACGATCCTGAGTGGGGATCTAACCCTTCACGCCCCAGCACTGGTGGACACGGGGTCGGAGGGGAATCTGCTGGATAGCAGATGGGCAAAGGAGGTTGGACTCCACCCGGTGTGACAGCTAAGGAGGAGGTTTTAGTCCCCCCCAATCTGGCGGCGGTGCCAGCCGAGTACCATGACCTTGCTGACGTCTTCAGCAAGGATCTGGCACTCACGCTGCCCCCGCACCGTCCGTATGATTGTGCCATTGATTTGATACCGGGCGCTGAGTACCCGTCCAGCCGGCTGTACAACCTCTCACGTCCGGAACGCGAATCAATGGAGACCTACATCCGGGACTCGTTAGCTGCCGGATTGATCCGAACTCCACCTCCCCGATGGGTGCTGGTTTCTTTTTTGTGGGCAAGAAGGACAGCGGACTCCGTCCATGCATTGATTACAGAGGGCTGAACGAGATCACGGTTCGCAACCGATACCCGTTACATCTGTTGGATTCAGTGTTCACGCCCCTGCATGGAGCCCAAATTTTCACGAAATTGGATCATAGGAATGCTTATCACCTGGTTCAGATCCAGGAGGGAGACGAGAGGAAGACGGCATTTAACACCCCGTTAGGTCACTTTGAGTACCTGGTCATGCCGTTCGGCCTCACCAATGCGCCCGCGACGTTCCAAGCATTGGTTAATGACGTCTTGCGGGACTTCCTGCATCGGTTTGTCTTTGTATATATCTAGACGATATACTCATCTTTTCTCCGGATCCTGAGACCCATGTCAAGCATGTACGTCAGGTCCTACAGCGGTTGTTGGAGAACCGGCTGTTTGTGAAGGGCGACAAGTGTGAGTTCCACCGCACTTCTTTGTATTTCCTGGGGTTCATAATCTCCTCCAACTCCGTCGCCCCTGATCCGGCCAAGGTTGCGGCGGTGAGAGATTGGCCCCAACCAACGAACCGTAGGAAACTACAACAGTTCCTCGGTTTTGCAAATTTCTACCGGAGGTTCATCAAGGGCTACAGTCAGGTAGTTAGCCCCCTGACAGCCCTGACCTCCACAAAAGTCCCCTTCACCTGGTCGGATCGGTGCGAAGCCGCGTTTAGGGAGTTGAAACGCCGGTTCTCGACTGCACCGGTTCTGGTGCAGCCCGATCCCAAGCACCAGTTCGTAGTTGAAGTGGACGCCTCTGACTAAGGGATAGGAGCCGTACTATCCCAGAGCGGGGAGTCCGACAAGGTTCTCCATCCATGTGCCTACTTTTCCCGCAGGTTGATCCAGCTGAACGGAACTATGACGTCGGCAATCGGGAACTTCTTGCGGTGAAGGAGGCTCTTGAGGAGTGGAGACACCTGTTGGAGGGAGCATCTGTACCATTTACGGTTTTCACGGACCATCGGAACCTGGAGTACATCCGGACCGCGAAGCGTCTGAACCCCAGGCAAGCCCGCTGGTCGCTGTTCTTTGGGCGTTTTGACTTCCGGATCACCTACCGCCCCGGGACAAAAAACCAACGATCTGACGCCCTGTCCCGGGTGCATGAAGAGGAGGTCAAGACCGAGCCGTCAGACCCCCCTGACACCATCATCCCCGAGTCCACTGTCGTGGCCACCCCTACCTGGGACGTGGAGAAGACCGTCCGGGAGGCCCTGACACAGAGCCCGGACCCGGGGACAGGTCCGAAGGACAAGTTGTACGTCCCACCAGAGGCCAGGGCTGCGGTCCTTGACTTCTTTCACGGTTCCAAGCTCTCCTGTCATCCAGGGGTACGAAGGACTGTGGCAGTGGTCCGGCAGCGCTTCTGGTGGGCGTCTATGGAAGCCGACGTCCGGGAGTATGTCCAGGCCTGCACCACCTGTGCCAGGGGCAAAGCCGACCACCACAAGGCCCAAGGCCTCCTCCAGCCTCTGCCCGTGCCTCGTCGCCCCTGGTGTCATATTGGCCTGGACTTTGTCACGGGCCTCCCGCCGTCCCAGGGCAACACCACCATCTTAACGATAGTGGACCGGTTCTCCAAGGCAGCCCACTTCGTGGCCCTCCCGAAGCTCCCGACGGCCCAGGAGACTGCACACCTCCTGGTCCACCACGTCGTGCGTCTGCATGGGATTCCATCAGACATTGTCTCGGATCGTGGTCCTCAGTTCTCCTCCCAGGTCTGGAGGAGTTTCTGCAGGGAACTGGGGGCCACCGTCAGTCTCTCGTCTGGGTACCACCCCCAGACGAACATGCAGGCAGAGCGGACGAACCAGGAACTGGAGCAGGCCCTCCGCTGCGTGACCTCCACGCACCCGACGGCCTGGAGTGACCATCTGGCCTGGATCGAGTATGCTTATAATAGCCAAGTCTCATCTGCCACCGGCCTCTCCCCGTTTGAGGTGTGTTTGGGGTACCAGCCCCCATTGTTTCCGCTAGTGGAGGGAGAGGTCGGGGTGCCCTCGATCCAGGCCCATCTGAGGAAGTGCCATCGGGTGTGGCGTATCGCCCGCTCTGCCCTGCTCAGAGCCCGGACGAGGGCTAAGGCCCATGCAGACCGCCGGCGTTCCCCGGCCCCTGCATACCAGCCTGGGCAGGAGGTCTGGCTATCCACTAAGGACATCCCCCTGCAGGTGGAATCCCACAAACTCAAGGACAGGTACATCGGACCTTTTCCCATACTCAAAGTCCTCAGTCCGGCCGCAGTGAAGCTGAAGCTGCCAGTTTCACTGCGAATACACCCCGTGTTTCATGTGTCAAGACTCAAGCCCTGCCATACCTCACCACTGTGTGCCCCGGGACCAGCGCCGCCTCCTGCCTGGATCATTGACGGGGAGCCCGCGTGGACGGTACGCCGGCTCCTGGACGTCCGTCGAAAGGGCCGGGGGTTCCAGTATCTGGTGGACTGGGAGGGTTATGGTCCCGAAGAGCGCTCCTGGGTGAAGAGGAGCTTCATCCTGGACCCGGCCCTCCTGGCCGACTTCTACACCCGTCACCCGGACAAGCCTGGTCGGGTGCCAGGAGGCGCCCGTTGAGGGGGGGGTCCTGTTGTGTGGGCCGCTGAAGAGGAGGTACTGCTGGCCCACCACCACAAGATGGCGCCCTGCTTGAAGTGTGGGCTTCAAGCACGGGAGGGCGTCGGAGCGACCAGGAGTGACAGCTGTCACTCGTCATCCGTACCAGCTGTCACTCATCCACTACTCATCACCACCACCATAAAGGCCGGACTGCAACTCCACCTCCCCGCCGAGAAATCAGCTACCATTCAGGTAACCTTCTCTGCTGTAATTATTGTTGTCCAAAACATTGTTCTGTGTGCAGCCGTGTTCCTGCGGGCTCTGTCGGAGGCTGGATTGGCGGACAGTGAGAGGACGACGTTCTTCGCCTCTCACTCCATCCACGAAAGAGACCAACAGGAGCTGCACGGGTGAAATTGTTGCTGGAGGTGGAGGTTCTCCCTCCTAATTGTATACAGACTGTGGGATTACTGAGTGTGCGAACTCACACTCATCAGGACTGTCTCTGTTCTCTGCCAGCAGTACCGGGTCTGACTGCTGAAGACAGCGGCCACCTGGGGCGCAGGGCTTGGCGGCTCCGGTGTTCTTCAGCTTCATTGGTGGTGGAAGCTGTGTGGGATCCGGCTCTTCTCTCGCCAGACGTCTTCTATCGTCGAGCCTGCCCACACGTCACCTGGTGTATGATTGACAGTCACCATATTGTTATTGTCTGTACGTCGATGTGCGATTCACAACATTAAATTGTTACTTTTGGCTTATCCATTGTCCGTTCATTAACGCCCCCTGTTGTGGATCCGTGTCACGACACTTTCACAACAGACTACATATTATTATACATATTGGGGCTACATATATTTATTAGATAGAAATCCTGCACATAACTGAATTGAGTTCATCCAATGCATCATTTTTTTTAATTTTATTTAATTTTATTTATTTATTTATTTTGTTTTTGAGTGTAGGAAAAACTTATTTTTCAGTGAATATTAAAGTTTGATACTTTTTAATAGGGTTCCCAATATTTTAAACATCCATTCACTCATTTTCTACAGCCTATCCTTGGATGCATTTGCCAAAGGTCAAGGTACATGCTTGACAGAATGCAAGTCCATTGCTGGGCTGATATGTACGGGCAGATATTGATTTCCTGTCAACTTGACTGGCAGTCTAAACTGACTGTCTAAAGCTGGAGTCACACTGGAACTACTTAAACTGATTAGTAATGGATTAAAACATTTTTTCCAGTGGCAAAAATTTGCTAATCTGTTAGTTTCTGGTGGATACGAGGCAAGTGTAGGTTTTATGTATTGACTGACTGATTTGTGTGTGTGTGTGATGTGGTGATGATGGTGCTGTAATGGAAGGACATTATGAAAGTTTGTCCAAAAAAGCAGAAGTTAATATCAATTAATAAAAATAAAGTGTTTTGTCAGCCTTACAGCTGAAAAAGGTTTATCAGCAATAACAACACAAATAATATAAATACATTGATGACAAACTTATACATACTTGTATTTTCCATTCGGGCAGCGTGTATGTCACTCACCCCAGCCAGCCTGTCCGAACACCCAGGACAGACGGATGAACAACATGACACCCCAGATGTTCAACATACATCTTACCTGTGGACAAAAATATACATATGAGCTACATGTATGCACACTCAGAAAAAGAAAAAAAAAAAAATCTCACTATTGCTGGTGTTAATCCTCTTTTGTTGGATTTATGGAACAAACTTATTTTTTAAAGTTTTAATTAAGTCAGTTACTTTATTTCAAATAAGGTTAAGGTTAACGCAACAACTTTTCATTGAATCAGTACAACCTTTCTAAATAAAACGGATTACACAGTCAACACAGCTAGTTTTGTCCCCCTGTTGATGTCGCATCCCCATGAATCGTTTTCAAAGTTGATGTTTTGTATAAAGCACAATTTGTGTGCATAGAAGTCACAAGGTCATGAGGACTACATGTGTTTTTACGCTAACACTTATCTTACAAGTGACCTTTCACACCACGCATGTAAACATGTCGCACATAAAGATTAAATTAGATTAGATAAAATAGAATTTTATTGATCCCTTAGGAAGATTCCCTCAGGGAAACTGAGGTTCCAGCACCATTGTATAGCAGCACACAGGGTAAGAAGTACACAGAGTATCAAAAGTGAAAAAAGAAAAACAGTTTGCAAATAAAAATATAAATACGCAATATAAATACCAGACATGCTGATCATAATCCTGTCTTTGGGCAGAAAACATCAGGTCATGATTGGTCACTTGTGCATTTATCAAGCAAACAAAAACCCTCTCTGGAAGTTGCATGAGTCTCCACCGTCCCTGTTAAAGTCCTGAAAGGATGCTTAGTGCAGCAGATAACTGAAACAATCCTGCAAATGGTGATAGGAACACCATATTTGGACAAATACTCCCTAGACATTACTATTGTGAAAAAACTGAATGGACACTTGAAATTTCAGTAGGCAGCCAGGTAGGGGTCAATTGAAGAATTACACAAGGGTCAAAAGTTAAAAGATGCTCCAATCATATTAAAAACTACACCACAATATTTGTCTGATCACAAATATTCCAAAAAGGTATAGTTTGGACTATCTATGACGGAATGTTATGGAGCTATGGGGTAAAAACAGCAAAAATGGTGACAAAGGTTACTTTCAGTTTGTACAGGGGTCAAAAGTTGAAGTGCTTCAATTTTGAAGCAAATGCATTGAGAACAATGCACATTCTATTCCAAATCAAAACATGAGGAAAAAAATGATCAAATTTGTTATTACTTTAGAGAAAGTGAAGAAAAAGGAATATTAGGCTGTTCAAAAAATAGCATCTGCACTTTTCTTTACCAACTCAAACATTTACTGTATAAAATGAAAAATGCTCAAAGATTTATCTTTCCTGTGAATCACTGAGTATTTAGTTGTATAACCACTGTTTCTGAGAACCGATTCACATCTGTGTTACATGGAGTCGACCAGCTTCTGGCACCTGTGAACAGGTATTCCAGCCCACGACGACTGGACTACATTCCACAGTCCCTTTGCATTTCTTGGTTTTGCCTCAGAGAGACACTATTTTTGATGTTTGATGATTTTTGACTTTTCTATTGGATTAAGGTCCTGGGATTGGGCTGGCCACTCCATAACATTAATCTTATTGGTTCTGAACCAAGATGCTGGTCGCTTGCTGGTGTGTTTGGGGTCGCTGTCTTGTTAAAACACCCATTTCAAGAGCATTTCCTCTTTGGCACAAGGCAACATGACCTCTTCAAGTGTACTGATGTCTTCAAACTGATCCATGATCCGTGGTATACGATAAATAGGCCCGACACCATAGTATGAGAAACATCCCCATATCATGATGCTTGCTCCACCATGCTTCATTGTTTTGTGGCTTGAATTTAGTTTTTGGGGGTCAAACTATCTGTGGCCCCTAGATCCCAAAAGAACAATTTATCTCTTAGGCCAGTCAATGCGCTGTGTGGCAAATTATAAGCTCTTCAGCATGTTGTATTTTGCAAGAATGGGACTTCGTGGGAGCTTCTTGTCCATAGCTTGTCTTCACATAGGCATCTTTTAATTGTTAGAGTACTTACAAGTAACTTTAGACCAGGGGTCAACAACCCTGTTCCTGAAGAGCCCCTGCCCTGCAAGGTTTCCACATCTACCTACACAGTAAATTTTGCAGAGTAAAATATACTCCGTCAGGATAGCATTTGGTCCCAGTCCAAATAGAGTTAAATACACTCTATTATAAAGGGAAACCAGCGCTGCCGTCTTGTCAGATCACATTTTTCAACTCCAATAAGAGTCATTCACTGCATGATCTTTTTCTGTTTCCAGGCAGCACTGATAATCTTCTCCTTGATGGTATATTTCAGGAATTTCACAACGACAGCCTGCTGGGGCGCGTCGTCGTTTGGTCTCTGGCCCAGGGCTGTGTGTGCGCGCTCAATCCCCAGCTCTATGACAACCGCGCTCTCAGCCAGCTCGTTTTTTAGTAGGCTTTCCACAAAGTGTATCATAGAAGTTCTCTCAACGCCCTCTTTAAGAGAATAAATATGAATATTATTTTTATGTGAGTGGCCTTCAAGCTGAGTGATCTTTTGACTTCAAATCTTGCTGAGTTTTCTGCTATTTCTTTATTGAGCAGCCAAATATTCCTTTTTATTCACTTTCTGTAAAGTAATAACAAATGTGATCAATTATTCTTTTTTTAAACAATATATTTAGTATCCCTCCTTTTTTTACAGACATATAAGACAAGAAAAACAGAAAACAGCAAAAAATAATACAAACAATAAAAACAAACAAACCCAAATCAACAGAAAAAAACACATTCCAATCAGAGGGAGCAGAAAACATTAAAGCTTTCTTTTCTGTTTCAGTGCAGACATGAGGTACATGAAAGCATAACATGTCATTCAAGTACTAAGAATAACGACTTAGAGCTCAGAAGTAAACTGGTAAAATAGATCGGCACCAGCCCATAAGAGTCTTGTAAACCAGTGTCATCCAATATGTATATCGCCTTGCAGTCAGAGAGGGAATGCCAGCATTGGCATACAACTCACAGTGGTGTGTGAGGCGGCTACAACCAGTAAGGAATCTCAAGGCACAATGATACAAAGGGGTCAAGCACTGCAGACTGGTTGAAGCGCGCATATATACGACATCACCGTAGTCCAGTACAGGCAAGAGTGTAGCAGTAATCAGGAGCTTCCAGACATTTGAGGAAAAACATGACATTTCTATAAAGGAAGCTGAGCTTCACCCTTGATTTGGAGATCAAGTGTTTAAGATGAACTTTAAAAGAGAGCTCCATGTCAGTAGTTAGTCTACTGACTAGCTCGAGAATATTACCTTGAGCAGTTTTAATTAATGATATGTTCTCCAAGGAGACATGTGACTTTGAGAATATGTGTCTTTGACTTGAATTTTACAGACAGCACTGGTTTTATGTTGCATGTATTTGGAAAGAGGATGGGGAATTGTTATGTTATCCTGCAGATACTCATGTGGAGATAATTGTCATTTGGTGTTTTGCCAATACCCCTAATGAAAAGTGGTGTGTTGGAATCACTGGAAGAGTTTTAGTTTGGTGCTTATGTTTTCACTTCAAGTTGTCTGTTTCCAAAGTATTTGAATGAAATGGCAGTGAAGAAAAGTTACTGACAGTCACAGTTTGTCTTTCTAATGCTCTGCTGATCTTAGCATAGTCATATTCATGAAAGATCTTATAATATGAGCATTGAAAATGTGATTCCACATATATCAGAAGAGGGAAATCATAAAACTGAACTCTTCCAACGATTTTGTACATGTGCTGTAGTGCAGCTATCCATTGCGTTATCAGCAATGACAATTCTGCTTGCCTCTACTGGTGGTTGGCTCTCACTGCGGTATTGTATCACTTCCTGTTCCGGAGCACAGCGGTGTTTTTCTGTATCTGTTAGCTGTTTAATCTGCGCAGTTAGATTGATCTAGTTATCTAGATTACGATTTGTTTCCCAGTGTAATCTTTACGTGCCTTAACTAAAGCACTCCTTCTGCTGAATCACCTCTAAATTATTTACACATTATTCACTTTGCGTGTTTTTAGGAATCCGCTAGCTTAGCGTAGCTACTAGCTCTTAGCCGATTTAGCATGGCGGCTTCTCCTGTCTCTCCCGCACTTTTCTGCTCTGGGTGTGAAATGTTTAGTTATTCCTTGGCCTCCTTTAGCAGTAACGGTACTTGTAATAAGTGTAGCTTATTCGTAGCTTTGGAGGCCAGGCTGGGCGAATTGGAGACTCGGCTCCGCACCGTGGAAAATTCTACAGTTAGCCAGGCCCCTGTAGTCGGTGCAGACCAAGGTAGCTTAGCCGCCGTTAGTTCCCCCCTGGCAGATCCCGAGCAGCCGGGAAAGCAGGCTGACTGGGTGACTGTGAGGAGGAAGCGTAGCCCTAAACAGAAGCCCCGTGTACACCGCCAACCCGTTCACATCTCTAACCGTTTTTCCCCACTCGACGATACACCCGCCGAGGATCAAACTCTGGTTATTGGCGACTCTGTTTTGAGAAATGTGAAGTTAGCGACACCAGCAACCGTAGTCAATTGTCTTCCGGGGGCCAGAGCAGGCGACATTGAAGGAAATTTGAAACTGCTGGCTAAGGCTAAGCGTAAATTTGGTAAGATTGTAATTCACGTCGGCAGTAATGACACCCGGTTACGCCAATCGGAGGTCACTAAAATTAACATTAAATCGGTGTGTAACTTTGCAAAAACAATGTCGGACTCTGTAGTTTTCTCTGGGCCCCTCCCCAATCGGACCGGGAGTGACATGTTTAGCCGCATGTTCTCCTTGAATTGCTGGCTGTCTGAGTGGTGTCCAAAAAATTAGGTGGGCTTCATAGATAATTGGCAAAGCTTCTGGGGAAAACCTGGTCTTGTTAGGAGAGACGGCATCCATCCCACTTTGGATGGAGCAGCTCTCATTTCTAGAAATCTGGCCAATTTTCTTAAATCCTCCAAACCGTGACTATCCAGGGTTGGGACCAGGAAGCAGAGTTGTAGTCTTACACACCTCTCTGCAGCTTCTCTCCCCCTGCCATCCCCTCATTACCCCATCCCCGTAGAGACGGTGCCTGCTCCCAGACTACCAATAACCAGCAAAAATCTATTTAAGCATAAAAATTCAAAAAGAAAAAATAATATAGCACCTTCAACTGCACCACAGACTAAAACAGTTAAATGTGGTCTATTAAACATTAGGTCTCTCTCTTCTAAGTCCCTGTTGGTAAATGATACAATAATTGATCAACATATTGATTTATTCTGCCTAACAGAAACCTGGTTACAGCAGGATGAATATGTTAGTTTAAATGAGTCAACACCCCCGAGTCACACTAACTGTCAGAATGCTCGTAGCACGGGCCGGGGCGGAGGATTAGCAGCAATCTTCCATTCCAGCTTATTAATTAATCAAAAACCCAGACAGAGCTTTAATTCATTTGAAAGCTTGTCTCTTAGTCTTGTCCATCCAAATTGGAAGTCCCAAAAACCAGTTTTATTTGTTATTATCTATCGTCCACCTGGTCGTTACTGTGAGTTTCTCTGTGAATTTTCAGACCTTTTGTCTGACTTAGTGCTTAGCTCAGATAAGATAATTATAGTGGGCGATTTTAACATCCACACAGATGCTGAGAATGACAGCCTCAACACTGCATTTAATCTATTATTAGACTCTATTGGCTTTGCTCAAAAAGTAAATGAGTCCACCCACCACTTTAATCATATCTTAGATCTTGTTCTGACTTATGGTATGGAAATAGAAGACTTAACAGTATTCCCTGAAAACTCCCTTCTGTCTGATCATTTCTTAATAACATTTACATTTACTCTGATGGACTACCCAGCAGTAGGGAATAAGTTTCATTACACTAGAGGTCTTTCAGAAAGCGCTGTAACTAGGTTTAAGGATATGATTCCTTCTTTATGTTCTCTAATGCCATATAACAACACAGTGCAGAGTAGCTACCTAAACTCTGTAAGGGAGATAGAGTATCTCGTCAATAGTTTTACATCCTCATTGAAGACAACTTTGGATGCTGTAGCTCCTCTGAAAAAGAGAGCTTTAAATCAGAAGTGTCTGACTCCGTGGTATAACTCACAAACTCGTAGCTTAAAGCAGATAACCCGTAAGTTGGAGAGGAAATGGCGTCTCACTAATTTAGAAGATCTTCACTTAGCCTGGAAAAAGAGTCTGTTGCTCTATAAAAAAGCCCTCCGTAAAGCTAGGACATCTTTCTACTCATCACTAATTGAAGAAAATAAGAACAACCCCAGGTTTCTTTTCAGCACTGTAGCCAGGCTGACAAAGAGTCAGAGCTCTATTGAGCTGAGTATTCCATTAACTTTAACTAGTAATGACTTCATGACTTTCTTTGCTAACAAAAGTTTAACTATTAGAGAAAAAATTACTCATAACCATCCCAAAGACGTATCGTTATCTTTGGCTGCTTTCAGTGATGCCGGTATTTGGTTAGACTCTTTCTCTCCGATTGTTCTGTCTGAGTTATTTTCATTAGTTACTTCATCCAAACCATCAACATGTTTATTAGACCCCATTCCTACCAGGCTGCTCAAGGAAGCCCTACCATTAATTAATGCTTCGATCTTAAATATGATCAATCTATCTTTATTAGTTGGCTATGTACCACAGGCTTTTAAGGTGGCAGTAATTAAACCATTACTTAAAAAGCCATCACTTGACCCAGCTATCTTAGCTAATTATAGGCCAATCTCCAACCTTCCTTTTCTCTCAAAAATTCTTGAAAGGGTAGTTGTAAAACAGCTAACTGATCATCTGCAGAGGAATGGTCTATTTGAAGAGTTTCAGTCAGGTTTTAGAATTCATCATAGTACAGAAACAGCATTAGTGAAGGTTACAAATGATCTTCTTATGGCCTCGGACAGTGGACTCATCTCTGTGCTTGTTCTGTTAGACCTCAGTGCTGCTTTTGATACTGTTGACCATAAAATTTTATTACAGAGATTAGAGCATGCCATAGGTATTAAAGGCACTGCGCTGCGGTGGTTTGAATCATATTTGTCTAATAGATTACAATTTGTTCATGTAAATGGGGAATCTTCTTCACAGACTAAAGTTAATTATGGAGTTCCACAAGGTTCTGTGCTAGGACCAATTTTATTCACTTTATATATGCTTCCCTTAGGCAGTATTATTAGACGGTATTGCTTAAATTTTCATTGTTACGCAGATGATACCCAGCTTTATCTATCCATGAAGCCAGAGGACACACACCAATTAGCTAAACTGCAGGATTGTCTTACAGACATAAAGACATGGATGACCTCTAATTTCCTGCTTTTAAACTCAGATAAAACTGAAGTTATTGTACTTGGCCCCACAAATCTTAGAAACATGGTGTCTAACCAGATCCTTACTCTGGATGGCATTACCCTGACCTCTAGTAATACTGTGAGAAATCTTGGAGTCATTTTTTATCAGGATATGTCATTCAAAGCGCATATTAAACAAATATGTAGGACTGCTTTTTTGCATTTACGCAATATCTCTAAAATCAGAAAGGTCTTGTCTCAGAGTGATGCTGAAAAACTAATTCATGCATTTATTTCCTCTAGACTGGACTATTGTAATTCATTATTATCAGGTTGTCCTAAAAGTTCCCTAAAAAGCCTTCAGTTAATTCAAAATGCTGCAGCTAGAGTACTGACGGGGACTAGAAGGAGAGAGCATATCTCACCCATATTGGCCTCTCTTCATTGGCTTCCTGTTAATTCTAGAATAGAATTTAAAATTCTTCTTCTTACTTATAAGGTTTTGAATAATCAGGTCCCATCTTATCTTAGGGACCTCGTAGTACCATATCACCCCAATAGAGCGCTTCACTCTCAGACTGCAGGCTTACTTGTAGTTCCTAGGGTTTGTAAGAGTAGAATGGGAGGCAGAGCCTTCAGCTTTCAGGCTCCTCTCCTGTGGAACCAGCTCCCAATTCAGATCAGGGAGACAGACACCCTCTCTACTTTTAAGATTAGGCTTAAAACTTTCCTTTTTGCTAAAACTTATAGTTAGGGCTGGATCAGGTGACCCTGAACCATCCCTTAGTTATGCTGCTATAGACGTAGACTGCTGGGGGGTTCCCATGATGCACTGTTTCTTTCTCTTTTTGCTCTGTATGCACCACTCTGCATTTAATCATTAGTGATCGATCTCTGCTCCCCTCCACAGCATGTCTTTTTCCTGGTTCTCTCCCTCAGCCCCAACCAGTCCCAGCAGAAGACTGCCCCTCCCTGAGCCTGGTTCTGCTGGAGGTTTCTTCCTGTTAAAAGGGAGTTTTTCCTTCCCACTGTAGCCAAGTGCTTGCTCACAGGGGGTCGTTTTGACCGTTGGGGTTTTACATAATTATTGTATGGCCTTGCCTTACAATATAAAGCGCCTTGGGGCAACTGTTTGTTGTGATTTGGCGCTATATAAAAAAATTGATTGATTGATTGAATTCCCAAATTCACAATGTCTAATGCCATGACTTTTAAAATCATTAACTCTTTAGTAAACTGACATTGCAAAGAAAGCAGTTAAAAGAAAACATTTATTTAATTTATTTATTTATTTGGGAGAACCACGATCATCTAATGTAAAAACTGCTTAAATAAGAGCTAGCCAAGTTAGCTTGACTAGCTATTATTGGTAGCCCATCTGGGCTTTCCAAGCTATTGAGTTTAGGCCTTCCAAAGATACGAAGAGTAAAAGAATAATTTTGAAGTGAATACATTTGGACTGCCTATTTTTTTAAAAATTAAATCTATTAGGGTGACCATATTTTGATTACCGAAAACTAGGACACTCGGCCCGGTAATGAGATACTCAAATGATACTCGAATTCTGGTCAATTTAATGGCCCAATGAAAACAATGAAAACCAGGGCATTGTCCTGGTCATTGGGGAGGTGATGGTCTAGTGGTTAAATGTTGGGCTCAAGACCAGAGGATCCTCGGTTCAAATCCCAGCCTGACTGGAAACTCACTAAGGGCCCTTGGGAAAGGTCCTTAATCCCCTAGTTGCTCCTGGTGTGTAGTGAGTACCTGGTATGGCAGCACCCTCACAACGGGGTGAATGTGAGATATTATTTATAAAGCCCTTTGAGCATCTGATGCAGATGGAAAAGTGCTATATAACAGTCCATTCATCATTTATGTACCATTGTCATCACTTTCTAAAAACAACCCAGGACGGTCAGGACAGGACGTGAAAACAGAACATGTCCTGGGAAAACAGGACATTTAGTCACCCTAAAACTATATAGAACTGTTTGTGGAGCAGTTTATACTCTGAGCAGTATTTTTGAATATTCAATTACTTTATGTGGCAAGCTAGACAAAGCCACTTTAGACAAGGTTTGTTGTTTGCTGCCCAGACATCACTGGGTTTTAGCACAAATTTACTTTAAATCAAGTTTGCAAATATGACTAACTCACTAAGTCTTTGATCTGGACAGATTGCAGACATTACCTTCTATAGTGTGACTGCATATAACTCAAACTAACTTTGTGCTACCTGTCTAGACACCAAAATTATTCTGTTCCATGACCCATCCAAACTCACCAGAACACCCCTTATCCAGCCAAACTTTACGCCTCCGGTCATGTTTTCAGGTTGCATGACAGACTCTGCATCCATAGAAGGAGTTCCGGAGCTCCCCTCACCATCATCGTCCACAGTGTCAGGCACAGAAATTGTGCCATTCTGCTGAAAAATAAGATAAAAAAAGATAACAAGGACAAAGAAACATGCACATATGTGCTGAGGGACAAACTATAACTTGCTTTTGGTTTGAACATTTTTAGAGTTAATTTGGATATTTATTTATTTATTTTGGACAAACTTACTACTCATTTTCATATTCATGTTAAAAATGTATTAAATATGATAATGCAAAAACTATTTCACTGATTTATATGATTCTCAGGTATAAAGTATTCTAAAATAAATCATCTGCTGCTTAGATTAAGCATTGGGCTGACTAGTCATAATAACTGACTACAACTAGCTAGTATCCAACGAGTCGACTAATTTTCTTTGAGTCAGATAGTCGGATAATTCAGATTTTCCTGTAGTTATCAAAAGCAAAACCAGGGTCCAGAGATTGTTTTTCCAGGGCAGAGCTCAAGGTCAAACCAAATGTCAGTATCTGCCAGGAGCCAGCACTCCCTTCAAAGGGATTTGAATAAATATCTTGCATCTAGTAATGCTACAAATATTGTTTCCATATAGTTCACTGTGTTAGTGATGTGCGTTGAATTTGTAGTTCTATGTTTTTTTAAATTAAAGTCATTTTGGAGAGTCACTGCTTAGAACTGAACTTATGAATTTACTATGAAGATTAGTCATCAACAAGTTGTCTAATTGAGATGTAATGGTTTTTATTACTCACCCTATTCCTACTTAAGCCCATAAGTATATTTCACAATTGACTAAATGAGACCATTTTGAGACTTTTCGAAACCTTACTGTGTCTTTTATATGCTGACAAATGCCTTCTGAATACTAAATTTGTGTTTTTGCTGGATTAACCAAATGAACAGACACATTTCTCGAGCTGAACTCTGATTTATTTAGCACTGTTGCACAGTTTACTTAATGAAACCACTGAGTAAGTTTACTCTGATTTCAAGGGCATTATACTTAATGCTGCATAAAGAACACAAGTGAAATACTCCAAAATAAATAATTAAATAGCAGCAGCAACAACAACAACAACAACAAAAATGACACCAAAAAGTTAAAAAGGCGTTATAGTAGGTCCCACAGGCATTATGGCAAACATTTTGAAAATAAAGTGTTATGGCATCACTGGGAAGTGATGCTCCCTGCATTCCAGTAAACTCAGTGCTCTGTGCTCATTTTTGTGCATGTTGAGATGTTTGCCTTTGTCTTGTCTTTGCAGTAATGCACTGGAGAGAACTTAGAATGAGAAAGGAGACCAAGTCATTTGCTTTGACTGAAGGCTGATAGAGTGTTTGCAGAGACATTGCAGTGTTGTGTGTCTGTCCTTGAAATCAAAAAAACAAACTGACCGAAAGCCCAAAACATATGCAATTTTTATTTTCTATGACGATCCATCCTGATACATATATATATGTGTGTGTGTGTGTGTGTGTGTGTGTGTGTGTGTGTGTGTGTGTGTGTGTGTGTGTGTGTGTGTGTGTGTGTGTGTGTGTGTGTTTGCTGGGGGGAGTAAAATTCATTTCATTTGTTTTATTCATATCCATATCTATTCCTAGTTTTAAGGCCTGCAACACATTCCAAAAAATGTTGGGACGCGAAAGCATTTGCCACTTTGTAATGTTCCCAGTCTTTTTCACCACACTAAAAGACATGTTAGCATCGAAGATACCAAGCAATAAAGCATTTCAGGTGTTTTGTCCCATTCTTGGGGCAACTGTTTGTTGTGATTTGGCGCTATATAAATAAAATTGATTTGATTTGATTTGATTCTTCCTGCAAAAACGTCCTAGGGTCCCTTCACAAAGTGTGAATAAGTACAACTCAGGGCAAAAGTCGTTGGAGCAGCTCGTATGAGCGCACCATGAAACATTGCGCCGACGGGCAGGTGTGCACGAGGCCGCTGTGATGGTTCATGCACGTGGGAACACAGTGCCACCAGCTGCACAATGTGGTTACACATCGCACAGCTGCTGTGAAGAAAAATAAATTAAAAAATTTAGAAATACATGCTGTAACAGTTTTATGCACACGGGAACACAACAGCTTTTGTAACCACATCGTGCAGCTGCTGTGAAAATTAAAAAAATAAAAATTACATGCCACCCACGGGAAACGAACCCACGCCAAAAGCTCTGATTACCAGTCAGAAACTTTACCACTGAGCTACACTTGCTGTCCTGTGATAGCTGCTGCGGGAAACTTCCTCATATCAGGAAGGACATGGACATATATATAAAAAAAAAAAAACGCACACCAAAACATGGCATTTTATTGAATCCCTCTTATCAAGCAGGCAATACAAATATGATCTGTCTGTTCCTCTGTAGATGACCCATGGTCACAGACATACAGTCATGAAATGACATGAATGATGAAGCAGTTCGCTCTTATCATGTCCACATCTACTGGTCCAGTGCGTCCAGCTGGCCATGCGCGCGTGTTCTGCCCAACACACGTGTCTTGTGGACGATGCGCCGCAGGACTGATACCACATCATGTGGAACAGAACTCACGTGGGTGGTGTGACAGTCAGATCACCTGTTGTGTGTTATGATCTGACGGTCTGTTTCAACCTGGGAGCAGCCTGTCAATGTGCACGTCGTTCACGCGCGTGCCCGCTGCAGCCTGTTGCCACAGCGATATATATTTTTATTTATGTCCACGTGAGGACAGCAAGCAGGCACACGCGCATCAGAGTGGGCAGTTGTTAGTCCATGTCTGTCCAAACACAGCACGTGTTGTCCCACTGGGATGTCCAGATCGACAGATCTCCACAGCTGCTTCTGTCGATGGCCACACCTCCTGTCAGTTCAGCGCACACACCAACATGTCAGTGTGTGTGTTTACAAAGCCACACTCGTGGGGCACTTAAACAGATTTCACTGTCAGCACAACAGTGATTGTCTGCTGACTGCTGTTGTGTTAATAGTGCGAATGGCCACACATTTTATAAGTGCCATGCAAGTGGTGTTAGCTGTTCATGTGTCACATGGAATTTGGCCGACACCTGCCGCGAGAGGGATCGATGGGCTCGCACAGTGCACACTTTGTCTTTCAGCTGCTGGTGTGCACAAATAGTTGTGGCAACAGGTTTATGAGGCAGCTGTGATTTTACAAGTTTTGCACACAATTCCTACTTCATGTGCACTTTATGTGCAAATCATCCAAATTCACATATGTGTGAATGGGCTCTTAAGGTGTGCAACAGTACAGGGACAATGTTGTTGCAGTTTATCTATTGGGGAGAGGTCAAGACTGCAGGCAGGCCAGTCCAGTTTCTGTAGCCTTTACTTTTGCAGCCATGCCTAGTGTAATTTGTGCAGAATGTGGTTTTGTATTGTCTTGTTAAAAAATGCATGGACGTCCCTGGAAAAGATGTTATCTTGAAGGCAGCATATGTTGCTGTAAAATCTCAATGTTATTTTCTGCCTTAATGCTGCCATCACAGAAGTGCAAATTATCATTGCCAAGGACATTGACATAAACCCACACAGTGACAGACTCTGGCTTTTGGAATTGTTGCTGATTACAGTCTGGATGGTCCTTTTTATCTTTTGTCTGGAGTATACGGCCACCTTTTCTTCCAAAAAAGATCTGGAATACTGATTCATCTTGACCACAATACAAAGCACAATACACATTTCCACTGTGTTATGGTGCAACTGAGGTGCCTCCAAGCCTAACAGTAATATCTGGACAAGGTTAGTGTAAGATTGTATTTAAAGATTACAATAAATTTATCATGCATTTGTTGGCAAATAGGAGGTGCTCTGCCCATATGTGCTCTTCAAAGATTCAGTTGTTTGTGGATAATGCAGTGGTACCAAATCATAATTACAATTACCTGCTGACATCACCTGTTTGAAATAAGATTAACATATCAATAACAATAACATGTTGTTCTTAAATGTGTAACTTTAGTAACTTTAGTAACTTTTGTATAACTTTGCAAAAACAATGTCGGACTCTATAGTTTTCTCTGGGCCCCTCCCCAATCAGACCGGGAGTGACATTTTTAGCCGCATGTTCTCCTTGAATTGCTGGCTGTCTGAGTGGTGTCCAAAAAATGAGGTGGGCTTCATAGATAATTGGCAAAGCTTCTGGGGAAAACCTGGTCTTGTTAGGAGAGACGGCATCCATCCCACTTTAGATGGAGCAGCTCTCATTTCTAGAAATCTGGCCAATTTTCTTGGATCCTCCAAACTGTGACTGTCTAGCGTTGGGACCAGGAGGCAGAGCTGTGGTCTTATACACCTCTCTGCAGCTTCTCTCCCCCTGCCATCCCCTCATTACCCCATCCCTGTAGAGACGGTGCCTGCTCCCAGACAACCAATAACCAGCAAAAATCTATTTAAGCAAAAAAATTCAAAAAGAAAAAATAATATAGCACCTTCAACTGCACCACAGACTAAAACAGTTAAATGTGGTCTATTAAACATTAGGTCTCTCTCTTCTAAGTCCCTGTTGGTAAATGATATAATAATTGATCAACGTATTGATTTATTCTGCCTAACAGAAACCTGGTTACAGCAGGATGAATATGTTAGTTTAAATGAGTCAACACCCCCGAGTCACACTAACTGTCAGAATGCTCGTAGTACGGGCCGGGGCGGAGGATTAGCAGCAATCTTCCATTCCAGCTTATTAATTAATCAAAAACCTAGACAGAGCTTTAATTCATTTGAAAGCTTGTCTCTTAGTCTTTTCCATCCAAATTGGAAGTCCCAAAAACCAGTTTTATTTGTTATTATCTATCGTCCACCTGGTCGTTACTGTGAGTTTCTCTGTGAATTTTCAGACCTTCTGTCTGACTTAGTTCTTAGCTCAGATAAGATACTTATAGTGGGCGATTTTAACATCCACACAGATGCTGAGAATGACAGCCTCAACACTGCATTTAATCTATTATTAGACTCTATTGGCTTTGCTCAAAAAGTAAATGATTCCACCCACCACTTTAATCATATCTTAGATCTTGTTTTGACTTATGGTATGGAAATAGAAGACTTAACAGTATTCCCTGAAAACTCCCTTCTGTCTGATCATTTTTTAATAACATTTACATTTACCCTGATGGACTACCCTGCAGTGGGGAATAAGTTTCATTACACTAGAAGTCTTTCAGAAAGCGCTGTAACTAGGTTTAAGGATATGATTCCTTCTTTATGTTCTCTAATGTCATATACCAACACAGAGCAGAGTAGCTACCTAAACTCTGTAAGGGAGTTAGAGTATCTCGTCAATAGTTTTACATCCTCATTGAAGACAACTTTGGATGCTGTAGCTCCTCTGAAAAAGAGAGCATTAAATCAGAAGTGTCTGACTCCGTGGTATAACTCACAAACTCGTAGCTTAAAGCAGATAACCCGTAAGTTGGAGAGGAAATTGCGTCTCACTAATTTAGAAGATCTACACTTAGCCTGGAAAAAGAGTTTGTTGCTCTATAAAAAAGCCCTCCGTAAAGCTAGGACATCTTTCTACTCATCACTAATTGAAGAAAATAAGAACAACCCCAGGTTTCTTTTCAGCACTGTAGCCAGGCTGACAAAGAGTCAGAGCTCTATTGAGCTGAGTATTCCATTAACTTTAACTAGTAATGACTTCATGACTTTCTTTGCTAACAAAATTTTGACTATTAGAGAAAAAATTACTCATAACCATCCCAAAGATGTATCGTTATCTTTGGCTGCTTTCAGTGATGCCGGTATTTGGTTAGACTCTTTCTCTCCGATTGTTCTGTCTGAGTTATTTTCATTAGTTACTTCATCCAAACCATCAACATGTTTATTAGACCCCATTCCTGCCAGGCTGCTCAAGGAAGTCCTACCATTATTTAATGCTTCAATCTTAAATATGATCAACTTATCTTTGTTAGTTGGCTATGTACCACAGGCTTTTAAGGTGGCAGTAATTAAACCATTACTTAAAAAGCCATCACTTGACCCAGCTATCTTAGCTAATTATAGGCCAATCTCCAACCTTCCTTTTCTCTCAAAGATTCTTGAGAGGGTAGTTGTAAAACAGCTAACTGATCACCTGCAGAGGAATGGTCTATTTGAAGAGGTTCAGTCAGGTTTTAGAATTCATCATAATACAGAAACAGCATTAGTGAAGGTTACAAATGATCTTCTTATGGCTTCGGACAGTGGACTTATCTCTGTGCTTGTTCTGTTGGACCTCAGTGCTGCTTTTGATACTGTTGACCATAAAATTTTATTACAGAGATTAGAGCATGTCATAGGTATTAAAGGCACTGCGCTGCGGTGGTTTGAATCATATTTGTCTAATAGATTACAGTTTGTTCATGTAAATGGGGAATCTTCTTCACAGACTAAAGTTAATTATGGAGTTCCACAAGGTTCTGTGCTAGGACCAATTTTATTCACTTTATACATGCTTCCCTTAGGCAGTATTATTAGACGGTATTGCTTAAATTTTCATTGTTACGCAGATGATACCCAGCTTTATCTATCCATGAAGCCAGAGGACACACACCAATTAGCTAAACTGCAGGATTGTCTTACAGACATAAAGACATGGATGACCTCTAATTTCCTGCTTTTAAACTCAGATAAAACTGAAGTTATTGTACTTGGCCCCACAAATCTTAGAAGCATGGTGTCTAACCAGATCTTTACTCTGGATGGCATTTCCCTGACCTCTAGTGATACTGTGAGAAATCTTGGAGTCATTTTTGATCAGGACATGTCATTCAAAGCGCATATTAAACAAATATGTAGGACTGCCTTTTTGCATTTATGCAATATCTCTAAAATCAGAAAGGTCTTGTCTCAGAGTGATGCTGAAAAACTAATTCATGCATTTATTTCCTCTAGGCTGGACTATTGTAATTCATTATTATCAGGTTGTCCTAAAAGTTCCCTAAAAAGCCTTCAGTTAATTCAAAATGCTGCAGCTAGAGTACTGACGGGGACTAGCAGGAGAGAGCATATCTCACCCGTGTTGGCCTCTCTTCATTGGCTTCCTGTTAATTCTAGAATAGAATTTAAAATTCTTTTTCTTACTTATAAGGTTTTGAATAATCAGGTCCCATCTTATCTTAGGGACCTCGTAGTACCATATTACCCCATTAGAGCGCTTCGCTCTCAGACTGCAGGCTTACTTGTAGTTCCTAGGGTTTGTAAGAGTAGAATGGGAGGCAGAGCCTTCAGCTTTCAGGCTCCTCTCCTGTGGAACCAGCTCCCAATTCAGATCAGGGAGACAGATACCCTCTCTACTTTTAAGATTAGGCTTAAAACTTTCCTTTTCGCTAAGGCTTATAGTTAGGGCTGGATCAGGTGACCCTGGACTATCCCTTGGTTATGCTGCTTTAGACGTAGACTGTGGGGGGGTTCCCATGGTGCACTGTTTCTTTCTCTTTTTGCTCTGTATGCATCACTCCGCATTTAATCATTAGTGATCGATCTCTGCCCCCCTCCACAGCATGTCTTTTTCCTGGTTCTTTCCCTCAGCCCCAACCAGTCTCAGCAGAAGACTGCCCCTCCCTGAGCCTGGTTCTGCTGGAGGGTTCTTCCTGTTAAAAGGGAGTTTTTCCTTCCCACTGTAGCCAAGTGCTTGCTCACAGGGGGTCGTTTTGACCGTTGGGGTTTTTCATAATTATTGTATGGCCTTGCCTTACAATATAAAGCGCCTTGGGGCAACTGTTTGTTGTGATTTGGCGCTATATAAAAAAAAAGTTGATTGATTGATTGATTGATTAAATTCTTTTTAACGTCATTGCTACCTTTAAATTGCTCCCCCACTCATCCCAATTTATTTTTGGAATGTGTTGCAGACCTGAAATGCAGAAATGGATGTATTCTAACAAATAAAACAAGGTTGACTACACAAATCATGGGTAATCCATCAATCTTGGGTGTATATATATATAGAGAGAGAGAGAGAGAGAGAGAGAGAGAGAGAGAGAGAGAGAGAGAGAGAGAGAGAGAGAGAGAGAGAGATAGATAGATAGATAGATAGATAGATAGATAGATAGATAGATAGATAGATAGATAGATAGATAGATAGATAGATAGATAGATAGATAGATAGATAGATAGATAGATAGCTCTCTCTGTATTCTTAACTCATTTATCTCTGTGTTAATCTCTATGTAAAAGGTTCTCAGTTCAAATCCCACCCCTGCCTATTCTCCACTATACAGTTACAAGAGGAAGAACATCTGGTGTGAAACCTGTGCCAAATCAACATGCGGCTCCACCTTGGATCTGCTGTGACGACCGTGAATGGTAAAATAATGGCGATGCCGAAGGGACTTGCTTTTATCTGTGTTAATGAACTAGATGAGTGAAATCGCTGTGGAGCAATCAGGGTTGTTGAAACAAAGACAGAATCTGTGAGTTGTGTTTTAAACACAAACAAGAAGCCAGGTGGAACAAACGTTCTTCCATACGTCCAGTCACTGACACTCACAGTAAAAGAAAATGAAATGGGTCCACAAGTGGAGATGCTGTATAGTTGTCAGTGATGAAGCTACATTCACCCCCAGCCCCCACTGACAATTACAATCACTCACCTTTTGAAACACATCATGGAGCTCCTGTAGAGATGGTCGCACAGCTCGATGGCCACTCACACTGCCTGCATTACGGTAGAAGTCAATATGGGGCACTCGGTCCAACGTATCATGACCAAAGGCGCTGGCCACTGACGGTCGAATCGCTCGGTGTCCCTCATCTGAGTAGTTATTCGAGAAAGAGGTCTCCACATAAAAACGTGGGTCATCCGGTGTTGTATCAAATGCTGGGTTAACATTCCCCTGACCTTGAGACTTGAATCTCTCCATCAGGAATACTGAAGTAGGGTCTCAGATTTACACAATCAAGGATAAATCATCACTCATCCAACAATTTTTAAGGAGACAAATGCCACGTCACCTGGTATCGTTATGGTGGCCTTCCTTTATACCCTGCATCCCACTGGCAGCCAGCTATTGGCCAATTCTTTGGATCAACCCTCAGACAACTGAACACGGGGTGTAAGATATGCCCTTGCTCCATCCTCAGGGAAACAAAGGCATTGCTTAACGATTAACTAAGTCATAAACACCTAAAGTGAGATAAAGGCTCCCATTGCTTGAGTTCTGGAGAATTGATTACTAATATTATTGTGTGAAGTGCAAAGCAGCAGCACACGTTGTACCGCAGTTCAGTTTATGAGGCCATAGGTAGTATTTCCTCACACCTATGGACCTTGAATGGTCAAGAAACATCCTCGTGGAAGTTCCCACTGAAAGAAAAGCGAAGCAGGAACATTTTCAAGGTTACAGACCCTTAATAGCATGTTGTGATTGTTCAGAAAGCATAAAGCTAGTGTGTTCATATGGGATAATTCTAACGGGTGATGAAAAATACTATATTTCTCTACAATCATTAGAACTTGCAATACTGCATACAAGGAGATCCATATCTGTGGCTTATACTTACAATATTGATGAAAGTAGCATTTACTACAAAGCGTTATGAGTTAAAGTTTGGATATCGATGTTCTAACAGTCAAATTCATAAGAAAAATGAGAGTTAATGAGATAATGGATTACAGGAATGTGCCAGAGGCATTTCTCTACGGGTAAATGGCTTCTAATGTGCCTTTAAAATACCTCTTAGCAGGTAAACTTCCTTATTACTGATACACCATGGTGATTTATGCACTCAGTGAAACGGTAGTCCAATGACATTAAGTGTGTCCTTGATTGTCCTTGATTTCTCAAACTGAGAAAAAAAATACAAATACATAACTATGCTCACACCTTTACGTGCAAATTTTAAGATGGGTTGCACAACGCTTATCACAGTCGTAACGCAGTGTTGCTATGATTTTCTTCAACAAAGAGGCAGTTTGAGTCGCACAGTGGAGAGAAAATTTCCACACAGAATGTCATGACAGCTGCAGTGCACCTTTATCTCTCCTTGTATATCACGCTTACGTTTATATCACAATGCAGCAGGTCAGTTTAGCTGCTTAGAGTGACATAATTCATGCGTCACATACTGTGCTGTAGTTAGAGTGCGGTTGGATCTAGCATGCAGTGTTTTTCAGAGGTAAAATGCTCAATCCACAGAAGTACTGCAGGTGCTAACACTTGTACACGTAACATGAGAAAGTAGACAACAAATGTTGACGTTCAATGATATCCAAAGGACTCAAAAGATGAAGAAAAAAGATCTTTTGGTAGTATTTAGCTCACTGCAACATAAAAAAGGAAATTTAGTGCAAACATGTAGAAACCAGCAGACACACAAGGCTGTAGTAAATAATAGGTGTCAAGCTAGCTAAAAAGCTAGCGCAGGCGCAAATCATCTGAAGGGAATATATTTGTTCTGCCAACTGTGTTGTCTTAAAATCAACCATAAATTAGACAAACATAATATTGACACACTTTATACAAGGTCTGTTAGAAAAGTATCGGACCTTTTTATTTTTTGCAAAAACCTGATGGATTTGAATCACGTGTGCTTGCATGAGCAAACCTTGAACCTTCGTGCACATGCGTGAACTTTTTCACGCCTGTTGATTGCATCATTTCCTGGTAAGCAGCCTTTGTGTGAGGACGTGCAGTGCGCTCGGTGGATTTTCATTTCAAGGAAAAAGACGGAACGACTGGAGCAGCGCTGCATCAAATTTTGCCAAAACTGGGCGACAGCCAGGTGGAAACCATTCGGATGATTCAGACGGCTTTCGGTGACGATCCTGTGGGCATCACACAGATTAAGGAGCGGTACAACCGGTTTAAAGATGTCCGCACAACTGTGGAGAGTGTGCCGCGCTCCAGTCGACCATCAACACACTGAAATGACCAGATCATTTCCAAAGTGAACGCTGTGGTGATGCGGGACCGTCGTGTGACTATCTGAGAAATTGCAGAAGAGGTGGACATCAGCACTTTTTCGGCACATTCCATTGTGACAGAAGATTTGGCCATGAAAAGAGTGGCGGTGAACTTCATGCTGCTGCTAACGGCAGAGCAAAAGCACCTCCGTGTTGAAGTCTCACAGGACATGCTGTGACATGCCCACCTCTTCCACAATTTCTCAGATAGTCACACGACTGAAAAGTCACCGAAAGCCGTCTGAATCATCCGAATGGTTTCCACCTGGCTGTCGCCCAGTTTCTGGCAAAATTTGATGTGGTGCTGCTCCAGTTGTTCCGTCTTTTTCCTTGCAATGAAAATCCGCCGAGCGCACAAACATGTCCTCACACAAAGGCTGCTTACCAGAAAATGATGCAATCGACAGGCGTGAAAAAGTTCACGCATGCGCATGAAGGTTCAAGGTTGGCTCATGCAAGCACACGTGATTCAAATCCATCAGGTTTTTGCAAAAAATAAAAAGGTCCGATACTTTTGTAACAGACCTCGTACATAGGTTGAACAGGATTGTGCTCCACATTTAGCTAACCTTGCAGCTATCTCAAAGGACAAGCAATAACTATAGTTCATTAATGAACCACAATAACAGTACATTTGTTATCGACGAAGGTATGTTTTTGCTTGTATTTTTCGTCAGAATTGAAGCTCATTATTATTAAGGCAGCACTACAGCTCATATTATGAATTATTTATAAAATTAGAATTTATTTGGTGAAGTATTTAATTTAGTTCAAAGTAGAAGGTGTGTGTGTGTGTGTGTGTGTGTGTGTGTGTGTGTGTGTGTGTGTGTGTGTGTGTGTGTGTGTGTGTGTGTGTGTGTGTGTGTGTTGCCATGTGAGATGTTAAAATGCACACACTGGGAGCAACTTGGAGACCTTGCTCATGGGCACCTTGACCGAGTTTCAGGTCTAATGGGAAATCCTGTGGTCAGCAATCTAACCTCAGTACATCAATCTCTAACTTCTCCAAGTCTAAAAACACTTTACAGTCAGAGAGCCGCAACACAAGTATGCACTGGTGCCACTTTTCGTCACATCCACCGCACCACCGAACCGCCTCAGGTCCCAGCCATCCTTCTGCCGCAGGCAGGTGAAATGTGGGTGCATCTTTGGCCTTCTCTACTGGGGTTCTCAACACTAAGGGCTCCTTCGCACAACACAAAAGACACAGAAACTGTAAGAAAATCCGCAAGAAAATCTGCGAACCAAACACAAAATGGGGAACCACGAAACATTCAACCTGCTGTCGTGAGGGATGCACGGTCGCACAGGCGTGCACGACACACCGGCGATGGTTTCGTGCACGTGCACGAGCATGCACAAACACAGTACGAGCAGCTGGAGCATGTGGAACCACGTCGCACAGCTGATGTGGAGAAAAAGAAAAAAAAACAACTGTCTTTTTCTTTATGTAGCTTTATGTTGTAGTAGCCAGTAAATTGCATTATTTTGCATGGATGTGTTTTCTTTGAGTTGGCGCTACATTATTAGATGGAATCCAATCCAATGAGTTGGTTTTTCAATTCAATTATGGGCAGGCTTTCCATCTAATAAATATATGTCGACCCAACTAAATTAAATTAAGTTATCTTGCATGGATGTGCTTTATTTGATTCAATAATGTGCAGGAAATTACGTGCAGGAAATCCTGCACATAGTTGAATTGAGTTCATCCCATGCATCAGTTTTTTGAGTGTAGGAATTATCCTTGCAAGCACCTTCCCTGGCACAAAAAGCAGTGTAATATCCCATATGACCACCATTTCCTTTCCAGAGTGGAAGAACCAGTCTCCCTTCTTTCAGTACACTGGGGATGACTCAGTCTTTACTGAGTCATGTTTTTGTACATGAAAATTCAGTAAGGTATGTCTTCTATAATACATTCCAAATCTAAGGTAGAACTCTGCTAGTGTATACTAAGGTATATCTAAATATCTAAAAAAAGAAGAATAGAATAGAAGAGTAGAATAGAGTAAAGTAGAGGCACTTAGGTGCCTGGTCTTGAGAACCAGGGATGGTAGGTTGAAAAGCTTTTTTATCCCATGGGAACTCTCCCTACCCAGCCAAGCGGCTCAAGAAAATGGATATATCATAATCATATATCATAAGACATATCATAAGAAAATGGATATCATGTATATACGTGATATTTACATAATAAGGGTAATAAACAATATATAAAGAAATACAGTTACTACATTATATTATAGGGGTTAGCTTCTAAAACCTAAATATTAATACAGGAGAAAATTGTAGTATACGTATACTTGGTCTGTAGACAAGTAGTAAAAAGTTAACCGTGCTAGCTTACTATAGGAAGGAAAAATACATATTCTATATGCTATCTAATGGAAACCCTAAACTTGGTACTATATGTTGATATCTATTAAAGAACCCATAAACTGAAGAATCATTAAAAATCTGCACCATGTAAAATAAAAATGTAAATATCAAAATAAGCTAACTATAGTTAGAAGAGCTACCGTTAAATTTGCCGTTAATAAGTCAACCGTACTAGCCAACAAGATAAACAGAGCCAGTAACTAGCGTATAATGTATAATAGCGTAGTTTAACCCTACAATAACGGTATTAACAAATACATATAAAATAAAATGCAAATACAAAAATACAAATACATATACATGATCAACATTACCTAACATTGCCATTGAATAAGAATTTGTAACCACAATATGCAAATATTCATCTGTTGAGCTATGCAGTGAGTGTAATGTGCAATGAAGATACAGGATATATAAAAATGATCTCTTATGTGGATATGTAAAAATCGATATTGATTTTTACATATCCACATAAGAGATCACTTTTATTTATGTGTTTAATAAATGCCAAGAAAAATATGTTCAAGGAGATTAGTTCATAGTCACCGATAGTCTTTGATGAATTAAGAGTAAATAATTAGGCAAAAATATTTTTCTAATCACTAATCTTTAAATACACTTTGCAGTGCAGGTGTATAATAATTAATTACTTTTATAAAGCATTTGATCATGGGAAGGTGGCTAATCATTGACGTGCCTTTTCCTTTCCACAGAGGTTTTCATAATATTTGTGGAGAAGCTGAGAATTGGCTTAAAAAAAAAGACTGAGCACAGATTTCTGGTTTGATAAGAGGACTCTGAGGGTCGTAGCTCATTTTACAGAGAACACAACAAGAGTCGACATCTCGGGAAGAGTTCACACTTTGCTGTCAACCGCAACGCTGTGAAAAACAAACAATTTTTCTACCAAAGCTTCTATATAAAAGCTGAGACCTGAAACAGAGCTCCTTTTGATAAATAATGAAACATACAGGCTACAACACCCACAACACTGCTGAATATTTAATGATTGCTTCGGGCTACTAATTGTACATCATAGCTGTTTAAAGGCATTCGAGCAGCTTCACTGATTCAATGGCTAAGACATATTCAGGTCTTATCACAGCAAATCAAGGACATATCATGTGAGGTCCGAAGACCACAAGCGATAAAATGACTAATTGATAATAAATAGACTCCCCCTCTAGCTGCCACCTTATCGTGGTGGGGGAGTTTGCGTACCAGGATGATCCTAGGAGCTATGTTGTCGGGGGCTTTGTGCCCCTTGTAGGGTCTCCCAAGGCAAACAGGTCCTTCGTGATGGGTCAGACTAAGGGCAGTTCAGAACCTCCATGACCAGTAAAAAAATCAAGGACCGAGACGTTGCCAGGTATGGCAGAGCCGGGGCCCCACCCCGGAACCAGGCCTGGGGTTGGGGCTCGCGCGCGAGCGCCTGGTGGTCGGGCCTTAGCCATGGGGCCCGACCGGGCTCAGCCCGAAAGAGCAACGTGGGCCCGCCTTCCTGTGGGTTCACCACCTGCAGAGGGGGCCATGGAGGTCGGGTGCAGAGAGGATTGGGTGGCAGTCAAGGGCGGGTGGCCCGGTCCATGCTCACAGCCCCTGGCTGTTAGGACCTGGAATGTCACCTCGCTGGGGGGGGAAGGAGCCTGAGCTTGTGCGGGTGGTTGAGAGATACCGACTAGAGATAGTCGGGCTCACCTCCACGCACAGCTTGGGCTCTGGTACCCAACTCCTGGAGAGAGGCTGGACACTTCATTTTTCTGGCGTTGCCCATGGGGAGAGGCGGAGAGCTGAGGTCGCATTGCTTATTGCTCCCCAGCTCAGTCGCCATGTGTTGGAGTTCACTCCAGTGAACAAGAGGGTCGCGTCCCGACGCCTTCGGGTCGGGGACAGGTCTCTCACCATTGTCTCGGCCTACGGGCCGAGCGGCAGTGCAAAGTACCCGACCTTCTTGGAGTCCCTGGGAGGGGTACTAGATAGCGCTCCGACTGGGGACTCCATTGTTCTCCTGAGGGATTTCAACGCCCACGTGGGCGGAGACAGTGAGACCTGGAGGGGGGTGATCGGGAAGCACGGCCTCCCCGATCTGAACCCAAGTGATGTTCAGTTGTTGGACTTCTGTGCTAGTCACAGTTTGTCCATCACAAACACCATGTTCGAGCACAAGGCTGTCCATAAGTGCACGTGGCACCAGTACACCCTGAGTCGGAGGTCGATGATCGACTTTGTAGTCATATCATCTGACCTTCGGCCACGTGTCTCTTACACTCGAGTGAAGAGAGGGGCAGAGCTGTCAACCGATCACCACCTGGTGGTGAGTTGAATCCGCTGGCAGGGGAGGAAGCTGGTCAGACCTGGCAGGACCAAATGTATCATGAGGGTCTGCTGGGAATGACCGGCGGAACCCTCTGTCAGCGAGGTCTTCAACTCCCACCTCCAGGAGAGCTTCTCCCAGATCTCGGGGGAGGTTGGAGACATGAAGTCCGAGTGGACCACGTTCTCCACCTCCATTGTTGATGCGGCCACTCGTAGCTGTGGTCACAAGGTCCCTGGTGCCTGTCGCGGTGGCAATCCCTGAACCCGGTGGTGGACGCCGGAAGTAAGGGATGCCATCAAGCTGAAGAAGGAGTCCTACTTATCTTTGTTGGTAGGTGGGACCCCGGAGGCAGCTGACAGGTACCGGCAGGCCAAGCGTGCCACAGCCTGTGCGGTTGCAGAGGCAAAAACTCGAGTCTGGGAGGAGTTCGGGGAGGCCATGGAGGAGGACTATCGGTCAGCCTCGAAGAGATTCTAGCAAACCGTCCGACGCCTCAGGAGGCAGACGCAGCTCTCCACCAACACTGTTTACGGTGCGGGTGGGGAGCTGTTGACCCTGACTGGGGATGTTGTCAGGCGGTGGAAGGAATACTTTGAGGATCTCCTCAATCCCATCATCATGTCTTCCGAAGAGGAAGCAGAGACTGGGGACTCAGAGGCGGACTCATTCATCACCCAGGCCGAAGTCACCGAGGTGGTTAGAAAGCTCCTTGGTGGCAAGGCTCCTGGGGTGGATGAAATCTGTCCTCAGTACCTTAAGTCTCTGGATGTTGTGGGACTGTCTTGGCAGACACGCCTCTGCAACATTGCGTGGCGATCGGGGACAGTGCCTCTGGATTGGCAGACCGGGGTGGTGGTCCCTCTGTTTAAGAAGGGGGACCGGAGGGTGTGTTCCAACTATAGGGGGATCACACTCCTCAGCCTCCCCAGTAAGGTCTATTCCAGAGTACTGGAGAGGAGAATTCGACCGATGGTCCAACCTCGGATTCAGGAGGAGCAGTGTGGTTTTCGTCCTGGTCGCGGCACCCTGGACCAGCTCTACATGCTCCATCGGGTGCTCGAGGGTTCATGGGAGTTCACCCAACCAGTCCACATGTGTTTTGTGGATCTGGAGAAGGCGTTTGACCGTGTCCCTCAGGGCACCCTGTGGGGGGTGCTCCGGGAGTACGGGGTCCGGGGTCCTTTGCTAAGGGCTATCTGGTCCCTGTACGACCACAGCAGGAGCTTGGTTTGCATTGCCGGTAGTAAGTCAAACCTGTTTCCAGTGCACGTTGGCCTTCGCCAGGACTGCCCTTTGTCACCGGTTCTGTTCATTATTTTTATGGACAGAATTTCTAGGCGCAGTCAGGGTGTAGAGGGGGTCTGGTTTGGGAACCACAGAATCTCGTCTCTGCTGTTTGTGGATGATGTGGTTCTGTTGGCTTCGTCAAATCAGGACCTTCAGCGTGCACTGGGGCGGTTTGCAGCCAAGTGTGAAGCGTCCGGGATGAAAATCAGCACCTCCAAATCCGAGGCCATGGTTCTCGACCGGAAAAAGGTGCTTTGCCCTCTTCAGGTCGGTGGAGTGTCCTTGCCTCAAGTGGAGGATTTTAAATATCTTGGGGTGTTGTTCACGAGTGAGGGACGGATGGAGCGTGAGATCGATAGACAGATCGGTGCAGCATCTGCAGTGATGCTGTATCGGACTGTCGTGGTGAAGAGAGAGCTGAGTAGGGGGGCAAAACTCTCGATTTACCGATCGATCTACGTTCCGATCCTCACCTATGGTCATGAGATTTGGCTCATGACCGAAAGAACGAGATCGCGAGTACAAGCGGCCGAGATGAGTTTCCTCCGCAGGGTGGCTGGGTGCTCCCTTAGAGATAGGGTGAGGAGCTCGGTCACTCGGGAGGGGCCTGGAGTCGAGCCGCTGCTCCTCCACGTCGGAAGGAGTCAGTTGAGGTGGCTCGGGCATCTTTTCTGGATGCCCCCTGGACGCCTCGCTGGAGAGGTGTTCCGGGCACGTCCCATTGGGAGGAGGCCCCGGGGAAGACCCAGGACATGCTGGAGGGACTACATCTCTCGGCTGGCTTGGGAAAGCCTTGGAGTTCCCCTGGAGGAGCTAGGGGAGGTGTGTGTGGATCGGGAGGTCGGGGCGGCTTTGCTTGAGCTGCTGCCCCCGTGACCCGACTCCGGATAAAGCGGAAGAAAATGGATGGATGGAGGATGGATAATAAATAGAACGTAAGATTCACTGTTCAGCAGGCTCTAAGCAGTATATAACCGTGATGATTCTACATGTTCAGAAGATTCTGCTGTCTAAACCCAGCAGATATGTTGCACTCATGTTATAATTGTATGTTCCTGCATTTAAAAAGTTACTTTCCAGGTGATAGTGACTATCACTCAAAAAAACTGATGCATTCCCATCTAAAAAAAATTATGTAGCCCCAACTCAAAAAAAAACACATCCATGCAAGATAATTAAATTTAATTGAGTTGGGGCTACATAAATCCAAAGAGTCATTTGTTTGAGTGATACACTCAAAAAAGCTGACTCGTTGGATTGGATTCCACCTAATAAATATATGTAGCCCCAACTTAAATAAAACACATCCAAGCTAGAAAATTAAATTAAATTTAGTTGGGGTTACATGAATCCAGAGTCGTTTGTTTGAGTAATACTGACTCATTGGATTGGATTCCACCTAATAAATATATGTAGTCCCAACTAAATTAAAGTACATTATCTTGCATGGATGTTTTATTTGAGTTGGGGTTACATATATTTATTAGATAGACATCCTGCACATAATTGAATTGAGTTCACCTAATGAGCCATTTTTTTTGGGTGTATGAGTCAGAAAATATTCTCATTTACAAATCCCTTTGTGTTCTCACCTGCATCTTTGACAGTATTGAAAGCCAAAAAAGAAGAAACAGAGGAGTGCACACTATCATCTATCAAAAGATCGAAGCACACAAGAATTTAAAGATATTAAAATTGCAGCCCTCTTTGTATCTACTCAAACAAAGTTAGATTGAGATGACAAATTAAAGTTAGTGGGTTTCTAAGCTGGACAATAGAAAGGTGCATTTTTCTCCTCTGAAAATAGATTTGAGATAAGGATGACACATAGGTGACAGAGATAACGGAACAATAATCATTGCATTCTTGAAGAATGATGTACTGAAGCAGTCGCATAGCGGCCTCTGAAGAGAAAAGGCAACCAGTGTGTGCAGGGCGACTTGAAGACTTGCCTTATCACTCAGCTGTTAATGAATGCCCGGTACGGCCCTGCTGCACGTGTTCTAAAACTCACATAGCCGGGGCGTTGGTGGTTCAGTCCTCACAGTGGGGCTTTTCAAGCAACAGCGCAATCAAATCTAAGACTTCAGAATATTCTGAATTTTTCTTCAGGAATACATAAACCTGGTGGTGAAACATCACTTCCATCTGACTGGATTAATGCATTCCATCATGACATGTATTTTATTATTAAAGCTTTTCAGCTGTATGTTTCCTGATGGCAGTATTTTCTTCTTCTAAATAAGGCACAATTTCAAATTCACTCTGTGGGATTGAGGTGCCACAGTATTTGCATCTCTAATGTGACTCTTCATCTGATAAAGCGTCTGTTTTAGGCAGAGTATACATCATCTGGGACCTGGCCAACTGCTTAGCACACTTGGTGTCAGTGCAGAAGGTTCCTGGTTCAAACTCCACCCCTGCCACATTTCTACACGTAATGTGGAGTTGCGTCAGGAAGGGCATCTGGTGTAAAACTTGTGCCAATTCAACATGCGGATCCACCTTGGATTTGTTGTGGCGATCCTGAGTGCAAATAAGGGAGCAGCCGAAGGGACTTACTTTATATATTGTCTTGGGTCTTGTGACCCTGTAGGCCCTGCAAAATAAAAGCTGTCATTTCAAAAGGAAGTATTTTAAATAAGATAAAGTTGATCTTTATCTTTATATCTCATCAGACTGTAGATGCAAGAATGTTGAACTGATACATAACATTTTCAAAGTTAAGACAAAATAACTTGGAGAGTATTTTCTGAGAAAAAGAGGATTTTTGTGCATATGTTACTTGCTGTAGCTTAAAGTGTTCATTTGTTTAATGCAAATATTTTTTTCTTTTCTGCTGTACAACTGTTGCTGCTGCAACAAGTGATTTTCCCTGTTGTGGGATCAATTAGGGTTTAACCCTGATATTTGCGACCGTATAACAGCATGAACGTTTACAAATCATCAGACACAATAGGGTTATTCCCATTCTAATCCAATTCCATCATTTGCACAGTTTATTTTTCTGTCGGTAATTCGGCGAGGCTTACCATGAGGCAGCATCGCTCCAACAGCGGTCAGGGCGTGGAGTAATCCACCAGATGTGAAAATCCATCAAATGTGAAACACTAATTCTGTATCAGAATCCACATAAATACTTTCGTATGGTAGCTTAAAGTCACCCATTTCTGCAGCGGCAATGCCTTTCTCTCGCTCTCAGCTAACAGTGCTAACAGCTAGCAGCGCGCACGGCCCATGTTCTGTCAAATTGTGCGTCTCATCGCATAAATCAACAGTTCTGTGTCCCAACAATATTGCGCATGCGTGCGCAGTTGCGTAGAGGGCAACGACATCTCATCAGAACACTGGTCAGGGCGCGGAGTAATACATCCAAATGTGAAACGGTTGAATATTTTGCCACCGTTACCCCAATATTATAAAGTCTGAAATCTCACACAATTAACCAATCAGATTTGTGGAAAAAATGTAATTGGATTAGAATAAAGTTAATCATATCTTAAAGGCGTTATGAGTAATTTTTTTGCAAATATCTGTCACACTAGTGCTGCATTTCTGGACATAAACAAAGGTTCCCTCCTCAGCCACTCCTCCTCAAACCTCCATTATCCCCCACTCCCTCTTTTGCATCAAGCGGATGCAACGGCCTAACAGCTGTCTACATGGGAAAAGTCAGATGTATGTAGACTCTAGTCCAACAACATTCTTGGTTTGAGATATTTTTAGCTTCCAAATGAGATTTAAAAACAACAACAACAACAAAAAGTACTTCTGGAAAGTAGTTGCCATCCACCTTTTTGGACAAACTTTCAACAACTATGCAGTGAGTAGTGAAAACTGCTGTCTCTTTACAAATGTGAGGAAGGGCAAAAATTTCACAAGACAGGACTCACATGCATAGATGGAAATATTATGCACTAAACGTGCAAGCGCTGCCAAACCTAGAGTGTAAATAGGACAGAAAAGCTCAGAGCACAGAGGCTCTGAGCACAGTGACTTAATTCTCTACACATACTGCTGTTAAGCCAGGGGCTTCCACACCAGCGACATGGGCTGTGATCTGACAAAGTCCAAGCATGTGAACCTCTTTAAAAGGTGAACATTATCTTCACATTTAATATAAATGTTGTCTGTGAAATTAATGTGTAAATCTGAGTTAGATCACCTTTAAAGATTTTGCATTCCACAATTTGTGCAGCTCAGTGAATCTTTTATATGTGGCGTGAACTAGAAGTGGGCAATACCGGGAATTTTGGTATTGATCCGATACCAAGTAAATACAGGCCCAATATCGCCGATACCGATACAGATACTTTTTCATATTTAAGTTTCATAGATCCAAAGGATCCAAAAGACCTAGGATAGAATTTTGCCAAACATTGTACTTGACAACAAAATACTTTATTATCATAATCAACATTTTTGTTTAAAAAATATCACTCAATACAACTTAAAACAAAATCTCCTGAGGTAGAGGGCTGACTCGAGGAGAGTGCTGAGTGGGCGGGCCAGGCTGAGCCTACCTGCATGGCTGTTGGCTGGCGCCGCTGAGCCATGTGACGGCGTAACAACAAAAGACCAGGGGGTGGGGGGGGGGGTGCGCTGCTCTGTGTTGTGTGACACAGCGCAGTGCTGCTCTTACAGACAGAGAGTAGACTTTGATGAATCTGCGTGTGCAGGAGTCAGTGTGTGCTGGAGAGAAAAAAAGCTTGAGTATCGATCTTTTTACACAAGGATCATTCAATATCAATACCAGTGTTGGTATCGATATTATCAATATTAGGATCGATCCGCCCACCTCTAGCGTGAACGACATGTTGTAATGACATAAAAAGCACACATTACAACAATCTTTTTGTTTTATTTTATGTAAAGAAACTATTTATTTCACATCATTGAGTCAAATCTCTACCACCAGCTGAGCAAGCAACATGTCAGCAGACACGCTGTCATCATGATATGCTATACGCACATACATGCACACAAACAGGTGCTTTAATGTTTGTAGATGAAGGCACATAAACCCATCGAAGGTCACAGTAAGGCAGATTCACAGCACTAAGGAGAAACCCTATGGACCGTAAAAATCAGCAAAGAAACAACACTTGGAGCCATCTGTTTAGGTCTGTCATCCTCTGCCTGAAGGAAAAGAGGATGTGAGGATGACTGAGTATAGGAGGATAAAGATGTTTCGGTGCAGTGCTGAGGGACGTCTCATCCCTGTTTTCCATGAGATGTTTTCCTCTGCACACAGATAGTGAGAGCTTCTCCTTGTCATTAGCAGCATTGCACAAGAAAGTCCTTTTAATCCTTAATTAATAGTTGTTTGGCTTGATGATATTGGCCAACCATCAGACCAAAAACAAAACAAACAAACAAACAAACACAAGACAAATGACAGTCCATAAATCAATACTAGAAGGGCACTCAGAGTGCAGACCTCCATCGTGGCCAAGGTTTGCAAGAAGTCATTTAAAAGTCTTATCTCCCGCCATCCATCCAGGTCTGTCGACATCTCTTCCAAGTCACACCAAACCTCTTTGAGAACATCTACCAAAATTTGCTAATTCGTAAAACACCCCACATCACAAGGCTAAATAAATAAATAAATAATAATTACTTTGAATTTTACTGGTGCTTAATCCCAATGTATCTGCTGTCTCAACAAGAAAAAATGGTGTAACAATTTGCATAGATTATTTCAACTTAGTTATTTTGACTTTCAAGTGAGTTAATGCCACAAGACTTCTGTAGTTAAGCTGAAATAACTTTTAAAAAATCTATGAAAATTCTTTCAGCAGTTTTTCTCATTAAGACAGCGTTGATTTTTTTTAATAGAGTGCAGAAGTTTCATTTCATATTCTAAAAGTAGCTTCTTTTAACATATTTCATGTCTCATCAAAAGAACTTGTCTTTTGTTTTAATGCCACTAACCCTTTTTGTGAGTTCACTAAAAGATGACTTGTATCTATTCCAGGAGGAAAGTAGAATCTTTTTACCAAGTGTTATGGCCATCCATTAATTAAAATGCCCTATCTTAAATTATTCCATGATTTTAAAATGTTGTGACTGTGTCCCTGTATATACTGCACAAAACTTCCAAAACAACAGCAAAAATTGCCTAATCTACAGGGTAAGGCATACGTAACACTGCTTTTGTGTTGCGATTCCTTACTCAGAACTCTGAACAGCTTCACTTTTTGTGTCGGGAAAGTACTCCTTCCAGTGCATTTCACAATCAAATTTGATGAATAAATATCCACAGTCAAGTCAGGCTTGGGAGCATGCACTGATACTGCACATCCTTCACACCGTGGAACAATCTTGGGTCCCAGGTAGCAACAACCTTTTGCTTTGCAAAAGTAACTATATACTGTATCTGCCACACCTAGGTGAAATGGGGCATCCCTATGGACTTCTTGACTCACTGGAGTTCCCAACACTAAGGCACCTGCATGCTGGATCATGTCCAGAGAAATATGCAACATGGCCAAAATGTTCTAGCTGACATTCCCTCAAAATGCAAGAGATATGCAAAACATATGTATTCATACATGACTTGAGCATCAGCAGCACTCAAGGAAAGCACAAGGACCCTAAAAACCTGGACCTTCATTCTTCTGCAGAGATATCAGCGTCACCAAAACACCTCTGTCCAAAGACCTCTTGACTCTAAAAGCTCTTCCTAGGTCTCTCTTAATCTCAGTAGTCAAGGATGCAGAGGCACGAATGTCACTTCCATGATAAGGTAGGGTAGGGACCACATTAAAGACCAGTTTATGTAATCCTGACATATGGCAAATGCTAGAGAAAAGACAATCGTGATGCTTGTTGGTGGAATGTCACAGCAGCAGGTTGCACAAACGCTCCATGTCAATGCGTCACTATCTGAAGGTTGTGCAGTTGATACAAAAACACAGACACCACACATAACTGAGCTCATGGAATTACACTTCAACAACACTCCCACATGCATCTGTAGCACCTATAACATCACATCATCGCCGCTGGGATTTCTGCACAAATTAGACAACAGCACAACAACTGCATCAGTTTGCAGGAAGCAGGTTTGTGACACCAATTGATTTTGATTATCCAGAAGGACAATCTGGGTTCTATTTTCCAGCCAGCACAAAGCAAAAAAAAGAAAAAAAAAAAAGCCTAAAACAACAATTAAAACAAAGAAAAAATAACGCAATCCTAAACACTGATGGAAAAATACAAAACCACTTTACTACTTTGCCTCAGAGAGTTTGGTGGTTCTTCTCTGCACAGTGCACAGATCCGTAAACTTGCCAGAAACCCTCTCACTGGAGTGTACTGCTGAAATACCAGTACGTCAGGTTCCAGTGCACACTAGTCATTAAAGCGTTGACTGTTTTTATGTTATGTCAAAAAAAGGGGCTAATTAGGTGTAAAAAACAAAACAAAACAAAAAAAACCTTTTATATCCAGCACTTTATTGTTGTAAATAAAGTGTAGTGCAGTGTTGCCACAGTAACTTTGAAAAGTTACTTTATTCGTTACTTTATACGGTTACATTTTACAGTTACTTTATACAGTTACTTCATAAGCAGCTGTGGACAACGTGCCGGCAGCTGCTGAATGTAAGTAATAAAGTAACTAGTAAACTAACTTGGTTATTTTTAAGATTGCTGATTACTCAATCTTAATCTTGTATCAATCTTATCTTACTTATTAGTTACAAGTTGTTGGTAGCTGCTAATAAAGTAACTGCATAAAGGTGGTAATGAAGTAACTGTATAAAGCAATTAAAGTAACTTTTCAAAGTACCTGTGGCAACACTAGTTGGATGTGCCATAAACATTCTAGTCCTATGTGCTTTAGAGTGTGTGCCACAGAGCATCAAGTTCGGGCCCTAAAAGTTTGTGAATATGAAAAATAACTGTGGAAGAACTGTGCATCTTTCCAAAAGGCTTGAATTTACTTTACTTAAAACTATTCTGAGTTATATTAAGTAATTATGTAAGTACATCATGTTCACCAACATCAGAGTGTTGTGTTGGAAGTTTTGTTCAGTATGTGCGATCAATCCCAAAATTTGCCTGCATCTTTTATAGCACAGCCTAAACAAATTCTATCAAATTTCTTCTTGGCTTTTAATTAATTCTTCTAACAATTTAGCAAAAAGATGGGCAAAAATATTTAAACATCTATGGCCTAGCTTGGCCATCTATGACCCTAACCCTATGACTATGTGTAATTGTATTGTAAGTTATCACTTGATATCTCGTCTTTGTTTGATGTGTTTGTCATCAGTTGGCACTCGTACTTTTTCCACGCAATAAAATATTACTACTATTTCTTTTCAGGGTCATACCTTCGTGATGCAGTTCTTTAGCCTTTCACTCTGACAAGAAATAATTGTGGCTAACATGCACTGTACCCTCACTCAAAGACATCAGCAGTACCAACTTTGCAAGTTGTTTTTGCATCAATTGGAAACAGTACCACCACACTGTCTGTAAATCAGAGTTTGTTTGAATGCCTCGCTTTGCAGGCCTACGAAAACAAGACACCGCAGGAAGAACACACAGTAGCAGCAGCAGAGCAGCATCTTTTTTTGGATTACCTACAGACTGGATTTGATTCATCCACAAAGCACTAGTCTGATATAATACCCCGTATCCAGCAAATGACATTCTTGTGCAACCACTCTGAGTTCACATACAGTAAGGAATCGTGTCCCTGAGTCAGTACGTCTGAATAATTCCACTGCACCCTAAAAGCCTGCCCTGTTCTGTGAACATGTAGGCAGGGGTTCAAGGGAGCTTCAGCCATCTTCATGTGAACTAATGAGCTGAAACACACACCTGCTGGCAGGACGGCAAAGAATATGACATGGCATCTGTGCCATGCACTCGTTCAGACGCACATAACAAGACGCATGGCCACATATGGGACAGAGACGCCACATCGGCTCTGAACTAACAGTGCACACAGCTTCAATCTCTTAATGTAGTCCATCGCAGACAGACAAATGTGTCAGGTGCAACGGTTGTGCAGGGTAGTCTTATATAAGTATACACATACGGGTGCCTCCACATTCCTGTGCGTTTCCCCTGTGTTAGGTAAGGGCGTACTCAAACGTCCCTTTCTCCAGTCCCTCAATGCCATCGGACCAGTTGGAGGATGGCATGCTGCTGTAGGGGTCCAGCAGGATCCTGAAGCACCTGACTATCAGCAGCCCCAGGAACACCAGCAGCATCCCCACGAAGGCAAACGTCGTCTTCTGCTCCAGAGTCAGAGTGTGCGCCATCACGTCGTTTCCGCTCATGGCAGCAAGGGAGTGGTTGTAGTGGATGCTCGACATGGTAGACCAACATCTGGGTGCCTCATCTCTCCCGTGATGGTGTCAGGTGTTCAGAAGCCCGCATGTTACCTGGACAGAGATCATTGAGTTGCTTCAGTACTGTGCAGACAGAGAATGTGTGATCAACTGATTTTAACATGCAGCTGGAAGAAAAAAACAGAAAGAAACACAGAAGACATGTCGAAAAGTGCTGAGAAAGGAAGTGGCCGTGAAACACGAAGGGTTACAGGCTGCTATAAATAGACTGCGTTGTACCAAGCCGATGTCCGGAGACTTCGATCTCCGTCTCTCTCACTCTCTCGCTCTCTCGCTCTCTCTTTCCATCTTGGAAATGTTTTTTTTTTTTTTTTAAATGAGCAGAATCGCATGGGCTAAAAATGAAAAGGATGTCAGTGCACATACAGGCGGTACACTACGGCTACATTCCTTTAAGTCTGACAAGACTGACACTGTCGCAGTGCATAGCCAACTGGTAAGCATAAGAGAAGCCTAAAGGGATCAGTGAAAATGTCTGAAGAAGGTGAGATGCGATGCAGGTTTGGTTTCGAAAGAAAAGCCTCTACCTGTTGCGTGTCACACATCGTGATTCCATGAGACCAGAGAGCGACGGAGGCTGACAAAACCCAGTCGTACAAATGGTGTGTTCACACATTTATCTCCCAAATTTTTCCCACGAGAACAAGCAGCAGGTGGCTACAAAGTCAAATCGGCAGATGGGCAGAGTTGCTTAGTACATCGCAGGGACAGGAGCATGATAAAGGAGAACGGGGACAACGGATCAGGATGAGGTTAGCGGAACGATGAGGAGGAGGATGTTGCACAAGTATATACAGCATGAGTGAGACAGAGAGGCAGCGAGAGAGGCAGGATGCACGAGACAGAAACGCAGACGTCTCACCGTCGTCATTGTTCCGTCATTACAGACCTGTTGCTGCTCTTTCCGACAAACAGCTCCTCTTCCTCAGAGACCTAAAGCGTATATCTACAAATCCATCCATCCCAAAGGCAAAACCTGCCGCCAAAGCCAAACGATGAAGCGAGAGAGAGAGAGGGGGGACGGATCGAGCTATGATACTTGTCTCTTGTCAGAGATAGAGCTCCTCTTCTTATGGCGCTTTACGTGCTGCCTCCTACTCATTATCATTCCGTTTCTCCCTCCAGGAGCACGCACACTCGCGCCTGCTGCTGCATGGCAACCACTTGTTAGTCTCACTTAGCCGTTCCGCCGCCTCAGTCATTCACAAGATTCACCCTCAGCATCACCACGACAGATGCAGCAGTACAAAAAAAACAAGAAAGAGCAATCCTCTTCCTTCTCTCCCACCGCTTGTTCCATCGCTGGCTTATTTGGTTTTTCTCAAAAAGACTCCACCACGATTGCTTGTAGCCGGATGAAGAAATGTTGCCTCTCACTGCTGCAAAGGTACAGCATTAACCCCCCGAGCCTCTTCTGACGATCTGTTTGTATAAATATTTTTTTAGATTTGGTGCAGTTTGCACCCCCAACGCTCCCTCCACCAACCCCAGATAAAGGCTGGCTACAAGGTGGATATGATGGGTTTGAAGAGACTGTCAGTGAAAGTGAATAAAATTGTTTTTTGTGTAAATAACCAGCAGGTCATCTGTAACAGAATGCAGCAGCAGTGCGTCTGGCCATCTGTTACATTGTTATGCAGTGCAAATTCATATCAGCTACGGAGTTTTTGTCACAGTGCATGGTGCAGTGACTCAGACCGAAGGACAATGCACGCCACGAGGGATCTGGTCAGACAGCTCTCAGCCGAGTGATGTGAAATAATTCATGGATCGTAAGTGGGGAATGCAACTCAATTTTTTATTTTTGGCTGCACATTCGGGCCAAACAAACTAGAGAAAAGCTCCCTTGGAGAATTTAAATGGAGCAGTGAATGGCTTTTGTCAGGGTAACTTAGATTTCAAAGTTTTAAACCACTGCAGTGGTTCTTTAGGTGGTGTTTTTAGAGGGTCGGTTGAAATCATTGCTGCGGGTTATAATGGGGTCCCGCAGCAATGTTGTGATGTCAAGGCACTTTTAAAGTTTGATTTCTTTCAGGGACATTTTTTGCAAGTAACGGAATTGAAAATGCAAGTGAAGATGTTGCAACAGAAAGACAATAAGATCTTGACACATTTGACCTCCAAGAAGGAGGTCGTGCTACAGACAAAGTAGAATATACTCATGATTGGTGAGATCATCATTTAATCTCCATCTTAATAAGCCTTCAAATCCCCCCAGCAAAGAGTTTTTGAATGTTTTGTAAATGTTTGGATTTCATCATTTTGTCCAGGAATGAGCTTACTGCAGTGGTTATACTTTGGATCTTGTTCTGATTTGTTGCATTACCATTTCTGATATTGATAAAGACTCTCTCATTCATATGATTCATTTATTAAGTTTGAAGGATCATTATCCTGAAAGATTAATCTGGGTGCCTACACATCTTCAACATGTCACGTTAGATTACAAAATTGTCAAAAAAAAAAAAAGTGAGTCAACAAGTATGAAAATGTGAATGTTGTCCGCTTTATATACAGTGCATCTGGATAAGTATTCACAGAGCTTCACTTTTTCCACATTTTGTTACAGCGTCATTCCAAAATGGAGTAAATTCATTTTGTCCCTCAAACACCCCATAATGACAACACAAAAAATGTTTCTTTGACATTTTGCAAATTTATTAAAACTAAAAAACTTTAAAAAAAAAATCATGTGCATAAGTATTCACACTTGTTCAATACTTTGTTGATGCACCTTTGGCAGCAGTTACAGCCTCAGATCTTCTTGAATATGATGCCACAAGGTTGGTGCACCTATTATGGATGATGGAGGCCACTGTGATCATTGAGTCCTTCAAAGCAGCTGAAATATTTCTGTACCCTTCCCCAGATTTATGCCATGAGACAATCCCATCTCAGAGGTCTACAGACAATTCCTTTGACTTCATGTTCGGTTTGTGCTCTGACATGCACCGTCAACTGTGGGACCTTATATGTAGACAGGTGTGTGTCTTTCCATCTCATGTTCAATCAACTGAATTTACCCCAGATGGATTCCAATTAAGCTGTAGAAACATCACAAGGATGATCAGTGGAAACAGGATGCACCTGAGCTCAATTCTGAGCTTCAAGTTAAAGGCTGTGAATACTTATGATTTCTTAATTTTTTTTTATAAATTTGCAAAAATCTAAAAAAAAAACAACAACAAACAAAAAAACATATCACATTGTCATTATGGGGTATTGTGTGTAGAATTTTGAGGGAAAAATTTATTTCATACATTTTGGAATAAGGCCTTAACATAATACAATGTAGAAAAAGTGGAGCACTGTAAATACTTTCCATATGCACTGTATATGTGGAATGTGTATGTGCTTTAACATGTATAAGTATCACAAAATAAATCTAAATTGAACGACCTGAATTTTTGGAGTGTTTTTCTGAACATGGTCACTCAATGGACAGTCTCACAAATAGCCTCAACACAGCGCTCACTAATTTATTGGATTTGATTGCTCCCCTTACTGTAAAATCTCATTGCCCCAAGTTGCAAACACCTTGGTTTAATGAACACCTAAGTCGTGTTAAATGCAGGAGTCTAGCGCATAAATGACGTTGTTCTAAATTAGAAGGTTTTCATCTTGCCTTGCATGATGACATATTGGAGTGAAAACATGCATAACTTGCTCCAAAGAAGTGTTATCATTCAGGCTTAATTAGCAAGAATAAACATAATGACATTGTGGCCAAATTTATTCAAGAGCAACTTTCCACAAGCTGTTCGCCATTTACAACCCAAAATTTCCTGGACTACACTGAAAAGAAAATAGAGGACATTAGGTCAAAAATATGCCAGAAAACATTTGTTAGACTGAGTGGTCCTATAACTAAACTATAACTAAAGTAGGCATTGTGTTGGGAAAGTGTAGGTACACGGACCCACAACAGGGGGCGCAAATGAACGGACAATGGAATAGGTCAAATAACAACACTTTACTGTTGTGAATGTGCACAACAAATACAACAGATTGCAACAATAGACAATAGTCGATTCACAAGGTGTCGTGTGAGCAGGCTCAAAGATAGGAGACGCCTGTCCAAAGCAGAACCGGAACCACACGATTTCCTACGCCACCAGACCCCGGGAATACTGGAGCCGCCAAGTCCCGAACTCCCAGGTGGCCACTGCCTCCGCGTGTCGGATCTGGTACTGCTGGCGAGGAACAAAAAGCAAGTGAATGAGGATGCGTTTGCACCCAGGAATCAGCACGGCAGGAATGCTACCTCCACCTCTCGTTGGAAAAACAGTCCAAAAACTAATGCACAAAAGTCACAAAGGATATTGTCAAGCAGACAGCTGAGGTACGTTACCTTCCAGGTAGAACAATATCTCGGCAAAGAGGTGGAGACGTCGTCCTGCTGATATACTCCTGCCGATCAGATGATTGGTAACAGCTGTTGCAGGTGATGCGTGACAGCTGTCACCCTGGCTGCTCCTGTGAGGCGGCTGCGCCCTCTGGTGCCTGGAGCCCGCACTCCAGACAGGGCGCCCTCTGGTGGTGGGCCAGCAGTACCTCCTCTTCTGGCGGCCCACACAACAGGACCCCCCCCCCTCAACGGGCGTCTCCTGGCGCCCGACCAGGCTTGTCCGGGTGGCGGCGGTAGAAATCGGCCAGGAGGGCCGGGTCCAGGATGAAGCTCCTCTTCACCCAGGAGCGTTCTTCAGGTCCGTACCCCTCCCAGTCCACCAAATACGGGAAGCCCCGGCCCATCCTACGGACATCTAAGAGCCGGCGCACAGTCCAAGCCGGCTCGCCATCGATGAGGAAGCGGAACGTGGACTTTGCTGACTTGGTCTTCGGAGTGAGATTGCATCAGAATTTTGGCTCTCTGTTGGGACTGTTTACACAGAGACTGCTACCTGCTGCTTTGGACTTGAACTAACAGTCTTTTTCAAGACTTTTTTACTTTTTTACATTTTTTTTACTTTTTTACTGTGCTCCAACGCCTAAGGAAGACCTCTAACGGTCGAAACATCGCGACGGAGCACTTTTATCAGCTAACTTTCATCAGCGTTGGCAAGCTAACTAGCTTGCTAACGCTTTCGTTTTTATTTTTTTTATTTATTTTTTTATTTTTATTTTATTTTAGCACCGTTGTCGTGCCTTCGCTGTTGTCGTGCGTTGCCTGTGCTGCTTCATGGCCTGTTTGGTGCCTTGATTGGGGCACTCCTTCTGCTGAATCACCTCTGGATTATTTGCACATTATTCACTTTGTGTGTTTTTGGGAATCCGCTAGCTTAGCGCAGCTACTAGCTCTTAGTCGATTTAGCATGGCGGCTTCTCCTGTCTCTCCCGTACTTTTCTGTTCTGGGTGTGAAATGTTTAGTTATTCCTCGGCCTCCTTTAGCAGTAACGGTACTTGTAATAAGTGCAGCTTATTCGTAGCTTTGGAGGCCAGGCTGGGCGAATTGGAGGATCGGCTCCGCACCGTGGAAAATTCTACAGCTAGCCAGGCCCCTGTAGTCGGTGCGGACCAAGGTAGCTTAGCCGCCGTTAGTTCCCCCCTGGCAGATCCCGTGCAGTCGGGAAAGCAGGCTGACTGGGTGACTGTGAGGAGGAAGCGTAGCCCTAAACAGAAGCCCCGTGTACACCGTCAACCCGTTCACATCTCTAACCGTTTTTCCCCACTCGACGATACACTCGCCGAGGATCAAACTCTGGTTATTGGCGACTCTGTTTTGAGAAATGTGAAGTTAGCGACACCAGCAACCATTGTCAATTGTCTTCCGGGGGCCAGAGCAGGCGACATCGAAGGACATTTGAAATTGCTGGCTAAGGCTAAGCGTAAATTTGGTAAGATTGTAATTCACGTCGGCAGTAATGACACTCGGTTACGCCAATCGGAGGTCACTAAAATTAACATTAAATCGGTGTGTAACTTTGCAAAAACAATGTCAGACTCTGTTGTTTTCTCTGGGCCCCTCCCCAATCAGACCGGGAGTGACATGTTTAGCCGCATGTTCTCCTTGAATTGCTGGCTGTCTGAGTGGTGTCCAAAAAATGAGGTGGGCTTCATTGATAATTGGCAAAGCTTCTGGGGAAAACCTGGTCTTGTTAGGAGAGACGGCATCCATCCCACTTTAGAGGGAGCAGCTCTCATTTCTAGAAATCTGGCCAATTTTCTTGGATCCTCCAAACTGTGACTGTCTAGCGTTGGGACCAGGAGGCAGAGCTGTGGTCTTATACACCTCTCTGCAGCTTCTCTCCCGCTGCCATCCCCTCATTACCCCATCCCCGTAGAGACGGTGCCTGCTCCCAGACCACCAATAACCAGCAAAAATCTATTTAAGCATAAAAATTCAAAAAGAAAAAATAATATAGCACCTTCAATTGCACCACAGACTAAAACAGTTAAATGTGGTCTATTAAACATTAGGTCTCTCTCTTCTAAGTCCCTGTTGGTAAATGATATAATAATTGATCAACGTATTGATTTATTCTGCCTAACAGAAACCTGGTTACAGCAGGATGAATATGTTAGTTTAAATGAGTCAACACCCCCGAGTCACACTAACTGTCAGAATGCTCGTAGCACGGGCCGGGGCGGAGGATTAGCAGCAATCTTCCATTCCAGCTTATTAATTAATCAAAAACCTAGACAGAGCTTTAATTCATTTGAAAGCTTGTCTCTTAGTCTTGTCCATCCAAATTGGAAGTCCCAAAAACCAGTTTTATTTGTTATTATCTATCGTCCACCTGGTCGTTACTGTGAGTTTCTCTGTGAATTTTTGGACCTTTTGTCTGACTTAGTGCTTAGCTCAGATAAGATAATTACAGTGGGCGATTTTAACATCCACACAGATGCTGAGAATGACAGCCTCAACACTGCATTTAATCTATTATTAGACTCTATCGGCTTTGCTCAAAAAGTAAATGAGTCCACCCACCACTTTAATCATATTTTAGATCTTGTTCTGACTTATGGTATGGAAATAGAAGACTTAACAGTATTCCCTGAAAACTCCCTTCTGTCTGATCATTTTTTAATAACATTTACATTTACCCTGATGGACTACCCTGCAGTGGGGAATAAGTTTCATTACACTAGAAGTCTTTCAGAAAGCGCTGTAACTAGGTTTAAGGATACGATTCCTTCTTTATGTTCTCTAATGTCATATACCAACACAGAGCAGAGTAGCTACCTAAACTCTGTAAGGGAGTTAGAGTATCTCGTCAATAGTTTTACATCCTCGTTGAAGACAACTTTGGATTCTGTAGCTCCTCTGAAAAAGAGAGCTTTAAATCAGAAGTGTCTGACTCCGTGGTATAACTCACAAACTCGTAGCTTAAAGCAGATAACCCGTAAGTTGGAGAGGAAATGGCGTCTCACTAATTTGGAAGATCTTCACTTAGCCAGGAAAAAGAGTTCTATAAAAAAGCCCTCCGTAAAGCTAGGACATCTTTCTACTCATCACTAATTGAAGAAAATAAGAACAACCCCAAGTTTCTTTTCAGCACTGTAGCCAGGCTGACAAAGAGTCAGAGCTCTATTGAGCTGAGTATTCCATTAACTTTAACTAGTAATGACTTCATGACTTTCTTTGCTAACAAAATTTTGACTATTAGAGAAAAAATTACTCATAACCATCCCAAAGATGTATCGTTATCTTTGGCTGCTTTCAGTGATGCCGGTATTTGGTTAGACTCTTTCTCTCCGATTGTTCTGTCTGAGTTATTTTCATTAGTTACTTCATCCAAACCATCAACATGTTTATTAGACCCCATTCCTGCCAGGCTGCTCAAGGAAGTCCTACCATTATTTAATGCTTCAATCTTAAATATGATCAATCTATCTTTGTTAGTTGGCTATGTACCACAGGCCTTTAAGGTGGCAGTAATTAAACCATTACTTAAAAATCCATCACTTGACCCAGCTATTTTAGCTAATTATAGGCCAATCTCCAACCTTCCTTTTCTCTCAAAGATTCTTGAGAGGGTAGTTGTAAAACAGCTAACTGATCACCTGCAGAGGAATGGTCTATTTGAAGAGTTTCAGTCAGGTTTTAGAATTCATCATAGTACAGAAACAGCATTAGTGAAGGTTACAAATGATCTTCTTATGGCTTCGGACAGTGGACTTATCTCTGTGCTTGTTCTGTTGGACCTCAGTGCTGCTTTTGATACTGTTGACCATAAAATTTTATTACAGAGATTAGAGCATGCCATAGGTATTAAAGGCACTGCGCTGCGGTGGTTTGAATCATATTTGTCTAATAGATTACAGTTTGTTCATGTAAATGGGGAATCTTCTTCACAGACTAAAGTTAATTATGGAGTTCCACAAGGTTCTGTGCTAGGACCAATTTTATTCACTTTATACATGCTTCCCTTAGGCAGTATTATTAGACGGTATTGCTTAAATTTTCATTGTTACGCAGATGATACCCAGCTTTATCTATCCATGAAGCCAGAGGATACACACCAATTAGCTAAACTGCAGGATTGTCTTACAGACATAAAGACATGGATGACCTCTAATTTCCTGCTTTTAAACTCAGATAAAACTGAAGTTATTGTACTTGGCCCTACAAATCTTAGAAACATGGTGTCTAACCAGATCGTTACTCTGGATGGCATTTCCCTGATCTCTAGTAATACTGTGAGAAATCTTGGAGTCATTTTTGATCAGGATATGTCATTCAAAGCGCATATTAAACAAATATGTAGGACTGCCTTTTTGCATTTACGCAATATCTCTAAAATCAGAAAGGTCTTGTCTCAGAGTGATGCTGAAAAACTAATTCATGCATTTATTTCCTCTAGGCTGGACTATTGTAATTCATTATTATCAGGTTGTCCTAAAAGTTCCCTAAAAAGCCTTCAGTTGGTTCAGAATGCTGCAGCTAGAGTACTGACGGGGACTAGCAGGAGAGAGCATATCTCACCCGTGTTGGCCTCTCTTCATTGGCTTCCTGTTAATTCTAGAATAGAATTTAAAATTCTTCTTCTTACTTATAAGGTTTTGAATAATCAGGTCCCATCTTATCTTAGGGACCTCGTAGTACCATATTACCCCATTAGAGCGCTTCGCTCTCAGACTGCGGGCTTACTTGTAGTTCCTAGGGTTTGTAAGAGTAGAATGGGAGGCAGAGCCTTCAGCTTTCAGGCTCCTCTCCTGTGGAACCAGCTCCCAATTCAGATCAGGGAGACAGATACCCTCTCTACTTTTAAGATTAGGCTTAAAACTTTCCTTTTCGCTAAGGCTTATAGTTAGGGCTGGATCGGGTGACCCTGGACCATCCCTTGGTTATGCTGCTTTAGACGTAGACTGTGGGGGGGTTCCCATGATGCACTGTTTCTTTCTCTTTTTGCTCCGTATGCATCACTCTGCATTTAATCATTAGTGATCGATCTCTGCCCCCCTTCTCGGCATGTCTTTTTCCTGGTTCTTTCCCTCAGCCCCAACCAGTCTCAGCAGAAGACTGCCCCTCCCTGAGCCTGGTTCTGCTGGAGGTTTCTTCCTGTTAAAAGGGAGTTTTTCCTTCCCACTGTGGCCAAGTGCTTGCTCATAGGGGGTCGTTTTGACCGTTGGGGTTTTTCATAATTATTGTATGGCCTTGCCTTACAATATGGAGCGCCTTGGGGCAACTGTTTGTTGTGATTTGGCGCTATATAAGAAAAAAAGTTTATTGATTGATTGATTGATGATCCGGGCAGGAGGTGGTGCCGGACCGGGAGTACAGAGGGGTGAGGTGTGATGGGGCTTGATCCGGGACACGTGGAAAACGGGATGGATCCGCAGTGAGGCCGGAAGCTGAAGCCTCACTGCGGCTGGACTGATGACCTTGATGATCTTGAACGGACCGATATACCGGTCCTGCAGTTTATGGGAGTCCACTTGAAGGGGTATGTCCTTAGTAGACAACCACACTGCCTGCCCTGGCCGGTACGTAGGGGCCGGGGTCCGCCGACGGTCTGCATGGGCCTTCGTCCTCATCCGGGCCCTCAGCAAGGCAGAACGGGCGGCACGCCACACCCAACGGCACTTCCGTAGGTGGGCCTGGACCGAGGGCACACCGACCTCTCCCTCAACCACCGGAAACAAAGGAGGTTGGTACCCCAGACACACCTCGAAAGGGGAGAGGCCGGTGGCTGACGACACCTGGCTGTTATGGGCATACTCGATCCAGGCCAGATGGGTACTCCAGGCCGCCGGGTGCGCGGCTGTCACGCAACGCAGGGCCTGCTCCACCTCCTGATTGGCCCGTTCTGCTTGCCCGTTGGTCTGGGGATGATACCCGGATGAGAGACTCACCGTGGCCCCCAGTTCCCGGCAGAAGCTCCTCCAGACTTGTGAGGAGAACTGGGGACCGCGATCGGAGACGATGTCTGTTGGGATCCCATGCAACCGGACGACGTGGTGGACCAGGAGGTCCGCTGTCTCCTGGGCCGTCGGGAGCTTCGGGAGGGCCACGAAGTGGGCCACCTTGGAGAATCGGTCCACTATCGTGAGGATGGTGGTGTTGCCCTGGGACGGCGGGAGGCCCGTGACAAAATCCAGGCCGATGTGGGACCAGGGGCGATGGGGCACGCGCAGCGGCTGGAGCAGTCCCGAAGCCCTGCGATGGTCAGCCTTGCCCCTGGCGCAGGTGGTGCAGGCCTGGATATAATCCCGGACGTCGGCTTCTAGGGACGCCCACCAGAAGCGCTGCCGGACAACTGCCACGGTTCTTCGCACCCCTGGATGACAGGAGAGCTTAGAGCCGTGACAGAAGTCCAGGACTGCAGCCCTAGCTTCTGGTGGGACGTAGAGTCTGTTCTTCGGCCCAGTTCCAGGGTCCGGGCTTCGTGCCAGGGCCTCCCGGACGGTTCTCTCTACGTCCCAGGTGAGGGTGGCCACGATAGTGGACTCCGGGATGATGGGTTCCGGTGGATCCGACAACTCCGTTTTGACTTCATCTTCATGTACCCGGGACAAGGCATCCGATCTCTGGTTCTTGGTCCCGGGACGGTAGGTGATCCGGAAGTCAAAACGGCCGAAGAACAGTGACCAGCGGGCTTGCCTGGGGTTCAGCCGCTTGGCGGTCCTGATATACTCCAGGTTCCGGTGGTCAGTGAAAACCGTGAATGGCATGGACGTTCCCTCCAACAGATGTCTCCACTCTTCAAGAGCCTCTTTCACCGCAAGGAGTTCTCGATTGCCGACGTCATAGTTCCGTTCGGCCGGGGTCAACCTGCGGGAAAAATAGGCACACGGGTGAAGGACCTTATCGGTCCTCCCACTCTGGGAAAGCACAGCTCCTATCCCTGAGTCCGAGGCATCCACTTCAACCACTAACTGGCGACTAGGATCGGGCTGCACCAGAACGGGTGCAGACGAGAAGCGCCGTTTCAACTCCTTGAACGCGGCATCGCAACGATCCGACCAGGTGAAGGGGACTTTTGGTGAGGTCAGGGCTGTCAGGGGGCTAACTACCTGACTGTAGCCCTTAATGAACCTCCTGTAGAAATTAGCAAAGCCGAGGAACTGTTGCAGCTTCCTACGGCTAGTGGGTTGGGGCCAGTCTCTCACCGCCGCAACCTTGGCCGGATCAGGAGCGACGGAGTTGGGGGAGATGATAAACCCCAGGAAGGACAAAGAAGTGCGGTGAAACTCGCACTTCTCGCCCTTCACAAACACTCGGTTCTCCAACAACCGCTGCAGGACCTGACGTACATGCCGGACATGGGTCTCAGGGTCCGGAGAGAAGATGAGTATATCATCCAGATATACGAAGACGAATCGGTGCAGGAAATCCCGCAAGACATCATTAACCAATGCTTGGAACGTCGCGGGGGCGTTTGTAAGACCGAACGGCATGACCAGGTACTCAAAGTGACCTAACGGGGTGTTAAATGCCGTCTTCCACTCGTCTCCCTTCCGGATCCGAACCAGGTGATACGCATTTCTAAGATCGAGCTTGGTGAACATTTGGGCTCCATGCAGGGGCGTGAACACTGAATCCAACAAGGGCAATGGGTATCGGTTACGAACCGTGATTTCGTTCAGCCCCCTGTAATCAATGCATGGACGTAGTCCGCCATCCTTTTTTCCCACAAAAAAGAAACCTGCACCCATCGGGGAGGTGGAATTCTGGATCAACCCGGCAGCTAAAGAGTCCCGGATGTAGGTCTCCATTGATTCGCGCTCAGGTCGTGAGAGGTTGTACAACCTCCTGGACGGGAACTCAACGCCCGGAACCAAATCAATGGCACAATCGTACGGACGGTGGGGGGGAAGGGTGAGCGCCAGATCCTTACTGAATACATCCACAAGGTCATGGTACTCCACCGGCACCATCCCTAGATTGGGCGGGACTCTGACCTCCTCCTTAGCCTGGGAACCGGGAGGAACCGAGGAACCTAAACATACCCGATGGCAGGTCTCGCTCCACTGAACCACTACCCCGGACGGCCAATCGATCCGGGGATTGTGTTTTAACATCCAGGGGAACCCTAAAATCACACGGGAGGTAGCAGGAGTCACAAAAAACTCGATCTCCTCCCGGTGATTTCCTGAGGTGGTGTCTTATGTGTGATTGGAGGGAGTAGGGAGCCATCTAGTGCCCGCACCTGCACAGGCGAGGTAAGCGCCACCAGAGGGAACCCTAACTCCCTGGCCCATCTGCTGTCTAACAGATTCCCTTCAGAGCCCGTGTCCACCAGTGCTGGGGCCTTCAGGGTTAAATCCTCATAAAGGATTGTAACTGGGAGTCATGTGGCAATGTGGGTGTGTCCCACGTGAATGTCTCGACCCACCCCTAGCCCAGTTTCTAGGGGCGGGCATTGGTGTTTAACCGCTCGGGGCAGTCTCTTACCTGATGCTCTATCGAGCCACAAACAACACACGCTCCGCGGGCCAGCCTCCTCTGTCTATCTGGTGCCCTAAATGTGGCCCTGCTCGAGTCCATAGCTTTGTCAGCAGGGGGAGCTGTAACCACACGGAGCGCAGGGGCCGTGGAGCGTGGGGAGGGCGGAACGCGGTCGGAACCGGAAGGGAGAGGGACGGCGCGTGCCCGGCCATGCCCTTCGTCTCGTTCCCGACGGCGTTCTTCTAACCGATTGTCTAATCGTATGACGAGATCAATAAGCCCATCTAAATCCCGCGGTTCGTCCTTAGCCACCAGGTGCTCCTTTAGTACCAATGACAGTCCGTTTACAAAGGCTGCGCTCCGGCGCCCGTCTCAGTGACAGCAGCACGGCTGAAGCGGTCTCTCCTCTATTTGGGTGATCGAACACTGTTCTGAACTCCCTCACAAACCCATCATATGTCTGAAGGAGCCGTGAATTCTGCTCCCAGAGCGCTGTAGCCCAAGCGCGTGCCTCACTGCAAAGCAGGTTTATTACATAAGCTATCTTGCTGGCATCAGTCGCGTACATGACAGGACGTTGTGCGAAGACGAGCGAACACTGCATAAGGAAGTCCGCGCACGTCTCCACACAACCTCCGTACGGCTGTGGAGGGCTTATGTATGCTTCCGGGGAAGGTGGGGGGGGTCGTTGAACGACCTGTGGAACGTCACTTGTACGCACAGGGTCGACAGGAGGGAGAGCCGCAGCAGCGCCCTGAGGGTGCGCTTCCACCTGCGCGGCGAGAGCCTCCACCCTGCGGTTAAGGAGGACGTTCTGCTCGGTCATTAAATCCAACCGAGCCGTGAAAGCGGTGAGGATCCGCTGCAACTCACCGATCATTCCTCCTGCGGACGCCTGTGCGCCCTGTTCTTCCATCGGCCGTTCAGCAGCCGGTTGACGCCCCTCGGGATCCATGACGCTGGCCGAGATATCCTGTTGGGAAAGTGTAGGTACACGGACCCACAACAGGGGGCGCAAATGAACGGACAATGGAATAGGTCAAATAACAACACTTTACTGTTGTGAATGTGCACAACAAATACAACAGATTGCAACAATAGACAATAGTCGATTCACAAGGTGTCGTGTGGGCAGGCTCGAAGATAGGAGACGCCTGTCCAAAGCAGAACCGGAACCACACGATTTCCTCCGCCACCAGACCCCGGGAATACTGGAGCCGCCAAGTCCCGAACTCCCAGGTGGCCACTGCCTCTGCGTGTCGGATCTGGTACTGCTGGCGAGGAACAAAAAGCAAGTGAATGAGGATGCGTTTGCACCCAGGAATCAGCACGGCAGGAATGCTACCTCCACCTCTCGTTGGAAAAACAGTCCAAAAACTAATGCACAAAAGTCACAAAGGATATTGTCAAGCAGACAGCTGAGGTACGTTACCTTCCAGGTAGAACGATATCTCGGCAAAGAGGTGGAGACGTCGTCCTGCTGATATACTCCTGCCGATCAGATGATTGGTAACAGCTGTTGCAGGTGATGCGTGACAGCTGTCACCCTGGCTGCTCCTGTGAGGCGGCTGCGCCCTCTGGTGCCTGGAGCCCGCACTCCAGACAGGGCGCCCTCTGGTGGTGGGTCAGCAGTACCTCCTCTTCTGGCGGCCCACACAACACATTGTCTTGGATGGATTTGTTGATTTTAACACTATACGCTGTGGCAAATTATAGATTATGATACAAATACTACTTTCCTCTTTGATCCCTTCCCAACAAAATTATTTAACCCTCAAGCGACCAAACTATTTTAGTGACTAATATGACCAAGTAGGGTTATTTATGACCCCATTAACTTTATTTTGGAATACTTCTGTATAAATTATTGTTTTAGGGTTCTTCATATTTATTTCACTCTCTAATATATTTGTCCATCATCCTTTTCATCCTCACTCTGGGCATCAAGAATCCGTCTTAAAGGTTGTGCAGCTGTAAATCTTGCTATTCTCGGTCTGTAGGCCATGCTTCCTTGCAAAATAGTAAAATCTAATGATTAGGGCCCCTTCACACATAACACGATCTACGTCGACTAGCGCATGAAGGAGGAATTGCGTGCTAATTGTGAGAAATCGGAGCTGCCTCCAACGCCTCGTTCACCTGTTGCTACAACTATTTCTGCACACTACCGGCTGAAAGACAGAGTGTGTGCTGTGAGAGCCCATTCGATCCCTCTCGTGGCAGGAGCCGGCCAAATTCCAGTTGACACACACGAACATCGAACACTGCTTGCTTGGCACTTAGAAAATGTTTGACCATTCGCACTATTAGCACAAAAACAGTCAGCAGACGATCACTTTTGAACTGGATGTGAAATTTGTCTAAGTGCCCCCACAACTGTGAAGTTGCCAAGTACACATGTGCGTGCCAGAGTGTCAGCTCCCCCGCAACACATGTATGCGTGTGTTTCATGTGCTCCCCCACCCCCCACGCTCCCCTAACACATGGTGTGTGTGTGGTCCGCAGGTGAGGTGCCTCTCATCTGATCACAGAGTGACACCTTGTTCTGTGCGCTGAATGGACAGGGGGCATGGCTGGCTGTCAACAGCAGCAGTTGACATCACTGGTTCGGGACGTCACAGCTGCAGAACACGTACCGTGTTTTGACAGGCACGTGTGTGTGTGTGTGCTTGCTGTCCTCATGTGGAAATACATAAAAACATATATCGCTTTTGCGGCGGGCCAGTGACGCACGCATATTGACAGGCTGTCCCAGGTGAAATGGACCATCAGATCATAACACAGAGCGGGTGATCTGAATGTCACGTCACCCACTTTTTGGCACTTCCCAACCACCGTACTAGAGGCTTCCAGTGGATTGTTTGCTGTTGTGACGCTCTTCCAAGCTTTACAAGGTTGTATACATTTCTTTTTTTTCTGTTTAGCACTCTTCTGGTTGTTAAGTGTATCTTCTCTGAATCTTATTTAACTACTGTGCTGTTGTGAATCGTTAGCGCTTAGCATTCACTAGCAGTTAGCATTCGCTAGCTCGGTCGACTCACCCCCCCTCCCCCCCCGCCGTTACTTTTATAGCTGTTTTTTGTACCTGCTTAATACTTCTGTTAGTTTGTCAGTGTAACTGCTGTGAATATTAGGTCATTATTTTACTCCTGTGTAAATCTTAGGAGTGGTTAGCATTTTCGGTAGCGGTTATCTTGCGTCAGCTAGTTCGACCCCCCAGTTTCTTGAATATTTCTGTTAGTTTTTTTGTGTAACTGTTGTGAATTTTAGCTTAGTACTTTGCTCTTGCGTTAATGTTAGGAGTGGTTTACTCTTAGCAGGGCTTTTTTTTTTACTTCTACTTTTTCAGTATAACTGCTGTGAATTTTAACTAATTTATTTACTTCTGTGTGAATCCTGTGTGAGCCTTAGGAATGGTTAACTTATTCATTATTGGTTAGCTTGTGCTTGCTTGGCTTGTTCGCTGTCCTTGAATTTCCTAGTGCAAAAAGTACACTACTTTACACCCTTCGTAAATCCTGCGTGATGTTGGAAGATAGGGTGGCTCTCTTAGAGAACCATGTCCATAAGTTAGAACAGCTTCTTTGCTCAGTGGAGTTAAATGTTACGGGCACTCCAGATGAGGTTAGTGTTGGGCCGGCTAGCATGCCCATTAGCATCAGCCTAGAAACGCTGGCTGTGAAGGACGGCTTTCGGGCTGTGACCGGGTGGAGGAAGCCCTGTTGGGCTTGGTACCCGGTTGTGGTACCCCGATCACACTCACCACTGTGAACTGTGAATCAGATCTCCCCCTTGGATTTGCCTGATGTGAATTCTCTGAGCCCATGAGTGACTTCCACTCCTGTCTCCAGGCCAAAACACTGGACTTTAGTGATAGGGGATTCTATCACCCGCAAGGTCAGGTTGCAGACACCATCTTAGGGTGCTGGTGCAGCAGAAGGGAAGACAGACTAAGGAACATGACATGAGATATGGTCACATAGTTATTCACATCGGCACCAATGATGTCAGGACGAATCACTCAGAGATCACAAAAATGGACATAGAGAGGACTTGTGACCTTGCCAGAAAGATGTGTCGACATCAATTAATAGTCTCTGGTCCCCTCCCCTCCCGGGGTAATGATGAGGCATTTAGCAGGCTGACATCGTTAAATAGGTGGCTGGTGCAGTTTTGTAGACAGCAAGGCTTTAGCTGTATTGATAACTGGCCTACGTTCTGGGGCCATCGTGGCTTGCTGATGCCAGGTGGCCTCTACCCTATGAGGGAAGGCGCCGCCATCTTGTCTGCGAACATAGATAGAGCTCTACAGGGAGGGTAACATTAGGAATTTATAGCAGGCCATGGAGGAGGTGATTAGAGAGCATGCAAGGCTTATGAAAATGTGGGTGTGGAATCCATTATCTTAGCGGGGAAATTAGTGCAGAAAATCCACTATGGTATTAGTGCAGTTTATCTGCCAGGGAGGGAAAGTCAACAAGTTGAGACTGTGGCCTGCTTCCGTAGAAGTGCCCATAAAAATCATACAGGGATATGCATTGCAAACTTAATACCCGTTACTACATTGGATGATGTTAAAATTGAGGATGACCCAATGGTTGTTCCAGCAAAATCAATTCTGATCAATTCTGCAAATAATTTATGGAAATTGTGGCTGCATTAGGATTTCGGCAATGCATTCAGGACTCGACGCACATAAGTGGAAATACCCTGGATTTGGTTCTCACACGTGGTATTGCTGTCACGAATATTGACATCATGCCTCTTACATCAGTGGTCTCTGATCACTCACTTATTAAGTTTACAGTTTCGGTGCCGTGTTTTGTGGAACAACAGCCTTATTTATCACTACGGCGATGCATCAACTCAACAACTCGAACTCGAAGCTAGACTGCCTGATGTTTTAGCTTCACATTTGGCAAATACCCAATCAGTAGACAGTCTTATGGTATGGTTTAAACTGAGTCCCCAAAACTACATTTGACATGATTCTGCCACCTTTGTTAAAATCATGCCTCCCCAAAACACAGTCACCTTGGTTTAATGATTACCTGCGTGACCTCAAGCATAAGGCTAGAGTTCTAGAACGGAAATGGCGTAGTTCAAAATTAGAAATATTCCACCTTGCATGGTGTGATGCTATCTTAGACTATAAGCATGCATTATTGGCTACAAAGCTACTCTGATTTGATCAACAAAAACAAGCAGAACTCAAAGTTCTTGTTCAACACGGTGGCAACACTTATTCATGGACAACCACCTGTAGTTCGCTGTCCTTTTACAGCACAAGATTTCCTGGATTACTTTGAGAAGAAAATAGAAGACATTAGGTTAAACATATCCCAACATGCCTTAACCCAGCCACTACACCCTGCTATTGAGGTGGGCTCCATTACTGAGGTATTACCTAGATTTACAGAATTTGAGAGTATCTCTCTAGGCATGCTGACGAAACTCGTAACGTCAACAAAAAGCACAACCTGTCTATTTGAACCTATACCAACAAAACTGTTTAAGGACCTGTGGCCCACTCTTGGGCCGACTGTGCTGGAAATGATTAATCTTTCTTTAACTTCTGGATCTGTTCCTAAATGTTGCAAATCTGCAGTGATTAAACTATTACTTAAAAAACCTAATCTTGATCCTAGTGTACTGAAAAACTATCAGCCAATACCAAATGTATCATTTTGCTCTAAAATTCTGGAAAAAGTGGTGTCACGGCAGCTCGTAGACTATCTTACTGAGAATAATCTGTTTGAGCCACTGCAGTCTGCTTTTAGAAAATATCATTCCACAGAGACGGCTCTCACTAAAGTGGTGAATGATCTTCTGCTTGCAATGGATTTGGACACCACTATGGTTCTTGTGCTGTTAGATTTCAGTGCTGCATTTGATACTGTGGATCATCATATTCTACTTGATATGGTGGAAAATCATTTTGGGATTACTGGGAGTGCCCTTGCATGGTTGATGCCATACTTGACCAGTCATTCTCACTGTGTTTTGTACAGTAACACTACCTTTAACCTTAGTGACATGAAATTTGGGGTTCCACAGGGGTTTGTCTTAGGCCCCCTGCTTTTCTCTCTTTTTATAACACCCCTTGGGCACTATTGTGGTGCTTTGGGATTACCTTTCACTGGTATGCTGATGATACACAGTTATAGATGCTGATAACTGCTGGTCATCTCATCCACATAAAATCCTTAGAAGATTGCCTTGCATCAGTGAGAAGCTGGATGTTTAGAAACTTCCTCCTTTTAAACTCTGATGAGACTGAAATGATGGTTCTTGGTCCAGTGTGACATCAGCATCAATTTGACCTGTTAACGCTTAGCCTAGGCTCGTGTGTCATACATCACACTGACAAAGCGAGCAACCTTGGGGTAATTTTTGATCCTACGTTGTCCTTTGGCTCCCACATTAGAAATATTACGATGACTGCTTTCTTCCACTTGCGAAATATAGTGAAGATTCATCCCATCTTGTCTATGGCTGATGCTGAGACCCGGATCCATACGTTTATCTCTTCTAGACTGGACTACTGCAATGTTTTATTTTCTGGTTTACCACAGTCTAGCATTAGGGGTCTCCAGTTGGTTCAAAATGCTGCTGCCAGACTTTTGACACGAAGCAGAAAGTTTGACCACATTACACCCATTTTGGCATCCCTGTTCCAGTCAGATCAGATTTTAAGGTTCTGCTACTAGTCTATAAAATTGTTCATGGACTGCCTCCTCCCTACCTAGCTGACCTAATTAAACCTTATGTACCGCCCGGGCTTTGCATTCTCAGGGTGCAGGACTACTTTGTTCTCAGGGTGCAGGATTACTTCTTAAAGTCTGCGGATCACAAGAGCTTTCTTTTGTCATGCCCCTGTTCTGTAATGATCTCCCTGCATCATTAAAACAGTCAGACTCTGTGGAGGCTTTCAAGTCCAGACTTAAGACGCACTTAGTTTCCCTTTTGTATGGCTAGCATAATGGCATCGTATAATTCTACACTTTTCACCCTTTACTTAATTTTATTAGGCCTCAACTTTACATAAATTCCGGGTCTTTTAGTGAAGCTTAGGGGTAGTGGCTGGCGATCACCTTAGTATTTCCTATTTTTCTTGTTGTTTAATGCTGACAAATTATACAGTATTTCTTGTCTTTCTGATGCCTGATTCTGTTTTTAGTCTCTCTGTTTAAGATGCAGCTCCATCCAGAGATGGGTGTGGTAATTCTGTTGGAGACCCTCCTGTCATGTGCACCAACAGTATCTCGTGTATATTCGTTTTGTGAATTGTTCTGTAATTTATGTCTGTAGCCTGGCCCAAGCAGAGGGTCACCCCTTTGAGTCTGGTCTGCTTGAGGTTTCTTCCTCAGAGGGAGTTTTTCCTTACCACTGCTGCTCTGGGGGTTAGTAAGGTTAGACCTTACTTGTGTGAAGCGCCTTGAGATGCTTCACACAAGCGCCTTTGGAGAGGAAATGGCGTCTCACTAATTTAGAAGATCTTCACTTAGCCTGGAAAAAGAGTCTGTTGCTCTATAAAAAAGCCCTCCGTAAAGCTAGGACGTCTTACTACTCATCACTAATTGAAGAAAATAAGAACAACCCCAGGTTTCTTTTCAGCACTGTAGCCAGGCTGACAAAGAGTAGAGCTCTATTGAGCCGAGTATTCCTTTAACTTTAACTAGTACTGACTTCATGACTTTCTTTGTTAATAAAATTTTAACTATTAGAGAAAAAATTACTCATAACCATCCCAAAGATGTATCGTTATCTTTGGCTGCTTTCAGTGATGCCGGTATTTGGTTAGACTCTTTCTCTCAGATTGTTCTGTCTGAGTTATTTTCATTAGTTACTTCCTCCAAACCATCAACATGTCTATTAGACCCCATTCCTACCAGGCTGCTCAAGGAAGCCCTACCATTAATTAATGCTTCGATCTTAAATATGATCAATCTATCTTTATTAGTCGGCTATGTACCACAGGCTTTTAAGGTGGCAGTAATTAAACCATTACTTAAAAAGCCATCACTTGACCCAGCTATCTTAGCTAATTATAGGCCAATCTCCAACCTTCCTTTTCTCTCAAAAATTCTTGAAAGGGTAGTTGTAAAACAGCTAACTGATCATCTGCAGAGGAATGGTCTATTTGAAGAGTTTCAGTCAGGGTTTAGATAGAGCATGCCATAGGTATTAAAGGCACTGCACTGCGGTGGTTTGAATCATAATTATCTAATAGATTACAATTTGTTCATGTAAATGTGGAATCTTCTTCACAGACTAAGGTTAATTATGGAGTTCCACAAGGTTCTGTGCTAGGACCAATTTTATTCACTTTATACATGTTTCCCTTAGGCAGTATTATTAGACGGCATTGCTTAAATTTTCATTGTTACGCAGATGATACCCAGCTTTATCTCTGCATGAAGCCATAGGACACACACCAATTAGCTAAACTGCAGGATTGTCTTACACACATAAAGACATGGATGACCTCTAATTTCCTGCTTTTAAACTCAGATAAAACTGAAGTAATTGTACTTGGCCCCACAAATCTTAGAAACATGGTGTCTAACCAGATCCTTACTCTGGATGGCATTACCCTGACCTCTAGTAATACTGTGAAAAATCTTGGAGTCATTTTTGATCAGGATATGTCATTCAATGCGCATATTAAACAAATATATAGGACTGCTTTTTTGCATTTGCGCAATATCTCTAAAATTAGAAAGGTCTTGTCTCAGAGTGATGCTGAAAAACTAATTCATGCATTTATTTACTCTAGGCTGGACTATTGTAATTCATTATTATCAGGTTGTCCTAAAAGTTCCCTGAAAAGCCTTCAGTTAATTCAAAATGCTGCAGCTAGAGTACTGACAGGGACTAGAAGGAGAAAGCATATTTCACCCATATTGGCCTCTCTTCATTGGCTTCCTGTTAATTCTAGAACAGAATTTAAAATTCTTCTTCTTACTTATAAGGTTTTGAATAATCAGGTCCCATCTTATCTTAGGGACCTCATAGTACCATATCACCCCAATAGAGCGCTTCGCTCTCAGACTGCAGGCTTACTTGTAGTTCCTAGGGTTTGTAAGAGTAGAATGGGAGGCAGAGCCTTCAGCTTTTGCGCTCCTCTCCTGTGGAACCAGCTCCCAATTCAGATCAGGGAGACAGACACCCTCTCTACTTTTAAGATTAGGCTTAAAACTTTCCTTTTCGCTAAGGCTTATAGTTAGGGCTGGATCAGGTGACCCTGAACCATCCCTTAGTTATGCTGCTATAGACTTAGACTGCTGGGGGGTTCCCATGATGCACTGAGTGTTTCTTTCTCTTTTTGCTCTGTATGCACCACTCTGCATTTAATCATTAGTGATTTATCTCTGCTCCCCTCCACAGCATGTCTTTTTCCTGGTTCTCTCCCTCAGCCCCAACCAGTCCCAGCAGAAGACTGCCCCTCCCTGAGCCTGGTTCTGCTGGAGGTTTCTTCCTGTTAAAAGGGAGTTTTTCCTTCCCACTGTTGCCAAGTGCTTGCTCACAGGGGGTCGTTTTGACCGTTGGGGTTTTACATAATTATTGTATGGCCTTGCCTTACAATATAAAGCGCCTTGGGGCAACTGTTTGTTGTGATTTGGCGCTATATAGATAAAATTGATTTGATTTGATTTGATTTGATTTGAGACAACTCTGTTGTGATTTGGAGCTATATAAATTGAAATTGAAAATTGAAATTGTGAGCTCTGCTCCACATGACACCGCGTCTGTCCTGCTTCGCGCCGTCCACAAGAACCGCGTGTTGGGCCGGACACACGCATGGGGCCGGCTGGACACGCCAGGTTCAGCAGATGTGGACATGATAAGAGCGCACTGCTCCATTCATGTCATTTCATGATTGTACATCTGTGACCATGGGTCATCTACAGACGAACAGGCCATTCATACTTGTATTGTCCACTTGATAAGAGGGATTCAGTAAAATGCATTGTTGTTTTTATCGTGTGTGATTTTATTTTTTTTAAATACGTCCAGCTCCTTCTTGATTTCAGGCATTTTTCCGCAACTTTTATATGCCAGCGATGGCAATCAGAGCTTTTGCAAATTGCAGGTTCAAAATCCAGTGGGTAGCATGTATTTTTTTTCATAGCAGCTGCGTGATGTGGTTACAAATGCTCCAGCTGCTCGCATTGTGTTCCCGCTGTGACAGTTTCGTGCATGCTCGTGCACAACACCGTCGCATGCATGAAACCGTCACAGTGGGATCATTCACATCTTCCCGTCGGCTCGATATTTTCGTGGTTCGCTCATACGAGCTGTCCCGCCGTGATTCACCCTGATTTGTACTTATTCGTACTATGTGTGAAGGGACCCTTACAGTTGGCAAATTACAATACTATATGATGCTATAATGTCGAAAATCTCATTGACCTTCTTGGGGGTTATAACTGACCCCGCACAAGTTTGGATTATACTTGCCACACGGATCAGCTGATAAATGGACTGCATTTATATAGCGCTTTTCCATCTGCATCAGACGCTCAAACCGCTTTACAATTATGCCTCACATTCACCCCGATGTCAGGGTGCTGCCATACAAGGCGCTCACTACACACCGGGAGCAATAGGAGATTAAAGGCCTTGCCCTTAGTGATTTTCCAGTCAGGCGGGGATTTGAACTCATGATCTTCTGGACTCAAACTCAACACCTTAACCACTAGACCAGGGGTGGGCAACCTGTTCCAGAAAGAGCCATGAGGGTGCAGGTTTTCTTTGCAGCCACTGACTCCACCAGGTGATTTCACTGATTAACTGATTCCATCTGCTCAAAGTGATATTAATCAGTAAAATCACCTGGTGGAGTCAGTGGCTGCAAAGAAAACCTGCACCCTCATGGCTCTTTCTGGAACAGGTTGCCCACCCCTGCACTAGACCATCACCTCCCCCATCCTTGCTAAATTCTATGAACAAATGCAGGAGAAACAGCTTGACAGATTCATGATAGAAAACCTTTTTCCAATTAAAATTAGACAAATGGTGCACAAAAATATATGTCCGGGGTCATAGATAACCCCAGGGTTATGGAAAGTGGTCTTCACCTGACCCACTACTGAAAATGGTTATTTTTGTCAATAACAGGCATTATTATCATTTACTGAGGTGTTGCTGGGACGGTAGCATAGATTTACTTTTACGCTACCTGGCCGCAGTAACTGACGGGTATCCCAATACCCGCCCGCTGTGTAAAAACTGATGACGTCATGGCGCTCAGCCAAAGAACTGTCCGCAGACGAAAAGATGAAAAGGCGAGAAGTATGTGTTGTCCCAACATGGATATTCTGGATGATTTTATCATGGATAGTCCTTTAATGAACAGCAGCCAAAGCAGCCAGCTTGATGAGGACGCCCTGGAGAATTTAGAGAGCAGCGCGGTACCAGCCAACACGAAAAAAGTTAAAGTGAGCCAACTTTTTATGTATGAGTTTGCTGTGTGTTGTGCGTTTTGAAATTACATTAAATATTGTTAATGTGATTACACATGTTGTATATCTCAGTAAGTGATAATAATGCAAATGACATGCTGTTGTCGTGCGGTATGCATTTTCTGAGTCCCTCCGTCCATGCCTCGTCTAACTCGGGCGAATATCGGTCATCTTGGGCGACTGGGCATGGACATCGGGCCTCTGAAAACTGTTACTGTATTATTACCTTTCCTGTATGCTTTAAATCTACACTGATGAAACTTAATCTTAAGAAACCCAACCTAGATCCGGGTTTGCTGGCTAATTATAGACCAGTATCGAATCTACCATTGTGTTGAAACATTTTTGAAACAGCAGTTTCACAGCAGCTTATGTCTTATCGCACTGATAACAACCACTGCAGACAGCCTTGAGAAGTAAAGTTGTGAAAGATCTTCTGCTGGCAATGGATTCAGACACCAACACAGTGCTGCTGCTGGATCTCAGTGCAGCATTCAGTATGGTTGATCATTGTAGATTGCTAAACAGAGTAGAATTTTTTTTTTTTTTTGTATTGAACAAAATTCTCTGGTCTGATGAGACAAAGATTGAGCTCTTTGGTGTGAATGCCAGGTGTCATGTTTGGAGGAAACCAGGCAACATCCCTACAGTGAAACATGGTGGTGGCAGCATCATGCTGTGGGGATGTTTGTCAGCGGCAGGAACTGAGAGACTAGTCAGGATTGAGGGAAAGACGAATGCAGCAATGTACAGAGACGTCCTGCATGAAAACCTGCTCCGAAGCCCAGACCTGAATCTGATTGGACATTTATTTCAATTTATTTCCATTTATATAGCTCCAAATCACAGCAAAGTTGCCTCAAGGTGGTGTGATGTGTAACCACATTGCGCAACTGTTGTGGAAAAAAAATACATGCACCCACAGGATTCGAACCAAAACTTTCCAACAGCTCTGACTGCCAGCCAGAAACATTACCACTGAACTGCCATCACTGTCCTGTAAAAGTGTGGGAACATGCCTGATATCAAGAAGGACAAAGATGTATTAAAAAAAATAAAAAATAAAACCACACACGATATAAAAACACTGCATTTTATTGAATCCCTCTTATCAAGGTGCTGGCTGTGTCTAGCTGGCCCCGTGCACGTGTCCTGCCCGACATGCATCTTGCAGATGGTGCGCCACAGGACTGACACTGTGTCATGTGGAACAGAGCTCATGTGGGTCATGTGACATTCAGATCACCACAGCGTGTTATGATCTGAAAGTCCGTTTCACCTGGGGTAGCCTGTCAATGTGTGCAGTGAGTGCGCACTCGCTGCAGCCCATTGCAACAGTGATATATGCTTTTATGTATGTCCACGTGAGGACAGCGAGCAGACACACATGCGTCACAGTTGGCAGTTGTTAGTCCATATCAGTTCAAACACAGTACGTGTTCCCCAGCTGGGACGTCAAGATCCACAGATCTCCACAGCCATTCCTGTGGGAAGACACACCCCCTGTCAATTCAGTGCACACACCAACGTGTCACTGTGTCTGTTTGAAAGACACACTCATGGGGCACTTAGACAAATTTCCAGTGGTGGGCACAGATAACCAAAAAATTAACTTTGATAACAGATAATCAGATAACTGAAACGTTATCTTTGATAAAGTTAAAATGCCCAAAAATGTATCGGAAGTTACAGATAACCAATAAATTCTAGCATTGTCTCAGGTATAATTGCAACTACTAGCAAGCTGATTTTGAGTTTTAACACCGTGATCGCTTTTGGAAGCATCAAAAGCAACAACAGACCCAAACAATGAGTCGGTACTTGTGTCTTTCAGCAGCATGCCCCCTGCTGGAAGCTCCAGTTTACTACATGACTTCCAGCACAGACGCCACTGAGAGAAGCCAAAAAGCTCCACTCTGCCCAATCATTGTGCTGCCATCAGGCTGAGGTCTTGGAAAATAAAGCAGTGCTGACTTATGGTTTGGTGTATAAATAAAATGAATACTGATAGAATAACTCCATTAATATCAATTCTGTCATTTGTGCAAAGTTAAGATATATATCTTTTAATGTTGAATAATGCACTAATTCTGAAGTTTTGTAACAAACACAGACAGATGGCATTCTGGGTAAAATGTGCCTCTGCTACACTGATTGGTTGATTAATTCTACATTCAACAAAAATATAAACACTTTTGGTTTTGCTCCCATTTTGTATGAGATGAACTCAAAGATCTAAAACTTTGTCCACATACACAATATTACCATTTCCCTCAAATATTGTTCACAAACCAGTCTAAATCTGTGATAGTGAGCACGTCTCCTTTGCTGAGATAATCCATCCCACCTCACAGGTGTGCCATACCAAGATGCTGATTAGACACCATGATTAGTGCGTAGGTGTGCCTTAGACTGCCCACAATAAAAGGCCACTCTGAAAGGTGCAGTTTTATGACACAGCACAATGCCACAGATGTCGCAAGATTTGAGAGAGCGTGCAATTGGCATGCTGACAGCAGGAATGTCAACCAGAGCTGTTGCTTGTGTATTGAATGTTCATTTCTCTACCATAAGCCATCTCCAAAGGCGTTTCAGAGAATTTGGCAGTACATCCAACCAGCCTCACAACCCGCAGACCACGTGTAACCACACCAGCCCAGGACCTCCACATCCAGCATGTTCACCTCCAAGATTGTCTGAGACCAGCCACTCGGACAGCTGCTGAAACAATCGGTTTGCATAACCAAAGAATTTCTGCACAAACTGTCAGAAACCGTCTCAGGGAAGCTCATCTGCATGCTCGTCATCCTCATCGGGGTTCTCGACCTGACTCCAGTTCGTCGTCGTAACCGACTTGAGTGGGCAAATGCTCACATTCGCTGGCGTTTGGCACTTTGGAGAGGTGTTCTCTTCACGGATGAATCCCGCTTCAGGGCAGATGGCAGACAGCGTGTGTGGCGTCGTGTGGGTGAGTTCTTTGAGTTCATCTCATACAAAATGGGAGCAAAACCAAAAGTGTTGCGTTTATATTTTTGTTGAGTGTATGAAAACCAACACGTTAATGTGAGGTGTGTTGGTGTTTACAGATAAATGCTTTTGTTAAATATGCCATTTTTCATTTATAAAAAAAACAGCCATTTCAAAAAAAAAAAAAAAAAAATCCAAGTTGTAATTCGATAACCGTCTGATATAACCAATGTCAAATAGAACACTGCCAATTACTGGCCAGTGCGAGTTTTGGCCCTTTTTCAGCTGATTTTTCATTCGTGTGAGAATTTTTTGGATCACACCGAGTTTCAGGTTCATCGCGCATCATGCATCATTTAGTATACATGGAGTAACAAGCTGCGTTTAACATCTCACGACCACCTCCTGATTGCCGATCGTATGGTCAGATGAAAATCAAACCTGTTTGTGCAAACACCGCAGACCTGTTTTGTAATGTTTTTTTTGTTTTTTTTAACTTTGATGTCTCCCATCGAGAGTTTTTGTAAATTAAGTTGAAAAAAAAGCATCTGTTTATGTTTTGCTTCTGGAAACACGAGTCCGACGTGTGGTTTTTGAATGTACAATGTATGTGAGAACATAAATTGGGCTCTCTGAACTTTTACACCGTGCGGTTCTGTCATACAGTGTCTGCCCAGTTTCAGTCTTCAAAGGATTCAAAGGAATTTTATTGTCATATGCACAGAAGAACATGTTCCCTGCACAATGAAATGTGTCTACTGCATTTAACCCATCCTAATTGCCAGTAGGAGCAGAAGTCACCATTAGGCGCCCGGGGACCAGCTCCAGATGTACATCCCTGCCTTGGTCAACAGCAGCGCTGAGCAAACCAACACTGACCTATAACAAACAACACACACACAACACACAACACATAGGCCGGCCCGGTACATAAACATATATATGAAAAGCAAAACACGAGGGAAAAGGAGAAAAAAAAAAACCCTCATAGCCGCTGCATTACACAGCAGCAATGAGGAAAAAAATCCCCATCAGCACAGAAAAACAATAATCACTCAGACAAAAACAAGGACACAGGACGAAAACCGAGATTTGAAAAGGTCCAGTTTATCAGAACACTCCGGAAGCAGCCTGTTTGGTGCCGTCAACGGCCTTGTCCGACAATCCTGGAGGGGGAGGGGCAGCCCTGAGCAGTCCTGAGCACAGTCAACGATACAGCTGGAGAAGCTGAGGGGAGGGGGGAAGACCAGGGAGCAAGGCTTAAGTGTTGATCTTCTCAGGAGGTTTTATCACAGCGACCTTGAAGTGCAGCTGTATTTGGGGAAGCCAAATGAATAGCCAGATTAGCAGACGCCTGAAAGATTCCACAGTTCTCAGAACAGAGTTGCTCTCAATGCATCTGAATGTAGAATGTGGTCTTCACAGACGGTCAGAGCGGGTTTCCAGGGCTGCGATTCTATTCGAGATGTTTTCCAACGTGCGGTTAACCCCCGCCAACTGCGCAGCCACTGCCTTCCCAATCAAATCAATCATGTAGGGCAGCCTGGAAGGACCAATCAAAGCTGCTTCCACTTTCTTGATTTTCCGGTAAACCAGCATAGTGCCCGCTCCACACAGCAGAAAGCCGGTCACCACCAAGCTGAATATGTACACATCTTGGACGTCCTCCACAGAAAGCATGTAAAGGCACATGACCTGCCATCTCCTCCACGAGTCCATCACGTAACCCATCACATGCGTCCCGGCAGGACAGGTCGGGTCCTCCGCCCCCGAATGTCTTGTAGAAAAAATAGTGTCAATTGCGTTCAGAGACCACTTTAACAGATCCATTTTTGTCATTTTCCAGAAGAGCAAAGCTGCAGTCTCACAGACAACACACCACAGAAGCAGGAAAGATAAGGAGGGAGGGAGAAGAGAAAAGTGCGTCCGTCTCGGCCGAGTGCAAGCTGGCAAAATAAAAAAAAACTTATCACTGCCATGAGCACTACTGGTCAGTAGATGGCAGTAGAGACCTTGAAAACTTGCCAAAACAAAATTCCAGATAATCTGTGTTGCTACTTGCTACGTTTAAGATGCATGGAATTTAATAAAAGCAAACACAAAAACAACATCTATAAACTCAGAGAAAATATCCACAAGAGTTTTGGGCACTAGTTTAATGCTGTTGTGCTGATCAGAGTGTCTCAAATGCATTCTCCTGTCGTGAATGTACTGAGATTACCGTACTGAGATTACTCTATCCTACCCATAATGCACTGCTGGGCACAGCATGCCCAACACTAAAACCTTAAAAATTAGCATATTACTTTAAAACTAAAAGATATATCTGATATTTTCACTTGATACAACTTCTGAAGTGACGTTAATTTAAATAACTTGTCTGAAATAAGTTTGGTTAAAATTTGAACCATAAGTTAAAAATGTATGCCTCGAGATGACTTGGGTGATATTGGCCACATATCAGTATGGAGTTAAAGGAAATGTTTTTTGTTGTTGTTGTTTGTTTGTGTGTGTTCGTGTGTGTGGGTGCTCGCGCGCGTTCGTGTGACCATTTCTTTGAGTGCAGACACAGACAACTGTAAAATGTTAAACTGTCCTCACACTGTCCCAGATAAAAGCCAGTGAACTCAAATGCCACGCCTTTTTTATGGTGTAAATATACTTGTACAGTGTGTATAACAACGTTTTTGCAATTGTACTACAAGCAGATACTTTATTTGGTTTCTGTTTGACTCCAGCAACCCTCCTACTAGACTCCACCAATAGAAATTACATTTACATTGTCTGCAACAGCGTCTCCCATTTTTTTTAAGCTGTTAAATTCACCCAAAGTAACCCCTACCATGAGCAACTGTGATCTCAAGATCATGTTCAGATAAAATAAAATGATATTTACATATATAAAAAAATTATACAATGTATTGGGAGTGTTGTATTAAATCAACATGCAGATCCATACTGAATCTGCTGTGGTAACCCCGAGCAAAATGGGCACAGCCAAAAATTATATTATTATTTTCATTATATATATATATATATATATATATATATATATATATATATATATATATATATATATATATATATATAAAATTTTGCACTTGGAAATCCCCCCCAAGCTCGGCTGCACGGCATGGCTGCTGCAGCCACCCACACTCACATTGCCTCAGTTCGGTGATGGACTGTTTCAAAGTTTAGTGTATATTAATAATCAAATGTATATGTGTTTTAATTCTGATGTGTGCCATTATTATGTTCAACTAGTAATAATTGTGGATTAATTGCTGTATTTTTGTCTGAGGTAATTGGGTGTGAAGATAATTTTGTTGCACTTGTCATGACAATAAATCACTATTCATTCATTCATATATATGTTGCGGCTGCACTCTGCATTGTGTTGTTATGACTCCACCCATTCAGACTCTAACCAGAAGGCTAAAACCCAGGGCTCTGGCCTTGTGATCAGCGAATCCTTTTGAGCTGTTGGGAGTGAGGTTTACTAACTACATATGCACAGTGACACCTGCTGGCCTCTGTTACACAAATATATATATTTAGTGAAAACATAACCTCCACCCAACTTTATTGGCGGAGGTAAAAGCTCCACTTTTGCAGAAGAGACACTTTCAAACCAGACAGAAATATGCTAAGGACAACCTTGAGAAAGATTATGCATTGCGGAAGTGTGTCCTTTGGTCAGATGACACTTTCTTTTGGCTGCCTCTCTCCCCTTCCCTTTTTTCACCTCTTGTGTGTAGTTTGTCTGTTTTCCCTCCAGGTGACGCACTGCAGAGCCAAGGACACCTGCTGCTCGTCAGCTACTCGCACCTGATGCTCATCTGTGCCTCATCAGGAGTGGGTTGCTTAAGCCCCAGCCTTGAGCTCAGTGACTGATTCTACACCTTGACTCTTCATGTGAAATGCATGACCTTGTCTAGTCTGACACTTCCATGCGCTCTGACATCTGAGCTTTCCACAGCTCATCTCGAGGTAAACTGATCACTATCTCAGATCTCAGTTCACTTTCAAGACTGTCTCGGGAACCTGCAGCTCCCTATTTTCCACTGCTGCGAGTGGACTGACTCTCCACTCTGCAGGCACCACCAGTGCAGCATTATCATTTTCCTTATTGTGAATAAATATCTTTTCGTTCACAACCAGCTCTGTTTACTTGCTCCCAGCATTTGGGTCTGTAGCCTATACCGGTCCGATCCCGTCTGGACCTCTAACCATAACACAATGTGACAGCTCAAACCCTTACTGAAGTTTTTATACCATGTGTACATTGGAACACTACCCACAGTTATAGTAATTCTTTTCCAAAGCATTTTATGCTTTAAAAAATTATCATGTGTATCCCACTAGGATGGGCATACTCTGTTAGGTATTCTTCATAAGGACTCAATGATCTAGAATTCCTATAATAATCCACAACAGTGTCATTAAGGAAATGTTATAAAATTGTCAATATAAATGTGTGCATCACAGTTTCTAATGACTTCCTTAGAAATGACTATTTATTTATTTATTTATTTTTTACAAGAAAAAGTATAGTCATACCAATATGTTGGTTTGAGTCCTGATCACACTACCTATCCATGTCATTGGATAAGACACGAACTGTTTTGGCTTTGAGGGGAAGTAACCTCTGATGGACTGGCATCCTATCTAAGGGGAGTCACACCTGCCTCTCAGATGGAGGGAAAAATTGTTTGCAATGCCAGGAGAACAGCATCTCCACTCGCTGTGGAATCCAGGGATAAGAAAGGGCACCAAGTGGACTTAGGGCCTATATAAGCCTTATTTACTCATGATATGATCAAATTGTTCCCTGCAACACACCCACACATGTACGGCAGGTGGCAGTCTGGCAGACAGATCTATAGTATATTACATGAAATAGACGGAATCCATATTACTCATGTCAAATGACAAAAGGAACACCATTCTGACCCAATAATGAACAATTTTTTTTCTGGCCAAATAATTGTCTAGACTGGAGAAAAATTCAGATATTTGCAATTTCAGCCCGATTTTTGTATTATATTGCAATATTTTTGCCCAAAACCTATATTACTCATGTCACTGGACCAAACGAATGCCATTCTGACCAAAAAAATAAACAAAAATTGTTTTCAGACGAATAAGTGTCTGGATTGGACTATAAAGAATATTCGCAATTTCAGTCCGATTTCCTATATTATGCATCTCTGTGGATCCATTGGACAGAGGATTCTCTGGTCACATGACAACAAATGCAAATGCAAATTTTATGCTTTTCATCACTTTAATAAGAGACTGCATGCACGAGACCCTGAAAACTTGCTAAAACAAATATTCCAAATAATCTGTGTCTGCTACATTTAATCTGTGTGGAATTTAATGAACGCAAACCGAATTTCAGACATCTTATATATATATTACTCTGGAACAAACAGGACAAACAGTGCTGTAAAGGACAATAAGCAGGATGTTAAAGAGCAAACTTCACTTTCCACCAGAATGACATGAACAGGACGCGATCGCATCACAGCAGCTCCCACTGAAAATAACGGAGAAGCAACCTGAGCTTCTGGCATGTTTACATAAAACAAACAATAACAACGTCTATAAACCCAGAGAATATATTCATAAGAGTTTTAGACACAATATACAAAGACTTTTATGTTGCGATGTTAATGCTGTTGTCCGTGTGCAGCGGTTAAAGTGCAGCCTGATCAGAACATCTCAATGCAGTTCTCAGTGTTACTGACATCTCGCAACGTGGCAAACTCTCTGAAGTTTTGTGAGATTTTGAAACCTCAATAGGGTGAATACTTGCCACAGGGATCAGCCAATCCTTGCAAAATTCTATGAACAAATTCAGGACAAATAGATTGACAAATTCATGGTAGGAAACGTTTTTCAATTAAAATTTGAAAAATGGTGCACAAAAATATATGACCCCACTCGGTCGCTTGAGGGTTAAGAGCATCGAATAGATGGCTGTATTAGTCTGTCATGTATTTGCTCACTGTATTTATTATTTTTTTTTCAGGGTAAAAACTTTTATATTTTTCCAAAGTTTGGGAATTTACTGAATCTGTAGACTTACCACAAAATAGCTACAAGTGCAAAGTGGTATCAAGAAGCTGAAACTGTTCTTGCAGCAGAGAAAAGGTGCAAAAATCAATAGTTTCAGGATGATGAATTGGCTTGGCTCTGTACAGTAATCAATAAGGAAAGACATTCATTGTCCCACACTGGGGGTGTAGCGTCTGGAATAAAATAGCTACAAGTATTACCGGATGAATTGCACTAATTCCAATTACAATGCAAATATACTATTCTATCATTAGCATCTCAAAACGTAGACTGTGTGGTTACAGTTGTTATTGTGGTTTCTGCACATGAGCATTCTGACTTCATCTTGTACTTGAATCACAAGTGCTTTGGTGAATCAGATTTTTGTACCTGAGCACAGTACGGAGACCACAAACATATCCTCAAACCAACAGCGACAGAGAAATCTGTGCAGAAGCACTTACAGATATATCTGCATATTCATTTAGTGAAAAATAAAAACACAACGACATAATACACAGGCAGTCATGAAATACATGCAACAAAAACATTCATTCATTCATTCATTCATCTTCTACCGCTTAGTCCACTTAAGGGTTGCAGGGGGCTGGAGCCTATCCCAGCAGTCATAGAGTGCGAGGCGGGGTACACCCAGGACAGGACGTGAGTCTGTTGCAGGGCCACAAACAGAGAAACAAACACAGACACACCCACACACACACCTACGGACAATTTTAAAGAGTCCAATCCACCTAACCCGCATGTCTTTGGATGTGGGAGGAAACCGAGCACCCGGAGGAAACCCACGCAAACTCGGGGAAAACATGCAAATTCCACACAGAAAGGCCATGGGAATTGAACCCACGACCGTCTCGCTGTGAGGCAACAGTGCTAAACACTAATCCACCGTGCTGCCCACAACAAAAACATACGAGGTCTGTCCAAAAAGTATCTGACCTTTTTATTTTTTGCAAAAACCATATGGATTTGAATCACGTGTGATTGCATCAGCCAAGCTTGAACCTTCGTGCGCATGCGTGAATTTTTTCACGCCTGTCGGTTGCGTCATTCGCCTGTGAGCAGGCTTTGTGTGAGCACTAGTCCACCCCTCTCGTCGTTTTTTTATTGCGAATAAATGTCTGAACGATTTGGAGCTTTGCTGCATCAATTTTTTTCCAGAAACTGTGAGAGACCTCCAGGTGGACACCGTTCGAAAAATTAATATGGCTTTCAAGGACGATTCGCAATAAAAAACGAGAGGGGTGGACCACTGCTCACACAAAGCCTGCTCACAGGCGAATGACGCAACCGACAGGTGTGAAAAAACTCACACATGCGCACGAAGGTTCAAGCTTGGCTGATGCAATCACACGTGATTCAAATCCATATGGTTTTTGAAAAAAATAAAAAGGTCCGATACTTTTTGGACAGACCTCGTAAATGCAACAATTTTTCTTTTCACAAGTTGAAGTAAAAGATCTAATATTTCTTTTGTGTATACAAAAGGCTCATTTCTTAGATTAGATTAGATAGAACTTTACTGATCCCTTGGGAGGACTCCCTCAGAAACTGAGGTTCCAGCAGCATTGTATAGCAGCACACAGGGTACGAAGCACACAGAGTGTCAAACGTTTAAGTAAAAAAGAATATATTTTATGGTTTACTGGCAACTACTGTTACTCTCCTTCCCATCCTCTGTCTTCCTGTTACTTCTCCTCCACCTGAGTGAGGACTTGTACAGTCTGATGGCCTGAGGACAAAGGAGTTTTTCAGTTTGTTGGTCCTGCACTTGGGAAGGAGCAGTCTGTGGCTGAAGAGGTTCCTCTGGTTGCTAATGATGGTGTGAAGAGGGTGACTCGCATTGTCCATAGTGTCCAGCAGTTTGTCCAGTATTATCTCAAATTTCAAATCTTAAATTTCAAATTTCAGTCTGTATATGATTAGCCCAAATTCTATCCAACTGAGCTACCTGCTGTACGTTCATCAGATACATATCTGGAATAATAAGATAGCCAAAGTAGGCGATAGAGGCCACATATATCAAAACTCCTCACAACAACCTGAAGTCCAGTACCCTAAGATGGCACAACTGGGTACAACAGACAAAAGGTGAGGGCCAAGGGCTTGTGAGCTTCAGAGCCCTTCACTGGTATGTCTCCCTAAAGCTCAGGTCTTCTAACTGCTGCCTGGGTGTATAAGACTCATTTATTGTATTTCAACATGGATGTCAATATACATAGCTTTGCCAGAATGAGCCAATTTTTCATTGCTTGCCCCTTGCAAGATGCATCAAGTTAACTACAAACAAAAGTTACAACATACATTTTAAGATAGAATCTCCCTTCAGGATAAACTCAAGTCAAAAGGTGAGATCAGCATATATTACATCAAAGGTTAAATTAAAAGGAATATCGAATCAACCAAACATCTGGAAGAAACTCAATGCATTTATGCATGTACACATAGTCGAGACAATCTGGTGAAGTTCAAAGGAATCATCAGAATGAGGAAGAAAGGTGAAGATGACTTGAGTTACTTTAAATGTGGCATTGTTGTTGGTGACAGATGGTTTGAAAATTTCAGAAACAGCCGATCCACTGGAATTGCACACACAGTCATGTCTATGGTCTACAGAGAATGGTCTGAAAAAGAAGAAACAGCCAGTGAGCTACAGTTTTCTGGAGGAAAATAGTTTGTTGATGACACAGATCAGTGATGAATGGCCAGTTCTATTTCTTTACATTGTATCAAATCCCAACAGTTACCTCAAAGTACTACAACCAGCCCAGGAGCAATCAAATTTCTGACAGTGGAATGGAAAAATCCACATTTTTGTTCAACTATATCCTCCTGACTACCAGGTATGAGGGCTGTCAATAAAGTATAGGTCCTTTTTATTTTTTTCAAAAACTATATAGATTTCATTCATATGTTTTTACGTCAGACATGCTTGAACCCTCGTGCGCATGCGTGAGTTTTTCCACGCCTGTCGGTGAAGTCATTCGCCTGTGAGCACTCCTTGTGGGAGGAGTCGTCCAGCCCCTCGTCGGAATTCCTTTGTCTGAGAAGTTGCTGAGAGACTGGCGCTTTGTTTGATAAAAATTTTTTCTAAACCTGTGAGACACATCGAAGTGGACACGGTTTGAAAAATTAAGCTGGTTTTCAGTGAAAATTTTAACGGCTGATGAGAGATTTTGAGGTGATACTGTCGCTTTAAGGATAAGGACTTCCCACGGTGCGAGACATCGTACAGCGCTCTCAGGCGCCGTCGTCAGCCTGTTTCAAGCTGAAAACCTCCACATTTCAGGCTCTATTGATCCAGGACGTCGTGAGAGAACAGAGAGGTTTCAGAAGAAGTCGGTTTCAGCATTTTATCCGGATATTTATATATTTATCCAGTCTCTCAGCAACTTCTCAGACAAAGGAATTCCGACGAGGGGCTGGACGACTCCTCCCACAAGGAGTGCTCACAGGCGGATGACGTCACTGACAGGCGTGGAAAAACTCACGCATTAGAGGTATATCCTCCCGACTACCAGGAAGGTAGTCGGGAGGATATACCTCTAATCTCCCATATCCTCCCGACTACCTTCCTGGTAGTTGGGAGGATATGGGAGATTAGAGGTGTTACGGTACAAAGAAGTCACAGTTTGGTTCACACATCAGTTTAGACATCCCAACACGGTTCAGGTTTGAAAATTCTTAAAATGTTAATACAGTATCTTTAATCTGTGAGCAGGAGAGAGTTGCCATCAGACACTTTAGCAGTGAGAGATAAAGTGTAAATGTAAACTTTTTCATCTATATTATAATACCCAAGTGGCCTCTGAGTGTGTGTATGGCTTCGATCACGGAGAAACTGGAGAGAGCTGACATTTGCTGTTTGGTATGTTTATGTATTTTGGGTCATAGATGAACGCTGGGAAAACAGAAAGTTGACAGGACAAATATTTTTGGAGAAATTAGCGATGTTAGCTAACAGCAGTGAATAATGGACGTTCTGCTGTAATGCACCATGGGAGTTTGGGATTTTAAATGTTGCTATGCTAAATGTTCATGTTAGTTTAACTGTGTTATTAGTGTTATTGATTTATTGCGTTTTTGTGGTTCAGTTGGTTTTGTCAGTTTATTTAAGTCATGTTGCTGTTACTATGAGTGAAAATTGTATTGCATTTGATGACTCCAACATCTTTGTTTGTGGGTGTGCAAAAATAGAAGCACCTGCTTGCAGCAGAATGCAGAAAAGACAAAAAGCTCTCCGTGCGTACGTATAACTTCGATTACAGACAAACTGGGAGAGCTGAGATTTGCCATTTGGTATGCTTATGTATTTTGGGTCAAGGATGAATGATGCCAAAATGGAATATTGATAGGACTAATATTTTATAATATTAGTCAGTGCAGTGTCATCTGTGAAATTTTACATTAATTCATCAACTTTTGTCATAGGTTGGTGGGGTTGTCTGTTTACACTCAAATGATCAGACTGATTTCAGAACGGTGGACATCCCTTGGTGGAGAGGAAGACTGTCTTTTGATCAATTGCCGGACAGGATATCTGGGTCCAGGGTCAATCTAGAGACGCCTGTGCGTTGGTTTGTTTAACGTGGGAATGTCACAGGGTGCAGATAAACACACGGTCAGATTCTTAGCTTGGTCCGGTGGTTGGGACATCCCACATGATTGGAGTCTGAGAGACTGCTGCAGCCTTCATCTGCCTTCACAGCCACGGATTACAAGCCATCCCCTCCTGCTCCTGATCCATCGTTCAAGACTTCTTGTTTGACCAGAGCCCCATTAGCCGTCTCATGTTCAGGGTTCCTGTTGGGCCTTCATGGTTAATGTAGCGGGCACAGGGCACACAAGGTCTCCACTGTATTTTGCCCCAACAGGCAATCCGCTGCTTGACCAGTTACCCAGGTGTCACGCTGCAGACAAGAGGATGGATTTTGACACTTTAGGCCCTGTTTACACCAGACTGAGACCTACGTGGGCTGTCAATAAAGTATAGGTCTTTTTTATTTTTTTCAAAAACTATATGGATTTCATTCATATGTTTTTACGTCAGACATGCTTGAACCCTTGTGCGCATGCGTGAGTTTTTCCACGCCTGTCGGTAACGTCATTCGCCTGTGAGCACTCCTTGTGGGAGGAGTCGTCCAGCCCCTCGTAGGAATTCCTTTGTCTGAGAAGTTGCTGAGAGACTGGCGCTTTGTTTGATCAAAATTTTTTCTTAACCTGTGAGGCACATCGAAGTGGACACGGTTCGAAAAATTAAGCTGGTTTTCGGTGAAAATTTTAACGGCTGATGAGAGATTTTGAGGTGACACTGTCGCTTTAAGGACTTCCCACGGAGCGGGACGTCGCGCAGCGCTCCCAGGCGCCATCATCAGCCTGTTTCAAGCTGAAAACCTCCACATTTCAGGCTCTATTGATCCAGGACGTCGTGAGAGAACAGAGAAGTTTCAGAAGAAGTCGGTTTCAGCATTTTATCCGGATATTCCACTGTTAAAGGAGATTTTTTTAATGAAAGACGTGCGTGGTGCGGCGGCACAGGAAAAACACCTCCATGTTGATAACCATTTGTAAAATCCAGGCGGCTTTTGATGGCTTTCAGTGGAGTGAGTATCTGAGAAATTGTTTAACAGCTGGGCATGTTCCAACTTGTCCTTAAGGCTTCCAACAGAGGTGTTTTTCCTGTGGCGGAGCGTCGTGGCGGCTGCGAGCCGACGCTGCAATCCATCCGCATGTCTTTCATTAAAAAAATCTCCTTTTAACAGTGGAATATCCAGATAAAATGCTGAAACCGACTTCTTCTGAAACTTCTCTGTTCTCTCACGACGTCCTGGATCAATAGAGCCTGAAATGTGGAGGTTTTCAGCTTGAAACAGGCTGACGATGGCGCCTGGGAGCGCTGTGTGACGTCCCGCTCCGTGGGAAGTCCTTAAAGCGACAGTATCACCTCAAAATCTCTCATCAGCTGTTAAAATTTTCACCGAAAACCAGCTTAATTTTTCGAACCGTGTCCACTTCGATGTGCCTCACAGGTTTAGAAAAAATTTTGATCAAACAAAGTGCCAATCTCTCAGCAACTTCTCAGACAAAGGAATTCCGACGAGGGGCTGGACGACTCCTCCCACAAGGAGTGCTCACAGGCGAATGACGTCACCGACAGGCGTGGAAAAACTCACGCATGCACACGAGGGTTCAAGCATGTCTGACGTAAAAACATATGAATGAAATCCATATAGATTTTGAAAAAAATAAAAAGGACCTATACTTTATTGACAGACCTCGTATATAAGACCTACAAGATCATGGCATTTTGTCAACTCTCACAAGTGTTGACTCTGAAGAGACAGATATACAGCCCCAATTCCAATGAAGTTGGGACATTGTGTGAAATGTAAATAAAAACAGAATACAGTCATTTGCCAATCCTCTTCAACCTATATTCAATTGAATACACCACAAACACAATTTAATGTTCAAACTATTAGACATTTTTGTTTTTGTGCAAATATTTGCTCATTTTGAAATGGATGCCTGCAACACGTTTCAAAAAAGCTGGGACAGGGGCAGCAAAAGACTGGGAAAGTTTATGAATACTCAAAGAACACCTGTTTGGAACATTCCACAGGTGAACAGGTTAATTGGAAACAGGTCATGATTGGGTATAAAAGGAGCATCCCCAAAAGGCTCAGGCATTCACAAGCAAAGATGGGGTGAGGATCACCACTTTGTGAACAACTGCATGAAAAAATGGTCCAACAGTTTAGTTTTTCTCAACGTTCAATTGCAAGGAATTTAGGGATTCCATCATCTACAGTCCATAATATAATCAGAAGATTAAGAGAATCTGGAGAACTTTCTACACGTAAGCAGCAAGGCCGCATTAAAAAGGACTAAATTAAATAAAAATTAAAAGGATCTTACCGTGTGGGCTCAGGAACACTTCAGAAAACCATTGTCAGTTAACACAGTTCATCGCTACAAGTACAAGTTAAAACTACCATGCAAAGCGAAAGCCATACATCAACAACAACCAGAAAAGCCACCGCTTTCTCTGGGCCCGAGCTCATTTGAAATGGACAAAAGAGGAAAAAGACCATCCAGATTGTTACCAGCGCAAAGTTCAAAAGCCAGCATCTGTGATGGTATGGGGGTGTGTTAGTGCCCATGGCATGAACAACTTATCTGTGATGGCACCAACATCCTGAAAGGTACATCCAGGTTTTGGAACAACACATGCTGTCATCCAAGCAACGTCTTTTTCGGGGATGTCCCTGCTTATTTCAACAAGACGATGCCAAGTCACATTCTGCACGTGTTACAACAGCGTGGCTTCGTAGTAAAAGAGTGCAGGTACTAGACTGGCCTGTCCAGACCTTTGCCCACTGAAAATGTGAGCTGCAACTTAAGGACTTGGTCTCTTTTAGTCATTTTAAACATCTTTTAATGAAACAAATAATTGTTGTTTTTACATTCTTTCAATGGAATGAATATTTCTGTGTTCCAGCTTTCACCTCATGAAATATTCATACTATTGAACTCATAAACATAATTTGTATTTTATATCACTTCATCATATATGACTTCTGTGTGACTTCATTATGAAGTAATTCATATCAACCAATCACAGATACTTTGCTATTCAGTCATCCATCTAGGCTTCTTGGTTGTTGAGATATTAAATAGGTGTTTTTTTCTGACTGTTTCCTTGACCTTTGATCTTGAACCAAACTACTCTAAAATCTAATCACCTCTAGATATCCATCAAAGTAAAATTTCCACCAAGTTTGAAGGAAATTCGTCTAGCTATTTTTGAGTTATCGTGTTCAGAGACACACATGCTCACACCAGTGAAAAGGACACCCTACAATCGCTGCTTCGCCGATGTGCACAGTGAATGCCCAGTCAAATAGACCTTGACGCAGATGTGCTGAAGCAGCAGAAGACCATTCCTGTCATAACAGGAACCCGAGTCAGCAGTGGGCAAGGGTTCACCAGAAATGGACAACGGATGATTGGAAAAATAGTGGTTGGTGTGACAAGTCTTTATTTATGCCACAACATCGTAGGCTCAGAAGTTGCTGTCCATTCTGTGTAGTAATCTTGTGATGTTATGATGTCAATATGGACCAAAATCTATGAGGAATGTTTCCAGCACCTTGTGGAATTGGTGCCCCCCCCCCCATATATTTCATAGAATAATGTATAAAATACAGCACGAAAATATAACACAATAAAGCGTAAAAACCCATTTCCATTGTTGTCCTTACATGAATGTTTAAGTACATGAATAATTAATGTAGTTAATCAGTTCGGAAGGCAAAGCAGGGGCTCATAAATAAATAAAAAAAAATTATATGAAAAAGATACATATGCACCAATAATTACTGTATAAGTGTAGTTTGGGCGAGGGACGCGCTTAAAAAAACAAACAACAACAACAACAATCAATTCCCTGGCGTCGCTTAGCAACCGCGCCAAGTCTCGCGTTGGAGGCCGAAGTCGCCATTGCACATTTTGAGCTGCGTAACGATCGGCCAGAATCTTGCATTGTTTGTTGCAACCCTGGTTAAAACATGGCAGAGGTGATGAGTACTGATGAAGTAAAACCAGAAGAATTTATCATATCCGACAAATCTGACACGGATGAGACATCTCAAGAAACGCCCAACGGCGTGAAAACGTAAGTGAAAAGCCCCTTTGTCGTGTGCCGCTCTTAGCTATCTTAAAATGGAGTCATGAGGTGCTAACTATTGTTAGCTGCGCCATGTTGCACTTAAGGTTAAAGCTAGTTTCAGGTCCACGGGTAGATCTTAAATGCTCTGGTTCGCACTAGTGCGACCGTTTGATTATTTTATTTGTGGTGGAAAAATGACGCACTACCTTCATCGAGTTTCACTTGTTCTCGTTGCTTATGTGCCTTTTGCCAGGAAGCTAGCTATTGCTAACGCTAGCTGACGTGATTCGATTTTATTTCCTCGTAATCTGGCAAGTTTTCTCTGTCGTTTTATTTGAAACAACAGCAAATGAGTCTCACAGCGCACATTAATGTGGCGGTTTGAAGCGCCGCAGGATTAGCTGCAAAATGGCTCCGTGCTTCCCTGCTAACGAGTCGGCTGTTGCCCCTCACAAATCTGTTCAAACACAGCGTGCCTTTGCCCGATCGTTGGCGGTGTTACACTACTCTCTTTTGTAGTTTATTACGTCCTTCAAGCACGCAGTGTGGCGGTCTGCATAAAGGACACAAGAAATTAAACATTTCATTTCGTCCATTTCGACGTAGAACACTGGAAGCAGAAACGACACTACCGTACGCCACGCCTACGCCGTACCACGCTACCCGACGCCATTTTATGCATTCCGCTGGTCTCCATTGTTGCTGCCGAGTTATATATATCGTGCCGGATTCTGTGGGTGCACTACTTTATCGTGCCGGACACCATTGTTGCTGCTGATTACAGCCAAATGCCACGAAGGAAAACATCTTCTCCTGCTCCTTCTTCGCATGCTTCCAGTAGAGATGAGGAATCATCTGCCCCACCATCTGAACATGATGCTGCTGGCTGTGCTTCAAAACCACGGAAGAGGAAGAAGAGGCAGGCCAAGCTTCCACCCTTGAATATTTTGTCAGACAAGGATAGGGTGACCCTTATGGAGTGGGTTCAGCAACATCCCATGCTCTATGACAAAGCATGCGATGACTACAATAACAAGGAGACCAAGAAGCAGCTCTATCAGGACAAGGCCAGGGAGTTGGGAGTAGCTGGCACAGGTGACGAACCAGGCCTGCGTCTGCAGACGTGGGTGAAAACCCAACGAGATAAAGTAGGCAGGCTAATGAAGCTGTCCAAAGAAGTGTCAGGAAGTGGAACTACCGGGATAACAGCAGAGAATGTTCGGTTTCTCAAACGCTTTGGCTGGATCCATCAGTTCAGAAACGTCAAGAACATTGGAACCCCCAGTGTTGCTGGATTGGTAAGTACATGGCATTCTTCTGCTTTGACTATCTTCTTATCTCCTTTTGTTATAGCATAAAAATTTAGTCATAGAAATTTTTACATGAATGTAATGTCCCATGTCACTCATTTTTCCGTGATGTCCTCTTCTTGCCAAGGTTCATGTGAACATTTTTGAAAAATAATAATAATAAAAATAACTTCTTCCACTAAATTTTCTCAAAATATATAATGAAATAAATTATATATATATATATGTATATATATATATTGCGCTTGTCATAAGGGTGCAATTGACATTGAGTCAACAGTTGTCTTTTGTACATTATGTCTTGTATTTAATGTCATTATAACCGAATGGCATGCCTTACTTTTTCCCTGTCTCAGAAACTAAAGAAAGGTGCATCAGGAGGAAGAGGAGAACCCGATGAAGATGATGACAGTGATGAGGCTGAGTCAGTCGAAGACAATGAAGAAGAGGTCACAGAAATTGTTGACGACTCCAGACCCAGGCCACGCTGCCCATCTGCTTCCAGCAAGCCATCCGGAAACAAGGGAAGGTCACGCAAGAAGGGGGGTATCTCCATTTCATCAGATTTGACCAAGGTATACTGATTCTGCATATTATAAGCGAACACCCAATGTTTGAGTATCCAAGTCACTCATTACTCCTGATTGTGTCTTTTCAGCTGTCAAGACAGCTCAGTTCCACCAGGGCTACCATAACCAAAGCTATGAATGTGGAAAGGGGCTGCGAGAGTCAAAGGATGTTTGCAGAGTTGGTGTTTCATGAAACCAGCAAAATGGATGAGGAGGTCTGGAATGCTTACTATCTAGGGGCAACGCAGCAACTTAATCACTTCAGAAGTCTCCAGATCATGAAGAATCAAGAACGACAGCAAACCCAGCAGGAGTTGCAGCTGCCACCACATCATTCCCAGCCTCCTCTGCAGCACTCCCAGCCTCCCCCGCAGCACTCCCAGCCTCCTTTGCAACCCTTCCAGGCTCCTCCGCAACCCTTCCAGGCTCCTCCGCAACCCTTCCAGGCTCCTCCGCAACCCTTCCAGGCTCCTCCGCAACCCTTCCAGGCTCCTCCGCAACCCTCCCTGCCTCCACCGCAACCCTTCCAGGCTCCACAATAATCACCAGTTACTAATTTACTCTGATCCATCTTAGGCCCACCAGCACAGTTCATCACAGGCTCAGAAGTCCACATCACAGCTGTCGCAGACCCATTTCAATTTGGCTGTGTTGTCTCCCCTCCACAGCCAAGCAGCTCATCTACTGAACCTGCCATTAAACAGTGCTCCTACCCTAATGACACCGTCTGACCCATGCCATACCAGTAATCTGATTCGGCAGGCCTATGATACAGCTTCTCCATTTTATCCATTCCAGGCCCCTGATTCCCTCCTTAACATGACTGCCACAAACTTTAACATTTCTGCAATATTTTCTGGACTTGCGGGAGCCTGAACCCCTAGACCCAAAACTCCTGCTGTTAGCCAACACAGTGACAGGAGTGACCTCAACACAGAAGGTGATGTTGATGGTGAATGACTGTTGTTGTGAGTCAGCAGGAGTTCAATGTCATTTTTTCATCTGTTTTAATAATTACTATAAGCAATAATAGTAGTCGTGTTGTTTTTAGTAATCTTTACTTCATGATCATGCTAAAGTTATGTACAATGTTTTCATCTAGATTTCACAGTTTTAATTTCAGAGTGTTTAATTTAGCAGGAGTTTGCATGTCAGTTTTCAGACTGTTATTTTGTACACTGCATAGTTTGTTTATACAATAAATTCAACTCTTTCAAAAAAAATGAATCAAATACTTGGTGCATTTATTCATAATCGGACTGTGTTTTAGAAAATGAAACAACTGCTTTGTACATTTTGCAATAATCATAGCACACCAAAGTCGGTAGTGGCACATTGTCTCAATAATGTTAATGATGTTGGCGTGGTAGTAATGGATGTAATGTCAAGGGTTGCAGTAGTCTAATTATTATTTATTATTTATTTATTTATTTTTTTTAATTATTTTTATTAAATTTTTCCATATTAGAAAAAACAAACAGCTGAATAAACTAACAGGGAAAGAACGCAGAAAAAAAAAAAACAAGACTGAACATTCCGGCTCAGTTGACATGTACAAAGCTCAGCAATTCGATGTGGGCCTGGGGTGCAACCTGTAGTTCAAATTAGGCCTCTATACAGTATGGAAGAAATATTTAGGCCAATGTAAGTCATAAATGGGTCCCAAATTTTGTGAAACACATCATCTCTCTTGTGCACCTTGCTGGTTAAATAATCCAAAGACACATATTCCAATATAGTTTGATGCCATTGACTTTTGGATGGTGCTTTTTCTGTGATCCAGTTCAAAAGAACACACTTCCGGGCACAAAATGTAAGTATCCTGTAGAGTTGCCTTTGGTGTTTTCAAGGTATAGTGCCATCTGTTATTCCAAGCAGCATAGTCAATGGATTACAAACTGTAGTAGTAGTAATAGAGAATATTTTATCCAGTTCACATTTAACCATATTCCAGAAGTATTGCAATTTTCTGCAGGACCAATAGCAGTGTGTTAGAGTGCCTAGTTCTGTTTTACACTTGAGACATAACGGAGAAAGGTCTGAATTAAATTTATGACGTTGGGAGGGAGAGATATGTGCGTGGTGTAGAATTTTAAGTTGTAGAGGTTTAACCCGATTACAAACACTTAGCGAATTAATGTTATTCCATGCATTGTCCCAGTCTTCATCTATAATTTCCATCCCCAATTCTTTCTCCCATAGGCCTCTTAGATGAGCAGTGGTATTGTTTGTTTTTTTCAGTAAATTATAAGATAGCTTTATGGATGTTTTAAGTTTTGGCCGAAATACCAGTTTTTCAAAGTCAGAAATTGATCAAAGAGTAGAGATGTTTTTCTCTGAATAAAATCCCTCACTTGTAAATAACAGAAAAAATCCTGTCTCTTTATGTCATATTTATCTATTATTTGCTCAAAGGACAACATGGAGGGCTCATCCATTAGATCTGAGAGAACAGAGATCCCTTTAGCTGCCCATATCTGAAAACCTGAATCAGTAATTCCAGGTGGGAAGAGAGGGTTCCTACACAGCGGCGTGAATAGTGAAGTCAGATGAGATCTGCCTTGGAATTTTTTAACAATTAGCCATGCCTTAACAGTCACAATTGAAAGTGGATTACTGCAAAACATGTTCAAATTTTTATTTTTTTTCCAGAAATAGTAAATTTTTCAAAGGAAATTTGAACATGGAGCCCTCTATGTCAAGCCAAAGGGAAACAGGTTCACGCACCCAGTCGGCAGCAGCACGCATGTGGGCACTAAGTTGATATTTCCTTATATCTGGGAGGTCAAGGCCCCCTTTTGAGGCTGGAAGACACAGTGTAGAATTTTCAGACGCGGCTTCCTCCTGTTCCAAATAAATGAGCTCATCCAACCATTCAAAATCTTTATTGTCTTATGTGAAAAAATTATTGGGATCATTTGAATTGGGTACAGCAATCTAGGTAGGACATTCATCTTCAGGAGTGAAATACGGCCCAACCAGGAGAGAGGCAGCATTTTCCATCTATCAAAATCCAACTTGACATGATCAAAGAGGGGAACAAAATTACATTTATACATATTTTCAAATTTGGGTGTTATTTTGATTCCTAGATATACAAATCCCTCTGGTAACCAATTAAATGGAAATGGAGAGGGCACGTTAGGTTTATCTTTTAGAGCACCAAGGGGCATCACCTCAGAGTTGTTAAGATTTATCTTATAACCTGAAATAGCACTAAATCTACAAATAGTTTTGATGAGAGGGAATGGACACCTCAGGTTGAGTAAAAAAAAAAATAAGGATGTCATCGGCTTAAAGTGTAATTTTATGATGCCTCTCTCCAACAGTTAGACCATGTATGTCCTCCCTAACCCTTATTGCCTCTGCCAGAGGCTCTATGGCTAATGCAAAGAGCAAAGGGGAAAGGGGACAGCCCTGGCGTGTACCCCTTCGAACCTGGAAAGTTGAAGACCTCAAACCATTTGTTAGAACTGCTGAGCAGGGTGAACTGTAAAGAAGTTTGATCCAGCTTATAAAGTTGTCACCCAAACCATATTAATCCAAGGTGTAAAATAGATAAGGCCATTCCACATGGTCGAATGCCTTTTCTGCATCAAGAGAGGCAACAAGACCATGCATTGACTTCTGTTCAAACATTTGGATCACATTTAGCAGTCGGAGCATATTGTTATATGAATTGTGGCCTTTAATAAAACCAGTTTGGTCTTGGTTTATAAGGAAAGGGAGTAGTCCTTCGAGACGTCTTGCTAGCACTTTGGAGAGAATTTTTAAGTCAGCGTTCAATAAAGAGATTGGCCGATACGAAGCACAATCTTCCGGTGGTTTTCCTTTTTTAAGTGTCAATGAAATGTTGGCTTCTCTCAGAGACATGGGCAGTAGACCTTTTCTAAATGAGTTGTTATACATGTTTAGGAGTGGATCGACTAATATTTCTTGGAATTCTTTATAGAATTCGGAGCCAAGACCATCGGGTCCTACTGCCTTTCCAGATTGTAATGCCTTAATAGAATCCATCACTTCTTTCCTTGTTATTGGAGAATTTAAAGTAGATCTCTGGTTTTCTGTTAGCCTAGGAAGGTTGAAACTAGAGAAAAAGTTATCCATTAAGTCTGAATTATTCATATGTATCTGTGAGTTATATAGATTCTCATAAAAGCTTATGAATATCTCATTAATTGTTACTGTGTCAAAGAATTGGGTACCGTTTGTGTCTTTAATTGAAGCAATGTTTTGTGAATCTGATTTCTTTCTAGTTAGTTATGCCAAATACTTTCCAGGCTTATTGCCATGTTCATATCATTTTTGTTTGGCAAATCTAACACTACGCTCTGCCTCCTTTGTTAACAAACAGTCCAATGCTGACCAAATCGCAGAAATTTGTTTATCAGGTGAAGATTTGACAAAGTAATCTTGTTCCATTCTTTTTAATTTGGTCTCTATCTCTCTCTGTTCAGCTTGTCTTCGTCTTTTACTCTTTGTGTAAGAAGTAATTAGACCTCTGGAGTAGGCTTTGGAAGTCTCCCACAGTAATGAATAAGTTATCTGCGGAAGGTGTATTGATAGATAGGAAATGTTTAAATTCTTCAACAAAGTATGTTGTAAACTTTTGATCGTACAATATAGAAGGTCCAAAGTGCCAGTTTTTGGTTCGTTTAGACGTACTCCCTGTGTTCAACTGAATAAAGACTGCAGCATGGTCTGATACAACTATATTACCTATAGAACTAGATGTAATTGATGGTAGTATACATTTTGGAACAAGAAAATAATCTGAGTGTAACATGAATGAACTTTTGAGAAAAAGGAGAATTATTTATCTGCAAGGTGCTGCACTCTCCACACATCAACGTATGCTAGTTCCTCACACAGTGTGGTAATGATCTTGGCCACAGGCAGAAGGTGTGCTTTACCTATTTGGGATTTATCCATCAGTGGGTTCAAATGGCAGTTTAAATCTCCTCCAACAATTGAATTTTTAGTATTTAGGTTAGTAAGTTTTGTAAGTGCAGGTACCTATGTAAACCCCCGTCTGGCCAGGAGGACAATATAGACTCATGAATGTGATTTCCTCACCGAATAAGACACCTCTTACAATTACATAGCGCCCCCTTGTGTCTTTTACACAGTCCACCAATTTGAAAGGCAAATTTTTCCTGATTAAAATGGCTACTCCCCTGCTTTGGGTTGAGAAAGTAGAAAAATATATTTGGCTAAAAACACCCTGCTGCAATTTTTCATGCTCTTTGGCTTCTAAATGAGTCTCCTGTAACAAAGCTACATGAACCTGTTCCCTCTGAAGATAATTCAAGACCCTTCTCCGTTTAATTGGTGCATGAATGCCATTTACATTCCATGTACAGATGTTTATACTTGCCATGATATTGTTCTAGCTTATATGGTGCAAAGTATTATCTGAGCATGTTTCCACGAGTTGTTCACGTGCATAAAGAGCCGTAAAACACACTGAACAGAAGAACTATCCAAAACAACAAAAAAAAAGCCTAACATTGGCACGAACGTAATTATCGTACTACCAACCAGTAGGAGCAGTAATAGTGAAAGGGTTCCCTAACAGCAAGAGTAAACGCTTATCCACACTATAAAAAACACAAAAGAACAGTAGGGGAGTGGCAGCGCTATATACAACCCCTGGCAAAAATGATGGAATCACTGGCCTCGGAGGATGTTCATTCAGTTGTTTAATTTTTTAGAAAAAAAAACAGATCACAGACATGACACAACTAAAGTAATTTCAAATGGCAACTTTCTGGCTTTAAGAAACACTATAAGAAATCAGGGAAAAAAAATTGTGGCAGTCAGTAACGATTACTTTTTTAGACCAAGCAGAGGGGAAAAAAATATGGAATCACTCAATTCTGAGGAATAAATTATGGAATCATGAAAAACAAAAGAACGCTACAACACATCACTAGTATTTTGTTGCACCACCTCTGGCTTTTATAACAGCTTGCAGTCTCTGAGGCATGGACTTAATGAGTGACAAACAGTACTCTTCATCAATCTGGCTCCAACTTTATCTGATTGCTGTTGCCAGATCAGCTTTGCAGGTTGGAGCCTTGTCATGGACCATTTTCTTCAACTTCCACCAAAGATTTTCAATTGGATTAAGATCCGGACTATTTGCAGGCCATGACATTGACCCTATGTGTCTTTTTGCAAGGAATGTTTTCACAGTTTTTGCTCTATGGCAAGATGCATTGTCATCTTGAAAAATGATTTCATCATCCCCAAACGTCCTTTCAATTGATGGGATAAGAAAAGTGTCCAAAATATCAATGTAAACTTGTGCATTTATTGATGATGTAATGACAGCCATCTCCCCAGTGCCTTTACCTGACATGTAGCCCCATATCAGCAATGACTGTAAATTTACATGTTTTCTTCAGGCAGTCATCTTTATAAATCTCATTGGAACGGCACCAAACAAAAGTTCCAGCATCATCACCTTGCCCAATGCAGATTCGAGATTCATCACTGAATATGACTTTCATCCAGTCATCCACAGTCTACGATTGCTTTTTCTTAGCCCATTGTAACCTTGTTTTTTTCTGTTTAGGTGTTAATGATGGCTTTCGTTTAGCTTTTCTGTGTGTAAATCCCATTTCCTTTAGGCGGTTTCTTACAGTTCGGTCACAGACGTTGACTCGTTTCCTCCCATTCGTTCCTCATTTGTTTTGTGGTGCATTTTCGATTTTTGAGACATAATGCTTTAAGTTTTTTGTCTTGACGCTTTGATGTCTTCCTTGGTCTACCAGTATGTTTGCCTTTAACAACCTTCCCATGTTGTTTGTATTTGGTCCAGAGTTTAGACAAAGCTGACTGTGAACAACCAACATCTTTTGCAACATTGCGTGATGATTTACCCTCTTTTAAGAGTTTGATAATCCTCTCCTTTGTTTCAATTGACATCTCTCGTGTTGGAGCCATGATTCATGTCAGTCCACTTGGTGCAACAGCTCTCCAAGATGTGATCACTCCTTTTTAGATGCAGACTAACAAGCAGATCTGATTTGATGCAGGTGTTAGTTTTGGGGATGAAAATTTACAGGGTGATTCCATAATTTATTCCTCAGAATTGAGTGAGTCCATATTTTTTCCCTCTGCTTGGTCTAAAAAAGTAACCGTTACTGACTGCCACAGTTTTTTTTTTCTTGATTTCTTATACTGTTTCTTAAAGCCAGAAAGTTGCCATTTGAAATGACTTTAGTTTTGTGTCATGTCTGTGATCTGCTTTTTTTTCTACAGAATTAAACAATTGACTGAACATCCTCCGAGGCCGGTGATTCCATAATTATTGCCAGGGGTTGTATGTAATCCACTCGTGAAAGTAACAAATGTCTTGTCGGAATATGCAACCATTTGAAGTTCAGTAACAATCTGCGCAGTCGACAATTACTCACGGCTTGAGGTCAAAAGAAACATCCACACTTTTGGGCAGTTTTTAATCCGGTGGGGTAGAGTTGTTTAGGGTAGCTGGCTCCAGAGACCCCAGGTATTTGTCCACATCGTCGGGATCCGAGTACATCTTCGTCATCCCGCGGTGAGTAACCTTCAGGAAAGCGGGGTACAGCATCCTGTAAACAACTCCCACAGACTTGAGTCGCCTCGTTACGGCATCAAAGCTTTTACGCTTACGGACAACAGCAGCCGAGAAATCTTGAAAGATCATCACAGTGGCATCACCATGTTTCAATTGCTGCTTTTTCTTGCTTATCTCCCATGATGCATTCATAATCTTTTGTTTGTCTTGATAATTGTGAAGCCTCACAATTGCAGGACGTGGCTTTTGGTCACGAGCAGAGATCGGTCCTGTACGATGCGCTCTCTGTACTTTAATACGGCCCGTTTTCGTCTCAGTGTTTAGAAGTGTAGGGAGCCATCTCTCAAAGAGCAACGTGGGGTTGTTGCCCTCCGCACCTTCTGGTAGATTAAGGATCCTTACGTTCTTGCGTCTACCTGTATTTTCTAGCTCGTCTGCACGCTCGATAACTTTTTCTCTAGTGCCTTGAGTTTACTGTGCATGGGAGCTGAGGCGTCTTCTATGGCTGATATCCGTGTCTCGGCCTTGGTGATTCGCGTTTCGTGGCTCTGTAGTTGCTCCTGTTGTGACTGCAGGAACTGTGAAATTGGCTCGAACTTCACCATCGTGAGGTTTAATGTTACAATGCCGATTACCTCTTGGAGAGCTGGGTTCATTGCTCCGCTACCGCTAGCTAGCATGCTATCATCTGCGTTAGCTTCGCTGTCGGGATCGTTTGCGGTGTCAGTTGCAGGACTTTTATTACGTTGCCGGCTCTCAGACGGTCTGAAAAAATAGCTATTGATGCTCATCGTGGGTTCAGCAGTGAAAAAATGCCGGACTTGCCGCGTCTCAGTGGATTGTAAGTGCAGGAGTCATAAAATTAAGCGCCGCCACTCTCCGGTCCGACTTTACCTCACGCTGCCATATTGGAAACCCCTGCACTAGTCTAATTATTAATGTTCAGTAACTCAATCTTGCTATGGCACACTGTACTGGAGAGTTGACATACTCCATTAGGTAGTTCCTTTTCTGATTTCTGCTTCATTCCTTTTTTTGTTAACCCTGTAATTTGTTGCACAAATTTATAGATACCCAGAATTTAGATATTTATACAAGATTAATGCATGTTTGATAACTTTGACTGTAACGATTTTTTTGTGTAATTTGTACTTATTACATCATTATCTTTCTTCAACTATTCAGTGGAGTGAGTTAGTCAGTGCATGGGGTGACTTGGTTTTAGAGGTGGGATAAGATGGTAAGTGGGACGAGATGGCAGTAAAGCACTTGTACAACGTACCTCCTGCAAACCTCATAGTCAACTTTAATTTAAGCAGCACTGAGGTCTAACAGAACAAGCACAGAGATGAGTCCACTGTCCGAGGCCATAAGAAGATCATTTGTAACCTTCACTAATGCTGTTTCTGTACTATGATGAATTCTAAAACCTGACTGAAACTCTTCAAATAGACCATTCCTCTGCAGATGATCAGTTAGCTGTTTTACAACTACCCTTTCAAGAATTTTTGAGAGAAAAGGAAGGTTGGAGATTGGCCTATAATTAGCTAAGATAGCTGGGTCAAGTGATGGCTTTTTAAGTAATGGTTTAATTACTGCCACCTTAAAAGCCTGTGGTACATAGCCAACTAACAAAGATAGATTGATCATATTTAAGATCGAAGCATTAAATAATGGTAGGGCTTCCTTGAGCAGCCTGGTAGGAATGGGGTCTAATAAACATGTTGATGGTTTGGATGAAGTAACTAATGAAAATAACTCAGACAGAACAATCTGAGAGAAAGAGTCTAACCAAATACCGGCATCACTGAAAGCAGCCAAAGATAACGATACGTCTTTGGGATGGTTATGAGTAATTTTTTCTCTAATAGTTAAAATTTTGTTAGCAAAGAAAGTCATGAAGTCATTACTAGTTAAAGTTAATGGAATACTGAGCTCAATAGAGCTCTGACTCTTTGTCAGCCTGGCTACAGTGCTGAAAAGAAACCTGGGGTTCTTATTTTCTTCAATTAGTGATGATCTTCATTATTGAGTTTTGACGCTCACTGATTTCATCTTGTAATTAGCTCCTAAGGTCAGGATCCATCATTGAATTTTTTTGTGATAATTTGGATTTTCTTTCTGTTTTGCTGGCATTTTCTAGTGACGCTGAAGAAGGCAAGACCACTAAAGAAAAGAATGATGGTAAAGAAAAGTCTGCTAGAAGCAAACAAGGAAACCGTTTCCATCCCTACAAGGAAAAACATGGTGGAGAAAGGAAGGGTACTCACAGGAGCCGAGTGTTCATCAGCAATATCCCCTATGATATGAAGTGGCAGGCAATTAAAGATCTAATGCGTGAGAAAGGTAAATGATTTCAGTAGCGGGGGTGGAAATGCCCCCGTTCTCATACTTTTTTGTTTTTCCTAAGCTGACCAGATGTTGGTGACCTCTTTTTCTTTATCACATGGTTCATTCTGCTTGTAGTAGTCAAATAGATGTTTCTTTCCTTCTCTGGATGTAGCTAGTGCGTATGGCATGGAACCAGAATAGTGTGATACAAGGTCACTGGAGTTTTAATAACATTTTTGGCTGGACACTAAAGTAGTTTGGGCTGATATGTCTGTGAGAAAAGGAAAATGTTTTCAGTGATATTGTCATATGTTTTATGGCATCTTCAGCTCCAAAATGTAACCTCAAACCAGTAGCAGATTTGATTGTTGTATGATTTTTGTTGTTTCTCTTGCAAGGTGACTGTTGATATGAATTAAACTTTTTTTATGTTCTACTTAATGAACTATGGGGTTTCAAGAAGCCTTTTAAAAGGTGAGAGGACAGAATATAAACTACCATGAATGGAATCTGTTGATCAACTGCTCAATCTTGAAGTCTTTTGAATTTCCCAGGTTGATGTAGCCGTGTTTCTCTCTGGCCTTGGCTTTTTGGTGTCTCAGTCACTGCCCAGAATGGCGTGGTGTTGTCTGGTGCGATGTTAGTCTGGGCTGACTGTTGATCATAAATGGGACGTCTCCATCTGTAGCGGCATTGCCAAGGCAGACGGCAACGTGAAGACTTGGTGACTTAAATTCCTTTGTTCTTTTGGTATTTTTCCTTTGTATGTCTCATGTAGTTGGTGAGGTTACATACGTGGAGCTCTTTAAGGATGCAGAAGGAAAGTCAAGGGTAAGTGAATTGGTGAACTCGCTGCACGAGGTTTTAAATGCCCTCAGCAGGCTCTCATCATTTAAGTGTTCTTTAAGGTTCTGATCCTTTGGGTCTTACCATTGGAGAAAGGTTGTGTTTAGAGCCTGATAGTCAGCTAATGATTGATATTCACTTGAAATGGAGATGTCCTGTTGAATTGGGGAAAGTAGCCTAATGAACTCATCTAAGAGTACGATTTTGTTTTTGTTGTTGTCATTCCAATTGGTGTAAAAGTTTGATTGTTTGGACATTTTCCAAAGGGGGATGTGGATTGTTAGATTTGTCTTATGTCTCAAAATTGTACCTTACATTTCAGCTACATGGCATAGCTCTTTCTATAATGGAACAAAACAGACTGGAAAGATCCTGTAGTCTTTCATGTGTACTGCACAATTTTTTTTCTGCAGTGGTAAAACTGGTAATTCCTAAATGATGCACAGTTGAGGTTATACGTTTACATGCACCTTAGCTAACAGTATTCAAACAGTTTTCCCCCCCAGCAGTGTGTATGTTAAGTCAGTTATGTCCACTTTATTTCCATTTTTGACACCGTTATTGTATTTAAAGGCAGAACACGGGACCAAACATCTTTTCCTAAGTAGACCTCTGTGGTGGATATCTTACAGTGTGTGGGTGGGTATTGTTTATCTGCCAAAGGTTGCTTAAACAGACATACAGCATAATTTACATTAATGTAAATTCTTATTGGTCCTGGGTGTTAGATTTGAGCCACATTCATCACTGATCTAAAGTCTGGGTGTTCTGACGATTCTCACGCTTTTTTTTAACATACACTCAACAAAAATATAAACGCAACACTTTTGGTTTTGCTCCCATTTTGTATGAGATGAACTCAAAGATTTAAAACTTTTTCCACATACAAAATATCACCATTTCCCCTCAAATATTGTTCACAAACCAGTCTAAATCTGTGATAGTGAGCACTTCTCCTTTGCTGAGATAATCCATCCCACCTCACAGGTGTGCCATATCAAGATGCTGATTAGACACCATGATTAGTGCACATGTGTGCCTTAGACTGTCCACAATAAAAGGCCACTCTGAATGGTGCAGTTTTATCACACAGCACAATGCCACTGATGTCGCAAGATTTGAGGGAGCGTGCAATTGGCATGCTGACAGCAGGAATGTCAAACAGAGCTGTTGCTCGTGTATTGAATGTTCATTTCTCTACCATAAGCCGTCTCCAAAGGCGTTTCAGAGAATTTGGCAGTACATCCAACCAGCCTCACAACCGCAGACCACGTGTAACCACACCAGCCCAGGACCTCCACATCCAGCATGTTCACCTCCAAGATCGTCTGAGACCAGCCACTCGGACAGCTGCTGAAACAATCGGTTTGCATAACCAAAGAATTTCTGCACAAACTGTCAGAAACCGTCTCAGGGAAGCTCATCTGCATGCTCGTCGTCCTCATCGGGGTCTCGACCTGACTCCAGTTCATTGTCGTAACCGACTTGAGTGGGCAAATGCTCACATTCTCTGGCATTTGGCACGTTGGAGAGGTGTTCTCTTCACGGATGAATCCTGGTTCACACTGTCCAGGGCAGATGGCAGACGGCGTGTGTGGCATCGTGTGGGTGAGCGGTTTTCTGATGTCAATGTTGTGGATCGAGTGGCCCATGGTGGCGGTGGGGTTATTGTATGGGCAGGCGTCTGTTATGGACAAAGAACACAGGTGCATTTTATTGATGGCATTTTGAATGCACAGAGATACCGTGACGAGATCCTGAGGCCCATTGTTGTGCCATACATCCAAGAACATCACCTCATGTTGCAGCAGGATAATGCACGGCCCCATGTTGCAAGGATCTGTACACAATTCTTGGAAGCTGAAAATGTCCCAGTTCTTGCATGGCCGGCATACTCACCGCGCATGTCGCCCATTGAGCATGTTTGGGATGCTCTGGACCGGCGTATACGACAGCGTGTACCAGTTCCTGCCAATATCCAGCAACTTCGCATAGTCAGGACCAACATTCCACAGGCCACAATTGACAACCTGATCAACTCTATGTGAAGGAGATGTGTTGCACTGCATGAGGCAAGTGGTGGTCAGACCAGATACTGACTGGTATCCCCCCCCCCCCCAATAAAACAAAACTGCACATTTCAGAGTGGCCTTTTATTGTGGACAGTCTAAGGCACACCTGTGCACTAATCATGGTGTCTAATCAGCATCTTGATATGGCACACCTGTGAGGTGGGATGGATTAGCTCAGCAAAGGAGAAGTGCTCACTATCACAGATTAAGACTGGTTTGTGAACAATATTTGAGGGAAATGGTGATATTGTGTATGTGGAAAAAGTTTTAGATCTTTGAGTTCATCTCATACAAAATGGGAGCAAAACCAAAAGTGTTACGTTTATATTTTTGTTGAGTGTAGATTGAACGGTTGCTTGAAGTTTTTTGTGAAGAATCGTGCTTTTGGAGTTGCAGAATTTAGTTGTGTGTGCCCCCTCCCCTTCTCACACACACGCACGCACGCACTTAAGTTAAAGATTAATTCAGTCAATATGTGAATTCTTCTGGAATGTTCCATTCTCATTTTAAGAGGCAGTCAACTTTGCCTATGTAAAGTTTTAATTCCTCAAAATCTGATGTACGTATTGAATTAAGGTGATCTTGTAACTTATTTTTAAAAGCTTTATGGAAATGAAGTCGACATTCTATTTGACTTTGATGAATCGTGTGGTAACATGAAATGTGTTGTTGGAGAAAATGGAGTTTGAAAGTTTTTAGCCAAGATATATGTAAACCTACGGCCTCAGCTGCACTATACAAGACTATTATTGCATTATTGCTGTTTTTGTCAAGTGTAAACCTTTTAAACATTTCACTTAAGGTAAATTGCTATGTGTAAGTACAGTAAATGTTTTTTAGCTTTACCAAAGCTCCTTCAAATGAAAATATCTTTATTACAGACAAAAGTCCACAGTTAATACCATTGGAGAACCATACATGTTTGGATTTTTTTTTGGTTTTGTTTTGTTTTTGTTTTTTTAGCAAAAACTATGTGAAATACTTAAAGTATGTCGATACATTAATTTGTATAATGTTCAAGTCCATTATCTTGATTGTAACTGTAATTTGTTTACTCGTCTACTTTGGATGCATGCTGTACTACCTGGACTCCTCCCTGGTTAGGGTTGTGGGTAAGAAACTGCATTACATTCTTAAACACATCATTCTAGATAGGCTTGCATGATCTCATTTGCCATGTCTGACTTGTCTGGCTCAACAGTGTGGTGGAGTTCAAAGATGACGAGTTTGTGAAGAAGGCAGTAGAAACTATGAACAAACATGATCTAAATGGAAGGCCACTCAACATCAAGGAGGTAGGTGCAATTTTGAATTTCAAAGTAGAGCAGCAAACGCACTAATTGTGTCAAGCCAGAGATACCTGGATGTGCGTCACGCCAGCCAGGAAATTTCAGCATTCACCAAGAGCACAGAAGTTGTTTGTCTCTGTGTTATAAATGTCTGTATATACAGCATAGTGACAACTGTCCTCATCAACAATCACTGAAAGACATTCATGTGTATATGAACAAAAGAAATATCATGACAATTAACTACAAAACTGCAGAATTAGCAGAGCCCGCTATTAAGGTAGAGAAGCTTGGCATTCCGCCACGGAAAGCTGACAGCAGGTAAGACAAATCCAAACCGTGCTGATCAGTTTATGTGATGGGAAGATGAATTTATTATAGTGGATGGCCACTTTGAAAACTCCTTGAAAGATTGTCTCTGATGTGACCACTGTCAACTTTTTGTCGGCTTCCACCATGAGAAGACTTTGCACTGTGGTACTGTTACAGCAAGGCAGAGTGCATTGGTGAGATACCCTACGAGATGTGGATTGTCATTCTGGAAGATTGCAATGTCCATTTGGCAGGCTTGCTGGTGCACAGGGTAAATGGTATGAAATACTAAAAAATATTGTAAGGAGTATTAACAATATTACTGCTTGAAGGGGTCAGTTGTTTTGCCAGTGCTTTTGGCTAATACTGAACTGCCCAATTATCATGCTTGTACATTTGGGTGTCCCTGATTGATGCTTGCGCGTAATTCAGTGTAACCCTTTTATTACTAATTAGCGGAGCAGATATGTGGATGAATCGTGGCTTTGACGATAAAAGCATGAAATTTGGCACAGTGTTTGAGCATACCCAAAAGATAATTTTTGGCTATAGAGGCATCTCAGAGGCAGCCATTTTCCAAAATGGCCACTACTTGTTGTTTTTAGGGATGTACCGATCCAAAATTGTTCACTTCCGATCTTCTCTCTGTATGCTCTCTTCATTAAAATGAGCTGTAATTTTGCAGCACATTTAAAAAAGTAAACTGAGAACCTAACGCTTAGATTTTGGTAGAAACTAAAAGTTGCCAGTTTTGTGAACTTTGAAAGGCTGTACAGCTTTAAAGTTTACAACAAAAATGTACTTTTGGTCAACTTATTCCAAAAATCTAAATCACCTCCCATTGTCATAAAATACAGTGTAAGCGTGGTTGACCACCCAGGTTCATTTTGTTTTTATGATAATTTTATATGACTGCTTATTCCTTTGAAAGTTTGGAAGTAGTTATTAGTACTTGCTAGTGGTGTGATGGATTACAGTTGAGCTGTAATACGTATGGACTGCCCCCCGTGGTTAGGAACGCATGTGAATTTCATCTTAATTGCAGAGTTTACATGAGTTTGATGTTGTGTTTTGGTGACTTGTTTCTAATGTGATAACTGCATTAATTTTGATGCAGTTGTGGTAAAATTACAGTCTGAGTGGGAGAAATGCAGCTGCTCTGCACTCACACGGCCTGTTTAACACAACAAAAAAACTGCCTCATGAAGAGGTTGTGTACTTACACAACAGTGACTGTCATCGTTCCCTGTGCAGCTGTGAGCCTACTGAGCCGAGCGTCATGCTTGAATCACATGCATAGCTGAGGAGACTGAAACTTTGTTAAAATGAGTATTCCCAAGTGTTCTGAGTTTATCCAGAAAGGGTTATGAAGAAAATTATTGTTGACTTCTCATCAGACAATATACAACTAATGAATGTTTATGAGTTCATATGGTACGAATATTTCACCAAATTAAATATTTGTTCCATTGAAAGAATGTAAAAACATTCATTATTTGTTTTATATAACGGCTAAAATAGATCCTTGTTATTTGACATTTTGTTAATTTGTAAACATCAGAAAAGGGAATTAGATTTTGGTGTTCCACTGCTGCTGAAGTCCAAATTGTGACGTGTAGTCCAGTGATGTTGTGCACTGACTTTGGACTTCCATAAAAAAAAAAGACTGTGTAGTTCGTCAGTCCAGCTAAAAATCATGTCAGCTTTTCATCTGAACAGCTCTTCATGCATCCAGACAGCTTACAGCGGAGTGAATTTTGTGTGTGTGTGTGTGTGTTTTACAAGAATTAGCAGTGTCAGTTAGCTCAGTCCAATCATCATGTCGTTGTTACCCCTGCGCGTGCACACGCAACCGGGTCAGCACTTCTGCACGCGTGTACTACAAAAAAAAACTGTGTACATTCTCAGTGCAGCGGGAAAAAAAAATCACATCAGAAATTAGTCCAGCTTTTCATTCCAACTTCCTCCCAACAGCCTCCAGACAGTGCAGTAGATTTGTTTTGTGTGTGTGCGAGCGTGCACGTGTGCACTAGGACGTGTGCGTGTGTGCAGAGTGCAATGGTACCAAACGTATGGAATCAAATTTGCACTCTAAATGGAACCCAGCTGCACTCTAAATACAATGCAACACAAATGGGATGAATTAATCCATGTCATGTGACATAGAAAGCACCAATCAAATGACAAGGATCCACTCAGCTGTTATATAACATAGACATCTTCATCTCTTGTGAAAAAAGTTAGTTAAAACCCAAATCAGTTTTTTTTTTTTTTTTGTACTTTTCATGATTTTGTTTATATTGCAATTTAATACAGCTGTTACATGTTTTATTTAAAAATATTATATAAAACAACTAAAAAAAAAACAAAAAACTATCCAAACCGTGGCATTTGTGATCTGTGACACCCCAGTACTTGCACTGAGCTGTCAGAATAATTGTTGGATGTATACTGGTTTATTTGTTGGTCAGCCCAATGAATACTGTAGTTTGTTGGATTGATAGCATTGTAATGGTGTCCTGTAAATGATTGACTTATGTTGTCTCAAATGGCAAGTTAATTATTATCTGTGTCTTAAAGGATCCTGATGGGGAACATGCACGCCGTGTCCTGCAGCGTATAGGAGGAATGCAGCAAGGAGGTCGTGGGCAGGATATGGGTCCTGGTGGTATGAACGTCCCACCCTCCATTGCCAACAACCCCAACATCCCATCTGAGGTCATCCATGCACTGCAGGCAGGACGATTAGGCACCACAGTGTTTGTGGCCAATGTAAGGACATCTTAATGACAAAATCAGCAGTGGGGGGTAGGGAAAGGGGAATAAAAATCTTAACTAGGGTTGTAAACCATTAGTTTATAGTTTCAGCAACCGTGCTGCTCAAAATTAATGCAAGCTAACAATATTGGATATTGGATCCATTGGGTGTGTGATTTTGTTGGCTGCTCCCACTTGCTATGGGGTCACTACACCTGATTTGGTAGAAGTTACGATACCCTTTCTGATCCAATGCCAGATGCACAAGGAAACTAGGGGTACTGGCAGATTCTCCAGGAATGCAACCACTTTGCCACAGTTATCTTGATTTGTGACAAATAAGTTCAGTGTTTTCTTTGATTTGCAGCTGGATTTCAAGGTGGGCTGGAAGAAGTTAAAGGAGGTGTTTAGTATGGCTGGTGTGGTGAAACGAGCAGACGTGAAGGAGGATAAAGATGGCAAGAGTCGTGGAATGGGAACCGTTACTTTTGAGCAGCCACTGGAGGCTGTGCAAGCAATTTGTATCCTGACATGATAAGAACAAATATTAAATATTAGCTGTAACCATGCTTTACAATTTCTGAGTGAATTTTCCCTTTGACTCTGACCTAAGCCATGTTCAATGGACAGATGCTTTTTGACAGACAGATGCATGTGAAAGTGGTATGTCATTCTTCAATTTTGCAAAATTTTATTTTCATAGAATGTGTAGTTACATTTGTGTTTTCTTTCAATTCTGTAGGATGAAAAATCTCTTCCTCCTGATGATTTCCGTCAAGCAGAAAAAGCCCCCCAGTTACCAAGTGAGTACACTGGAGTTCCTTTATTAGTCTTCAGTATCAAACTTATCTGTAGTAATGGTCACAGTAAAATAAGATGAAAAAAGTTTTGGGGTGGGGGGGTTCCAGTGCAGTGTATATGTGACTGGAAGTCAAAGTCTGATAACCACGGGATATTGCACAAGATTCTGTACCTGCTCGACTACATTATTGTTCGAAAATGTGACCAGACAGATGTCCTGTCCATCAGGACATTGACTGATGCAGATGACTGTTGGACAGACCATCATCTGATCTGACCCATGATCCAGCTGAACATTCACCTTAAGAGGTGGCCTGATACCATAAGAGGAACCACCAGGACTGGTTCGATGAGAACAACCAGGTTCTCCAACAACTTGTGAACCAAAAGTGAAAACCTTTAATTGACCTCCAGAAAGATCTGACCAAGCAAGAGAAAAGATCTTGACTCCAGCAAAACAAAGTGATTCTAAAAAGTGAAACTAGCAAACTGAAAAATCAGTGGTCAACATTCTGCTGAAATCTAAGCCCTTGCCAACAGAAATGATAGAAGAGGCTTTTTCAATGCTACAAAAGCAATCTACACCCAAAGACAAGCACCTCTTTGAAGCACGGATGAACTGAGCTTGCTGAAAGCTAGAGATGACATCAGTGCTCGATGGAAAGAACACTTTGAAAACCTCTTGAAAACCAACTCAAACGTGGAGGAGAAGGAAGTGCTTAGATCCTCTGGGCTATGGACCAGAGGATTCTCGGTTCAAATCCCAGCCTGACCGGAAAATCACTAAGGGCCGAAGGTCTTTAATCCTCTAGTTGCTCCCGATGTGTAGTGGGTGCCTTGCATGGCAGCAGCCTCACATCGGGGTGAATGTGAGGCATTGATGTGTAAAGTGCAGTGTGAATGCAGTCCATTTACCATTTATTCAGTCATTTACCAAGAGATGACATCATTGAAGAACTCAGCTGAATTGCAACTCTCGAAAAGAAACATTCATTGCCCTTAAAAACAACAAAGCACCTGGTGAGGACAGCATTCTTGTTGATGTCTGTAAAGGAGGTCCCTTTCTCCAACACCAACTGTACCAACTCATCTTCAAAATCTGGACTAAAGAAGAAATACCTGCAGACCTGAAAGACTTGATGATTATCACTATCTACAAGCGGAAAGGATGCATGCCTCACTGTAGAAACTATAATAGAATCTCCTTGCTGTCTACTGCAGGAAAGGTTCTTGCATGGATTGCCAATCACCACTAGCAGAAAACACCCATCCTGAAACCCAGAGTGGCTTCTGACCACCAACAGGGACAACAGATATGAGCTTCACTGTCAGCCAGTTGCAAGAAAAGTATCGAGAGCAGTACCATCCATTGTACCTTGACTTCATTAAATTGATAAAGGTATTTGACACCATATCACGCCCACTTCTGTGGAAATTCTTGAGCAAAATGAGTTGTCCTGAAAAATTCATCGATATCCTGAGGCTTCTCCACCATGACATGTCCCCCACAGTCCTGGTAAATGCCACAAAAACTGAAGCTTTCATTGTTTAATCAGGAGTAAAGCAGGGCTGTGTCATTGCCCCTACGCTTTCATCATTTTTGTGGCAACAACTCTCCTCTTGATCAAGGACAAGGCGCCATAATTAATTGGCATCGTGTACAGAATGGATGGAAAGCTTTTCAGCCTGCTCTGACTGAGTCAAGAAGAAAATCACCACCACTTCGCTCCTGGACTTCCAGCATGCTGATGGCAACAGCGTGTCATCCTTTATGGAAGAAGGTCTTCATAAAATCCTTAAAACACCCCATCTTCAACCTGAAGAATGGACTGATAAATAGACTGCATTTAAATAGTGCTTTTCCATCTGAATCAGAAGCTCAAAGCGCTTTACAATAATGCCTCACATTCACCCATTCACACAAGCACTCCCACGCTGATGTCAGGGCGCTGCCATGCAAGGAATTCACTACACACCAGGAGCAACTTGGGGATTAAGGACCTTGCTCAAGGGTCCTTAGTGATTGTCTGGCGTGGCTGGGGTTTGAACTAAGGATCCTCTGGTCTCAAGCCCAATGCTTAACCACTAGACCATCCTCGTCACCACTGATTTTCATGTGTGGTTCTGTGAATTTGAAATATGTTAGTAGAAATCCCCCCTCCCTCACCTAAAAAAAAATCCACACTGTGCCTATACTAAGAAGAAAAAAGTATTGCATTTGGAATAGTTTTGAAACTACTGCCATTTAAAATTTGTATATACTTTATGCATTATGTTGAAAGGCTAAACGCAAAAAACTTTCATATTTCACAGATGCTTGCAAAACACAATTCTGATGTTCCTGACAAGAAAACCTCGCTTCACAACAGATATTAAAGATGGCTTCCAAAATTGCTGGCTAAATAGGTTTGGTGTTGTAGGAGCAAAGGGATGGTCCTATTTTTTTCATAATGTGGCCCTTTCTGGGAGTAGTTTAAAGCCACGGGTAAAAACATTCACTAAGTTATAAGCTATAATCTTAATTGACAAAAGTTAATTTGCTGTAAAGCCTTGGCATACAGCTGCCACTCATTTTGTTATCGCACATTCAGAAAGAGGGGTTCTCAGCACTACTGTTTAACTTTACATCCATCAAAGGTGACTTTTCTGAAAAAAGAAAAAATCAATAGCTGGGTGTTACTGGGCCTAGTAGGGGAACCCTCATTATAACTTATTTGCTGTAGTGAACAGTTATAAATGATACAGTGGTTCTGTGATTTGGAGATTCGGATTTAGGATTTCAGATATGGAGCAGATTTATTGTGGATTTCTACTTGTTTATCTCTACTTGCCTCTTTTTGATATCTTTTGCAATAATTTTCTCTTCTTAAATTACTATTGTTTTAATGCCATAGTCAAATTATTCATCTCTTGTGAATTTGAATGCAGGGGGTCTAGGTGGTGTTGGCATGGGACTAGGACCAGGAGGACAACCTATCAATGCCAACCGCTTGGGAGGAGGAGGAGGAGGAGGAGGCATGGGCTCCATGGGGGCTGGAGGTTAGTTACATCACAGTTGTGCCGACATTTGCTCCTGTATCTGACATTTAGGCATTTGTAGACCTTTTTTGGAGTCCAGCTGTTGTAAATTCAGTTGACTGGATGGGTAGACTGGATGTGTAATGCATGCAGAAGGTGGATTTGGAGCATGCTTGCTAACACAATACTATTTGTGCACCGTGCAGTATTGCTGGGTGCAAGGTAGTTGAATTAAGCCAACTCATTAGTCATGTGTGTTGTAGCTATAACATATAATCAATGGCTTAAACCACTCTAGGGTTCTCCCCAGAAACTTTTAGTATAGCGGTGCTCTTGGCATTTGTCACCCGAGGCGGTGGGCGTTGTGCGTCATTTTGACTGGTTTTAGATGCATCGAAAGCAAGAATAATAGACAAAAATGACACTTACGTTGTAATATCAAAGTGCTGTTTTGCATTTTTCTGTCTAAGTTAAGAAAATAAATAACATTGAAAAGTTTAAAAACACATTAATATTGGGTGGACATAGCATTTGCGCTCTTCTTTAAAAATTACTGTAAGACGGGCAGAGTTTTTCTGTCATGTTGACAGTTTACTTTTTCCCAACATTTTTTAGTGGGATTGCATACTTTATATATATATCTGGACTGATTTGATTGTCAAATCAGAATCAATTTTATTGCCAAGTAAGTTCTCACATGCAAGTAATTTGATCTGGTGTCATTGGTGCATAAACAACAATAATAAAAAGAAAATGAAAAAAAAAATTCTGGATGAAGTAAAAGAGTAAATCTGCTCTTTTACTCAGTTTTTCACACTTTACTGTTTCACTGAGGGTGTGAAGCTGATGGTTGATTAAAATTGCTTTGCTGCTTTTTTACAGTGTTGTAGCATCTGCTGTTCACACATTTTCCTCCCCCATCTCTCTCTCTTTTTCTTTCTCCTCTCCTGTCCCGCTGGCTCCTCCTCTCTCTGTGAGGGAACGAGAGACTCGTCACTCTCACACTGTATTTGAGCAAACTTTGGAAACTTGAAGGCTTTCAACTGTAAAATAAAGCCTATAAATGAATTTCTGGAGCTATGCAAGCAGACAGAGCTGTTTTTATCCAAAGACATTGATGCAGTTTGTTTTTCCACTGTGAGATGCTGTGCTCTCTCACTCTGAGCTGCAGCGGCAGAGAGCCGAGCAGAACAGAGGAGAGGGGCGAGCGGGGGCAGTTCAGCACAGACAGCCTGGCTGGATTTTAGAAAACCACCTGAGAGCAGAGCACAGTAGTATAACGGTGCTGTCATAACGCTATAATGGCATAACGCCGTTGTTCCATTGTCTGGGGAGAACCCTGCACTCATTAGCGCAAGCAAGAAGCTGACCACTCCTAAGATTCATACAGGAGTAAAGTAATGAACTGAAAGACTACCAAAAGTAATGTACATGTAACTGAAATAAAAGAAACTATTACAACCTTGTATTAAATAGTAGAGCACCGTTCAGTCCGGCCACCGAGGAATCACTCAGTAGGAGAAAAAGGTCAGATGGGAAACATGTAGTACACTGCCCTGCACAACACCATTCAGTTAAAGGTCCACTTTTGAAGACATTTTTGACACTACTACCACTTCTTACAAAAATAATAGTAATAGTTTTAACAACTAAAATGTTTAAATCAGTATTAATCTGAGCCCAGGTTTGACCAAAGTTCTGGACTAAGTTTAATTGATGAGCCATATAAACTTAAGTTTACTTAATTTAACTTTTCTGCATAACTACAGTGGGACATGAAGCAATATCTTTTTTTAATGTAATGTCTAAGCTTGGGCGCTACTGGGTCTGTTTGGGGTTCTAACTTTAAAATCAGGTCAGTTTGGATGAGTGAAGCCAAAAATATGAAAATGATTACAGCTCTTGTGGTTAGTAATCTCATTAAACAAACATGTTAGTTGTGATATCAGTTTTGGTTAAAGGCGAAGAAAAAGTGAAAATGTGCAAAAGAAAATACAGATACAGCCCACATTAAGCAGTACAAATAAATAGAGGGGGATCAGGGTGAGAAAATAGCCGTGAAGAAAAAACCCTCCAGAATGCCTCCCTGGACGTCAAACACTCAAAGTTTTCTGTGGGCCGAACAACGCTTCTTATGTTGTGCTGTTTTTCTGATTCAGTCACTGTCACTTGTAAATCTCGTCCTCTCTTGTGCTCTCTCTAATTTTGCACATTCTCCCTAGTATTCTGATATTTGCATGTTTTCTGGACAAAAGTTAAATACTGTACTTAAAACTTTGGAGATGCCAGGAACTCTGACCAGTAAGTCTTATATAGGCGCTGAGGCCCCTTGATGCTGGTAGCTATCTCCAGATGCTGTGGCGTGAAGTCGATCAAGTCTAAGCCACTCCAACACAGATTTCTTTCCTAGCCAAAGACCATAACCATTTACAGCTGTGTAGACTGTGACAAAGCAGATTAGATGAATGTGAAAATCTGTAGCAGTTATGTTTTCTGTTCAGGACATAATAGTCTTGACCATTATAAATCAGTAAACCCATGTCCTCATTTAATGTGTAAGTTATGCGTCAAGGAGGTTTTTTGTTTGTTGGTTTGGTTGTTTGTTCGACCGATGGTCAAACCTCGGATTCAGGAGGAGCAGTGTGGTTTTCGTCCTGGTTGCAGCACACTGGACCAGCTCTACACGCTCCATCGGGTGCTCGAGGGTTCATGGGAGTTCACCCAACCAGTCCACATGTGTTTTGTGGATCTGGAGAAGGCGTTCAACCGTGTCCCTCAGGGCACCCTGTGGGGAGTGCTCCAGGAGTACGGGGTCCGGGGTCCTTTGCTAAGGGCTATCCGGTCCCTGTACGACCGCAGCAGGAGCTTGGTTCGCATTGCCGGTAGTAAGTCAAACCTGTTTACAGTGCACGTTGGCCTCCGCCAGGGCTGCCCTTTGTCACCGGTTCTGTTCATTATTTTTATGGACAGAATTTCTAGGCGCAGCCAGGGTGTAGAGGGGGTCTGCTTTGAGAACCACAGAATCTCGTCTCTGCTGTTTGCGGATGATGTGGTTCTGTTGGCTTCGTCAAATCAGGACCTTCAGCGTGCACTGGGGCGGTTTGCAGCTGAGTGTGAAGCGGCCAGGATGGAAATCAGCACCTCCAAATCCGAGGCCATGGTTCTCGACCGGAAAAAGGTGCTTTGTCCTCTTCAGGTCGGTGGAGTGTCCTTGCCTCAAGTGGAGGAGTTTAAGTATCTCAGGGTCTTGTTCACGAGTGAGGGACGGATGGATCGTGAGATCAATAGACGGATCGGTGCAGCATCTGCAGTGATGCGGCCGCTGTATCGGACCGTCGTGGTGAAGAGAGAGCTGAGTAGGGGGGAAAGCTCTCGATTTACCGATCGATCTATGTTCCGATCCTCACCTATGGTCATGAGATTTGGCTCATGACCGAAAGAACAAGATCGCGAGTACAAGCGGCCGAGATGAGTTTCCTCCGCAGGGTGGCTGGGTGCTCCCTTAGAGATAGGGTGAGGAGCTCGGTCACTCGGGAGGAGCTCGGAGTCGAGCCGCTGCTCCTCCATGTCAAAAGGAGTCAGTTGAGGTGGCTCGGGCATCTTTTCCGGATGCCCCCTGGACGCCTCGCTGGAGAGGTGTTCCGGGCACGTCCCATTGGGAGGAGGCCCCGGGGAAGACCCAGGACACGCTGGAGGGACTACATCTCTCGGCTGGCTTGGGAAAGCCTTGGTGTTCCCCTGGAGGAGGTGTGTGTGGATCGGGAGGTCTGGGCTGCTTTGCTTGAGCTGCTGCCCCCGCAACCCGACTCCAGATAAAGCGGAAGAAAATGGATGGATGGATGCGTTTTTTTTGTAAATGTGTGTCTTTATTAGATGTAAATAGTGCAGAATATTCCACATTTCTTACACTTCTGCAACAGGTATGGATGTTCCAGGTTTTGGTGGAATGAACAGACTTGGAGGAGGTAAGACTTGTGCTACTTTATATATTTTTGGACACATTTGACCATTTGCAGAATAATTTACGGTTGATGATGTCTTTGGCAGGAATGGGCGGTAGTGGGGGTTTTGGGGGCATGGATAACATGGGCAGCATGGGTGGCTTTGGCGGTAGAGACATGGCATCAATTGGGAGGATGAGTGGTGAGCTAGATCTGATGTCACACACTGATTATTGAGATGCTTTTAAGTGTCATCGGGATGTTCTGTCTAACTTCTTTTTTTAAATTCTCCCTTCTACCAGATATGTACAGGTCAGGAATGGATCGTGACTTTGGGCACAGTGACATGCAGATGAATCGAGGGTTTGGGGATTCCTTTGGAGGAATGGGTAAGTTCAGTATGCTGTCTTGTTTCACATTTCTTTCTTTCAGCATCATTTTATGGCTTAATGTGCAGCAGCTTTTATTCTCTTTCAGGTGGAGGTTTTGGAGGAAGCATGTCTAGTGGTAACATGGGGCACATGGGAACTGGATTAGGTATAAAACATATGCCAGCAAGAGTTATGTGTGTATTTATCACCTCAGTCTGAATATCTTTACCAGTGGATATGCACAGGATCTCAGTCATTCCAAGCTATACTTTGCTCTCTATACTGATTGTTAATAATTGTTATCCTCAGACCAGGACTGAGGGTGGGGTTGGAGCGAACAGGCAGTGCCATTGTTAACTGACGTTGACATTAATGTTGTCGTTCATGGTGACTTTAAGCGTTACTTGGATTTGTTAATATAGTGGTCAAGATTTAGTTACTCAATAAGAATGAAGCAGCACTCCCTCTGTACAGTTCGCGGGAGTGGTGGGGCTGGGGAGGAGAAGGAGGAGTCACATGGTGGTGAGAGGGAGAACTCACCACCCTGAATGTAACACTACATCTAGTGGCAGAAAGAATTCACAGCTCCTTTAAAGATTAATTGGGAAAACATTCTCCTGGCTGCATAGTATGTGATTTGTTGAGATAATGATAAAGATTTAGGTAACTGAGGTAGTTCTCTGAATGAAAATTAAAAAGGAAATTCGGCTTTTCATGGCAGATAGAATTATTAAAAAAGATCATCCAGATGGTTTTTGTTCCAGTATGACACCAGCATCTCAGACCAAAACACAGGCTTTCCAGCCAAATACAAGGAGCAGGCTGCAGTACTACACATCTAAAGACAGAATTTGTTCAGATTGCATAACCAATGGCAATTTATGTAGGTTTATCACCTAAAATTGAAGTGAAAAGTAGACATTTCTCCATCCCAACCAGGTTATAATTCTGTATGTTCCAGTGCTGAAGCAGCTAAATGCTTTGTTAACCGAAGACTTTTACACTGACAGTGAAAACATAATTTAAGTTTGTTACTTTCTGGAAGTTATCCAAACTAGAAAACATCTGTATTTTCACTCCAGCACTTTATTTTTTCTTCTTGAATCTCAGCTCCAAGAAGTAAAACATCATTTAATGACATTTATTCTCCTTTATTGGCCCACGTGGTGTAGTCTTTTTAATCAGTGGTTTACTGGCAAAAATATCAAAATGTTTGTTTTCATGAAAGCTTGTTAAAGGCAGTTTTCAGCATGTTGGCACCATCTTGAACAGTGTACAGGCAGTTGTATCTCTGTTTTCAGTTTGTGTAGTGAATGGCGTTATGTCAAACCCTGAGAGTGGATTTTTTTTTTTTTTTTTAACAAGCAATCGCGCACGTCATACGGTTTCTTGTAATAGGGCAGGGCAGTCTCGTTTGAAGCCTGCGTGATATCACGGGATTTGACCACTTAATGGGAATAGCCGCTCCCATTGCGCACTATATACACAGCATAACTTCACACGGGAAAATGGTATAGTTTTATTTTTGACTGCAATCACAGAAGCAGTTGCAAAAAGTGCAGTTTTTCGGTTCCCAGTGGAGAAGGGAAGACGAGGCAAATGTGAGACGTCGTGTCGGTGTTAGCCTACACAGCTAACCAGAATAGCTGCGTTCTCTCGCCTTTGTTTCCGTGTAATTTGCCCAAAAATTCAGAGAAAGTGCTGTGTTTCTGTCCCTGGAAGTAGAAAAATTCTATCATATGCGTCATATTTAACCCTTTAGTGCCCGCCCTCAAACGAGACTGCGCTGTCTAATTGTGGACTTGGCCTGTGAGAAGTTCCTCCATTGGCTCCATCGTTGGTTGTGTATTTTTACATTTCAAGCTGGATGCATTGGATGAAGTGTGGCATGCAGCCAATCATGTTTTCCCATGCAGCATTTGTAATATGAGATTTGGGAGGGCTGCATATCAGTCAATCAAAAAGTCGCTGTTATTTGATTATTTGTAATTGTTTTTGCCGCAGCATTGCCAACGTGCATGCTGTCCTTTGGTCCCAGTTTGCCAGCATTGACCACAATGACTGACTTCACAGTAAAAGTCTTAACTGTACAACTACTGCTGTGATGTTAAAATACTTTTATTGTAAAGATGTGAAGGAAAATTAGTTGTTAGCACTTATGTTACATTTAATTTAGTGTGTCATAATGATGTTAAAGTGTTTGTTTTTGTTTTTTTAAGAATCTCAGCCTTATAGTACTTTAAATTACTCTATAAGTGTGCGCTGGCATTTCAGGTGGTGGAATGAGCGGCACCGCGATGGACCGAATGGGCTCCAACTTTGACCGCATGGGCATGTCAGGAATGGACATGAACCGTGGCTTTGGAGGCTTTGGAGGCGGGGGTCTAGGCCACATGAGTGGAAGCATGTCCGACAGAAGCTTTGGGTCTAAAGGAGGATGTCAGATCTTTGTGCGAAATGTAAGTTCAAGATTCAGTTAAGAATGTTGTTGAAGTGGTACGTCTGAGAGCTCTCAAGTCATTAATGGCTTTTGAACTGGTGTCCTCCAATTAAAATTTTGTAGGTAGCATGGAAAGGATCCCTGCAAGGTACGTGTGTGCAAGGTTACCGTACTAAATGTGAAAAAAATTCAGTTAGACGATTACCTTAGCCTCCTCTTTTGACAACACTCAGTATCAAGTCGGCTGTCAAGTGCTTGTTCCTGCTGCACGACCAACAGTCTACTTGTCATGAAAGACTGCTGAATGGCCAAGAGCAGAGGTCTCAAACTCATTCCAGAAAAGGCCAAGAGGGTGTAGGTTTTATTTGCAACTGCCCACTCCACTAGGTGATCTCACTGATTCACATGACTTGGAGCAGATGGAATCAGTTAATCAGTGAAATCACCTGGTGGAGTGGGTGACTGTAAAGAAAACTTACACTCTCTTGGCCCTTTCTGGAATGAGTTTGAGACCACTGGCCAAGAGGCTAAGGTAAGCAGCTAACTGAATAACATAGGGATGTCCCGATCACTGTTTATCATATTTATTTTGGCCCCAATCACGATCAGTCATTTAATATTGAGTATCCTAGATATTATGCTTGCATTCCACGAATTCCAAGAATTCCACTTAGTTTTGTGCTATTTTAGGTGTGAAAAAATGGACTTTTAGGTTGGTGGGTGTACTTTGGGTACATGCAAGATGATAAGAGAAACTTGTGTAAAAAAAACCAGTGGCCTCGTTCGATGGCAAGATGACTTTCAGGTATGTTACTGTCAGGATCCGACACATTTCACATTTGAAGCAAAGGAGATCAAAATATGCTTTCTGAATGCACCGGTTGACACTGCGCTTTCGGGGAAAGTGGTGAGACTGAACACGTACTGATGATCATTTGTGTGGCTAAAATAGACTTGTTTGCATGTTTGAAGTGAAGGAACGTGTCAGTGTGCTTTTAAAACATGTGCTGCCTGCTTGAACCGCTGGCGCTGCGTTTAAGAAGCCAAACCAGGCAGAATGTGCCTTGATTTGGTGACTTATTTAACTTATCTGATACTGATAAATAGAAAAATGCCTTGATTGGATTCCTAATCATTGATTCTTTACATTTAGTGAGGTAAGGATGTGCACTTTTGCCAACATAGTGATCCTCTCTGTGTTATTGGACACGTCAGACGTTTTTGCGTGTTCAAAGATCAAAAGAACCAGTTCGCTGAGTATTTTTGGGCTTACCCCATACAGTTGTGAAGTTGTTGGCCTATAATGATGTTTGTGTTCTAAATCAATATTGCACCATTTACAATAGTTTTTATTGAAAGTGAAAAGATGAACTGAAATCAAGTGGAGGTTGAAACATACCAGAGTTCCCATTTTTATATTAATTATAGTGTAAACTGCTTGCTTCTCAACAAGACCCCCCCCGCTTCTCCTTATACATGTGTAGTCATGTCAGGAAAGGCGTAAAAGTGTAAAAGTTGCAACGTGTCAGAACACCGTATCTGCTGCAACGACTCTGAGCAGAATGGGAGTTGGTTATTTTTGGCGCGTTGCAGCTGCCTTTTCTGACATCAAATTGCTTTTAACATTGATCAGTCGAAAACATCAATTGTCTGTGTTGCAGCTGTCCTATGATCTTACTTGGCAGAAGCTTAAAGAGAAGTTCAGTCACTGCGGTAAGTACGAGTTCAGCGTACCAGTTAACACATCATGAATAACCAAAACGTCTGTGTTTAAAACACTTGTTTTTGTGTACCACAGGCCAGGTCATGTACGCAGAGATCAAGATGGAGAACGGAAAGTCGAAGGGCTGTGGAACGGTGAGATTTGATTCTCCCGAGAGCGCAGAGAAGGCCTGCAGAATGATGAACGGAACGAAGATAAACGGCCGCGAGGTGGATGTGCGCATCGATCGCAACGCTTAGAGCTTTTGTAGAAGTCACACTAACACACTTCCATATTCAGTCCTCTTGCCAGTGACCTTTTGTTTTGTTTTAAAAACAGTTATTTCATGCCTCGTGTCTGCCATGTGGTTTTTTTTTTTTTTTTTTTTTTTTTTTTTTTTGTATACTTCATAGGTCCTTTACCTTTGTTTTGGAAAATGGCTTTAATTTGTGAGGTGGTTTGAGGTAATAAAATTTTTAATTTTTAAACCTGGTGGTTGTAAAGTCTGTGATGAAAGCCTGAGTTGTTGCTGAAGCTACGGCGTTACTGCTTTCATGGTGCTGCGCAGAAACAGTTAAGGCAACTAAATTCACACCTGAACTTTTTTATTTGAATCCCACATCTTGGACATAATGAGGAAAGGTTGGCTTTGTTCTTTTTATATGGGCATTGTCTCCATTTCTGGTGGCAGTTTATGGACTTGTCCATAAGAACTTGCCATTAAAACTTAGAATTGCTCTGATGATCTTCTTGCCTTCACTCACCTAATTAGAATGAAGAAGCCTGCTTGAGTCCACTTTACAACTTCCTGGAACTCTTACTTGTTCTGGGGTTATTTGAAGTGAGCAGCTGCACCCTGTGACAGCCCCATTTTTCATTTATTATCCACTGAACAGAGTCGGATGAAAGACTTAATGACCTGATTAAAAAACAAAGTCATCACTTTACAATATGTTCTGGCCTGGATGTTGACAGGAATATGTAACATGCATTACTAAGCACAGTCACTTGCAGAGGATGACCGTCCAAGACACTTTTTGTTGATAAGTGAGAAAACATTCTGTTGGTTTGTACTTGCTTTTTGGGGCACGTTTATTCAGTCACCGCACATTTTTATGGGGTTGTTACCAATAACTCCGAGTTCATACAAGATGGACAGAGTGGCAAATAGGATGTAAGAAACGAGGCACACGAGCCCCAACTTCCAGTCCAACTTCCACCTGTTTAAGTGAACAGCTACAAACAGGAAGACGATAGAAAGGAGCAGTGTGATGGAAATGGAAACCAGTCCGTTGCTGTTGACTTCTACGGGGTTGTGGGTGTCCACAAAGGCTGTCTTAATAAACCAGGGCAGGCCCAGACACAGCATGTCGAACACGTTTGAACCCACGATGTTGGACATGGCCATATCAGCTTTCCCTGTCAAAAAAAAAAAAAAGATGTGAGCCTCGTCTCTCCATCAGTGTCAGAATTGCTGTATTTGAAGCACCCGAGAAGGGTTCTGATAACTGATGTGAATAAACTGGATGATTACAGTAAGTTTAAAATGATGGGGTGAAAAAAGTCAGTTCCTCTGCAGTGTTAAAGACACTCTGACGAGCACATCATTTGATTCTTCTGAGGAATGAATATATTCAAGATGGCCCAATTATGTGCACAGTACACAATATCTCGAGTTGTCTCAATAAACATCTTTCCAGTAGGGTCCTCACACAAATATACAATCTGTCATTACCAAAGTACACATTAAAATGACACGTAATTAAAAACATCAAACTTAGAGGATAGAACAGAAAACAGGCAAAACTATTTGTCAGATTGCATTAAGGATCAAGTAAAATATGGTCGACTATTAAACAGAACAGCACTATTGAAAGATATTTTGCTACACTATTGACAATCTTGTGGAATTCTGGATTTTATAAATTCGCTCTTAAATATGAAGGGACAGATCCCATAAGACACGTTCCCAGCTGAATTGCTTTGTGTTTTACCTTAACGTCACACAAAACCTTGGGGAAAAATCCAATGGCTGTGCTGGCAGACTGCAGTTATTAAGGGGAAGGTTACACATGCATTTGTACAAGTTCACTTCTGTATGTTTATTTTCACACACAAAATGTTTAAAATATGATATACTTGCTTAAGTGTAATATATCTAGGTTTAAGGTGAATATTAAAAACAGAAGCAATGCCAATAGGGGCACTAGCAGGCTCAGAACCACCCTTGGGCTTTCCTTTTCGTTGGGCACCAAAAGAAATAACCTATCTTGGTATAAAGGTAAGCCCTTGTCTTGAAAAATTGTTTAAATTGAATTTAAACCCAATATTAATACGTATAAAAGAGGACTTGGATAGATCAAATCAGTTTTATTTATATAGTGCCAAATGATAGATGGAAAATGTTACCTGTGTCCTGGCTGGGACAATTAAGCATACTCAATATGAATACACTCCCAAGACTCATGTATCAGCTACAAATGTTGCCAAACTCCAAATTCTTGGTTCTCAACCCAATATATATGGCAGGGGTTAGAAAGTGCAGAGAAATAACGATCAGGCAGGTTTATCAGTTCCAAATATCTGTCTCTATTACTGTGCTGCACAAATGCGTTCCGTTTATGAATGGGTGAATCCTGATGTATCTAATACACAGATTGACATGGAATCTGGCAGTTGTGGTATGGTATTGCTAAAATATTGGGCCCCTTTACACATAAGAAGACAAAATTAGAACTGCAGAACAATTTCATTGTACTAAACACTTTTAACACATGGCATAAAATGCTATTATCTTTTAAGTTAAAAATCATTTTTGTTACTAGCCCCCACACAGACTCCACTTTACACTTTTACTGAGAAGCAGACTGGGTCTGAGCTCACCATACTATAAATGCAACACTGAACTGGGTACACATGTTTTGGACGTGTGCAAAGATTCAAAAATTTTGGACTGATGTTAAAAATGAAGTGTCGACAATATTGGGATACCATCTGGAGCTTTCAGCTTTTCTATGCGTTCTTACTGCCAGAGCAGATAAGGCAAAGGGCAAACACAACTCTAAATTGACATTCTCCTTTATGTAGCGAGAAAGAGCATTTTGAAATTTTGGATTTCCAGTGACTGCCCTACAATTGAAGACTGGTACACAGAGGTTCTGAAGATAATCCCACTTGAGAGACTCACATACATTGCATATTCTTCACGACAACACTGATGGATTTTTGGGCATTTGGCAACCGGTTTTAAGCAAAACAAATCTCACATAAACTGACATGCCCTCTGACTTGTGATTTTGGACTGTGGACCTAGTGATAGTAATGTTACATATACATTGTCAATATATATGATATTCAAATTGATTTCATGTTATTATTATTATTATTCTGTCTCCGTTGAGTATTGGTTTGGTTATAAGTTTGTTCCTGTAAAAAAAAAAAAAAAAAAGGGGGGGGGGGGATTTATGTGAACGTAATACACATTACAGCCCCAAATAAAAAGATTAAAAAATATATATACTTGCAATCATATGTGAAGAACTGCCAAAAAGCCTCAGAAAATCAGTAGTTGAATGTGTGTATGTAATATATCTAATATATATTATTATAATATATATGTGTGTGTGAGACAACATAAGCATATGTTACAAGTATGGATACACAGTAACCTTGTCATTATGAGTCTAAAAACATACTCCTATGACTTAGACCAGTGATTCCTAATATGTGGGACATGAAAGACCACTAAAACCTTCAATTTTGTAATAAAGTTTAAAATTACTTTAAAATATTTTAAAAATGTAATTAAAATTAATAACGGCATAGGATTTAAATTATGTGTTACCCGTCTGATTAATCATAATATTTATTTCTGATGGAGGGAACACAACAAAATGATAAAATGTCTATGTTTGTATGCTCACAGAATATGTGAAAAAATAGAGTTTGAGGTTTCTAGTCCAGTTTATCTTACACAATGTAAATGCACCCCCTTAAAATTCATATTAGAGCAATGAAAGATCCAGATCTTTATCGGTATCTGCACCAAATAAATCATATTGTTGAAGTGTCTCATAATGTGAATACTTGATGTTTTTCATGATGGTCTATGTATTAATTTATGGGAAATTGTGTAATATTTGCTAAATTGTTCTATTTCAGAGTGTTAAAAATACTAAAAACAAACAGCCAGGACTCTTTTCAGCAGTGGATAAACATGACATCAGTGTTACCTTCTCTGGCCACCATCACGCTGGCTACAGTGTCCGGTATACTGGTTCCAGCAGCAAGAAGAGTGAGTCCCATCACCGTGTCAGGGATGCCAAGAGTCTCACCTGTACATAAAGATAACACAATCAGACCACGACTAGGGGCAAATCATCATCTAAATCCATCTGCAGCTGAGGAGGCATATGGTCCAGTGGTGTTACAATACGCTCTTTGCTTCCCAGCACAATGGCATCTCAGGAATTAGCAGCAGACCAACATGTGATTTTACTCTATAAGTATCAAATGCTTCAAAGGTTAAGTGATCAGCTGTGTTATACTTTCAGAAAAACAGGATTATGTGTAAGAACATTGTTCTGCCATAGCACAAGTCTGTCAATGATCTTAACTAATATGTATATGAATGAGCGAAACTCTTCAGCATCTCACTATGTCGTTTAGGTCCTTCAGACTTTTTTGAGTAAATGCATCAGGGGAGCATTAGCATGGCAAAAAACCTTTCAGCTTCTGGGGGGCTTCAGACACCAAAATTAAGAAGTTATTTAATCTACAGCTGCCTGCTCATTTAAAAATCACTGGAGACAAATGCATATATAAGGCAACCCGAATTAAAGGAGAAATGCCGCTTTTAACAACCTGAACCTCATTATTAGTCCACAGTTCAAACGACGTGTTCAGTTCAAATCTGAGACAAAAATCAGGAACACCTATTTTGGTATATCCCCAAAACCAAGAAGCCTAGATGGATGATCAAAAGCATATATTAATTAGCAAACAATATTTGATTGATTGACCTGAATGTCTTCATAATGAAGTGACACACCATTTCAAAATTGAAGTCCATGCAGTTTTGTCTGAGAAACTGACAGAAACACCTGATTTCATAGTGTTGATGAAAGAGAAAACAATGTCCTATAGCCAAAATGTATTGGGTTCTTGGTCCATGACCCACCTCTTCCATCACTTTTGAGAGGTGGGGATGGATTGGTTGTCTACCAGGGTGGTTGCCACCTAGAAGCTAAGACGGTTCCATGGTATGGTGGGTGTGGCGACTTGCCAAGCTTCCTAATGGCTTGGCTATGCACATTTGATCTACTTTGCCTGGGAAATGATGCAATTGGTGTTCTGCGGCATTTGGCAGCAGTGAGGTCCAAACTGTCCCTAGATATGTTTCACCACTCACCCAAATGGATGTTTTAACCCTCCCTATCTGACTGTATTTGACCGGGGGACAAATACAGACAGACGTAGAGATTTGATGCACATTTTCATACACTCAACAAAATATAAACGCAACACTTTTGGTTTTGCTCCCATTTTGTATGAGATGAACTCAAAGATCTAAAACTTTTTCCACATACACAATATCACCATTTCCCTCAAATATTGTTCACAAACCAGTCTAAATCTGATAGTGAGCACTTCTCCTTTGCTGAGATAATCCATCCCACCTCACAGGTGTGCCATATCAAGATGCTGATTAGACACCATGATTAGTGCACAGGTGTGCCTTAGACTGCCCACAATGAAAGGCCACTCTGAAAGGTGCAGTTTTATCACACAGCACAATGCCACAGATGTCGCAAGATTTGAGGGAGCGTGCAATTGGCATGCTGACAGCAGGAATGTCAACCAGAGCTGTTGCTCGTGTATTGAATGTTCGTTTCTCTACCATAAGCCGTCTCCAAAGGCGTTTCAGAGAATTTGGCAGTACATCCAACCAGCCTCACAACCGCAGACCACGTGTAACCACACCAGCCCAGGACCTCCACATCAGCATGTTCACCTTCATCAAGATCTTCTGAGACCAGCCAATCGGACAGCTGCTGAAACAATCGGTTTGCATAACCGAAGAATTTCTGCACAAACTGTCAGAAACCGTCTCAGGGAAGCTCATCTGCATGCTCGTCATCCTCATCGGGGTCTCAACCTGACTCCAGTTCGTTGTCATAACCGACTTGAATGGGCAAATGCTCACATTCGTTGGCGTTTGGCATGTTGGAGGATCCCAGTTCACACTGTTCAGGGCAGATGGCAGACAGCGTGTGTGGCGTCGTGTGGGTGAACGGTTTTCTGATGTCAATGTTGTGGATTGAGTGGCCCATGGTGGCGGTGGGGTTATGGTATGGGCAGGCGTCTGTTATGGATGAAGAACACAGGTGCATTTTATTAATGGCATTTTGAATGCACAGAGATACCGTGACGAGATCCTGAGGTCCATTGTTGTGCCATACATCCAAGAACATCACCTCATGTTGCAGCAGGATAATGCACGGCCCCATGTTGCAAGGATCTGTACACAATTCTTGGAAGCTGAAAATGTCCCAGTTCTTGCATGGTCGGCATACTCACCGGACATGTCACCCATTGAGCATATTTGGGATGCTCTGGACCGGCGTATATGACAGCATGTACCAGTTCCTGCCAATATCCAGCAACTTTGCACAGCCATTGAAGAGGAGTGGACCAACATTCCACAGACCACAATTGACAACCTGATCAACTCTATGCGAAGGAGATGTGTTGCACTGCATGAGGCAAATGGTGGTCACACCAGATACTGACTGGTACCCCCCCCAATAAAACAAAACTGCACCTTTCAGAGTGGCCTTTTATTGTGGACAGTCTAAGGCACACCTGTGCACTAATCATGGTGTCTAATCAGCATCTTGGTATGGCACACCTGTGAGGTGGGATGGATTATCTCAGCAAAGGAGAAGTGCTCACTATCAAATTTAGACTGGTTTGTGAACAATATTTGAGGGAAATGGTGATATTGTGTATGTGGAAAAAGTTTTAGATATTTGAGTTCATCTCATACAAAATGGGAGCAAAACCAAAAGTGTTGCGTTTATATTTTTGTTGAGTGTATATTGAGAACAGCATTGCTCTCACCCACGACAGTGACCATCCACACCAGCACATATGTGAAACCGGAGATCCAGACAGCTGACATGAAGAAGGTTATCATGAACCACTGCTTCCAGAACCTTCTCCTGCAATCAGGGACGGTCAGGAACAGTAGAAGGATGACGGGCAGAGACAGAACCCAGAGGATCCTTTTCAGGTCATTCTCCGGGACAGCAAACACACTTTCGTGGTCTGTGAAGCAGCAGACAAATGTGTGTAGGTGTCCCATCATCATGGGTCAGAAAGGTCAAACACATGCTGGCAAACTTGTGTAAAGTATTTCCATTTATGGTGCACCTTGTACCTTCTGGAATCTCGTTTAAGCCATGCAGGCTGAGGGAGAGGTGAGAGTATCCGGAGTCCTCTTGGAAAATCCCGCTGTCTGTTCTGGAGAAGCTGTGGACCCGCAGTGTGGTGTCATCCTTCCAGCCTGTCAGAGGCTGCTTCTCAGTGTGCTCCTCGGACCCGGTGCTCAGGCACGTGCAGCACGGGCTCAGCTTCCTCAGGACAAACTCACTGATGCGAAGGTCGAAGCACAGAACAACGATGTAGACGCTGTAGACCAACAGCAGACAGGCAGCATCGTACCTGCACACATGTAGAGGTGAGTTCCTCAGATACCAATTTTTAAATTAGATTTGCAGTTCTAAAATTGCCCTGCTTCAATTTTTTTTTTTTTTGCTGCTGTGCTTGTAGTCATTGATTTAAAAACTTTATGATTTATGGCCAGCCTATACAGTACAGTACATAGGTGAGATTTAGACAGGCTATTTTTAGGAATATGTTGAAAATACACCTATATTTATTCTTAAAATCACTTATATGACATCATATACAGCATTTCTCTTGATCATCATTTGGTGCATCCAGAAAGTATTTACAGCACTTCACTTTTTCTACATTTTGTTATGTTATAGCCTTATTCCAAAATGGAGTAAATTCATTTTTCCCCTCAAAATTCTACTAACAACACCCCATAATGACAACATAATTTTTTTTGTTTGTTTCTCTGCCCTTCCCCAAATTTGTGTCTTGAGACAATCCTGTCTCAGAGGTCTACAGACAATTCCTTTGACTTCATACTTGATTTGTGCTCTGACATGCACTGTCAACCGTGGGACCTTATATGTAGACAGAAGTGTGCCGTGTCAAATCATGTCCAATCAACTGAATTTCAAGGATTCAAAGGAATTTTATTGTCATATGCACAGAAGAACATGTTCCCTGCACAATGAAATGTGTCTACTGCATTTAACCCAGCCTAATTGCCAGTAGGAGCAGAAGTCGCCATTAGGCGCCCGGGGACCAGCTCCAGATGTACATCCCTGCCTTGGTCAACAGCAGGGCTGAGCAAACCAACACCGACCTATAACAAACAACACACACACACAACACACAACACATAGGCTGGCCCGGTACATAAACATATATATGAAAAGCAAAACACGAGGGAAAAGGAGAAAAAAAACCCCTCATAGCCGCTGCATTACACAGCAGCAATGAGGAAAAAAATCCCCATCAGCACAGAAAAACAATAATCACACAGACAAAAACAAGGACACAGGATGACAACCGAGATATGAAAAGGTCCAGTTTATCAGAACACTCCGGAGGCAGCCTGTTTGGCGCCGTCATGGCCTTGTCCGACAATCCTGGAGGGGGAGGGGCAGCCCTAAGCAGTCCTGAGCAGTCCTGAGCACAGTCAACGTCAGAGCTGGAGAAGCTGAGGGGAGGGGGGAAGACCAGGGAGCGAGGCTTAAGTGTTGATCTTCTGAGGAGGTTTTATCACAGCGACCTTGAAGTGCAGCTGTATTTGGGGAAGCCAAATGAATAGCCAGATTAGCAGACGCCTGAAAGATTCCACAGTTCTGAGAACAGAGTGGCTCTCAATGCATCTGAATGTAGAATGTGGTCTTCACAGACGGTCAGAGTGGGTTTCCAGGGCTGCGATTCTATTCTAGATGTTTTCCAATGCTGCGTAGCCACTGCCTTCCCAATCGAATCAATCATGTAGGGCAGCCTGGAAGGACCAATCAAAGCTGCTTCCACTTTCTTGATTTTCCGTTAAACCAGCATAGTGCCCGCTCCACACAGCAGAAAGCCAGTCACCACCAATATGTACACATCTTCGACGTCCTCCACAGAAAGCGTGTAAAGGCACATGACCTGCGAGTCCATCATGTAACCCATCACATGCGTCCCGGCAGGACAGGTTGGGTCCTCCGCCCCCGAATGTCTTGTAGAAAAAATAGTGTCAATTGCGTTCAGAGACCACTTTAACAGATCCATTTTTGTCGTTTTCCAGAAGAGCAAAGCTGCAGCCTCACAGACAACACGCCACAGAAGCAGGAAAGATAAGGAGGGAGGGAGAAGAGAAAAGTGCTTCCGTCTCAGTCGAGTGCAAGCTGGCAAAAAAAAAAAAAAAATTACACCAGGTGAACTCCAGTTAAGTATGATCAGTGGAAACAGGATGTACCTCAGCTAAGTTTTAAGCTTCATGGTAAAGGGTGTGAATACTTACGTACACGTAATGTCTTAGTTTTAAAATTTTTAATAAATCTGCAAAAACCTCCAAAAAATTTTTTACATTGTCATTATGGGGTATTGTGTATAGAATTCTGAGGAAAAAAAAATCATTTTAGATGAAGGCTGTAACATAAAAAATGTGGGGAAAGTGAAGCTTTGCCCTTCAGTAACATTGCAAGGTCAAATTCAAAGTCATAAAGGTTTGGGGCCAATCTCAACTAAACATGGTGGACAGGTTGTGTGATAGTCAATGATAAAATTTTTGATGCAAATGATCAACTGACAAAGCCACACAGACAACCTTATATTATAGCATCGTTGAATCACAAAGAAATTATTTATATGAATCTGTGTCAAACATATCGGCCACAGTCTAGCATTCTAAGTGTGACCAAATTAGATAGTGTGATTCATGACAATGCACACTTCTGTATCTGCACTCTGTTTCATGCACTAACCCAGGTGCAGGGCATCAAGTGTGTAAGAAGCAAGGTGACTGCCAACAACATCACTCTCCATAATGCCAAAACCTCTTAACATAGAAATAGACTAAGAGCAGGTTTTAGGGTGGAACAGCAGGCAGCAGGTGTTTTTTGTTGTTTTCAGTGTTGAGCTGTTTTAACAATCCTTGGGTTACATTTCAGTATGCTATTTTATATATATATATAGCATGTAATGTTGGAATCAATTTCTATTTATTTTCATTTATATAGCGCCAAATTACAACAGAGTTGCCTCAAGGCGCTTCACACAAGTAAGGTCTAACCTTACTAACCCCCATAGCAGCAGTGGTAAGGAAAAACTCCCTCTGAGGAAGAAACCCTAAGCAGACCAGACTCAAAGGGGTGACCCTCTGCTTGGGCCATGCTACAGACATGAATTACAAAACAATTCACAAAACGAACATACAGGAAATGTTGCCGGTGCACAGGATGGTTTCCGGAACAGATCCCACACCCATCTCTGGATGGAACTGCACCTCAAACAGAGAGAAAAGAGAAAAAAAGCAGAATCAAGCATCAGAAAGACAACAAATACAGTATAATTTGTTAGTATTAAGCAACAAGAAAAGCAGAAGAAATACTAAGGTGATTGCTGGCCACTAGATAGATAAGATGGTGGCGTGCATCGACGCAGCGGCTTCTCTAGCTCCCGGTGTAGTCCTTAGTAAAAATAGTAGTTTTAGCAGTGTTAGCAGCTGTAGTGTTCCAAGTAACACAACGAGCATAAAATACAGCTCCAAAGATTTGCTTGAGCTAAACAACAACTGCCGTCATGTCCGAATCCACCCAGACCTAAAGGCATCGCTCGGCAGATTGCCGATCCTGACAGCGAGTTGCAGCTGGAGCCGGCTCAGACCCAAGAGGAAGCGCTGCGCACGCGGGCGAAAATGGGAAAAACGCAGAGGTCTGCTAAACAGGATAAAAGCTAATGGCGGAAGACCTGCTATGCTGTCACTGTTTCTATCCAACGTCCGTGCACTGGATAACAAAATGGACTTGCTACAACTGAGATTACATCAGCGGGACATGCGGAGCTGCAGTGTTTATGTTCTGACGGAGACGTGGCTCAACAACACCATGCTGGAGTCTGTCTTTGAGCTACACGAGTGGATACTCTTCCGTGCGGACAGAGACCATCAGCACTCCGGTAAAACCAGAGGAGGAGGGCTGAGCATCTACATTAACAAAGGTTGGTGCACAAACTGCTCTGAAGCTGTAGAATATCTGACAGTAAAATGCCCCTCACTATCTGCCACGGGAATTTACAGCAGTGTTTATTGTGACCATCTATGTCCCCCCACGAGCTAATGCTAACGACGCTCTGAAGCAGCTACATAACTCCATCAGCTTGCATCAAAATAAACATCCAGATGCGCTGTATGTAGTAACAGGGGACTTCAACCACGTAAACCTGCAAGATATTCTCCCCAAATTCCACCAGCATGTAAACATCGCCACATAAGGGGAAAACATGCTGGACATCTCACTCCTCATGCTTCCTGCTTACAGTCCAGTGTCGAAAAGCAGGGACACCATCACAAAGACCATCTCTGTGTGGCCAACTGGTGCTGTGTCCATGCTTCAAGACTGCTTTGAGACCACCGATTAGCAAATGTTCAGAGCGGCTGCAACAACAGGGAGCAATGTGGACCTGGAGGAATACTCATCGACTGTGCACTACTACATCCGTAGCTGCATAGACAATGTGACCACCTCCAAGACCATCACCATCAGGCCAAACCAGAAACCCTGGATGACCGGAAAGGTGCGCTCCCTGCTGAACATTCGTGATGCTGCATGCAAAGAAAGCAATGCAACAGCACTCAGAGCAGCCAGAAGGAGCCTGTCGGTGGGAATAAAAAGAGCTAAGTCCACGTATGCCCTCAAGGTTCAAGGCCACCTCCAATCTAACGCCCCACGGAGCACGTGGAGGGGCATCAAATGCATCATGGACTACAAAAACAATGTAGCACAGTGCTCTGCAGACCCAGCGCTCCCGGACACTCTGAACACCTTTTATGCGTGTTTTGAGGCATCCAACACCACCACCCCCTCCCGAGTCCCTCCCTCCCCCAAAGACCCCTCAGTCAGCAACATCACTACAGCTGAGGTGAGGAACTGCAGAGGATCAACCCCCAAAAGGCCCCGGGCCCTGACGGAATACCAGGGAGGGTCCTTAAAGACTGTGCACACCAGCTGTCTGAGGTTCTGGCCGATATATTCAACACCTCTCTGTCCCAAGCCAGAGTTCCGTCGTGCCTTAAGACATCAAGGATAATCCCTGTGCCAAAGACCTCTGCACCATCCTGCCTCAACGACTACAAATCAAATCAAATCAATTTTATTTATATAGCGCCAAATCACAACAAACAGTTGCCCCAAGGCGCTTTATATTGTAAGGCAAGGCCATACAATAATTACGGAAAAACCCCAACGGTCAAAACGACCCCCTGTGAGCAAGCACTTGGCAACAGTGGGAAGGAAAAACTCCCTTTTAACAGGAAGAAACCTCCAGCAGAACCAGGCTCAGGGAGGGGCCGTCTTCTGCTAGGACTGGTTGGGGCTGAGGGAGAGAACCAGGAAAAAGACATGCTGTGGAGGGGAGCAGAGATCAATCACTAATGATTAAATGCAGAGTGGTGCATACAGAGCAAAAAGAGAAAGAAACACTCAGTGCATCATGGGAACCCCCCAGTAGTCTAAGTCTATAGCAGCATAACTAAGGGATGGTTCAGGGTCACCTGATCCAGCCCTAACTATAAGCTTTAGCAAAAAGGAAAGTTTTAAGCCTAATCTTAAAAGTAGAGAGGGTGTCTGTCTCCCTGATCTGAATTGGGAGCTGGTTCCACAGGAGAGGAGCCTGAAAGCTGAAGGCTCTGCCTCCCATTCTACTCTTACAAACCCTAGGAACTACAAGTAAGCCTGCAGTCTGAGCGCTCTATTGGGGTGATATGGTACTATGAGGTCCCTAAGATAAGATGGGACCTGATTATTCAAAACCTTATAAGTAAGAAGAAGAATTTTAAATTCTATTCTAGAATTAACAGGAAGCCAATGAAGAGAGGCCAATATGGGTGAGATATGCTCTCTCCTTCTAGTCCCTGTTAGCACTCTAGCTGCAGCATTTTGAATTAACTGAAGGCTTTTCAGGGAACTTTTAGGACAACCTGATAATAATGAATTACAATAGTCCAGCCTAGAGGAAATAAATGCATGAATTAGTTTTTCAGCATCACTCTGGGACAAGACCTTTCTAATTTTAGAGCTATTGCGCAAATGCAAAAAAGCATTTGCAGGCCAAGACTACAGGCCAGTTGCACTCACCACCATCACCACAAAGTTCTTTGAATGGCTGGTGATGAGGCGCCTGAAGCAGACCATCAATGTGACTGTAGATTATCACCAGTACGCATACAGGCAAAACCCTCCCACACAGAGAACAAGGACTCCTATGCAAGGCTGCTGTTCCTGGACTTCACTTCTGCGTTCAACACCATCATCCCACAGAAACTGGTTTCCAAGCTGGCTGAACTAGGAGCCCCCTCAGCACTGTGCGACTGGATCCTGGACTTCCTGACTGGGAGGCCACAGAGTGTCAGGATCAACACCACCTCATCCTCCACCATCATCCTGAACACTGGCTCACCCCAGGGTTGTGTGCTCAGTCCACTGCTGTACACATTGATGACCTTCGACTGCAGAGCCCAGCACAAGAATAATCTTGTTATTAAGTTTGCAGATGATACAGCAGTGATCGGCCTCATTAGCCAAGGGGACGAGACAGCGTACAGGTGAGAAGTGGAGAACCTGACACGGTGGTGCAGAGACAACATCCTCATCCTCAACAAAGCCACCTGCATCCTCCGAGCCTCCACCCACCCTGTGCACAGTCTGTTCACACCCCTTCCCTCTGGAAGGAGGCTGTGCAGCATCCGGGCAAAAACGTCCAGACTGAAAAACAGCTTCTACCCGAATACTGTCAGACTGTTGAACAGTTCAACATTCACCACCAAACTGTGAACATTGCACTACATGCACATTGTCACCTTCTTAATACTCTAACACTGCTGCCGACGTGCCTTGTATATATATTCTAAGGCCACAGGGGTGCGCATATTGTACATTGCAAAAGTTTATATTGCAAAGGTTTATACAATAGGTTAGGTTAAAAAAAATGTCCCACTTAACTGCACCAAGACCTGGAGAAACTGCATTTCGTTCTGCCTGTCAGGGTCGAGTGACAATAAAAGTGAGTCTGAGTCTGAGTCACTAGCCCTAAGCTTCACCAAAAGACCCAGAATTTAGATAAAGTTGAGGCCGCAGCCCGCTCCATTTCCTATTAAAATGAATTAAGGTACTTCACACAAGTAAGGTCTAACCTTACTAACCCCCAGAGCAGCAGTGGTAAGGAAAAACTTCCTCTGAGGAAGAAACCTCAAGCAGACCAGACTCAAAGGGGTGACCTTCTGCTTGGGCCATGCTACAGACATAAATTAAATATTAGAAATTAAATTAAATTAAACAACAAGAAAAACAGGAAATACTAAGGTGATCGCCGGCCGCTATCCCTAAGCTTCACTAAAAGACCCAGAATTTAGGTAAAGTTGAGGCCGTGGCCCGCTCTGTTTCCTAATAAAATGAATTAAAAGAGTAAAAAGCGTAAAACAAAACTATACCAGTATGGTAGCCATATGAAAGGGAAAATAAGTGTGTCTTAAGTCTGGACTTGAAAGTCTCCACAGAATCTGACTGTTTATTGACGCAGGGAGATTATTCCACAGAACAGGGGCACAATAAGAGAAAGCTCTGTGACCTTCAGACTTTGAGTCTGGTCTGCTTGAGGTTTCTTCCTCAGAGGGAGTTTTTCCTTACCACTGTTGCTCTAGGGGTTGGTAAGGTTAGATCTTACCTGTGTGAAGTGCTATGAGGCAACTCTGTTGTGATTTGGCGCTATATAAATGAAAATAAATTGAAATTGAAACTGAAATAGACAGCAGCCATAGACAAGATGGGACAAATCTTTGCTATATTTCGCAGGTGGAAGAAAGCAGTCCTCGTAATATTTCCAATGTGGAGGTCAAAAGACAATGTAGAATCAAAAATTACCCCAAGGTTCCGCACTTTGTCAGTGTGATGTATGACACACGAGCCGAGGCTAAGTGTTAACTGATCAAACTGATGCCGATGTCTCACTGGACCTAGAACCATAATTTCAGTCTTATCAGAGTTTAAAAGTAGGCAGTTTCTAGACATCCAACTTCTCACTGATGCAAGGCACTCTTCTAAGGATTTTATGTGAATGAGATGACCAGCAGTTAGCGGCATGTATAACTGAGTATCATTAGCATAGCAGTGAAAGGTAATCCCAAAACGCCGCAATATGTGCCCAAGGGGTGCTATATAAAGGGAGAAAAGCAGGGGGCCTAAGACAGACCCCTGTGGAACTCCAAATTTCATGTCACTAAGGTTAGAGATAGTGTTACTGTAGAAAACAGTGAGAACGACTGGTCAAGTACGACGTCGGCCATGCAAGGGCACTCCCTGTAATCTCAAAATGATTTTCCAGTCTATCAAGTAGAATATGATGATCTGTCTGACTGTATCAAATGCAGCACTGAGATCTAACAGCACCAGAACTGTAGTAGTGTCCGAATCCATTGTAAGCAGAAGATCATTCAGCACTTTAGTGAGAGCCGTCTCTGTGGAATGATATATTACAAAACAACAGTGCACAATAGACAATTACATTCTGGACTCACACGCCATTCCAAATCATTATAGAAACTTTGCATAATTTATTACCACCCCTGAAAAATGTCTTTACCTATTTTATAAACACTACCAAATATGTTGCACTCAGAAATCAAAGGTTTTGTGGTTTTGTGTCCAAAGTGTCAACACTTCCCACCAGCAAACTCAGGAAAAACAAACAAACAAACAAGCAAACAACAACAACAAAATCTTACAATGATGATAGAAATGGTGGTACACTAGCAATGAGACTTGTGCAGCTCTACGCGCAGCCCTTTAGCTTCAGTGAGGTGGGCTCAGATGGATTACCACCAATCTGTTGGGAAAGTGTAGTGACACGGACCCACGACAGGGGGCATAAATGAACAGACAATAGATGAGCCAAAAATACAACACTTTACTGTTGTGAAATGTGCACAACGAAATACAGACAAATGCAGAATTTGGATTATAGTCAAATGTACAAAGGTGACGACAAAGGTGGCCAGGCTCGAGGATAGGAGACGTCTGTCCAGAGAAGAGCCGGATCCCACACGATTTCCACTGCCACCGAACCCGGAGGATACTGGAGCCGCCAAGTCTGGAGTCCCCAGGTGGCCACCATCTCTGGCTGTCAGATCTGGTACTGCTGGCAGGAAACAAAAACAGAAAACGAAGTGAGTGTGGTGACACTCAGCAACTCCTCGCACACAGTTCAGATAATGCAGGTGGGAATTACACCTCCACCTCCACAAATACGAACACAGTCTTTCTACAGATCTGATATAGACGCTTGTCTTCACGGGTTGGGAAGGGTGCGGCTTGTCACCCTGTCGTCCGCGACCAGCTCAGCCTCCAGCTGACACAAGCTACCAGGAACTCCTGTAGAGAATCAGACAACGATTACGTGCCATACGGCACAGATTAAGCCTGAGGAAATTACCTCCAATGGTAGGCGATATCTCGGCAGCGGGGTGGAGATGTCGTCCGGCCTTTATGGAGTGGTTGATGATGTGGAGATAGGTGACAGCTGTCATGAGTTGATGAGTGACAGCTGTCACTCCCGGCTGTTCCCGTGAGGCGGCAGCGCCCTCTCGTGCCTGAAGCCCGCACTTCAAGCAGGGCGCCCTCTGGTGGTGGGCCAGCAGTACCTCCTCTTCAGCGGCCCACACAACAGGACCCCCCCCTCAACGGGCGCCTCCTGGCACCCGACCAGGCTTGTGGGGGTGTCGTGTGTAGAAGTCGGCCAGGAGGGCCGGGTCCAGGATGAAGCTCCTCTTCACCCAGGAGCATTCCTCAGGTCCATACCCCTTCCAAGTACTGGAACCCCCGGCCCTTTCGACGGATGTCCAGGAGCCGGTGCACCGTCCAAGCCGGCTCCCCGTCGATGATCCGGGCAGGAGGCGGCGCTGGTCCGGGAGCACAGAGGGGTGAGGTGTGGTGTGGTTTGAGTCTGGAGACGTAGAATACTGGGTGGATCCGCAGTGAAGCTGGGAGTTGGAGCTTCACTGCGGCTGGACTGAGGACTTTGAGGATCTTGAAGGGGCCAATGTACCTGTCCTTCAGTTTCAGGGAGTCCACCTGGAGAGGAATGTCCTTTGTAGATAACCACACTTCCTGCCCGGGCTGGTATGCAGGGGCCGGGGAACGCCGGCGGTCTGCATGGGCCTTAGCCCTTGTCCGGGCTTCAACAAGGCAGAACGGGCGGTGTGCCACACCCGACGGCATCTTCGCAGGTGGGCCTGGACCGAGGGCACACCGATCTCTCCCTCCACCACGGGAAACAATGGGGGCTGGTACCCCAGACACACCTCAAACGGGGAGAGGCCGGTGGCAGAAGACACCTGGCTGTTATGTGCATACTCGATCCAGGCCAGATGGTCACTCCAGGCCATCGGGTGCACAGACGTCACACAGCGGAGGGTCTGTTCAAGTTCCTGGTTGGCCCGCTCTGCCTGTCCATTCGTCTGTGGGTGATACCCGGATGAGAGGCTCACGGTGGCCCCCAGTTCTCTGCAGAAACTCCTCCAGACCTGTGAGGAGAACTGAGGACCACAATCCGAGACAATGTCAGTTGGTATCCCATGCAGATGCACGACGTGGTGGACCAGGAGGTCAGCTGTCTCCTGGGCTGTTGGGAGCTTCGGGAGGGCCACGAAGTGGTCCGCCTTGGAGAATCGGTCGACTACCGTGAGGATGGTCGTCATGCTCTGGGACGGCGGGAGGCCTGTGACAAAGTCCAGGCCGATGTGGGACCAGGGGCGATGAGGCAGAGGTAACGGCTGGAGGAGTCCTTGTGCTCTGTGATGATCAGCCTTGCCGCTGGCACAGATGGTACAGGCCTGGACATAATCCCGGATGTCGGCTTCCATAGACACCACCAGAAGCGCTGCCGGACCACTGCCACGGTCCTTCGCACCCCTGGGTGACAGGAGAGCTTGGAACCATGACAGAAGTCCAGGACTGCAGCTCTGGCCTCTGACGGGACGTAGAGGCGGTTCTTCGGGCCCGTTCCTAGGTCCGGGCTCCATGCCAGGGCCTCCCAGACGGTCTTCTCCACGTCCCAGGTGAGGGTAGCCACGATAGTGGACTCAGGAATGATGGACTTTTGCGGATCCGACAACTCTGTTTTGACTTCGTCTTCGTGAACCCGGGACAAGGCGTCCGATCTTTGATTCTTGGTCCCGGGGCGGTAGGTGATCTGGAAGTCAAAATGCCTGAAGAACAATGACCAGCGGGCTTGACTGGGGTTCAGCCGCTTGGCGGTCCTGATATACTCCAGGTTCCGATGGTCCGTGAAAACCGTGAATGGTACCGCAGCTCCCTCCAACAGATGTCTCCACTCCTCAAGAGCCTCTTTCACCGTGAGGAGTTCCCGATTGCCCATGTCATAGTTCCGTTCAGCCGGGGTCAACCTGCGTGAAAAATAGGCACATGGGTGGAGAACCTTGTCGGACTCCCCGCTGTGGGACAGCACAGCTCCTATCCCTGAGTCAGCGGCATCCACTTCAACCACAAACTGGCGGCTAGGATCGGGCTGCACCAGAACTGGTGCAGTCGAAAACCAATGTTTCAACTCCCGAAACGCGGCCTCGCACCAGTCCAACCAGGTGAAAGGGACTTTAGAGGAGGTCAGGGCTGTCAGGGGACTAACTACCTGACTATATCCCTTAATGAACCTCCTATAAAAGTTTGCAAAGCCGAGGAACTGTTGCAGCTTCCACGGCTTGTGGGTTGGGGCCAATCTCTCACCGCCGCAACCTTGGCCGGATCAGGGGCGACGCAGTTGAAGGAGATGATAAACCCCAGGAAGGAGAAAGAAGTGCGGTGGAACTCGCACTTCTCGCCCTTCACAAACAGCCAGTTCTCCAACAACCACTGCAGGACCTGACGTACATGCTGGACATGGGTCTCAGGATCGGGGGAAAAGATGAGTATATCGTCTAGATACACAAAGACGAATTGGTGCAGGAAGTCCCGCAATACGTCATTTACCAAAGCCTGAAACGTCGCGGGGGCGTTAGTGAGGCCGAACGGCATGACCAGGTACTCAAAATGACCTAACAGGGTGTTGAATGCCGTCTTCCACTCGTCTCCCTTCCGGATCCGAACCAGGTGATACGCATTCCTAAGATCAAGTTTGGTGAAGATTTGGGCTCCATGCAGGGGCGTGAACACTGAATCTAACAGGGGCAGAGTGTATCGGTTGCGAACCGTGATCTCATTCAGCCCTCTGTAATCAATGCATGGACGGAGTCCGCCGTCTTTCTTGCCCATAAAAAAGAAACCAGCACCCATTGGGGAGGTGGAGTTCCGGATCAGCCCGGCAGCTAACGAGTCCCGGATGTAGGTCTCCATTGATTCGTGTTCAGGACGTGAGAGGTTGTACAGCCTGCTGGACGGGTACTCAACGCCCGGGATCAAATCAATGGCACAATCGTACGGCAGGTGAGGGGGAAGAGTGAGTGCCAGATCTTTGCTGAAAACATCAGCAAGATCGTGGTACTCTTCAGGCACCGCCGTCAGATTGGGGGGACTTTAACCTCGTCATTAGCAGTCAAACCGGGGGGAACTGAGGATCCTAAACACTCCCGGTGACAGGTTTCGCTCCACTGAGCCACAACCCCAGATGGCCAATCAATCCGGGGATTGTGTTTTATCATCCATGGGAAGCCCAAAATTACACGGGAGGTAGAAGGAGTTACATAAAACTCTATCTCCTCCCGATGATTCCCAGACACTACCAGAGTTACTGGTTGTGTCTTGTGTGTAATTAAGGGAAGAAGGGTGCCATCTAGCGCCCGTACCTTCAGTGGTGAAGGGAGCGCCACTAGAGGGAGTCCTACTTCCCTTGCCGACCCCAGCCGACCCCAGTCCACCAGTGCTTGGGCTTGAAGGGTTAGATCCCCACTCAGGATCATAACTGGGAGCCGTGCAGAAATGCGTGTGTGTCCCACGTGAATTTCCTGGCCCACTCTTAGCCCAGTTTCTAAGAGCGGGAGTTGGTGTTTAACCATCTGCTGATGCTCGCTCGAGCCGCAGATAAAGCAATCCCCACCGGCCAGTGTCCTCTGTTTATTGGAAGCTCTAAATTTAGCCCTGCTCGTGTCCATAGCATCGTCAGCAGGGGGAGCTGTTGTTGCACGGAGCACTGAGGCTGTGAAGCGTGGGGAGGGCGGAACTTTTTCGGACTTGGAAGGGAGAGGGACGGCGCATGCCCGGCCACGTCCTTCGTCTCACTCCCGATGGCGTTCTTCTAACCAATTGTCCAATCGTATAACTAGATCGATAAGCCCGTCCAAATCCCGCGGCTCATCCTTAGCCACCAGATGCTCCTTCAGGACCGATGACAGTCCGTTTATGAAGGCGGCGCGGAGTGCAGCAGTATTCCAGCCGGACCTCGCAGCCGCGATGCAGAAGTCGACCGCATACTCGGCTGCACTCCGACGCCCCTGTCTCAAAGACAGCAGCACTGTTGAAGCGGTCTCGCCTCTCTTTGAGGGATAAAAAACTGTTCTGAACTCCCTCACAAACCCAGAATATGTCGTTAGGAGCCATGAATTCTGCTCCCAAAGCGCCGTAGCCCAGGCGCGTGCCTCACCTCGAAGCAAATTGATGACATAAGCCACCCGGCTGGATTCTGACGCATACATGACAGGACGCTGTGCAAAGACGAGCGAACACTGCATTAAGAAGTTAGCGCATGTCTCCACACAGCCTCCGTACAGTTCCGGGGGACTTATGAATGCTTCAGGGGACGGGGGGGGGGGGGGGGGGGGGGGGGGGGGGAGTTCGTTGAACGACCAGTGGAATGTCTGTATTTGGCACCAGGACAGCAGGAGGAGGAGCTGCAGCTGCGCCCTGTGCGCGTTTCCACCTGAGCGATGAGAGCCTCCATCCTACGACTGAGTATGACGTTCTGTTCGGTCATTAAATCTAACCGAGCAGTGAAGGCGGTGAGGATTTGCTGCAACTCACCTACCACGCCTCCTGCTGGCGCCTGTGCACCCTGCTCTTCCATTGGTTGTTCACTCGATGGTTGATGCCCCTCGGAATCCATGACGTTGGCCGAGATATCCTGTTGGGAAAGTGTAGTGACACGGACCCACGACAGAGGGCGTAAATGAACGGACAATAGATGAGCCAAAAATACAACACTTTACTGTTGTGAAATGTGCACAACGAAATATTGTCACAAACACACCTAACACATAAACACATGCACATCTCAGCTGTGAGAAAGCAGATTCATCTTACAATGAATGGTTCTCTCCCTCAGCCCCAACCAGTCCCAGCAGAAGACTGCCCTCCCTGAGCCTGGTTCTGCTGGAGGTTTCTTCCTGTTAAAAGGGAGTTTTTCCTTCCCACTGTAGCCAAGTACTTGCTCACAGGGGGTCGTTTTGACCATTGGGGTTTTACATAATTATTGTATGGCCTTGCCTTACAATATAAAGCGCCTTGGGGCAACTGTTTGTTGTGATTTGGCGCTATATAAAAAAATTGATTGATTGATTGACAATGTCAAACGGAAAAACCCACGTGTCCCACATGTGTTTGTTTCTCTCCCAAGTATGCCGGGAAACGATCGAATCAGAGAGGAATCAAAGAAAATCGTCTGAAGGCAAAGGAGTTGTGCCGTCCCCGCAAGTAGCAACTAGTAACGTTTATTTGTACACAAGTGAATTGGATGTGCTGTTGATGTAATGCTGTGCTACTACAATACTATATATTATCATATACCTATAAATGATACGCCAATATGATTGGATAAAACACTAAAGAATAAATAACAATACACCCTTTTCGTGGATGGGTAATATTTTTCATACCAACCGAGTAATCAGCCAATCCGGACAGCGGAGCGGCGCCACGACGAAGAGACGCAGTCAGAGGAACTGTGAAATACTGGTGAGTCACTAGTAATAATTTCTTACGTGTCCAACCTTGTAGGTTGATCGTTTAAATTTGTTAGTTCTAAAAGCCATCATAATTATTTATAGGAAAACGTTCTATTTTTTTCTACTAAGGTTTGAACTTTGAGTGTTTACACAGGAGAGAAAAGTGAGAAAATGTTAATGCCTGTTTGAGAAAAGTGTATAAAGTGTGTAGTGAGGGGTTTTACAGCCTTAAAACATCTATAATAATTGTAAAAAATAACGCTGACTACTTCGCGGATTTCGCCTATCGCGGGTTATTTTTAGACTGTAACTCCCGTGATAAACGAGGGACCACTGTATATGATAAAATCGTTATCAAGTTGTTCACCAATGAATATGGCTTTTTACACATCGTATTTGCGGAGTTGGAGGTGTAATTCCCACCTGCATTATCTGAACCGTGTGCGAGGAGTTGCTGAGTGTCACCACACTCACCTCGTTTTCTGTTTTTGTTTCCTGCCAGCAGTACCACATCCGACAGCCGGAGACGGTGGCCACCTGGGGACTCCGGACTTGGCGGCTCCAGTATCCTCTGGGTTCGGTGGCAGTGGAAATCGTGTGGGATCCGGCTCTTCTCTGGACGGACGTCTCCTATCCTCGAGCCTGGCCACACGTCACCTTTGTACATTTGACTATAATCCAAATTCTGCATTTGTCTGTATTTCGTTGTGCACATTTCACAACAGTAAAGTGTTGTATTTTTGGCTCATCTATTGTCCGTTCATTTACGCCCCCTGTTCAGATAATGCAGGTGGGAATTACACCTCCAACTCCGCAAATACGAATACAGTCTTTCTACAGATCTGATACAGACGCTTGTCTTCACGGGTCGGGAAGAGTGCAGCTTGTCACCCTGTCGTCCGCGACCAGCTCAGCCTCCAGCTGACATAAGCTACCAGGAACTCCTGTAGAGAATCAGACAATGATTACGTGCGATACGGCACAGATTAAGGCTGAGGAAATTACCTCCAATGGTGACAGCTATCACTCCTGGCTGTTCCCGTGAGGTGGCAGTGCCCTCTCGTGCCTGAAGCCCGCACTTCAGGCAGGGCGCCCTCTGGTGGTGGGCCAGCAGTACCTCCTCTTCAGCGGCCCACACAACACAATCCACACAGTGTACTTGAAGATATTAAAAGCCACAACATAAAAGAAACTACTATTTACTTTGTGTGTTTAATCCCCTCCATATCAGTATATATATCCAATTTTATTCAGTTATTGTAATTTGAATAACTGTAGGTTTTTAAAAATGATTTAAGTTAATTTATTGGCGGTACTAATCAGCTGCCTCAAAGTGTTTGAGTACTTAAGAAGATTAACACTCTGTAAACACATGGTAAATGTTTTACAAAATGCCATTCACTCATCTTCAACTGCTTACTCCAACTAGAGCAGCCTCCGCCAAGAGTAGTTTCTCATTCCAGACAATTTCACCTTGGAAAAAATTTTCAAGCTCAAAGTCCTGTTAGAAGTGACTTTTCTTAAGCTAAAGTAGATATGATCAAATGTCAGGAGTATGCATTTATTTCATGCACTTGAATCAAAGTTTTTGGTGTGGTGGTGTTAGATTTATTTTATTTTTTTCAACTTTTTCAGTTTCTGAATTATTTTTCAGATAATTTTCACAGAAGATTGGTTATCTGCATACCTGCCAACATTTGAATTTACCAATGTGGGACACCCATCCATTGGCCGTGAGCACCAAGGGCACAAAGTGTAACTAGCAAGCTCTTTGTGTTTACCCATCATAGGTTGTTTCTTGTGTGACACCTTGGTTATGAGACACCTTTTTATAGGCCATAGGTCATCATTTGGGACTAAACCAGCTGATATTAATTTGCACTGATAAGGGGCAGGATTGCATTCTAATTACTGATAGATTTCAGCTGGTGTCTTGGTTTTCCATGTCTTTTTGCACCTCCTTTTCTTTAGGTGTCCAATACTTTTTCCCTGTACCATTTCACATTATTGCACATAATTTATGGACATCTGTGGTTTGATTTATTTTTATGTGGGTATTACGTGCATTGTTACCAACATCTGGTGAAAATGTCATGCCAATAGCACCTTTAGAAATATATGTACTGAGAAAATGTCGCTGTGTTCAGTACTTATTTTACCTGTGGTATATAACATTTTTGACCTATCTACTCACCTTACAAACCTTGCCAAAAGGAGTAACTTGATTATTCACACACTGACTGATTGCCCTCTGACAGATGCTTCTATGTATATCCGCACTCTGTCTTATGAGCCAGGATGCCACCTGTTCTTTTTAAATTTTGCTCTCCCTTTGATTATTATTTATTGTATAAATAAGTCCTCTATAATAGTTTTTTCTTTCTTTCTTTAATATTTATTTCATTCATTTAAAAGAAAAAAAACAAAACAGAAAAGCAGAAATAAAGCATCACAAATCACCTGAATGAAAAGGAGCAGAGAGAAGAACAAGTCTTATGTTTTCTGCCCCTTTTTACAATACAATCTTTCAATATCCAGCGTCATTATTTAACAGATTGCATTTCTTTGACTTGTCACATGCCACTGACTTATTTCATAATTATGACCATTATTTAGTAGATTACATCTCTGACACGTTACATTTTAAACTTAAAACATTTTAAACATTATTAACAGATTACATTTTCTTTATGCTTAAATGTTTGTATTGAATTAGTTTGTTTTTACTATTATCTCTATGTACATAGTTGAATCGGTGTGCTGTTTCATCCTAAAAACGACAAAGAGATAAAAAAAAATCTAACTGCAAATTGTGATTCCATCTGATATTAATAAAAATAGTTTTCCAATAGTTTTACAGTGTGGAAATGTTTCATAAATGCTTATTCCTACTATTGCCATTTTTTTTTTTACATTTACAGAGTCACGATTGAGTAAAATAGAGCTGCTTGGTTGATGTTCTGTTTTTGTTACACAAACACAATAACCACCTGTACTAAACTTTGGTTTGGACATGCACCCTGCAGCTAAACAGCCTTCAAGCATGTACATGTGTGTGCGCACACACACTTACCAGTACACCTTGTTATCAGCGATGATGCTAATTACAGCTGCGACACTAATACCGTATGCCAGGCAGTCCCTGAACAGGGGCCAACAGGTCAGATGCCCCGCCTGATAAAAGCAACAAAAATAAGTTTATAGCTCGTCGTGTGGTACAATGTTCACAGCCGTCCTTCCGATTCAATCAAATAAAGGTGATGCTACAGGAAGATGGAAAGTGAAAAGTATAAATACGTACCACAGAGGCCAAGAGTCCACATGCAGCACAGATTCCGAGGAGATTGTAGACGGCAGATCCCACTATGGTACTGACGCCAATGTCTCCCTTTGTCACAAACACACCTAACATATAAACACATGCACATCTCAGCTGTGAGAAAGCAGATTCATCTTACAATGTCAAACGGAAAAACCCACGTGTCCCACATGTGTTTGTTTCTCTCCCGAGTATGCCGGGAAACGATCGAATCAGAGAGGAATCAAAGAAAATCGTCTGAAGGCAAAGGAGTTGTGCCGTCCGCGCAAGTAGCAACTAGTAACTTTTATTTGTACACAAGTGAATTGGATGTGCTGTTGATGTAATGCTGTGCTACTACAATACTATATATTATCATATACCTATAAATGATACGCCAATATGATTGGATAAAACACTAAAGAATAAATAACAATACACCCTTTTCGTGGATGGGTAATATTTTTCATACCAACCAAGTAATCAGCCAATCCGGACAGCGGAACGGCGCCTTGACGAAGAGACGCAGTCAGAGGAACTGTGAAATACTGGTGAGTCACTATTAATAATTTCTTACGTGTCCAACCTTGTAGGTTGATCGTTAAAATTAAATTTGTTAGTTCTAAAAGCCATCATAATTATTTATAGGAAAACGTTCTCTTTTTTTTTCTACTAAGGTTTGAACTTTGAGTGTTACACAGGAGAGAAAAGTGAGAAAATGTTAATGCCTGTTTGAGAAAAGTGTATAAAGTGTGTAGTGAGGGGTTTTACAGCCTTAAAACATCTATAATAATTGTAAAAAATAACGCTGACTACTTCGCGGATTCCGCCTATCGCGGGTTATTTTTAGAACGTAACTCCCGCGATAAACGAGGGACCACTGTATATGATAAAATCGTTATCAAGTTGTTCACCAATGAATATGGCTTTTTACACCCTTCAGAAAACCATACAACATTTATCATTTATAGGTATATGATAAAATCATTATCAAGTAGTGTATGGTTTTCTTCAAAAATCCATATTCATTGGTGAACAACTTGATAACTGGTAATATCATCATAACATAATCATAGTAAAAGTGACACACAGGCAGCAGTGCACGCAGCTTTACTTTTCTATCATGACAAAAGAAATCCTTACGTTAAATCTTAAAATTAACCTGTTAGTTGGTTTGCATGTTTGATTGTTTGCACAGACTAAAAGATGCCAACAAGATAACAAAATCAGAGGTCCACTGGTCCTTAACCGTAGCTAAAAGTCCCACAATATCCCTGAACTAAATATTGCAGTTGCTTTTACAGTGTTAGATATTTTGCAGATTCACTGACTGACTCAGTTAATCCTGAACTTGCCCTCCTCATCGAATATTGTCATTTATATTGTAGAATCATGATATATTGTCACATTGTTGACTTGCAGTAACCAGATCCAAAATGCCTTAATACTGCATCATTACAAATAGTTACCACACTATACTAATTACCCAGAAACGCTGTGACAAGTTCAGGTGCAGAACTCCCTGCTGCCATAAATGTAGCTCCCGCTACATCTTGAGATAATCCCAGACCTGAAACAGACAACAGAAACACACAATAAACACAGTTCATACAATGCAACAAACCACAATAATAGCAATTATCACCAACACATGGATTTGATTACATTATGCTGAACAGATATATTATTTATCCACCTTCTGAAAGTATACGCAATAGGTTATAAAGAAAGTATAACCAATGACGGGTCCTACGCTAGAGTAAAAGTGAAATTGTAAAACACCACCAACAATACCCACACAAGAACTCAAAGATGCTCTTAAATCTTGTGTCTATAAGAAGTGTAAGTATTTGACATTGATATATGTTTTTTTTTAAAGATCACGTAAATATAAACATATATCAATTCAGTCTGCTTTCTGATTCTGTGGAGTTATTTAAATCCAGATTAAAGACTCATCTCAGATGGTTTGGACATGTGGAGAGGAGGGATCCAGGGTATATAGGGAGAAGGATGCTGAGGACAGAGCCACCATGTAGGAGGAGAAGACTGAGGCCAAATAGGAGGTTTATGGATGTGTTGTGGGAGGATGCATGGGTAGTTAGTGTGACAGAAGAAGACGCAGAGGACAGTGTGAGATGGAAATGCCTAATGGGAGCAGCTGCTGTTTAATCTGGACATGTACAAAATTATAACAATTATGTTTCTGAATTAGTGCCCTGATGCCATTCATTTGTTGATCTATTCACTGGCCGTATTTTATAGGTTACATGTCTTGGAACACTACTACTGCTAATAATATGAATAATGAATAACGATGGCAATGACTGCAATCATCAAATTACAGTCCTCATTTTCAATTTTTATGAGTATGACTTCATTGGCGGTCCACTGCCTGGTTCATGACAGCATGAACACATTTGTCAGTGATCATTCAACAATGAAGTGATTGTACAAATCTGATTAAATACAATGTTCTTATCTTATAAACTGCAGGCGACCTCCTAAAAGAAATTGTGTGTTTTGTGAAAGTGAAAAATAACAATGCAGTTGAGTGCTTGAGAAAAAAAAATTCACTTTTTTGCAACTTTTCAATTCTCCCAACCGCATATAGGTGCTTACATAGGGGGCGCACTATATGATTTTTCCTAGATTTTCTTTTGCCTAGAGATGTATTTCCGGCTTTGACTCCTTTGTAACTCGCAGTGTATTCAGAAATCTAGCGTGAGCATAACTTATAAAAACAACAAAACAAACTAGAAATACATTGAAATATAATTGGATAAGCAGAAACTAAGTCGTAATAAACACATCTGCTTCCGGATGATTTTACCTCTCGTATGGAAACAAAGTTGTTGATACTTCCAAGTTTTAAATTGTTTTGTTAATTGTGTCGGTAGCATGGTCCAAGCAGAGGGTCACCCCTTTGAGTCTGGTCTGCTTGAGGTTTCTTCCTCAAATCATCAGAGGGAGTTTTTCCTTAACATTGTCGCATGTGTGCTTGCTCTGGGGGTTGCTAAGGTTAGATCTTACTTGTGTGAAGCATCTTGAGGCAACTTTGTTGAGATTTGGCGCTTTATAAATAAACGAAATTAAATTACAAGTTGCACGAGCTCCACGTGATGGTAAACATCCAATAGTTATTGTCACATTTACAGTGTTCAGTGGTGGCGCTGGGGGGGGGGGCTTGGGGGTTCTTAAGCTCCTCCAATAATGAGCCAAGCTCCCCCTTAGCCCCCCCAATAATTCTGCCAATAATGTGAATAGCGACTGACATATTTGTGGATTTCAACTGCAGTTTTGCGCTGAGAATGTCTCAATATTGCGTAATTGAGCAAAGTGATGAATACGTGTGTTTGGTGATCCACCAATGCTGAATCACCCTTCACAAATAGAATTTTCAGTTTTGCAAATAAACATTTATTTGTAAAAACCCACACACAAGTTACAAATCAGAAATTTGTGTTTGTGGATCACAAAGCACGTGATTATAAGTGATGTGTGTGTGCATTGATACCACATTTTAGAGGAGCACGGGTGACTAAAACATATACCTTGGTATTTATAAAGCAATTTACTATATATTGTTCATTTCGACGACATTTTGTGGAGACCCTCCAACTTTTACCCCAGCCCCCCTCAGCCCCCCCAACAAAAATCTCCTGGTGCCGCCACTGACGGTGTTTAATTCTTTCATTTGTCCATCCACAGTCAATACACAGGGAAGCATATACATTGCTAACACGAACGGCTGGGCGCCGTTTCAGGTCCCGTGTCCACGTCGCAGTTCTCCCGCTGAGACTGCAAACAGAGCTGTCTGCTGTCCACACCTGCCATCACTTTCTTTCTCTGACTCTTTGTGGTCATACTTCTCCAAAAACTGATAAATGCAAGATTCACCAGCTCCCAGCTTAGCTTTCGACTGCAGAGAACAGCCCTTACACACACACACACACACACACACACACACACACACACACACACACACACACACACACACACACACACACACACACACACACATTCATCGTCAATCACTTATGCAAGATCAGCTTGCGGGGGGCTGGACCCTATCCCAGCAGTCATAGGGCGTGAGGGGGAGTACACTCTGGACAGGACACCAGTCTGTCGCAGGGCCACAAACAGACAAACAAACAACCCTGCACACACCCGCACACACACCTATGGACAATTTAAAGTTTTCAATGCACCTAACCTGCATGCCTTTAAATGTGGGAGGAACCCGGAGCACGGGGAGAACATCCGAACTCCACACAGATAGACCACAGGTGGGAATCGATCCCATGACCTTCTCACTGTGAGGCAACAGTGCTAACCACTAAGCCACTATGCACAGCCCTTACAGGGATACATTTTATCAGCTGCAGGACTGTCATATTCCTGAAATTTTCACGCTCCTCCATGACGAATGACTTTGAGCTAACACGTGAAAGTACGGTGGCTTAGTGGTTAACACTATTGCTTCACAGTGAGAAGGTCATGGGTTGAATTCCCGTGGCCTTTCTGTGTGGAGTTTGCATGTTCTCCCCGTATTTGCGTGGGTTTCCTCTGGGTGCTCCAGTTTCCTCCCACATCCAAAGACATGCGGGTTAGGTGGATTGGAATCTTTAAATTATCCGTAGGTGTGTGTGTGTGGGTGGGTCTGTGTTTGTTTGTCTGTTTGTGGCCCTGCGACAGACTGGTGTCCTGCCCTGGGTGTACCCCGCCTCGCGCTCTATGGCTGCTGGGATAGGCTCAAGCCCCCTGCAACCCTTAATTGGACTAAGCGGTAGAAGATGAATGAACATGTGAAAGTAACAGTAAATAAACACAAAATAATTACAAAATAAAGCATATTAGCCAGGTGCCGCTAAGCAAAAATCGCCACTGTATTAACGTTTCCAGAAGTGTGTTGATTGACTAAAATAAACGGGATGTTGACGACTCAATACATTATGGGTTCGAGTTTTTCTATATGCGGTAGGAAGAAAAGTTCTGAGACACATTAAATGATCTTGCACATTTCTGTAGTTACACTATATTCAGAACACAAAAACATCACGATGAAATCCCATGTGAGAACGAGTCACCATAAATACCCCATCAATCCTCCCTCAGCATCACAAAAAAATATCACTTACGCTCACTGATCACTTCTAACGATGGCAGAAAGTAATCATCACAAACAAATGAAATGGCCAAAAGCATGTAGAAAATGAGCATGAAATAAAGAACGAGCCCTCCATCCTTCCTTTCTTGCACCGTGAAGAAGCCTTCGGGAAACTCTGACGACGGCGGCGAGATACACTCTGTCTCATTCTCTGAAACAGCAGGACACACTGATCAGTGTCAATCAACCTCAATAACCGACGTGTCGTTTTCTAACATCAGCACCAGTGTTTGGACTCTTAATGACTTTTACAAAGTGTTTCATGCCAATAAAAGCCCAGAGTTACACAGGCGGTGAGGCACAACTGATCTTTCACACACAAAGAGCTGTGACATTTACAATTTACACATGAAATGGGTCTGAAAAATTCTCCAAACTACCTCAGACGCATCAACTTACCTAAAGCCCGTCGTGCCCTGGCAGAGTGGGGCCCCTGAGCTGCTTTCGCAGCGAATGATACAATCTGAACTGTACAATACAAAAACAGTACAAATCCTAGAAAGTAAGGAATAAAATATTTTCTCGTCCGTTTCTGCACAACTACAAAGTTAGTCATGGTCATCTGAGTCAAAACTGTGGAATTAGGAATTATTCCAAGGAGTCATGTGACCTCTCAAGCTGCCAAAGATTGCCAAGCCTGATCGAACACTACAAGCTGCACAGAGATTACTGTGGGGGGGATCTTTCAAGGTCTGCTGCTCCCAAGAATGGGGGATCACGAGTTGTGAGTCATTCCGTTTGACTTGAACACACTCCAGCCTGAGGGGCAACAAGAGTTTTACTTACGCACTTCCTTAAGTGTTGGCTTTTGTTTTGCAGGACAGAAATCTGCAAGAATATGAATATATGAAGTGTATAAAACATATATAAAATATGAGTAGGTTGCTGAGAATCTGAGTTTTCATTCAAAGAGGAAGAAATACAGTAGTGTTCAGAATAATAGTAGTGCTATGTGACTAAAAAGATGAATCCAGGTTTTGAGTATATTTCTTATTGTTACATGGGAAACAAGGTACCAGTAGATTCAGTGGATTCTCACAAATCCAACAAGACCAAGCATTCATGATCTTAAGGCTATGAAATTGGGCTATTAGTAAAAAAAAGTAGAAAAGGGGGTGTTCACAATAATAGTAGTGTGGCATTCAGTCAGTGAGTTCGTCACGTTTGTGGAACAAACAGGTGTGAATCAGGTGTCCCCTATTTAAGGATGAAACCAGCACCTGTTGAACATGCTTTTCTCTTTGAAAGCCAGAGGAAAATGGGACGTTCAAGGCATTGTTCAGATGAACAGCGTAGTTTGATTAAAAAGTTGATTGGAGAGGGGAAAACTTATACGCAAGTGCAAAAAATTATAGGCTGTTCATCTACAATGATCTCCAATGCTTTAAAATGGAAAAAAAAAAACAAAAAAAACAGAGACGCGTAGAAGAAAATGGAAAACAACCATCAAAATGGATAGAAGAATAACCAGAATGGCAAAGGCTCACCCATTGATCAGCTCCAGGATGATCAAAGACAGTCTGGAGTTACCTGTAAGTGCTGTGACAGTTAGAAGACACCTGTGTGAAGCTAATTTATTTGCAAGAATCCCTCGCAAAGTCCCTCTGTTAAATAAAAGACATGTGCAGAAGAGGTTACAATTTGCCAAAGAACACATCAACTGCCCTAAAGAGAAATGGAGGAATATTTTGTGGACTGATGAGAGTAAAATTGTTCTTTTGGGTCCAAGGGCCGCAGACAGTTTGTGAGACGACCCCCAAACTCTGAATTCAAGCCACAGTTTACAGTGAGGACAGTGAAGCATGGTGGTGCCAAGCATCATGATATGGGCATGTTTCTCCTACTATGGTGTTGGGCCTATATATCGCATACCAGGTATCATGGATCAGTTTGGATATGTCAAAATACTTGAAGAGGTCATGTTGCCTTATGCTAAAGAGGACATGCCCTTGAAATGGGTGTTTCAACAAGACAATGACCCCAAGCACACTAGTAAATGAGCAAAATCTTGGTTCCAAACCAACAAAATTAATGTCTCGCAGATGTGAAGAAATCATGAAAAACTGTGGTTATACAACTAAATACTAGTTTAGTGATTCACAGGATTACTAAAAAAGCTAATTACTAACTAATAGCCCGATTTCATAACCTTAAGAGTGTGCATATCATGAATGCTTGGCCTTGTTGAATTTGTGAGAATCTACTGAATCTACTGGTACCTTGTTTACCATGTAACAATAAGAAACAAAGGCTCGTAACAAAAGGATGAGTCATGTCTACAAAAGGCATTTTTATTGTAATACTGAATGATTTTCATGAATGTTGCCGTATCAAAAAAATGTACACACACTGCACAGTACAGGATTATGGCTGATGGCACCAATGGCTGTTGACATTACGCTGCACATCTGAGGGTCTTGGACCTCCATAAGCAAATGAGAGAAGCTGAAGAGAGGCATGAAGCTATATTGGCTCTTGTGCCACAGGCAGTGGTGGGCACATTTCCGCTATTTATTGAAGATGTTTTCATTTTCAGATTAGCTTTTCAGATAACTCTGAAAACCATTATTGGACTAATTATCTTCCAATAAGTTTTGGTCCGATAATTTTTAGACCGCTAACATATTTTTGCAGACGTGGGTAAACAAAACTGAATAGTGACAAACATTGATGAAATCTAAAATCAGTGAGTACCTACCTGTTCTATCCTCCGTAAACAGACGAGAGCTGGTTCTAAAGGAAACCGCTCTATTCTCTGCAGGCAAAGGAGAACTGGTCGGGGGTGGGGTGGGGTGGGGGGGACCTCATTTCTTTTGACCCCATACTGACCATACTGATAGGCTGGCAATATCACCCAAGTCATCCAGAGGCATACAGTTTTAACTCACGGTTAAAATTTTAACCAAACAAATTTCGGCACAAGTTATTTAAATTAACATCATGTCTGAAGTTTTATGAAGTGAAAATATCAGATATATGTTTTAGTTTTAAAGTAATGCGCTAATTTTGAAGGTTTTAGTGTGGAGATGCTGTGCCCAGTGCATTATGGGTATCTTAGTTGGGTAGGTCACAGATCCCGTCTATTTCATTAGGTGATTAGATTTTGGAGTAGGTTAGTCAAATGTCAAGATCAAGATGGTCTGAATGGGACACGAAATTGAACGGGACAATAAATTTGTAAGAAAAAAAAAAAGCTTGGACACATAATACATGTGTGCATAAAGTCCATAGGTATTTGGACAGTCACCCAATCTTTGGAACCTCTCTGCACACCATCACAATGGGGTTGAAATGAAACAATTAGGATGTGCTTTGTGTGTTGACTTTCAGCTTTAAATCAAAGACATGAACAAAAATATCAAATCAAATCAATTTTATTTATATAGCGCCAAATCACAACAAACAGTTGCCCAAGGCGCTTTATATTGCAAGGCAAAAGCCATACAATAACTACAGAAAAACTCCAACAGTCAAAACGACCCGCTGTGAGCAAACACTTGGTGACAGTGGGAAGGAAAAACTCCCTTTTAACAGGAAGAAACCTCCAGCAGAACCAGGCTCAGGGAAGGGCAGTCTTCTGCTGGGACTGGTTGGAGCTGAGGGGAGAGAATCAGGAAAAAGACATGCTGTGGAGGGGAGCAGAGATCAATCACTAATGATTAAATGCAGAGTGATGCATACAGAGCAAAAGAGAAAGAAACACTCAGTGCATCATGGGAACCCCCCAGCAGTCTAAGTCTATAGCAGCATAACTAAGGGATGGTTCAGGGTCACCTTATCCAGCCCTAATTATAAGCTTTAGCAAAAAGGAACATTTTAAGCCTGATCTTAAAAGTAGAGAGGGTGTCTGTCTCCCTGAGCTGAATTGGGAGCTGGTTCCACAGGAGAGGAGCCTGAAAGCTGAAGGCTCTGCCTCCATTCTACTCTTAAAACCCTAGGAACTACAAGTAAGCCTGCAGTCTGAGAGCAAAGCGCTCTATTGGGGTGGATATGGTACTATGAGGTCCCTAAGATAAGATGGGACCTGATTATCAAAACCTTATAAGTAAGAAGAAGAATTTTAAATTCTATTCTAGAATTAACAGGAAGCCAATGAAGAGAGGCCAATATGGGTGAGATATGCTCTCTCCTTCTAGTCCCCGTCAGTACTCTAGCTGCAGCATTTTGAATTAACTGAAGGCTTTTCAGGGAACTTTTAGGACAACCTGATAGTAATGAATTACAATAGTCCAGCCTAGAGGAAATAAATGCATGAATTAGTTTTTCAGCATCACTCTGAGACAAGACCTTTCTAATTTAGAGATATGCGCAAATGCAAAAAAGCAGTCCTACATATTTGCTTAATATGCGCACTGAAGGACATATCCTGATCAAAAAATGACTCCAAGATTTCTCATAGTATTACTAGAGGTCAGGGTAATGCCATCCTGAGTAAGGATCTGGTTAGATACCATGTTTCTAAGATTTGTGGGGCCAAGTACAATAATTTCAGTTTTATCTGAATTTAAAAGCAGGAAATTAGAGGTCATCCATGTCTTTATGTCTGTAAGACAATCCTGCAGTTTAACTAATTGGTGTGTGTCCTCTGGCTTTATGGATAGATAAAGCTGGGTATCATCTGCGTAACAATGAAAATTTAACCAGTGCTTTCTAATAATACTGCCTAAGGGAAGCATGTATAAAGTGAATAAAACTGGTCCTAGCACAGAACCTTGTGGAACTCCATAATTAACCTTAGTCTGTGAAGAACACTCCCCATTTCCATGAGCAAAATATCACATTAACCATTTAGGAATTACAACTAATAATATATACACAGTACCTCTATTTTTCAGAGGCTACAATCAGTGTACCTGAACAAATTAGATTAGGATTACTGTTAGTACAAATGATCACTTTTGGAGCCAGTTTTCTTTTGACAAGTCAGCGTATGAACACATGAACATTTCCAAGCTACTTAATATGTTTTGGACTTCATTTATATCAATAATTAAGAAATGCAAATGAACGATGAATGATGTAGACAGTTTTTAAAAGCTGAGTGACTGTACAAGAAGGAGACTAGTGAGGGAAGCCACCAAGACACCTGTGATAACTACGAAGGAGTTATGTGGCTGTGACTGCAGAAACCCCAGAAAATGAATATATACCCACAATGCAATGGTCATTCCAGTGGTGTGATATTGAGGTGTGGATGAAGTTCACGTAAAATTTGAAATTGCTCACACATTGAGCGTTGAAAGGTGGATAAGACATTTTTCTTCATCTGACACGAGGAATTTCAGAGGTAACGTAATGAGAAGGTAGCAGAGGTGTTCACAAAGGAAACATCTTGTCAGAATATTTAAAATATACAGTATTTCAAAATGTTAGTAGTAAAAAAAAAGGATTATTTCAGTTGTAATGTGAGGCCAAACTGGTCAATGTTTCACAGGAATAATATGGGTGCAATTTGGTGGGGGATAGGGCGAACATGTCCCCCCCACCTTTTCAACCAGGGGGGACAGAATATGGTACGCCCCCCTCCCCCACGTTCTGACATATATGTGTGTACTTGAAACATGCTATGCCAGTCTTATATGCAAAACCATGTCAGAATAGTATCTTTGCTTCTGCAAGTTTGTATTTTTAGCAGCATTGACTTGTTTACAACACCTGTTTCTTGTTTGTCACATTCAGAATTTTCTGGGACTGCATTTGCCCAGATTTGAAACCAAAAATAGTTGCCTCTAGGGACTAGTGTCTACATATAAGTATCAATGGACCATATGCTAATTTACTAAATTCTGAAAGTTAGAAAAGGAAATCAGAAAAGCTATCTGGGACCCCAGAAAGCCCATCTGCAATTATTGCTTGATCTCCAAAATCAGTCTATGCAAGTGAAATTATGTTCAGTGTGAGTGTTGGCCTAAAGCCCCCAGAAGGGCCCCCAGACCCCCAGCCTATGGGCTTCGGCCCTGTGGGCCTCACACTTTATCCCCCCAATTTCTAATTCTACATTGCGCCCTTGCACGTGTGTGGACATGTCTGGACATGTATCTTATTTTCTCCATTAGCAAAGCAGCTAGCAGCACAAGTGTTCCCTGGAACACACATCTACAATCTGGAGAAATGTTAAAATATTTCACTGTCCACTTCAAAGACAGTGAGTCAGCAGCGCTGTTGATAGTGAAAGTGTAGTGGTCTTGATGAAAGACTACAGTGTCCCTGCTTTGGTAAAATGGCGCCCCTGTGTGGTCAGATTAGGTTGGATTTTTGCTGTATATATTTTATTTTTACTCTCACAGAACATTAGTAATCTCTTGCTCTCTCTGTATGTATAAAATTTGTGTCCATTGCTGTGAGGATTTTAAGAAAAAAATTGACTCACAACACCCCATAATGACAACATGAAAAAAGTTTTTTTTTTTTTTAATTTTTGTAAATTTCTTAAAAATAAAACAACTAAGAATCATATGTACAAAGTATTCACACCCTTTGGTTAATACTTTGTTGATGCACCTTTAGCAGCAATTACAGCCTCAAGTCTTCTTGAATATGATGTAACAAGCTTGCTGCACCTATCTTTTGGCAGTTTTGCCCAGTCCTCTTCTTGTGCATGTGATTTCTTATTTTTTAATTTAAAAAAAAAATAGAATTTTGAGGGGAGAAAAAAATAATTTACTCCATTTTGGAATAAGGCTGGCACACAACAAAATGTGGAAAAAGTGTAGCACTGTGAATACTTTCTGCATGCACTGTATATCCTTTTAATATGCTTATTGTTGTTTGACGTTTTGCTGTGTATTACTTTGTATTTGTAAAAGGGCTATACCACACACTAGAGGTGGGCGATACCGGGAATTTTGGTATTGATCCGATACCAAATAAATCCAGGCCCAGTATCGCCGATATTGATACCAATACCGATACTTTTTCATATTTAAGCTTCACAGATGCAAAGGATCCAAAAGCCCTAGGATAGAATTTCGCCAAACATTGTATGTGACAACAAAATACTTTATTATCACAATAAACATTTTTGTTTAAAAAATATCACGCAATACAACTTAAAATCTCCTGAGGTAGAGGGCTGACAAACCACAATATAAGGGTGTGCTGCTCTGTGTTGTGTGATACAGCGCAGCGCTGCTCTTACAGACAGAGAGTAGACTTTGATGAATCTGTGTGCGCAGCAGTCAGTGCGTGCGGGAGAGAAAAAAAGATTGAGTATCGACCTTTTTACATGAGGATCATTCAATATCAATACCAGAGTTGGTATCGATATTATCGATATTAGGATTGATCTGCCCACCTCTACCACACACACACACACACTCATAGAGTATTTTTCTCGTCTTGTATGTGGGAGGCCATTCTTCATTAATCTGATGTAAAGTAGGAGCTGTGTCCGCGTTCTCAGCATTCTCAGCGGCCTGTTGTGTGTGAGTGTTGGACTCTGTCAGCGCTGCCTTTTGTCGCCAATCCTGTTTGTGATGTTTATGGAAAGGAGCTGTCAAAGACAGGAGGGTGCGGTTCAGTTGGTTTCATCAGGCGGTGCCCTCCAATGCACACTGAGCAGGTTTATGGCCGAGTGTGAAGTGACTGGGATGAGAATCAACACCTCCAAATCTGAGACCTTGGTTCTCTGCTGAAAAATAGTGGATTGTCCCCTCTGATTCAGGGGAGAACTATTGCCCCAAGTGTAGGAGTTTAAGTATCTCAGGGTCTTGTTCACAAGTGGGGGTAAGTTGTAAGTGAGATCGATAGACAGATTGGTTGCTCTCAGTGTGTAATGAGCCCTTTACATGCTAGTACCCTGATATTGGTGAGTGTGAATGGGTGATTGTAAGGCATAATTGCAAAGCACTTTGTTATTTTACCCTTCAGGGGAACTTTGTATAAATTTTTTCTTGATAATGCCAATTTTGATCCTCTTTGGTAATGTCATATTATAAATTCCCTATTTAAAGGCTAATAAATAAAATTCTGGTGGTGCAAGTAAAAATTATTTTTATGCCTTCAATCTTAAAAGCGTAGTGGTCCTATAGCTTTAACCAAGACCCAGATTTTATCCCCGGGCACCACACTGTGGCTGCCCACTGCTCCTAGTGGTTGGATTGTGTCTAACTATAATTGGGAAGGGTAAAATGCAGATGACAAATGTCAGTGTACATAGTATATATATATATATATATATATATATATATATATATATATATATATATATATATATATATATATATATATATATATATATGTATATACACATATAAACACACAAAGTATGGCTTGAATATGAAAGCTAATGGCGGCTTGTAGTCAGACCTGTTTGCTTCACCTCCATGACATCCAAAGCGATCAAAGGGAATAATGTGATTATTAACCATGAGATGACAAGGTAAAACCTCTTAAATCATTCTAAAGTCAGTTTTAAGCAGAAACGAGGCTGTTTTAAGCAGAAACGAGGCGATAATCGGTGAGTCACTCCTGACACTTTGAAATGACGGAGGCACAGTGAACTGGCTGCTGCGCTCTGATCGCTTCCTCCGTCTTTTATTATGAAATAATGCTGAATTTATGTGGAAATGATTGTTGTAAAAAAGCTTCAGATATCTGTCGCTGAGATAGATGATAACTGGAGTGCATTTAAATGAGCTGATAATCAGTGAAGCGCGACTGACGCACAGAAAATGACGTACGCGCAGTGAAGGTGGGGTGGACCGATTTTTTGGGGTTTAGTCGGCGACACCGGTTGTTAGCTGGTAAGCTTTCAATCTGTGTGTTTTTTTCAGATGCTGTTTAGATATTTATGGAGTATGTTTATGTCTGACTTGGTTTTTTTAATTGTGTTTTTTGCTTCCTGGTTTGCAACGAAAATACATGTTGCAGACCGATTGTCATGGTAACCGGTACGATATGGGAAAATAGTCGACCTGTAATCAGGCAATCAGAGCACGCGTAGCGTCACAGCCATATAATAAAGGCTCTTATTCTTAAGAATTAAATGAGCTAATTAGGATTTTGGAGCCTATGTCTGTAGATTTGCATACTTATGAGGGGAACATGATGTTTTGGGGTCCATTATATCTCAGTAGTATTGAATGATGGAAAACTTTACACCATGAATGTGTCATTTGGAGCACATTTTAAAACATGAGCCTGGTTGTCACTGTTCGACATTTACGAAGGGAGCTTAATTTTGTAGTTCAGGTGTATCAAAATTTCAAATTTCAAAATCAAATCAAATTTATCAATTTATATAGCGCCAAATCATGACAAGTCGCCTCAAGGCACTTCACAAACATCATTTAAAAGGCAGAATAAAATGAAATGAAGATTAAAAACACAATGAAAAATTAAAAACATAAATAAGTAAAAGGAATAAAATAAGTAAAAGGAATAAAAGACGACACACAATCATATAAAATGCTAACGATAAAACAGGGAAAAAGTGTGTCTTCAGTGTATGCCACTAGTTCTTGGCAAAGAAACATTTATATTCCTGTCATGGTTCCTCATGTTAATTAGTGTTTTGTAGTATGTACTTAACAGTCAGTGCTGAACAGTCTGCTGTTATCTTCCACATTTTACTACCTTGGCCCAACCTATATGATATCACAACCACAATTTCAGCATGCTTCCATTGAGAGATTATATTTTCCATTTCAGTCATCACTCTATCTCAGCATGTTTTTTTTTTATTTTTATTTTGTAGAATAAGTAGTTGTAAATATAGTCAAGAGAGTAATGAAAAAAATCATTTACAGCCTTTCCTTAAACCAAGTATTAAACCTGGCAGTGGTGGGCACAGTTCTGCTAATCCGCTAACTGCTAATTAGCGAAGCAAACATTTTTGTTCATGAATTAGCTTTTCATCTAACTTTGAAAACCAGAGGATCAATTAGCTTCTGCTAAATTTAATTCCGCTAACTTTCAGTCCGCTAACATTTTTTTCTTTTTGCTGGTAAAGTGAGTAAATTTAACGGTCAAAAATATTTGTAAACCCTGAAATCATACATGTTAGTTCCTGTTTATGAATGCAGAGAGCTAGCTAACACTTCTAGTTCACAGGTCAAAGCACACAAGCGCTGGTAAGAAGACAAGTTACACTGTGGACAAAAACAATATGTAAGCAGCTCAAATGTCATATTTTTATTATGCATTTTTTTTTTGTACATTGGTTTTGTGCTTGTGAACGCTGGTGAGCTGTAATTCTGTTAACCATTTATAAATATATAATATAGAGATAAACTGACTTCTAATACTGCGATTTACTGTTTTTGATAAAGGTGATGACAGTGTTTGGGGTTTTATTTTTTATTTATTTTTCGTGTGTTCCTTTTGCGTTTGTGATCGCCTTTGAAATTACCCAGCAGCCCCTGTGATGCTTAAACTCGAAAGTGGCTTATCAGTGGCCGACAGTGTACCACGTCAATACTAAAAGTTAGTGGTTAGCGGTAACTTCCGCTAAATTTTGTAGCTATTTATCAGTTTAGTGTTATAAAACTTCACTTTTCAGTTAGTGGTTTAATGGTTATCGAAGCTACCTTTTTGATTAGCTGTGCCCACAGCTGAAACCTGGAAGCGGTTTAACTAATAAATAAATATTATAAATATATATTATGTTTATATGCTGACACAATATGTGATGCATGTTTGTAGCATTTTGTTATCTTATACTCACCCAAACCAAGTGAGGAAGCAGGTCATCCTATCTCACAATGCTACAGAAAAAAAATAAAAATAAATAAATCCTCTTCATCAGATCCACTCCAACAGATAATGGTTTCATCACTCGCCTATAGTACACCCTTCAACCAAGCTTTAAGACAATCGGTTCAGTAGTTTTCGCATAACACTCAAACAAACAGACAAACAGCACTGACAACATGACCTAAAACCTTGCAATGTTAAATAAAGTGTAATAAATAACTCTTACTTTTTTTAAAGCAACAACATATCTACCTAATTTTACTATAGCAGTTTTTTTTTTTTGTGCACAAGATCCTATATTGACCAGTAGGTGCCAGTATTGGTGCAGAAATGCGCAGAGATTTTTTTTGTTGATTAAAGGTACTTGCTAGACAAGACGTCAGACTAGATGAGGAACAGTTCCTCTCTTTAGTTTAAATATAGGTTTAATATTTCACAATGACTTATTTTTTTCCTGCTTGTAATATTTGAGTTTCGAGAATTTATAGGTCAAAGTAGCACCATTGTTCCTGTTCTCAAATTTATACGTTGAAGCTCACAGTCAGAGTAAATACCATTTTTTATTTAATAGTGTTTGGTCCACCTGAGATTAATGTGAACCGTGTTAGCGCTTTTAGCAGCTATCATTAGTTTGATCCACTGGGACCAATTAATCCACAATGGGTCATAATTTTTCACGCCCACACAAATCAAACTATTATGAGAACTGCATATCATCTGCATATTGTAGAAAAAGTAGGAAACAGTTTTGAAACTACTCAAAAGGGGAAGAATTCAGGATATATGACAATCAAAGAAAGGCCCAGAACAGAACCTTGTTGACCTACAGTGCTGACCCCACTTCTCTCACAGTGCAGCTTCGTCTGCAGGCTATGTGCATTATTGTTCTTTTTCAGCCAACTTGAGTGTCAGAGCCATCAGCATAGCCTACAAGAATAGTGTAATGGAGTGAGGGTGTGGTTTGTTGGTTCTGTTTCTTTTTTTTTTTTTACATTTGAGTTTCAGCCCCCCTGCTGGCTTCTCTCTCTCTCTCTCTCTCTCTCTCTCTCTCTCTCTCTCTCTCTCTCTCTCTCTCTCTCAATGTCACTGGTCAATATTTCAGTCACATTGGAGTAAAGACAAGTTATTTGATTAGGACAATTCTCCATATCCCAAATTTGCAAAATTTGACTCACATTGCATCATCAACACCTGGGATTTTTTTAGCAGTCAAAGTTCTGGGAAGTATTCAAAACAAAACAAAAGCATTCATGTAGTGAATGCATTTGTTTTGATATGCAGAGAATGCTGCACAAGTTTATCCGGTTTTGTTAGACTGCTGCCATGAAGACTTGGAAGTAAAGCAGTGGCAGGTGACTACAGCTGTGACATAGACAGGGGGCTTGAAACGGTTTACCATCCCTTCGTTTTAGCAAAGTCTATGCTGACCTGTTTATTGACTGTGGTTGAACAAATGAATGAGTAAAGAAAGAGAAATGTAATGATGGCTATCTGATGTTAACTGACCGTCATGTCCAACTCATAGAACTTAGAAGTATTGAAGTCCACAAAACATACAAAGCCATGTGAAGCCTGAATCACCGTCAGAGAGCAAAACAATATTCTGTGTGGTTGTTGTGTACCTCTTCAGGAGAAGCAAAATCAGTAGGATGTTTTGTGTTGCAGGAAATGTATTTGTTACCGTTTGTCCAAGTGGTTTCATTTTTTTTTATATATGATGTGAATATTAAAAGATTTAATATTCCTTGGCTTGGACTATATAGGCCTGTATAATATATATATAATAAATATAATATAATGGATTTTTTTTTATTATAGCTAACTACTCATAGCAGTCCAAGAGTAGCAGAGAGTGTTGAAATGAACTAAATTTAGCATCCCTTGAGCAATTAGGCTAAAAACACATTTAGCGATTAAAGGAACAGCTCCACCCTGATTGGTATCATGACTATCATGAATGTTTGTACCCAGCTGAACAACCTTGTAAAATTTCCAGAATCACCAGTGATGGTCAAGAGACTAGTGCACTTGGTTTCAGTGGGGAACAATTGTCCGTAGGTGTGCGTGCAGGTGTAAATGTGTTTACCTGATATGTCGCCCTGCGACAGACTGGCATCCTCTCTAGGGTGTACGCCGTCTCTTGCCCTATATCTGCTGGGATAGGTTCTGGTCCTCCCCTTTGACTCTTGAATGGAGTTAGCAGGTATAAAAAAATGAATGACACTCAGCCCTTATTTGCCCACATATCAGACAGCATGTTTCTCTCCATGGTTGCTGTGTTGTGGTTGTAAACTTTATTTCACCGGGTTTGACTTATGCAGAGTGCAAAATCTGCAAAATGAAAGTCATGTACTGCGGAAACACTTCAAATCCGCAAATCCACATGCAACACCATCACCCGGAGCTAAAAGAAGCGGAGCAGCGGTCTCTGCCGACGACTGACCCGCGCACACTCCATCACTTCACTAAACTGCCAGCCAACTCTGAACGAGCAAAGCAGATAAGTCAATTTACATCTTTAGAATCACTTGATTAACCTTGTAAAGCTGCATTTTCTTCAGGGCATCTGCAGCAGTAATATGTGTAATTGCTGTGGAACATCGCCGCCGCCGCCAAAAACAACACAAGCCTCGCTTGTGGTGCAGATCCTGGATTAAGAAAAGATATAAGTATGGGGCCTACAATTGCCTTCTTAAAGAAATACAGTCCTCAGACAAACCAAGTTATAAGAACTTTCTGAGGGTGGATGAGGCAGCTTTCGAGGAACTCCTTCAGAAGGTGGAGCCACTGATACAAATGCAAGACACACACTTGATTATGGTGTTGTATAGGCATGGATGTTTCTCATATTCCTCAATTAAATTTTGTATCTCTTCAAATCCCCACACTCTTTCCTTCTTGGAGGCTGCCATTTTGTCCAACTAGTAATTCATGTGATCACCAGCTCTTCTCTGATTGGCTGTTTGTTGGCAAACTTCACCAACATGTTTTCAAGAATGAACATGTCCAAACTTTTGCAAACTAGTTTGGTGGTGTTTGGCAATACGTCCACACTGCCAAACTCGGAAAACTTTTCAAACACCACCAAACATGAAGTTTGGTGGTGTTTGCAAACAAATGTTTGCTAGTGTAAACTAGGCTTAACATGAATGTTTGTACCCAGGTGAACAAGCTTGTAAAATTTCCAGAATCACCATTGATGGTCAAGAGACTAGTGCACTTGGTTTCAGTGGGGAACGATTCCGATTCAAAACCCGTTCCTACCAGTTGTGTCAATGTGGACTTGTGTCAGTAAGGGCATCCGGCATAAACCGTGTGCCAAATCAACATGCAGATTCACCTTGGTTTTGCTGCAGTGACCCTAAATTAAACCAAAGGAGCAGCTGAGGGGAGTTACGAGCAGTGATCAAGCATTTAAAGTGTAGGTGACACGTAATGCCATATTTTCATGACTATTTAAGACTAAAATTAAACAATAGTTTGAAATTGATCCTTTCCTGGAGCACAGTTCTTGAAGAGATAAATATTCTGATTTTGAAGTGCACACCACTAAAAACCAGGAACGTCTCGGCGTGCCAACATTAGACAAGAAGGAGGAGGAAGTGGTTTCTGCTCCAGAACCATTATCTTAAAAGTCCCATTAATTTATGGATTATTTCATGGATTTTTACAGGCTACTGACAGCCCTGTTTCCACCAAGTGGTTCGAGTCAGACCTGCACTCTGTTTACGGTGTCAGAATGGTTCATTTTGGCCGGCAGAATGGCAGGTAGAACACTTATAATGACGAGCGCGCACTTGCAGGTGTCCGCGGCTTCTCCACTCAACAAAACAAAAAAAAAAACAGACAAAACTGAGTATTTTCAGATTATTTTATTGTTTTCTGGATCATGGGATAATGTCGTCACGTGCAGACTGAGACGTTATGAGCACATGAGGCGCTGCGAGTCTTTTAACTTGCAGCACAAAGCGGCTTAAGAGCAAAAACTCAATCCATCAGCCGCAATAATGGATTACAGCCGGCGTTGTAACCTGGCACCAAACTCCCATGTGACAAATGGACTTTTCTTCAGCCAAGACAGAAGGAATTATATTATTTTCAGATGTTGTTTTGTAAAGGTGGATAAGTATAAAGATGATCTCACTGAAATGGACAGGTAAGACTATATTATTTACTTCTTGTGTGAATGGTTTTAATATTTAATAATAACATGTTACAGTGCTAATGTACAGTACATTAAATGTATTTGAGAAGGAAACAATATTTATTTTAAAAATAGCTGATATTTTCAGTCCCTCGTGACATTTTTTTCAGATTTAAAATTGTTTCTAAGGAAAAAACATAAAGAAAATCCACACTTCCTCGTAACTTTTGTTCTGATGTCACAGATAGCAAAACTGTTTTTTTTTTTTTATCAGTTGTTTACGACCAAAGAGCTGGCAAAAAAACAAAAAACAAAACAGTTTATCATCTCCACCTGTATGAAAAAAATCACCTGTATTATTTATTTATTATAATCATTCTGTGTTCGGAACTCTGCCAATATCGTCACTGTTGTCAGACTGAAGGTTTTTCTCCAAAGATTCTTGTCATCTAAATAAGGCTTAAACTCTGTGTCCCCCACAGCTGCTTCAGAAACACCTTCAGACTGGACTTTTAAAAAAAAGCTCCACATGAGAAAAAATAATTGTCCGAAAACAGTTTGACCTCCGCCGTGTTTACAATTGATTTGGCTTTGAATCAGCAGGTGCTATTTTGGTGATGACGTAGCAACAATATGACCACAGCTGAGGGTTGAATGGGGTGAAATAGAGTGAGGCTTCAGACAGCTGCAGTTCAGCCTTCATCCGCGCACTTATCGTCAACTTTTATTGCTCAGGATTTTTTTTTTATTATCAACATTTCATCATTTTTAGTGATTATTTGTGCACATTTTTTGGTGTCACATACACTTTAATTTACATGAATCCTGCTGGATTTGGTGGGTGATGCAGTCAAGCTTGGAATCTAATTTGTTTTAATGACAATTGAGTGTCTGATTTTAGGTTTTTATCATTTTGACCAGTGGACAATTTATGAACACAGTCCTAACATGAAAGTGTCCCTCTTTTTCACATATCCAACACTATCACCAGGGTGGTTTTCCTGCTTTAACTTCCACCACTAAATGGCTGGATTCCAAACCTGGTAGGCTTTCTAATCTCCTCTCTGTGGCCTGTTATAGTTTCCTAAAGTCACACTAACCTTCAAACTCTACCTGTGTTTCTAGATACGACTATAGAAACTTCCCAGCAGGAAACCAGTTCAAAGTCTGGGAAGAGAGAGAATGTGTTTTAAACCAGATGAAGAATGTGATATATAATAATTTGTCATTGACTATAGACACAACAAAATTTCTCCTACCATCCTAATAACAGCATGATTTAAATTTGAAAAAATATAGTATATATATATATATATATATATATATATATATAAGGAATATTTAGAATAGATAGTCAAAGGAATTGACTATACAACTATAATTACTATTGAACATGAATATGAAATCCTATAATCACCTTTCTTTTGGTTAAATCAATCAATCAATCAAATTTTTTTTATATAGCGCCAAATCACAACAAACAGTTGCCCCAAGGCGCTTTATATTGTAAGGCAAGGCCATACAATAATTATGTAAAACCCCAACGGTCAAAACGACCCCCTGTGAGCAAGCACTTGGCTACAGTGGGAAGGAAAAACTCCCTTTTAACAGGAAGAAACCTCCAGCAGAACCAGGCTCAGGGAGGGGCAGTCTTCTGCTGGGACTGGTTGGGGCTGAGGGAGAGAACCAGGAAAAAGACATGCTGTGGAGGGGAGCAGAGATCGATCACTAATGATTAAATGCAGAGTGGTGCATACAGAGCAAAAAGAGAAAGAAACAGTGCATCATGGGAACCCCCCAGCAGTCTACGTCTATAGCAGCATAACTAAGGGATGGTTCAGGGTCACCTGATCCAGCCCTAACTATAAGCTTTAGCAAAAAGGAAAGTTTTAAGCCTAATCTTAAAAGTAGAGAGGGTGTCTGTCTCCCTGATCTGAATTGGGAGCTGGTTCCACAGGAGAGGAGCCTGAAAGCTGAAGGCTCTGCCTCCCATTCTACTCTTACAAACCCTAGGAACTACAAGTAAGCCTGCAGTCTGAGAGCGAAGCGCTCTATTGGGGTGATATGGTACTACGAGGTCCCTAAGATAAGATGGGACCTGATTATTCAAAACCTTATAAGTAAGAAGAAGAATTTTAAATTCTATTCTAGAATTAACAGGAAGCCAATGAAGAGAGGCCAATATGGGTGAGATATGCTCTCTCCTTCTAGTCCCCGTTAGTACTCTAGCTGCAGCATTTTGAATTAACTGAAGGCTTTTTAGGGAACTTTTAGGACAACCTGATAATAATGAATTACAATAGTCCAGCCTAGAGGAAATAAATGCATGAATTAGTTTTTCAGCATCACTCTGAGACAAGACCTTTCTAATTTTAGAGATATTGCGTAAATGCAAAAAAGCAGTCCTACATATTTGTTTAATATGCGCTTTGAATGACATATCCTGATCAAAAATGACTCCAAGATTTCTCATAGTATTACTAGAGGTCAGGGTAATGCCATCCAGAGTAAAGATCTGGTTAGACACCATGTTTCTAAGATTTGTGGGGCCAAGTACAATAACTTCAGTTTAATCTGAGTTTAAAAGCAGGAAATTAGAGGTCATCCATGTCTTTATGTCTGTAAGACAATCCTGCAGTTTAGCTAATTGGTGTGTGTCCTCTGGCTTCATGGATAGATAAAGCTGGGTATCATCTGCGTAACAATGAAAATTTAAGCAATACCGTCTAATAATACTGCCTAAGGGAAGCATGTATAAAGTGAATAAAATTGGTCCTAGCACAGAACCTTGTGGAACTCCATAATTAACTTTAGTCTGTGAAGAAGATTCCCCATTTACATGAACAAATTGTAATCTATTAGACAAATATGATTCAAACCACCGCAGCGCAGTGCCTTTAATACCTATGGCATGCTCTAATCTCTGTAATAAAATTTTATGGTCAACAGTATCAAAAGCAGCACTGAGCTCTAACAGAACAAGCACAGAGATGAGTCCACTGTCCGAGGCCATAAGAAGATCATTTGTAACCTTCACTAATGCTGTTTCTGTACTATGATGAATTCTAAAACCTGACTGAAACTCTTCAAATAGACCATTCCTCTGCAGATGATCAGTTAGCTGTTTTACAACTACCCTTTCAAGAATTTTTGAGAGAAAAGGAAGGTTGGAGATTGGCCTATAATTAGCTAAGATAGCTGGGTCAAGTGATGGCTTTTTAAGTAATGGTTTAATTACTGCCACCTTAAAAGCCTGTGGTACATAGCCAACTAACAAAGATAGATTGATCATATTTAAGATCGAAGCATTAAATAATGGTAGGGCTTCCTTGAGCAGCCTGGTAGGAATGGGGTCTAATAGACATGTTGATGGTTTGGATGAAGTAACTAATGAAAATAACTCAGACAATACAATCGGAGAGAAAGAGTCTAACCAAATACCGGCATCACTGAAAGCAGCCAAAGATAACGATACGTCTTTGGGATGGTTATGAGTAATTTTTTCTCTAATAGTTAAAATTTTGTTAGCAAAGAAAGTCATGAAGTCATTACTAGTTAAAGTTAATGGAATACTCAGCTCAATAGAGCTCTGACTCTTTGTCAGCCTGGCTACAGTGCTGAAAAGAAACCTGGGGTTGTTCTTATTTTCTTCAATTAGTGATGAGTAGAAAGATGTCCTAGCTTTACGGAGGGCTTTTTTATAGAGCAACAGACTCTTTTTCCAGGCTAAGTGAAGATCTTCTAAATTAGTGAGACGCCATTTCCTCTCCAACTTACGGGTTATCTGCTTTAAGCTACGAGTTTGTGAGTTATACCATGGAGTCAGGCACTTCTGATTTAAAGCTCTCTTTTTCAGAGGAGCTACAGCATCCAAAGTTGTCTTCAATGAGGATGTAAAACTATTGACGAGATACTCTATCTCACTTACAGAGTTTAGGTAGCTACTCTGCACTGTGTTGGTATATGGCATTAGAGAACATAAAGAAGGAATCATATCCTTAAACCTAGTTACAGCGCTTTCTGAAAGACTTCTAGTGTAATGAAACTTAAATGACCTTCTGACTTTGAAGGATTTTGAAAGTAATAACTTGATAAGTCAAACCGTTGTTGAGCTGATAGGTGTGTTAGCGTACTGTATGTTAATATATGATATCATGTTGCTGTGTTACTTGCTTTCATTAAAATCTTAACAAGCTAAAAAAAAAAACAAGTTGGATGTATTTATATTAGTTTATACCATGGTCAGTGAGAATTCCATGTCTAACTGCCGTGCATTATTTTCGTGTATACGCACACGTAGTTCGGCGAGTTAAGTCACTGTAATATCACTCCACTCTGGTCGTCACCATAGCAACGCGCAAATCAGTTGGCGCGGAGCAGCTGTGTTTTGACAGGTGAGTGACAGAAACGTGATAAAACATGGATTTCCACGTGAATTTTAATATTTTTGGCCAAAATAAAATATTTGAGGAATGGGAAGAGGAGGAGAGCAAACGAGAAGAACAGCAAAAGCAACAGCATAAAGATTTAACATTGGATGAACTGGACAACACTGAAGACGGGAAAGAAGAGAACGGTTACCAAGGATGAAAATATCTTGAGACTGGCATAAAATAGTCCCAAATACTTATGCATTTTTATCAAGTTCTGTTAAATAAATATTTGTGTGTTAGCTCACTGTGTGGGACCATGGTACAAGTGGATTAAACAACTCGAAGCCGTGCATTATACGGTTTGAATGCACTCCGCTTCGTGTCGTGGTGTTTTAGACTCCACGTTGTGCATTCAGACCGTATAATGCATGGCTTTGAGTTGTTTAATCCTTACTTAACACACAGGCTATTACAGTAAAGGGCTGCCTGTGGTACTTTCCGCCTTGTGCTGTTATCAGAAGAACAAGGAAGCAGCAGAACACTGATGTTAGATTCATTTTAAACCAGCTTCGTACTGTCTCACACAAATCTTTCTTTGCACAAAGTTCTATTGACATCTTGATTAACAATTTCTCTGACGTGCATGTTGTGACAAATAAATTAAACATGAAATGCATCAATATTAAAGAAAGATATTCTTTTTTACTCTTATTTTTTGCAGTTATTTGCCATAGTCACTTACATTTATGGGCATATTTCACAGCACCAATGGGCGTCTTCATTTTATGAGCGATTCCATTCACAAAAAGCATTCTGGGATTGTTCGTAAACTTGGTGTGAAGCCTGCATTTGAAATCCCTCTGTTTGGAGGTCTATGGGCAGGGCAAGACTACCATTTGCCTTCAACTCTGTAAAGAAATGAGGTACTCCATGAAGGTGAAGGAGAAGTATTTGGACTGAATGTTGATCTCGTTTTTAAGAAGTCATGTGGTCCAGAATCGTGTTTCTTTATAAATCAAAAAAATTATCCCAGGTTACACTTTATGGACAAACAAGATATACAGTGCACCACTTTTCCCACATTTTATGTTCCTACCTTATTCTAAAATTGAGTCAATTCATTTTTCCCCTCAAAATTCTACTCACAGTACCCAATAATGACAACATGAAAAGGTTTTTAAATTTGTAAATTTATTAAAAATAAAAACAACTAAGAAATCACATGTACATAAGTATTCATAGCCTTTGCCATGAAGCTCAAAATTGAGCTCAGGTGCCTCCTGTTTCCACTGATCATCCTTGAGATGTTTCTACAGCTTAATTGGAATCCACGTGGGGTAAATTCAGTTGATTGGACATGATTTGGAAAGACACACACCTGTCTATAAGGCAGAGATCTCAAACTGGTTCCAGAAAGGGCCGAGAGGGTGCAGGCTTTCTGTGCAACCACCCACTCCAGCAGGTGATTTCACTGATTAACTGATTTCACCTGCTCAAAATGATGTTAATATTGATGCCAACAGAAGCCTGAAATCTTCGCAGGGGCATGGGTTTCTGCCTGGGCTGCAGTTTCTCCAGGTCTCTTCTGTAGCGGATCCATGCATTGATTACTGCCACTGTAACGGTGTGCCATCAAATGTAGATGTACCATCTTCGGGATCTGAAGTTGAACTTGTACAGTGCAGATAGCATATCAAGAAGGTCAACACCTCCCATGAACCTGTTGTATGTGTCAACAATGGCTGGTCTGGGAACCATTATGTAGGTTTTGGTTTTCCGATCCCAACGCTTCACATTGCCCAGTGGTTCAATGCCAACAAAAGAAGAGAGCAGGCTCACAGCTTTGTTGTCATACCATTTCACAATTATGTTGTCTTCCTGGTTTACTCTTAAATCCAGAGACCCTCTTCCCTTTGTCTTCAGTTCTTTCTCATCCATCAGGTGGCAGTTCTTCACCCTGTTCATTCGGACACTGCCTATGTAGTAGATTCCTCTTTGTTTCAAGCGCTCTACCAATGGAACTGATGTAAAGAAGTTGTCAGCAAAACTTTGTGATTTTTTCCTGCTGGAAGGGTTGAGGTCATTTTCAGGACAACATCTCCTGTACCACCAACATCAGACTTCTTTTTGTCACGATTTTCTCCCCCTTGACACATGTCAAAGTCATAGAGATAGCCACTTTGCCCAGCACGTCCCCACATCTTGAACCCCGACTTGTGAGGTTTTCCTGGCATGTAGCACCATAAATGTGATTTTCCTTTGAAAGGCACCATGATTTCGTCAACAGCGTGACATTCTTTCAGAGGTATGCAAAGAAAGCGTTGACGTAGGTACTCTAACCATGGCCTGATTTTCCACAATTTATGTTTTTTTGCATCCTCAGACATTGAGGTTGTCCTGAAAGTGAATCAGCGTCAGCAAATTCAGGAATCGACCCGTGACATCACATCACAAACTGGGGGGTACCTTGTCTCCATTTCCCAGTAAGCTCGTACATTGGGCATCTGCACTAACCCCATGTGCATGTACATTCCCTGAATTTGCTCAATTTCTTGGGCATTTGTGTTCACAGATTTTCCATTTTTCTGCATACTGTACAAGTTTGTTTCTTCTGCAATTTCCTGTAGCATTTCCTCAGTCACAAAGTCTTTGAAATACTTATATGGTGTCCAGTCAAGCCTCTCTTCAGAGTCTTCCGCAACACATTCCACAAACTCAACAGATGGAGGTTCAAACTGTTTTCTTTTCCACAGATACTCCTTCCTTTTCACTTTGTCCCTTGCAGACTGCTTTGATGTTGTGTCCTCTTCTGAGCCTTCATCATCATTACTATTATCTGGCTTTTCCTCTTCATCATCACTATTATCTGGGTTTTCCTCTTCCTCATCATCATTGCTAGCTGGGTTTTCCCCAATCCTCCTCCTCCTCCTCCTCCTCCTCATCATCATCATCATCATCATCTTCCTCTAGCTGCTCCATGTCACTTGAATTCCCATCCATCATCTTCAGAACATCTTCAACATTGTATTTTTTTTGCCATCTAAAAACACAAAAACAGATTATTGTGTATTTTTTCTTTGAATTGGTCAGTTTTTAGTGAAAATCAGTAAGTAAAACGGAATGTATGATGCATGAAATACAATAAAGTAACAACCGAGTGATTTAGAGTTACATGACCTTATATACTGGCTGTATCAAATTTGCTACGTAATTTTCGACACGGTTTTACTAAAACACAAATCATGAAATAGTAAGTAATTTCACGTTACATCAACCCTGTAACTGTTCCTATTGATGTTTCATAAAAAAAAAAAAATCATCATTTGCTTACCTTAACCTTTTCAAAATTGGCAAAGTTCTTCGTCAAAAACCACCTGTGTCCTGTTCCTTGCTAATACGTAGCAATCTTCTAGCATCACTGGAAAACCTTCTAGTGAACGAATTACTGCCCCCTGTTGAATTATCCGTGCACTGCATGTACCTCATTATATACATTGGGTTTTTCAGGGAAAAAATTGTACCACTGCTCATGTGGTGGGCTAAAAAGATCATGTATCACATATGATATGTTTGGCGTTATGACCAAGAACCTGATGGTCACTCTGTCAGAGCTCCAGTATTACTTTGTGGAGAGAGGAGAACCTTCCAGAAGGACAACCACCACTGCAGCAATCCACCAATCAGGCCTGTATGGTAGAGTGGGCAGATGGAAGCCACTCCTTAGTAAAAGACACATGGCAACCCACCTGGAGTTTGCCAAACAGCACCTAAAGGACTTTCAGACCATAAGAAACAAAATTCTCTGGTCTGATGTCAGGATTGAGGGAAAGATGAATGCAGCAATGTACAGAGACATCCTGGATGAAAACCTGCTCCAGAGTGCTCTTGACCTCAGACTGGGGTGACAATTCAGCTTTCAGCAGGACAATGACCCTAAGCACACAGACAAGATATCAAAGGAGTGTCTTCAGGACAACTCTGTGAATGTCCTTGAGTGGTCCAGCCAGAGCCCAGACCTGAATCTGATTGAACATCTCTGGAGATCTGAAAATGGCTGTGCACCGATGCTCCCCATCCAACCTGATAGAGCTTGAGAGGTGTTGAAAGAGGAATGGACAAAACTGTCCAAAGATAGGTGCTCCAAGCTTCCTTGAATATCATCATATTCAAGAAGACTTGAAGCTGTAATTGCTGCCAAAGATGCATCAACAAAGGGTGTGAATACTTACGTACATGTGACTTCTTAGTTGTTTTTATTTTTGATAAATTTACAAAAATTAAAAAAAAAACCTTTTCATGTTGTCATTGTGGGGTATTGTGAGTAAAATTCTGAGGGGAAAAAATGAATTGACTCAATTTTAGAATAAGGTAGGAACATAAAATGTGGGAAAAGTGGTGCACTGTATATATCTTGTTTGTCCATAAAGTGTAACCTGGGATAATTTTTTTGATGAAATGAATTTGCTTCATTTTGGAATAAGACTGTAACAACAAAATGTGGAAAAAGTGAAGCGCTGTGAATACTTTCCAGTCACACTGTGTTTGTCACATACAGTTTAATAGTGCAAAGGCAGTGAAATGACAATAGTTATGTCGTGGTCGAAATACTTGCTCCAGATATGTAAAAATTGGTAAACTAATACAGGTCAGGTCACTCCCTGCCACAATTGTTTGAAAGCACATTTTCTTTGTGACTTGCTCCTTGTTTTCCCAGGATTTAATAAATTCCTTGATTTGTTCAGGACTCACTGGACTAAGTAAGTCCTATATAAGTTCTGAGGCCCAGTCAGTGGTTTTCTCTGGATTCCGTAGCTTGAAGCGGATGAGAATTTGCAACTCCTGTTGCAGGGGACACCAGTCTGATGCACGTTACTTCCTCATACTTGGCCACTTTCCATTTCTAGCTGCGTGGACTGAGACGAGTAGCAGCGATTCAAACCCAGGCTTACATATCAGCAGGCCAGCTAATTATACACTCAGCTGCCTGTTCTACCCTGGAATAAGAGCACAACAAAAATGATAACATTACAACACTATGATAATTTAATTTAAGCTTTATTTAACTGGGTTAGTCCCATTAAGATCGAGACCTCTTTTGCAAGAGAGACCTGGATAATTATAAAGTTTCTAATCCACCTAACATGCATGTCTTTAAATGTGGGAGGAATCCGGAGCACCTGGAGAGAACCCACGCAAACATGGGGAGAACATGTAAACTCCACACAGAAGGGCCACAGGTGGGAATCAAACCCGTGACCTTCTTGCTGTAACGCCACAGTGCTAACCAGATAGCCACCGTGCTGCCCGTAATACACCTACTGCTTGCTGGAATTACAAGATGATCGCATTTATTCTTTATGAGTTCTTGATTACAAAAGCTAGCATAACTCACTCACTCACTCATTCCCAAAACAAAGGTTGTAAAGGTTTTGATACAATCCGAATCAGTGTTTCACGTTAGCCATCAATAATTTGCAGTACCGCCATGTTATAGTCATTGTTTAGTTCCCGTTTTACTTTCACATTTTGTTGCATGGTGGCTTAGTTTTTAGCACTGTTGCCTCACAGCAAGAAGGTTCTGGAATCGCTTCCCGCCTGGTGCTTTTCTGTGTTCAGGTGCCCCGTCTTCCTTCCACATCCAAAGACATGCAGGTTATGTGAATTGGAGACTTTAAATTGTCCAAAGGTGTCCGTGCAGGTGTGAATGTGTTTATCTGTCTATATGTGTCCCTGCGATAAACTGGCACCCTGTCCAGGGTGTACCCCAATTCTTGCCCTATATCTGCTGGGATAGGTTCCAGCCCTCCCCTTTACCCTTGAATCGAGAAAGCGGGTATGAAAAATGAATGAATTTCAGCCCATATTTGCTCACATAGCAGACAGCATGTTTCTTGCTATGTTAAAATGTTGGGTGTAATGGAGCGATGAACGCACGATGAAGAAGTCCTATATAGGCTTTGCCGGTGATTGATCCTGATGCTTATCCCTGGATTTTGCAGTGTGAAACACTCTTGTTGTAATTTGATGATTTATAAGATAGTGGTATTAACTGTTTTTCTTATTATTATTAAGCTTAAAACTTTCCTTTTTGCTAAAGCTTATAGTTAGGGTTGGATCAGGTGACCCTGAACCATCCCTTAGTTATGCTGCTATAGACTTAGACTGCTGGGGGATTCCCATGATGCACTGAGTGTTTCTTTTTATTCACCTCTTTTTGCTCTGTATGCACCACTCTGCATTTAATCATTAGTGATTGATCTCTGCTCTCTTCCACTGCATGTCTTTTTCCTGACTGTCTCCCCTCAGCCCCAACCAGTCCCAGCAGAAGACTGCCCCTCCCTGAGCCTGGTTCTGCTAGAGGTTTCTTCCTGTTAAAAGGGAGTTTTCCTTCCCACTGTCACCAAGTGCTTGCTCACAGGGGGTCGTTTTGACCGTTGGGGTTTTTCCGTAATTATTGTATGGCCTTGCCTTACAATATAAAGCGCCTTGGGGCAACTGTTTGTTGTGATTTGGCGCTATATAAATAAAATTGATTTGATTTTGATTTGATTTGCTCATATGCTCATAGGGGGTCATTTTGACCATTGGGGTTTTTCTATAATTATTGTATGGCTTTTGCCTTACAATATAAAGTGCCTTGGGGCGACTGTTGTGATTTGGCGCTATATAAATAAAATTGATTTGATTTGATTTATTGTTGACACAAGCTGGCTGGAATCGACTAAGTCACGTACCAACTGACCCAGTTTTTTTTGTTTTGACAATTTTGCTGTCCATGCCCACTGCTCTAAACAGTGGGAAAAAAAGCTGGTATTCAATCTGTATCAGGTATCGGCTGACACTTAGACTTGGAAATTGAAGTTTGTGTCCGTGTGCAAAGTAAACTTGAAATAAAATAGCAGCCGTGCCAAAGACCTTGTCACTTCCATCATTTCATAGTGTCTTTCTTCATCTGTACCTATGTGCTTTCACTACTATGTACGTAAGAAGATACTGTGGAAACTTGACAACAGTCTGTTCTATCTGTTGCCTCACAGCAAGAAGGTTCTGGGATCGCTTCCCACCTGGGACTCTTCTGTGTCCAGGTGCTCCAGCTTCCTCCCACATCCAAAGACATGCAGGTTAGGTGAATTGGAGACTTTAAATTGTCCGTAGGTGTGCATGCAGGTGTGAATGTGTTTAATCTGATATGTCGCCCTGCGATAGACTGGTGTCCTGTCTAGAGTGTACCCTGCCTCTTGCCCTATATCTGCTGGGATAGGTTCCGGTCCTCCCCTTCGACCCTTCAATGGAGTAAGCGGGTATAAAAAAATGAATGAAGTTCAGCCCTTATTTGCTCACATAGCAGACAGCATGTTTCTCTCCATGGTTGCTATGTTAAAATGTTGGGTGTAATGGAGTGATGAACGCACGATGAAGAAGTCCTATATAGGCTTTACAGGCGATTGATCCTGATGCTTATCCCTGGATTTTGCAGTGTGAAACACTCTTGTTGTAATTTGATGATTTATAAGATAGTGGCATTCATTGTTTTTCTTAGTTGGTTGAGATTAACTAAATCACGTGCCTACTGACCCACTTTTTTTTTTTTTTTTGACATTTTTGCTGTCCACATCCATTGCTCTAACCAGCGTTAAAAAAGTTGGCATTCAGTCTGTATCAGGTATCAGCTGATAATTTGACTTGGAAATTACCGTTTGTGGTTGTGTGCAACGTAAATTTGAAATAAAATAGCAGCTGTGCCAGAGACCTTGTCACTTCCATCATTTCATAGTCTCTCCCTTCATCTGTACCTATGTGCTTTCACTACTATGTAAGAAGATACAGTGGAAACTTGACCACAGCCTGTTGCGTCTCAGTTTTCGCTGATATGCAGGCTGTGTTGGCTAAACAGATCTTCTCTCTGTGTATTGCGCACAGCAAACCTTTGCTGTGTTTGTCCTTCCTTTGATCTGTAAAGAACTAATCTAATTTATAATGCATCCGTATTGTGGTTGTATGTGTGAGAGCAGACTGTTTGACAAGGTCAACACTGCATTTTGCTTTGCGGGGTGAATAAACACAGGCAGGGTGTACCAGTCGTGCTGGTCTTAGCGCCAACTCAGTTACACCAAAATGATAAATTTCAAGTCCAACTAGAAAAACAGGTTGAGTCAGTCAGCAACTTTTTTTTTTTTTATTATTTCATGTGTTTACACCGTATTACTGACCTATGCCCATGGTATTATCTTTATCATTTTCTTATCGCTTTTACCTTCTTGTATTCTGTTCCTTGGCTCTCAGAACAGCAGAGGTCTGTACTTTTTGTGTACTTAAACTTGTTGAATGCCAGCACCCTGCCCTCTACGGGGAGGGCTCAGTGTTCAAGGTTCAGGAAGATAACAAGAGGTGAGTGGCTGACGCATACCTCGAGTTGTGTTACCAAAGACTCGGCTCAAATTACCTTTGACAGCAGGTTGGGTGAAACTGCCGCTGTATTCAGGTCGCTGTTGCTCAAACAACCAGGAACAGCAACTAAGAAAGGAGTACTAAAAGACTGAACAGTGCTTCCTGTTTTCAGAAGAGCGTTACCATGGGTAAGAAGACACAACAGTACTTGCTGCTGTCGCTGTTTTTGTCAGGGCTGTTTCAATGTTCAGCAGCGTTCATATTCTGGACGTCTGTGGTGGAAATAAGCTATTCAAACCTAGACTACAACAAGACTGTGGACGAGTACTGTGACTGTGGTGTGTACGGTCGTAACTCTCCTTTGGAAAGTGCCTCCGGCATCGCTACACTTCCTGCCGGGGACCCCCGAGGCTGTAGCCTGGATTCTTTCTACAACCGCAACTCCAGCTCACCACCCTGGATAGCTCTGGTTAAAAGGGGCAACTGCACGTTCAGTGAGAAGTTCTTTGTCGCCAAACAACATGGAGCAGCTGGTGTTGTGGTGTATAATTTAGATGGAAGTGGAAACAGCACCTCTTCTATGTCACATCCAGAGGTCCCTGACATTGTGGCTATCATGATTGGCAACATCCAGGGCATGAAAATTGTCAACCTGATCAAGCGTGGTTTGGATGTGCAGATGCTGATTGAAGTAGGCACTGCTCACGGGCCGTGGATAGATACATACTGGCTGTATTTTCTCTCCATCGCTTTCTTCATTGTGACAGTGGCATCGATTACCTACTTTGTGTTCATCTCCGCGCATCGTCTCCACGGCTTGCGCATGCAGAGGCGCGCCAACAGACGGCTTAAATCGGAGGCTAAGAAGGCGATCAGTCAGCTACAAATGCGCACACTGAAGCAAAGCGACATGGAAATCGACTCTGACTCTCACATGTGTGCTGTGTGCATCGAATCCTACAAGGCAGGCGATGTTATGACCGTGCTAACGTGCAGCCACTTCTTCCATAAGACCTGCATCGAGCCCTGGCTGCTGGAGAGGAGGACCTGCCCCATGTGCAAGTGTGACATCCTGAAGTCTTTGGGGGTAGAAGAGGAGAGCAAAGAGAACACTACTTTCTCATCACCACCAGATGTCACTGTGATCACGGTTGCAGCCAGCGATGCCATTTATGAAGTCCCCTTGACTGACACATCAAACCTTGACCCAGAGCATCACTATGACAACAGGGCCTTCGAGGGAGAAGCCGAGGCTGTTCGATTATGAACAACGGTGACCATGACAAACCGTTGTCGACCCAGAGTCCCTGAGTGAAACAACTGGACTTGTTTTTCTGGGATATAATGAAACACAAGAGTCAAATTGTGATGAAAGAAAATCATTGCAGTCATGATGAAATGAAATATCAAAAATGATCTGAATGTCAAATGGACCCAGGGTGAATAGCTTGCATGCATTATATTTTTTGTCGTGGGCCTGTCTTTGCAGTAATTAGAGGGTGTGTTAGTGTGAGGTCGCGAGAATACACTCTGAACCTGTTTTGCATAGAGTGCACATTTAAGCCTCCACTAGTTAGGGAGGCACAGCACCAGAACACTTAAACATCTGTTTGAAACGGCTTTCAAAATAGCCAGTAGCGTTCAAAATCGCTTGTATATTGCAACTTAGTTTTACATGAAGAACAGAAATTTCATTAAATTCACAGCACAAGAATTGGGCCAAAGGATTTTGCCGTGTCTTTATGACAATGCAGTTTATTGTTTGAGCTTTCCAGCCTGTAACGATTGAACATGCCCTTATTGAACACGCCCTGTACTGGAAATGTGGCATGATGCACATAGCACTGGGATGAGTGTTCAACATAGTCAGAGATACTATTTGTAGTTAAATTTCTAGTCAAATGTAAAAATACCTACTTATATATATATATATAGTTGAAATAGATCAGATAAATGAACATATAATTTAAATGACATTTGTTTTAATGCTTTATATTATTATTATTATTATTATTATTATTATTATTATTATTATTATTATTATTATTATTATTATATTTTACTTTATTTTAGGTTACATTCACTTTACATGAAATCATATTTTAGAAAGCCCATCATGCCCGCTTCAGTGATGGACAAAGTTCTGCGGAACAAAATGTGAATTCTATATCTGTTGTCGGAGCTGTAAATTATGCATCTGGAGCGTTGGATTGCAGAAAATGATCCTCATCACTGTTATCATTATTATGTGTACTGGTTCAGGAAAAAAGGTTAAGTGATCTGTCCTGAATAAGGCAATACATTCCTTTTTCTAAACAGAATGTTACTGTGTAAATGGCACAAATTGTTAATTTCGAGCAAGTCTTCCACACATTTTGTTTTTTTCTTGGGATTATTTTCATCCAATCTGTCAGGAAAGCCTCTGTACTCCCACATGGGTACATATTGTTCATACAGTGTGATCCTCTGTAAATTAGAGGGCAACAGATTAGTTTTATTTCTTTGTTTGGTGGTGGGGATTGTGGTACTTCATGTATATTTTCTATACAATTTTACAGATTGCAGGATTAAGTTGTTCTGTAAAACATAATACTACTTGCTGTATTAAATCACATTGATGCTTAGAATGCAATAAATTCCTCAAAATGAGGCCAACTTTATGAACATGTGTTTTGGGGTCTCTCTCTGTGTGTGTGTGTGTGTGAGTTTGTCTTGAGCAGTCTTATGTTCGTAATAGTAAATGTCCTCTTTGACTGTAGGTGAGGAGAGGAAGTGATCTTCACACACCGTGTGCTGAATCATCATTGTCCCAGAAAGGCCTGACTGAACAAACACAGAAATGCAACTTTATGGCCTCCAGAAATTAAAGATGATTATTTTCATTTGCGTCATTGCTGTCGTAATTCGTAATCGTAATTAGTCATAAAGATTTTTGGGGTTTGGGTTTTCTTGTTTTGAAATCAAATTTTGTTAACACTCATGTCCAAAATAATGGGTGAGTGAAACAAATGCAACATACATTCAATTATTTATAAGTGGACGTATGTTGCACACAGAATAATTATATCTTGTGTGCTGCTGCACTAGCAGGTTATTATGATCGCTCCTCTGGATAGATTTTCACTAAACTTACATTAGAATAGAATAGAATAGAATAGAATAAAATAGAATAGAAAGTCTTTATTGTCATTGTACGGTGGGGGGGGAAGTACAATGAACTTGTTGCCTGATTCTGTTTTTTCTCTGTTTAAGGTGCAGCTCCATCCAGGGATAGGAGTTGTCTTTGTGTTGGCGACCCTCCTGTCCTGTGCACCAACAGCAATTCTTGTATATTCATCCATGAATTGTTCTGTAGCATTGCCCAAGCAGAGGGTCACCCCTTTGAGTCTGGTCTGCTTGAGGTTTCTTCCTCAGAGGGAGTTTTTCCTTACCACTGTTGCTCTGGGGGTTGGTAGGGTTAGACCTTACCTGTGTGAAGTGCCTTGAGGCAACTCTGTTGTGATTTGGCGCTATATAAAGGAAATAAATTGAATTAAAATTGAATTGAACTTGTGGGTGCTCCCGCAGAGCTACTTTACACCACAAAAAAAAGAAAAACAAGACATCTTATACACCACAAAAACTTGTTTAAATATATGTACGTATTATATATACAGTATATATATATATATATATATATATATATATATATATATATACTGTATATGAGTCACAATTTGCTAATGTGTTATTTTGTGCTATGCTTCTGTAAATAATCTTCAAATAAAAATATATTTCTTTTAGTCTATCTCTTCAGTTTTATATTGCATATCTACAGAAACAGTCTTGCCTCAGAATCTTTCATAGCTTTTTATTTTAACAAAACTGTTATGTGCCGACGCGGGTTGAGGAGCGGACCTGCGTCTGACTGAACCCAGTGCTAAATAACCAGAAAGCGGTTCCAAAAACAAAACATTTATTTCCCTTTCTGTGCAATAATTGTGTACAACATAATATATGGTTTGTCTGGCGGAGTGAAGGACGGCGCGCTCTCCAGCGCCCAAAGGGATCGAAGCCCGGCGCTTCTGGACTCAAATTCACCGCCAAACACCCCCCAGGTGGACACGACAAACTGACTCTGTGAAGGATAGAAGAGGTGAGGTAAGTCAACAGCTACAACTAACATCCTTCAAAGGCACACACTATCAGCAACACATTCAGGTCTGAATTTAAGCTTTATGTAAATGAGCAGCTTCTCACAACAGGTGGAGGATCATCATTCTGCACGCCACGGCCGTGAGAAGCGAGCTGCACAATTCTCATCAATGTTCAAATATACTGTGTAACAAAATACCAAATTACTATTAACACTTATTCAGACAATCATCACCTCTGATGTGTGCTGACAGCATGTGTCCCTCACCCGTTCTCCTTCACAGGCATGATGTGTCAAACCCAGGCGCGGTCCTCAGCGTCTCACAAACGAACGTCACAAGGTCGAGTTCCCGGCAATTCTGCTTGAATCACTCATGGCTTAAATGCAGAACGCCATCTCATTATCTGCTTCAGCTGAAAGTCTTTAAGTTTGCACGTGAGCATCATCCACAGGTGCTGCGAGTCATTAGGCCTGTACGTGAACATCCGCCACAAGTGCAGCCAATAATGTTGATGAGGGTGAAGGATTCTTCTGCCAGCACCTTCTCCACAGACAAAAACCAGTTTGCATACCACCTGGAGAGCAAAGAAAAGAAAACAACACAAAAACATCCAGCCAAACCCCCGAACACACAACAAAAACATTTGAAAAAAAAGGTACTCAGACATGTTTATTTTGTGACATACCTGGACACCCAATTTTCAAGCTTCAAAGTTGAGTCATTTAGTTGGTCTGGTTAAATGGATACAGTTTATATTTATACAGATACTGTATGGATCATACAAATCTATTAATTGCTAAATGAATGGTATATTGGCTTTGGTTTGTTTTTTGTAAGGTCATATATTTTGATCACTTGCTTGCCTCTACTGGTGGTTGGCTCTCACTGCGGTATTGTATCACTTCCTGTTCCGGAGCACAGCGGTGTTTTTCTGTATCTGTTAGCTGTTTAATCTGCGCAGTTAGATTGATCTAGTTATCTAGATTACGATTTGTTTCCCAGTGTAATCTTTACGTGCCTTAACTAAAGCACTCCTTCTGCTGAATCACCTCTAAATTATTTACACATTATTCACTTTGCGTGTTTTTAGGAATCCGCTAGCTTAGCGTAGCTACTAGCTCTTAGCCGATTTAGCATGGCGGCTTCTCCTGTCTCTCCCGCACTTTTCTGCTCTGGGTGTGAAATGTTTAGTTATTCCTCGGCCTCCTTTAGCAGTAACGGTACTTGTAATAAGTGTAGCTTATTCGTAGCTTTGGAGGCCAGGCTGGGCGAATTGGAGACTCGGCTCCGCACCGTGGAAAATTCTACAGCTAGCCAGGCCCCTGTAGTCGGTGCGGACCAAGGTAGCTTAGCCGCCGTTAGTTCCCCCCTGGCAGATCCCGAGCAGCCGGGAAAGCAGGCTGACTGGGTGAGTGTGAGGAGGAAGCGTAGTTCTAAACAGAAGCCCCGTGTACACTGCCAACCCGTTCACATCTCTAACCGTTTTTCCCCACTCGACGACACACCCACCGAGGATCAAACTCTGGTTATTGGCGACTCTGTTTTGCGAAATGTGAAGTTAGCGACACCAGCAACCATAGTCAATTGTCTTCCGGGGGTCAGAGCAGGCGACATTGAAGGAAATTTGAAACTGCTGGCTAAGGCTAAGCGTAAATTTGGTAAGATTGTAATTCACGTCGGCAGTAATGACACCCGGTTACGCCAATCGGAGGTCACTAAAATTAACATTAAATCGGTGTGTAACTTTGCAAAAACAATGTCGGACTCTGTAGTTTTCTCTGGGCCCCTCCCCAATCGGACCGGGAGTGACATGTTTAGCCGCATGTTCTCCTTGAATTGCTGGCTGTCTGAGTGGTGTCCAAAAAATGAGGTGGGCTTCATAGATAATTGGCAAAGCTTCTGGGGAAAACCTGGTCTTGTTAGGAGAGACGGCATCCATCCCACTTTGGATGGAGCAGCTCTCATTTCTAGAAATCTGGCCAATTTTCTTAAATCCTCCAAACCGTCACTATCCAGGGTTGGGACCAGGAAGCAGAGTTGTAGTCTTACACACCTCTCTGCAGCTTCTCTCCCCCTGCCATCCCCTCATTACCCCATCCCCGTAGAGACGGTGCCTGCTCCCAGACCACCAATAACCAGCAAAAATCTATTTAAGCATAAAAATTCAAAAAGAAAAAATAATATAGCACCTTCAACTGCACCACAGACTAAAACAGTTAAATGTGGTCTATTAAACATTAGGTCTCTCTCTTCTAAGTCCCTGTTGGTAAATGATATAATAATTGATCAACATATTGATTTATTCTGCCTTACAGAAACCTGGTTACAGCAGGATGAATATGTTAGTTTAACTGAGTCAACACCCCCGAGTCACACTAACTGTCAGAATGCTCGTAGCACGGGCCGGGGCGGAGGATTAGCAGCAATCTTCCATTCCAGCTTATTAATTAATCAAAAACCCAGACAGAGCTTTAATTCATTTGAAAGCTTGACTCTTAGTCTTGTCCATCCAAATTGGAAGTCCCAAAAACCAGTTTTATTTGTTATTATCTATCGTCCACCTGGTCGTTACTGTGAGTTTCTCTGTGAATTTTCAGACCTTTTGTCTGACTTACTGCTTAGCTCAGATAAGATAATTATAGTGGCCGATTTTAACATCCACACAGATGCTGAGAATGACAGCCTCAACACTGCATTTAATCTATTATTAGACTCTATTGGCTTTGCTCAAAAAGTAAATGATTCCACCCACCACTTTAATCATATCTTAGATCTTGTTCTGACTTATGGTATGGAAATAGAAGACTTAACAGTATTCCCTGAAAACTCCCTTCTGTCTGATCATTTCTTAATAACATTTACATTTACTCTGATGGACTACCCAGCAGTGGGGAATAAGTTTCATTACACTAGAAGTCTTTCAGAAAGCGCTGTAACTAGGTTTAAGGATATGATTCCTTCTTTATGTTCTCTAATGCCATATACCAACACAGTGCAGAGTAGCTACCTAAACTCTGTAAGTGAGATAGAGTATCTCGTCAATAGTTTTACATCCTCATTGAAGACAACTTTGGATGCTGTAGCTCCTCTAAAAAAGAGAGCTTTAAATCAGAAGTGCCTGACTCCGTGGTATAACTCACAAACTCGTAGCTTAAAGCAGATAACCCGTAAGTTGGAGAGGAAATGGCGTCTCACTAACTTAGAAGATCTTCACTTAGCCTGGAAAAAGAGTCTGTTGCTCTATAAAAAAGCCCTCCGTAAAGCTAGGACATCTTTCTACTCATCACTAATTGAAGAAAATAAGAACAACCCCAGGTTTCTTTTCAGCACTGTAGCCAGGCTGACAAAGAGTCAGAGCTCTATTGAGCTGAGTATTCCATTAACTTTAACTAGTAATGACTTCATGACTTTCTTTGCTAACAAAATTTTAACTATTAGAGAAAAAATTACTCATAACCATCCCAAAGACGTATCGTTATCTTTGGCTGCTTTCAGTGATGCCGGTATTTGGTTAGACTCTTTCTCTCCGATTGTTCTGTCTGAGTTATTTTCATTAGTTACTTCATCCAAACCATCAACATGTTTATTAGACCCCATTCCTACCAGGCTGCTCGATCTTAAATATGATCAATCTATCTTTATTAGTTGGCTATGTACCACAGGCTTTTAAGGTGGCAGTAATTAAACCATTACTTAAAAAGCCATCACTTGACCCAGCTATCTTAGCTAATTATAGGCCAATCTCCAACCTTCCTTTTCTCTCAAAAATTCTTGAAAGGGTAGTTGTAAAACAGCTAACTGATCATCTGCAGAGGAATGGTCTATTTGAAGAGTTTCAGTCAGGTTTTAGAATTCATCATAGTACAGAAACAGCATTAGTGAAGATTACAAATGATCTTCTTATGGCCTCGGACAGTGGACTCATCTCTGTGCTTGTTCTGTTAGACCTCAGTGCTGCTTTTGATACTGTTGACCATAAAATTTTATTACAGAGATTAGAGCATGCCATAGGTATTAAAGGCACTGCGCTGCGGTGGTTTGAATCATATTTGTCTAATAGATTACAATTTGTTCATGTAAATGGGGAATCTTCTTCACAGACTAAGGTTAATTATGGAGTTCCACAAGGTTCTGTGCTAGGACCAATGTTATTCACTTTATACATGCTTCCCTTAGGCAGTATTATTAGACAGTATTGCTTAAATTTTCATTGTTACGCAGATGATACCCAGCTTTATCTATCCATGAAGCCAGAGGACACACACCAATTAGCTAAACTGCAGGATTGTCTTACAGACATAAAGACATGGATGACCTCTAATTTCCTGCTTTTAAACTCAGATAAAACTGAAGTTATTGTACTTGGCCCCACAAATCTTAGAAACATGGTGTCTAACCAGATCCTTACTGTGGATGGCATTACCCTGACCTCTAGTAATACTGTGAGAAATCTTGGAGTCATTTTTGATCAGGATATGTCATTCAAAGCGCATATTAAACAAATATGTAGGACTGCTTTTTTGCATTTACGCAATATCTCTAAAATCAGAAAGGTCTTGTCTCAGAGTGATGCTGAAAAACTAATTCATGCATTTATTTCCTCTAGGCTGGACTATTGTAATTCATTATTATCAGGTTGTCCTAAAAGTTCCCTAAAAAGCCTTCAGTTAATTCAAAATGCTGCAGCTAGAGTGCTGACGGGGACTAGAAGGAGAGCGCATATCTCACCCATATTGGCCTCTCTTCATTGGCTTCCTGTTAATTCTAGAATAGAATTTAAAATTCTTCTTCTTACTTATAAGGTTTTGAATAATCAGGTCCCATCTTATCTTAGGGACCTCGTAGTACCATATCACCCCAATAGAGCGCTTCGCTCTCAGACTGCAGGCTTACTTGTAGTTCCTAGGGTTTGTAAGAGTAGAATGGGAGGCAGAGCCTTCAGCTTTCAGGCTCCTCTCCTGTGGAACCAGCTCCCAATTCAGATCAGGGAGACAGACACCCTCTCTACTTTTAAGATTAGGCTTAAAACTTTCCTTTTTGCTAAAGCTTATAGTTAGGGCTGGATCAGGTGACCCTGAACCATCCCTTAGTTATGCTGCTATAGACGTAGACTGCTGGGGGGTTCCCATGATGCACTGTTTCTTTCTCTTTTTGCTCTGTATGCACCACTCTGCATTTAATCATTAGTGATCGATCTCTGCTCCCCTCCACAGCATGTCTTTTTCCTGGTTCTCTCCCTCAACCCCAACCAGTCCCAGCAGAAGACTGCCCCTCCCTGAGCCTGGTTCTGCTGGAGATTTCTTCCTGTTAAAAGGGAGTTTTTCCTTCCCACTGTCACCAAGTGCTTGCTCACAGGGGGTCGTTTTTGACCGTTGGGGTTTTACATAATTATTGTATGGCCTTGCCTTACAATATAAAGCGCCTTGGGGCAACTGTTTGTTGTGATTTGGCGCTATATAAAAAAATTGATTGATTGATTGATTGATTGATGTTCATGGGTATGTTTAATTTCTGTCAAAAAATATCTCAAAATCCAAGTTGTCCCAAATCTAGTAGTCTGATTATCAATATTGCAGTGATACATACTTAGAAATAAAGTCCAATCCTCTCCTCAACATACCTAAGCCGGAACAATATTTAATGCTCACTGCAAATTACTACCTCCAAATCCCTTTAAGATTTAACATATGTGAACACAATCTTTATTATCAAGTGCATAAGCAGGAAAATGCTAGTATGACTCAGCAGGATTGGAGCTCAATGTGCACACAACATGATAATGTCATCAGTTTTTGTGAAGAACCTCTGCAAAGGCCACCATCACACACACATGGTTCTGTCCAAAAACTGACAAACAAATTGTAACATACAAGGGTGGGCCAATAAAATGTTAACACTTTTTGATTGTACACAAGTTTTTGAAATGAGAACTTATTCGAAAATTTTATTTACAGGCTTGTAACAGAAGCATCAAATTAACATTTGTTTCCTACTTTGTCTCTTATTTTCCGCACAGTTCAATAATTGATGACATGTTCAATTCACGCTCCTCTTCTTTGGATTACAAAAGTGGTAACATTTTATTGGCTCACCCTGTATGTGATGTTTTCAATGCAAATTTTCACACAGGAAAAGAGGTACGTTGTTTAAGATTTCTGTAGAACAAATATTTTAAATGTGTCCATTTTACATTTTCAATTGGCAGACACATTTTGTTAGGAGATCAGAAAAATTTATCTGCATGCTTTCACGTATGTCAAATTTGATGGAATTCTGTTCACGTACGTCATATTTTGATGGATGTTTTTTCCACGTCCGTTGTAAATCTAACAGTCATATTCCGAAATCCCAACTGAGGTGCATTCATCGTCTTTGAGTTTCTTCATAAGCTGAATATACCTGGAAAAACACTGATAGTAAATCAGATGTGAGTGGGGTCAGGATGCACTGGTTTGATTCATTTTATTCATGTATGTGTTATTTCTTCCCCCAGTTCTTTCTGTAATACTGCCGCTTACAAAGTACAAACTTGAACTATTCCGCACTTTTAAATTTGATTCACAAATGTCATATTACAGCTCACTCTGCCCTTCAAACTTTTCACTTAGTTTCTCCTGTGCTTGACTTCCCAAAAATGACTGTCAGTGACTTGAATCACATTTGTTATGGAAGTTGGGTATATTTACATCTAAAAAAACTTCAGCACAATATTCTTCCCCAGGTTTGAGAATTCACCCCTCCTGTCACGTATATAAGTGGATATTATACAAATAATGAATGTTTATGAGTTCAATGGTATGAATATTTAATTCGGTGAAGGCTGGAACATACCATTCAACGAGGCTTCGCCTCTAAATATTTGTTCCATTGAAAGAATGTAAAAACATTAATTATTTATTTTATATAAAAGCTAAAATCGATCCTTGTCATTTGATATGTTATTAATTTATAAACTGCAGAAAAGGGACTTACATTTTCACGTGTGCTTGCATGCACGAAGATGTGTGCGCGTGTGTGTGTGCAGAGTGCAATGGTACCAAATGTATGGAACCAAATTTGCACTCTAAATGGAACCAAGCCACACTCTAAATGCAATGCAACACAAATGGGATGAATTAATCCATGTCATGTGACATACAAAGCACCAATCAAATGACAAGGATCCACTCAGCCGTTGTATAATACTTAATGTCTCCAGATGATTCGCTTTTGGAACAAAAGTCAAGGTCATGTAAAACCACCCTCTATCCCCAACAATAAAAAAAAAAACTGCTTCCCCTAATATCTCTGCTACCAGTTTGGCTAGAGAATTGATGAAAAGCTTATGTTGATGAGTAAAATACTCATGATTGATTGGTGTAAGTCAAAAACATGTCATAATATGAAATCATGTAGTAAAAAATAAAACAAAAAACCGTCCTTGACAATCATAGCTCACTGCATGTACTCCTGAGAATAAGGATTTATAGTAATTCATAATATAGACTTATATCTGTGTGCAGGCTATGCATCACCTTTCTGATACCTTTCATTCGTGAAGATTTTGAAATCATGAATTTTATTATTATTAATTATTAATATTCTACTCTTCTTCTTTTTTTTAGATATTTAGATATATCTTAGGATACACTAGTAGAGTTCTACCTTAGAATTGGAATGCATTATAGAAGACATACCTTACTGAATTTTCATGTACATGTCTCACTTCAAACTTGCAAAATCACGATCTTCAGCATGAGAGGTGGACCAGCTTCTAACCAGAAAGCTAAAACCTTGGCTCTGGCCTCTGTGGCCAGAGAGTCCTTTAGCTGTTGGTGAGTGAGATTTACTGACCACCACATACATTATTACATGGTATGGAATTTTGCCAACTTCTGATGGGCACATTCGCTACTTTCTGGGCTGTACCACATGCCGAGTTGACCGCTGGTGGAGCAGAGTAGACCGCGCGTGCGAAACGAGTACACCTCGCGTGCAGCGTAGCGCTAGCTAATCGAGCAACGCCTTCTATCAATAACAACCAATCAGATAATGCGATACGACGCCTACTTTGGCTGTCAGTTTGTTGAGAAGATGGCAGAAGACAGGTTTGCGTCTGTTAGCGGCACTGACTTAAAACAAATTTTACATGAAAAAGATATGAAGAATGTGTCTGCAGAAATACACAGTGAGCAGCCAACCTGTTTCGCAAGTACGTCACTGAAAAGGGAAATGCGCCCAACTTTGAAACAACTTTATGACAGACGGATGCTTGATGAAGTACTCGGTCGATTTTACTTGGAAGCTAGACAGGGGAATGGCGAACTTTATAAGAAAACAAGCCCGATGATTCTTCGTCACGGACTTAAGAGGCATCTCCAGTTGATCGATGGGATGTCAGTTGGTGCAGTATGACTAATAACAAAGAGTTGAAACTAGAGATTGATTTTTCAGTTTTAGTATATTTGACAAACTCCCAATTTTCTTGTTTACCATATAATAAAGCAGGTATAGACTTTTGATTTCGGTGTACCCATGATTATGCGGACCTGGTCAGGTGAACCCCATCCTGACCAGGTCCGCATAATCACGGGTACACCGAAATCAAAAGTCTATAATTGTATAATGTAATTTTCTGATTTTTTAAAATGTTTTTTTAGATTCTGCCTCTCACTGTTGATGTGGATGTACGGTAAAAATCACAGACGTCTCCATTCTTTGTAGGTTGGAAAACTTGCAAAATCGACAGTGGATCAAATACGTATTTGCCTCACTGTCCATAGGTACATCTCTTAGGCTGCTCCTTTGTTTTCACAGCAGGTCCCTGGTGGATCTGCATGTTGATTTGGCACAAGTTTTACACTGGATGCCCTTCCTGACGCAACTCTATATTACATGAAGGATGTGCAGGGGTGGGTTTGAAGCAGGAAACTTCCACACTGGAAACAAGTGCACTAACCGCTTGACCGCCACCCCTACCACATTTGTTCTTATAGATATGATAAATTAAATATTGAATTGAACCACACATTAATTGGTACATTATAGTGAATGTGCACCAACAATATCACATTCATAAAGAAAGAATAACTAACTGGACCTCGATAGGTGTTTTTAAATAAAAAGAGCAAAGATATTGGCTTGTCTTCTTGTTTTGTAGTGGCAAGGCAATATTTTTACTGAATTGTTATATTCCTCTATAAACTGTGCCTCGTATCATCATTTAAATATATATCAAAGTGAGGTTGTATACAATTACATCGCTTATAGGGCAAATTCTGTGATACCTCACTGAAATTTCAGGAACCTCCCCAGCTGCTTCAGATGCTCGGAGTCTGTTTCCCGGGCACTGCTTTCCTCCTGAGGTCTTGTTATAAATGTAAACATGAGTCATATAAAGGAAGAGCCTTCACTGTCACCGTACACATCAACAATGAAATGTGTCCTCTGCATTAAACTCATCCTCATCACAGCGACACAATCCAGCCATTCAAGCAAGTCAGAATCCTGACTCTGTTTATTTCTCATTCTTATCATACTAGCGTGGGGATCCACGGGCTCTAGATTGGTTAGTGTTCATAAAATAGAGAGCTGACATTTTTCAAGGGTGGTAATAAATTATACAAAGTTTCGACAATGAGTTGGAATGGTGTGTGAGTCCAGAATGTTTTAGAACCTTAGACCTCAACAGTTTTTTTTCTCCTGTTAAGTATGTAATTTTTAAAAATGTTAATTTACTGTCTTAATGTATTTATAAATTGTTTAAGCTCTTATTATCATATGCACGCTATTATCATAATTATTATGCCGTGTTCACACCGGACGCCATGCGACACCACAAATTCGCATCCTTTGCCTGGCGATGGACGTGCCACCATCGCCCGGTGTGTCGCTCTGCTTCAGCTGCGTTCACACCGGACCCCACGCGACGCCACAAATTAATCATTTGCTGCAGGAGCTGCGTCTGGATGACGGCCGCTTTAAGCGGTACTTCCGCCTCTCCAGGACCCAGTTTGAGGACCTCCTGTCCCGTTCGCACACGCACATGTGAACAAAGAAAAAAAAATGCTGGCCACTGCTGCAGTTCATTGCTCTCCCCTCAAACTCTGTCATAATTGTGTTATAAACCTGTCACCATTTTTTTATTATACATCTGTGTAGTTAATAAAATTATCTTCACGGACGATTTGTTCGCACCACACGTGAAAAAAAAACTGGCTGCTGCTGCTGCAGTTCCTCGCTCTCCTCTCCAACTCTGTCATAATTTTGTTAAATAAATCCCTGATTGGTCATCGCGGTGCGACAAGATGAAAAAGTTCAGATTTTTCAACTAGGGGAAGAGGGCGACGCAACGCGATGCAATGCAATATCGTGCCACATACGCGCCAATCGCTCAAAATCGCTTCATTCGTGTCGCTTGATTCGCGTCCATCGCGTCGCATTGCGTGGCTTGAACTTTTGTGGCGCCACGTGTCCTTCCATAGGGATTACATGCCAACCTGTTGCTGCCGTTGCTCGCGTGGCATCCGTTGTGAATGCGGCATTATGATTATTATTATCATCAGTATTATTCTTATTTTATTTTATTTTATTATTACTTCTGTTTTGTCATTTGATTTTTAAATGGACCACAATGGAAATAAGTGATTTTACTTTCTTATATCATCCATGCATTTTTAATATATTTACAATTATATTATGTACTTACAATGAATTTACTAAATAAAACCACCATGGAGTCACATGACTATTGTTGCTTATTAGGTGGACAGATTTTCCAAAGATAATATTTTGAAGAGGGCGATATCAAATCTATCATTTTGCTCTAAAATTCTGGAAAAGGTGGTTTCACAGCAGCTTGTGGACTATCTTACTGAGAATAATCTTTTTGAGCCACTGCAGTCTGTTTTTAGAAAATATCATTCCACAGAGACGGAGCTCACTAAAGTGGTGAATGATCTTCTGCTTGCACACCACTACAGTTCTGGTGCTGTTAGATCTTAGTGCTGTGTTTGATACGGTGGATCACCATATTCTACTCAACAGGCTGGAGAATCATTTTGGGATTACTGGGAGTGTCCGTGCATGGCTGACATCATACGTGACCAGTTGCTGTCACTGTGTTTTGTACAATAACACTACCACTAACTTTAGTGACATGAAATTTGGGGTTCCACAGGGGTCTGTCATAGGCCCCCTGTTTTTTTCCCTTTGTGTAGCACCCCTTGGGCACATATTGAGGCATTTTGGGATTACTTTTCATTGCTATGCTGCTGATACTCAATTATATATGCCGATAACTGCTGGTAATCTCATCCACATAAAATCCTTAGAAGGTTGCCTTGCATCAGTGAAAAGATGGATGTCTGACAATTTCCTACATTTAAACTCTGACAAGACTGAAATGATAGTTCTTGGTCCAGTGAGACATCAGCATTAATTTGACGAGATAACGCTTAGCCTAGGCTTGTGTGTCTTACATCACACTGACAAAGTGAGGAACCTTGGTGTAATTTTTCATCCTACATTGTCCTTTGTCCTCCACATCAGAGATATTATGAGGACTGCTTTCTTCCACCTGCGAAATATAGTGAAGATTTATCCCATCCTATCTATGGCTGATAGTGAAACCATGATTCATGCATTTGTCTCTTCTAGACTGGACTACTGCAATGTTCTATTTTCTGGATTACCACAGTCAGCATTAGGGCTCTCCAATTGGTTCAAAATGCTGCAGCCAGACTTTTGACAGGAAGCAGAAAGTTTGACCACACTACACCCATTTTGGCGTCCCTTCACTGGCTTCCTGTCCCAGTGAGAACAGATTTTAAGGTTCTGTAATTAACCAATGAAATTATCGACAGACTAGCACCTCCCTACTTAGATGACCTACTTAATCCCTACGTACCGGCCTGTGCTTTGCATTCTCAGAGTGCAGCACTACTTTGTGTCCCTAGGGTGAATAAAAAATCTGTGGGTCACAGAGCTTTCTCTTACTGTGCACCTGCTTTGTGGAATGATCTCCCTGCATCAATAAAACAGTCAGATTCTGTAGAGGTTTTCAAGTCCAGACTTAAGAAGGACTTATTTTCCCTTTCGTATGGCTTGCATACTGGCATAGTATGGTACTATGCTTCCTACCATTTTAAATTAATTTTATTAGGTAACTGAGCGGGCCGTGGCCTCAACTTTATCTAAAGTCTGGGTGTTTTAGTGAAGGTTAGGACTAGTGGCCACCTTAGTCACCTAATTTCTTCTGTTTTTCTTGTTGCTTAATGCTGACAAATTATACTGTATTTGTTGTCTTTCTGTTGTCTGATTCTGTTTTTTCTCTTTGTTTGAGGTGCAGCTCCATCCAGGCATGGGAGTGGGTGTCTTCTTCTTCTTCTTCTTCTGCAGGTCTCCCATCTTGTGCACCAGCATGGACTCCCAAAATCTCCCAAAATTTCCTGTATAATTTCCTGTATTGTCAATTGTGTGGGTAGCATGGCCCAAGCAGATGGTCACCCCTTTGAGTCTGGTCTGCTTGAGGTTTCTTCCTCAAATCATCAGAGGGAGTTTTTCCTTACCACTGCCACCTGTGTGCTTGTTCTGGGGGTTAGTAAGGTTAGACCTTACTTGTGTGAAGTGCCTTGAGGCAACTTTGTTGTGATTTGGTGCTATATAAATGAAAAGAAATTGAAATTGAGAGGAAAGAGATATTTTTTAAAGGAGTCTCTCCGCGACAGAGCAGATGTGAAGCCGACCACAGTGTGAGAATGGTCTTCATAAAACCAAAAACTAAACAGAGATTTTATCCTTTCCCATTGTGAACTCTTAACAAAGTGTGTTTCCTCTCCTGAAAGCATGGAACTGGATGGAGCAGCTTTCATTGGATGGAGCAGCTCTCATTTCTAGAAATCTGGCCAATTTTCTTAAATCCTCCAAACCGTGACTATCCAGGGTTGGGACCAGGAAGCAGAGTTGTAGTCTTACACACTTCTCTGCAGCTTCTCTCCCCCTGCCATCCCCTCATTACCCCATCCCCGTAGAGACGGTGCCTGCTCCCAGACCACAAATAACCAGCAAAAATCTATTTAAGCATAAAAATTCAAAAAGAAAAAATAATATAGCACCTTCAACTGCACTACAGACTAAAACAGTTAAATGTGGTCTATTAAACATTAGGTCTCTCTCTTCTAAGTCCCTGTTGGTAAATGATATAATAATTGATCAACATATTGATTTATTCTGCCTTACAGAAACCTGGTTACAGCAGGATGAATATGTTAGTTTAAATGAGTCAACACCCCCGAGTCACACTAACTGTCAGAATGCTCGTAGCACGGGCCGGGGCGGAGGATTAGCAGCAATCTTCCATTCCAGCTTATTAATTAATCAAAAACCCAGACAGAGCTTTAATTCATTTGAAAGCTTGACTCTTAGTCTTGTCCATCCAAACTGGAAGTCCCAAAAACCAGTTTTATTTGTTATTATCTATCGTCCACCTGGTCGTTACTGTGAGTTTCTCTGTGAATTTTCAGACCTTTTGTCTGACTTAGTGCTTAGCTCAGATAAGATAATTATAGTGGGCGATTTTAACATCCACACAGATGCTGAGAATGACAGCCTCAACACTGCATTTAATCTATTATTAGACTCTATTGGCTTTGCTCAAAAAGTAAATGAGTCCACCCACCACTTTAATCATATCTTAGATCTTGTTCTGACTTATGGTATGGAAATAGAAGACTTAACAGTATTCCCTGAAAACTCCCTTCTGTCTGATCATTTCTTAATAACATTTACATTTACTCTGATGGACTACCCAGCAGTGGGGAATAAGTTTCATTACACTAGAAGTCTTTCAGAAAGTGCTGTAACTAGGTTTAAGGATATGATTCCTTCTTTATGTTCTCTAATGCCATATACCAACACAGTGCAGAGTAGCTACCTAAACTCTGTAAGTGAGATAGAGTATCTCGTCAATAGTTTTACATCCTCATTGAAGACAACTTTGGATGCTGTAGCTCCTCTGAAAAAGAGAGCTTTAAATCAGAAGTGCCTGACTCCGTGGTATAACTCACAAACCCATAGCTTAAAGCAGATAACCCGTAAGTTGGAGAGGAAATGGCGTCTCACTAATTTAGAAGATCTTCACTTAGCCTGGAAAAAGAGTCTGTTGCTCTATAAAAAAGCCCTCTGTAAAGCTAGGACATCTTTCTACTCATCACTAATTGAAGAAAATAAGAACAACCCCAGGTTTCTTTTCAGCACTGTAGCCAGGCTGACAAAGAGTCAGAGCTCTATTGAGCTGAGTATTCCATTAACTTTAACTAGTAATGATTTCATGACTTTCTTTGCTAACAAAATTTTAACTATTAGAGAAAAAATTACTCATAACCATCCCAAAGACGTATCGTTATCTTTGGCTGCTTTCAGTGATGCCGGTATTTGGTTAGATTCTTTCTCTCCGATTGTTCTGTCTGAGTTATTTTCATTAGTTACTTCATCCAAACCATCAACATGTTTATTAGACCCCATTCCTACCAGGCTGCTCAAGGAAGCCCTACCATTATTTAATGCTTCGATCTTAAATATGATCAATCTATCTTTGTTAGTTGGCTATGTACCACAGGCTTTTAAGGTGGCAGTAATTAAACCATTACTTAAAAAGCCATCACTTGACCCAGCTATCTTAGCTAATTATAGGCCAATCTCCAACCTTCCTTTTCTCTCAAAAATTTCTCTCAAAAATTCTTGAAAGGGTAGTTGTAAAACAGCTAACTGATCATCTGCAGAGGAATGGTCTATTTGAAGAGTTTCAGTCAGGTTTTAGAATTCATCATAGTACAGAAACAGCATTAGTAAAGGTTACAAATGATCTTCTTATGGCCTCGGACAGTGGACTCAGCTTTACCCAGCTTTATCTATCCATGAAGCCAGAGGACACACACCAATTAGCTAAACTGCAGGATTGTCTTACAGACATAAAGACATGGATGACCTCTAATTTCCTGCTTTTAAACTCAGATAAAACTGAAGTTATTGTACTTGGCCCCACAAATCTTAGAAACATGGTGTCTAACCAGATCCTTACTCTGGATGGCATTACCCTGACCTCTAGTAATACTGTGAGAAATCTTGGAGTCATTTTTGATCAGGATATGTCACGCAATATCTCTAAAATCAGAAAGGTCTTGTCTCAGAGTGATGCTGAAAAACTAATTCATGCATTTATTTCCTCTAGGCTGGACTATTGTAATTCATTATTATCAGGTTGTCCTAAAAGTTCCATAAAAAGCCTTCAGTTAATTCAAAATGCTGCAGCTAGAGTACTGACGGGGACTAGAAGGAGAGAGCATATCTCACCCATATTGGCCTCTCTTCATTGGCTTCCTGTTAATTCTAGAATAGAATTTAAAATTCTTCTTCTTACTTATAAGGTTTTGAATAATCAGGTCCCATCTTATCTTAGGGACCTCGTAGTACCATATCACCCCAATAGAGCGCTTCGCTCTCAGACTGCAGGCTTACTTGTAGTTCCTAGGGTTTGTAAGAGTAGAATGGGAGGCAGAGCCTTCAGCTTTCAGGCTCCTCTCCTGTGGAACCAGCTCCCAATTCAGATCAGGAAGACAGACACCCTCTCTACTTTTAAGATTAGGCTTAAAACTTTCCTTTTTGCTAAAGCTTATAGTTAGGGCTGGATCAGGTGACCCTGAACCATCCCTTAGTTATGCTGCTATAGACTTAGACTGCTGGGGGGTTCCCATGATGCACTGTTTCTTTCTCTTTTTGCTCTGTATGCACCACTCTGCATTTAATCATTAGTGATCGATCTCTGCTCCCCTCCACAGCATGTCTTTTTCCTGGTTCTCTCCCTCAGCCCCAACCAGTCCCAGCAGAAGACTGCCCCTCCCTGAGCCTGGTTCTGCTGGAGGTTTCTTCCTGTTAAAAGGGAGTTTTCCCTTTCCACTGTAGCCAAGTGCTTGCTCACAGGGGGTCGTTTTGACCGTTGGGGTTTTACATAATTATTGTATGGCCTTGCCTTACAATATAAAGCGCCTTGGGGCAACTGTTTGTTGTGATTTGGCGCTATATAAAAAAATTGATTGATTGATTGATTGAACTGGCCATATATTAAAGCCATATTACATTTTGAGACAAAAAACAAAACAAAACAACAACAACAACTAAAAACAAAACCCTGGAGTAACTCATGAAGTGGGGGAGTGACCTTCAGGCAGGTAATATTCAGAACCTGAGGTTACATCACTTTTATGGTTAAAATAGCTCTGAATCTGTGTGCATTTTTCAGATGCTGTATGGCTAATTTTATGTTTATCAGCTACATCACAACTCGCACAAGGTCAAGAGTTGGAAGTAATGATTAATCTGGATATGCCCTTTAAGGTCAAGTCCTCTCATAGAGGCCTGGGTGTTTGAAGGTTCTGTGCTGTATCTTACTTGTTCCTCGGACTACACTCTTCTGGAGAGCGACCTCTGACGTTCTGCCTGCAATCTGCTGGAGCCACTCCATGGCAGCATTCCATGTAAGCAGGTGGTTTTAATTTGACAAACAAAGACACTGGCTGAAGACATAATAACCACTAAACATTTCACTAATGGTACCAACATGAAACTTAAGTCACTCATGGTAACAGCAACATGAGACTTGTGTAAACTGACAAAACCAGTTGAGCTACAAAAACGCAATAAATCACTAACACTAACAACACTGTGAAACTAACATGAACCACAATAACAAAAACCTCAAAACCCCAAACTCCCATGGTGCATAACAGCACAACATCCATTGTTTATTGGTGAGCTAAAATTGCAAATTTATCAAAAATATTTGTCCAATCAACTTTACATTTCATCCTTGACCGAAAATACATAAGCCTGCGAAACGGCAAATATCAGCTCTCCTCAATTTTGTGTAATTGAAGCCTATGTGTATATGTGGCAAAGGGTATTACTGGTTGTGGGGAAGAAGGGGTAGGGATAAATAAGCTGATGCTTCACCCTACCCCTTTTCGGACATGTTGGGTACACAGTAGGAACTTTTTTGTTGTTGTTTTCACTGCTCTATCTTGTATTTGTTGTTGTATCAAATGTTCGAAATAAACAGTTTTCATTTTCATTTTCATTTTCATTTTCATACACATGCACACACACATGCACACACTTGGCTATTATATATATATATATATATATATATATATATATATATATATATATATATATATATATATATATATATATATATATATATATATATATATATATATATATATGACTTTTTCACCTTTTTTCAGCATCATTATATGCAAATATTGCCGTTTTGTGCTTGTCCCACACCCAGACTTTTGATCTTCAATGATAAAAATGAATGGTAAAGAAACGTTTTTTCTAATGTTTTAAAATATCTCTGAATAAAATATCAGTAAAATAATCAAAACATAATTGGGTATTCAATGTCATACAACTGTTGTGATTTTTTTAAACAAAATGTAACTTCATATTGTCTTGCGGTATGTTTGGTGAGTGTACATTTCTTTTATTTTTGCCTGAAAATGATTTTTGGGGACTTTTTCATACGCCCATTTGATTGAGTGGTGTCGCATTGAAAATCTACTGTCTTTAGCCTCCTGTGCTACTGTTGCGGGGTACAGATGCGGGATCGGCAAAAAATCCAAGTCATTAAAAAGATAAAAAAACCTCTCTCAGTGGCCACAGAGCTCTGCGGCTGTGATTACGAGACCTTGCAGCGCTGCGGATTTTTCCGCAAGAAGTCTTGCGGGCGGCCGCAGTGCTCCGCATCAAAACAGCGAGCGTAGTCTCTGGACTTGTTGCCAAGTTGGCCACACCTCCATTCAGTAGACAGGGAGGTGGTGCCGGAGTTGGCCGCAGCTCTGCACAGCAGACACGGGGGCGGTGTGAGTGACCCGCTGCGGTGTTTGCCGAGCCCGCAGACTTGGTAAGCGCATCCGAGGCAGTGAGAGCAAGACGTAAGGGTCGGGAAGAACGTCGCCCGCTGTCGATGTCGCCGCTGATCTGAGCATGCAGAGCTGTATCTCGCATTATTGCAGCTTAATTTTGGATGTTGAAACCAGGATGTGTATAACAGTAACATTACTAACAGATAAAATCAATTTCAATGTGGGATCGGACTGAATGCGCTCACGCGCCGTCTTCTCCCTCACGTCACGGCAATGTCCCGGATGTACAAACTGTTTTTGCGGAGGGACAAATTTTAGCTTCAAATTTGTCATTTTTAAATGAAGATTTCTCCGCTGAATTACAAATTTGGGCTTGCAGATTTACTTTACTGCATTTATAAGGTTCTTATAAATACATATCAGCTATTTCTTTCTGAGATCTGACCACATTTATTTCAGTGCAGGTCTACTTTAAAAGATAAGTCAGGTTGACAGGCTTTCTGGACAATGTGTGTTGGCCTACGGGTGGGCTTGATGCCGTGCTGTCAGGCCAGTTATGGTGCTGAGCCTCCAGCATAAAGAAAAAATTAAGATGCAGTTAAAAAAATAATTGCACACATTGGAGTCATCTTAGACTCATACTGCAGTAATAAACTTCCAGCCCCCCTGTACTCCCAAAAAACAGTGGAACAGAGGAAACAAAAAAATATACGAGGTCTGTGATATAAAAAGCGGTCCTTTTTATTTTTTTCAAAAAATAAATGGATTTGATTCATATGTTTTTACGTCAGACAAGCTTGAACCCTCGTGCGCATGCATGAGTTTTGTCATGCCTGTCGATGACGTCATTTGCCTGTGGGCAGGCTTTGAGTGAGGTGTGGACTCCCCCTCCTGTCGGAATCTTTTTGTCTTAGACGCTGCTGGAGACGGCGCGCGTTGCTTTATCAAATTTTTTCAGGACCGGTGAGGGATATCCTTTTGGACACTATTCGAGAAATTCAGCTGGTTTTCGGTGTAAAGTTTAACGGCTGATGAGAGATTGTGGATTTTCTTTCGCTTTAAGCATAGCCCACAAAGCAGCTCGGCGCGGCGTGGTCGGACGTGGCGTCCGTCTGGCTGTTTCGAGCTGAAAACATCCTAATTTAAAGCTCTGTTCACCCAGGACGTCGTCAGAGAACAGAGAAGTTTCAGAAGAAGCCGGCATCAGGAGTTTACCCGGACATTCCACTGTTAAAGGAGATTTTGTAATGAAAGAACGTGTGGACGAATTTGCCGAGTCGGATCCGTGACGATATGGCAAATCCTTCTGCGCTGCGACATGAAAAACACCTCTGTGTTGAAAACCATTTGTAAAATTCAGGCGGCTTTTGATGGCTTTCAACAAGTGAGTATCTGAGAAATTGTTTAACAGCTTGGGCATGTTCCAACTTGTCCGTTAAGGTTTCCAACGGAGGTGTTTTTCCTGTCGCGACCCCCCTCGGTCGGGTCCGGCCCGACATGCGAATCTGTCCGCACGTTCTTTCATTACAAAATCTAACAGTGGAATGTCCGCATAAACTCCTGATCCCGAATTCTTCCGAAAGTTCTCTGTTATCTCACGACGTCTTGGGTCCACAGAGCCTGAAATTAGGAAGTTTTCAGCTTGAAACAGCGAGATGACACCGCCTTGGAGCGCAGATCGCCATCAGGCGCCATGGGCCTTCCTTACGGCGACAGTAAAACTCTAAAATCTCTCATCAGCTGTTAAAATTTTCACCAAAAACCAGCTGAATTTATCGAATGGTGTCCACTCAGTTGTGCCTTACAGGTTTTGAAAAATTTTTTATCAAACAAAGCAGCAGTCTCTGAGCCATTCCTAAACAATGAAAAAAACGACGAGAGGGTGGGCCACTCCTTACTCAAAGACTGCCCACAGGCGAATGACGTATCCGACAGGCGTGAAAAAACTCTTGCATGCCCACGAGGGTTCAAGCATGTCTGATGTAATCACACGTGATTCAAATCCATATAGTTTTTGAAAAAAATAATAAGGTCTGTTACTTTTCTCACAGACCTCGTACAAACGGTTGCATGACACACCTATTTGTCTCAGATAAGTACTGTAGGGAAAAATATTGTGATTCAATCAGCAGCTGTCAAGTTCCCAGTAATGTTCACAAGCAACATGCTAAAAACTGGAAGCAAGGAAGGAAACGGATGTATGACTCCACAGTGCACAAGGTCTCATTTGTCATCAGCCATGTGTCTTTTTGATGCAAGCTTCTGTGCAGGGGCACAGATAAAACCGAACCAGATTATGTCCATCATTACTCAACACATTGTGGGGGTTGAATGTCAATCGTTACATCACTACTGACATTTAGACAAGCGTGGAGTGTAAATCAATAGGAACCTGTTAGTGCGCCATCGCTTCATCTTAAACAACACAATGAGTTATGAACGTCTCTCTTTCGGGTTTCCTTATGGGTTGTGTCCAGTTGAGGTCTTTATAAGCCCCAATCAGTCCCAGCAGAAGACTGCCCCTCCCTGAGCCTGGCTCTGCTGGAGGTTTCTTCCTGTTAAAAGGGAGTTTTTCCTTCCCACTGTCACCAAGTGCTTGCTCACAGGGGGTCATTTTGACCGTTGGGGTTTTTCCATAATTGTTGTATGGCTTTGCCTTACAATATAAAGCGCCTTGGGGCAACTGTTTGTTGTGATTCGGCGCTATATAAATAAACTTGATTTGATTTGATTTGATCTCTATCATGGCTACATTTGACAAGAGCTTTGTGCTGCCTTGTATGATGGTTATTGCCTTATGACATTCCGATGGCTGCTTCTGCTGTGTCATAAAGTCATGATAATAATTTTATGGTATAATAACTATATAAACAAGAAGACACATGCTACTGCACAGACTGACTGAGATTTGACTGCACCCTTTAATTTGATATGAATACAAATTCCTAAACTGTCCAGCAGGTGCCAGTGTTCATCGAGTGGCATCACAACATATTATTTCTTCTTTTTAAAGCGGGCGCTGGAACAATGTTCAGAACATCGTTTTGAAATGTTGAGGAGTGTTTTGAGCTAGTCGTCATGAAATTCCAGTACCGATGAAACATTTTGGGACCATTTGCCTAATAAAGGTTCTCTTCATTATTTAATTCTGTTTTAGATTCAGTCAATTTAATTAATTTATTTAGTATATATAGCACCAAATCACAACAAAGCTGCCTCAAAATGCTTCACACAAGTAAGGTCCTTACACAGGCGATAACAGTAAGGAAAACCTCCCTCTGATGATATTGAGGAAGAAACCTCAAGCAGACCAGACTCAAAGGGGTGACCCTCTGCTTAGGCCATTCTACCAAAAAGGTTTACAATACAGAACACAACACAACACAACAACAATTGATGAGAGTCCATTAGACCTTTTCAAAATGTCAAATGTTACAAAATCTTTTGGGCCACATGTTGTTCTTGTTCCACTAATAAAATAAAAGATCTATGTCAAATTTTATTGTAATTTGACATTGTTTAGGGGTCCCCCACAAAGCAACAATTTTCCCCAAACAAGCAATGTAGTAATCCAGTAATTCTAGTAATGCTCTCCTCTGGGTGACCAATCAACCAGAGGAGACCTGGTGTTCAACCTTTCTTCATTGTGGTTCTCTGCATTGCCACCTTCACTGCCAATGTAATTTCATTGAAATCCTTAGATGTGTTGTTGTAGGTGAACTCCAACAGCAAGTCAAGGCCCCAGCAGAGGTGCACGAGTGAGAGCAGTATAAATGGAGCCCAAAAGGTGAGCGGCATATTTTATCTCGTGGTGTCCCCCCGCCGAACTGTCTTTTGCTGCTAGCGTGCGCTGGATTTCAGGCTGTGAGCTCATAGGTCAGATAGTTACAGTGCCATTGCAGGAGGACAGCAAATCGATAGAGAACTAACTGACCAGGCCGGGAAGAACCGGCACACCCTGAGTTAGAGGCACACTCAGCTCAGCGGCGGTGCTTCTCTGATTTATTGCAGCTGTTCAAAAGAAAATTGAGTCAGAAGGTTTTCATTTAATGACATGCTTGTAGGTAGCTGTACTCTAATACTGCACTTGACCTTCAGTCCCACATAAGAGTCTAACACAGTGGAATTGCTTACTGTAGTGGCTTGTGATCTTATTTGCTCATGTACTGTCTAAATATAGCAAAGTGACTCCGGTTTGGTGTTAAAACAAAACAAACAAACAAACAAGGGGGAAGACGTGAGACATGTTATTTGGAGTGGCTTTATATCCAACATTGGGTAGTGGATTAACTTTTTAATATTTATGAAAGTGCCACAGCACCCCCTAATGGAGAAAATGACTATTCACAATGAATTTGCATTCAATGCTTAGCAAAGATAAAAAATAAAAAAAAACCTGCATAGTCCTTTTTTTGTGTGTTTTCTGGACACTGTGTGTGTATAACAATAAAACGTATTGTTTATATATATATATATATATATATATATATATATAAACACAATACATTTTATTTAGTAACTTATTTAGTAACACACACACACACACACACACACACACACACACACACACACACACACACACACACACACACACACACATATATATATATAAACAATACATTTTATTTATAATGCACCTTTCATTAATAAAAATCTCGAAGTGCTACAGGAATAAATAAATATTAGTAACACACACACACACACACACACACACACACACACACACACACACACACACACACACACACACACACACACACACACACACACACACACACACACACACACACACACACACACACACACACACACATATATATACATATAAACAGCTAACTGATCATCTGCATTAGTGAAGGTTACAAATGATCTTCTTATGGCCTCAGACAGTGGACTCATCTCTGTGCTTGTTCTGTTAGACCTCAGTGCTGCTTTTGATACTGTTGACCATAAAATTTTATTACAGAGATTAGAGCATGCCATAGGTATTAAAGGCACTGCGCTGCGGTGGTTTGAATCATATTTATCTAATAGATTACAATTTGTTCATGTAAATGGGGAATCTTCTTCACAGACTAAGGTTAATTATGGAGTTCCACAAGGTTCTGTGCTAGGACCAATTTTATTCACTTTATACATGTTTCCCTTAGGCAGTATTATTAGATGGCATTGCTTAAATTTTCATTGTTACGCAGATGATACCCAGCTTTATCTATCCATGAAGCCAGAGGACACACAACAAAAAGCTAAACTGCAGGATTGTCTTACAGACATAAAGACATGGATGACCTCTAATTTCCTGCTTTTAAACTCAGATAAAACTGAAGTTATTGTACTTGGCCCCGCAAATCTTAGAAACATGGTGTCTAACCAGATCCTTACTCTGGATGGCATTACCCTGACCTCTAGTAATACTGTGAGAAATCTTTGAGTCATTTTTGATCAGGATATGTCATTCAATGCGCATATAAACAAATATGTAGGACTGCTTTTTTGTATTTGCACAATATCTCTAAAATTAGAAAGGTCTTGTCTCAGAGTGATGCTGAAAAACTAATTCATGCATTTATTTCCTCTAGGCTGGACTATTGTAATTTATTATTATCAGGTTGTCCTAAAAGTTCCCTGAAAAGCCTTCAGTTAATTCAAAATGCTGGAGCTAGAGTACTAACAGGGACTAGAAGGAGAGAGCATATCTCACCCATATTGGCCTCTCTTCATTGGCTTCCTGTTAATTCTAGAATAGAATTTAAAATTCTTCTTCTTACTTATAAGGTTTTGAATAATCAGGTCCCATCTTATCTTAGGGACCTCATAGTACCATATCACCCCAATAGAGCGCTTCGCTCTCAGACTGCAGGCTTACTTGTAGTTCCTAGGGTTTGTAAGAGTAGAATGGGAGGCAGAGCCTTCAGCTTTCAGGCTCCTCTCCTGTGGAACCAGCTCCCAATTCGGATCAGGGAGACAGACACTCTCTCCTTTTAAGATTAGGCTTAAAACTTTCCTTTTTGCTAAAGCTTATAGTTAGGACTGGATCAGGTGACCCTGAACCATCCCTTAGTTACGCTGCTATAGACTTAGACTGCTGGGGGGTTCCCATGATGCACTGAGTGTTTCTTTCTCTTTTTGCTCTGTATGCACCACTCTGCATTTAATCATTAGTGATTGATCTCTGCTCCCCTCCACAGCATGTCTTTTTCCTGGTTCTCTCCCTCAGCCCCAACCAGTCCCAGCAGAAGACTGCCCCTCCCTGAGCCTGGTTCTGCTGAAGGTTTCTTCTTGTCAAAAGGGAGTTTTTCCTTCCCACTGTTGCCAAGTGCTTGCTCACAGGGGGTCGTTTTGACCGTTGGGATTTTTCCGTAATTATTGTATGGCCTTGCCTTACAATATAAGGCGCCTTGGGGCAACTGTTTGTTGTGATTTGGCGCTATATAAATAAAATTGATTTGATTTGATTTGATATATATATATATATATATATAAACAATAAATTTTATTTATAATGCACCTTTCATTAATAAAAACCTCAAAGTGCTACAGGAATAAATAAATAAATAATAGTAACACACACACACACACACACACACACACACACACACACACACACACACACACACACATATATATATATAAACAATACATTTTATTTATAATGCACCTTCCATTAATAAAAACCTCAAAGTGCTACAGGAATAAATAAATAAATAATAGTAACACACACACACACACACACACACACACACACACACACACACACACACACACACACACACACACACACACATATATATATATATATATATATATATATATGTATATATATAATGCACCTTTCATTAATAAAAATCTTGAAGTGCTACAGGAATAAATAAATAAATAATAGTAACATATATATATATATATATATATAAACAATACATTTTATTTACAATGCACCTTTCATTAATAAAAGTCTCAAAGTGCTACAGGAATAAATAAATAAATAATAGTAACATATATATATATATATATATATATATATATATATATATATATATATATATATATATATATATATATATATATATATATATATATATATATATATATATATATAAACAATACATTTTATTTATAATGCACCTTTCATTAATAAAAATCTTGAAGTGCTACAGGAATAAATAAATAAATAATAGTAACACACACATATATATATATATATATATATATATATATAATGCACCTTTCATTAATAAAATCTTGAAGTGCTACAGGAATAAATAAATAAATAATAGTAACATATATATATATATATATATATATATATATATATATATATATATATATATATATATATATATATATATATAAACAATACATTTTATTTACAATGCACCTTTCATTAATAAAAGTCTCAAAGTGCTACAGGAATAAATAAATAAATAATAGTAACATATATATATATATATATATATATATATATATATAATGCACCTTTCATTAATAAAAATCTTGAAGTGCTACAGGAATAAATAAATAAATAATAGTAACATATATATATATATATATATATTATATATATATATATATATAAACAATACATTTTATTTATAATGCACCTTTCATTAATAAAAGTCTTGAAGTGCTACAGGAATAAATAAATAAACAATAGTAACATATATATATATATAAACAATACATTTTATTGTTTTATATATATAGTTATACACACACAATAAATTTTATTTATGATGTGCCTTTCATTAATAAAAATCTCCAAGTGCTACAGGAATAAATAAATAAATAAAAAGTATATACAATATGTACACAAATGTTGTGTCCATATTATTACTTGTTATTATTTGTGTACACTTTCATTGTGTTGGATGATATGATGAAGTGCAGCATGTGACAATCAACCGCCACAAGACGTGTCTGTCGAGTTAATGCTTAACTGTGGATTGAACTCTGTCAATTACAGTTTTGTTAATGATTTTAATGTGACTCCATCATGTTAGTGCAAAACAGACATACAATTCCCATGTTTATTTTATATGCAGTATCTGTCACTTGAATTTCAAAACAGTTTCTAATGACAACATACACAAAATTCGCAAAAATATTATTCTGATACATTTTTCACACACATATAACACATATAATGCTCACAGTCTACTGCATGTATCATTTGTACTGGCTTTCGTATGAGTGGGAACACTGTGTGCTGCTGCTGCAGCTTCAGTTCAGCCAAACAAAGTCACAAATTAAATTATAGCAGCTGGTCTGGGCCCAGACTCCGAATAATTATCCTAATGAAGGAGGGAAATTTGATTACAAAAGTATAGTCAGAAGCTAATGAATCAATTTAGTCAATAACCACAGTACACGACATTTATTTTCTTCCTCGTTCCTCTGTGAGTTGAAATGTGTTCATCCAGTTGGATGTGTAGGCAGTTTCTGTATTTTTTTGGACGATATGTCTCAATGCTCAAAATGGCATCATGAAGAGGGAAGAACATATAGAAGTTGCATTAATTTTTGAAAAATGGTGCTACCACTTCAAGCAACAAGAAGCAAAATGAATTTCATCGGCTCATTATGGACACCAGAGCATGATCTTTCAGTTTGGGAACATGATTATTAAATTTACTTGGTTTATATAAGACAAAATCCACCCAGCTATAAAACTAGATTGCCTTAGCTCGGAAGGCATCATTGTAAAGCACTTTGAGCATTTGCTCGTTGGAAAAGTGGGATAGATATGGACTTCTTCTTTCATCTGCTCCTGTTAGGGGTTGCCACAGCAGATCAATTGTTTCCATCTCACCCTGTCCTCTTTATCTTCTTGCGTCACAACAACCACCTGCATGTCCTCCCTCACCAAATCCATATAGATCCTCTTTGGCCTCCATCTTCTTCTGTGCTCCTTCCCAAACCGTCCTACCTGAGCTGTCCTTCTGATATGTTCATTCCTAATTCTGTCCATCCTTGTCACAATGTCATCTGCAAACATCATAGTATGATTTACTCTCTCTACATCATCCAGCCTTTTCTCGCTCTCATTTTTGTCATTCATCAGCTCCTCAAAATATTCCCTCCACCTTCTCAACACCCTCCCTCACTTGTCAGTACTTAACATCTGTATCCTTTATCACGCTAACCTGCTGCAGATCCTTTCCAGCTCTGTCCCTTTGTCTGGCCAATCAGTACAAGTAATTTTCTCCTTCCTTACTGCTCAACCTCTTGTCCAGTTCACTATATGCCTTTTCTTTAGCTTTTGCCACTTCTTTTTCACCTTACACCACATCTCCATATACTCCAGTCTACGTTCTTCATCTGTCCGACTATCCCAATTCTTTTTACCGCTTTCTTCTTGTGCTTTCCTGAACATTTTCATTCCACCATCAAGTCTCTTTGGCTTCCTTCCACTGTTCAGATGTCACACCCAATACCTTCCTAGCTGTCTCCGTCAAAACATCTGCATTTCCAGTTGTCCAAAATTGCTTCTCCTGTTGTATGGCTGGGGGTGCCTGGCTGCCTTTTGTTTCTGTCTTCTGTTCTGTCTTTTGTTTTTCCTTCCAGGTGGCTTGTGTTCAGGACTGAGTGGCTGTGTGGCTGAGCTATCAGGACCTCACCCTGATCACCTGAGGCTGGTCATGTGCAGCTCGTCAGGACTCACAGCTGTGGTGCATCTACATGGATTGGGGCATGGTGGCATTTAAGTCTGGAGTACACAGTGTGTATTTGCCAGAGACTCGACCTTGTGACCAGACGGGTGAGATCGTCGTCTTGAGAGCCATCTCATCATCATGGATGCAGAGACCATCCAGGTTTGATGCCATGGTCTGTGAAAGAGGAGGGGGTGAGGTCTCATGCAGGTCAGCACACTTCCTGAGGTACTTTAGGTTTTGTGAGTAACATTAGTACAGTCAGTAAATGTGGTGTCCCTCACACCTTATTATATTGAGCTGTTATGTTAGTCGTTTAATCAGCTTCCACTGCAGTGGATAATGTGAACTGGGTGTTCCATGCCTGCAGGGTGGGAAGCTGATTAGTGATTAAGCCAGGAAGTGTTTGCTGTTTATGTACACCTTTGAGTGGTCTCTCTGTGTGTGGAGTGTGGACTCACATGATGGTTTCTTCTTTCACAGACTCGGTTGTCACGGCCACCTGGGGGGTGTCGGCGGGGTCCTTGGGTCCGAACTGTTTCTGGCTCCGGACCGTTTGTGCTGCTGGGAGCGCACCGTCATTCCACCACGCCAGACTGCGCACTCATTTGTTATATTGTAGCACATCACTGTTATGTTATTAAATTCAGTTATCCTTTGTACCGTGCTCTGCTTATTTTATACTGGGTCCTTCAAACGCTGGTCGGTTCTCCGTCCTGCGTCCGACACATAACATCTCCTCCATCTAATGCCTCTCTCACCTGCTCATTGAATTTCACACAATAGTCTTCCTCCTTCGGCTGACGCCATCTTTGTTGAGGTCTCACTCTCTCTCTTCTTTACCTCTAAAGTCATCCTACAAACCACCATCCTATGCTGTCTAGCTACACTCTCCCCTCTCCACTTTCTTTTAGCTTGCATCTCCTACAAAGAATGTAGTCCACCTGTGTGCACCTTCCTCCACTCACACAGACACACGCACATATCGGTGTGTGTGTGTGTCTGTGTGAATGGGTGAATGTGGGGCATCATTGTAAAGCACATTGAGCTTCTGCAGATGGAAAAGTGCTGTATAAATGCAGTCCATTTTCCATTTATATGTCACCCTGTGCTCTTCCCTTTTCCTAAAGTAGGTATTCACCACATTAATTGACATTCTTTTTGCATAATCAACTACCATCTGCACTTCCACATCCCTGTCCTTGATACCATCTCTACCCATTAATTCCTCATTGCCTCTGTTCCCTTCTCCAACATACCCATCGAAGTCTGCTTCTGTCACTACTCTTTCGTGCTTGGTCACACTCTCCACCACCTCATCTAACACACTCCAGAAATCTTCTTTCTCCTTCAGCTCACAGGTAGGTTACCTGTGGGGCATATGCACTGATGATATTCATTATCACCGCTTCAGACACTCACTTAACCTCCAACACACTCTTCACATACTCTTTAAAATTACACAAACACCATTTCTTTTCCTATCCTCACCATGATACAACAACTTGAACCCCCCGCCTATCCTCCTGGCCTACCTGGGCTACCTTCCACTTGGTCTCTTGTACACACAATATATCTACCTTCCTCTCTCCATCATGTGAGGTAGCTCTCTCTCTTTACCAGTCACACTGCTAACATTCAGTGTTCCGATTCTCACTTCCACCCTTCTAGATTCCCTCTTCTCCTACTGTCTCTGGACACGTTCTCCTCCTTCTCTTCTTCTTTGCCTAGCAGTAGGCTGGCACCCTGTTGGGCAACAGCAACGGTGGCAGTCGTGGTTAGCCCAGGCCTCGACTGATCTGATATGGAAATCTGATTTGAACTCTGCATCTTTATTTTGGCTTGTTTTACATCGGAAGCCTGTCCTGACACAATCCTACTCATGTATCCATGCCTGTGACCTGCACTCAGAATGTACTGGCTGCACACCCCATGTGGCTGAGTTCATGCGCTTCTTCTTCTTCAGAACATTTTTCAGGTCAATATTTGGTGCCAAATCACATCCTTCAAAGGTGTTTTTTTTCAACCAGGCCTTCTTCTTGTTTTACAGCAGTTGGTATCCAGCTTAATTGTGCGTTACTGCCACCTTCTACATCAGAATGTGAGTCACAGTACCTCCCTACAGGCTGAGGTACTGTATAGTCTGTGTAACACAGGCAGCTTGTATATTTGTATATCCACTACACAGTCACAGTGATTGAGGTTTGTACAGGTGAAACTTGTGACTTCCACATGACTGTGTCTGTTCACCTCGCTGGATCCCCTTCATTGTTGTTGGTTTCCACCTGGCTGATGTGAATGAGGTGGACAAAAACACCTCTCACCCTGTATCATTGTTATGTCTGCCATATCTTGTCTTTTGCTTGGATGCAGGATGGCTGTCTCACCCTTAATGGTTGTCTTTTCCTGCTGGTACATAGCAAAAGAATGTCTTTGACAAGTTTGCACAGTTAGAGGAACAGCGGTGATCTCCAGGGAAAAACAACCTTTCCTCCAAGTACATTGGCGTGGGAAGGAAGTGATGTCATATGATCCGGTGCCTGCACCTACTTGATGACAATGAAAGTTGAACTTTTGTTTGATGTTTTGCGTCACGTCTTCTGGTTGAAACTCAGCACTGAATAAACTTATGTGCCTGAATGTTTAAAACTCTGCTATCTGCTGGTGAGACACCGTTAAAGCATTGTAATGAATAAATCAAAAATACTTTTGTTTTCAAGGGATGTATTTGAAGTTTTCCACAGCTTCCATTGGTCACTGCGATCGATCCTCTTTGACACACAAAGCAATTCTGTGCAATTCTGTAAAGCAGTGTTTTGGAGCAGATTTGTGTCTTCGAGTGGTTTTGCATAAATTTGCACATTTTTATGTATTTGTGTTGGTGAGGGGAGACACAGTCAAGTATTCATTTTTCACCCTCATGCATCTACACAGAATGCACCTGGAAGCTGTTGAGATAAAATCACAGTTACAGAGCAAATCCACATACATACAGCCAGGTTCATAAATATTCGGACATTGAATTTTCTGGTGTAAGTTTGCTTCTGTGCACCACCAACAGAGTTGAAATGAAACAAGCTGTGAATGAAGTGCAGATTTTCACAGTTAACTGCAACGAGATGATAATGAACCCGTGCTCACCCCACTCCCCTCCTCCACAAGGTGTGACAGCATGCATATGGCTGTGTGCTAACATGGCAGCTGGGACTGTGAACCCTGGGAGAAATCAGAAACCCCCCACAGCATTGCAACCACATATGTTTGAACCAATCCATGAACAAGAAGAACTGGAGAGTCAAGGATACAGCAGGCTGCTTCTGATTGGTAGTGGCAAACTTCTTGTCACATCCACATTTCTTTCTGTATCTTTATAGATTAGATTAGATGAGATAGAACTATATTGATCCCTTGGGAAGACTCCCTCAGGGAAATTGAGGTTCCAGCAGCATTGCATAGCAGCACACAGGATAAGAAGCACACAGAGTATCAAAAGTGAAAATGAAAAAGAAAAACAGTTTGTAATATAAATACACAATATTAATACCAGATATATTAACACAATAATATACTTTTGGAGGGCGGTATGCATTTTCAGAGGCCCGACGTCCACGCCCAGTCGCCCATCTAACTCGTCTAACTCGAGTGAATATCTGTCATTATGGGTGACGGCATGGACAGAGGGACTCTGAAAATGCATACCGCACGACAACAGCATGTTATTTGCATTATTATCACTTTACTGAGATACACAACACATAACGTGTACATAAAGAGTTGGCTCACTTTAACTTTTGTCGTGTCGGCTGGCACGTGCTGCTCTCCAAATTCGGCAGTGCGTCCTCATCAAGCTGGCTGCTCCGGCTGCTGTTCGTACTATCCATGAGAAAATCATCCAGAATATCCATATTGGTACCAGCGCACACTTCTTGCCTTTTTATGTTTCCCTCTGTGGACAGTTGTTGGGCTGCGTGTGCACTATGACGTCATTTGTTTACGCACAGCGAGCAGGTATAGCCTGGCACGTGCTGCTCTCCAAATTCGCCAGTGCGTCCTCATCAAGCTGGCTGCTTTGGCTGCTGTTCATTGTCATACTATCCATGAGAAAATCATCTGGAATATCCATTTGGGACCAACACACACTTCTTGACTTTTCATCTTTTCCTCTGCGGACAGTTGCGCGCATGCTATGATGTCATTTGTTTATGCACAGCGGGCGGGTATAGCCGGATAGCATCGACGTAAATCTACGCTACCGGCCTGGCAACGCCCCGATAAAGTGATAATAATGATCAATACTAGTTTACTGGCTATGACTGTTCCTCTCCTTCCCCTCCTCTGTCTTCCTGTTACTCCTCCTCCCCCTGAGTGAGGAGTTGTACAGTCTGATGGCTTGAGGGATAATGTTGTTTTTCAGTCTGTTGGTCCTGCACTTGGGAAGGAGCAGTCTGTGGCTGAAGAGGCTCCTGGTTGCTGATGACGGTATGCAGAGAGTGACTGGCATTGTCTATAATGTTCAGCAGTTTGTCCAGTGTTCTCTTCTCTGCCATCGTCACCAGAGAGTCCAGCTTCATGCCAGCCCCCGAGCCGGCCCGCCTGATCAGTTTGTCCAGGCTGGATGTGTCCTTCTTGGATGTGCTGCCCCCCCAGCACACCACGGTGTAAAAGAGGACACTGGTTACGACAAACTGGTAAAACATCCACAGATGTTAAATGACCGCAACCTCCTCAGACAGTACAGCCTGCTCTATTCCTTCCTGTACAGGCGGTTGGTGTGGGCCCAGGTAGGGTCGGACTGGGAACAAATTTTGGCCCTGGCATTTTTCCTCTGGACCAGCCCACTATTGGCCCGACGAATCCACCCCCAAACATGCACACCCACCCGTCCATACCAAACCCCCAATGAACAAATACTATACACCTAAACACCATGAACACACACCTAAACACACACTTTCACTGTCATTTCACCTTGATCATAGTACAAAACGCGGACCCGGCGCCACGAGGGGGCACCCTGATAACATTAAAGGCAATTAGCTATTTTGACGAAATTATATATATATATATATATAACATCATGAGGTTTATGTCACAGAAATCCTGCTTTACAATCACACTGCAGTCATTGTTAAATTATTTCCTTTTGCATTTATAATAAACATTTGTATTTATTTAGTGTTTGTTTTTCTGGTTGAAATAAGATATAAATAATCTACCAGACTTCAAAAAATATACAAGTTTCCATGTTATTTTATTTGTCTAAAAATAAATGTCTGAGGTTCCTTATGTTAAACAAGAAATTATTTAATCTGAAATAACAGGTGGTTTTAATACAGATGAAAGGTTTCTAAAGAACCATTTATTGATTTATTTACCTGTTTTAATTACAAGTGTTCTAAACTTTTTTTAACAGTAATCAGAAATTTTGAGGTAACAGCAACAAAAAAACATTTCCAATGATTTTGTTTCAGAAAACTGCTCTATAAATGAGCAGTCCTGTCACACGTTAATGTTTTGTACAGATCAGTGGTTTCTGCACCAATCGGATTGGTCCAATCCATTTTGTAGAGCTCAGTGGTTTCTGCCACGAGTCTTCCGTGTTTTGGCCCGACGGGTCGTTCCTAGTGGACAATGCGAAGATACGTCACAGCTCAGAGTGTCGAAAGTTGGCACACCTCATCTCGACAGAACACTGGCTCTGTGGTATGCAGGAGATCACTTGACCGAGTGTCTATACATTCAAATAATAATAAAAAAAAAATACTGTCATCACTCTTCACTCTTAGTCAGTCTCTTACAACGGTGCAGCGTAAATACACGAGCTTTCCAGGAGCGCACGTCTCCTCCGGTGCGCACTATTTTTTTGGGGTGGGGGGGAGCGACCCCGCCCCCTGTGATTTTTTTTTTTCTGGCGCCGGGTCTGACAAAACAGAAGCAAAAGCACACAAGCGGAAAAAAGTTTTTGTGTCTCCAAAGTGTGTGTGAGTGAGAGAGAGAGAGAGAGAGAGAAAGAGGGAGAGAGAGAGAGAGAGAGAGAGGGGTAATGTGTAACCACTGCTAGGATTCACACAGCAGCAAATTAAGGAGCTGAAGTCCGTAGCTGTTGTATTTAAAGATTAACAAAAGTAAAGCACACTTAATTAAGATAAAAGAAACGATTCCAGCCTTGTAATCAGTAGAAGAGCGGAGAGAAGTCCAGGCACCGAGGACTCAATCCATTCACAGGGGCAGGAGCGGCCGCCTGCTCTTCCTGCAATCTGATTGGCCACCCTGTATGCTTCTCCATTGTCATTGGCTGTTGGTCATGTCAATCACTGTGCTCGATGTAAGTCTACGTTGTGTGATCAAACGGAAACAAAACTGAATCCTAGAATAAGACTGCGCCATGTATGAAACACTACAGAACTTTTATTTTGACACAAATTCAGGAAGTGGTTCTGCAGCTGCGCCGATTAAATGCTGTAGCTTCACCGATCACGGACTTTCCTCGTGTTGACAGCAGCATGCCGTTCGAGAACACTGTATATTTCCATAATCTCTATGAATATCGGAGGGCCGGCCCATGCACGTCTAAACGTGCAGCGGCCCACCGGGAAAATGCCCAAAATCACAGATTACCAGTCCGAGCCAGGGCCCAAGGTACTTGTAGGAATCCACAGTACCTAAATATTAAATAAATAAATAAACTAAACTAAATAAATACCACAAACATAACAACAAATGTCCTTAAGCTATTACCTGTTATGGGCACTCAGAATACAACAACGCTGCATTGATGCCAAATCATACAATGAAATTCTTTGTCATCCAGTGAGACTATTTGGCACTAATTGGGATTGACATTTGATTATGACTTGAGAAACACACAACCCTTCCACCGTGTTTAGTCAATATATGACTGTATGAGTTACACAGTTATGACCTCGATATATGACTTAATGTTCATATTTAACTGCAACCATTTGGCATATTTGTAACCATTTCCTTAAAATAGCCATTCAAATTTAATTCCAGCTTTCAAAGTTACACCGTGTCAAAGGCCATAGGCCCAAAGAAAAGGTCATATGTGATTTCAAATTCATGTTTAACAGTAACCATAAGTACATCTGGAACCAAGTGGTTGAAACAGCCATTCTAAATATCCCTTACCATCAAGCAAGAGAAGCCTGAGTGCATAGGTGGCGCCAAGGGGCCGCTAGGGGGTGCTAGAGCTCCCCCTGGATTTGTCATAGCACCCCCAAGAAAATAATTCCTAATTTATTCTTTTAATTTAATTACATTTGCAGCCACTGACTTCAGCAGGTGATTTCACTGATTAACATCCCTTTGAACAGGTGGGATGAGTTCAAAGAACGAAATCCTGCACCCTCTCGGCCCTTTCTGGAATAGTTTGGAGACCACTAAGATAAATATTCCACTCATAAATGAAAATAAACATTCATCAACAGAACTGATTGTTTTACACAAAATGAGTGTAACATGACATTCAATGACATCACGTTCAACAATGTCATCATAATAATAAATTTAATTTATAATGCCCCTTTCATTAATACAAATCTTGAAGTGCTACAGGGAAAAATACAACCAAGGATAAATAAGAGAATAAAAAAAATTAAATCTTAAGATAAAAACAGTCACAGAATATAATAAATCCAAAATAAAATAACAAAATAGAATAAAAAGACTAAGATACAACAGATTCAAATTATTGAGACCTGTGATAGGCCTGTCTAAACAGGTATGTCTTGAGGCTTTTATAAAAGCTTAAACAGTTTGTGGAGCCCTCTGGTGGCCAGGGAGGGAGTTCCAAATATGAGGGGCAGCTGAACAGAAGGCCCTGTCTCCCATGGTGTGAAGTGTGGTGCGAAGGGGACGGAGAAGATTAGTGTTGTATGAATGGAGGGAACGGGAGGATGTGTGAGGAGTGAGGAGGTCTTTAAGGTAAGTGGGGGCATTGCCATGGATGGGTGATGAGAGCAAGGAGTTGCAGTAGTCAAGCCTTGAGGAGACAAAGGCATGGATGAGTTTTTCCAGCATCAATGATGACATTGTGCTGTAGTGAGTGTAGTTTCAAGTTGCTGAAATGGTTCGGTTTTTGCTGCCCAAATATCCATGAGTGGAACTGGAAAGAAGTGAAGTCTGTGTCACCTAAAGAACTACCTGAGGAACAGCAGTAGGCACAGACAAACCAGTGACCTGGTGTCACTCCTGGCAATTAACCCTCAGAGAACACGGCCTCTGGACAGCAACCAAATTATTTACGCTTTTGCTCTTAACCACAACAACATGCACATTGTGCTGCTATGAAGATATCAATGGTAGGTGAAAGATTTTCTCTCTGCCTGCCTTTAGCATTTTGCTCCTGAGGCTATAGGCTACATGTGTAGGTCTGTGAATATTTGTATTGAACAGCAGCCTAGGTTTGTGTGTGTGATTTTGGTCATTCTGTATGTCATTAGTGACTGTCGTAGATCAGAATGTGGCTGTGAGTACACATGCCCATGAATGTGACAGAGTCGTAGCAGAGAGCCGTCGCAACTGACACTTGAGCCCATAGCACCCTCATAAGAATGCCAAGCTCCCCCATAGCATCTGCAGAAAAAAAATCTCTGGAGCCATCACTGCCTGAGTGGAACATGGGAGACCACTGTTGGACATCTGATGCAGCTTACTTACCCTCCTCAGACTGACACCCATTTATAGCTGCATGTACTGAGACAATGCAGATGAGCTGTCTTTGTCCAAGGACCCAGAAAGTTAGCATGATTGGGAGTCAAACCCTGGCCTACATATTGGAAGTCCAGCTCCTAATCCCACTGAGCTACCTGCTCTACAGTGTGTTGGTTTACAGACACAAAATTATGCAACTGATTGTGATTGCTATAATTTCTCCCTGTCTGTTTATAAGACTCCTCAGGTCCTGAGGTCTCAATAAACTGTCACTATCTTGTAGAATCTCTGTGACAGACTGGCGTTTCAGGTGTACCCGGCCTCTCACTCAGTAACTGCTGGGATAGGTCCAGCTCTGCTGGCCTTGACCCTTATTTGGAATAAGTGGGGACAGAAAATGGAGTGAATTCATGTATTGCAGAATAATACTGGCATTTTTGGAAGAGGCTTTGAGCAAGTGAGTTTACTGCTTTTTAATCTTGCACTTTGTTGACTGTTGTTGTGAAATTTGGACGTATGTCTGCACAATGAGCAGTTTCAGAGATGCTGGTAGCTGCAGGGAATCCAGAGATCCTCATAAGCGTTTGGGCTTAGTCAGGTTTAATCTGTCCCTTGTTGCAACTTACTAAACAAAACACGCTTCAACAAAGCAACCCTGCCGCTGTCTATCGACAGCCATTCTGTGTTTCCACTAGTGGAAGTTGGCAACCCCACACAAACATTTAGCAGGAACAAAAGCCATTAGCAGTTGTTGTGTGTGATCAGGACTGCAAACAACTCTGTAGAAGGCCAGTGTGGCAGTTATGGCACCACACCGTGGCAGAGCTGTTTGTTTCTTATTTTTTGGTGATAAAATCCATTTTGAATTAATGTCTATCTCGGGTAACACACAACGTAAATGCAACGTTGCTGGAAGGATGCTGACAACTTTGTAGCAACGTCAATTTGTAGACTCCCCACAACGTTGCCACAACGTTGTCAGCAATGTTGTCAGCAATGTTGTGAGGAGTCTACAAATTCACGTTGCTACAGCGTTGTCAGCAACGTTGCTGACAACGTTGCAGCAACATTGTGGGGAGTCTACAAATTCACATTGCTACAACGTCATTGCAACTTCTGTGCAACGTTCCGGCAACGTCAGATTGTTAGCTGGGATCTCATATGCCCCCCTCACAATTTGCCTAGACTGTGTTAAATAACATGCTTGCTACCCATTTACCTGAGCATCACAATTTTAGCATCAATTTGTTGAGTCTTTGTTGCACAAAGTTGGTGTGGCAGCTGTAGTAGCAAGGCGTTTTTAAGGGTTGGTAACTGACAACCTGGTCAGGCTATTCTCACAAAAAATTCATAAGTAAAATAATGGACATATACTGTACATACATATTCTTCAGCAGGACGTCATACATATCCCACATATTTTTCACCAAAAGATGGTGATGATGTAGCCACCAACAAGATGGTGGATCATCTGACTGAACAGTAAATGTGGTGTCATTATTATTTTTTACAAATATTATTTTAACCCTAATCTTCAACCAAAATGCAACCCTAACCTTAACCAAAATGTTTCTGAATATTAATTTTGCACGTGAGACAAGACGTATGAATATGGATGAAATATCACATTCCTCTTTTTGTATTATATTATCTGAAATACAGATGATAAAGCTTTAGTTCAAGAAGCATAACTTTAAACAGACTATGAGCAACATTTAAATATACCAACTGTGTAAAGCTTACACTAACTCAACAATAAAGATGAAAAAATAAACATTAATAAAAAAACATTCAAATATAATTTTGTGACGTTACTGTGTGTTCTGTCAGTCTTGTTCTGTGCATTCTATTTTGTCTTATTATAATGGCCAAAGAAGATGGTAACCTCACTGAGTCTGGCCTGCTTTAGGTTTCTTCCTGTAAAATATAAAAACAACAATAATATTAGGGAGGGGTGTTATTTCAAAAAAATTGGAAATCTATAAATGTTTGCATGGAATATGGAATATACACGGAATAAACCATAGCAGGATAGATTTTGGGTCAATTGGTTCCAAAAACCCATATGGACGGAGTGTTTGAAAATTTCAAGTAACGCGTGTGTCGTATATGTGCTGTTGACGTAGAAAACCACTCTGTTGCTTATAATTAGTTCATTGTGGCTATGTCATTCTTTACATGTGATGATTATACTCAACTGATGTTCCTGAAATAAAAACTACATAGATTTTGTTTGTTACAATTGATTGTAACATATGTACTGAAATTAGGTTTTTGTCAATTACCCTTAAAAAACACCAGATAGGCTTATTGTTGCTATAGAAGTTGAATATAAACGTGGGGTCAAGCAACATTTGGAGCCAAATTTCAAGTCTCTAGGTGCAGCAGTTCTCAAGATATGACATTTTCGTCAATATTTTTGAACCCGATATCTTCACTGGCTCCGTCCATATGGGTTTTTGGAACCAAATGACCAAAAATTTATCCTGCTATGGTTTATTCCGTGTATATTTCCATATTCCATGCAAACATTTATAGATTTCCATTTTTTTTAAATAACCCCCCCCCCCTAATAATATGAAAAATAAAACAAAATAAGTTTAAAGATTTCTTTTTCCCCCGATACCGCTGTTGCCAGTATATTTGCTCACATGGTAAAGTAACGTCCAGACCTAACTTGAGGTGACATGATTTGGCACTAATACAAATAAAGTAAAATTACAACAGAGTAACTTTCTTCATGAGTGTATGAGAGATAATATTTTTAAATAATAGAGGCAATTACTTGTCATCCATAGTGTAGGTGTAGATTTGCAAGGATTATGATCTGCTGTCGTTGAGGTTTATGGATGTGGTTAAGGAGGACCTGCAAGTCGATGGTGTGATGGAGGGAGATAGAAGATGCAGGGTGAGGTGGAAACTGATGGTCTACTGTGGCAATTCCTAATGGTAGCAGATAAAAGAAGAAGATGATGAATTTCCTCATACTTACAATTAGAAATGCAGTGCTTTGTTGTGTCATTCAAGCGATCTGTATTAAGTTGTAATGGCTTGTGAGACTTGGATAAGGAGGAATGACAGTTTTTATATGTTGGCATTCAGAAAAAAATGTGACCTGGACTGATACTGGTGTTAACACCTCAACTGTTGTCTTTGGAGCTTCTCAACCATGCTAAGCATCAGTACCATTCAGGAGACCACATACAGTAAGAAACAACACTTGGAACTGGAGGAGAACAAAACAGCTCATCTGTGGCCCTTTGAAATCCACAGAATGGTACATTCAGGTCCAAAAGTATTTGGGCCATAATGATTTTTGCAATTCTTGCCTCTGTACGACAGTGCAGTTGAAATGAAACAGGAAACTTTAACCTTTAACTCAAGGGGTTTAACAAAAAATATTACATTAACCATTTTGGAATCACATCCAATTGTATGCACCGTCGTTGCTTTTCAGAACCCTTAAGCCACTGGGCAAACTACATCTAAGAATTGTTGTTCATACAAATCATCACAGCCAGTTGATAACACAATATATCTTGGACTTTATTTACTGTACATCAATCATTAAGAAATACACACAGTAGGTACTGTATGGTAAATATGTCTCAAGTAGACACTTCCAAAAACTGTCACCCATTTTTTTCCCCAAAAAATTCAGTGACAGTTTCTCAGAAGGCACATGGTGAGACTTAAGCCTAGACTCAGTCTGCTTTCCTGTATTAAAATCTTTCTCAGTGCCCCTCTGCCATGAAACTGTACACCTGGTGAGACAAAACACAAAAGCTCTACTGTCACGCTCCCACTCTGTTTGAATCACTTCCTGTTTTATTTTGACATTTCCTTCCCTTGTCTGTTTTTGTCACTTTATTCCTTTGTTTCTCCACTGATGTTCCTCATTAACCTGATTATTTCTCCAGTGTATTTAAGACCTTCTCTGTGTCTCCCCTGTGCCAGAACGTCTTGTGTGTAATGCTCTTGTGGCCTATCTCTCCCTGACTTCATGTTTTAGCTTGCTCCTTTGGACTCTGATGTCTGGTAGGCTTCTGTGAACTGATTTCCTGCCTGTAACATGGACCTGCCTCCGTGTTTTTCCATCGTAGAACCTCATGATTTCTCAGATTGATTGCATGGGAGGTGATTGTCTAGTGCAGGGGTGGCCAAGTTCGGTCCTCGAGAGCCACCTTTCTGACACTTTTAGTTGTCTCCCTGCTCCAACACACCTGAATCCAATGAAAGGCTCATTAAAAGTCTGCTAACGAGCCTTTCATTGGATTCAGGTGTGTTGGAGCAGGGAGACAACTAATGGCGCGTTCACACCGGGCGCGATCAGATGCTACAAATTCGCGGGGATTGCCAGGCGACGGACGCGCCTCCTTCGCCCGGTGTGTCACTCTGCTTGGGTGGACTTTCGCAGTGAAAATTCACTCCAATGCGTCATCAAATAGGAGGAGCTTCCATTCCACTCAGCGTCAAGTCATCATGACGGACCTTGATCACACGGAGCGAGTTGTTGTGAAAATCTCCCAATACAGAGAGTATCATTATTTGCTGCAGGAGCTGCATCTGGATGACGGCCACTTTCAGCGGTCCTTCTGCCTCTGAGGGACCCAGTTTGAGGACCAACTGTCCAGTTCACGCGCGCACATGTAAACAAAAAAAAAAAAAAAACAAGAAACTCCGCTGCTTGCTGCAGCTCGCTCCTCCCCCAAAAAACTCTGTCATAATTGTATTTAGAAACCAGTCACCATTTGTTTTATTATACATCTGTGTAGTTAATTAATAAAATATTCTCCACAGACGATTCGTTCGCGTGCGCACGTAAAATCAAAAAAAGAAAAAGAAACTCCACGGGGCTGCTCCTCGATCTTTCCAAAAAAAACCTGTCATAATTGTTTTTAGAAACCAGTCACCATTTGTTTTATTATACATCTGTGTAGTTAATTAATAAAATATTCTCCACAGACGATTTGCTCGCGCGCGCACGTAAAGTAAAGGAAAGGAAAAAACTCCACTCCCCGCTGCTGTGGGGCTGCTGCTCGCTCCAAAAACTCTGTCATAATTGTGAAATAAAGGACAAAAGAGACATAAGTCCTGCTCACAGGCTGCTACCAGATACAGGACATGTTCACATCTTTAGTCAAACTCCAGACATCTCCACATCACTACATATTCAGTCCCTGATTGGTCATCGCGGCATGAAGAGATGAAAAAGTTCAGATTTCTGAACTTGGGGAGGAGGGCAACGCGACGTGATGCCACACAATATCACACCACAAATGCGCAAAATGCTCAAAATCGCTTCACTCACATCCATCGCGTCGCGCTGCGTGGTTTGGCACCAAAACGTGTCCTTACATAGGGATTACATGGCAACCTGTGGCTGCATTTGGTCGTGTTGCGCCCAGTGTGAACGCGGCATAAGAGTGTCAGGAAGGTGGCTCTCAAGGACCGAACTTGGCCACCCCTGGTCTAGTGGTTAAAGCGTTTGCCTCGAGACCAGAGAATCCTTGGTTCAAATCCCAGCCTGACCGGAAAATCAGTGAGGGCCCTTGGGCAAGGTCCATAATCCCGTAGTTGCTCCCGGTGTGTAGTGAGCGCCTTGTATGACAGCACCATCACATCGGGGTGAATATGGGGTATTATTTGTAAAGAGCTTTGAGCATCTGATGCAGAATGAAAAAGCGCTACATAAATGCAGTCCATGTCCCATTTACAGTGTCCTTGGATTTGGAAAATAGAATTTTTCACTCACCATCCTACTCAGGAGGTCCCAGTTTTATTCAAATCATGACACTAAGACCACTTTCTCCATTTAATATTATCTGTGATATAATGTAATTACTGATTTTTTTTTTTAAATATCATGTTGAATAGTTGTTAAAATTAATGTAAGTGGCCTCGGAATGTAAGTTGCACCTTTTTTCTCTATCATCTGCTTTTTAATTTGGGATTTTTGTTGTGCGCTTTTAATTACTGGCATTTCTTCTTTTCTTATTGGAGTTTATTTTGTTTAGTGCTTTGATTCCCAGAAAAGCCCTATAAAATTGTTATTACAATTATTATTAATAATAAGATGCAGGTCTTGCCTTCCCAACTAGGGGAAAAATGCATTTTATTCTCTGTAAAATATGGTATGTGATGCTATTCAGCAATGTTTCTTCTTTTTTTTGGATGCTTGATTTAGGTATGCAAATCTTGTCATATACGTTCCACCAGAAGGACTCAGAAAGGAAATTAAAGTTAATAATTTTAATGGACAAGATAATGCACAGAAAGTTATAGTCTGTGGTGAATTAGATTTGAAGCTGAGATGGTGAAATGGCAGGGGTGGAGCCTGCTTGGGACCAACTGGGGACCAAATGGCAGTAGTGGGGTGGAGGAGGGGATGTCCTGACAGTGATCTCTAAACAGGGAGAGGTGAGTGACAATACTGATGTTTTAAGGCAGGGGTGCCCAGCCTTTTTGAACTGAGATAATAATAATAATAATAATAATAATAATAATAATAATAATAATAATAATAATAATAATAATAATAATAATAAATTTTATTTCTATTGCACTTTTTGTTTGATACCAAACCTCAAAGTGCTACAAGGGCAATCTACTTTTAAAGTTGACAGTGTATCGAGATCTACCAAGCCATATGGAACGCCACAGCGTAGCCGCAATATATTGTGCACCAATATAATAACACAATTTTCTGGCAGGTTTTAACGATAACGATGCATCATTGAAGTAAATGTGTAGGGTGGAAAAGAATAAGCACAAGTAGGCCTAGGATTGGCCTCAAATTGGAAAAGTTGTGGGATTAGTGGGACTTCTGGCCCTGAGAGGAGGAAGCTGGTCTCTGATAGGGCGGACAGTAGGAGCTGAGTGCAGCCATAAGCAGGCACTCAGACACTCTCTATTCCAGATTTGGACATTCATGTCAGGTGTTGCTCTGGATTTGAGCTCATTGTCATTTTTCAGTGTGAGGATCCAGGATGAAGAGTGATGCCACTTTGGACGATATACAGTCCACATCTATATTTTCCCCAAATGGAAAACAGAGGCAACAGGCTCTTTGGATGCAAAGTGAGTGAAGCGCCTGTCAAATTCTGACAAAATGTGCACGTGATCATCATAACGTGCACTCTCAGGCTCCACAGTCTTTGTCCTGGTGCTTAAGTTCTGTGTTCATGTGTGGAAAGTTCTGCAGGTCACACTGTTGCAACCTGCTTGATAGCACGTGTAATTTGCTTTTAAACTTGCTTTCAAATCCAAAAGCTGTGTATATTCAGCATGATGTGAACGTTTCAGAAATTCTTTAATTTCAGGCAAAAGACCATTCCAGAAAGGGCTGGACCTGAAAAAACCCCGCCTGTGTGCCGTGGCGGCTCCTGTATCAATTGTATTACATTACTAAGCCATATATATAGATTTATAACACAAAACTGTCAAAAGGGTAATAGAGATAAGTGTAAAGATGACTGAATATATCATTGGAGCAGTAAACTGATCAGTCCATGTGAACGTCACGCAGAATGCTGCTGCATTCAGGTACCGTTGGAAATTACAGGACTTTTTTGTTATTTCAAACTCAGCAGTTGCTCATGGCAGGAATGTGGTTTTTGTTTTATTTTTGGTAAAAAAAAAAAAAAAACTGGAACTCAGCCCGCGATCGATCAACTGGTTGGGCACGCCAGTTTTAAGGAATGTGTGTGGTTCCTGTTGGTTGAGAGCTGATGAATAATGGAAACACCTTCTTTGTTTAGATAAAGCTTATGTTAATTATCCAGTTCTTGGTGACTATTTAAAAATCTGAGCATTTATGCTGCGCTGCATTTCTACCAGTTAAACATTTATTCCACACTGATATTGTAAGGAAGGTGTCAGTCACGACAGTAATAGGATACGGTAACCTCAAATCCTGCTGTTGGAAGAAGGCAGGGGTAGAGCCTAGCGCAGGTATCAGACGGACACCAGCTGGTGGTGGTGGGGTGGAGGAGGTTGCATTCCTGGTCAGCAACTGTAAATAGCAGAGGTAAACATTTTTAAATAACATGCATCATAGGTGTCAACCTGACTCCAGAAAGGGCAAAGAGGGTGCAGGTTTCTTTGAAACCACCAACTCCACCAGCTGATTTCACTGATTAACAGCAGTCAGGATGAGCTCATCATTGAAATAGTCTGGTGGAGTTGGCGGAAACCTGCACCCTCTTTGCCCTTTCTGGAGTCAGGTTGACACCTATGATGTGTGCTTCCAATGGGTCGTGAGTTGATGATTATTAGAGATATCGCTCTTAGTAATGAGGTGAGTCAGATTGAATGCTTGGAATCTTAGTCTTCATCATACAACTTGCACTACACTACATTTCTTGTTAAATTATTGATTGGGTGATGACTGTAGGGCACCACAGAATAATCCAACATCAAAAGGTTTCATTTTGTGATTTTTATGAACAAAAGTACCTTTTGTCATCCTGGCATAATATCAGGAGCCCAGGGTCAGTGTTGTCACTGCTCATATTGTACAAACCACAGGAATAGAACGTATCAGAGAGGAAGACAGAAAAATTTGTATGTCTTAAGAGAAATATACCTTTTACCAGAAAATATCAAAGTTGTACATCTGCGGTGACAATCAGTCTTTGTCTCAACAGCCAAAGTGATGTCTCAGCACTGTGCCTGGAAGCGCCTGGTACCAGCCCTGTGGTGATCACACCACTTCAGTCAGTACAGACAGAGCATTTACGAATGCTGCGTGGGCTCCTCATCAACAGACTTATTTGTACACACTATGAAGATGATTCGTCAGCAGTCTTCAGTCGAGACAATTGATCTGTGTGTTATGGCAACAGTGGGGGGGATAAAATGCTCAGAAATTTGATCACCTGAGGCAATGTTTCAACCAAAGTTTCCTTGTAAGAGGAGTTTCACAACACAAGTCAGCTACATTTTCTGTAATTTTATTCTTCACATCTTACTGGACCCTCACTTCTCACACATGTCAATACTTTCTAACAGTGGGCATGTGCATGCAGCATGTGTGGGCAATTCTACGGTAACCACAAAGTCTGGTCATATTTTAACTTACCATTAAAAATTTGCCCTGATTATAACCCTATTACCGTAGAATTACCCGCGCACCTGTGTGTCACGTAATCCCAGCAGTCCATCCACCCAGCCTGATTAACTCCTCATCTGTCTTGTCGCCTGCAGGGATTAATTAATGACCTTTTTGCTTAATTGCAAAGAGCTATCAGGACAAAGAGGAAAAACAAAGCAGGTACTTGGAGTGGAGATACTTGTGTTGCATTTTTGTAAACATATGGGACCAAGTAGAGTAAAAGCTGCATCACGTATACGTACGTGGCTATACAGATAAGGACAAAAAAGACAAAATTATTAGCTTCCTTATCACATTTAATGTTTTCTTCAAAATTTTCCCAAGTGACAGAGCAAGGAATTTTCAACACAACATATCCTGGTTTTATTTTCAACACACACACACACACACACACACACACACACACACACACACACACACACACACACACACACACACACACACACACACACACACACACACACACACACACACACACACACACACACACACACACACACACACAGGGTGGGCCAATAAAATGTTGCCATTTTTTGATTGTACACAAGTTTTTGAAATGAGAACTTATTCGACAATTTTATTTACAGACTTGTAACAGAAGCATCAAATTAACATTTGATACCAAAGGTTTCCCACTTTGTCCCTTGTTTTCCGCACAGTTCAGTAATTGATGACATGTTCAATCCATGTCATCATTGGATCTTCTTCACAGACTAAATTTAATTATGGAGTTCCTCAAGGTTCTGTGCTAGGACCAGTTTTATTCACTTTATACATGCTTCCCTTAGGCAGTATTATTAGACGGTATTGCTTAAATTTTCATTGTTACACAGATGATACCCAGCTTTATCTATCCATGAAGCCAGAGGACACACACCAATTAGCTAAACTGCAGGATTGTCTTACAGACATAAAGACATGGATGACCTCTAATTTCCTGCTTTTAAACTCAGATAAAACTGAAGTTATTGTACTTGGCCCCACAAATCTTAGAAACATGGTGTCTAACCAGATCCTTACTCTGGATGGCATTACCCTGACCTCTAGTAATACTGTGAGAAATCTTGGAGTCATTTTTGATCAGGATATGTCATTCAAAGCGCATATTAAACAAATATGTAGGACTGCTTTTTTGCATTTACGCAATATCTCTAAAATCAGAAAGGTCTTGTCTCAGAGTGATGCTGAAAAACTAATTCATGCATTTATTTCCTCTAGGCTGGACTATTGTAATTCATTATTATCAGGTTGTCCTAAAAGTTCCCTAAAAAGCCTTCAGTTAATTCAAAATGCTGCAGCTAGAGTACTGACGGGGACTAGAAGGAGAGAGCATATCTCACCCATATTGGCCTCTCTTCATTGGCTTCCTGTTAATTCTAGAATAGAATTTAAAATTCTTCTTCTTACTTATAAGGTTTTGAATAATCAGGTCCCATCTTATCTTAGGGACCTCGTAGTACCATATCACCCCAATAGAGCACTTCGCTCTCAGACTGCAGGCTTACTTGTAGTTCCTAGGGTTTGTAAGAGTAGAATGGGAGGCAGAGCCTTCAGCTTTCAGGCTCCTCTCCTGTGGAACCAGCTCCCAATTCAGATCAGGGAGACAGACACCCTCTCTACTTTTAAGATTAGGCTTAAAACTTTCCTTTTTGCTAAAGCTTATAGTTAGGGCTGGATCAGGTGACCCTGAACCATTCCTTAGTTATGCTGCTATAGACGTAGACTGCTGGGGGGTTCCCATGATGCACTGTTTCTTTCTCTTTTTGCTCTGTATGCACCACTCTGCATTTAATCATTAGTGATCGATCTCTGCTCCCCTCCACAGCATGTCTTTTTCCTGGTTCTCTCCCTCAGCCCCAACCAGTCCCAGCAGAAGACTGCCCCTCCCTGAGCCTGGTTCTGCTGGAGGTTTCTTCCTGTTAAAAGGGAGTTTTTTCCTTCCCACTGTAGCCAAGTGCTTGCTCACAGGGGGTCGTTTTGACCGTTGGGGTTTTACATAATTATTGTATGGCCTTGCCTTACAATATAAAGCGCCTTGGGGCAACTGTTTGTTGTGATTTGGCGCTATATAAAAAAAATTGATTGATTGATTGATTGATTGATTGGATTGGGACCCGGCCGGGCTCAGCCCGAAAGAGCGACGTGGGCCCGCCCTCCTGTGGGTTCACCACCTGCAGAGGGGGGCATGGGGGTCGGGTGCAGAGTGGATTGGGTGGCGGTCAAGGGCGGGTGGCCTGGCGGCCCGGTCCATGCTCACAGCCCCTGGCTGTTGGGATGTGGAATGTCACCTCGTTTGGGGTGAAGGAGCCTGAGCTTGTGCGGGACGTTGAGTGATACCGACTAGAGATAGTTGGGCTCACCTCCATGCACAGCTTGGGCTCTGGTACCCAACTCCTGGAGAGGGGCTGGGTACTTCATTTTTCTGGCGTTGCCCACGGGGAGAGGCAGAGAGCTGGGGTCACATTGCTTATTGCTCCCCAGCTCAGTCGCCATGTGTTGGAGTTCACTCCAGTGAACGAGAGGGTCGCGTCCCTACGCCTTTGAGTTGGGGACAGGTCTCTCACCGACCTTCTTGGAGTCCCTGGGAGGGGTACTAGATAGAGCTCTGACCGGGGACTCCATTGTTCTCCTGGTGGATTTCAATGCCCACGTGGGCGGCGACAGTGAGACCTGGAGGGGGGTGATCGGGAAGTACGGCCTCCCCAATCTGAACCCGAGTGGTGTTCAGTTGTTGGACTTCTGTGCTAGTCACAGTTTGTCCATCACAAACACCATGTTTGAGCACAAGGGTGTCCATAAGTGCACGTGGCACCAGGACACCCTGAGCCAGAGGTCGATGATCGACTTTGTAGTCGTATCACCTGACCTTCGGCCAGGTGTCTCGGACACTCGAGTGAAGAGAGGGGCAGAGCTGTCGACCGATCACCACCTGGTGGTGAGTTGGATCCACAGGGAGGGGAGGAAGCCGGTCAGACCTGGCAGGCCCAAACGTATAGTGAGGGTCTGCTGGGAACGACTGGCGGAACCCTCTGTCAGCGAGGTCTTCAACTCCCACCTCCGGGAGAGCTTCTCCCAGATCCTGGGGGAGGTTGGAGACATGGAGTCTGAGTGGACCATGTTCTCCACCTCCATTGTCGATGTGGAACCCGGTGGTGGACGCCGGAAGTAAGGGATGCCGTCAAGCTGAAGAAGGAGTCCTACTTATCTTTGTTGGTAGGTGGGACCCCGGAGGCAGCTAACAGGTACTGGCAGGCCAAGCGTGCCGCAGCCCGTGCGGTCACAGAGGCAAAAACTCGAGTCTGGGAGGAGTTCAGGGAGGCCATGGAGGAGGACTATCGGTCGGCCTCGAAGAGATTCTGGCAAACCGTCCGACGCCTTGGGAGGCGGAAGCAGTTCTCCACCAGCACTGTTTATGGTGCGGGTGGGGAGCTGTTGACCCTGACTGGAGATGTTGTCGGGCAGTGGAAAGAATACTTTGAGGATCTCCTCAATCCCATCGTCACGTCTTCCAAAGGGGAAGCAGAGACTGGGGACTCAGAGGTGGACTCATCCATTACCCGGGCCGAAGTCACCAAGGTGGTTAGAAAGCTCCTCGGTGGCGAGGCCCCTGGGGTGGATGAAGTCCATCCTGAGTACCTTAAGTCTCTGGATGTTGTGGGACTGTCTTGGCTGACATGCCTCTAAAACATCGCATGGAGATCGGGGACAGTGCCTCTGGATTGGCAGACCGGGGTGGTGGTCCCTCTGTTTAAGAAGGGGCACAGGAGGGTGTGTTCCAACTATAGGGGGATCACACTCCTCAGCCTCCCCAGTAAGGTCTATTCCAGAGTACTGGAGAGGAGAATTCGACCGATGGTTGAACCTCGGATTCAGGAGGAGCAGTGTGGTTTTCGTCCTGGTCGTGGCACACTGGACCAGCTCTACACGCTCCATTGGGTGCTCGAGGGTTCATGGGAGTTCGCCCAACCAGTCCATATGTGTTTTGTGGATCTGGAGAAGGCGTTCGACTGTGTCCCTCGGGGCACCCTGTGGGGGGTGCTCCGGGAGTACGGGGTCCGGGGTCCTTTGCTAAGGGCTATCCGGTCCCTGTACGGCCGCAGCAGGAGCTTGGTTCGCATTGCTGGTAGTAAGTCAAACCTGTTTCCAGTGCACGTTGGCCTCCGCCAGGGCTGCCCTTTGTCACCGGTTCTGTTCATTATTTTTTGGACAGAATTTCTAGGTGCAGCCAGGGTGTAGAGGGGGTCTGGTTTGGGAACCACAGAATCTCGTCTCTGCTGTTTGTGAATGATGTGGTTCTGTTGGCTTCGTCAAATCAGGACCTTCAGCGTGCACTGGGGCGGTTTGCAGCCGAGTGTGAGGCGTCCGGGATGAAAATCAGCACCTCCAAATCCGAGGCCATGGTTCTCGACTGGAAAAAGGTGCTTTGCCCTCTTCAGGTCGGTGGAGTGTCCTTGCTTCAAGTGGAGGAGTTTAAGTATCTCAGGGTCTTGTTCATGAGTGAGGGACGGATGGAGCGTGAGATCAATAGATGGATCTGTGCAGCATCTGCAGTGATGTGGTCACTGTATAGGACTGTCGTGGTGAAGAGAGAGCAGAGTAGGGGGGCAAAGCTCTTGATTTACCGATCGATCTACGTTCCGATCCTCACCTATGGTCATGAGACTTGGCTCATGACCGAAAGAACGAGATCGCGAGTACAAGCGGCCGAGATGAGTTTCCTCCGCAGGGTGGCTGGGTGCTCCCTTAGAGCTAGGTTGAGGAGCTGGGTCACTCGGGAGGAGCACAGAGTCGAGCCGCTGCTCCTCCACGTCGAAAGGAGTCAGTTGAGGTGGCTCGGGCATCTTTTCCGGATGCCCCCTGGACGCCTCGCTGGAGAGGTGTTCCGGGCACGTCCCATTGGGATGAGGCCCCGGGAAAGACCCAGGACATGCTGGAGGGACTACATCTCTTGGCTGGCTTGGGAACGCCTTGGGGTTCCCCCGGAGGAGCTGGGGGAGGTGTGTGTGGATCGGGAGGTCGGGGTGTCTTTGCTTGAGCTGCTGCCCCCGCGACCCGACTACGGATCAAGCGGAAGAAAATGGATGGATGGTTGGATGGATGGATGGATGTTCAATCCACACTCCTCTTCTTTGGATTGCAACAGTGGTATGGCATTTTATTGGCCCACAATGTCTATATACACTCAACAAAAATATAAACGCAACACTTTTGGTTTTGCTCCCATTTTGTATGAGATGAACTCAAAGATCTAAAACTTTTTCCACATACACAATATCACCATTTCCCTCAAATATTGTTCACAAACCAGTCTAAATCTGTGATAGTGAGCACTTCTCCTTTGCTGAGATAATCCATCCCACCTCACAGGTGTGCCATATCAAGATGCTGATTAGACACCATGATTAGTGCACAGGTGTGCCTTAGACTGCCCACAATAAAAGGCCACTCTGAAAGGTGCAGTTTTATCACACAGCACAATGCCACAGATGTCGCAAGATTTGAGGGAGCGTGCAATTGGCATGCTGACAGCAGGAATGTCAACCAGAGCTGTTTGCTCGTGTATTGAATGTTCATTTCTCTACCATAAGCCGTCTCCAAAGGCGTTTCAGAGAATTTGGCAGTACATCCAACCAGCCTCACAACCGCAGACCACGTGTAACCACACCAGCCCAGGACCTCCACATCCAGCATGTTCACCTCCAAGATCGTCTGAGACCAGCCACTCGGACAGCTGCTGAAACAATCGGTTTGCATAACCAAAGAATTTCTGCACAAACTGTCAGAAACCGTCTCAGGCAAGCTCACCTGCATGCTCGTCGTCCTCATCGGGGTCTCGACCTGGGGTCTCGACCTGACTCCAGTTCGTCGTCGTAACCGACTTGAGTGGGCAAATGCTCACATTCGCTGGCATTTGGCTCATTGGAGAGGTGTTCTCTTCACGGATGAATCCCGGTTCACACTGTTCAGGGCAGATGGCAGACAGCGTGTGTGGCGTCGTGTGGGTGAGTGGCTTTCTGATGTCAATGTTGTTGATCGAGTGGCTCATGGTGGCGGTGGGGTTATGGTATGGGCAGGCGTCTGTTATGGACGAAGAACACAGGTGCATTTTATTGATTGCATTTTGAATGCACAGAGATACCGTGACGAGATCCTGAGACCCATTGTTGTGCCAACATCCAAGAACATCACCTCATGATGCAGCAGGATAATGCACGGCCCCATGTTGCAAGGATCTGTACACAATTCTTGGAAGCTGAAAATGTCCCAGTTCTTGCATGGCCGGCATACTCACTGGACATGTCACCCATTGAGCATGTTTGGGATGCTCTGGACCGGCGTATACGACAGCGTGTACCAGTTCCTGCCAATATCCAGCAACTTCGCACAGCCATTGAAGAGGAGTGGACCAACATTCCACAGGCCACAATTGACAACCTGATCAACTCTATGCGAAGGAGATGTGTTGCACTGCATGAAGCAAATGGTGGTCACACCAGATACTGACTGGTATCCCCCCCAATAAAACAAAACTGCACCTTTCAGAGTGGCCTTTTATTGTGGACAGTCTAAAGCACACCTGTGCACTAATCATGGTGTCTAATCAGCATCTTGGTATGGCACACCTGTGAGGTGGGATGGATTATCTCAGCAAAGGAGAAGTGCTCACTATCACAGATTTAGACTGGTTTGTGAACAATATTTGAGGGAAATGGTGATATTGTGTATGTGGAAAAAGTTTTAGATCTTTGAGTTCATCTCATACAAAATGGGAGCAAAACCAAAAGTGTTGCGTTTATATTTTTGTTGAGTGTATATGACAACACACTATATATATATATATATATATATATATATATATATATATATATATATATATATATATATATATATATATATATATATATATATATATATATATATATATATATATATATATATATATGAGATTATGATAAGTAGAGAACTGATTTTGTGGGTGCTCTCATGATTCGTCTGTGCTGTGTTCTACAGGGGGCAGCATAGTCAAACATTCTGGCTCATTCTTTGGGTCTTTTGTCGCTTTTGATGCTTTCAAAAGCGATCGTGTTAAAAATTAAAATGAGCTTCTTAGTAATTGCAAATGTACTAGAGACAACACCGGAATTTATCGGTTATTGATTATCTGTAACTTACGATACATTTTTGGGTGGTTTATCGGTTTATCTTTATCAAAGATAACTTTTCAGTTATCTTATTATCTGTTATCAAAGTCAATTTTTTGGTTATCTGTGCCCACCACTGCTGATAGCCAGGTTGTGAGCTCTTCCTGCATGGACTCAATTGCTGCTGTGTCTGTCAGGGTGGCGTTGAAGATCTTCCCCAAGCTCTTCACAGGCTTTTCAGACACTGTTGGAATTGGGAGTCCATCCAAGTGGAAGTGGTGCTTGTCCTCCACTCTGCCCTTCCTCAGGACCAGTGTTGTGAAAGTAACTTTGACAAGTTACTTTTTCAGTTACTTTTTTAGTTGCTTTATGCAGTTACTTCATTAGCAGCATTATGCAATTACTTTATTAGAATCTGCCGAAAACTTGCAACTAATAAGTAATGTAACTAATAAGGTAACGAGTAATGTAACTTGGTTACTCGTAGGATTGAGCAATCAGCAAAGTAACTCATCAGCAAAGTAACTAATAGTTACTTTTCTGAGTACTAAATCTTAAAAATAACCAAATTAGATTATGAATAACTTTATTAATTACATTCAGCAGCTGCCGACAAGGTGTCCGCAGCTGCTAATGAAGTAACTGTATGAAGTAACTGTAAAACATAACTGTATAAATTAACTAATGAAGTAACTTTCCAAAGTTACTTTCCCCAACACTGCTCAGGACCAGTGACCTTTGGCTGGCTTGAACATATATATAAAATTAAAAATTGTAATTATAAGCAGGATTTACATTTGAATAATAACAAGAGCAATGTGACATTTCTGACGTCTGCTAATCCGGATGCAGATCACCCCCAAAAATTCAGTGTCTTCCATGCACTAATGTCTGTGGCGTCTGTCTGTCTGTGGTGCAAATTTGGGGAGAATCCATGAAGTAGTTTTTTTTTTTTTTTTTATGTCATTCTTCAAAGCCTATATAAAGTGAAATCTTAATCCAGAATTCGGATCCGGATCACCTCAAAAATTTAATGGAGTCTTCCATGCCTTAATATCTATCTGTGGTGAAACCTTTGTCAAAACCCGTGCAGTAGTTTTGACATAATCCTGCTAACAGACAGACAAATAAATTAATGCTGATGAATTGCTTACGTCCTTGTTGGAACACAGATTAAGCGGGAATCCACAGTGTTGATCCGTCCCTCGTAAGGTGTGGAGGTGTACGATGCTGATGAAAGGTGCAGTGTTGGATTGCTCCAGTTATTTATTTATATATATATATATTTTTTAAAGGAAGCCAAAGTTTGGCTTTGTTCTGGCTTTTTATATGTGCAGGCAGTGAGGCTGAGCTCTTTGTATAAGCAATAAGATAGCTGCTGGGCTGAGGCCTGAGCAGGAGGGAGGGATGGAGATCTCAAGCTGGGAATTAGATACGAGTCCCTGGCTTCAGGTGGGGTCATCTGAACACCATGTGGCATCGCGAAAACAAAGAGTATGCTGCCCTCAGGCTGGAAGAGGATTGTTGCAGTCAAGAGCTAGCGAGAGAGAGAGTTTGTTTGTGTACGCGTTCTCCAAACTGCAGCCAGCACGTTTTGTGAAAGTTTCCTGTGTGGTCTCGACTGAGCTGCGATTTGTGGTTTAGGTGCAGTTTGGATGTCACCTGGGGAACAGCACAAAGCTATTGTCATGAACACAAACACACCACCATACATTTCTCTCGCTTTTTCCATCCTGTTGGTAAATAAATGTGATTCATAAGCACTGAGCAGACTGGTACTTGGAGATGATGTACGACCACAGGAGAAACGTGTTCACTGCTCCAAAATTTGTGTTGCTATTATGAGCAGCACTTGGTTAAAAATAATCTACTTTGGACAGAAATATCACCAATGAGGAGAGGAAAAGGAAGGGCGACATGGGCAGGAAGGAACTTTGGCCCACTGTGCTGACAATTACAAAACCTGTCACAAATGTCAGGTTCTGTTCTTAGAAGTTTTAAATCTGTTAAAGCTATTCATAAGAAACCTACAGGCCGCTTCACACACAACACGAGAGAGTGGCCTGTGAGAGCCCATTTGAACCCTCTCGCGGCAGGTATCGGCCAAATTTCAGGTGACACACATAAACATCTAACACTGCTCACTGAACACTTAGTGAAATGTGTGGCCATTTGCGCTGTCAGCATAAAAATAGTGAGCACACAACCACTTTCAAGCTGGCTCTGGATTTCAAATTTCAATTTCAATTAATTTCAATTTATTTTCCTTTATATAGCGCCAAATCACAACAGAGTTGCCTCAAGGTGCTTCACACAGGTAAGGTCTAACCTTACCAACCCCCAGAGCAACAGTGGTAAGGAAAAACTCCCTCTGAGGAAGAAACCTCAAGCAGACCAGACTCAAAGGGGTGACCCTCTGCTTGGGCCATGCTACAGACATAAATTACAGAAACAATTCACAGAACAATTCACAGATGAATATACAAGAATTGCTGTTGGTGCACAGGACAGGAGGGTCGCCAACACAAACACAACTCCTATCTCTGGATGGATCTGCACCTTAAACAGAGAAAAAACAGAATCAGGCATCAGAAAGACAAAAAAATGCTGTATAATTTGCCAGCATTAATCAACAAGAAAAACAGAGAAATACTAAGGTGATTGCCGGCCGCTAACCCTAAGCTTCACTAAAAGACCCAGAATTTAGGTAAAGTTGAGGCCGCGGCCCGCTCCAATTACTAATAACATGAATTAAAAGAGTAAAAAGCATAAAACAAAACTGTACCAGTATGCTAGCCATATGAAAGGGAAAATAAGTGCATCTTAAGTCTGGACTTGAAAGTCTCCACAGAATCTGATTGTTTTATTGACGCAGGGAGATCATTCCACAGAACAGGGGCATGATAAGAGAAAGCGCTGTGACCCGCAGACTTCTTATTCAGCCTAGGGACACAAAGTAGTCCTGCACCCTGAGAACGCAAAGCCCGGGCCGGTACTTAAGGTTTAATTAGGTCAGCTAGGTAGGGAGGTGCCAGTCCATGAACAATTTTATAGGTTAGTAGCAGAACCTTAAAATCTGATCTCACTGGGACAGGAAGCCAGTGGAGAGACGCCAAATTGGCATAATGCCTGTAATGTCCTACTGTAAGTGCTCAAAGTTAAAATTTCAGACAGGTAAGGAGGTGCAAGGCCATAAATAGCTTTAAAAACAAAGATCTTAAAAGAAATTCTAAAATGAACTGGAAGCCAGTGGAGTGAGTACAGGACGGGCGTAATATGCTCACATCTAAAAATGTTTGTTAAAAGACGAGTGGCAGCATTCTGCACCAATTGGAGATGTGCAAGAGAATGCCAGAATAAAGTGCATTACAGTCATCAAGTCTGGAGCTGATGAAAGCATGAATGGCTGTCTCAAGATCACATCAACTGAGGAAGTGCTTTACTTTAGCCAGAAGACGAAGCTGGAAAAAACTTGCTTTGACAACAGAGTTTATCTGCTGATTGAAGCTCAAACAACTGTCAAAAACCATCATTCAGGTAAAAGGAGTTTTGGGACAGCCACTGCTTTACATCACAAATACAATTAAATAATGATGACAATGCATCACTCCCATTAGTCCTCATAGACAGATTTGCAGTACGTTCCATCTTTGACCTCATGAAATATTTGTACCATTGAACTCATAAGAACTCATTATTTGTATAATATATGACATATTATTGTTTAAAAGAAACCATAAGTGTATCTTTGACCACTTTCTTAAACCATTAATTCCAAATATCCTCTATATATAAAATATTGGACTCAAAGTTTGACATCAGCCTGTGACCTTGACTTATAACGTTTTTGTTTTTTACAAAATTGCTTATAATAATATAAAAATTGGTTTCCAGCCTGATGCATTGCACAAAGAATGAAATCAACTTCCAAAGACGTTAATATCACTCAAATGTGCATGTGCGTGATATGTTCAGACTCCATGGTACAAAATATCTAAATACTACAGTAAAACAGTAATACTACAAATATACAAATGCTACTTTTGTAGACATTTGCAAATTATTAGCAGCTACAAGCCTATGCTGATTTGTGAGAATTTCGCACGTGCCCCTTGTGAGGGTTCATAATACTCCCAGCGGTACTTTCTTGACATTTGTTATTCATATGATGAACTTGGTGTGCTCTACTTTGGTACATTTAAATAGACATTTTCCTTCAATTTTTAGGTACTCAAGGGGCCCAGTGTTTAAAATAGACAATCTGGAGAGACTCATATTTTCCAGTAAACAAATGCCTGAAATTACATTTTAACAGAGGAACGAATCTGAATAAGAAGCCGAGATGGGACTGTGATTGGAGAGTGAAGGCTGGTGACTTATTTTGGTTGCCTCTGTACAACAGGCTTGATATATTTCATGCTTTCACTACAAAAAAATTGCACCTCATCTTAGTGTTGAGTTTTTTTGTAGTTATGACTTACTTCACTTGACACCAGCATCCTCTGATGGATGAGCACAGTCTGTAATGTTTTCAATTTCAATTTTTTCAATTTATTTTCATTTATATAGTGCCAAATCACAACAGAGTTGCCTCAAGGCGCTTCACACAGGTAAGGTCTAACCTTACCAACCCCCAGAGCAACAGTGGTAAGGAAAAACTCCCTCTGAGGAAGAAACCTCAAGCAGACCAGACTCAAAGGGGTGACCCCTTAAACAGAGAGAAAAAAACAGAATCAGGCATCAGAAAGACAAAAAAATACTGTATAATTTGCCAGCACTAACCAACAAGAAAAACAGAGAAATACTAAGGTGATCGCCGGCCACTAGCCCTAAACTTCACTAAAAGACCCAGAATTTAGGTAAAGTTGAGGCCGCGGCCCGCTCCAATTACTAATAAATTAATTAAAAGAGTAAAAAGCATAAAACAAAAACTGTACCAGTATACTAGCCATATGAAAGGGAAAATAAGTGCGTCTTAAGTCTGGACTTGAAAGTCTCCACAGAATCTGACTGTTTTATTGATGCAGGGAGATCATTCCACAGAACAGGGGCATGATAAGAGAAAGCTCTGTGACACAGACTTCTTATTCAACTTAGGGACACAAAGTAGACCTGCACCCTGAGAACGTAAAGCCCGGGCCGGTACGTAAGGTTTAATTAGGTCAGCTAGGTAGGGAGGTGCCAGTCCATGAATAATTTTATAGGTTAGTAGCAGAACCTTAAAATCTGATCTCACTGGGACAGGAAGCCAGTGAAGGGATGCTAAAATAGGTGTAATGTTCTGCTTCGTGTCAAAAGTCTGGCTGCAGCATTTTGAACCAATTGGAAACCCCTAATGCTAGACTGCGGGAAACCAGAAAATAGAACATTGCAGTAGTCCAATCTAGAAGAGATAAATGCATGGATCAGGGTCTCAGCATCAGCCATAGACAGGTATGGCTGATAAATTGGCATAAATTGGCTTTAGCTTTTGAAGACTCAGCTAAAGGGATTATATCTCATATGATGGATGGCTTGTGAACAGGATGACACAGAAAGAATGAAACAATGTTAATGAGACACGGTAAGACCTTCTTTTAATCGCGAATTATCGAAGATAATGGTTTCATTATCGGATTAGCTTTTCAGATAATTTTGAAAACCATCATCAGATTAATTATCTTCTGATACGTTTTGGTCAGGTAATTTTTAGACGGCTAACGTATTTTTGCAGATGTGTTAAACAAAGCTGAATAGTTACAAACATCTATAAAACCCAAAATCGGTTAAGTACCTGTTAAATGCTTTATAGTAGATATGCAGTTCTGTCCTCCATAAACAGAGGAGAGCTGGTTCTAGAAGAAACCGCTCTATCCTCTGCTGGTAAAGGAGAACTGGTCACACACACAAAAAAAGGCTCATTTATTTGACCCCATACTGATACACTGGCAATATCACACAAGTCATCCAGAGGCATACAGTTTTAACTCTAAAATTTTAACCAAACTGTGCCCACCACTGGTTGGACCCACTTTGAGAACAAGTTTTCTTCCATATTATAAATCATTCAGGATATTCATTTTTGCATTAAAATGATGTCCTCACATGATGCTTTCATATCCATATTATTACTGTGTTATTTCAACACAGGATCGGTATGTCAGCCGAGGTACTCAGAAAATGGAGCTTTGGTTTAAAAAAACAAAAATCAAATCAAATCAAATCAATTTTATTTATATAGCGCCAAATCACAAGAAACAGTTGCCCCAAGGCGCCTTATATTGTAAGGCAAGGCCATACAATAATTACGGAAAAGCCCCAACTGTTGGGAAGGTGTCGTAGCACGGACCCACAACAGGGGGCGCAAATGAACGGACAATGAGTAAGCCAAAAGGTAACAATTTAATGTTGTGATAATACACAACGAAACGTGTCGTAATTTTCACAGTCAATAAACACCAGGTGACGTGTGGGCAGGCTCAAAGATAGAAGACGCCCGACTAGAGAGAAGCCGCGTCCCACACGGCTTCCACCACCAACGGTCTGAAGAACACCGGAGCCGCCAAGTCCCGAGTCCCCAGGTGGCCTCTGTCTTCGGCTGTCGACCCTGGTACTGCTGGCAGAAAGCAGAGATAAGATGTGTGAGTGTGAGTCCGCACACTCAGTAATTCACAGTCCAGACACCGTTAGGAGGGAGCACCTCCACCTCCAAATCATACACACTCGTGCAGCTCCTGTTTGTCCCTCTTCTGGGTCTTCACAGGAATGCGACTGCACACAGAACAATGTTAGACAACGTATTAGTCAGCAGAGAAATTACCTTGGTACTGGTAGTCGATTTCTCGGCGGGGAGGTGGAGTTGCAGTCCGGCTTATATAGTGGTGTAGATGAGTGACAGCTGGAGTGATGAGTGACAGATGTCACTTCCTCTGGGTCTGGCGCCCTCTCGTGCTTGGAGCCCGCACTCCAAGCAGGGCGCCCTCTGGTGGTAGTGGGCCAGCAGTACCTCCTCTTCAGCGGCCCACACAACAGGACCCCCCCCTCAACGGGCGCCTCCTCCGGGTGTCGTCTGTAGAAATCGGCCAGGAGGGCCGGGTCCAGGATGAAGCTCCTCTTCACCCAGGAGCGTTCCTCAGGTCCATACCCCTCCCAGTCCACCAGATATTGGAACCCCCGGCCCTTACGACGGACGTCCAGGAGCCTGCGGACCGTCCAAGCAGGCTCCCCGTCGATGAGCCGGGCAGGAGGCGGCGTAGGTCCAGGTGCACAGAGGGGCGAGGTGTGCTGTGGCTTGATACGGGACACGTGGAAGACAGGGTGGATCCGCAGTGAAGCCGGGAGTCGGAGCTTCACTGCGGCCGGGTTGATGATCTTGAGGATGGGGAATGGTCCGATGTATCTGTCCTTTAATTTGGGTGAGTCCACACAGAGGGGGATGTCCTTTGTTGACAGCCACACCTCCTGCCCGGGCTGGTATGTGGGGGCCGGGTAACGTCGGCGGTCCGCATGGGTCTTGGCCCTCGTCCGGGCCTTTAACAGGGCAGAGCGGGCGGTCCGCCACACCCGGCGGCACCTCCTGAGGTGGGCCTGGACCGAGGGCACACCGACCTCTCCCTCCACCAGCGGGAACAATGGGGGCTGGAACCCCAAACATGCCTCAAAAGGGGAGAGGCCGGTAGCAGACGAGACTTGGCTGTTATGGGCATACTCGATCCAGGCCAGATGGTGACTCCAGGCCACCGGGTGCGCGGAGGTGACGCAGCGAAGGGCCTGTTCCAACTCCTGGTTAGCCCGCTCTGCCTGGCCATTGGTCTGGGGGTGGTACCCGGACGAGAGACTCACGGTGGCCCCCAGCTCCTTACAGAAACTCTTCCACACCTGCGAAGAGAACTGGGGACCACGATCTGATACAATGTCCGATGGTATCCCATGCAGCCGCATGACGTGGTGGACCAGGAGGTCTGCCGTCTCCTGGGCTGTCGGGAGCTTCGGGAGGGCCACGAAGTGGGCCGCCTTGGAGAACCGGTCCACTATCGTGAGAATAACGGTGTTGCCCTGGGACGGCGGGAGGCCCGTGATGAAGTCCAGGCCGATGTGAGACCAGGGGCGATGAGGCACTGGCAGGGGTTGGAGGAGTCCCGTCGTTCTCCGATGGTCTGCCTTGCCCCTGGCGCAGATGGTACAGGCCTGGACGTAGTCCCGGACGTCGGTTTCCAGGGACGCCCACCAGAAGCGCTGCTGGACTACTGCCACAGTCCTACGCACTCCGGGATGACAGGAGAGCTTGGACCCGTGACAGAAGTCCAATACGGCAGCTCTTGCCTCTGGTGGGACGTACAGTCTGTTCTTGGGGCCAGTCCCCGGGTCCGGGCTCCTTGTCAGGGCCTCCCGGACGGTCTCCTCCACGTCCCAGGTGAGGGTGGCCACGAAGGTGGACTCGGGGATGATGGTCTCGGTGGGGTTCGACAGCCCCGCTTTGGCTTCTTCTTCGTGCACCCGGGACAATGCATCTGGTTTTTGGTTCTTGGTCCCGGGGCGATACGTGATCTGGAAGTCAAAGCGCCCGAAGAACAGAGACCAGCGGGCTTGCCTGGGGTTCAGCCGCTTGGCGGTCCGAATGTACTCCAGGTTCCGATGGTCTGTGAAAACCGTGAAGGGCAACGATGCCCCCTCCAGCAGGTGTCTCCACTCTTTAAGAGCCTCCTTCACCGCAAGAAGTTCCCGATTGCCGACGTCATAGTTCCGTTCAGCTGGGGTCAACCTGCGGGAATAAAAGGCACAAGGATGGAGGACTTTATCAGCCTCCACGCTCTGGGACAGCACGGCTCCTATCCCTGAGTCAGAGGCGTCCACTTCTACTATGTACTGGCGATCAGGATCAGGCTGCACCAGAACTGGTGCAGTCGAGAACCGGCGTTTCAACTCCTGGAACGCGGCTTCGCACCGATCCGACCAGGCGAAGGGGACCTTGGTGGAGGTCAGGGCAGTCAGGGGGCTAACTACCTGACTGTAACCTTTAATGAACCTCCTGTAGAAATTTGCAAAGCCTAGGAACTGCTGTAGTTTCCTGCGGCTTGTTGGTTGGGGCCAATCTCTCACCGCCGCAACCTTAGCCGGATCAGGGGCGACGGAGTTGGAGGAGATGATGAACCCCAGGAAGGACAAAGAAGTGCGGTGGAACTCGCACTTCTCGCCCTTCACAAACAGCCGCTTCTCCAACAACCGCTGTAGGACCTGACGTACATGCTGGACATGGGTCTCAGGGTCCGGGGAAAAGATGAGTATATCGTCCAGATATACGAAGACGAACCGATGCAGGAAGTCCCGCAAGACGTCATTTACCAAAGCTTGGAACGTCGCAGGGGCGTTAGTGAGGCCGAACGGCATGACCAGGTACTCAAAATGACCTAACGGGGTGTTGAATGCCGTCTTCCATTCGTCTCCCTTCCGGATCCGAACCAGGTGGTACGCGTTTCTAAGATCCAATTTAGTGAAAATTTGGGTTCCATGCAGGGGCGTGAACACTGAATCCAACAGAGGTAACGGTATCGGTTGCGAACCGTGATCTCGTTCAGCCCTCTGTAATCAATGCATGGACGGAGTCCGCCGTCTTTCTTGCCCACAAAAAAGAAACCAGCACCCATCGGGGAGGTGGAGTTTCGGATCAGCCCGGCAGCTAAGGAGTCCCGGATGTAGGTCTCCATTGATTCGCGTTCCGGACGTGAGAGGTTGTACAACCTACTGGACGGGTACTCAGCGCCCGGGACCAAATCGATGGCACAATCATACGGTCGGTGCGGGGGAAGAGTGAGTGCCAGATCTTTGCTGAAAACGTCAGCAAGATCGTGGTACTCCTTTGGCACCGCCGATAGATTGGGGGGGACTTTGACCTCCTCATTAGCCGTAGTGCCGGGAGGAACCGAGGATCCTAAGCACTCCCGGTGGCAGGTTTCGCTCCACTGCGTCACAACCCCAGACGGCCAATCAATCCGGGGATTGTGCTTCACCATCCATGGAAAGCCCAAAATCACTCGGGAGGTAGAAGGTGTTACATGGAACACTATCTCCTCCCTGTGATTCCCAGACACAACCAAAGTCACTGGTTGTGTCTGATGTGTGATTAATGGAAGCAGGGTGCCATCTAGTGCTCGCACCTGCAATGGTGCCGGCAGAGCCACCAGAGGGAGCCCTACTTCCTTTACCCATCTGCTGTCCAGCAGATTCCCTTCAGACCCCGTGTCTATCAGTGCTGGGGCATGAAGGGTTAAATCCCCACAAAGGATTGTTACTGGGATTCGTGCAGATTTGCGGGGTTTTCCCGCGTGCGTGTTATGACCCACCCTTAGCCCAGTTTCTAAGGACGGGCGTTGTAGTTTGACCGTTTTAGGGCAGTCCTTCTGCATGTGCTCGCAAGAGCCGCAGACAAAACACTCCCCGCGGGCCAGCCTCCTTTGTCTGATTTTTGATTTTAATTTGGCCCTGCTCGTGTCCCTAGCCTCCTCAGCAGGGGGAGCTGTAGCCACACGGAGCTCTCTGGCAGTGAAGCGTGGGGACGACGTCACCTTGTCGGAACCGGAAGGGGGAGGGACGGCTCGTGCCCGGTCACGCTTCCCGGCCTGCTCCCGACGATGCTCGCTTAAACGGTTGTCTAAGCGTATAACCAAATCGATCAGCCCGTCAAATCCCAGCGGTTCCTCCTTGGCCAGTAGGTGCTCCTTAAGGACCGGGGACAGTCCATTTACAAAGGCGGCGCGGAGCGCAACGTTATTCCAGCCGGACCTCGCTGCCGCGATGCAGAAGTCGACTGCATACTCGGCTGCGCTACGACGCCCCTGTCTCATCGACAGCAGCACGTTCGAAGCGGTCTCGCCTCTGTTGGGATGATCAAACACTTGTTTGAATTCCCGTACAAACCCAGTATAAGACGTTAGGAGCCGTGAATTCTGCTCCCAAAGCGCCGTAGCCCATGCGCGTGCCTTTCCTCGAAGCAAATTAATAACATAAGCCACCCGGCTAGCGTCTGATGCGTACATGACGGGGTGCTGTGAAAAGACGAGCGAACACTGCATGAGGAAGTCCGCGCACGTCTCGACACAGCCCCCGTACGGTTCCAGAGGGCTTATGTATGCTTCAGGGGACGGTGTGGGGGTTCGTTGAACGACCAGTGGAACGTCTGATACAGGCCCAGGACCAGCCAGAGGAGTGGCTGCAGCAGCGCCCTGATCGCGCGCTTCCACCCTGGCGGTGAGAGCCTCCACCCTCCGATTAAGGAGGACACTCTGCTCGGTCACTAATTCTAACCGGGCCTTGAAGGCGGTTAAGATCTGCTGCAGCTCACTCAACCCGCCTCCCGCTGACGCCTGCGCTCCTGGCTCTTCCATTGGCCGTTCAAGCTTGAGTTGACGCCCCTCGGAGTCCATGACGATGGCCGAGAAATCCTGTTGGGAAGGTGTCGTAGCACGGACCCACAACAGGGGGCGCAAATGAACGGACAATGAGTAAGCCAAAAGGTAACAATTTAATGTTGTGATAATACACAACGAGACGTGTTGTAATTTTCACAGTCAATAAACACCAGGTGACGTGTGGGCAGGCTCGAAGATAGAAGACGCCCGACGAGAGAGAAGCCGCATCCCACACGGCTTCCACCACCAACGGTCTGAAGAACACCGGAGCCGCCAAGTCCCGAGTCCCCAGGTGGCCTCTGTCTTCGGCTGTCGACCCTGGTACTGCTGGCAGAAAGCAGAGATAAGATGTGTGAGTGTCAGTCCGCACACTCAGTAATTCACAGTCCAGACACCGTTAGGAGGGAGCACCTCCACCTCCAAATCATACACACTCGTGCAGCTCCTGTTTGTCCCTCTTCTGGGTCTTCACAGGAATGCGACTGCACACAGAACAATGTTAGACAACGTATTAGTCAGCAGAGAAATTACCTTGGTACTGGTAGTCGATTTCTCGGCGGGGAGGTGGAGTTGCAGTCCGGCTTATATAGTGGTGTAGATGAGTGACAGCTGGAGTGATGAGTGACAGCTGTCACTTCCTCTGGGTCTGGCGCCCTCTCGTGCTTGGAGCCCGCACTCCAAGCAGGGCGCCCTCTGGTGGTAGTGGGCCAGCAGTACCTCCTCTTCAGCGGCCCACACAACACCCAACGGTCAAAACGACCCCCTGTGAGCAAGCACTTGGCAACAGTGGGAAGGAACAAGTCCCTTTTAACAGGAAGAGACGTCCAGCAGAACCAGGCTCAGGGAGGGGCAGTCTTCTGGGACTGGTTGGGGCTGAGGGAGAGAACCAGGAAAAAGACATGCTGTGGAAGAGAGCAGAGATCAATCATTAATGATTAAATGCAGAGTGGTGCATACAGAGCAAAAAGAGAAAGAAACACTCAGTGCATCATGGGAACCCCCCAGCAGTCTAAGTCTATAGCAGCATAACTAAGGAATGGTTCAGGGTCACCTGATCCAGCCCTAACTATAAGCTTTAGCAAAAAGGTGGTTTTAAGCCTAATCTTAAAAGTAGAGAGGGTGTCTGTCTCCCTGATCTGAATTGGGAGCTGGTTCCACAGGAGAGGAGCCTGAAAGCTGAAGGCTCTGCCTCCCATTCTACTCTTACAAACCCTAGGAACTACAAGTAAGCCTGCAGTCTGAGAGCGAAGCACTCTAATGGGGTGATATGGTACTATGAGATCCCTAAGATGGGATCTGATGATTCAAAACCTTATAAGTAAAAGGAAGAATTTTAAATTCTATTCTAGAATTAACAGGAAGCCAATGAAGAGAGGCCAATATGGGTGAGATATGCTCTCTCCTTCTAGTCCCTGTCAGTACTCTAGCTGCAGCATTTTGAATTAACTGAAGGCTTTTCAGGGAACTTTTAGGACAACCTGATAATAATGAATTACAATAGTCCAGCCTAGAGGAAATAAATGCATGAATTAGTTTTTCAGCATCACTCTGAGACAAGACCTTTCTAATTTTAGAGATATTGCGCAAATGCAAAAAAGCAGTCCTACATATTTGTTTAATATGCGCATTGAATGACATATCCTGAACAAAAATGACTCCAAGATTTCTCACAGTATTACTAGAGGTCAGGGTAATGCCATCCAGAGTAAGGATCTGGTTAGACACCATGTTTCTAAGATTTGTGGGGCCAAGTACAATAACTTAAGTTTTATCTGAGTTTAAAAGCAGGAAATTAGAGGTCATCCATGTCTTTATGTCTGTAAGACAATCCTGCAGTTATTGCCATATTGGCCTCTCTTCATTGGCTTCCTGTTAATTCTAGAATAGAATTTAAAATTCTTCTTCTTACTTATAAGGTTTTGAATAATCAGGTCCCATCTTATCTTAGGGACCTCATAGTACCATATCACCCCAATAGAGCACTTCGCTCTCAGACTGCAGGCTTACTTGTAGTTCCTAGGGTTTGTAAGAGTAGAATGGGAGGCAGAGCCTTCAGCTTTCAGGCTCCTCTCCTGTGGAACCAGCTCCCAATTCAGATCAGGGAGACAGATACCCTCTCTACTTTTAAGATTAGGCTTAAAACTTTCCTTTTTGCTAAAGCTTATAGTTAGGGCTGGATCAGGTGACCCTGAACCATCCCTTAGTTATGCTGCTATAGACTTAGACTGCTGGGGAGTTCCCATGATGCACTGAGTGTTTCTTTCTCTTTTTGCTCTGTATGCACCACTCTGCATTTAATCATTAGTGATTGATCTCTGCTCCCCTCCACAGCATGTCTTTTTCCTGGTTCTCTCCCTCAGCCCCAACCAGTCCCAGCAGAAGACTGCCCCTCCCTGAGCCTGGTTCTGCTGGAGGTTTATTCCTGTTAAAAGGGAGTTTTTCCTTCCCACTGTTGCCAAGTGCTTGCTCACAGGGGGTCATTTTGACCGTTGGGGTTTTTCTGTAATTATTGTATGGCCTTGCCTTACAATATAAGGCGCCTTGGGGCAACTGTTTGTTGTGATTTGGCGCTATATAAATAAAATTGATTTGATTTGATTTGATTTGATTCAATAGAGCTCTGACTCTTTGTCAGCCTGGCTACAGTGCTGAAAAGAAACCTGGGGTTGTTCTCATTTTCTTCAATTAGTGATGAGTAGTAAGATGTCCTAGCTTTACGGAGGGCATTTTTTTATAGAGCAACAGACTCCATTTCCTCTCCAACGTACGGGTTATCTGCTTTAAGCTGCGAGTTTGTGAGTTATACCACGGAGTCAGGCACTTCTGATTTAAAGCTCTCTTTTTCAGAGGAGCTACAGCATCCAAAGTTGTCTTCAATGAGGATGTAAAACTATTGATGAGATACTCTATCTCACTTACAGAGTTTAGGTAGCTACTCTGCACTGTGTTGGTATATGGCATTAGAGAACATAAAGAAGGAATCATATCCTTAAACCTAGTTACAGTGCTTTCTGAAAGACTTCTAGTGTAATGAAACTTATTCCCCACTGCTGGGTAGTCCATCAGAGTAAATGTTATTAAGAAATGATCAGACAGAAGGGAGTTTTCAGGGAATACTGTTAAGTCTTCAATTTCCATACCATAAGTCAGAACAAGATCCAAGATATGATTAAAGTGGTGGGTGGACTCATTTACATTTTGAGCAAAGCCAATTGAGTCTAATAATAGATTAAATGCAGTGTTGAGGCTGTCATTCTCAGCATCTGTGTGGATGTTAAAATCGCCCACTATAATTATCTTATCTGAGCTATGCACTAAGTCAGACAAAAGGTCTGAAAATTCACAGAGAAACTCACAGTAACGACCAGGTGGACGATAGATAATAACAAATAAAACTGGTTTTTGGGACTTCCAATTTGGATGGACAAGACTAAGAGTCAAGCTTTCAAATGAATTAAAGCTCTGTCTGGGTTTGTGATTAATTAATAAGCTGGAATGGAAGATTGCTGCTAATCCTCCGCCTCGGCCTGTGCTACAAGCATTCTTGCAGTTAGTGTGACTTGGGGGTGTTGACTCATTTAAACTAACATATTCATCCTGCTGTAACCAGGTTTCTGTAAGGCAGAATAAATCAATATGTTGATCAATTATTATATAATTTACTAACAGGGACTTAGAAGAGAGAGACCTAATGTTTAATAGACCACATTTAACTGTTTTAGTCTGTGGTGCAGTTGAAGGTGCTATATTATTTTTTCTTTTTGAATTTTTATGCTTAAATAGATTTTTACTGGTTATTGGTGGTCTGGGAGCAGGCACCGTCTCTACGGGAATGGGGTAATGAGGGGATGGCAGGGGGAGAGAAGCTGCAGAGAAGTGTGTAAGACTACAACTCTGCTTCCTGGTCCCAACCCTGTATAGTCATGGTTTGGAGGATTTAAGAAAATTGGCGAGATTTCTAGACATGAGAGCTGCTCCATCCAAAGTGGGATGGATGCCGTCTCTCCTAACAAGACCAGGTTTTCCCCAGAAGCTTTGCCAATTATCTATGAAGCCCACCTCATTTTTTGGACACCACTCAGACAGCCAGCAATTCAAGGAGAACATGCGGCTAAACATGTCAGTCCCGGTCCGATTGGGGAGGGGCCCAGAGAAAACTACAGAGTCTGACATTGTTTTTGCAAAGTTACACACTGATTCAATGTTAATTTTAGTGACCTCCGATTGGTGTAACCGGGTGTCATTACTGCTGACGTGAATTACAATCTTACCAAATTTACGCTTAGCCTTAGCCAGCAGTTTCAAATTTCCTTCAATGTCGCCTGCTCTGGCCCCCGGAAGACAATTGACTATGGTTGCTGGTGTCACTAACTTCACATTTCTCAAAACAGAGTCGCCAATAACCAGAGTTTGATCCTCGGCGGGTGTGTCGCTGAGTGGGGAAAAACGGTTAGAAATGTGAACGGGTTGGCGGTGTACACAGGGCTTCTGTTTAGGGCTACGCTTCCTCCTCACAGTCACCCAGTCAGCCTGCTTTCCCGGCTGCTCGGGATCTGCTGGAAGGGAACTAACGGCAGCTAAGCTACCTTGGTCCGCACCGACTACAGGGGCCTGGCTAGCTGTAGAATTTTCCACGGTGAAGAGCCGAGTCTCCAATTCGCCCAGCCTGGCCTCCAAAGCTACGAATAAGCTACACTTATTACAAGTACCATTACTGCTAAAGGAGGCCGAGGAATAACTAAACATTTCACACCCAGAGCAGAAAAGTGCAGGAGAGACAGGAGAAGCCGCCATGCTAAATCGGCTAAGAGCTAGTAGCTGCGCTAAGCTAGCGGATTCCTAAAAACACACAAACTGAATAATGTGTAAATAATTTAGAGGTGATTCAGCAGAGGGAGTGCTTTAGTTAAGGCACGTGAAGATTACACTGTGAAACAAATCGTTATCTAGTTAACTAGATCAATCTAACTGTGCAGATTAAACAGCTAACAGATACAGCAAAACACCGCTGTGCTCCGGAACAGGAAGTGATACAATACCGCAGTGAGAGCCAACCACCAGTAGAGGCAAGCAAGAGAAAGGCAACATGAAATCACAACAAATCAAAACAAAAACCCTGCTCTTTGAACAGCCATAAATTAAAAACTACATAACCAAGAAAAGTTTAAATAGGTTTAAAATTGGAAAGAGAAAAAAATCAAGACATTAGCTGTTACACCTTTAGAGATATTGTCCAAAAAAGTTGGCACACAAATTGGTATTTGTGCCAAAACTGTGCACAGCCTTCTGAAACGAAAATTATTTGGGTTACAAACCGAATATTTTTGTATTTTTCATATTGTGCCCATAATCTCCAAAATATATAAAAATAAAGCAGATCTGAGTCGAAGATGAAGGGGCCACTTGATGGAATGACCCCTAAATAACCACTCATTTGACAGAAACTCATTCCAGTGGTACCCAAGGTTCCTCTAAAAGCATCCACTTGTCACCTTTAGTCATTGGTTAGTGTCCATGTCTCACAACTATACTGTAAGACAGGAAGGACAAGGACCCAAAAGACTTGGACTTTCATTGTTCTGCAAAGACACTGGCATTGCCAAACACCAACCAGTAACCTCATGACCACATTGAACTTTCATAGTAAGAATTTTCGAAGCAAAATTGTAACTCTAAGTATGTAAACACATTATAAATCCCATGCTTTTAGATGAGGCACTCATACAGTCACACAGCTCTTGCCAGTGTTGGCCCATTATGCTAGTGTGTTCATACTAATGTTGGCCCATTATGCTAGTAAATTTTCAAGCCAACTTTAGCTCATTAGCATTGCATTAGCATGACATCAGCATCAGATTAACATCGCTAACATTAGCCTGTAGGTATTTATATTAGTATGTACGTATTTTTTCAGCATATGATAAATCTTATTGCTCACAATGGAGCTAATCAGCTCATGCTAACATTAGCTGCAATGCCAGTACCTTGACATTGTTATCTAATGTCAAGCTAGCACTAAGCCAGTTATAAACATTCTATAAAGACTGTAACTTTAAGCCAAATAAAAACAACAACAATAACAAACAAACCCCCCCCCCCCCCAAAAAAAAAAACAAAAAAAAAAAAAAAACAAAACAGCAACACAATACAAACATTTAACATTTATGAAGTGGAACTGGATTATAAATACATATCATTTCAAAGGACATTCAAACATATTTCTCAGTATTTTTCCAATATTTTCTCTCAGGAAAGACTAATGATTCAACATTTTATTTTAGCCAAACATTTTAGCCAACATTTTAGCCAGATTTATTGGATGTGATCATAGTAAAGTATATTGTATTTATACAATATACTTTATTGTATATACACCCTGACAGCGGTGTGTGAGTGTGTTTGTGTGAATGTGAGGCATAATTGTAAAGTGCTTTGCGCATCTGATGCAAATTGAAAAGCGCTGTATAAATGCAGTCCATATACCATTTATCAAGTCATATTTCATAAATATTATGACTTAAGAAATATGTGTTATTTGGGAGATTTTATATAGTTCATTATTTAAATTTAATTTAGTAAATGTACAAAAACATTTATGTTAAGTATTTTTGCTTTGGGGAATTTCCGATAGATTAGAGTGGATTTATCCACGGGGTGGCATAAAGTTAGAGGTCATATTTCATACAGTGAATGTGTTGTGTCACCTCTACTCATAACTCTATGGCTGAAACAACATCTGCCGTCCTCTGTTGTTTGGCAGACAATATAATAGCTGGTTGCAGCTGGACCTTCACTGGCCTAAAACGCTGCGCCTTGAAAGACGAACAGTCTGCATGTTTTCTTTCCTGCCAGTCACATCAGCAGCTGGTCTAACTGATGAATCCCCTTCTGTTCAAAGTGTTGCTAATCACAAACCTGTTTGATCCTGTGAAAATCACTCAAAATAACAACCCATGACATCTTCCTAATGGATACTCAATCCTGTTGTGCAAGCAAACGATGACTTGTCTGCTTGTGGGACGCACGAGCTGTCAAAGCGGCCATGTCCTTAATATAGTTATTTAAAACAAAATGGTGTAAATTAACTTAAAATGACGAGTTACAGAAAAATTCACCCTCAGTACAGTGGTCATGAACAGTGTTGCCACAGTTACTTTGAAAAGTTCCCTTACCAAAAAGTAGTATATGCAAGTATATTTCAAGTATACTTCTAGTTTACTTTTTATATACTTATAAGTACTATTTTTTGGTAAGGGTTACTTTATTGGTTACTTTTTACAGTTACATTTTACAGTTACAACCCCAATTCCAATGAAGTTGGGACGTTGTGTAAAATGTAAATAAAAACAGAATACAAACCACGCGTCACTGGACTTAATGACTACAGGCCTGTGGCTCTCACGTCTGTAGTCATGAAGACCTTCGAGCGCCTGGTTTTATCCCACCTGAAGTCCATCACCGACCCCCTCCTGGACCCCCTGCAGTTTGCCTACAGAGCCAACAGGTTTGTAGACGATGTCATAAACCTGGCCCTGCACTCCATCCTGCAGCACCTGGACTCCCCAGGAACCTACGCTAGGATCCTGTTTGTGGACTTCAGCTCTGCATTCAACACCATCCTTCCAGCTTTGCTCCAGGACAAGCTTTCTCTGCTCCACGTGCCCAACTCCACCTGCAGGTGGATCACAGACTTCCTGATGGACCGGAGTCAGCGTGTGAGGTTGGGAAAAAATGTCTCAAACACTCGGGCTCTCAGCACAGGATCTCCACAGGGCTGTGTCCTTTCCCCTCTGCTCTTCTCTCTCTACACTAACTGCTGCACCTCCAGCCACGACTCTGTAAAGCTCATCAACTTTGCGGACGACACCACCCTCATCGGACTCATTTCGGATGGGGATGAGTCTGCCTACAGGAGGGAGGTGGACCGGCTGGTGACCTGGTGCAGCAGCAACAACTTGGAGCTCAATGCCCAGAAAACAGTGGAGATGATCGTGGACTTCAGGAAAGCCACAGCCCCCCCGCCCTCCCTCACCCTCACCAACAGCCCCATCACCACTGTGGTCTGTCACCGCTTCGTCGGCATCACCATCACCCAGGACCTCAAGTGGGAGTCAACCATCAGCTCCCTCATCAAGAAGGCCCAGCAGAGGATATACTTCCTGCGGCAGCTGAAGAAGGCCAAGCTGCCTGTCCAGCTGATGGTGCAGTTCTACACGGCCATCATCGAGTCCATCCTCTGCTCCTCCATCACGGTGTGATACCCCGGGGCCACAGCCAGGGACAGACACAGACTGCAGCGCATTGTGGCCTCTGCTGAGAAGGTGATCGGCTGTAGCCTTCCATCTCTCCATGACCTGCACGTCTCCAGTACTCTGGGCCGAGCAGGTCGGATCACAGCTGACCCTTCTCACCCTGCACATGGTTTATTCGAACCACTCCCCTCAGGCAGGAGGCTACAGTCCATCCAGACCAGAACCTCCCGCCATAAGAAAAGTTTCTTCCCCTCTGTCGTTAGACTCATGAACACGTCATAACTCAGTCACCTTAAGCTTAACTCTGTCACTTTATCATTTTATCACGGGTCACTTTAGACAATGTACTTTGGTTTTTAATTGCACTCCTCCCACTGCACTGTTTTTTCTGTTTCTCTGTTTTTCTGTTGCACACAGCCTTTCATATTTCATATTTTTGAGAAATGTGAAGTAAGCGACACCAGCAACCATAGTCAATTGTCTTCCGGGGGCCAGAGCAGGCGACATTGAAGGAAATTTGAAACTGCTGGCTAAGGCTAAGCGTAAATTTGGTAAGATTGTAATTCACGTCGGCAGTAATGACACCCGGTTACGCCAATCGGAGGTCACTAAAATTAACATTGAATCGGTGTGTAACTTTGCAAAAACAATGTCGGACTCTGTAGTTTTCTCTGGGCCCCTCCCCAATCGGACCGGGGGTGACATGTTTAGCCGCATATTCTCCTTGAATTGCTGTCTGTCTGAGTGGTGTCCAAAAAATGAGGTGGGCTTCATAGATAATTGGCAAAGCTTCTGGGGAAAACCTGGTCTTGTTAGGAGAGACGGCATCCATCCCACTTTGATGGAGCAGCTCTCATTTCTAGAAATCTGGCCAATTTTCTTAAATCCTCCAAACCGTGACTATCCAGGGTTGGGAGCAGGAAGCAGAGTTGTAGTCTTACACACCTCTCTGCAGCTTCTCTCCCCCTGCCATCCCCTCATTACCCCATCCCCGTAGAGACGGTTCCTGCTCCCAGACCACCAATAACCAGCAAAAATCTATTTAAGCATAAAAATTCAAAAAGAAAAAATAATATAGCACCTTCAACTGCACCACAGACTAAAACAGTTAAATATGGTCTATTAAACATTAGGTCTCTCTCTTCTAAGTCCCTGTTAGTAAATGATATAATAATTGATCAACATATTGATTTATTCTGCTTTACAGAAACCTGGTTACAGCAGGATGAATATGTTAGTTTAAATGAGTCAACACCCCCGAGTCACACTAACTGTCAGAATGCTCGTAGCATGGGCCGAGGCGGAGGATTAGCAGCAATCTTCCATTCCAGCTTATTAATTAATCACAAACCCAGACAGAGCTTTAATTCATTTGAAAGCTTGACTCTTAGTCTTGTTCATCCAAATTGGAAGTCCCAAAAACCAGTTTTATTTGTTATTATCTATCGTCCACCTGGTCATTACTGTGAGTTTCTCTGTGAATTTTCAGACCTTTTGTCTGACTTAGTGCTTAGCTCAGATAAGATAATTATAGTGGGCGATTTTAACATCCACACAGATGCTGAGAATGACAGCCTCAACACTGCATTTAATCTATTATTAGACTCAATTGGCTTTGCTCAAAATGTAAATGAGTCCACCCACCACTTTAATCATATCTTAGATCTTGTTCTGACTTATGGTATGGAAATTGAAGATGAGACTGAAAACTCCCTTCTGTCTGATCATTTCTTAATAACATTTACATTTACTCTGATGGACTACCCAGCAGTGGGGAATAAGTTTCATTACACTAGAAGTCTTTCAGAAAGTGCTGTAACTAGGTTTAATATGTAATATGATTCCTTCTTTATGTTCTCTAATGCCATATACCAACACAGTGCAGAGTAGCTACCTAAACTCTGTAAGTGAGATAGAGTATCTCGTCAGTAGTTTTACATTCTCATTGAAGACAACTTTGGATGCTGTAGCTCCTCTGAAAAAGAGAGCTTTAAATCAGAAGTGGCTGCTTTCAGTGATGCCGGTATTTGGTTAGACTCTTTCTCTCCGATTGTTCTGTCTGAGTTATTTTCATTAGTTACTTCCTCCAAACCATCAACATGTCTATTAGACCCCATTCCTACCAGGCTGCTCAAGGAAGCCCTACCATTAATTAATGCTTCGATCTTAAATATGATCAATCTATCTTTATTAGTTGGCTATGTACCACAGGCTTTTAAGGTGGCAGTAATTAAACCATTACTTAAAAAGCCATCACTTGACCCAGCTATCTTAGCTAATTATAGGCCAATCTCCAACCTTCCTTTTCTCTCAAAAATTCTTGAAAGGGTAGTTGTAAAACAGCTAACTGATCATCTGCAGAGGAATGGTCTATTTGAAGAGTTTCAGTCAGGTTTTAGAATTCATCATAGTACAGAAACAGCATTAGTGAAGGTTACAAATGATCTTCTTATGGCCTCAGACAGTGGACTCATCTCTGTGCTTGTTCTGTTAGACCTCAGTGCTGCTTTTGATACTGCTGACCATAAAATTTTATTAGAGATTAGAGCATGCCATAGGTATTAAAGGCACTGCGCTGCGGTGGTTTGAATCATATTTATCTAATAGATTACAATTTCTTCATGTAAATGGGGAATCTTCTTCACAGACTAAGGTTAATTATGGAGTTCCACAAGGTTCTGTGCTAGGACCAATTTTATTCACTTTATACATGTTTCCCTTAGGCAGTATTATTAGACGGCATTGCTTAAATTTTCATTGTTACGCAGATGATACCCAGCTTTATCTATCCATGAAGCCAGAGGATACACACCAATTAGCTAAACTGCAGGATTGTCTTACAGACATAAAGACATGGATGACCTCTAATTTCCTGCTTTTAAACTCAGATAAAACTGAAGTTATTGTACTTGGCCCCACAAATCTTAGAAACATGGTGTCTAACCAGATCCTTACTCTGGATGGCATTACCCTGACCTCTAGTAATACTGTGAGAAATCTTGGAGTCATTTTTGATCAGGATATGTCATTCAATGCACATATTAAACAAATATGTATGACTGCTTTTTTGCATTTGCGCAATATCTCTTAAATTAGAAAGGTCTTGTCTCAGAGTGATGCTGAAAAACTAATTCATGCATTTATTTCCTCTAGGCTAGACTATTGTAATTCATTATTATCAGGTTGTCCTAAAAGTTCCCTAAAAAGCCTTCAGTTATTTCAAAATGCTGCAGCTAGAGTACTGATGGGGACTAGAAGGAGAGAGCATATCTCACCCATATTGGCCTCTCTTCATTGGCTTCCTGTTAATTCTAGAATAGAATTTAAAATTCTTCTTCTTACTTATAAGGTTTTGAATAATCAGGTCCCGTCTTATCTTAGGGACCTCATAGTACCATATCACCCCAATAGAGCGCTTCGCTCTCAGACTGCAGGCTTACTTGTAGTTCCTAGGGTTTGTAAGAGTAGAATGGGAGGCAGAGCCTTCAGCTTTCAGGCTCCTCTCCTGTGGAACCAGCTCCCAATTCAGATCAGGGAGACAGACACCCTCTCTACTTTTAAGATTAGGCTTAAAACTTTCCTTTTTGCTAAAGCTTATAGTTAGGGCTGGATCAGGTGACCCTGAACTATCCCTTAGTTATGCTGCTATAGACTTAGACTGCTGGGGGGTTCCCATGATGCACTGAGTGTTTCTTTCTCTTTTTGCTCTGTATGCACCACTCTGCATTTAATCATTAGTGATTGATCTCTGCTCTCTTCCACAGCATGTCTTTTTCCTGGTTCTCTCCCTCAGCCCCAACCAGTCCCAGAAGACTGCCCCTCCCTGAGCCTGGTTCTGCTGGAGGTTTCTTCCTGTTAAAAGGGACTTGTTCCTTCCCACTGTTGCCAAGTGCTTGCTCACAGGGGGTCGTTTTGACCGTTGGGGCTTTTCCGTAATTATTGTATGGCCTTGCCTTACAATATAAGGCGCCTTGGGGCAACTGTTTCTTGTGATTTGGCGCTATATAAATAAAATTGATTTGATTTTTGTTTTTTTAAACCAAAGCTCCATTTTCTGAGTACCTCGGCTGACATACCGATCCTGTGTTGAAATAACACAGTAATAATATGGATTTGAAAGCATCATGTGAGGACATCATTTTAATGCAAAAATGAGTATCCTGAATGATTTATAATATGGAAGAAAACTTGTTCTCAAAGTGGGTCCAACCAGTGGTGGGCACAGTTTGGTTAAAATTTTAGAGTTAAAACTGTATGCCTCTGGATGGCTTGTGTGATATTGCCAGTGTATCAGTATGGGGTCAAATAAATGAGCCTTTTTTTGTGTGTGTGACCAGTTCTCCTTTACCAGCAGAGGATAGAGCGGTTTCTTCTAGAACCAGCTCTCCTCTGTTTATGGAGGACAGAACTGCATATCTACTATAAAGCATTTAACAGGTACTTAACCGATTTTGGGTTTTATAGATGTTTGTAACTATTCAGCTTTGTTTACCACGTCTGCAAAAATACGTTAGCCGTCTAAAAATTACCTGACCAAAACGTATCAGAAGATAATTAATCTGATGATGGTTTTCGAAATTATCTGAAAAGCTAATCCGATAATGAAACCATTATCTTCGATAATTCGCGATTAAAAGAAGGTCTTACCGTGTCTCATTAACATTGTTTCATTCTTTCTGTGTCATCCTGTTCACAAGCCATCCATCATATGAGATATAATCCCTTTAGCTGAGTCTTCAAAAGCTAAAGCCAATTTATGCCAATTTATCAGCCATACCTGTCTATGGCTGATGCTGAGACCCTGATCCATGCATTTATCTCTTCTAGATTGGACTACTGCAATGTTCTATTTTCTGGTTTCCCGCAGTCTAGCATTAGGGGTTTCCAATTGGTTCAAAATGCTGCAGCCAGACTTTTGACACGAAGCAGAACATTACACCCATTTTAGCATCCCTTCACTGGCTTCCTGTCCCAGTGAGATCAGATTTTAAGGTTCTGCTACTAACCTATAAAATTATTCATGGACTGGCACCTCCCTACCTAGCTGACCTAATTAAACCTTACGTACCGGCCCGGGCTTTACGTTCTCAGGGTGCAGGTCTACTTTGTGTCCCTAAGTTGAATAAGAAGTCTGTGTCACAGAGCTTTCTCTTATCATGCCCCCTGTTCTGTGGAATGATCTCCCTGCGTCAATAAAACAGTCAGATTCTGTGGAGACTTTTCAAGTCCAGACTTAAGACACACTTATTTTCCCTTTCATATGGCTAGTATACTGGTACAGTTTTTGTTTTATGCTTTTTACTCTTTTAATTCATTTATTAGTAATTGGAGCGGGACCACTCTGCATTTAATCATTAGTGATTGATCTCTGCTCCCCTACACAGCATGTCTTTTTCCTGGTTCTCTCCCTCAGCCCCAACCAGTCCCAGCAGAAGACTGCCCCTCCCTGAGCCTGGTTCTGCTGGAGGTTTCTTCCTGTTAAAAGGGAGTTTTGCCAAGTGCTTGCTCACAGGGGGTCGTTTTGACCGTTGGGGTTTTTCCGTAATTATTGTATGGCCTTGCCTTACAATATAAGGCGCCTTGGGGCAAGTGTTTGTTGTGATTTGGTGCTATATAAATAAAATTGATTTTTAATTTGATTTGATATGTTTTTTTAATCTTATATTTTATCTTATTTTGACACATATGTTATATTTTATCTTAGCATTTTATCTCTTCTTAATGTTGCACCATTGTACTGTAATTCCTAGTCTGTGAATCCTGTTCACTGGCAATGGCAATAAACATCTTCTGATTCTGATTCTGAAATCCTCTTCAACCTATATTCAATTGAATACACCACAAAGACAACATTTTCAAACTGATAAACCTTATTGTCTTTGTGCAAATATTTGCTCATTTTGCCTGCAGCACGTTTCAATAAAGCTGGGACAGTGGTATGTTTACCACTGTCCCAGTTACATCACCTTTCCTTCTAACAACACTCAATAAGCATTTTGGAACTGAGGACACTAATTGTTGAAGCTTTGTAGATGGAATTCTTTCCCATTCTTGTTTGATGTACGACTTCAGTTGTTCAGCAGTCCGGGGTCTCCGTTGTCGCATTTTGCACTTTATAATGTGCCACACATTTTCAATGGGTGACAAGTCCAGACTGCAGGCAGGCCAGTCTATACTTGCACTCTTTTACTATGAAGCCACACTGTTGTAACACGTGAAGAATGTGACTTGACATTGTCTTGCTAAAATAACCAGGGACGTCCCTGAAAAAGACATTGCTTGGATGGCAGCATTTGTTGCTCCAAAACCTGGATGTACGTACCTTTCAGCATTGATGGTGCCATCACAGATGTGTAAGTTGCCCATGCCATGGGCACTAACACACCCCCATACCATCACAGATGCTGGCTTTTGAACTTTGCACTGGTATCAATCTGGATGGTCACTTTTCTCTTTTGTCTGGAGGACACAACGTTCATGATTTCCAAGAACAATTTGAAACGTGGACTCATCAGACCACAGCACACTTTTCCACTTTGCGTCTGTCCATTCCAAATGAGCTCGGGCCCAGAGAAGGTGGCGGGATTACTGATGTTGTTGATATATGGCTTTTGCTTTGCATGGTAGAGTTTTAACTTGCCCTTGTAGATGTAATGACGAACTGTGTTAACTGACAATGGTTTTCTGAAGTGTTCCTGAGCCCACGCGGTAAGATCCTTTACACAATGATGTTGGTTTTTAATGCAGTTACGCCTGAGGGATCGAAGGTCACGGGCATTTAATGTTGGTTTTTGGCCTTGCCGCTTACGTGTAGAAAGTTCTCCAGATTCTGTGAATCTTCTGATTATATTATGGACTGTAGATGATAGAATCCCTAAATACCTTGCAATTGAACATTGAGAAACATTGTTCTTAAACTGTTGGACTATTTTTTCACGCAGTTGTTCACAAAGTGGTGATCCTCGCCCCATCTTTGCTTGTGAATGGCTGATCCTTTTGGGGATGCACCTTTTATACAGTCATGACACTCACCTGTTTCCGATTAGGTGTTCTTTGAGCATTCATCAACTTTCCCAGTCTTTTGTTGCCCTGTCCCAACTTTTTTGAAATGTGTTGCAGGCAACTAGGTTTATTAAGGACCTTGGCCAAGGGCCCTTAGTGATTTTCCAGTCAGGCCGGGATTTGAACCAAGGATCTTCTGGTCTCAAACCCAATGCTTAACCACGAGACCCTCACCTCCTAACTAAAAATAGTAACCAATAAAGAACCTTTTCAAAGTAAATGTGGCAATACTGGTCATGAATGAGGAAACTAGCCCTAGAGAACATTACTGTTTTTGTACGAGGCTGTAAGCATGTTTATTTCTGCTGTGAAGTTGGGATTTTAACATGGGCTTCTATGGCCTCAAGATGCTGCAAGTTTTGTCACCCATGGATTGGCTTAATTTTTCAGCATCAGCCTTTAGAGGTTGCCGCTTGGAAAAGCAAGCATGGAAGGTAGGAGGACGCACACCCTTTGGCCCCCTGAACAATCACATCCATTGAATCTATTTGTAAACTGCATTGCTTTTCTAGACAGATATGCTAAAAGGAGACGCTAAATGATTCAAGAAATTGGACAAGTAATAGGAAAAGCAAATGCAGCTGGCAAATGGAAAAGCAAATTGGAAAGCAAATTGACCATTTAAAAACAGGATTAAAATCTGAATTCTCAATTCAATTTCTGCATTTAGTTGTTGATGGATTAAGATTTGATTTGTAAATTATTTTTGTAATTCCATTTTTTTTTTACGGTCACATAAATAATTACCTGATAGTTTAGTCTATTTATTCATGGATAATTGCATTCATTTGTAAAGAACTTCATTAATGTCCATGTTTCATGTAAAAGTAGTTATTAATTAATGCTTTCTTGCATTGTAGGTTACCATGGTGACCTAGCCAGGTTAAAACAGCCATATTAGTGCAGATGGCTTTCGCCTTAACATATCTGGCTAACCCACGAATCGCACACTTTTTGTGTTACAGCCACGCAGAGAATGAAAGACTTTTGTCATTTTTCGCCATAACCATATCCTCAAACAGTAGGTGGCAGTACTGTCAAAGAGCAGCCAGGACAACATCACCCACAGAAGACTCATACAAAAGAACAACACATGACAAAGACTGGGGGGGGCAGAGCAGTAAACATTAATATAAATGGAATGCACATAAACTTTTAACCAGCACTTTGTCCCAGAATAGCCCATCTTTCAGCAGGTGTCTGCAGTTAGACACACCTGGCATAGTTTGTTTCTACAGACATAAATAAGAACCACAAACTTCAAATGTTCATGATTCAGCAAATGTAAGAACTACGTGAGCATGCAATTTACTGTCGTCGCCCACAGCTGCCACAGCGACTTGTTTTAGTGTGCGCCTACTCACGACACGGGCAAGCAAAGTATATTTAATATTCTGAAAGAGGGGGAAGGGATCCACATCCTGAACCTGCATGCATGAAGACACACATATGGTGCCTCTTACCTCCCGCCTGAGAGAGGGGGATCAGAGGTGGCTGGGGTCTCCATGCCTTACGTTAGATCTCAATAGGTGAAGGTCAGCATTATTCAGCATTATGTGATAAACATATCTTCAAACCCACAGGCCAACATCACACTCCTTTCATCTGAGGTCATACCTCTCTACTTTTATATAATCAATTATCATGACAAATGCAGTATTTTAAACTGTATTTTCATTTTTTTTTGTAAAGATTCACATTATTATTTATTTTTGGGAAAAGGCTTTCTGAAGGCCAAATCTTTAAAAAAAAGAAAAAAAAGAAAGAAGGCTTTTCTTCAAAAATACTACATAAAATGTAAAAATGGGAATGATGAACATATTCTATGCAGGCTCACATTTTCCTTTTTTTTCCCCCACCAGATGGTTAACATATTTAAGGTGGTCTTTTTGGGCTCATTATCTTTAAACTTTCTACTCCTACACAATAATTCTTGGGTGCTTGAGACTTGTTTGATGGCTTTGCTGCATTTATTGCCATAAGCTTAAAGTTTGCATCATAACTTCACTTCAACTGCTGGTTAACTTACTTATTTTTAGGCAGTCTCTATCAGGATGATCATTGTTTGTCTTTGTCATACAGGAATGTATTATAGTTACAGAGTGGGGTTGCTTCAGTCTTGGGAGGTCTACTTGTATTACAGCTATTTGGCTCCCCCTTCTGCTGCAGATGTATATGACATGTAAAAGCCTCGATCCTGAATATAAGACATCACCATTTTTTTCAGATATATTTCCAAGAAAAAAATTTGAACAATACAATATATCTGGTGATCAGCTTTAACTATGAAGGGACAGATTCCCAGTGGCTGTCACAGACTGCACATCGTCTTCAAGCTTTTATTTCCCTGCGTGCCAGCTCATGATATGAATTTGTGCGTTGTGTTGTGTAACAAATATGATTGTAATATGTCTGTGACCTGCTGAGTGTGTGTTTATGTGTGCATACATGGGCGCAATTTGGTGGGGGATAGGGGGACATGTCCCCCCACCTTTTCAACCAGGGGGGGCAGAATTTGGTATGTCTCCCCCCACCTTCTGACATATATGTGTGTACTTGAAACATGCTGTGCCAGTCTTATGTGCAAACCATGTCAGAATAGTATCTTTGTTTCTGCAAGTTTGTATTTTTAGCAGCATTGACTTGTTTACAACACCTGTTTCTTGTTTGTTACATTCAGAATATTCTGGGACTGCATTTGCCCAGATTTGAAACCAAAAATAGCTGCCTCTAGGGACTAGTGTCTACATATAAGTATCAATGGACCATATGCTAATTTACTAAATTCTGAAAGTTAGAAAAGGAAATCAGAAAAGCTATCTGGCCATCAGAAAGCCCATCTGCAATTATTGGTTGATCTCCAAAATCAGTCTATGCAAGTGAAATTCTGTTCAGTATGAGTGTAGTCATTAGTGCCACTTCGAAAATTAAATTCATGATAAGTAATTTATCCTAAACTTATGAGCTGTTGTTTTTTCAAACGTATGCAAAAACAAATCTTGAGAAAAAAAAATACAGTATGTGATAGTTAATAATTATTAAGAGGCTGTTCTGTTATATTTATGAATACATTTTACCACATTGCAGTTGTTTTTTTTAATGAGAACTCAACCTATCATTCTTTTTGAGTTGTACACATGTGGTGATACCCAGTGGTGGGCACAGATAACCAAAAAATTAACTTCGATAACAGATAATCAGATAACTGAAAAGTTATCTTCGATAAAGATGAAACAATAAACCACCCACAAATATATTAGAAGTTACAGATAACCAATAAATTCAAATATTATCTCTGGCACATTTACAACTACTATTAAAACAAATTTAATAGCTTCTAGTAATATCAAAAATAACAACAGACCCAAATAATGAGACCACACTTTTTTCTTTCAACATTCTGCCCCTGCTAGAAGCTCTTGTTTACGACAACACTCCCACCACAGAGGCACCCTGAGAGCAACTATAAAGTCAGCTCTCTATCAATTACAATGCTCTGGTCAGGCGGAGGTCTTGAAAAATAAAGTCATGCTGAGTTATGGTTTTGATTTATAAATAACATTAATACCGATAGAATAACTCCATTAATGTCAATTCTGTCATTTGTACAAAGTTAAAATATAACATATATCTTTTAATGTTGAATAATGCACTAATTCTGAGGTTTTGTAACAAACAGACAGATCGCAAAGGATTCTGGGTAAAAGTGCCTCTGCTAAACACTGATTGGTTCAGTCATTCATTATGTAAACCAACATGTTAATGTGACGTCTGTCGTGTGTTGGTGCTTAAAGATAAATGTGCTTTTGTAAAATATTCCATTTTTTTTATTTGTAAAAACAGGCATTTTTACGGAGCCCTGGAAGTGTCATCGCAAAATGTTTTGCATGTGGAGAGAATGTGCACATGTTTTATGATGTAAAACATGCTTTACACTGTGCGAGATGATTTTTCATGCAGGAATTTTTTGGATGGAGTTTCAGGTTAATCGTGCTTCCTGCATCGTGTAGTGTACATGGAGTATCAAGCTGCGGTCAACATCTGACGACCCCCTCCTGATTGGCAATCGTATGGTCGAATGAGAATCAAACCATCCATCCATCCATCCATTTTCTTCCGCTTTATCCGGAGTCGGGTCGCGGGGGCAGCAGCTCAAGCAAAGCTGCCCAGACCTCCCAATCCACACACACGTCCCCCAGGTCCTCTTGGGGAACCCCAAGGCGTTCCCAAGCCAGCCGAGAGATGTAATCCTTCCAGCGTGTCCTGGGTCTTCCCCGGGGCCTCCTCCCAATGGGACGTGCCCGGAACACCTCTCCAGCGAGGCGTCCAGCGGGCATCCAGAAAAGATGCCGGAGCCACCTCAACTGACTCCTTTCGACGTGGAGGAGCAGCGGCTCAACTCCGAACTTCTCCCGAGTGACCGAGCTCCTCACCCTATCTCTAAGGGAGCGCCCAGCCACCCTGTGGAGGAAACTCATCTCGGCCGCTTATACCCGCGATCTCGTTCTTTCAGTCATGAGCTAAATCTCATGACCATAGGTGAGGATCGGAACGTAGATCGATCGGTAAATCGAGAGCTTTGCCCCCCTACTCAGCTCTTTCTTCACCACGACGGTCCGATACAGTGACCGCATCACTGCAGACGCTGCACCGATCTGTCTATCGATCTCACGCTCCATCCGTCCCTCACTTGTGAACAAGACCCCGAGATACTTAAACTCCTCCACTTGAGGCAAGGACACTCCACCGACGTGAAGAGGGCAAAGCACCTTTTTCCGGTCGAGAACCATGGCCTCGGATTTGGAGGTGCTGATTTTCATCCCCCCAGGTCTCACTGTCGCTGCCCACGTGGGTGTTGAAATCCCCCAGGAGAACAATGGAGTCCCCAGTCGGAGCGCTATCTAGTACCCCTCCCAGGGACTCCAGGAAGGTCAGGTACTCTGCACTGCTGCTTGGCCCGTAGGCCGAGACAACGGTGAGAGACCTGTCCCCGACCCGAAGATGAAGGGACGCGACCCTCTCGTTCACCGGAGTGAACTCCAACTCTCCGCCTCTCCCCGTGGGCAATGCCAGAAAAATGAAGCGTCCAGCCCCTCTTTGGGGCTGGACTCTGGAGTTGGGTACCAGAGCCCATGCTGTGCGTGGAGGTAGCCAGACTCTCTCTAGTCGGTATCTCTCAACCTCCCGCACAAGCTCAGGCTCCTTGCCCTCCAGCGAGGTGACATTCCACGTCCCAACAGCCAGGGGCTGTGAGCATGGACCGGGCCAACGGGCCACCCGCCCTCGACCGCCACCCAATCCTCTCTGCAACCGACCCCCATGGCCCCCTCTGCAGGTTGTGAACCCATAGTAGGGCGGGCCGACGTTGCTCCTTTGGGCTGAGCCTGGGCGGGCCCCAAAGAATCAAACCTGTTTGATATATTATTGTGGTCGGCGGCCGTCGTGAGGGTTTCCAGCTGCTGAAAAGCTACAAGCATCCAAACTCTAGCACTGTGCCTGTGCATACACTGCAGAGCTGGCTTGTAATGTTATTATTATTATTATTATTATTATTTTGCTGTTGTTTTGTTTTGTTTTTAAACTTCATTTGTAAAAAAAAAAAGAAAAAAAAAGAAAAGCCATTTGCATCTGATATAACCGGGGTCAAAATAAATAGAACACTGCCATCTACTGGTTCCCAGACGCTTAGTACTTAGGGCGAATACTGCCATGAACACTAAATCAAATCAAATCAAATCAATTTTATTTATATAGCGCCAAATCACAACAAACAGTTGCCCCAAGGCACCTTATATTGTAAGGCAAAGCCATACAGTAATTACGGAAAAACCCCAATGGTCAAAACGACCCCCTGTGAGCAAGCACTTGGCAACAGTGGGAAGGAAAAACTCCCTTTTAACAGGAAGAAACCTCCAGCAGAACCAGGCTCAGGGAGGGGCAGTCTTCTGCTGGGACTGGTTGGGGCTGAGGGAGAGAACCAGGAAAAAGACATGCTGTGGAAGAGAGCAGAGATCAGTCACTAATGATTAAATGCAGAGTGGTGCATACAGAGCAAAAAGAGAAAGAAACACTCAGTGCATCATGGGAACTCCCCAGCAGTCTAAGTCTATAGCAGCATAACTAAGGGATGGTTCAGGGTCACCTGATCCAGCCCTAACTATAAGCTTTAGCAAAAAGGAAAGTTTTAAGCCTAATCTTAAAAGTAGAGAGGGTGTCTGTCTCCCTGATCTGAATTGGGAGCTGGTTCCACAGGAGAGGAGCCTGAAAGCTGAAGGCTCTGCCTCCCATTCTACTCTTACAAACCCTAGGAACTACAAGTAAGCCTGCAGTCTGAGAGCGAAGTGCTCTATTGGGGTGATATGGTACTATGAGGTCCCAAAGATAAGATGGGACCTGATTATTCAAAACCTTATAAGTAAGAAGAAGAATTTTAAATTCTATTCTAGAATTAAGAGGAAGCCAATGAAGAGAGGCCAATATGGGTGAGATATGCTCTCTCCTTCTAGTCCCTGTTAGCACTCTAGCTGCAGCATTTTGAATTAACTGAAGGCTTTCCAGTGAACTTTTAGGACAACCTGATAATAATGAATTACAATTGTCCAGCCTAGAGGAAATAAATGCATGAATTAGTTTTTCAGCATCACTCTGAGACAAGACCTTTCTAATTTTAGAGATATTGTGCAAATGCAAAAAAGCAGTCCTACATATTTGTTTAATATGCGCATTGAATGACATATCCTGATCAAAAATGACTCCAATATTTCTCACAGTATTACTAGAGGTCAGGGTAATGCCATCCAGAGTAAGGATCTGGTTAGACACCATGTTTCTAAGATTTGTGGGGCCAAGTACAATAACTTCTGTTTTATCTGAGTTTAAAAGCAGGAAATTAGAGGTCATCCATGTCTTTATGTCTGTAAGACAATCCTGCAGTTTAGCTAATTGATGTGTGTCCTCTGGCTTCATGGATAGATAAAGCTGGGTATCATCTGCGTAACAATGAAAATGTAAGCAATGTCATCTAATAATACTGACTAAGGGAAACGTATAAAGTGAATAAAATTGGTCCTAGCACAGAACCTTGTGGAACTCCATAATTAAAATTAGTCTGTGAAGAAGATTCCCCATTTATCAATCAATCAACTTTTTTTTAATATAGCGCCAAATCACAACAAACAGTTGCCCCAAGGCGCTCCATATTGTAAGGCAAGGCCATACAATAATTATGAAAAACCCCAACGGTCAAAACGACCCCCTATGAGCAAGCACTTGGCCACAGTGGGAAGGAAAAACTCCCTTTTAACAGGAAGAAACCTCCAGCAGAACCAGGCTCAGGGAGGGGCAGTCTTCTGCTGAGACTGGTTGGGGCTGAGGGAAAAAACCAGGAAAAAGACATGCCGTGAAGGGGGGCAGAGATCGATCACTAATGATTAAATGCAGAGTGATGCATACAGAGCAAAAAGAGAAAGAAACAGTGCATCATGGGAACCCCCCCACAATCTACGTCTAAAGCAGCATAACCAAGGGATGGTCCAGGGTCACCCGATCCAGCCCTAACTATAAGCCTTAGCGAAAAGGAAAGTTTTAAGCCTAATCTTAAAAGTAGAGAGGGTATCTGTCTCCCTGATCTGAATTGGGAGCTGGTTCCACAGGAGAGGAGCCTGAAAGCTGAAGGCTCTGCCTCCCATTCTACTCTTACAAACCCTAGGAACTACAAGTAAGCCCGCAGTCTGAGAGCGAAGCGCTCTAATGGGGTAATATGGTACTACGAGGTCCCTAAGATAAGATGGGACCTGATTATTCAAAACCTTATAAGTAAGAAGAAGAATTTTAAATTCTATTCTAGAATTAACAGGAAGCCAATGAAGAGAGGCCAACACGGGTGAGATATGCTCTCTCCTGCTAGTCCCCGTCAGTACTCTAGCTGCAGCATTCTGAACCAACTGAAGGCTTTTTAGGGAACTTTTAGGACAACCTGATAATAATGAATTACAATAGTCCAGCCTAGAGGAAATAAATGCATGAATTAGTTTTTCAGCATCACTCTGAGACAAGACCTTTCTGATTTTAGAGATATTGCGTAAATGCAAAAAGGCAGTCCTACATATTTGTTTAATATGCGCTTTGAATGACATATCCTGATCAAAAATGACTCCAAGAGTTCTCACAGTATTACTAGAGATCAGGGAAATGCCATCCAGAGTAACGATCTGGTTAGACACCATGCTTCTAAGATTTGTGGGGCCAAGTACAATAACTTCAGTTTTATCTGAGTTTAAAAGCAGGAAATTAGAGGTCATCCATGTCTTTATGTCTGTAAGACAATCCTGCAGTTTAGCTAATTGGTGTGTATCCTCTGGCTTCATGGATAGATAAAGCTGGGTATCATCTGCGTAACAATGAAAATTTAAGCAATACCGTCTAATAATACTGCCTAAGGGAAGCATGTATAAAGTGAATAAAATTGGTCCTAGCACAGAACCTTGTGGAACTCCATAATTAACTTTAGTCTGTGAAGAAGATTCCCCATTTACATGAACAAACTGTAATCTATTAGACAAATATGATTCAAACCACCGCAGCGCAGTGCCTTTAATACCTATGACATGCTCTAATCTCTGTAATAAAATTTTATGGTCAACAGTATCAAAAGCAGCACTGAGGTCCAACAGAACAAGCACAGAGATAAGTCCACTGTCTGAAGCCATAAGAAGATCATTTGTAACCTTCACTAATGCTGTTTCTGTACTATGATGAATTCTAAAACCTGACTGAAACTCTTCAAATAGACCATTCCTCTGCAGGTGATCAGTTAGCTGTTTTACAACTACCCTCTCAAGAATCTTTGAGAGAAAAGGAAGGTTGGAGATTGGCCTATAATTAGCTAAGATAGCTGGGTCAAGTGATGGCTTTTTAAGTAATGGTTTAATTACTGCCACCTTAAAGGCCTGTGGTACATAACCAACTAAGAAAGATAGATTGATCATATTTAAGATTGAAGCATTAAATAATGGTAGGACTTCCTTGAGCAGCCTGGCAGGAATGGGGTCTAACAAACATGTTGATGGTTTGGATGAAGTAACTAATGAAAATAACTCAGACAGAACAATCGGAGAGAAAGAGTCTAACCAAATACCGGCATCACTGAAAGCAGCCAAAGATAACGATACATCTTTGGGGTGGTTATGAGTAATTTTTTCTCTAATAGTCAAAATTTTGTTAGCAAAGAAAGTCATGAAGTCATTACTAGTTAAAGTTAATGGAATACTCAGCTCAATAGAGCTCTGACTCTTTGTCAGCCTGGCTACAGTGCTGAAAAGAAACCTGAGGTTATTCTTATTTTCTTCAATTAGTGATGAGTAGAAAGATGTCCTAGCTTTACGGAGGGCTTTTTTATAGAGCAACAAACTCTTTTTCCAGGCTAAGTGAAGATCTTCTAAATTAGTGAGACGCCATTTCCTCTCCAACTTACGGGTTATCTGCTTTAAGCTACGAGTTTGTGAGTTATACCACGGAGTCAGACACTTCTGATTTAAAGCTCTCTTTTTCAGAGGAGCTACAGCATCCAAAGTTGTCTTCAAAGAGGATGTAAAACTATTGACGAGATACTCTATCTCACTTACAGAGTTTAGGTAGCTACTCTGCTCTGTGTTGGTATATGACATTAGAGAACATAAAGAAGGAATCATATCCTTAAACCTAGTTACAGCGCTTTCTGAAAGACTTCTAGTGTAATGAAACTTATTCCCCACTGCTGGGTAGTCCATCAGGGTAAATGTAAATGTTATTAAAAAATGATCAGACAGAAGGGAGTTTTCAGGGAATACTGTTAAGTCTTCTATTTCCATACCATAAGTCAGAACAAGATCTAAGATATGATTAAAGCGGTGGGTGGACTCATTTACTTTTTGAGCAAAGCCGATAGAGTCTAATAATAGATTAAATGCAGTGTTGAGGCTGTCATTCTCAGCATCTGTGTGGATGTTAAAATCGCCCACCATAATTATCCCATCTGAGCCAAGCACTAAGTCAGACAAAAGGTCAGAAAATTCACAGAGAAACTCACAGTAACGACCAGGTGGACGATAGATAATAACAAATAAAACTGGTTTTTGGGACTTCCAATTTGGATGGACAAGACTAAGAGACAAGCTTTCAAATGAATTAAAGCTCTGTCTAGGTTTTTGATTAATTAATAAGCTGGAATGGAAGATTGCTGCTAATCCTCCGCCACGGCCCGTGCTACGAGCATTCTGACAGTTAGTGTGACTCGGGGGTGTTGACTCATTTAAACTAACATATTCATCCTGCTGTAACCAGGTTTCTGTTAGGCAGAATAAATCAATACGTTGATCAATTATTATATAATTTACCAATAGGGACTTAGAAGAGAGAGACCTAATGTTTAATCGACCACATTTAACTGTTTTAGTCTGTGGTGCAATTGAAGGTGCTATATTATTTTTTCTTTTTGATTTTTTGTGCTTAAATAGATTTTTGCTGGTTATTGGTGGTCTGGGAGCAGGCACCGTCTCTACGGGGATGGGGTAATGAGGGGATGGCAGGGGGAGAGAAGCTGCAGAGAGGTGTATAAGACTACAACTCTGCTTCCTGGTCCCAACCCTGGATAGTCACAGTTTGGAGGATCCAAGAAAATTGGCCAGATTTCTAGAAATGAGAGCTGCTCCATCTAAAGTGGGATGGATGCCGTCTCTCCTAACAAGACCAGGTTTTCCCCAGAAGCTTTGCCAATTATCAATGAAGCCCACCTCATTTTTTGGACACCACTCAGACAGCCAGCAATTCAAGGAGAACATGCGGCTAAACATGTCACTCCCGGTCTGATTGGGGAGGGGCCCAGAGAAAACTACAGAGTCCGACATTGTTTTTGCAAAGTTACACACCGATTTAATGTTAATTTTAGTGACCTCCGATTGGCGTAACCGGGTGTCATTACTGCCGACGTGAATTACAATCTTACCAAATTTACGCTTAGCCTTAGCCAGCAATTTCAAATGTCCTTCGATGTCGCCTGCTCTGGCCCCCGGAAGACAATTGACTATGGTTGCTGGTGTCGCTAACTTCACATTTCTCAAAACAGAGTCGCCAATAACCAGAGTTTGATCCTCGGTGAGTGTATCGTCGAGTGGGGAAAAACGGTTAGAGATGTGAACGGGTTGACGGTGTACACGGGGCTTCTGTTTAGGGCTACGCTTCCTCCTCACAGTCACCCAGTCAGCCTGCTTTCCCGACTGCCCGGGATCTGCCAGAGGGGAACTAACGGCGGCTAAGCTACCTTGGTCCGCACCGACTACAGGGGCCTGGCTAGCTGTAGAATTTTCCACGGTGCGGAGCCGAGTCTCCAATTCGCCCAGCCTGGACTCCAAAGCTACGAATAAGCTGCACTTATTACAAGTACCGTTACTGCTAAAGGAGGCCGAGGAATAACTAAACATTTCACACCCAGAGCAGAAAAGTACGGGAGAGACAGGAGAAGCCGCCATGCTAAATCGGCTAAGAGCTAGTAGCTACGCAACCTAGCGGATTCCTAAAAACACACAAAGTGAATAATGTGTAAATAATTTAGAGGTGATTCAGCAGAAGGAGTGCCCCAATCAAGGCACCAAACAGGCCATGAAGCAGCACAGGCAACGCACGACAACAGCGAACGCACGACAACGGTGCTAAAATAAAATAAAAATCGACCTAAACACGCTGTGGAGCAGCACAGATAACGCACGACAACAGTGCTAAAAAAAATAAAAATAAAATAAAAACGAAAGCATTAGCAAGCTAGTTAGCTTGCCAACGCTGATGAAAGTTAGCTGATAAAAGTGCTCCGTCGCGATGTTTCGACCGTTAGAGGTCTTCCTTAGTAAAAAAAGTAAAAAAAAAAAAAAGTAAAAAGGTAAAAAAGTAAAAAAGTCTTGAAAAAGACTGTTAATTCAAGTCCAAAGCAGCAGGTAGCAGTCTCTGTGTAAACAGTCCCAACAGAGAGCCAAAATTCTAATGCAATTTACATGAACATATTGTAATCTATTAGATAAATATGATTCAAACCACCGCAGCGCAGTGCCTTTAATACCTATTATACTATATATAATACTATGTTATACCTATTAATACCTAACCCTAACCCTAAAGGCTTGTAGATGGCAGTAGAGGCCTTGAAAACAAATCCCTGTCTGCTACATTTAAAATGCATGGAATTTAACAAACACAAATGCAAAACCAACGTCTATAAATGCAGAGAATATATTCAAGAGAGTTTTAGGCACTAGAGTTTAATGCTGTTGTCCGTGGAGCCTGAACAGAGTGTCTGAAATGCATTTGTCCTGTCGTGACGTACTGAGATTACATCATCGTACCCATAATGCACTGTGGGGCACAGCATGTGCTCACAAAACCTTAAAAATTAGCACATTACTTTAAAACTAAAACATATATCTGATATTTTCACTTTATAAAACTTCAGACATGACAGTAATTTTAAATAACTTGTCCAAAATTAGTTTGGTTAAAATTTGAACCATAAGTTAAAAATGTATGCCTCTGGATGACTTAGGTGGTATTGCCAGCATAACGGTATGGTGTTAAAATAAATGTTTTTTGTTTTTTTTTGCTGTTTCTTCTTTGTCTGCAGAGGATTGAGATGCTTTTCATACAAGCAGTTCTCTTCTGTTTGCAGAGGTTATAACTGTGCGTCTGTTACAAAACTTTTAACAGGTGGGTGCTGAACTGATTGTAAAAATTCTTGTCGCTGTTCAGCTTTGTTTACTTTATCGGTTTAAAAGTTATCGGACAAAAATTAATCAGAAGATAATTGGTCCGATAATGGTTTTTAAAGTTATCTAAAACAATAATCCGATAATGAAAACATTATCTTCGATAATTATCTGTTATCGGATTATCGGAAGTGTGCCCACCACTGGTGATACCTTATTTACACCAGGATGTTAGTAAAATCAGCGCTGGCTATTCTCAGAATAAAGTACTTATATCCACAGTTTAAAATTGCATAAGTCAAATGGTGTCCACTTTATGGTCTTCTCAAAACATTAAAATTACTGTTCTGGATGCTCAGAATGCATCTGAGCTTATCTAGAAACCGTTGGCTTCAGCCTATGGGCTTCAACCCTGCAGGCCTTGTACTTTGTCCCCCCCAATTTCTAGTTCTAAATTTTGCCCTTGTGTGCGTATAGGGTTAAGAAGGTCAAAAGTGAATGATCACACTAATCAGGTGAAACATAGCAGACAGCAGGATTAAGTCTCTTGGAGAGAGAGAGCCTAAATATAGCCATGGTCAGCATGCATTTAGGGAAGTGTGTGTGTGTGTGTGTGTGTGTGTGTGTGTGTGTGTGTGTGTGTGTGTGTGTATGTGTGTGTGTGTGTGTGTGTGTTCAGCCAGTCTTGTGATATCCCCTTATGGGCCTTTATCAAATTAATTGCTTTACACTGTTATGACATGAAAGTCTATCATCATCATCATCATCATCATCTCTGGATCTTTTTTCCCTTTGTGGTGACCTGTGTCAGGAGGGAGCTTAAAGACACACTGACATACAAACAAAAACAGTCCTGACACGTTGCGTTAGCCACCTTTTCATTTGGACAGCCTATTTGATCACCCAGTCAGTTAACAAACAAGCCGCTCTTTTAAAGACAAAACATTTTAGCACCAAGCCTTAATAGCATTAGCTGTTAAGCAGAATGAGTTGCTATGGAATACAACCGGACACCTCGTTTACATCCTATAACAACCTATTTCATGGAAATGAACCTTACAAGATCATCAGCAGGGGAGACAGCAGCTCGCTTTAATTGCTTTCATCCTTCCATTTGTTATCACTAGTACAATTCATTTGGTGCAACAAATATTAATGCTGCTTTGTTTTGCAGTGCTTTGAAAATATTCAATATTAATGGCCACTGTGAATAATGTTCGCCATTCATTATGATCCATTAACGAATGTCAGCCTCATTTTATTAAATTGTAACCTCCAAAAGTGTGCATCATGCACTCAACATTGCTTGTATGAACTCTGAGAAGTTTGGGAACTGGATGAAATGGCATTTTCTAAAACACAATCAAACAAACTGCTGTTCCTGGCACCTGAGCTTCTGTGCATATTAAATTCATGGTTTTAGAGTATCCCAGAATCCTTTGTGCACTGGGGAGGGAGGCTTGATAATGGCTCAGCTTAATGCTAACTTTAATATTGAAAACGCCATAGACATGCTAACGCGTTAGCATCGGTCCCGTTTTTAAGTTATAAAATACATCTATCAACTTTTTCAGAAGGCCATAACAGGTTGGTTTAACATAAAAAAGGTAAATATTACACACAGACATATGCTCTTTAGGGTTTTAGTGGGGAAAAATAAAGACAAAGCAAAATAAAACCAAGAACCAACGAAGCACCTGATCGAAGATTAAAGCACTGCTTCATTGGTTCAAGGTTCAAAGCAAAGCCGAGCTGCAGAAACAGCTGGTTATACAGACCTGCTGCAGGGTCTGTAATCAATGTAGAGAAATTATTATTTTCCTGACAAACACCCCCCAAAATAACGGCCACTCTGAAGGACCGATAAGGGAATCGTTAAGTAAAAAGGCTATTGATGTTGATGGATTGAATCATTTCTTAAGGATACCTGAAAAGAACCATTTCCCGACATGCAACCCTAACAGCAACATGCTTTTTAAAATAAAACTCACGTTAAAGACTCACAATTATCTTAGTTAAACACCTAAATAACTCACCTCCATAACGACGCAATGTTGCAAACAAGTTACTTGTTGCTTGTCCACTCCACCCCCCGCAAACACTTGTTTACACTGACACTTTCACTGACAAAATCTTGGCCTCTCCAGTGAGAATGTGATTATGTGTGAGATTTGACACCGTAAAGGCATCTATAGTAGGATTAAGCCCCTTTCACACCGGGGTTGTTCCCAGTTGCGTCGTGTGTCATCATGACGATGCCACGTGGAAGCAACCTAGTGCCGAGACAATGCAGCTCGGCACCACAACAGCATGAGGGACGCAAAGGATGCCACAAATCAGATGTTGAAAATTAAACATGTTTAATTTTTTTTTGCATCCTCTGCTCAACACAGAATTAAGTGGTTTCAGTGCAAGTCAGAGCAACAGGACGGTACTCAGCGTGACTGGAAGCCACACCCTCACAATACAGCGTTATCCAACTCCAATTTATGATTCCTGCTGTGTTCCATTGTTCTGAAGTATATGCAGGATTGTTTTTATACCATGTACACAATGCAGTAAAAACTACACGCTCAAAAAAGAGCACAGAAAAAAAAATGCTAATTGCAGCTCCTCACTCTTCTCTCACAAATGTGTTTAAATAAAATCCATAAGTCCTGCTCACAGACTGATTGCCAGAGACAGGACATGTCCACATCCAGTAAAAAGTCCGGACATCTCCAGTCCACTCAAAGATGATTTGTTCACGCGCGCACATGTGAACAATTAAAAAAACTGGCTGGCTGCAGGCAGTTAGTTCCTTGTTCTCCGCTCAAACTCTCTCATCACTGTGCTCACAGACTGATTGCCAGAGACACGACATGTCCACATCAAGTAGAACTCCAGACATCTCCACATTTGCTCACGGACGGTTCGTTCACGTGCACGCATGCGTGCATCTCGCGGTCAAAGGAGGAAAGATAAACTATAACAGAACTCAGAGTGCAGACCTGCAGCCCTGCACAAGAACAAATATAAACTAGAAGAGAAGTCAGAGTGCACAGTTTGGCTGCAGACAGACTGTGCACTCTGACTTCTCTGTGCAGAGAATCTGCAGGCTGCGTTCTCACCTCGTCTCTGCCCCCTGCTGCGTGCACCTGACGCAGAAATTCCTGCATCGTCATGAAGCTACAAGGAGCAACTGGAAGGAACTAAAGTGCATCCGGAAAGTATTCACAGTGCTTGAGGTTTTCCACATGCAGCCTTTATCCAAAATTGATGAACTTAATTTTTTTTTCTTAAATTCTACACACAATACCCCATAATGACCATGTGAAAAAAGTTTTTTTAGATTTTTGCAAATTTATTAAAAATTAAAAAACTAAGAAATCACATGTACATAAGTATTCACAGCCTTTGCCATGAAGCTCAAATTGAGCTCAGGTGCATCCTGTTTCCACTGATCATCCTTGAGATGTTTCTACAGCCTTATTGGAGTCCACCTGGAGCAAATTCAGTTGATGGGACATGATTTGGAAAGACACACACCTGTCTATAAGGGCGCACAGTTGACAGTGCATGTCAGAGCACAAATCAAGAATGAAGTCAAAGGAATTGTCTGTAGACCTCAGAGACAAGATTGTCTCGAGGTACTAATCTGGGGAAGGGTACAGAAACATTTCTGCTGCTTTGGAGGTCCCAATGAACACAGTGGCCTCCATCATCTGTAAATGGAAGAAGTTCAAATCCACCAGGAGTCTTCCTAGAGCTGGGCATCCGTCTAAATTGAGCGATTGGGGAGAAGGTCCTTAGTCAGGGAGGTGACCAAAAACCCAATGGTCACTCTCTCAGAGCTCCAGCATTCCTCTGTGGAGAGAGGAGAACTTTCCAGAAGGACAACCATCTCTACAGCAATTCATGAATGAGGCCTGTATGGTAGAGTGGCCAGATGGAAGCCACTCCTTAGTAAGAGGCACATGGCAGCCCACCTTGTCAAAAGGCACCTGAAGGACTCTCAGACCATAAGAAACAAAATTCTCATGAGACAAAGACTGAACTCTTTGGTGTGAATGCCAGACATCATGTTTGGAGGAAAACCAGACACCATCCCTACAGTGAAGCATGGTGGTGGCAGCATCATGCAGCATCATGGATGTTTTCCAGTGGCAGGTACTGGGAGACTAGTCAGGACTGAAGGAAAGATGAATGCAGCAATGCAGAGACATCCTGGATGAAAACCTGCTCCAGAGTGCTCTTGACCTCACACTGGGGCGATGGTTCATCTTTCAGCAGGACAATGATCCTAAGCACTCAAGATATCAAAGGAGTGGCTTCAGGACAACTCTGTTAATGTACTTGAGTGACCCAGCCAGAGAATAGACCTGAATCCGATTGAACATCTCTGGAGAGATCTGAAAATGGCTGTGCACCGACGCTCCCCATCCAACCTGATGAAGTTTGAGATGTGCTGCAAAGAGAAATGGACAAAACTGCTCAAAGATAGGTGTACAAAGCTTGTGGCATCAATTCAAGGAGACTTGAAGCTGTAATTCACCTCAAAATCTCTCATCAGCCGTTAAACTTTTCACCGAAAACCAGCTTAATTTTTTGAACAGTGTCCACTTCGATGTGTCTCACAGGTTTAGAAAAAATTTGATCAAACAAAGCGCCAGTCTCTCAGCAACTTCTCAGACAAAGGAATTCCGACGAGGGGCTGGGACGACTCCTCCCACAAGGAGTGCTCACAGGCGAATGACGTCACCGACAGGCGTGGAAAAACTCACGCATGCGCACGAGGGTTCAAGCATGTCTGACGTAAAAACATATGAATGAAATCCATATAGTTTTTGAAAAAAATAAAAAGGACCTATACTTTTTTGACAGACCTCGTACATAGTGTAACAAAGGCAGTATGGCACATATACTTAAGTAATAGTAGATTACTTTCTCAACAATTACTTCAGCAAGAGTAGAAATTCAGTTTTAAAAAGGAATGTGAAAAGTGTTTTTTTTTTTCAGTTGTAACATCTTTGTACCCACCTCTGCATACAGACTGTGAGAACACATCAGCCATTTTAAATTCAATCCTAGCCACCATCACTTTTTGATCCAATCAGTAAACAGCAGACATTTTTTGTTTATGAATCAGACAGGACAACCGCGATCATATTAACATTTTCCCTCATTAGCTTTACAATTCGACATTCACAACATTTCCAAACAGTGTGGATCTTCTGTCTCCTTTGTCTTTCTCTCCTTTGCTTTTCCTCTATCTGTGTCTTTCCTACCATCTTGCTCTTGTTCCTCTTTCTTCATCTGTCTCTAATTAAACACGGGGTTGGTGGAGGTACAGGCTCTTCCAGCAGCGCAGAGGAGAAAAGCTCTAATTCCAGCTCTCAGGATGCAACTCTGCCACACAATGACCCTGCCATCCTCTCTGCCCCCCACAGATTCCCCACAGAAAGCCCTCTCCTCAGGCGGCTTTTTAATAGGCCTCCCCTCACCCTGCACATGCACACGTACAACATATACAAACACGTGCATAAGCACGCCATCATGCACGACAGCAGCAGCAGCAGCACACGTGCACACAGATCATCAACCCCCCGTGTGTATGTGTGTCACTCGTGCTGCAGCTCACACCGCTTCAGGCTTATGGAGGTGCTCGGAAGGCCAGACGACAGCCTTTTTCCTTTCACATCATGCAGAGGCGCCACCGCTGAGCTTAAAGCTCCTCTGACTAAGCCAGAACGGTGAGAACAGCACTCTGCTCTGGAGAGTCTGAGATGAAAAAGTTCTTGGCCATTTCCCCCACATCATGTAGAAGCTAAAAGCATTTGCTGTGCGACAGTCTGGCACAAAGATGGATTTGAAAGCAGGTGATTGTGAGTGGAGACCTGCAGTGAACCACATTCCAGACTAAAATAATAAATGAGAAATTGGATTTCATCTCTCTGAAATACTTTGTAGTTTTCAAAGAGTAATCGTAATTATGCTATGTATTATTTTCTTTAATATCTATTATGCACATATTTGCTGTCAGATGTTGAAACTCAAACTCTCTTTCAGAAATCATATCTGCAAAATATTTACATTCACACAGAAATTAGACAACCGACATTACTGAGCAACAATTAGTACCTAAACAAACATTTTTTTAAAAGGTCACCCTTGTGAAAATAATTTCTTTTTAATTTAATAGCGACAAAGTCCCACTCTTTATGATACATGCACATTCTACCCTGGTAAAATAAAAATTTTACTGTGAAGTTCCTTTGAAATTTAGACTTCTTCACTGCTGCATATCAGTATGACCTTAGGCCCATGCAGAGATATTAATTATGTGTAATCAAATGATGCAGACGCACTGGCTTTCAGCCCACACAACTTTCATTACCTTGTTGTCTCTGCTGCATGTCAAATGAAAGCCGATTGAATTTACTACTGCTTGAATTTACTACCCACAAGACTATTAAAGGAAATGGCAAAGTTTGATGTTCCCATCAAACTTTCAGAAACAAAGCTGTTTCATTGGGTGACCAAACATATGTTTTCTGGTGATAGTTCAACCAGAAAGACTTGGGACACAAATTAAAGTTGACAATTTTAATACATTAAGATTATTTACAGATTATTATAATGGTCTTTGCCGTAGGTCCTCGTCACTGTAGAGAGTTGAGGTGGGTTGATCTCAAATCCTGCCATTGAAAAAAGCAGGCACAGAACTTACCCCCCAGGTAGTGGACAGCGACCAACCGATGGTGGCGGGGTGGAGGCAGGAGCATCTTGTAAGCAAACTGTAAACAGCTGGAAGTGGAAGCTTTGATGTTTAAAGGAACATGGATGATTCATGTTACTTGAGAGTTGATGACTAATAGGCGACACCTGCTTCTGTTCAGAAATTACAGCTGATGGTAATTAACTGATACTGAATGAATCACCAGTTGCACAAGTTTGAGGATGCATATTACATGTTGGAACTAGTGTGACGAGTGTAACTATTTGGATTGAGTGGATGGTGTGTATAACTGACTAACTGGAGATACACAGATCATGGCTACGAGGGCTGTCAATAAAGTAACGGTCCTTTTTATTTTTTCAAAAACTATATGGATTTCATTCATATGTTTTTACGTCAGACATGCTTGAATCCTCGTGCGCATGCGTGAGTTTTTCCACGCCTGTCGGTGATGTCATTCGCCTGTGAGCACTCCTTGTGGGAGGAGTCGTGCAGCCCCTCGTCGGAATTCCTTTGTCTGAGAAGTTGCTGAGAGACTGGCGCGTTGTTTGATCAAAATTTTTTCTAAACCTGTGAGACACATCGAAGTGGACACGGTTCGAAAAATTAAGCTGGTTTTCAGTGAAAATTTTAACGGCTGATGAGAGATTTTGAGGTGATTCTGTCGCTTTAAGGACTTCCCACGGTGCGAGATGTCGCTCAGTGCTCTCAGCCGCCGTCGTCAGCCTGTTCAAGCTGAAAACCTCCACATTTCAGGCTCTATTGATCCAGGACGTCGTGAGAGAACAGAGAAGTTTCAGAAGAAGTCGGTTTCAGCATTTTATCCGGATATTCCACTGTTAAAGGAGATTTTTTTAATGAAAGACGTGCGGACGGGTCCGCGCGTCGGGACGCAGCCGCCGCGACGCAGCCGCCGCGACGCAGCCGCCGCGACGCAGCCGCCGCGACGCAGCCGCCGCGACGCTCCGCCACAGGAAAACACCTCTGTTGAAAGCCTTAAGGACAAGTTGGAACATGTCCTGCCTGTTAAACAATTTCTCATATACTCACTCCACTGAAAGCCATCAAAGCCACCTGGATTTTACAAATGGTTATCAACACGGAGGTGTTTTTCCTGTGCCGCCGCACCGCGTCGGCTGCGTCCCGACGCGCGGATCCGTCCGCACGTCTTCATTAAAGAACTGCATATACTATAAAGCATTTAACAGGTACTTAACCGATTTTGGGTTTTATAGATGTTTGTAACTATTCAGCTTGTGTACCACGTCTGCAAAAATACGTTAGCCGTCTAAAAATTACCTGACCAAAACGTACAGAAGATAATCTGATGATGGTTTTCGAAATTATCTGAAAAGCTAATCCGATAATGAACCATTATCTTCGATAATTCGCGATTAAAAGAAGGTCTTACCGTGTCTCATTAACATTGTTTCATTCTTTCTGTGTCATCCTGTTCACAAGCCATCCTCATATGAGATATAATCCCTTTAGCTGAGTCTTCAAAAGCTAAAGCCAATTTATGCCAATTTATCAGCCATACCTGTCTATGGCTGATGCTGAGACCCTGATCCATGCATTTATCTCTTCTAGATTGGACTACTGCAATGTTCTATTTTCTGGTTTCCCGCAGTCTAGCATTAGGGGTTTCCAATTGGTTCAAAATGCTGCAGCCAGACTTTTGACACGAAGCAGAACATTACACCCATTTTAGCATCCCTTCACTGGCTTCCTGTCCCAGTGAGATCAGATTTTAAGGTTCTGCTACTAACCTATAAAATTATTCATGGACTGGCACCTCCCTACCTAGCTGACCTAATTAAACCTTACGTACCGGCCCGGGCTTTACGTTCTCAGGGTGCAGGTCTACTTTGTGTCCCAAGTTGAATAAGAAGTCGTGTCACAGAGCTTTCTCTTATCATGCCCCCTGTTCTGTGGAATGATCTCCCTGCGTCAATAAAACAGTCAGATTCTGTGGAGACTTTTCAAGTCCAGACTTAAGACACACTTATTTTCCCTTTCATATGGCTAGTATACTGGTACAGTTTTTTTATATGCTTTTTACTCTTTTAATTCATTTATTAGTAATTGGAGCGGGACCACTCTGCATTTAATCATTAGTGATTGATCTCTGCTCCCCTACACAGCATGTCTTTTTCCTGGTTCTCTCCCTCAGCCCCAACCAGTCCCAGCAGAAGACTGCCCCTCCCTGAGCCTGGTTCTGCTGGAGGTTTCTTCCTGTTAAAAGGGAGTTTTGCCAAGTGCTTGCTCACAGGGGGTCGTTTTGACCGTTGGGTTTTTTCCGTAATTATTGTATGGCCTTGCCTTACAATATAAGGCGCCTTGGGGCAAGTGTTTGTTGTGATTTGGTGCTATATAAATAAAATTGATTTTTAATTTGATTTGATATGTTTTTTTAATCTTATATTTTATCTTATTTTGACACATATGTTATTTTTCTTAGCATTTTATCTCTTCTTAATGTTGCACCATTGTACTGTAATTCCTAGTCTGTGAATCCTGTTCACTGGCAATGGCAATAAACATCTTCTGATTCTGATTCTGAAATCCTCTTCAACCTATATTCAATTGAATACCCCAAAGACAACATTTTCAAACTGATAAACCTTATTGTCTTTGTGCAAATATTTGCTCATTTTGCCTGCAGCACGTTTCAATAAAGCTGGGACAGTGGTATGTTTACCACTGTCCCAGTTACATCACCTTTCCTTCTAACAACACTCAATAAGCATTTTGGAACTGAGGACACTAATTGTTGAAGCTTTGTAGATGGAATTCTTTCCCATTCTTGTTTGATGTACGACTTCAGTTGTTCAGCAGTCCGGGGTCTCCGTTGTCGCATTTTGCACTTTATAATGTGCCACACATTTTCAATGGGTGACAAGTCCAGACTGCAGGCAGGCCAGTCTATACTTGCACTCTTTTACTATGAAGCCACACTGTTGTAACACGTGAAGAATGTGACTTGACATTGTCTTGCTAAAATAACCAGGGACGTCCCTGAAAAAGACATTGCTTGGATGGCAGCATTTGTTGCTCCAAAACCTGGATGTACGTACCTTTCAGCATTGATGGTGCCATCACAGATGTGTAAGTTGCCCATGCCATGGGCACTAACACACCCCCATACCATCACAGATGCTGGCTTTTGAACTTTGCACTGGTATCAATCTGGATGGTCACTTTTCTCTTTTGTCTGGAGGACACAACGTTCATGATTTCCAAGAACAATTTGAAACGTGGACTCATCAGACCACAGCACACTTTTCCACTTTGCGTCTGTCCATTCCAAATGAGCTCGGGCCCAGAGAAGGTGGCGGGATTACTGATGTTGTTGATATATGGCTTTTGCTTTGCATGGTAGAGTTTTAACTTGCCCTTGTAGATGTAATGACGAACTGTGTTAACTGACAATGGTTTTCTGAAGTGTTCCTGAGCCCACGCGGTAAGATCCTTTACACAATGATGTTGGTTTTTAATGCAGTTACGCCTGAGGGATCGAAGGTCACGGGCATTTAATGTTGGTTTTTGGCCTTGCCGCTTACGTGTAGAAAGTTCTCCAGATTCTGTGAATCTTCTGATTATATTATGGACTGTAGATGATAGAATCCCTAAATACCTTGCAATTGAACATTGAGAAACATTGTTCTTAACTGTTGGACTATTTTTTCACGCAGTTGTTCACAAAGTGGTGATCCTCGCCCCATCTTTGCTTGTGAATGGCTGATCCTTTTGGGGATGCACCTTTTATACAGTCATGACACTCACCTGTTTCCGATTAGGTGTTCTTTGAGCATTCATCAACTTTCCCAGTCTTTTGTTGCCCTGTCCCAACTTTTTTGAAATGTGTTGCAGGCAACTAGGTTTAAACCTTGGCCAAGGGCCCTTAGTGATTTTCCAGTCAGGCCGGGATTTGAACCAAGGATCTTCTGGTCTCAAACCCAATGCTTAACCACGAGACCCTCACCTCCTAACTAAAAAGTAACCAATAAAGAACCTTTTCAAAGTAAATGTGGCAATACTGGTCATGAATGAGGAAACTAGCCCTAGAGAACATTACTGTTTTTGTACGAGGCTGTAAGCATGTTTATTTCTGCTGTGAAGTTGGGATTTTAACATGGGCTTCTATGGCCTCAAGATGCTGCAAGTTTTGTCACCCATGGATTGGCTTAATTTTTCAGCATCAGCCTTTAGAGGTTGCCGCTTGGAAAAGCAAGCATGGAAGGTAGGAGGACGCACACCCTTTGGCCCCCTGAACAATCACATCCATTGAATCTATTTGTAAACTGCATTGCTTTTCTAGACAGATATGCTAAAAGGAGACGCTAAATGATTCAAGAAATTGGACAAGTAATAGGAAAAGCAAATGCAGCTGGCAAATGGAAAAGCAAATTGGAAAGCAAATTGACCATTTAAAAACAGGATTAAAATCTGAATTCTCAATTCAATTTGTGCATTTAGTTGTTGATGGATTAAGATTTGATTTGTAAATTATTTTTGTAATTCCATTTTTTTTTTACGGTCACATAAATAATTACCTGATAGTTTAGTCTATTTATTCATGGATAATTGCATTCATTTGTAAAGAACTTCATTAATGTCCATGTTTCATGTAAAAGTAGTTATTAATTAATGCTTTCTTGCATTGTAGGTTACCATGGTGACCTAGCCAGGTTAAAACAGCCATATTAGTGCAGATGGCTTTCGCCTTAACATATCTGGCTAACCCACGAATCGCACACTTTTTGTGTTACAGCCACGCAGAGAATGAAAGACTTTTGTCATTTTTCGCCATAACCATATCCTCAAACAGTAGGTGGCAGTACTGTCAAAGAGCAGCCAGGACAACATCACCCACAGAAGACTCATACAAAAGAACAACAATGACAAAGACTGGGGGGGCAGAGCAGTAAATTAATATAAATGGAATGCACATAAACTTTTAACCAGCACTTTGTCCCAGAATAGCCCATCTTTCAGCAGGTGTCTGCAGTTAGACACACCTGGCATAGTTTTTTCTACAGACATAAATAAGAACCACAAACTTCAAATGTTCATGATTCAGCAAATGTAAGAACTACGTGAGCATGCAATTTACTGTCGTCGCCCACAGCTGCCACAGCGACTTGTTTTAGTGTGCGCCTACTCACGACACGGGCAAGCAAAGTATATTTAATATTCTGAAAGAGGGGGAAGGGATCCACATCCTGAACCTGCATGCATGAAGACACACATATGGTGCCTCTTACCTCCCGCCTGAGAGAGGGGGATCAGAGGTGGCTGGGGTCTCCATGCCTTACGTTAGATCTCAATAGGTGAAGGTCAGCATTATTCAGCATTATGTGATAAACATATCTTCAAACCCACAGGCCAACATCACACTCCTTTCATCTGAGGTCATACCTCTCTACTTTTAATAATCAATTATCATGACAAATGCAGTATTTTAAACTGTATTTTCATTTTTTTTTGTAAAGATTCACATTATTATTTATTTTTGGGAAAAGGCTTTCTGAAGGCCAAATCTTTAAAAAAAAAAAAAAAAGAAAGAAGGCTTTTCTTCAAAATACTACATAAAATGTAAAAATGGGAATGATGAACATATTCTATGCAGGCTCACATTTTCCTTTTTTTTCCCCCACCAGATGGTTAACATATTTAAGGTGGTCTTTTTGGGCTCATTATCTTTAAACTTTCTACTCCTACACAATAATTCTTGGGTGCTTGAGACTTGTTTGATGGCTTTGCTGCATTTATTGCCATAAGCTTAAAGTTTGCATCATAACTTCACTTCAACTGCTGGTTAACTTACTTATTTTTAGGCAGTCTCTATCAGGATGATCATTGTTTGTCTTTGTCATACAGGAATGTATTATAGTTACAGAGTGGGGTTGCTTCAGTCTTGGGAGGTCTACTTGTATTACAGCTATTTGGCTCCCCCTTCTGCTGCAGATGTATATGACATGTAAAGCCTCGATCCTGAATATAAGACATCACCATTTTTTTCAGATATATTTCCAAGAAAAAATTTGAACAATACAATATATCTGGTGATCAGCTTTAACTATGAAGGGACAGATTCCCAGTGGCTGTCACAGACTGCACATCGTCTTCAAGCTTTTATTTCCCTGCGTGCCAGCTCATGATATGAATTTGTGCGTTGTGTTGTGTAACAAATATGATTGTAATATGTCTGTGACCTGCTGAGTGTGTGTTTAGTGTGCATACATGGGCGCAATTTGGTGGGGGATAGGGGGACATGTCCCCCCACCTTTTCAACCAGGGGGGCAGAATTTGGTATGTCTCCCCCCACCTTCTGACATATATGTGTGTACTTGAAACATGCTGTGCCAGTCTTATGTGCAAACCATGTCAGAATAGTATCTTTGTTTCTGCAAGTTTGTATTTTTAGCAGCATTGACTTGTTTACAACACCTGTTTCTTGTTTGTTACATTCAGAATATTCTGGGACTGCATTTGCCCAGATTTGAAACCAAAAATAGCTGCCTCTAGGGACTAGTGTCTCTATAAGTATCAATGGACCATATGCTAATTTACTAAATTCTGAAAGTTAGAAAGGAAATCAGAAAAGCTATCTGGCCATCAGAAGCCCATCTGCAATTATTGGTTGATCTCCAAAATCATCTATGCAAGTGAAATTCTGTTCAGTATGAGTGTAGTCATTAGTGCCACTTCGAAAATTAAATTCATGATAAGTAATTTATCCTAAACTTATGAGCTGTTGTTTTTTCAAACGTATGCAAAAAAAATCTTGAGAAAAAAAATACAGTATGTGATAGTTAATAATTATTAAGAGGCTGTTCTGTTATATTTATGAATACATTTTACCACATTGCAGTTGTTTTTTTAATGAGAACTCAACCTATCATTCTTTTTGAGTTGTACACATGTGGTGATACCCAGTGGTGGGCACAGATAACCAAAAATTAACTTCGATAACAGATAATCAGATAACTGAAAAGTTATCTTCGATAAAGATGAAACAATAAACCACCCACAAATATATTAGAAGTTACAGATAACCAATAAATTCAAATATTATCTCTGGCACATTTACAACTACTATTAAAACAAATTTAATAGCTTCTAGTAATATCAAAAATAACAACAGACCCAAATAATGAGACCACACTTTTTTCTTTCAACATTCTGCCCCTGCTAGAAGCTCTTGTTTACGACAACACTCCCACCACAGAGGCACCCTGAGAGCAACTATAAAGTCAGCTCTCTATCAATTACAATGCTCTGGTCAGGCGGAGGTCTTGAAAAATAAGTCATGCTGAGTTATGGTTTTGATTTATAAATAACATTATACCGATAAATAACTCCATTATGTCAATTCTGTCATTTGTACAAAGTTAAAATATATATCTATTTTTAAGTTGAATAGCACTAATTCTGAGGTTTTGTAACAAACGACAGATCGCAAAGGATTCTGGGTAAAGTGCCTCTGCTAAACACTGATTGGTTCAGTCATTCATTATGTAAACCAACATGTTAATGTGACGTCTGTCGTGTGTTGGTGCTTAAAGATAAATGTGCTTTTGTAAAATATTCCATTTTTTTATTTGTAAAAACAGGCATTTTTACGGAGCCCTGGAAGTGTCATCGCAAAATGTTTTGCATGTGGAGAGAATGTGCACATGTTTTATGATGTAAAACATGCTTTACACTGTGCGAGATGATTTTTCATGCAGGAATTTTTTGGATGGAGTTTCAGGTTAATCGTGCTTCCTGCATCGTGTAGTGTACTGGAGTATCAAGCTGCGGTCAACATCTGACGACCCCCTCCTGATTGGCAATCGTATGGTCGAATGAGAATCAAACCATCCATCCATCCATCCATTTTCTTCCGCTTTATCCGGAGTCGGGTCGCGGGGGCAGCAGCTCAAGCAAAGCTGCCCAGACCTCCCAATCCACACACACGTCCCCCAGGTCCTCTTGGGGAACCCCAAGGCGTTCCCAAGCCAGCCGAGGAATGTAATCCTTCCAGCGTGTCCTGGGTCTTCCCCGGGGCCTCCTCCCAATGGGGACGTGCCCGGAACACCTCTCCAGCGAGGCGTCCAGCGGGCATCCAGAAAAGATGCCGGAGCCACCTCAACTGACTCCTTTCGACGTGGAGGAGCAGCGGCTTCAACCTCCGAACTTCTCCCGAGTGACCGAGCTCCTCACCCTATCTCTAAGGGAGCGCCCAGCCACCCTGTGGAGGAAACTCTCTCGGCCGCTTATACCCGCGATCTCGTTCTTTCAGTCATGAGCTAAATCTCATGACCATAGGTGAGGATCGGAACGTAGATCGATCGGTAAATCGAGAGCTTTGCCCCCCTACTCAGCTCTTTCTTCACCACGACGGTCCGATTACAGTGACCGCATCACTGCAGACGCTGCACCGATCTGTCTATCGATCTCACGCTCCATCCGTCCCTCACTTGTGAACAAGACCCCGAGATACTTAAACTCCTCCACTTGAGGCAAGGACACTCCACCGACGTGAAGAGGGCAAAGCACCTTTTTCCGGTCGAGAACCATGGCCTCGGATTTGGAGGTGCTGATTTTCATCCCCCCCAGGTCTCACTGTCGCTGCCCACGTGGGTGTTGAAATCCCCCAGGAGAACAATGGAGTCCCCAGTCGGAGCGCTATCTAGTACCCCTCCCAGGGACTCCAGGAAGGTCAGGTACTCTGCACTGCTGCTTGGCCGTAGGCCGAGGACAACGGTGAGAGGACCTGTCCCCGACCCGAAGATGGAAGGGACGCGACCCTCTCGTTCACCGGAGTGAACTCCAAACTCTCCGCCCTCTCCCCGTGGGCAATGCCAGAAAAATGAAGCGTCCAGCCCCTCTTTGGGGCTGGACTCTGGAGTTGGGTACCAGAGCCCATGCTGTGCGTGGAGGTAGCCAGACTCTCTCTAGTCGGTATCTCTCAACCTCCCGCACAAGCTCAGGCTCCTTGCCCTCCAGCGAGGGTGACATTCCACGTCCCAACAGCCAGGGGCTGTGAGCATGGACCGGGCCAACGGGCCACCCGCCCTCGACCGCCACCCAATCCTCTCTGCAACCGACCCCCATGGCCCCCTCTGCAGGTTGTGAACCCATAGTAGGGCGGGCCGACGTTGCTCCTTTGGGCTGAGCCTGGGCGGGCCCCAAAGAATCAAACCTGTTTGATATATTATTGTGGTCGGCGGCCGTCGTGAGGGGTTTCCCAGCTGCTGAAAAGCTACAAGCATCCAAACTCTAGCACTGTGCCTGTGCATACACTGCAGAGCTGGCTTGTAATGTTATTATTATTATTATTATTATTTTGCTGTTGTTTTGTTTGTTTTTAAACTTCATTTGTAAAAAAAAAAAGAAAAAAAAAAGAAAAGCCATTTGCATCTGATATAAACCGGGGTCAAATAAATAGAACACTGCCATCTACTGGTTCCCAGACGCTTAGTACTTAGGGCGAATACTGCCATGAACACTAAATCAAATCAAATCAAATCAATTTTATTTATATAGCGCCAAATCACAACAAACAGTTGCCCCAAGGCACCTTATATTGTAAGGCAAAGCCATACAGTAATTACGGAAAAACCCCAATGGTCAAAACGACCCCCTGTGAGCAAGCACTTGGCAACAGTGGGAAGGAAAAACTCCCTTTTAACAGGAAGAAACCCCCAGCAGAACCAGGCTCAGGGAGGGGCAGTCTTCTGCTGGGACTGGTTGGGCTGAGGGAGAGAACCAGGAAAAAGACATGCTGTGGAAGAGAGCAGAGATCAGTCACTAATGATTAAATGCAGAGTGGTGCATACAGAGCAAAAAGAGAAAGAAACACTCAGTGCATCATGGGAACTCCCCAGCAGTCTAAGTCTATAGCAGCATAAACTAAGGGATGGTTCAGGGGTCACCTGATCCAGCCCTAACTATAAGCTTTAGCAAAAAGGAAAGTTTTAAGCCTAATCTTAAAGTAGAGAGGTGTCTGTCTCCCTGATCTGAATTGGGAGCTGGTTCCACAGGAGAGGAGCCTGAAAGCTGAAGGCTCTGCCTCCCATATCTACTCTTACAAAACCCTAGGAACTACAAGTAAGCCTGCAGTCTGAGAGCGAAGTGCTCTATTGGGGTGATATTGTACTATGAGGTCCCAAAGATAAGATGGGACCTGATTATTCAAAACCTTATAAGTAAGAAGAAGAATTTTAAATTCTATTCTAGAATTAAGAGGAAGCCATGAAGAGAGGCCAATATGGGTGGATATGCTCTCTCCTTCTAGTCCCTGTTAGCACTCTAGCTGCAGCATTTTGAATTAACTGAAGGCTTTCCAGTGAACTTTTAGGACAACCTGATAATAATGAATTACAATTGTCCAGCCTAGAGGAAATAAATGCATGAATTAGTTTTTCAGCATCACTCTGAGACAAGACCTTTCTAATTTTAGAGATATTGTGCAAATGCAAAAAAGCAGTCCTACATATTTGTTTAATATGCGCATTGAATGACATATCCTGATCAAAAATGACTCCAATATTTCTCACAGTATTACTAGAGGTCAGGGTAATGCCATCCAGAGTAAGGATCTGGTTAGACACCATGTTTCTAAGATTTGTGGGGCCAAGTACAATAACTTCTGTTTTATCTGAGTTTAAAAGCAGGAAATTAGAGGTCATCCATGTCTTATGTCTGTAAGACAATCCTGCAGTTTAGCTAATTGATGTGTGTCCTCTGGCTTCATGGATAGATAAAGCTGGGTATCATCTGCGTAACAATGAAAATGTAAGCAATGTCATCTAATAATACTGACTAAGGGAAACGTATAAAGTGAATAAAATTGGTCCTAGCACAGAACCTTGTGGAACTCCATAATTAAAATTAGTCTGTGAAGAAGATTCCCCATTTATCAATCAATCAACTTTTTTTTAATATAGCGCCAAATCACAACAAACAGTTGCCCCAAGGCGCTCCATATTGTAAGGCAAGGCCATACAATAATTATGAAAAACCCCAACGGTCAAAACGACCCCCTATGAGCAAGCACTTGGCCACAGTGGGAAGGAAAAACTCCCTTTTAACAGGAAGAAACCTCCAGCAGAACCAGGCTCAGGGAGGGGCAGTCTTCTGCTGAGACTGGTTGGGGCTGAGGGAAAAAACCAGGAAAAAGACATGCCGTGAAGGGGGGCAGAGATCGATCACTAATGATTAAATGCAGAGTGATGCATACAGAGCAAAAAGAGAAAGAAACAGTGCATCATGGGAACCCCCCCACAATCTACGTCTAAAGCAGCATAACCAAGGGATGGTCCAGGGTCACCCGATCCAGCCCTAACTATAAGCCTTAGCGAAAAGGAAAGTTTTAAGCCTAATCTTAAAAGTAGAGAGGGTATCTGTCTCCCTGATCTGAATTGGGAGCTGGTTCCACAGGAGAGGAGCCTGAAAGCTGAGGCTCTGCCTCCCATTCTACTCTTACAAACCCTAGGAACTACAAGTAAGCCCGCAGTCTGAGAGCGAAGCGCTCTAATGGGGTAATATGTACTACGAGGTCCCTAAGATAAGATGGGACCTGATTATTCAAAACCTTATAAGTAAGAAGAAGAATTTTAAATTCTATTCTAGAATTAACAGGAAGCCAATGAGAGAGGCCAACACGGGTGAGATATGCTCTCTCCTGCTAGTCCCCGTCAGTACTCTAGCTGCAGCATTCTGAACCAACTGAAGGCTTTTTAGGGAACTTTTAGGACAACCTGATAATAATGAATTACAATAGTCCAGCCTAGAGGAAATAAATGCATGAATTAGTTTTCAGCATCACTCTGAGACAAGACCTTTCTGATTTTAGAGATATTGCGTAAATGCAAAAAGGCAGTCCTACATATTGTTTAATATGCGCTTTGAATGACATATCCTGATCAAAAATGACTCCAAGAGTTCTCACAGTATTACTAGAGATCAGGGAAATGCCATCCAGAGTAACGATCTGGTTAGACACCATGCTTCTAAGATTTGTGGGGCCAAGTACAATAACTTCAGTTTTATCTGAGTTTAAAAGCAGGAAATTAGAGGTCATCCATGTCTTTATGTCTGTAAGACAATCCTGCAGTTTAGCTAATTGGTGTGTATCCTCTGGCTTCATGGATAGATAAAGCTGGGTATCATCTGCGTAACAATGAAAATTTAAGCAATACCGTCTAATAATACTGCCTAAGGGAAGCATGTATAAAGTGAATAAAATTGGTCCTAGCACAGAACCTTGTGGAACTCCATAATTAACTTTAGTCTGTGAAGAAGATTCCCCATTTACATGAACAAACTGTAATCTATTAGACAAATATGATTCAAACCACCGCAGCGCAGTGCCTTTAATACCTATGACATGCTCTAATCTCTGTAATAAAATTTTATGGTCAACAGTATCAAAAGCAGCACTGAGGTCCAACAGAACAAGCACAGAGATAAGTCCACTGTCTGAAGCCATAAGAAGATCATTTGTAACCTTCACTAATGCTGTTTCTGTACTATGATGAATTCTAAAACCTGACTGAAACTCTTCAAATAGACCATTCCTCTGCAGGTGATCAGTTAGCTGTTTTACAACTACCCTCTCAAGAATCTTTGAGAGAAAAGGAAGGTTGGAGATTGGCCTATAATTAGCTAAGATAGCTGGGTCAAGTGATGGCTTTTTAAGTAATGGTTTAATTACTGCCACCTTAAAGGCCTGTGGTACATAACCAACTAAGAAAGATAGATTGATCATATTTAAGATTGAAGCATTAAATAATGGTAGGACTTCCTGAGCAGCCTGGCAGGAATGGGGTCTAACAAACATGTTGATGGTTTGGATGAAGTAACTAATGAAAATAACTCAGACAGAACAATCGGAGAGAAAGAGTCTAACCAAATACCGGCATCACTGAAAGCAGCCAAAGATAACGATACATCTTTGGGGTGGTTATGAGTAATTTTTTCTCTAATAGTCAAAATTTTGTTAGCAAAGAAAGTCATGAAGTCATTACTAGTTAAAGTTAATGGAATACTCAGCTCAATAGAGCTCTGACTCTTGTCAGCCTGGCTACAGTGCTGAAAAGAAACCTGAGGTTATTCTTATTTTCTTCAATTAGTGATGAGTAGAAAGATGTCCTAGCTTTACGGAGGGCTTTTTTATAGAGCAACAAACTCTTTTTCCAGGCTAAGTGAAGATCTTCTAAATTAGTGAGACTCCATTTCCTCTCCAACTTACGGGTTATCTGCTTTAAGCTACGAGTTTGTGAGTTATACCACGGAGTCAGACACTTCTGATTTAAAGCTCTCTTTTTCAGAGGAGCTACAGCATCCAAAGTTGTCTTCAAAGAGGATGTAAAACTATTGACGAGATACTCTATCTCACTTACAGAGTTTAGGTAGCTACTCTGCTCTGTGTTGGTATATGACATTAGAGAACATAAAGAAGGAATCATATCCTTAAACCTAGTTACAGCGCTTTCTGAAAGACTTCTAGTGTAATGAAACTTATTCCCCACTGCTGGGTAGTCCATCAGGGTAAATGTAAATGTTATTAAAAAATGATCAGACAGAAGGGAGTTTTCAGGGAATACTGTTAAGTCTTCTATTTCCATACCATAAGTCAGAACAAGATCTAAGATATGATTAAAGCGGTGGGTGGACTCATTTACTTTTTGAGCAAAGCCGATAGAGTCTAATAATAGATTAAATGCAGTGTTGAGGCTGTCATTCTCAGCATCTGTGTGGATGTTAAAATCGCCCACCATAATTATCCCATCTGAGCCAAGCACTAAGTCAGACAAAAGGTCAGAAAATTCACAGAGAAACTCACAGTAACGACCAGGTGGACGATAGATAATAACAAATAAAACTGGTTTTTGGGACTTCCAATTTGGATGGACAAGACTAAGAGACAAGCTTTCAAATGAATTAAAGCTCTGTCTAGGTTTTTGATTAATTAATAAGCTGGAATGGAAGATTGCTGCTAATCCTCCGCCACGGCCCGTGCTACGAGCATTCTGACAGTTAGTGTGACTCGGGGTGTTGACTCATTTAAACTAACATATTCATCCTGCTGTAACCAGGTTTCTGTTAGGCAGAATAAATCAATACGTTGATCAATTATTATATAATTACCAATAGGGACTTAGAAGAGAGAGACCTAATGTTTAATCGACCACATTTAACTGTTTTAGTCTGTGGTGCAATTGAAGGTGCTATATTATTTTTTCTTTTTGATTTTTTGTGCTTAAATAGATTTTTGCTGGTTATTGGTGGTCTGGGAGCAGGCACCGTCTCTACGGGGATGGGGTAATGAGGGGATGGCAGGGGGAGAGAAGCTGCAGAGAGGTGTATAAGACTACAACTCTGCTTCCTGGTCCCAACCCTGGATAGTCACAGTTTGGAGGATCCAAGAAAATTGGCCAGATTTCTAGAAATGAGAGCTGCTCCATCTAAAGTGGGATGGATGCCGTCTCTCCTAACAAGACCAGGTTTTCCCCAGAAGCTTTGCCAATTATCAATGAAGCCCACCTCATTTTTTGGACACCACTCAGACAGCCAGCAATTCAAGGAGAACATGCGGCTAAACATGTCACTCCCGGTCTGATTGGGGAGGGGCCCAGAGAAAACTACAGAGTCCGACATTGTTTTTGCAAAGTTACACACCGATTTAATGTTAATTTTAGTGACCTCCGATTGGCGTAACCGGGTGTCATTACTGCCGACGTGAATTACAATCTTACCAAATTTACGCTTAGCCTTAGCCAGCAATTTCAAATGTCCTTCGATGTCGCCTGCTCTGGCCCCCGGAAGACAATTGACTATGGTTGCTGGTGTCGCTAACTTCACATTTCTCAAAACAGAGTCGCCAATAACCAGAGTTTGATCCTCGGTGAGTGTATCGTCGAGTGGGGAAAAACGGTTAGAGATGTGAACGGGTTGACGGTGTACACGGGGCTTCTGTTTAGGGCTACGCTTCCTCCTCACAGTCACCCAGTCAGCCTGCTTTCCCGACTGCCCGGGATCTGCCAGAGGGGAACTAACGGCGGCTAAGCTACCTTGGTCCGCACCGACTACAGGGGCCTGGCTAGCTGTAGAATTTTCCACGGTGCGGAGCCGAGTCTCCAATTCGCCCAGCCTGGACTCCAAAGCTACGAATAAGCTGCACTTATTACAAGTACCGTTACTGCTAAAGGAGGCCGAGGAATAACTAAACATTTCACACCCAGAGCAGAAAAGTACGGGAGAGACAGGAGAAGCCGCCATGCTAAATCGGCTAAGAGCTAGTAGCTACGCAACCTAGCGGATTCCTAAAAACACACAAAGTGAATAATGTGTAAATAATTTAGAGGTGATTCAGCAGAAGGAGTGCCCCAATCAAGGCACCAAACAGGCCATGAAGCAGCACAGGCAACGCACGACAACAGCGAACGCACGACAACGGTGCTAAAATAAAATAAAAATCGACTAAACACGCTGTGGAGCAGCACAGATAACGCACGACAACAGTGCTAAAAAAAATAAAAAATAAAATAAAAACGAAAGCATTAGCAAGCTAGTTAGCTTGCCAACGCTGATGAAAGTTAGCTGATAAAAGTGCTCCGTCGCGATGTTTCGACCGTTAGAGGTCTTCCTTAGTAAAAAAAGTAAAAAAAAAAAAAGTAAAAAGGTAAAAAAGTAAAAAAGTCTTGAAAAAGACTGTTAATTCAAGTCCAAAGCAGCAGGTAGCAGTCTCTGTGTAAACAGTCCCAACAGAGAGCCAAAATTCTAATGCAATTTACATGAACATATTGTAATCTATTAGATAAATATGATTCAAACCACCGCAGCGCAGTGCCTTTAATACCTATTATACTATATATAATACTATGTTATACCTATTAATACCTAACCCTAACCCTAAAGGCTTGTAGATGGCAGTAGAGGCCTTGAAAACAAATCCCTGTCTGCTACATTTAAAATGCATGGAATTTAACAAACACAAATGCAAAACCAACGTCTATAAATGCAGAGAATATATTCAAGAGAGTTTTAGGCACTAGAGTTTAATGCTGTTGTCCGTGGAGCCTGAACAGAGTGTCTGAAATGCATTTGTCCTGTCGTGACGTACTGAGATTACATCATCGTACCCATAATGCACTGTGGGGCACAGCATGTGCTCACAAAACCTTAAAAATGAGCACATTACTTTAAAACTAAAACATATATCTGATATTTTCACTTTATAAAACTTCAGACATGACAGTAATTTTAAATAACTTGTCCAAAATTAGTTTGGTTAAAATTTGAACCATAAGTTAAAAATGTATGCCTCTGGATGACTTAGGTGGTATTGCCAGCATAACGGTATGGTGTTAAAAGAAATGTTTTTTGTTTTTTTTTGCTGTTTCTTCTTTGTCTGCAGAGGATTGAGATGCTTTTCATACAAGCAGTTCTCTTCTGTTTGCAGAGGTTATAACTGTGCGTCTGTTACAAAACTTTTAACAGGTGGGTGCTGAACTGATTGTAAAAATTCTTGTCGCTGTTCAGCTTTGTTTACTTTATCGGTTTAAAAGTTATCGGACAAAAATTAATCAGAAGATAATTGGTCCGATAATGGTTTTTAAAGTTATCTAAAACAATAATCCGATAATGAAAACATTATCTTCGATAATTATCTGTTATCGGATTATCGGAAGTGTGCCCACCACTGGTGATACCTTATTTACACCAGGATGTTAGTAAAATCAGCGCTGGCTATTCTCAGAATAAAGTACTTATATCCACAGTTTAAAATTGCATAAGTCAAATGGTGTCCACTTTATGGTCTTCTCAAAACATTAAAATTACTGTTCTGGATGCTCAGAATGCATCTGAGCTTATCTAGAAACCGTTGGCTTCAGCCTATGGGCTTCAACCCTGCAGGCCTTGTACTTTGTCCCCCCCAATTTCTAGTTGTAAATTTTGCCCTTGTGTGCGTATAGGGTTAAGAAGGTCAAAAGTGAATGATCACACTAATCAGGTGAAACATAGCAGACAGCAGGATTAAGTCTCTTGGAGAGAGAGAGCCTAAATATAGCCATGGTCAGCATGCATTTAGGGAAGTGTGTGTGTGTGTGTGTGTGTGTGTGTGTGTGTGTATGTGTGTGTGTGTGTGTGTGTGTGTTCAGCCAGTCTTGTGATATCCCCTTATGGGCCTTTATCAAATTAATTGCTTTACACTGTTATGACATGAAAGTCTATCATCATCATCATCATCATCATCTCTGGATCTTTTTTCCCTTTGTGGTGACCTGTGTCAGGAGGGAGCTTAAAGACACACTGACATACAAACAAAAACAGTCCTGACACGTTGCGTTAGCCACCTTTTCATTTGGACAGCCTATTTGATCACCCAGTCAGTTAACAAACAAGCCGCTCTTTTAAAGACAAAACATTTTAGCACCAAGCCTTAATAGCATTAGCTGTTAAGCAGAATGAGTTGCTATGGAATACAACCGGACACCTCGTTTACATCCTATAACAACCTATTTCATGGAAATGAACCTTACAAGATCATCAGCAGGGGAGACAGCAGCTCGCTTTAATTGCTTTCATCCTTCCATTTTGTTATCACTAGTACAATTCATTTGGTGCAACAAATATTAATGCTGCTTTGTTTTGCAGTGCTTTGAAAATATTCAATATTAATGGCCACTGTGAATAATGTTCGCCATTCATTATGATCCATTAACGAATGTCAGCCTCATTTTATTAAATTGTAACCTCCAAAAGTGTGCATCATGCACTCAACATTGCTTGTATGAACTCTGAGAAGTTTGGGAACTGGATGAAATGGCATTTTCTAAAACACAATCAAACAAACTGCTGTTCCTGGCACCTGAGCTTCTGTGCATATTAAATTCATGGTTTTAGAGTATCCCAGAATCCTTTGTGCACTGGGGAGGGAGGCTTGATAATGGCTCAGCTTAATGCTAACTTAATATTGAAAACGCCATAGACATGCTAACGCGTTAGCATCGGTCCCGTTTTTAAGTTATAAAATACATCTATCAACTTTTTCAGAAGGCCATAACAGGTTGGTTTAACATAAAAAAGGTAAATATTACACACAGACATATGCTCTTTAGGGTTTTAGTGGGGAAAAATAAAGACAAAGCAAAATAAAACCAAGAACCAACGAAGCACCTGATCGAAGATTAAAGCACTGCTTCATTGGTTCAAGGTTCAAAGCAAAGCCGAGCTGCAGAAACAGCTGGTTATACAGACCTGCTGCAGGGTCTGTAATCAATGTAGAGAAATTATTATTTTCCTGACAAACACCCCCCAAAATAACGGCCACTCTGAAGGACCGATAAGGGAATCGTTAAGTAAAAAGGCTATTGATGTTGATGGATTGAATCATTTCTTAAGGATACCTGAAAAGAACCATTTCCCGACATGCAACCCTAACAGCAACATGCTTTTTAAAATAAAACTCACGTTAAAGACTCACAATGATCTTAGTTAAACACCTAAATAACTCACCTCCATAACGACGCAATGTTGCAAACAAGTTACTTGTTGCTTGTCCACTCCACCCCCCGCAAACACTTGTTTACACTGACACTTTCACTGACAAAATCTTGGCCTCTCCAGTGAGAATGTGATTATGTGTGAGATTTGACACCGTAAAGGCATCTATAGTAGGATTAAGCCCCTTTCACACCGGGGTTGTTCCCAGTTGCGTCGTGTGTCATCATGACGACGCCACGTGGAAGCAACCTAGTGCCGAGACAATGCAGCTCGGCACCACAACAGCATGAGGGACGCAAAGGATGCCACAAATCAGATGTTGAAAATTAAACATGTTTAATTTTTTTTGCATCCTCTGCTCAACACAGAATTAAGTGGTTTCAGTGCAAGTCAGAGCAACAGGACGGTACTCAGCGTGACTGGAAGCCACACCCTCACAATACAGCGTTATCCAACTCCAATTTATGATTCCTGCTGTGTTCCATTGTTCTGAAGTATACGCAGGATTGTTTTTATACCATGTACACAATGCAGTAAAAACTACACGCTCAAAAAAGAGCACAGAAAAAAAAAATGCTAATTGCAGCTCCTCACTCTTCTCTCACAAATGTGTTTAAATAAAATCCATAAGTCCTGCTCACAGACTGATTGCCAGAGACAGGACATGTCCACATCCAGTAAAAAGTCCGGACATCTCCAGTCCACTCAAAGATGATTTGTTCACGCGCGCACATGTGAACAATTAAAAAAACTGGCTGGCTGCAGGCAGTTAGTTCCTTGTTCTCCGCTCAAACTCTCTCATCACTGTGCTCACAGACTGATTGCCAGAGACACGACATGTCCACATCAAGTAGAACTCCAGACATCTCCACATTTGCTCACGGACGGTTCGTTCACGTGCACGCATGCGTGCATCTCGCGGTCAAAGGAGGAAAGATAAACTATAACAGAACTCAGAGTGCAGACCTGCAGCCCTGCACAAGAACAAATATAAACTAGAAGAGAAGTCAGAGTGCACAGTCTGTCTGCAGCCAAACTGTGCACTCTGACTTCTCTGTGCAGAGAATCTGCAGGCTGCATTCTCACCTCGTCTCTGCCCCCTGCTGCGTGCACCTGACGCAGAAATTCCTGCATCGTCATGAAGCTACAAGGAGCAACTGGGAGGAACTAAAGTGCATCCGGAAAGTATTCACAGTGCTTGAGGTTTTCCACATGCAGCCTTTATCCAAAATTGATGAACTTAATTTTTTTTCTTAAATTCTACACACAATACCCCATAATGACCATGTGAAAAAAGTTTTTTTAGATTTTTGCAAATTTATTAAAAATTAAAAAACTAAGAAATCACATGTACATAAGTATTCACAGCCTTTGCCATGAAGCTCAAAATTGAGCTCAGGTGCATCCTGTTTCCACTGATCATCCTTGAGATGTTTCTACAGCCTTATTGGAGTCCACCTGGAGCAAATTCAGTTGATGGGACATGATTTGGAAAGACACACACCTGTCTATAAGGGCGCACAGTTGACAGTGCATGTCAGAGCACAAATCAAGAATGAAGTCAAAGGAATTGTCTGTAGACCTCAGAGACAAGATTGTCTCGAGGTACTAATCTGGGGAAGGGTACAGAAACATTTCTGCTGCTTTGGAGGTCCCAATGAACACAGTGGCCTCCATCATCTGTAAATGGAAGAAGTTCAAATCCACCAGGAGTCTTCCTAGAGCTGGGCATCCGTCTAAATTGAGCGATTGGGGAGAAGGTCCTTAGTCAGGGAGGTGACCAAAAACCCAATGGTCACTCTGTCAGAGCTCCAGCATTCCTCTGTGGAGAGAGGAGAACTTTCCAGAAGGACAACCATCTCTACAGCAATTCATGAATGAGGCCTGTATGGTAGAGTGGCCAGATGGAAGCCACTCCTTAGTAAGAGGCACATGGCAGCCCACCTTGTCAAAAGGCACCTGAAGGACTCTCAGACCATAAGAAACAAAATTCTCATGAGACAAAGACTGAACTCTTTGGTGTGAATGCCAGACATCATGTTTGGAGAAAACCAGACACCATCCCTACAGTGAAGCATGGTGGTGGCAGCATCATGCAGCATCATGGATGTTTTCCAGTGGCAGGTACTGGGAGACTAGTCAGGACTGAAGGAAAGATGAATGCAGCAATGCAGAGACATCCTGGATGAAAACCTGCTCCAGAGTGCTCTTGACCTCACACTGGGGCGATGGTTCATCTTTCAGCAGGACAATGATCCTAAGCACTCAAGATATCAAAGGAGTGGCTTCAGGACAACTCTGTTAATGTACTTGAGTGACCCAGCCAGAGAATAGACCTGAATCCGATTGAACATCTCTGGAGAGATCTGAAAATGGCTGTGCACCGACGCTCCCCATCCAACCTGATGAAGTTTGAGATGTGCTGCAAAGAGAAATGGACAAAACTGCTCAAAGATAGGTGTACAAAGCTTGTGGCATCATATTCAAGGAGACTTGAAGCTGTAATTCACCTCAAAATCTCTCATCAGCCGTTAAACTTTTCACCGAAAACCAGCTTAATTTTTTGAACAGTGTCCACTTCGATGTGTCTCACAGGTTTAGAAAAAATTTTGATCAAACAAAGCGCCAGTCTCTCAGCAACTTCTCAGACAAAGGAATTCCGACGAGGGGCTGGACGACTCCTCCCACAAGGAGTGCTCACAGGCGAATGACGTCACCGACAGGCGTGGAAAAACTCACGCATGCGCACGAGGGTTCAAGCATGTCTGACGTAAAAACATATGAATGAAATCCATATAGTTTTTGAAAAAAATAAAAAGGACCTATACTTTATTGACAGACCTCGTACATAGTGTAACAAAGGCAGTATGGCACATATACTTAAGTAAATAGTAGATTACTTTCTCAACAATTACTTCAGCAAGAGTAGAAATTCAGTTTTAAAAAGGGAATGTGAAAAGTGTTTTTTTTTTTTCAGTTGTAACATCTTTGTACCCACCTCTGCATACAGACTGTGAGAACACATCAGCCATTTTAAATTCAATCCTAGCCACCATCACTTTTTGATCCAATCAGTAAACAGCAGACATTTTTTGTTTATGAATCAGACAGGACCAACCGCGATCATATTTAACATTTTCCCTCATTAGCTTTACAATTCGACATTCACAACATTTCCAAACAGTGTGGATCTTCTGTCTCCTTTGTCTTTCTCTCCTTTGCTTTTCCTCTATCTGTGTCTTTCCTACCATCTTGCTCTTGTTCCTCTTTCTTCATCTGTCTCTAATTAAACACGGGGTTGGTGGAGGTACAGGCTCTTCCAGCAGCGCAGAGGAGAAAAGCTCTAATTCCAGCTCTCAGGATGCAACTCTGCCACACAATGACCCTGCCATCCTCTCTGCCCCCCACAGATTCCCCACAGAAAGCCCTCTCCTCAGGCGGCTTTTTAATAGGCCTCCCCTCACCCTGCACATGCACACGTACAACATATACAAACACGTGCATAAGCACGCCATCATGCACGACAGCAGCAGCAGCAGCACACGTGCACACAGATCATCAACCCCCCGTGTGTATGTGTGTCACTCGTGCTGCAGCTCACACCGCTTCAGGCTTATGGAGGTGCTCGGAAGGCCAGACGACAGCCTTTTTCCTTTCCACATCATGCAGAGGCGCCACCGCTGAGCTTAAAGCTCCTCTGACTAAGCCAGAACGGTGAGAACAGCACTCTGCTCTGGAGAGTCTGAGATGAAAAAGTTCTTGGCCATTTCCCCCACATCATGTAGAAGCTAAAAGCATTTGCTGTGCGACAGTCTGGCACAAAGATGGATTTTGAAAGCAGGTGATTGTGAGTGGAGACCTGCAGTGAAACCACATTCCAGACTAAAATAATAAATGAGAAATTGGATTTCATCTCTCTGAAATACTTTGTAGTTTTCAAAGAGTAATCGTAATTATGCTATGTATTATTTTCTTTAATATCTATTATGCACATATTTGCTGTCAGATGTTGAAACTCAAACTCTCTTTCAGAAATCATATCTGCAAAATATTTACATTCACACAGAAATTAGACAACCGACATTACTGAGCAACAATTAGTACCTAAAAAACATTTTTTTAAAAGGTCACCTTGTGAAAATAATTTCTTTTTAATTTTAATAGCGACAAAGTCCCACTCTTTATGATACATGCACATTCTACCCTGGTAAAATAAAAATTTTACTGTGAAGTTCCTTTGAAATTTAGACTTCTTCACTGCTGCATATCAGTATGACCTTAGGCCCATGCAGAGATATTAATTATGTGTAATCAAATGATGCAGACGCACTGGCTTTCAGCCCACACAACTTTCATTACCTTGTTGTCTCTGCTGCATGTCAAATGAAAGCCGATTGAATTTACTACTGCTTGAATTTACTACCCACAAGACTATTAAAGGAAATGGCAAAGTTTGATGTTCCCATCAAACTTTCAGAAACAAGCTGTTTCATTGGGTGACCAAACATATGTTTTCTGGTGATAGTTCAACCAGAAAGACTTGGGACACAAATTAAAGTTGACAATTTTAATACATTAAGATTATTTACAGATTATTATAATGGTCTTTGCCGTAGGTCCTCGTCACTGTAGAGAGTTGAGGTGGGTTGATCTCAAATCCTGCCATTGAAAAAAGCAGGCACAGAACTTACCCCCCAGGTAGTGGACAGCGACCAACCGATGGTGGCGGGGTGGAGGCAGGAGCATCTTGTAAGCAAACTGTAAACAGCTGGAAGTGGAAGCTTTGATGTTTAAAGGAACATGGATGATTCATGTTACTTGAGAGTTGATGACTAATAGGCGACACCTGCTTCTGTTCAGAAATTACAGCTGATGGTAATTAACTGATACTGAATGAATCACCAGTTGCACAAGTTTGAGGATGCATATTACATGTTGGAACTAGTGTGACGAGTGTAACTATTTGGATTGAGTGGATGGTGTGTATAACTGACTAACTGGAGATACACAGATCATGGCTACGAGGGCTGTCAATAAAGTAACGGTCCTTTTTATTTTTTTCAAAAACTATATGGATTTCATTCATATGTTTTTACGTCAGACATGCTTGAATCCTCGTGCGCATGCGTGAGTTTTTCCATGCCTGTCGGTGATGTCATTCGCCTGTGAGCACTCCTTGTGGGAGGAGTCGTGCAGCCCCTCGTCGGAATTCCTTTGTCTGAGAAGTTGCTGAGAGACTGGCGCGTTGTTTGATCAAAATTTTTTCTAAACCTGTGAGACACATCGAAGTGGACACGGTTCGAAAAATTAAGCTGGTTTTCAGTGAAAATTTTAACGGCTGATGAGAGATTTTGAGGTGATTCTGTCGCTTTAAGGACTTCCCACGGTGCGAGATGTCGCTCAGTGCTCTCAGCCGCCGTCGTCAGCCTGTTCAAGCTGAAAACCTCCACATTTCAGGCTCTATTGATCCAGGACGTCGTGAGAGAACAGAGAAGTTTCAGAAGAAGTCGGTTTCAGCATTTTATCCGGATATTCCACTGTTAAAGGAGATTTTTTTAATGAAAGACGTGCGGACGGGTCCGCGCGTCGGGACGCAGCCGCCGCGACGCAGCCGCCGCGACGCAGCCGCCGCGACGCAGCCGCCGCGACGCAGCCGCCGCGACGCTCCGCCACAGGAAAAACACCTCTGTTGAAAGCCTTAAGGACAAGTTGGAACATGTCCTGCCTGTTAAACAATTTCTCATATACTCACTCCACTGAAAGCCATCAAAAGCCACCTGGATTTTACAAATGGTTATCAACACGGAGGTGTTTTTCCTGTGCCGCCGCACCGCGTCGGCTGCGTCCCGACGCGCGGATCCGTCCGCACGTCTTTCATTAAAAAAATCTCCTTTAACAGTGGAATATCCGGATAAAATGCTGAAACCGACTTCTTCTGAAACTTCTCTGTTCTCTCACGACGTCCTGGATCAATAGAGCCTGAAATGTGGAGGTTTTCAGCTTGAAAAGGCTGACGACGGCGGCTGAGAGCGCTGAGCGACGTCTCGCACCGTGGGAAGTCCTTAAAGCGACAGAATCACCTCAAAATCTCTCATCAGCCGTTAAAATTTTCACTGAAAACCAGCTTAATTTTTCGAACCGTGTCCACTTCGATGTGTCTCACAGGTTTAGAAAAATTTTTGATCAAACAAAGCGCCAGTCTCTCAGCAACTTCTCAGACAAAGGAATTCTGACGAGGGGCTGGACGACTCCTCCCACAAGGAGTGCTCACAGGCGAATGACGTCACCGACAGGCGTGGAAAAACTCACGCATGCGCACGAGGGTTCAAGCATGTCTGACGTAAAAACATATGAATGAAATCCATATAGTTTTTGAAAAAAATAAAAAGGGACCGTTACTTTATTGACAGCCCTCGTATATCCACAAATAATCCACCAGTCAGGTGGGCCAAGTGAAGAAAAAAAAAAAACAAACAAATCAAAAAAGCATTCTAATTCAAGTGACATTAAAACCCCTTGGTCTCTTAAATTGGTAGTTTACTTTTGAAAATTTTTGATGACAGAATCAAACATGATTTCTGATATGTTTGCTCTCAAGATTTACAGTAGTGTTCAGAATAATAGTAGTGCTATGTGACTAAAAACATTAATCCAGGTTTTGAGTATATTTCTTATTGTTACATGGGAAACAAGGTACCAGTAGATTCAGTAGATTCTCACAAATCCAACAAGACCAAGCATTCATGATATGCACACTCTTAAGGCTATGAAATTGGGCTATTAGTAAAAAAAAGTAGAAAAGGGGGTGTTCACAACAATAGCAGCATCTGCTGTTGATGCTACAAACTCAAAACTATTATGTTCAAACTGCTTTTTTAGCAATCCTGTGAATCACTAAACTAGTATTTAGTTATATAACCACAGGTTTTCATGTTTTCTTCACATCTGCGAGGCATTAATTTTGTTGGTTTGAAACCAAGATTTTGCTCGATTACTAGTGTGCTTGGGGTCATTGTCTTGTTGAAACACCCATTTCAAGGGCATGTCCTCTTCAGCATAAGGCAACATGACCTCTTCAAGTATTTTGACATATCCAAACTGATCCATGATACCTGGTATGCGATATATAGGCCCAACACCATAGTAGGAGAAACATGCCCATATCATGATGCTTGCACCACCATGCTTCACTGTCTTCACTGTGAACTGTGGCTTGAATTCAGAGTTTGGGGGTCATCTCACAAACTGTCTGCGGCCCTTGGACCTAAAAAGAACAATTTTACTCTCATCAGTCCACAAAATATTCCTCCATTTCTCTTTAGGCCAGTTGATGTGTTCTTTGGCAAATTGTAACCTCTTCTGCACATGTCTTTTATTTAACAGAGGGACTTTGTGGGGGATTCTTGCAAATAAATTAGCTTCACACAGGTGTCTTCTAACTGTCACGGCACTTACAGGTAACTCCAGACTGTCTTTGATCATCCTGGAGCTAATCAATGGGTGAGCCTTTGCCATTCGGGTTATTCTTCTATCCATTTTGATAGTTGTTTTCCATTTTCTTCCACGCGTCTCTGTTTTTTTTTTTGTCCATTTTAAAGCATTGGAGATCTTTGTAGATGAACAGCTTTGCACCTGCATATAAGTTTTCCTCTCTCCAATCAACTTTTTAATTAAACTACGCTGTTCTTCTGAACAATGTCTTGAACGTTCCATTTTCCTCAGGCTTTCAAAGAGAAAAGCATGTTCAACAGGTGCTGGCTTCATCCTTAAATAGGGGACACCTGATTCACACCTGTTTGTTCCACAGAATTGATGAACTCACTGACTGAATGCCACACTACTATTATTGTGAACACTCCCTTTTCTACTTTTTTTTTACTAATAGCCCAATTTCATAGCCTTAAGAGTGTGCATATGCCCCACAATGGGCATATTGTGAGGCATATGGGGTGCCCCACAAGGAACTGTCCTCTCTCCTGTTCTGTTCACCCTTTATACATCAGATTTCATTTACAACAACCAAGCTATACCACATGCAGAAGTTTTCTGATTGATACAGCTATTGTGGCATGTATTAGGGATGGACAGGAAGGGGAGTATAGGACTCTGGTGAAGGACTTTGTCGAGTGGTGCAGGGCAAACCACCTGCAACTGAACACTCTTAAGACCAAGGAGATGGTGCTGGATTATAGGAGGTCTAGATCCCCTTCACTCCCACTCTCCATTGAGGGGGTTGATGTACAAGTTGTTCAGGCTTACAAGTACCTGGGGCTGTACTTGGACAATAAACTGGACTGGACAGCTAACACAGATGCACTCTACAAAAAAGGGCAGAGTCGTCTTTATTTTCTGAGAAGGCTGGGGTCCTTTAACATCTGCAGTAAACTCCTACTGATGTTTAATCAATCTGTTATTGCCAGTGTTCTCTTCTATGCTGTGGTATGTTGGGGCGGCAGTGCCAAGAGGAGGGACACTGGACGTATCGACAGACTGGTGAGAAAAGCTGGCTGTGTGGTTGGCACTGAGTTGGAGTTCTTAGCAATGGTGGCTGAGAAAAGGACCCTCAGCAAACTCCTTTCAATCATGGATAATAAGCGCAGTGGTAGACTGCTCTCTGTCTTGTTCAACAGACAGGCTGAGGAAATATTTTGTTCCGCAGGCCATTCAGCTTTTTAACTTTTCTCTGAAGCGCCGGGGAAATATGGATTAATATGGATTATGGGGTTTGAGGTCTTGACTTTTTAATATTTATTTATTTATTTATTGGTATTTTTAATGCATTGGATAGTGTTTTTAAGATTCATAGGACATAAGATTTGTAGTATGGTCACATTGACCCACTTTTTGCACTGCTCCCCCTATTGATGCATTTGCACTTACAGTGACTGAACGTGGAATGTACCCTCATCATGAATGTCCACTCTGGTTGTTTTTGTCCTTGTGTGTGTTGAATGTACTGTAAGGATGTGTTTTACGCTACAAAGTATCTATCTATCTATCTATCTATCTATCTATCTATCTATCTATCTATCTATCTATCTATCTATCTATCTATCTATCTATCTATCTATCTATCTATCTATCTATCTATCTATCTATCTATCTATCTATCTATCTATCTATCTATCTATCTATCTATCTATCTATCTATCTATCTATCTATCTATCTATCATATCATGAATGCTTGGTCTTGTTGGATTTGTAAGAAAAAGTAAGGTGTTAGAAGTATTTGGAGAGGTTGTTAATAAAGATGACAGTAGTGCTGCTTACGTTCTGTGCACAAACTGCAATGTCATTTTGTGGGTCAGGTAGCAGGTCCAGCATCATTTGTCTTGATTAAGGGCTCCTTCACACATAACACGAAAGACGCAGAAACTGGAAGAAAATCCAGAAACCAAACATGAAATGGGGAACCAGGAAACACTCAACCTGCTGTCGTGAGGGATGCACGGTCCCACAAGCATGCACAACACACTGGTGATGGTTTCTTGCATGCTCATGCGCATGCACGAACACAGTGCGAGCAGCTGGAACGTGTTGGACAATATCGCGCCGCTGATGTGGAGAAAAAGAAAAAAATAAAAACCAGCTGGAACATGTGGAACCACATCGAACGCTATTGTGGACAAACAGAAAATAAAAAATACCTGCCACCCACGGGATTTGAACCTGCAGTTTACAAAAGGTCTATTTAAAAGATGGAAACTTTACCACTGTACTACCATCGCTGTCCTATAGCAGGATCATAACATGTCTAAAATCAATAAAGAGACAAACTTTTTTTTTTTTAAAAAAAAGAGAGAAATTAGACTATGTAGATGAAGAGAAAGTCTTTAATTTTTGCCTTAATAACTGACAAAACGGTGGGGGAGCTTGCGAAACACACGCACAGCACATGTGTTGAGGGGGGGAGCCGACACTCTGGCACACCACATGTGTGTTGCTTGGCAACTCCACAGTCGTGGGGACACTGAGACAAATTTCACAGCCATCTTGAATGTGGTCGCGTGCTCACTATTTTTGTGCTGACAACGCGAATGGCCACACATTTTCTAAGTGTCCAGCGAGCAGTGTTGGATGTTCGTGTGTGTCACCTGGAATTTGGCCAACACCTGCCGTGAGAGGGATCAAATGGGCTCTCACAGGGCACACTCTGTCTTTTGGCTGCTGGTGTGCGCAAATAGTTGTAGAGACACGTGTACGAGGCGTTCGAGGCAGCGCCGATTTTTCACGACTGGCATGCAATTCCTCCTTCATGCGCTAGTCAGCTTTAATCGTGTTATGTGTGAAGGGGCCCTAATGTTTGTACTTTGAGTCTCATATACAGTGTACTGGACAAACCCTGTGTGATGTCACCCATAGGATTTCTATTAAGACCACTATGCCAATATGAAGCCCATATCTGTGTGTCACCATGCTGACAGCACTAGCAGTACTGACTCTGGCTGTGTCACAATAAACCCATAAATGGATAAAGAGATGAAGCATGGGTGGGTTAATGTGTTATGAAAGAAGCTTGAACATGCCCCTATCTTTAAGTCTGAACAAGCTAAACTAACAGGCTATTTTTGGGGTCTGTGTGGTGGTTCTCATAACAGTTTTCTTTGGTGTGGCTATTAAAAATCAGGAAGTGCTTACTTTCTCAGTAATTGTGCATTAACGGAACTTAACAGATGAAGCTAGCAACAGTTGCTAAAAATGCCAACACAGTTAGTTTACAACATTAAATAAGACAAGAATTTCACTTAGCGAAAATATTGCAGCAGGGACATTGATCCATTAGGACATTTCACCACACAAGCTGTATTATTTCAGCTATTTGTAATAAAGTGCTCAAAATGACACAGCTAGTGGCCACATCACTTAGCTAAAGATGCTATGATGTTATGTAAGTCGCATACCAACAACCACAATTATACTATTATAACTATAGTAGGAAACTATCTATACAGACCAAAACCTTTTTTTTTTGTGCCAGGCTGTTAACGTGTTTATTTCTGCTCCAAAGTTGGACATTTTAACATGGACTTGAATAGGAACCTGCTCGCTTTGGGAGCCACCCTCAAGCAGCCAGTCAAGAAACTGCATCTATTTCCCTTTCCAGGTGGGCTTCATCTGAAACCATCAAAGTTCAGGCTTGGATCCATGCAACAGTGGAGTAGACATCATACTTTGTGCTTGTTTTGGCCAACACAGAGGGCTGGCTGCTCACTAATGGAACTTCATCACTCTCTTTCTGCTGCTAACTACTTGCTAGCCAAATTTTAGAGAACAATGCCAGACAAAACTCCACTAGAAACTAGCAAGTGTAACTCCACAACAAATCCACAAATGTCTTTTCAAACCTGGAGATAACCGGGGTCAGACTCTTCAGGGGTGGGATTACGGGATATCTGAATCATATCTGATTTGTAGGCATGCACCTTTTTTTTTAGCAGGCTATTGTCGGGCATGTCTGTAACTTATTTTACAAACTGCAAATGGGGAATATGATATGGCCTTAAAATAAATCTGTCTCCCCGATGTATTCTTAAATCTGTAATACACAGGCAGGCTATATTATTCGAAACAGTAAAATATAAAAATAAGGCAAGAAATGGGAATCTGTCAGTTCAAGTATTTAACCTTTTGTGTATCATGAAATAACTGAACTGAATCATTATAGTTTTTGTTCCATTGTTTTACCGTAGTTACGCTTAAAGTGCATCCGGAAAGTATTCACAGCAATTCATTTTTTCCACACTTTGTTATGTTACAGCCTGTTTCGTAAATGGGTGAAATTTATGTTTGCCTTCAAAGTCTACACACAGTACTCCATAATGACAATATGAAAAAAGTTTTTTCTTTTTTCTTTTTTTTTTTTAGATTTTTGCAAATTTAAAAAACTAAGAAATTACATGTACATAAGTATTCAAAGCCTTTGCCATGAAGCTCAAAATTGAGCTCAGGTGCCTCCTGTTTCCACTGATCAACCTTGAGATGTTTCTACAGCTTAATTGAAGTCCACTTGGGGTAAATTCAGTTGATCGGACATGATTTGGAAAAACACACACCTTTCTACATATAAGGTCCCACAGTTGACAGTGCATGTCAGAGCACAAACCAAGTATGAAGTCAAAGGAATTATGTGTAGACCTCCGAGACAATTATCTTGATGTACAAATCTGGGGAAGGGTACAGAAACATTTCTGCTGCTTTGAAGGTTTCAATGAGCACAGTGGCCTCCATCATCTGTAAATGGAAGACGTTTGGATCCACCAGGACTCTTCCTAGAGCTAGCTGGCTGTCCATCTAAAGTGAACAATCGGGGGAGAAGAGCCTTAGTCAGGGAGGTGACCAAGAACTCAATGGTCACTCTGTCAGAGCTCGAGCATTCATCTGAGGAGAGAAGAGAAACTTCCACAAGGACAAGCATCTCTGCAGCAATCCACCAGTCAGGCCTGTGTGTTAGAGTGGCCAGACAGAAGCCAATCCTTAGTAAAAAGTACATGACAGCTCACCTGGAGTTTGTCAAAAGGCACCTTAAGGACTCTCAGAAACAAAATTCTGTGGTCCAGTGAGATAAAGATTGAACTCTTTGGCATGAAAGCCAGGCATCATGTTTGGAGGAAACTAGGCACCATCCCTACAGTGAAGCATGGTGGAGGCAGCATCATGCTGTGGGGATGGTTTCCAACAGCAGGAACTGGGAGACTAGTCAGGATTGAGGGAAAGATGAATGCAGCAATGTACAGAAACATCCTGGATGAAAACCTGCTACAGAGAGCTCTTGACCTCAGACTAGGGCAACTGTTCATCTTTCACCAGGACAATGACCCTAAGCACACAGCCAAAATGTCAAAGCAGTGGCTTCAAAACAACTATGTGAATGTCCTTGAGTGGCCCTCTCTGGAGAGATCTGAAAATGGCTGTGCACCGACGCTCCCCAATCAACCTGATGGAGCTTCAGAGGTGCTGCAAAGAGGACTGGGCAAATCTGCCCAAAGATAGATGCACCAAGCTTGTGGCATCATATTCAATAAGACTTGTGATTACTAATTTTTTATTTTTACTAAGTTTGCAACAATTTCAAAAACCTTTATTCATGTTGTCGTATTTTGTCATATTTTGAAGTCGTACATCAAACAAGAATGGGAAAGAATTCCACCTATAAAGCTTCAACAATTAGTGTCCTCAGCTGCCAAACGCTTATTGAGTGTTGTTAGAAGGAAAGGTGATTTAACACAGTGGTAAACATACCACTGTCCCAACTTTTTTGAAACGTGTTGCAGGCATCCATTTCAAAAAGGGGGAAATATTTGCACAAAAACAATAAAGGCTAAGACTGAAAACTGCTTTCAGTCTGGGATTCTTCTGCTTCTTTTTCCAGTACTCAATGTGCGACTGCCACCAGTGGTGACGTAGCTCTGTAACCGCAAACAGCAATGCAACCACCTCCAGACGTTGGTTGTTGGCAGTTTCCTCGTGCCAACTGACATGATGCTAACATGCAGTAGCACTGAGTTAAAAACCACCTTACAGACTGAATAGTAAGTCCCTTTGGCTGCTCCCTTGTTTGCACTCGGGGTCGCCACAGCAAATCCAAGGTGGATCTGCATGTTGAATTGGCACAGGTTTTACGCCGGATGCCCTTCCTGACGCAACTCCACATTACATATAAAAATGTGGCAGGGGTGGGATTTGAACCTGGAGCCTTCTGAACTGAAACCAAGCGCATTAACCACTTGACTGAATATGTGCAGTATTTTTTCAGACCCCTGGTGCCCTGGATTAGCTTTCTGAAAAGGTTTCTGAAAAGGTTCCTGAAAAGGTATTACCCCTTTTTGGATAATTATAGATAATATTCTGCAAGACGCCAATTTCCTTCCATACAATTAGCAGGCTGTGTTGACTGAAAGCTTCTTTTAGGTTGTGTGTGGGTATGCGTAATCAGCATCCAGTGAGTGCACGGTATTAGATGGTTGCTGATATTTTTGACCTGCATGATAATCCTGTGTGTTGGAAAGACTAAAGCTTGTTGTGCAACATCTTGGCACTCAGCTCTTCCCTCCTGCTTCTGCCATCATCTCCCCTCCGTTGCATCTCTATCCTCGCTCCTCTCTTTCCTTCCAGCCGCCGTTCTTCAGTTGATGCCTCTCACTGAGACTGGTGATGAGCCTGAGCCGCACAAAGAGACAGTGTTTAGTCAGGACGGGAAGACGGCGTGAATGAGAGCTCAACTGTTCAGCACGACGCCTGATACGTTTTGATCTGGTCTCTGCATGGGACAGAGAGGGCACATTTATGTTTGTATCGAGAGAAGCAAGCGAAGGTTGTCGGCTTTTTGGCTTTGAATTGACATTGGTGTGCTGTTCTGAATTCTTCTTAATTGCTAAAGGGGGAAAAAAGAGTTGGTAGGGAGATGGATGTGGAGTGTAGGCAGAAAATTAGACAGCTGATACAGCAGCCTGTTTGTGAAATATCTTTGCGCTGATGAGTATAGACTATAAGCCCATTGATCTGCAGGGAGAATTAATTTGCTCTGGCACTAATGCAGGAGAAAGCTAAGTTCATGGTATTAGCCAGCATCAGATCTGAACTACATTCTATTAAGCCTGCTAACAAAGGCAGTGCACCGCACTTTCCCACATAATTTGATCCATGGGGCACATTTACTATATTTTTGGATATTTTTTGTAGCACAGAATAACCCACCTCAGCAGAGGTACACTCTGATTACTAATTTATCTCTATTCATCTGAACAATTAAAATGGCTCCATGTTGTGCGAAGAAATGTTTTTTGGCACGGTGTAAGCTTTTCCCCCCGTCATTACCACATATCACTTGTTCAGCCAAAGGATTTGCCTGAGGGCATATTTATAGCACCATCACGCTTTCAGTTTTATCAAAAAAATATGGTGTCCAAGGGTATTTTTTTCTCAATTTTACCATGTTGTCAGTCATTTTCCATTTAAGGTACTTACATATAGTATAATAGGGGTGGTGGCCAAGTAAGTAGGGGGTGGTGGCCAAGTAAGTAGGGGTGGTGGATAAGTGGTTAATGCACTTGGTTTCAGTGCGGAAGGTTCCCGGTTTGAATCCCACCCCTACCACATTTCTCCATGTAATGTGGAGTTGCATCAGGAAAGGCATCCGGCGTAAAATTTGTGCCAATTCAACATGCAGATCCACCTTGGATTTGCTGTGGCGACCCCGAGTACAAAACAAGGGAGCAGCCGAAGGGAGTTACTTACATATAGTATAATGCACATGTATTACATATCAAAATGTTCAGAACAATCTCAGCTTTCTAAATGGGAGATGTGGAGAAGATATAATTTCGGTCTAATGCTGAAAACATGACATGGATTTTCAGGAATTCTTCAGATCTTTTGTTAATGTACATTTATATTCATGTGGATGATCTGGTTTGGTTTTAGAAAAGGGTCTGCCTAATTTATGAGGTAACACACATAGGGTAATATATGAACAAAAGACTTTACAACAATGTATAATAATTTTTAAAAATGGAAATCAAATATTTGGTGTGCAGTGCAGCAGCGCCTACTGGGAACTACTTTCCTAAGCAGTATATTTGTAAAATCACTTACCTGACTGCTGCTGTTGACAAAAAATGTCTTTTTTGGATTAATAAAATCACTGACCAAGGTGTACTACGTCTCTTGACCTGTGACCGCTGGGATAGGCAACAGCTCCCCCACAACCATTAACTGAAATAAGTGGGTATAGGAAATGAATGAATTAATCAATTGATGAAAACTGATATAAAGAAATTCCATTACTGCCTTGAAAAAAAAAAGGATAATTGCTGCACCATTCATCAGTGAAAAAAATTCCTCCATATTTTTCTCTACAACAATTTTCTTTCATCTGTCAGACTAAATAGGGCAGCACAGTGGCTTCTTGGTTAGGACTGTTGCCTCACAGCAAGAAGGTCATGGAGTCAAGTCCCACCTATGGACTTTCTGTGTGGAGTTTGCATGTTCTCCCCGTGTTTGTGTGGGCTCCCTCCGGGTGCTCCGGCTTCTTCCCACATCCAAACACATGCAGGGTTAGGTGGATTGGAACCTTTAAATTGTCTGTAGGTGTCCATGTGGGTGTGAATGTGTTTGTTTGTCTATATGTGGCCCTGTGACAGACTGGCGTCCTGTCCAGGTTGTACCCTGCCTCACGCCCTATGACTGCTGGGATAGGCTCCAGCCTGCCATGACACTTAATTGCAGTATGCAGTTGAAGATGAGTAAGTGAGTGAGTGTCAGACTAAATAAAATTAAAAAGATGTTTTCAGGCCGACATGACTGTTTTTTTTTTGCTGGTGTCTGTCTGTGAGGGTCTTCCATTAACAGATGCTGCAACCAGAAAAGAGCCTCTCTCAGGGTGAGAGAGGAGACATATGACATTTTCCAACCTGTAGGATTGACTGCCAGGCAAAAATTGTCTAGAGGAAAGATGGATTTTAAAGCTGAGAATCTGTAGTTCCCGGAAGTGGATGAATGAAGTCTTTGTGACATTCCTCACTGATCTATTAATAGAAACATGACAAAACATAGACAAGCCAGTGTGTCCATAGTCCTCAGAGGGTTTAGTCAGATCAAATGTTGGCTTTATTTCCATGTAAAGTTATTTTTAAAAAGTAATAGATTTTCTTCACCTGTTTACACAACGAGATGAATGTCTCTTTAAACAGCATGGAATTTTCCACAAATTGGTGGAATTTCCATTTTATCAAACAGTATGTATGTTAACATTCAAGTGACCGAGTGGGGTAATAATATGACCCAAGGCATATATTTTTGTGTACCATTTTTCTAATTTTAATCGAGAAAAAAGTTTCCTACCATGAATTTGTCAATCTATTCCTCCTACATTTGTTCATAGAATTTTGTAAGAATAGTATAAAACAACAACAAAACAACAACAAAAGTATAAAACAAACGTTTGCCCTGAGAAGATCTATGACTTTTACTATATGTTTATTAAATATATATAGCTTCAGATGGTATTGTAATTTGCCAACTCTAATCATTATATTTTGCTGTTTTGTGGGGTCGCATGGCCAACAGACTTAAAATATCAAGATTTACAGCTGCACAAGCATTGAGACTGATTCTTGATGCCCCGAGTGAGGATGAAAATAGCTCATGATTGTCACAAAGGATGACTGATGGGTTTATTGCGATTTGTGTTAAAGTATTGATATATTTTCTAGTCACCGGTTCTTCTATATTTGATGCTATGAGGAGGAGTAACAGGAAGACGGAGTCAGGAATGAGAGGATCAGCCAGTAAACCAGTATTGATCAGTATGTCTCGTATTTATACTGTGTATTTATATTTATAAACTGTTTTTCTTTTTTACTTTCACTGTAGATATTCTGTCTGCTACTATACAATGCTGCTGGAACCTCAACTTCCCTGAGAAAGTCTTCCCAAGGGATCAATAAAGTTCTATCTAATCTAATCTAATCGAGTTGCTAAAACATCTTGGTCACTTGAGGGTTAAGTTAGTATGACAGCTTTAATGCTGGTATTCTAACTAACGTAACGCATATAGTTTGATAGAATGTCAGAAAAGCAGCAGGGGAAAATGAATTTAAAAGATGTTAGTCAAGGCGTATACAGACTTACATCTGCAACTATATATGTTTATATGATTGTGATGATTTGGAGGGGCTTTCACAGGCTGAGCACTTTGTAGGTGATGATGGCTGCTTTGATTGCAGTATGGGTACTGTCATCACCCTTAGGGGAGTGTGTGTGCGTGTGTGTCTTGTGGTGTGTCGCAGAGTGCGTGTCTGGGAACATGTGAATTCTCAATGACAAAGCACAATAATAAGAGGTTAGGATTTAGTCATAAAGCAAATGGGATAATCTACTGGTTTACCAACAAAGCTCCAAGAACACCCACACAGGCAAGAGGCCAGTGGAGACAGGAAAGGAAAAAGAAAAGATGACAGGAGAAAAAGCTGTTTATTTCCACAAAGCAGTTTAGAGGAATGAAACTATTAGATGGACACCTTGTTGCAAAAATTCTTACTTAAATGTGATAACTCACACCAAGAATTGCACTCTGTCAGGTTACAGTCTTATTAATGCTGCTTTTTCACTGACTGTATCATGTGCAGGGAATACCTGTGCAAATCCATAAAACTGGCTGATCCCAGGACCGACATCACACTTGATGAATGATTATGCAAGCTTACTTGGGAGACGAACGAACGACACCTCGCCAGAACGCATCTTTCCACAGGAAGTAGCTAAACATGGATTAACCACGTAACTAGTGGATAAACCACAGCAAGCCATGTGATGAACTGAACAGTGTACAGACAGGAAACTGCACAGTTCCTCATACTACAGTGTGTCAAGATGAACAACTTAACACAAGACAAATTAAAGTAAGAGTAGCAGAAAACAGAAAACAAATATGAACTTGTGAACTTTGAGGGTCTCAAGTTGACATCAGCGTCCACTCTCAGTGGTATCGACCTCTAAAGCCATGCTTCAAAATCAGTATTTGTCAGTGTTCTTGCTTTATGTTATTAGTTTGAACCCCTAGCAAATAATAAGGTGCTGATTCGAGTTCGATGAAAAGCATTTGAGTCGCACTGTGATGGCAGGGTCTATAGTCACTGAACCGTACAGCTCAGGTATCACAGTTGTGTTGAAAAGCTGCTTAGCTGAATGTGTTCTTGATCGTTTTGCAGATGATGTACTTCTCCTGTTCGCATGCACCTGCACCACAACACACTCTTAATCCACACACGTCCACACCCCGTTGAGCTGATGAAATCTCACAGATAAGCACTGTGACTTGCAGGTGCAGGCAAACGATCCTTGCATCCTAAGGAACCACACCACCCAGATACAAATCTCACTCTTTCTTTTTGTCTGTGAGACCGTCTTCTTACTTTCTCTCAGAGTGGCCTATGTTTTGAGGTTTACATTAACTACAATAAATATTTGCTCTAACTTCAAGACTTGACACAAAGATAATTTATTTTAGACTACCATATGTCTGACTGCTACCCTGTATTCACGGTTTTAGAGCATCCCAGAATCCTTTGCGCACTGGGAAGGGAGGCTTGATAATGGCTCAATTTAATGCTAACCTTAACATTGAAAACACCGTAGACATGCTAAGGCATTAGCATCTGTCCCATTTGTAAGTTATAAAATACATCTATCAACTGTTGCAGAAGACCATAAGAGGTTGGTTTAACATAAAAAAGGTAAATATTACTCACAGACATATGCTCTTTGGGGTTTTAGTGGGGAAAGATTAAGATAAAGTGAAATAAAACAAATCAAATCAAATCAAATCAACTTTATTTATATAGCGCCAAATCACAACAAATAGTTGCCCCAAGGCGCTTTATATTGTAAGGCAAAGCCATACAGTGATTATGGAAAAACCACAACGGTCAAAACGACCCCCTGTGAGCAAGCACTTGGCAACAGTGGGAAGGAAAAACTCCCTTTTAACAGGAAGAAACCTCCAGCAGAACCAGGCTCAGGGAGGGGCAGTCTTCTGCTGGGACTGGTTGGGGCTGAGGGAGAGAACCAGGAAAAAGACATGCTGTGGAAGAGAGCAGAGATCAATCACTAATGATTAAATGCAGAGTGGTGCATACAGAGCAAAAAGAGAAAGAAACACTCAGTGCATCATGGGAACCCCCCAGCAGTCTAAGTCTATAGCAGCATAACTAAGGGATGGTTCAGGGTCACCTGATCCAGCCCTAACTATAAGCTTTAGCAAAAAGGAAAGTTTTAAGCCTAATCTTAAAAGTAGAGAGGGTGTCTGTCTCCCTGATCCGAATTGGGAGCTGGTTCCACAGGAGAGGAGCCTGAAAGCTGAAGGCTCTGCCTCCCATTCTACTCTTAAAAACCCTAGGAACTACAAGTAAGCCTGCAGTCTGAGAACGAAGTGTTGTGTGGGCCGCCAGAAGAGGAGGTACTGCTGGCCCACCACCAGAGGGCGCCCTGCCTGAAGTACGGGCTTCAGGCATGAGAGGGCGCTGCCGCCTCAAAGGAACAGCCGAGGTGACAGCTGTCACTCATCAACTATGACAGCTGTCACCGATCATCTGCACTTCACCCCAGATAAAAGCAGGATGACACCTCCACCACGTCGCCGAGATATCGTTCTTCTAAGGAGGTAATATTCTCAGCCATAAACTAAACTGTATCTTAGTCTGACCTCTTTTTGCAGCCGCTTTCCTGTGGAGCCTTGTCTGCTGATTGGTGGTTTGTGAGAGTGCCGACGTCTTCGCCTCTCACTCTTTCCAGATAAGTGCTGAAACAGGAGCTGCACGAGTGTGTGATTTGAGGTGGAATTCCCACCGTTGTTGTTACTGGGTGTACACACACCCACACTTGACTGTCTTTGCTCTTCGCCAGCAGTACCAGATCCGACACGTGGAGACGGTGGCCACCTGGGGGATTCGGGACCTGGCGGCTCCAGTATCCTTCGGGTTCGGTGGCGGAGGAAATCGTGTGGTTCCGGTTCTTCTTTAGACGGACGTCTCCTATCGTCGAGACTGCCCACACGACACCTTTATCCATTGACTTTGTATCATTCTATAATCTGCTGTGTATGGTTGTGGCATTCACAACAGTAAAGTGTACAAATTTGACTCCTTCTATTGTCCGTTCATTTGCGCCCCCTGTTGTGGGTCACTTTCACAACAGGGAAGTGCTCTATTGGGGTGATATGGTACTATGAGGTCCCTAAGATAAGATGGGACCTGATTATTCAAAACCTTATAAGTAAGAAGAAGAATTTTAAATTCTATTCTAGAATTAAAAGGAAGCCAATGAAGAGAGGCCAATATGGGTGAAATATGCTCTCTCCTTCTAGTCCCCGTCAGTACGCTAGCTGCAGCATTTTGAATTAACTGAAGGCTTTTCAGGAAACTTTTAGGACAACCTGATAATAATGAATTACAATAGTCCAGCCTAGAGGAAATAAATGCATGAATTAGTTTTTCAGCATCACTCTGAGACAAGACCTTTCTAAGTTTAGAGATATTGCACAAATGCAAAAAAAGCAGTCCTACATATTTGCTTAATATACGCATTGAAGGACATATCCTGATCAAAAATGACTCCAAGATTTCTCACAGTATTACTAGAGGTCAGGGTAATGCCATCCAGAGTAAGGATCTGGTTAGACACCATGTTTCTAAGATTTGTGGGGCCAAGTACAATAACTTCAGTTTTATCTGAATGTAAAAGCAGGAAATTAGAGGTCATCCATGTCTTTATGTCTGTAAGACAATCCTGCAGTTTAGCTAATTGGTGTGTATCCTCTGGCTTCATGGATAGATAAAGCTGGGTATCATCTGCGTAACAATGAAAATTTAAGCAATGCTGTCTAATAATACTGCCTAAGGGAAGCATGTATAAAGTGAATAAAATTGGTCCTAGCACAGAACCTTGTGGAAGTCCATAATTAACCTTAGTCTGTGAAGAAGATTCCCAATTTACATGAACAAATTGTAATCTATTAGATAAATATGATTCAAACCACCGCAGCGCAGTGCCTTTAATACCTATGGCATGCTCTAATCTCTGTAATAAAATTTTATGGTCAACAGTATCAAAAGCAGCACTGAGGTCTAACAGGACAAGCACAGAGATGAGTCCACTGTCTGAGGCCAAAAGAAGATCATTTGTAACCTTCACTAATGCTGTTTCTGTACTATGATGAATTCTAAAACCTGACTAAAACTCTTCAAATAGACCATTCCTCTGCAGATGATCAGTTAGCTGTTTTACAACTACCCTTTCAAGAATTTTTGAGAGAAAAGGAAGGTTGGAGATTGGCCTATAATTAGCTAAGATAGCTGGGTCAAGTGATGGCTTTTTAAGTAATGGTTTAATTACTGCTACCTTAAAAACCTGTGGTACATAGCCAACTAATAAAGATAGACTGATCATATTTAAGATCGAAGCATTAATTAATGGCAGGGCTTCCTTAGGCAGCCTGGTAGGAATGGGTTCTAATAGACATGTTGATGGTTTGGAGGAAGTAACTAATGAAAATAACTCAGACAGAACAATCGGAGAGAAAGAGTCTAACCAAATACCGGCATCACTGAAAGCAGCCAAAGATAACGATATGTCTTTGGGATGGTTATGAGTAATTTTTTCTCTAATAGTTAAAATTTTATTAGCAAAGAAAGTCATGAAGTCATTACTAGTTAAAGTTAAAGGAATACTCGGCTCAATAGGGCTCTGACTCTTTGTCAGCCTGGCTACAGTGCTGAAAAGAAACCTGGGGTTGTTCTTATTTTCTTCAATAAGTGATGAGTAATAAGATGTCCTAGCTTTACGGAGGACTTTTTTTGTAGCGCAACAGACTCTTTTTCAAGGCTAAGTGAAGATCTAAATTAGTGAGACGCCATTTCCTCTCCAACTTACGGGTTATCTGCTTTAAGCTGTGAGTTTGTGAGTTATACCACGGAGTCAGGCACTTCTGATTTAAGGCTCTCTTTTTCAGAGGAGCTACAGCATCCAAAGTTGTACTCAATGAGGATGTAAAACTATTGACGAGATAATCTATCTCACTCACAGAGTTTAGGTAGCTACTATGCCCTGTGTTGGTATATGGCATTGGAGAACATAAAGAAGGAATCATATCCTTAAACCTAGTTACAGCGCTTTCTGAAAGACTTCTACTGTAATGAAACTTATTCCCCACTGCTGGGTAGTCCATCAGAGTAAATGTATATGTTATTAAGAAATGATCAGACAGAAGGGGGTTTTCAGGGAATACTGTTAAGTCTTCAATTTCCATACCATAAGTCAGAACAAGATCTAAGGTATGATTAAAGTGGTGGGTGGACTCATTTACATTTTGAGCAAAGCCAATCGAGTCTAACAATAGATTAAATGCAGTGTTGAGACTGTCATTCTCAGCATCTTTGCAGGACCAGCAAAGCAGCAGACTGAAGATCGAAGCACTGCTTCATTGGTTCAAGGTTCAAAGCAAAGCCACACTGCAGAAATGGTTGATTACAGACCTGCTGCAGGGTCTGTAATCAGTGTAGAGAAATCATCATTTTCCTGACAAATACCCCCAAAACAATGGCCACTCTGAAGGACCAATAAGGGAATCATCAAGGGAATTAAGCAAAAAGGCTATTGATGTCAATGGATCGAATCATTTCTTAAGGATACCCAAAAAGAACCGGTTCTCGACACGCAATCCTAACAGCAACACGCTTTTTTCTTTATAAAACTCACATTAAAGACTCACAATTATCTTAGTTAAACACATAAATACATATTTTGGTTGAACTCACCTCCATAATGACGCAATGTTGCAAACAAGTTGCCACAAACGCTTGTTTACACTGACAATGAAATCTTGGCCTCCCCAGCAAGAATGTGATTATGCACGAGATTTGACACCGTAAAGGCGTCAATATAACTCAAGACTTGTTCATGCACCAGGAGCTTTCTCAAGAACACTTTAGTGATTTTCTTGTCTTGTCAGGGACTTGAACTTATGAGGTTCTTCTGGTCTCTAAAGTTTAAGCCACCATTTTCCGGTGGTAAGAGGTAAAATAATGCAGCAACACTGTTAATTATCCATTAGTGGTTATAAACTCAGGGCTGTGAAAACTCTGCGAATCACAGCCCTGAATCTATAACCACTAATGGATAGTTTCTGCTGAGTGCAGATAAAATTGCTTATTGTTATGCTAACCCCATGTTCCTGCCACTGTGCCATGATACGGACCACATCTGTTCCAGATCCGTGCCAGATATGGGCTGTAAATGGTTGGTCTTTTGCGGATCCGGTCAGATGTGGTCCGGATCTGTTCCAGAACTGTAAAGTGGAGCTGTGCCAGATCTGGGCCAGGGTGCAAAAATTGTCTGGACCGGATCCATTTTCAGGAATGGTACCAGATGTTGGACTACATCCGGCCTGGATCCATTTGCTTTCTGGGAACACTGTGACCATATGACTTCCATTCTGAAACATGCTGAGTCCTAAACAAAACATTCATTCATTCATTCATTTATTTTCTGCCACTTAACCGAGTCTGGCTTGTGATGGCAGCAGACAAAGCAGCTCATCCCAACGTCTCCTTATGCTTTGCCAAATCCTCTAACTCTCCCTTGGGGATTCCGAGGCATTCCTAATCCAATTGGGAGATCTAATCCCTTCAGCGTGTCCTGTTTTCCTGAAGGAGACAACCAGGGGGTGTCCTCAGTAGATGCCTGCACCACCTCAGCTGGGTCCTTTTGATTCGAAGAAGCAGTGGCTCTACTCTGTATCCCTCCAGGATATTTGAACATGTCACCCCGTCTGTGAGTGTAAGACCAAGACACCTGAAGCAGGAACCTCCTTTTTGCCACTTGTGTCTGTGATGTTTTTTTTTTTTGGTCATTACCCAAAGCTCATGACCATAGTTGAGGATAGGAGTGTGACCCGACTGGTACATTGAGCGCCTCACCTCTTTCTACACCATGAATGTTTGGCACAGTGTCCAGACTGAGACTGATCAAACACCCACCTGATTTAACTCATGCTACAACAATAAACTAAAAAAGGAATTTTTATGTGCAAAGGCACAGTGAAAATACCAGAATTAGGACGTGTGTTGCCATTATGCCTGTGAAAGAAGATGCAGGCTACATGCAATATGCAGACAGTAAAGGATGCCTCGCAGGCTCGCTCAAGGACACAGGCTTGGGAACACCCCCTCCCCCCCACCGCAATTTTTCTCCTTAATGTAATCATGTTGTGATTTTGAACACTGCAGAAAAAATGATTATGGGTGTGTGATGCATGTGCATGGAGAAAAGGATTATATCACTTGGCTGAACAGGCACAATAGATGGTCAGTTTCAGGAGGTGGGGTGAAGCAGTTGTCTGCCTGGATGGTTGCCAATCAGGACTCAGGGCTGGTCTATAATGTTTTGGATATGGTGTTGCATTGCATGCCTTGAGACCTGATGTGGCCTGTATATGTGTGTGTGCATGTGTGTGTGTATTTAATTAAGTCCAGGTTACATAACTCTTTTAACCCTCTGGGGTCTGAGGGCATTTTTTGGACAGTTCACTTGCCTGACATAAATATTTTATTATTGCTGTTAACAGCTCTCCCTGCATCCCACAATCACGTTTTATGTCTCTTCTTTCAGGACAACCTGTGCTTTCATAATATATATGCTTTTGTTGTGTTTTATAAGTGTAATAAAGGTTTACAATCAGAAATAAGAAAGGATAAAATAAAGCAGGAAATAATTTTCCACACACATTTAAGCAAACTATAATAAACAGCTGTTTGGCACTTTATGAAGGTAATTTGAGGTCTTGTGTGAGAGACTGTACAACAAAACGTTTCAAACAATAAACACAAATGCACATCTTAAACAATATATACAAAATGGTCTATGCGTTTTGTTTTTCTCATCTCAAAGCAATTTCTGTCTGCTATTACACAAAGTTACATCACAAACGTCTACTGTGTTTTGGACTGCGCTGCTCCTAAAGCAGCTTTCATTCACACTTTGGCCCACTTTGGCTCCTTACAGTCTGAGGAGCGGCCCTCCCCCTCTCTCCATTGATATGGTAAACAAGTGCTTTACGCCGAGAAAGCAACAGAGTTATCCAGTAACATTCACATGCAAACTAGTGGAGCATCCTGACAGTTACACACTCTTTGTTTGAGCACGTGAGATTGTCATCAGAGGCCCTCCATCTGCTCACTTTCACTGATTGCTGTGCGTAATGGCGCAGGGTGCATTGGAATAGTATGTACTCATTGGAGCACCCAGGGGGCTATAAAAACAGGCCAACTAGTAACATATCACTCCTGAAAATGATCTTTGGCTTTTCACGTGAGGTAAATCTGCCCTACGATTGGATTTTGGAAAACCATGTGACGGTGAACCAATTCCAATTGGACACTCACATTGCACACGTCATCACACAGCTTCTATGAGGAGTACAAAAATGGCTGATGGCTGGCTCAAAAATCTGTGGAGTTAACTTTTCAGCAAAAAAACAAGTAAGTTTCTATCTCATATCATTAAAAAGTTATTTATAATTTAGTAAAGCTTGGTCTTAGCCGTCATATACGACAGCTTTGGCCCCAGAGAGTTAATCATGTTTCAACTTTTCAACATGATTAGAAAGGAGAAGAATACTTTTATGGATTATATTCATGACAACGTGAATCAAGTAAAGTATGGGAGCATGCACTTTTTACATGCATCTTCATGTCCACCACAGAACAGCCCCAGGTCTTGGGAGACACGAGTTCTTCTTTTTGGTGTTGAGCTTTGCAACGTCTTTTATAGTGGATGAAATGCCAAACCTACCACCAGCCAGGTTAGTAGGACTGGACAGGCCTGGACAGGACACCAGTCTATATATACTGTGAGAGGGATTGATGGGCTCTCACAGCGCACACTCTGTCTTTCAGCCGCTGGTGTGTGTAAATATTTGTAGCAACAGGTGTACGAGGCGTTCGAGGCAGCTACGAATTTACACGTTTTGCATACAATTCCGCCTTCATGCACACTTTGTGCACAAATCAACCAAATTTGCACTATGTATGAAGGGGCCCTACCAATGGACATGCATGGTCACAATTTCACACTGAAAGCCTCGATGCAAGTACATGTCATATTGTTTACAGTATGTAGTTAGAATATCATAGTGACCCCAAAAACATGCTGTGATGTGCAGTTAAAGGTCCCTGATAATTGTGGTGTCAAAGAGTGAAGTCTCAGAGAAAATTTACCAAAGCAACCAAATCTGTGAGTCCATAGCAGAAGGCACACATCTCTGAAGTCTTCAATAACTATAAAGGGCGTGTGACCGACTGAAGGCAATGTGCCTGGTTTCTCCAACATTTTAATACCACAGATCTAAATAGCATGGATACATTATATTGTTTGATCATGATCAAAATCCACATTTGTGTCAAAATCAAATCAACTCTTCCTTGAACTAAGGCCTATGTCTCCAAGTTGTATTGAAAACTGAACTTTTTCAGAAATACTGTAGACTGCCTGTGACACTGTTGTAATCTGTCCCCTGTCTGTGTCTGTTGTCCTTGTGTTAGTTGAAATGTTAGCAGAAATGTTTCTGTATCCTTCCCCAGATTTGTGCCTCGAGACAATCATGTCTCAGAGGTCTACAGACAATTCCTTTGACTTCATGCTTGTTTGTACTCTGACATGCACTGACAACTGTAGGACCTTATATATAGACAGCTGTGTCTTTCTAAATCATGTCCAATCAACTGAATTTACCACAGGTGGACACCAATTAAGTTGTAGAAACATTTCAAAGAGATGCTTTATGTTCTCAGGGTGCAGGACTAGTTTGTGTCCCTAGGGTGAATAAGAAGTCTGCGGGTCACAGAGCTTTCTGTTATCGTGCCCCTGTTCTGTGGAATGGTCTCCCTGCGTCAATAAAACAATCAGATTCTGTGGAGATTTTCAAGTCCAGACATAAGACGCACTTATTTTCCCTTTCATATGGCTAGCATACTGGTACAGTTTTGTTTTATGCTTTTTACTCTTTTAATTCATGTTATTAGTAATTGGAGCGGGCCGCGGCCTCAACTTTACCTAAATTCTGGGTCTTTTAGTGAAGCTTTAGGCTAGCGGCCGGCGATCACCTTAGTATTTCTTCTGTTTTTCTTGTTGATTAATGCTGGCAAATTATACAGTATTTTTTGTCTTTCTGATGCCTGATTTTGTTTTTTTTTTCTCTGTTTAAGGTGCAGCTCCATCCAGAGATGGGAGTTGTTTTGTGTTGGCGATCCTCCTGTCCTGTGCACCAACAGCAATTCTTGTATATTCGTCTGTGAATTGTTCTGTGAATTGTTTCTGTAATTTATGTTTGTAGCATGGCCCAAGCAGAGGGTCACCCCTTTGAGTCTGGTCTGCTTGAGGTTTCTTCCTCAGAGGGAGTTTTTCCTTATCACTGTTGCTCTGGGGGTTGGTAAGGTTAGACCTTACCTGTGTGAAGCACCTTGAGGCAACTCTGTTGTGATTTGGTGCTATATAAAGGAAATAAATTGAATTGAAATTGATCAGTGGAAATAGGATGCACCTGAGCTAATTTTGAGCTGCACAGCAAAGGGTGTGAATACTTATGTATGTGTGATTTCTTAGTTTTTTATTTTTAATACATTTTCAAAAATCTCAAAAAACCTTTTTCACATTGCCATTATGGGGTATTGTGTGTAGAATTTTGAGGAAAAAATTAATTTCTTCTATTTTGGAATTAGGCTGTAACCAGTGGTGGCCATAGCTAACCAAAATGTTAGCTTCGATAACTGGTAATCAGCTAACTGAAAAGTTACCGTTTTTAATGCTAAACTGAAAAACTGCGTAAAAACTTATCAGAAGCTACAGATAACTGATAATTTTCAATGTTGCCTCCCATACGCTTTCAGCTACTAAGAAGCTGATTTTGAGTTTAAACACCGCCAAAGCTTCTAACAGAACCAACGGCGATCACAAACCCATCAGCCAATGAGTCAGCACTTCTGTCTTTGTGTGCTCTGCCCCCTGCTCTAGAGAACCATCAATTACTCTGTTAGGTTACAGTGGTCCCGCGATGAGGCAGAGGGCTTGAAATGGAAAGCAGGTTTGAATTATGGTTTTGCTTTATAAATAAAATTATTCAGGATAGAATAACTACATTAATGTAAACTCTTAAAATGTACAAAGTGATATATAACACATATCTCTTAATTTTTAAATAATGCACTAATTCTTAAGATTTAAACATTAACACACAAATGCCCAAAGGGATTATGGGTAACTAAGCCTCCACTCATGCTGATTGGTGGATTCATTCATTCTATGTAAAAGCCAACACAAGTGAATCAATGTAATGTGTTTACAAATAATGCGTTTTTGTAAAATATGTCATTTTTTTTCATTTGTATAAAAAAGAAAGACATTTTCAAGATTCCCCTAGACAGCACCTAAGTGCACACATGATGACATCACAAGACAAGGTTTTTTCAATAACAAGAACTGTCAAAAAACTTTCTCGTGTGCGGTTGGAGTTGTGTGGTGATAGGAATCGCCTTTTGAATGCTTGAACAACGATGTCAGTTGCACAAAGAAATCAAATAATAGTGAAAACATGTTCGGTGCTGTGTTATAATGCATCAATCAGTCGCTCCGTGAAGCATCATAACATCCAATCGGTTAGTGGCTCGGTGCGGTGTTATAACAAATCAATCAGTCGCTCCGTGAGGCGTCATAACACCAAGCCTGGTTCACATGGCAAGATAATTAGGCTGATATCGGACCCGATCTTCCCCTTCCGACAATCTTAAGGACGCCCTGACAATTTTTATGATGCTAAATATAATCTTATCACATATTCCTGCCATGCGTGGTGTGTTAAGAAGGACGTGAGGAGCTAAATGTGACATGCAGCCAATCAGAAAGCGAGGTGTCTGACCTGGGAATGTTGGTGTGTGAAATCTGTTCGTGTGTGTTGTTTTTACCGTGTGGCTGACACCACACACTGTACAACTAAACCTGTCAGATCTATGATTTTTTTTTAATCTCCACATGTGTGGTCTCAGGTTTTGGAAACCTACAGATAATTTTAAAATCCTGCGGTCGACAACACTGTGATATAACCGGTCGCCGTAGATGGCAGTGTTCTATGCATTTTGACGCCGGTTATATCACACGGCCTGAATCACAATTTAACAGACTTTTCTGCTTTTGGAGAAGCAACCTGGGCTTCTTCTGGCATTTTTAGATAAAACAAACACAATAACAACGTCTATAAACCCAGAGAATATATTCATGAGAGTTTTAGGCACAATATACAAAGGGTTTAATGCTGTTGTCCCTGTGGAGCCTGATGAGAGCGTCTCAAATGCATTTCGTCTGTTGTGAATGTACTGAGGGTACCCATAATGCACCTGGACACAGCATGTCCACACTGAAAGCTTCAAAATTACTTTAAAACTAAAACATATATCTGATATTTTCACTTCATAAAACTTCAGACGAGATGTTAATTTAAATAACTTGTCTGAAATTAGTTTGGTTAAAATTATAACCATAAGTTAAAACTGTATGCCTCTGGATGACTTGGGTGAAATTGCCAGTGTATCAGTATGGGGTCAAAAGAAATGAGCTTTTTTTCTTTTTTGAGGACAGTTCTCCTTTGCCTGCAGAGGATCTACTTCTACTACTTCTCTTCTACTACAAAAAGTTACATCTGCAGCAATGTTAGTGGCCTAAAAATGATTGGGCCAAAACGTATCGGAAGACATTTGGTCCAATGATGGTTTACAAAGTTATCTGAAAAGTTAATCTGATAATGAAAACATTATCTTTGATAATTAGCGGTTAGCAGAACTGTGCCCACCACTGGCTGTAACTATACTTTCCAGATGCATCTGTCAAACTATTTACACATACTGTATCTTACTTGTTTGCATGATGCAGAAGAAAATAAGAGCTGTAAAACTTTATAATAATTGTCTGTTTATATTCATCATTAAATAGAGATGCTAGATGATATTATGTGCACCACTTGGGTGTGCTGAAATATTAAAAACATGATCTATTACAGAGTAACGACAGCTTTGATATTTGTCTGCACCCCAAAGGTACTGCAAATGTCAGCATTATTTAATGAAATATCCAGATGGGGTACACAGCATTTCTGGAGTTTGTATGTGTGAAAGTGTAATTCAGAGTGTGGATTGATTAGACATGTCAGGGCAGACATGAATGATGGTCCTTTCAATCAATCAATCAATTTTATTTATATAGTGCCAAATCACAACAAACAGTTGCCCCAAGGCACTTTATATTGTAAGGCAAGGCCATACAATAATTACGTCAAAACCCCAACGGTCAAAACGACCCCCTGTGAGCAAGCACTTGGTGACAGTGGGAAGGAAAAACTCCCTTTTAACAGGAAGAAACCTACAGCAGAACCAGGCTCAGGGAGGGGCAGTCTTCTGCTAGGGCTGGTTGGGGCTGAGGGAGAGAACCAGGAAAAAGAAATGCTGTGGAGGGGAGCAGAGATCAATCACTAATGATAAGATGGGACCTGATTATTCAAAACCTTATAAGTAAGAAGAAGAATTTTAAATTCTATTCTAGAATTAACAGGAAGCCAATGAAGAGAGGCCAATATGGGTGAGATATGCTCTCTCCTTCTAGTCCCCGTTAGTACTCTAGTTGCAGCATTTTGAATTAACTGAAGGCTTTTCAGGGAACTTTTAGGACAATCTGATAATAATGAATTACAATAGTCCAGCCTAGAGTAAATAAATGCATGAATTAGTTTTTCAGCATCACTCTGAGACAAGACCTTTCTAATTTTAGAGATATTGCGTAAATGCAAAAAAGCAGTCCTACATATTTGTTTAATATGCGCATTGAATGACATATCCTGATCAAAAATGACTCCAAGATTTCTCACAGTATTACTAGAGGTCAGGGTAATGCCATCCGGAGTAAGGATCTGGTTAGACAACCATGTTTCTAAGATTTGTGGGGCCAAGTACAATAACTTCAGTTTTATCTGAGTTTAAAAGCAGGAAATTAGAGGTCATCCAGGTCTTTATGTCTGTAAGACAATCCTGCAGTTTAGCTAATTGGTGTGTGTCCTCTGGCTTCATGGATAGATAAAGCTGGGTATCATCTGCGTAACAATGAAAATTTAAGCAATGCCGTCTAATAATACTGCCTAAGGGAAGCATGTATAAAGTGAATAAAATTGGTCCTAGCACAGAACCTTGTGGAACTCCATAATTAACCTTAGTCTGTGAAGAAGATTCCCCATTTACATGAATAAATTGTAATCTATTAGATAAATATGATTCAAACCACCGCAGCGCAGTGCCTTTAATACCTATGGCATGCTCTAATCTCTGTAATAAAATTTTATGGTCAACAGTATCAAAAGCAGCACTGAGGTGTAACAGAACAAGCACAGAGATGAGTCCACTGTCTGAGGCCATAAGAAGATAATTTGTAACCTTCACTAATGCTGTTTCTGTACTATGATGAATTCTAAAACCTGACTGAAACTCTTGAAATAGACCATTCCTCTGCAGATGATCAGTTAGCTGTTTTACAACTACCCTTTCAAGAATTTTTGAGAGAAAAGGAAGGTTGGAGATTGGCCTATAATTAGCTAAGATAGCTGGGTCAAGTGATGGCTTTTTAAGTAATGGTTTAATTACTGCCACCTTAAAAGCCTGTGGTACATAGCCAACTAATAAAGATAGATTGATCATATTTAAGATCGAAGCATTAAATAATGGTAGGGCTTCCTTGAGCAGCCTGGTAGGAATGGGGTCTAATAGACATGTTGATGGTTTGGATGAAGTAACTAATGAAAATAACTCAGACAGAACAATCGGAGAGAAAGAGTCTAACCAAATACCGGCATCACTGAAAGCAGCCAAAGATAACGTCTTTGGGATGGTTATGAGTAATTTTTTCTCTAATAGTCAAAATTTTATTAGCAAAGAAAGTCATGAAGTCATTACTAGTTAAAGTTAAAGGAATACTCGGCTCAATAGAGCTCTGACTCTTTGTCAGCCTGGCTACAGTGCTGAAAAGAAACCTGGGGTTGTTCTTATTTTCTTCAATTAGTGATGAGTAGTAAGATGTCCTAGCTTTACGGAGGGCTTTTTTTTATAGAGCAACAGACTCTTTTTCCAGGCTAAGTGAAGATCTTCTAAATTAGTGAGACGCCATTTCCTCTCCAACTTACGGGTTATCTGCTTTAAGATGGGAGTTTGTGAGTTATACCACGGAGTCAGGCACTTCTGATTTAAAGCTCTCTTTTTCAGAGGAGCTACAGCATCCAAAGTTGTCTTCAATGAGGATGTAAAACTATTGACGAGATACTCTATCTCACTTACAGAGTTTAGGTAGCTACTCTGCACTGTGTTGGTATATGGCATTAGAGAACATAAAGAAGAACCTAGTTACAGTGCTTTCTGAAAGACTTCTAGTGTAATGAAACTTATTCCCCACTGATGGGTAGTCCATCAGAGTAAATGTATATGTTATTAAGAAATGATCAGACAGAAGGGGGTTTTCAGGGAATACTGTTAAGTCTTCAATTTCCATACCATAAGTCAGAACAAGATCTAAGATATGATTAAAGTGGTGGGTGGACTCATTTACATTTTGAGCAAAGCCAATTGAGTCTAATAATAGATTAAATGCAGTGTTGAGGCTGTCATTCTCAGCATCTGTGTGGATGTTAAAATCGCCCACTATAATTATCTTATCTGAGCTAAGCACTAAGTCAGACAAAAGGTCTGAAAATTCACAGAGAAACTCACAGTAATGACCAGGTGGACGATAGATAATAACAAATAAAACTGTTTTTTGGGACTTCCAATTTGGATGGACAAGACTAAGAGTCAAGCTTTCAAATGAATTAAAGCGCTGTCTGGGTTTCTGATTAATTAATAAGCTGGAATGGAAGATTGCTGCTAATCCTCCGCCTCGGCCCGTGCTACGAGCATTCTGGCAGTTAGTGTGACTCGGGGGTGTTGACTCATTTAAACTAACATATTCATCCTGCTGTAACCAGGTTTCTGTAAGGCAGAATAAAGCAATATGTTGATCAATTATTATATTATTTACTAACAGGGACTTAGAAGAGAGAGACCTAATGTTTAATAGACCACTTTCACCCCAGAACAGGCTATATAGTGCAGCAGATAACCAAAACAATCGTTCAGTTTGTGATAAAAGCATGAAATTTGGTACACATATAGCCAAAGGCATTCCGAAAAGATATGGATATGGAGGCATTATGAATTTTCAACATCGCGCCCATGGCAGCCATTTTTCAAAATGGCCACCAGCAATGCCTGTTTTCTTATGAGTGACGGGCATAATATGATATTTTAGACATATTTATCATATATTGTACTTGGTAAATGTCTATAGGATAATTGAAAAGTTGTAATTTAATATTCAAGATGGCCGCCATTTCCCAAGATGGCAGCCGTCACTTGTATGACGGTCTGATATGTATGATCTCGGTGTCAAATCAGTCATCTTTTATGATGCAGAATTCAAATTCCGAACTTAAAATTGGCCAGAAGCATCCTTCTACCTCACAACTGATCATGACCACTGTTTCATACCCATTATGCAAGATGGATTCCAGTTCACCTGAGGGACATGGCTGAACTACCAAAGACACACCCGAGCGTAGCTCAAGCTTTCAGGGAAGGCAAGTTCACTGTCCAGAAGACCAATAATGTGTTTTCCTCCATGGCCATCGACCAGGCTCATGAGCAGATGAATGCTTGCATCAAAGGAGATGGCGGTGCTGTGGGCCTCACTGATAACTATTACGATGGATGGTAGCAGGACCAGAAGTAGCCTGATCCATACAGGAATTTGAGATTAGTTAAAAAAAAATCAGATAACACACTTCACCATGATCAAACAACAAGTGCCCAGATCTCATTCATAAAAGATGTACGGTCTTTGGTCAGTGCAATGGAACATTTTTGAAATCCATTTGAAGAAGAAAGCAAGGACTTGGTTGTTCTCCACTCAAAGGAACTTGCTGGACCTTCAGCTGCTGAGGCAGTTAGAAAGGTGAAACAGACAGGAGAGCAAGAATTTGACGCTTTCACAAAAGAACGCATTGTTGAGAGAATAAAACCAGTGGATGACACCATACCAAGAAATAAGCTGCAGGTGTTCCAGGAGGACAGTATCAAAACCAAAACAGAAATTAATTTCTCTCAAACAGGATATGGCGCTCTGTCAAGACTATTTATTGCTTGCCAGACCAGGGATAGAAACTTAGATGAATTCTTTCGACACGAGAACCAACCATGTCAACCAGTGCTGTTTGATGGGGGAGGTTTTCACCTGGGACAGAAGAGTGATCTGCTTCCATGCCTGGAAAAAGTTCACAGTGCATTCTCAGAAAGTCCAAAGGTTACCTGTACCATTGTAGATGGGACAGCCATCATCCAGATGCTGAAACCAAGTTCAGTAAAAACCTTCAATGACTATGCCCATGTGATCTTCATTCCATATCTGACCAGAAAACTTGAAAGTGTGTCCAGGCTTGATCTGGTGTGGGACCGCTACTTGTCTGATTCTCTGAAAGCTGCTACAAGAGCAAAGCGTGGAACTGGGATTCAGAGACGTGTGGTAGGTGATGCAGCCATTCCCATTCTGGTGGCCATTTTGAAAAATAGATGCCATGGGTGCCATGTTAAAAATTCATGATGCCTCCATTTCCAAATCTTTTAGATATGCCTTTGGCTATATGTGTACCAAATTTCATGCTTTTATCACAAACTGAACGATTCTTATACATATTGGAGTTAAGCTGCTGGACTAATAATACTAATTATTCAACTAATGGTGTACAATGTTGTCTTGACACTGCAGAAACATATGCTTTTACTATGAAAATAAAAATAAAAAAGTGGAGAAAAATCTGTGTTGCAATGCTGTTTATTTTCTTTTGTTCCACTGTCATTTTCATTCATGCATGGTTGTCGACTCAGTGTAATACATTCCCTATTCCCATGTCAATATGTGTCACATTCCATATTCTTCTTTGATAATATGTCTCATAAAAACACACACAGTTGGCAATGAAGCTGTAGGTATAATAAAAGGTTGTCATAAAATTTTTCACAGTTACTTGGGAACACTGAGGCCATTCACTGCAGCAGCCATTATACTTTATAACCAGGCAAATTTATAGAATCCACTGCTACTCATTGCAAGCTACTCAAAACAGGTTGTTGGATGGGTTGGATACTGCTACTTTGTTTTGTCAAATGATCCCCAACAGTTCACTTGAAATCTTTCAAAGTACAGGGGCAACTGAGCGTGCCTCGAGGGCATAGGGCAATGCAGATTTCAGTGACATGGGTCTGTAGACAAACTTGTTGAACCTATATAACCATTTTTGTGAGGAAAAAAGTAGCCAGATTAACAGGTGACCACAACTGATGTTTCTGTCATTAACACAAAATGATGATGAATTGAAGCACTGCACTCCTTCAAGCCTACACCTCATTCCATTCCTCACTATGCTGTAGAAGGACTCTTCAGAAGGGGTCAATTGAAGGGTTACACAGGGGTTAAAATATAAAATTGCTCCAGTCATATTGAAAACTATACCACATTATTTGTCTGATAATAAAGATTCCAAAAAGGTATAGTTTGGACTATCTATGAAAGAATGTTCTGGAGTTATGGGGTAAAAACAGCAAGAAAGGTGACAAAGGTTAATTTCAGTTTGTACAGAGGTCAAAAGTTAAAGTTGTTCCAATTTTGTTAAAAAGTGATGCAGATTATTGTTTGAGTTAATAGGGTTAATAAACGGAATAGGTTTGACGATGCTGAATGTTTGGTCTCCAAAGTAAAGGTCACACAATGTCAACGCCCATTGGAGTCCATGATATTTTACATATGTTACCCTGTAACGTTCTAAGCACAACACATGGTGCAAACTATTCCTTTTAAAAACCCTGTTAACACAACCAATAATTTGCATCACTTTCTACCTCATAACCAGGGCTGTGAAATGAAAATTGTGAAATCTCACAAAAATTTGCAGGGGGTCTGAGGGGCATAGGCCTGCAGGAGTCATGTAAATCCATTCAAAGCCAGAGTCTTTTTTTTTCCCAAATGAAAGAAAGCCTAGATTAATGAAAAATGTTATATAATGTTTTCTAAAATCCTGTTTGAACAGCATAATGTTTATTTTCCAGAGAGAGAAAAAGTCTTACCGTGTTTCCTGAGTGCACAGTTCGCTTTTCCCATTTCATCTTTCAAATACGCTGATGAAGCCAGCAACAATTCCATGGATTCTTGTCCTTATCTGACTTTTTCAAACCGTGTGTCTCACCATCTTCTCTCTGTCTGACATTGGTCCATGACACTAACACCCACCCACCTCTTCCCCATGATGAAATCCGCAGAGTTTTCACAGCCCTGCATAACTCCAGAACATTCAGTCATACACTCAACAAAAATATAAACGCAACACTTTTGTGTTTGCTCCCATTTTGTATGAGATGAACTCAAAGATCTAAAACTTTTTCCACATACACAATATCACCATTTCCCTCAAATATTGTTCACAAACCAGTCTAAATCTGTGATAGTGAGCACTTCTCCTTTGCTGAGATAATCCATCCCACCTCACAGGTGTGCCATATCAAGATGCTGATTAGACACCATGATTAGTGCACAGGTGTGCCTTAGACTGTCCACAATAAAAGGCCACTCTGAAAGGTGCAGTTTTGTTTTATTGGGGGGGGGGATACCAGTCAGTATCTGGTGTGACCACCATTTGCCTCATGTAGTGCAACACATCTCCTTCGCATAGAGTTGATCAGGTTGTCAATTGTGGCCTGTGGAATGTTGGTCCACTCCTCTTCAATGGCTGTGCGAAGTTGCTGGATATTGGCAGGAACTGGCACACGCTGTCGTATACGCCGGTCCAGAGCATCCCAAACATGCTCAATGGGTGACATGTCCGGTGAATATGCCGGCCATGCAAGAACTGGGACATTTTCAGTGTCCAAGAATTGTGTACAGATCCTTGCAACATGGGGCCGTGCATTATCCTGCTGCAACATGAGGTGATGTTCTTGGATGTATGGCACAACAATGGGCCTCAGGATCTCGTCACGGTATCTCTGTGTATTCAAAATGCCATCAATAAAATGCACCTGTGTTCTTCGTCCATAACAGACGCCTGCCCATACCATAACCCCACCGCCACCATGGGCCACTCGATCCACAACATTGACATCAGAAAACCGCTCACCCACACGACGCCACACACGCTGTCTGCCATCTGCCCTGAACAGTGTGAACCGGGATTCATCCGTGAAGAGAACACCTCTCCAACATGCCAAACGCCAGCGAATGTGAGCATTTGCCCACTCAAGTCGGTTATGACAACAAACTGGAGTCAGGTCGAGACCCCGATGAGGACGACGAGCATGCAGATGAGCTTCCCTGAGAAGGTTTCTGACAGTTTGTGCAGAAATTCTTTGGTTATGCAAACCGATTGTTTCAGCAGCTGTCCGAGGGGCTGGTCTCAGATGATCTTGGAGGTGAACATGCTGGATGTGGAGGTCCTGGGCTGGTGTGGTTACACGTGGTCTGCGGTTGTGAGGCTGGTTGGATGTACTGCCAAATTCTCTGAAACGCCTTTGGAGACGGCTTTTGGTAGAGAAATGAACATTCAATACACGAGCAACAGCTCTGGTTGACATTCCTGCTGTCAGCATGCCAATTGCATGCTCGCTCAAATCTTGCGACATCTGTGGCATTGTGCTGTGTGATAAAACTGCACCTTTCAGAGTGACCTTTTATTGTGGGCAGTCTAAGGCACACCTGTGCACTAATCATGGTGTCTAGTCAGCATCTTGGTATGGCACACCTGTGAGGTGGGATGGATTATCTCAGCAAAGGAGAAGTGCTCACTATCACAGATTTAGACTGGTTTGTGAACAATATTTGAGGGAAATGGTGATATTGTGTATGTGGAAAAAGTTTTAGATCTTTGAGTTCATCTCATACGAAATGGGAGCAAAACCAAAAGTGTTGCGTTTATATTTTTGTTGAGTGTAGATAGCCCAAATTATAGCTTTTTGATCTTTATGATCAGACAAATCTTCTTCTTTGTCTTTCGGCTGTTCCCGTTAGGGGTCAGATCAATCATTTCCATCTCACCCTGTCCTCTGTATCTTCCTCTGTCACACCAACCACCTGCATAGCACATCCATAAACCTCCTCTTTGGTCTCCCTCTTCTCCTCCTGCCTGGTGGCTCCATCCTCAGCATCCTTCTCCCTTTATACCCTGGGTCCCTCCTCTGCACATGTCCAAACCATCTCAATCTCACCTCTCTGACTTTGTCTCCAAACCGTCCCACCTGAGCTGTCCCTCTGATTTGTTCATTCCTAATCTTGTCCATTCTTGTCACTCCCAAAGAGAATCTCATCATCTTCAGCTCTGCCACCTCCAGCTCTGCCTCCTGTCTTTTTGTTAGTGCCACTGTCTCTAAACCATACAACATAGCTGGTCTGACTACTGTCTTGTAAACTTTTCCCTTCACTCTTGCTGATATTCTTCGGTCACAAATCACTCCTGCCACCTTTCTCCACCCACTCCACCCTGCCTGCACTCTCTTCTTCACCTCTCTACCACACTCTCCATTACTTTCAACAGTTGACCCCAAATATTTAAACTCATCTACTTTCACCACTTCTACTCCTTGTAACTGCACTATTCCACTGGGCTCCCCCTCATTCACACACATGTACTCAGTCTTGCTTCTACTGACTTTCATTTCCCTTCTCTCCAAAGCATATCTCCACCTCTCCAGACTAGACTCAACTTGCTCTCTACTCTCACTACAGATCACAGTGTCATCTGCAAACATCATAGTCCATGGGGAATCCTGTCTGATCTCATCCGTCAACCTGTCCATCACCACTGCAAACAAGAAAGGACTCAGAGCTGATCCTTGTTGTAATCCCACCTCCACCTTCAATGGGTCTGTCATTCCAACTGCACATCTCACCGCTGTCACATTATTCTTGTACATGTCCTGCACTACCCTAACATACTTCTCTGCCACTCCAGACTTCCTCATACAATACCACAGCTCTTCTCTTGGCACTCTGTCATAAGCTTTTTCTAAGTCCACAAACACACAATGTAACTCTTTCTGTCCTTCTCTGTACTTCTCCAACAGTATTCTCAGAGCAAACATTACTTCTGTAGTGCTCTTTCTCGGCATGAAACCATATTGCTGCTCACAGATCTTCACCTGTTTTCTAAGTCTAGCTTCTACTACTCTTTCCCATAACTTCATGCTGTGGCTGATCAGCTTTATGCCTCTGTAGGTACTGCAGCTCTGCACATCACCCTTGTTCTTGAAAATAGGAACCAGCACACTTTGTCTCCACTCCTCAGGCATCCTCTCACTTTCCAAGATTTTATTAAACAATCTGGTTAGAAACACTACTGCCATCTCTCCTAGACATCTCCATGCCTCTGTTGGAATGTCATCTGGACCAACTGCCTTTCCACTCTTCATCCTTTCTTTCTTTCTTTCTTTCTTTCTTTCTTTCTTTCTTTCTTTCTTTCTTTCTTTCTTTCTTTCTTTCTTTCTTTCTTTCTTTAATATTTATTTCATTCATTTAAAAGAAAAACAAACAAACAGAAAAGCAGAAATAAAGCATCACAAATCACCTGAATGAAAAGGAGCAGAGAGAAGAACAAGTCTTATGTTTTCTGCCCCTTTTTACAATACAATCTTTCAATATCCAGCGTCATTATTTGACATTATTTAACAGATTGCATTTCTTTGACTTGTCACATACCACTGACTTATTTCATAATTATGACCATTATTTAGTAGATTACATCTTAAACAAAACATTTTAAATATTTTTAACAGATTACATTTTTTGGCTTTCTCACAGCCCACTGACTTATTTCATAGTTTCATACTTACTTAATACATCTAGTTTAATACGTTTTTTAAATAACTTAAGCAACCTTAATTCTTTGATTTCTTTGTTGAGATTGTTCCATAATTTACACCATTTACTGCAATACTCCGTTCCTTTACTTTGGTTCTGTATCTTGGTTTTTTAAAGACTTCTATTCTTTTCAGTTTATAACTACTTACTCTTTTTTCAAACATATTTTGAATGTTTGTTGGTAAAGTATTTTTATTAGCTTGGTGCAATGTTTGTAATATTTTCAAATCGACTAAATCATGAAATTTAAGTACCCTATACTTAATGAACAATGGATTAGATGAATCTCTACAACCACTGTTGCTAATCACTTTTAAAGTTCTTTTCTGCAGAATAAATAAAGGTTGTGTATAAGTTGTATATGTTGATCCCCAGATTTCTGCACAATAAGTTAAATATGGAACAATCAATGAATTGTACAATGTTAATAAACCATAACTATTTAATGAATATTTTACTTTATGCAAAACAGCAATGGCTTACGCTATTTTTCCTTTTATGTAATTTATGTGTGACTTCCATGTAAGATCTTCATCAATTATGACTCCTAAAAATTTTGTTTCTTTTACCCTTTGTATGTCCATTCCATCTATGTGTAATGACACATTATTTTTTTTTTACTCTGTCATTAAACAATATGAAATTTGTCTTATTAATATTTAGTGACAGTCTGTTTATATCAAACCAATATTTAACTTTTTTCAACTCTGTATTTATCACTTGTGCTACTTCCTGTATATCTGATCCAGAGTAAAACAGTGTTGTATCATCAGCAAATAAAATGCTTCCAAGCACATTAGATACATTCACAAAATCATTAATATACAAAATAAACAGTTTGGGTCCAAGTACCGATCCTTGTGGTACTCCATAAATAATGTTACACAATTTTGATTTGGTATTATTTATCTGAACAAACTGTTTTCTATTTTCTAAGTAGCTTTTTACCCACTGATGTGCAATACCTTATTCCATATTGTTGTAACTTGTAAAGCAATCTTGAGTGGTCGATAACATCAAAAGCCTTTTTCAGGTCGATAAAAATACTTACAAAATAATCCTTATTTTCTATTTTTGTTGATATTTTCTCTATTAATTCCATAATTGCCATAGCTGTCAAATGTTTTGTTCTGAATCCATACTGGGCATTATTTAAAATATGATGTTTCTCAATGAATTTATCCAACCTTGTCACAAAAACTTTTTCCATAATTTTAGAAAACTGTGGAAGCAATGACACTGGCCTGTAATTAGAAAAATTATGTTTGTCTCCATTTTTATATAATGGGACTACCTTGGCAATTTTCATTTCATCTGGAAAAATTCCTGTTGACAGAGACAAATTACAAATGTAAGTGAATGGTTCAATAACAGTTTCTGTTATACTTTTTACAGTCATCATGTCTAAATCTTCATGGTCAGTTGATCTTTTGCTTACACAGTTTTTTTTTTTTTTTTTTTTTACAATATTTCTTATTTCATCTTTTTCCACACTGTCCAGGAAAATACTATTGACCGTATTTACAAGTGTATGTAATTTATCTTCTACTATTGGTTTATTTCCCACCAGACTACATTTGAAAAATAATCATTAAACCCATTTGCAACTTCTTTTATGTCATATATCTCTTTATTTTCCTTGACAAAGTAATTTGGAAAAGTTGCTTTCGCTCCATCACTTTCAATCACACTTTTTATAATTCCCCGTGTTGCCCTCATATTATCTTTACTCTTATTATCTTCTTCATAGCAGCCCTCACTTCTTCCTTACTAATCTCTTGTACTTCCTGATTTACTCTCACAACATCATCCAGCCTTTTCTCTCGCTCATTTCTTTACTCATCAGCTCTTCAAAATATTCCCTCCACCTTCTCAGCACACACTCCTCACTTGTCAGCACATTACCATGTGCATCTTTTACCACCCTAACCTGCTGCACATCCTTTCCAGCTCTGTCCCTTTGTCTGGCCAATCGGTACAAGTCCTTTTCTCCTTCCTTACTATTCAACTTCTTGTACAGCTTGCAATATGGCTTTTCCTTCATTTCTGCTACTTCTCTTTTCACCTTACACCGCATCTTCTTGAACTCCTGTCTAATTTCTTCATCTCTCTGACTATCCCAAAACCTTTTCACCAACCTCTTTCTCCTTATGCTTTCCTGGACCTCTTCATTCCACCACCAAGTCTCCTTGTCTTCCTTCCACTGTCCAGATGTCATACCCAGTACTGTCCTATCTGTTTCCCTCATCACATCTGCAGTACTTTTCCAGTTGTCCAAAACTGCTTCCCCTCCAACCAGTGCTTTTAACATACTCTTCCTTTAAAATGACCCCAACACCATTTCTCTTCCTGTCCTCACCATGGTACAACAACTTGTACCCACCGCCGATGCTCCTGCTCTTACTTCCCTTCCACTTGGTCTCTTGTACACACAATATGTCTACCTTTCTCCTCTCCATCATATCAGCCAGCTCTCTCCTTTTACCAGTCATGCTACCAACATTCAAAGTCCCCACTCTCATTTCCACCCTTCTAGTTTTCTTCTTCTCCTGCTGTTTGTGGAAACATTATCCTCCTCTTCTTCGTCATCTTCACCCAGCAGTAGCCCAATTTCCACCAGCACCCTGTTGGGCAACAGACAAATAGTGTGGTATAGTTTTCAGTATGACTATGGCAATTTTAAATTTTGACCCCTGTGTAATTCTTCATTGACCCCTACCTGGCTGCCTAATGAAAATTCAAATTGTCCATCTGCAAAGAGTAATGTCTAAGGAGTATTTGTGCCAAATGTGGTGCCTATATCACCTGTATTTGAAAGATTCCTCTGTAAATATTCTGTTATCTGCTGCACTATGAGGAGCATCAGTTGGACAGTGAAGGAACACAAGTCATAAGCAGTTTGGCCATGTGGTGTGCTTTTGTGCATGATCTAGCATTCAGGTGCCTCAATGTGAAAGACCCCATCAACTAGAAAAGGCAAAACAGACACCTAGGTTTCAGCTGGCTGTGTACTTTTGAGAGACGGGGCTGAAGTGGCGGTGTGCCTGGGTGGCTGCTGATGGGGAGCCAGGATGGTTCCATGGTGTGGTGGATGCATGTGGCATTAGGATGTCCTCCTCAGTCTGACCCGAGGTTGTTGTCTGACAGTCTGTTTAAGAGTTGTGTATTTTTGAATCTGTTGCATTGTTATTGAGATGACAGACCCAGTAATTGGCAGAAATGAGATTCTCATGTAAGGAAACAGATTACTTGTGAGTACATACTATAATTCATGGGAGCAGCAGCAGCATCCACCAAAGCTCCTCCCCCACCTTGTTTGTCCACCTGAATTCTTCCATATCTCAAAAGGCACAGAAAGCCCCTATGCTTGGACTGTTCGGTAGCCAGCCCTATGCTTGTGTTCCTGGCCTGCAAACCCAGTGAGGAAGAAAATTGGCAGAAAAATTTGATGTAAATCCTGATGTGAGGCTTAACAGTTTCTCATTGTTTTAAATTACATTTGCTTCTTTCTTTTGGCTTCTCCCTTTTTGCTCAAGGTCTCCACAGGGGAGCCGATAGGGATCCATCTCTTTACAAGTCATGATCTAATTGCACTTGATTTTTTTTTCTTTTATTTTTTTGGTGATTGGTTTTACAGAAACGTTTCTCCAACAACTGGTATTTCATTCAGTCTATACATCATTAACAAAAAACTGCTTTTCTAGTAGACGTGGCAGTATAGCTCTGTTAGAGGTGTTTTGAACTTTCCTGTTAGGCCCCATTAAAAAAACAAACAAACAAAACGTTTATCATCCCGCCCGCATGCCAAAATTGGCCTGCATCAATTTTTTATTTTTTGTTGTGCAATTTTCATTGATGGTGATACAACTGATTCAAGAACTGGCACAGCCACTTGGTGGTGAGTATGCTTTGGCTGAAGATGGCTGAACTTTTCCGTGCCAGGCACGGAACTTGCCGCTTATTGTCTTTGACAACCACACACACCAGGATGACGGTATTTATTGTGATACAGATTGCCAATAAAGCCAAGAAGCTGAATCCATGGTACGAGGTGAGCGTTCCCCCTGAGGTGACCATGAGTGATATTTTCAGCCAGTATGCATGTAGTATTCTGGACAATGGAGGTAGCTTGTATGCTAAGTACAATGGTTGCAAGGTGAGTTTTTCCTCATCCCTTTCTTCTTCTTCTTCTCGGTAGTTCCAGCCGCTTGGTCCGGCCCACCTAGAGGAGTAGTTGGATGACATCCCTATTTTTGTGGATTTTAATTAAATACGTACTGTTGCAGAGCTGTGAGGCTGGTTTTATCATAGTTCTAGGTGAAACTGTACTAATCTTTGTGTCTTATTAGTGGAAGTTTAATTTCCCAGTTTCAAATTTTACTGTATTGTTTGTTCTCAAGAATGATAAACTATTTTTTTTAATGGGGCCTTATTGGTACAACAGTAGGCAGGGCCAAGTGGTTAATGCGCTTGGTTTCAGTGCAGAAGGTTCCGGGTTCAAATCCCACCCCTGCCAGATTTCTGCATGTAATGTGGAGTTGCGTCAGGAAGGGCATCCGGTGTAAAACCTGTGCCAATTCAACATACAGATCCACCTTGGATTTGCTGTGGCGACCCCCGAGTGCAAACAAGGAAGCAGCCGAAGGGACTTAGTATTGGTACAACAGTAAATTGTGAAGGTGTGACACCTCATTCATGTTTCAAATTGCTCAAAACACATAACAGTTAGGATAATATATCGCAAACCCTCATGATATTTCTCACTTTGTAGAAGCATTAGAAAAAATAGCCTCAATACGTTAAACAAAACAGCATGTTTGATTATGGGTGATTTTAATCTTGATATTTTAAAGGACAAGACACTGTGATACAAAACTACACTGATGTATTATTATCATTTGGTTTTCATCCTGTTATTGGTAAGGCCACAAGTGTTATGAAACAGTCTGCAGTGTTAATATTTGATTATATATTTAATTGCTTTCCAATGTCCATTGATTTTACTTTTATGGATTTTTTTTTTTTTTTTTAATGTGAAATGAATAAATGAAATAAAATGAAAGCAGGGACATGAGAGCTTTGAGAATAAAAAAAGAATTTCATCTCAAACTATTCAGTAAATAGTGAAATCTCGACCTTTGTTTATGCCCTTGAATTCAGTTCACAAGTTGAGTGCCATTGATGAAGCAGCTAAATGCTTTGCAAACAGAGGTGAACACTGAAAAACAGCAGCTTCAGAGAGAGTGAGTCGTTTAAACATAATTCATTTTCTTTAATTAGCAAGTTGATGTTGAAAAATAAAAGATCTCTTTTATGAGGCTGGTTGGAAGCACAGAATGTTAAACCCAAAATTCATTCGGGTTTACAGTTTGTGCTGTCAAATTAGGATAAACGACATTGGGTGGAGCTTATGGTGCTGAAATGGTTATGAAATCTTGGTGACATTCTTGCAGACACCAGGCCATTTGCAGGCTCCCTCAAAACCTGTGACATCTGTGGCATTGTACTGTGTGATAAAACTGCACATCTTACGCACCATTTACACTGGACTGAGACCTGTATAGGACCTACAAGATCATCACATTTTGTCAACTCTCTCCAATCTTGGCTGGCCTCCATAGTGATCAGTTATTTGTGTTTACACCAAGCTTGCATTACGACTGGATTGTGCAGGTGAAAAATATGTTAATTTCCATGATCATTGATGTAACCCCATGCAGAGTCAATTGAGAGTCTATTACGACCCACAGGATCAAGTTGACAGTGAGTTGAGACGTGAGAGTTTATCAAGACTGACTATGAGACCCATGTATCTGTTAACTGGTTGCACAACTTGTGCGAATGTTTTAAATAGTTCAGTACACTTGCACACCTGTTGGACACTGATGGGGAGTGATGGCAACCAAGAGGGACCTTTTTTCTGACCATAGAGACCCCACTGTGACCAGCCTGCAACCCCATTGAGAGTCAATGTGAGTGACGGCGAGCAGAGGCCGTTTTTCAATCGAAACTCGGTCATGAACTAGGTGTAAACTGGGTGTTAGAGTGAACTATTTTGTGACCAGTCACACCTGTGCAATAATCATGCTGTTTAATCAGCATCCTGTTATTCCACACCAGCTAGATGGATCGATTATCTCGGTTAAGAAGAGGTGCTCACAAACAACTTTTAACACATTTGTGAAAAAAAATCATGATAAATAAGTCTTTTATGTGTGTAAAAGAAATCTCAAATCTTTTACGACAACACATGAAAAATGGCAATAAAACTAAGTGTTGCAGTTACACACACACACATATATATAGTACAAATATTTAACTCTTATTCTTCACATTCATTCAGATTTATGTCTTCAATGGAGGGCTTTTGTTGAACTGCCACTGTTATACAGCAAAGTCGTACCATAGTGTCAAATCCATTTGCTACTGAATCAAATACCTTGCCTATAAAAACTCTTCACCCCCTTAGGCTTTTATACAGTTTCATTCCATTTCAAGCACAAAAAGTAATTCATGCTCCTCTATATTAGGAGGACTCTTATAAGTCCCTGTTAGTAAATGATACAACCCCTGGCAAAAATTATGGAATCACCGGCCTCGGAGGATGTTCATTCAGTTGTTTAATTTTGTAGAAAAAAAGCAGATCACAGACATGACACAAAACTAAAGTCATTTCAAATGGCAACTTTCTGGCTTTAAGAAACACTATAAGAAATCAAGAAAAAATTGTGGCAGTCAGTAACAGTTACTTTTTTAGACCAAGCAGAGGGAAAAAAATATGGAATCACTCAATTCTGAGGAAGAAATTATGGAATCACGCTGTAAATTTTCATCCCCAAAACTAACACCTGCATTAAATGAGATCTGCTCGTTAGTCTGCATCTAAAAAGGAGTGATCACACCTTGGAGAGCTGTTGCACCAAGTGGACTGACATGAATCATCGCTCCAACACGAGAGATGTCAATTGAAACAAAGGAGAGGATTATCAAACTCTTCAAAGAGGGTAAATCATCACGCAATGTTGCAAAAGATGTTGGATGTTCACAGTCAGCTGTGTCTAAACTCTGGACCAAATACAAAAAACATGGGAAGGTTGTTAAAGGCAAACATACTGGTAGACAAAGGAAGACATCAAAGCGTCAAGACAGAAAACTTAAAGCAATATGTCTCAAAAATCGAAAATACACAACAAAACAAATGAGGAACGAATGGGAAGAAACTGGAGTCAACGTCTGTGACCGAAGTGTAAGAAACCGCCTAAAGGAAATGGGATTTACATACAGAAAAGCTAAACGAAAGCCATCATTAACACCTAAACAGAAAAAAACAAGGTTACAAGGAAAAGCAATCGTGGACTGTGGATGACTGGATGAAAGTCATATTCAGTGATGAATCTCGAATCTGCATTGGGCAAGGTGATGATGCTGGAACTTTTGTTTGGTGCCGTTCCAATGAGATTTATAAAGATGACTGCCTGAAGAGAACATGTAAATTTCCACAGTCATTGATGATATGGGGCTGCATGTCAGGTAAAGGCACTGGGGAGATGGCTTTCATTACATCATCAATAAATGCACAAGTTTACGTTGATATTTTTGACACTTTTCTTATCCCATCAATTAAAAGGATGTTTGGGGATGATGAAATCATTTTTCAAGATGATAATGCATTTTGCCATAGAGCAAAAACTGTGAAAACATTCCTTGCAAAAAGACACATAGGGTCAGTGTCATGGCCTGCAAATAGTCCGGATCTTAATCCAATTGAAAATCTTTGGTGGAAGTTGAAGAAAATGGTCCATGACAAGGCTCCAACCTGCAAAGCTGATCTGGCAACAGCAATCAGAGAAAGTTGGAGCCAGATTGATGAAGAGTACTGTTTGTCACTCATTACGTCCATGCCTCAGAGACTGCAAGCTGTTATAAAAGCCAGAGGTGGTGCAACAAAATACTAGTGATGTGTTGGAGCATTCTTTTGTTTTTCATGATTCCATAATTTTTTCCTCAGAATTGAGTGATTCCATATTTTTTTCCCTCTGCTTGGTCTAAAAAAGTAGCCGTTACTGACTGCCACAATTTTTTTTTCCTGATTTCTTATAGTGTTTCTTAAAGCCAGAAAGTTGCCATTTGAAATGACTTTAGTTTTGTGTCATGTCTGTGATCTGCTTTTTTTCTACAAAATTAAAAAACTGAATGAACATCCTCCGAGGCCGGTGATTCCATAATTTTTGCCAGGGGTTGTATAATAATTGATCAACATATTGATTTATTTTGCCTTACAGAAACCTTGTTACAGCAGGATGAATATGTTAGTTTAAATGAGTCAACACCCCCGAGTCACACTAACTGCCAGAATGCTCGTAGCATGGGCCAAGGCGGAGGATTAGCAGCAATCTTCCATTCCAGCTTATTAATTAATCAAAAACCAAGACAGAGCTTTAATTCATTTGAAAGCTTGACTCTTAGTCTTGTCCATCCAAATTGGAAGTCCCAAAAACCAGTTTTATTTGTTATTATCTATCGTCCACCTGGTCGTTACTGTGAGTTTCTCTGAATTTTCAGACCTTTTGTCTGACTTAGTGCTTAGCTCAGATAAGATAATTATAGTGGGCGATTTTAACATCCACACAGATGCTGAGAATGACAGCCTTAACACTGCATTTAATCTATTATTAGACTCAATTGGCTTTGCTCAAAATGTAAATGAGTCCACCCACTACTTTAATCATATCTTAGATCTTGTTCTGATTTATGGTATGGAAATTGAAGACTTAACAGTATTCCCTGAAAACTCCCTTCTGTCTGATCATTTCTTAATAACATTTACATTTACCTTGATGGACTACCCAGCAGTGGGGAATAAGTTTCATTACACTAGAAGTCTTTCAGAAAGCGCTGTAACTAGGTTTAAGGATATGATTCCTTCTTTATGTTCTCTAATGCCATATACCAACACAGTGCAGAGTAGCTACCTAAACTCTGTAAGTGAGATAGAGTATCTCGTCAATAGTTTTACATCCTCATTGAAGACAACTTTGGATGCTGTAGCTCCTCTGAAAAAGGGAGCTTTAAATCAGAAGTGCCTGACTCCGTGGTATAACTCACAAACTCGCAGCTTAAAGCAGATAACCCGTAAGTTGGAGAGGAAATGGCGTCTCACTAATTTAGAAGATCTTCACTTAGCCTGGAAAAAGAGTCTGTTGCTCTATAAAAAAGCCCTCCGTAAAGCTAGGACATCTTACTACTCATCACTAATTGAAGAAAATAAGAACAACCCCAGGTTTCTTTTCAGCACTGTAGCCAGGCTGACAAAGAGTCAGAGCTCTATTGAGCCGAGTATTCCTTTAACTTTAACTAGTAATGACTTCATGACTTTCTTTGCTAATAAAATTTTAACTATTAGAGAAAAAATTACTCCGATTGTTCTGTCTGAGTTATTTTCATTAGTTACTTCCTCCAAACCATCAACATGTCTATTAGACCCCATTCCTACCAGGCTGCTCAAGGAAGCCCTACCATTAATTAATGCTTCGATCTTAAATATGATCAATCTATCTTTATTAGTTGGCTATGTACCACAGGCTTTTAAGGTGGCAGTAATTAAACCATTAATCAATCAATCAATCAATTTTTTTATATAGCACCAAATCACAACAAACAGTTGCCCCAAGGCGCTTTACATTGTAAGGCAAGGCCATACAATAATTATGTAAAACCCCAACGGTCAAAACGACCCCCTGTGAGCAAGCACTTGGCTACAGTGGGAAGGAAAAACTCCCTTTTAACAGGAAGAAACCTCCAGCAGAACCAGGCTCAGGGAGGGTCAGTCTTCTGCTGGGACTGGTTGGGGCTGAGAGAGAACCAGGAAAAAGACATGCTGTGGAGGGGAGCAGAGATCGATCACTAATGATTAAATGCAGAGTGGTGCATACATAGCAAAAAGCGAAAGAAACACTCAGTGCATCATGGGAACCCCCCAGCAGTCTAAGTCTATAGCAGCATAACTAAGGGATGGTTCAAGGTCACCTGATCCAGCCCTAACTATAAGCTTTAGCAAAAAGGAAAGTTTTAAGCCTAATCTTAAAAGTAGAGAGGGTGTCTTACTTAAAAAGCCATCACTTGACCCAGCTATCTTAGCTAATTATAGGCCAATCTCCAACCTTCCTTTTCTCTCAAAAATTCTTGAAAGGGTAGTTGTAAAACAGCTAACTGATCATCTGCAGAGGAATGGTCTATTTGAAGAGTTTCAGTCAGGGTTTAGAATTCATCATAGTACAGAAACAGCATTAGTGAAGGTTACAAATGATCTTCTTATGGCCTCGGACAGTGGACTCATCTCTGTGCTTGTTCTGTTAGACCTCAGTGCTGCTTTTGATACTGTTGACCATAAAATTTTATTACAGAGATGAGAGCATGCCATAGGTATTAAAGGCACTGCGCTGCGGTGGTTTGAATCATATTTATCTAATAGATTACAATTTGTTCATGTAAATTGGGAATCTTCTTCACAGACTAAGGTTAATTATGGAGTTCCACAAGGTTCTGTGCTAGGACCAATTTTATACATGCTTCCCTTAGGCAGTATTATTAGAAAGCATTGCTTAAATTTTCATTGTTACGCAGATGATACCCAGCTTTATCTATCCATGAAGCCAGAGGACACACTTCAATTAGTTAAACTGCAGGAATGTCATATAGACATAAAGACATGGATGACCTCTAATTTCCTGCTTTTAAACTCAGATAAAACTGAAGTTATTGTACTTGGCCCCACAAATCTTAGAAACATGGTGTCTAACCAGATCCTTACTCTGGATGGCATTACCCTGACCTCTAGTAATACTGTGAGAAATCTTGGAGTCATTTTTGATCAGGATATGTCATTCAATGCGCATATTAAACAAATATGTAGGACTGCTTTTTTGCATTTGCACAATATCTCTAAAATTAGAAAGGTCTTGTCTCAGAGTGATGCTGAAAAACTAATTCATGCATTTATTTCCTCTAGGCTGGACTATTGTACTTCATTATTATCAGGTTGTCCTAAAAGTTCCCTGAAAAGCCTTCAATTAATTCAAAATGCTGCAGCTAGAGTACTAACGGGGACTAGAAGGAGAGAGCATATCTCACCCATATTGGCCTCTCTTCATTGGCTTCCTGTTAATTCTAGAATAGAATTTAAAATTCTTCTTCTTACTTATAAGGTTTTGAATAATCAGGTCCCATCTTATCTTAGGGACCTCTTTTTCTTACTTTGAGGTTTTGAATAATTAGGTCCCATCTTACGGACCTCATAGTACCATATCACCCCAATAGAGCGCTTCGCTCTCAGACTGCAGGCTTACTTGTAGTTCCTAGGGTTTGTAAGAGTAGAATGGGAGGCAGAGCCTTCAGCTTTCAGGCTCCTCTCCTGTGGAACCAGCTCCCAATTCAGATCAGGGAGACAGACACCCTCTCTACTTTTAAGATTAGGCTTAAAACTTTCCTTTTTGCTAAAGCTTATAGTTAGGGCTGGATCAGGTGACCCTGAGCCATCCCTTAGTTATGCTGCTATAGATTTAGACTGCTGGGGGGTTCCCATGATGCACTGAGTGTTTCTTTCTCTTTTTGCTCTGTATGCACCACTCTGCATTTAATCATTAGTGATTGATCTCTGCTCCCCTCCACAGCATGTCTTTTTCCTGGTTCTCTCCCTCAGCCCCAACCAGTCCCAGGAGAAGACTGCCCCTCCCTGAGCCTGGTTCTGCTGGAGGTTTCTTCCTGTTAAAAGGGAGTTTTTCCTTCCCACTGTTGCCAAGTGCTTGCTCACAGGGGGTCGTTTTGACCGTTGGGGTTTTTCCATAATTATTGTATGGCCTTGCCTTACAGTATAAGGCGCCTTGGGGCAACTGTTTGTTGTGATTTGGCGCTATATAAATAAAATTGATTTGATTTGATTAAAATTTCTAAAATGTTCTTCCTTAAACTCACACTGAAAGCAAATCTCTACAATTTGATATAAATTAAATGAAAGTAGCAAAGCCAAGATTATGGGTTGCATATGTAATGGTACCCTCTGGGAGTAAAACACATAAATCATTAGTTTTATTGCCAGTTTTCTTTAGACAAGTCAGGGGATGGATACATGCACATTGCCCGTGATGCTGATTTAAACTGATTGTAAGCAAAGTGACCTCGATGGTAAATCTGTGTGGAGTAGACAGTTCTCAAAAATTCAGACACCATGCAAAAAGGAGACTACTGAGGGGAGCCACTAAAACACATGACAAGGAATTATAGGCTGCTGTGCATGCCGTTGTAGAGATTGTGCATAGGACAAATTTGGCCTGTTGCATCATGGTGGAGTGGAATAGAGAAAATCCTTCTCTGCTACACTCCACTATGAAACTGTGAGTGGTGATTACAGAGCCGTATACGAGGTCTGTCCATAAAGTATAGGTCCTTTTAATTTTTTTCAAAAACTATATGGATTTCATTCATATGTTTTAACGTCAGACATGCTTGAACCCTCGTGTGCATGCGTGAGTTTTTCCACGCCTGTCAGTGACGTCATTCGCCTGTGAGCACTCCTTGTGGGAGGAGTCGTCCAGCCCCTCGTCGGAATTCCTTTGTCTGAGAAGTTGCTGAGAGACTGGCGCTTTGTTTGATCAAAATTTTTTCTAAACCTGTGAGACACATCGAAGTGGACACGGTTCGAAAAATTAAGCTGGTTTTCAGTGAAAATTTTAACGGCTGATGAGAGATTTTGAGGTGATACTGTTGCTTTAAGGACTTCCCACGGTGTGAGACGTCGCGCAGCGCTCTCAGGCGCTGTCGTCAGCCTGTTTCAAGCTGAAAACCTCCACATTTCAGGCTCTATTGATCCAGGACGTCGTGAGAGAACAGAGAAGTTTCAGAAGAAGTCGGTTTCAGCATTTTATCCAGATATTCCACTGTTAAAGGAGATTTTTTTAACTGAAAGCCATCAAAAGCCGCCTGGATTTTACAAATGGTTATCAACACAGAGGTGTTTTTCCTGTGCCGCCGCACCGCGCCGGCTGCATCCCGACGCGCGGACCCATCCGCACGTCTTTCATTAAAAAAATCTCCTTTAACAGTGGAATATCCAGATAAAATGCTGAAACTGACTTCTTCTGAAACGTCTCTGTTCTCTCATGACATCTGGATCAATAGAGCCTGAAATGTGGAGGTTTTCAGCTTGAAACAGGCTGATGACGGCGCGCACCGTGGGAAGTCCTTAAAGCGACAGTATCACCTCAAAATCTCTCATCAGCCTTTAAAATTTTCACTGAAAACCAGCTTAATTTTTCGAACCATGTCCACTTCGATGTGTCTCACAGGATTAGAAAAAATTTTGATCAAACAAAGCGCCAGTCTCTCAGCAACTTCTCAGACAAAGGAATTCCGACGAGGGGCTGGACGAGTCCTCCCACAAGGAGTGCTCACAGGCGAATGACGTCACTGACAGGCGTGGAAAACCTCGCGCATGCGCACGAGGGTTCAAGCATGTCTGACATAAAACCATATGAATGAAATCCATATAGTTTTTGAAAAAAATAAAAAGGACCTATACTTTATGGACAGACCTCGTATGAGTACTAGAGTCCGCAGTCGCACTGAGATGTGTCCTGACAAGGAGGCGTGGTCACCATTTTGGAACAGGGCAACTCTGGGAGACATCACACACAGGCGCTCAAGAATCTCATCAAGAAACAGGTGCAAAATACTGAAAAGCTGCAGATGTTGGCAAAGCCACAAATGGAGGAATAAGGGAGACAACATTTCCTTCCATAATTAAGCAGTTTTGATTTTTCTTGTTACGTTTTCTGTAACTTCTGGGTGATAAAAATGGTGTAAAGCGTCATGCCTGTGTACCAAATATGAGGATTTAGAAACCACCTTGAATGGAATCTTATTCAAAGCTGAATTTATTCAGTATTGTACAAAATGGATTTAATAAAGGTGGACCGTGTGGAATTAATTAATGTGTGCCCAGTCTGGATGTGTGATATTGTGCCTTCATGTCTGCAGAATTTGCAAGCTGGAACATATGGAATCCGTGTCAACTTTCGACACTAAAATAAAATAAAATCATAATTTTTACATATACCTTCAGAACTATTGGTTGATGAAACCATTCACTGATAGAACCAGAAATCGTTTACAGCTGCAGGTTGTCTCATCTGCGCTGTGCGATGGAGAACGCATTTGAAATCCTCTCAAAGGTAATTATTTATAATATATATATATATATGTTGTAATGAACTGATGAGCCACACAGTGCTGAACACAGCAGCAGCAGCCTCAGCTCAGCTGCTGATTGCAGCTGGAACAGATCGGATCTGTGTAAATTAAATAAACACTTAGGGCCCTGTCCCACTGGGGAGAGGATTAATTGCGCATGAATTGAGTACACAAATTACGGGCATTCGTTGTCCGTCCGCAACAAAAATGGCTAAAAATGACAAATGTCCCAGTATGAATTACGGATATATAATAATATATAGCGAATATATGATGAACAATCACGGTTGTATAACGCATGTAGTGAGGAAACGGATCTGACGCATTGCGATTATCACGGCAGTGTTTACGGGTGTATTATAAATGCATCGCGCACGTGCGTGTGCACGGCATCTGCATTGCGGTCATAAAAGAAGCGCACTCGCTCCTTTCGGCATCACTATTCACACCAACAATACAGCCTCTGGAGCATTTACTGTCAGGTCTTACCCGTTCTCGGTCCTCACCCATCATGTTTGTTGTCAGTCTTTTTATTGATTTTCCTTTTGTCTGCTTTTTTGACAGTCTGATTATTTCGCTTTTGTCACAGCTGCTTATTTTCTGTTCATCACATCATAGCCACATCTTGAGTTCCGTTCTGGTTAGTTTAGTCTTTGACCCACCGTCTTTGATTTTGGTTCATTACTGTTTTTGTCACAGCTTGTTTTCTGTTCATTACTCTTCAGCCACTTATTGAGTTCTGTTCTAGTTTAGTCTTCATCCTTTACTTTCTGGTTAGTCAGTTCTATTCTGGTTTTAGCTTTTGGATTTTCTTGCTCTACAACCTGATTCTGTTCATGTCTAGTTTCTATGCCGTTTTGGATATTTTAGTATAATTTGTCATGTCCATCTTGTCACTGCACTCCTTTGTCTCTGTTCTTATATTTTCACATCCAGTTTCTTTTGGATCACAGTCACGTCCTCAGATCACTCCACTCTCTTGCCCATCACCTTCTCAGCTCAGTTGGCCACGCCCAGTTTTGTATGTCACCTCCTTGTCCACCTGTCACAGCCTTCTCTTGTCTCACAGCCTCTCCTGTTAGTCCACACCCTCCTCCTGCTCCATATCACCTCCTAATTAACTCAGTGTATTTAAGCCCTGCATGTTTTCTTTTCCTTTGCTTGCTCGTTGATTTTGTTATCTTCGTCCTGGCCTCTTGTCACAGTTTTTTGCTCTCACGTTTTTCTCGACCCCCACTTGTATTGTGGATCAAGATTTTGTCTTTGCCCTTGTTACGTCGTTTGCTGTGTTATTGAACCCCGCCTGTTTTCTGATGACATCTCTGCTTATCACCTGCCTGTACCTCTGCAACGCTGACTGCCATTCTGTGTACCAGACCCTGCCTGATTTATTGATAAAGCCTTTTTCTTAATCCACCACCTGCCTGTGTGTCTGCATTTTGCTCCCTACCACCTGCTGAGCCCTGACTACCTGTGAATCATGACATTTACTGGACTTGGACAAGCTGATTGGAGTAAAGAAGCAGTAAACAGAGCGAGTGGTGATGTCAGCGGATCACATCAGAGCGCAGCTCGTCTGAACATTATAACAAGAAGTTAAATCTGTTATAAACAGGAATAAATACTGTAACTGCACACAAGAAGAAAAAAAAACATGCAACTGTTTTATCAAGCCTTGACAATGTAAACAAGTCAAATAATGACCTTTTTAGACGTCTCAAAATGCACGTGCGAACGGCCAAGCTGCAGCTTCCTCTGTGATTCAGGAGATGATTAGAGCCATTTTCAATAGGCAATTTGCAGAATAAAATGATTAATCCACCACGAAATAGTTATTTTATATAGGCAGTGTCCAGCATAGAGCGCGTGGCAGCCGGTAGATGAAAGAACGGCGTCCAGCTGAGAACACAGCGCATCTGATTTGCATCCGCCGCAAATCAGATGCAAAGCAGACGTAATAAAAATGCTTTATTCGTGGCCAATCTGTATGCAGTTGCTACAACTTATTTTAGTTTGTGATGTGGACATGATGGGCACGCAAAATATCTGTTTTACACACTGTCCCAGTCCGCTGCCAAGATGCAAATCCGTCAGTTGCGGATATCAGCAGATGACGGAGAATATACAGTGCATAGATTGAGTATGTTTGTGTATGTATTGAGTATGTATGGAGTATGTAAGGCGGATGTCATCCGCAGCCAAAATTTTGTGCAGCTCAAAAATCCTGGTAACGGAAAAAATGTGCCTCTGCGGATAATTGTGGACGTGGTGTGGGTGTCGGCCGACTCATACAAGCATGTTTCACACATATTGCGGATGTTAAGCGAATATGAACCAATTCTGTGTGCAATCCATACACAAATCCTCCTAAAACGCCGGTGGAACAGGACCCTAAGATTTCAGAATGTGTAGGCGTCAGGGTAAGTTTAATACTTTCCTTACATATTGTAATATTAATTCATTTTACTGGCTCAATATCCAGGTCAGAACGATATTTTAAGATGTATTTTGCAAGGTTTTTTCCCATGTGTGTTCACTTGCGTGTCTGTATTGAAAATGCACATGAATCTGGCACTGCATCAATATTTCGCGCGGTTACAAAGTGGCATGTCCCTCCCCATGAAGGGACATTCGTTGTTTAGTCGGCAGCATTGGGAGTGCACTCTGTAGTACTCACATACAGCTCTGTGATGCAACAAGCCATATTGCCCTAAGCAATATCTCTCCAATCACTTACACAGAAACCTATATTGTGGACTCTTAAGTTAAACCTTTCCTATGCTCTTTAGCCTCACTGGTTAGTGAGATCTAAGTGGGGTGTGGCCTTTATTGTTTTCGGCTTTTGCCATATTGACTTTGCATTTATTCATTTTCTGTATTTACTTACGCCAATCAAGAGTCACAGGCAGGATGGAACCTACACTCAACAAAAATATAACGCAACACTTTTGGTTTTGCTCCCATTTTGTATGAGATGAACTCAAAGATCTAAAACTTTTTCCACATACACAATATCACCATTTCCCTCAAATATTGTTCACAAACCAGTCTAAATCTGTGATAGTGAGCACTTCTCCTTTGCTGAGATAATCCATCCCACCTCACAGATGTGCCATATCAAGATGCTGATTAGACACCATGATTAGTGCACAGGTGTGCCTTAGTGTATATTAGTGTGAGTGTATATACCAGCAGTCATAGGGCAAGAGGCGGGGTGCTCTTTGGACAACACTCCAGTCTATCGCTGCATTAACTTTCCATTTCTGTTCAAATTTTCTTGCCTATGGAAACTTCTTGCAATAACCTGACATCAGCATTAAAACTGTATAACCGGCAGTTTCTGAGATCTAAAATCCCTGGTTGCTTGCACAGACAGTTGAATACAGTGATATGTAAATAAAGAAATCAATAACTGTCACATTGATTTAATTGCTTCAGTGACCTGTGGAGGTCATGCAAATTAGAAGTTAATCTCTGGATCATATTTCTTCCTCTATACGCCACCCCCGCTGCCATCTAAATTAATTGTATGGATAGTTGGTGAGTTTTGAAAAGAACTTAGAAAAGCCCCTAAACATGCTGTGCTTCTTTTCCCTGCTCATTAAGCCGCCTTGTTTTTACTTTAACACCAATCTAAATGTTTGTGTGCACTAACAAAGGCTTCGGAAATGCTCGTCCTTTCATCTGCACTTCCAGCGGTTTTACGTATTTCAACATTCCCATCCTTGCTTTTGCTCTCCTGCCTTTCAAATCACTTTTCAAAGCAACATGTACCATTAACCAACTGTCAGTATGAAAGTGCTTGGCACCTGGATTAGATTTTAATGGCTTTGCCCAATCTGTAGAGGCTGTTCTGCAAAGGCATCAAAAGCCAGAGAATTTTTTTAAAACTTCCTCCCTGTCATTTTATTTCACTTTGAAATGAAGCATAGCATGACAGTCTGTTGGGTTTTAGGCATCAGAGAGCAGCACATGTTTGTGTTAAAGCTCACAAAGAAACCTTCTGTGGCTGTGGTTTGGAGATGTAATTGCTGGTCTCACCTCCAAGCTTTGAAGAAAAGGCTATGAAGAAGAAAAGGTGTGATTTTTTGTGTGCTCTCCTTAAGTTTCTAAAGACAGACATTTATTATCCTCTGTGCTTGTATCTTGCTATGCACAACACGGGTGTATTTAGGAAAACTCACATACGAGGTCTGTCCATAAAGTATCGTACCTTTTATTTTTTTTCAAAAACTATATGGATTTCATTCATATGTTTTTACGTCAGACATGCTTGAACCCTCGTGCGCATGCGTGAGTTTTTCCACGCCTGTCAGTGACGTCATTCGCCTGTGAGCACGCCTTGTGGAATGGAGTGGTCCCGCCCCGTCCCGTCTATCTCGGCTTTCAGTGCTTACCAGTCGAGTGAGTATAAAAGAACTTGTGGAGAGCTGGACATGTCCCAACTTGTCCTCTAACACTCCGAAACGGAGGTGTTCCTTTGTCTCGCTTCATCAGCGAATCGGTCGTGACGCGCGAAGCCTCCGCGCGGCTTTCCATGACAAAATCTCTTGTTAAAAGTGAAATCTGCCGGAAAATGGCTGATGTCCAGGTCTTGTGATAACCAGAGAAAGAGCACACGACGGTCTCGTATCCACAGAGCCATCAGCTTAGAAATGATCCAGTGGTTTGTGCCGCATCGTCGCAGCTCGCAGCGCGGCGCACCGACCGTCCTTAAAGGGGTCCTTACCCTGTAGTTAAAGTCCTTATTCTCTGTGAAGCCCGTAAAATTTTCACTGAAAGCCAGATAAATTTTCGAATGGTTTCCCAGGTGCCAGTCTCTAACAGCTTCTGAAAAAATTCTGATGGAAAAAAGTCCTTTTCATTCCGCCATTTCCAGACAATGAAATCCGATGAGGGGGCGGGACCACTCCTTCCACAAGGCGTGCTCACAGGCGAATGACGTCACTGACAGGCGTGGAAAAACTCACGCATGCGCACGAGGGTTTAAGCATGTCGGACGTAAAAACATATGAATGAAATCCATATAGTTTTTGAAAAAAATAAAAAGGTACGATACTTATGGACAGACCTCGTATTTTACAGTTTTGAAAAAATTAACGCATTCCAATTAAACAATGGTTAAATGGATATATTTTAATTTGTCTGTACATTATTTCTGTGGCTAATCAGCAGGTTGCCTAAAAATGTAGTAATCTAATTGCATTAATATTTCTAAATCAGTAATCAGATTAAAGTTACTTCTCCAAGTCACTGTGCATTACTATTATATTTGTATTTTTATCCAGTATAAATCACGGGTGCCCAATACGTTGATCGCGATCGGCTGGTTGATTGCAGAGATAGTGTGGGTCGACCGCAGCATTAAAACAGGCCCGTGGGCAGGGGGAGGTCAGGGTTCGGCTGAAATGCCCACTTTTAGCATTTGATACCACAAGCTGTTCATATGCTGTTTTGTGCAGCAGCTCTGAGTTGAAAAAACAGTTATCGTTTGTCAAAGCACGGTGTCAGTAGCACAGCTGCACTGAGCTTGGCAGACATTTTTTTTTCTTTAAACTCTGTGCCACTCGTTGAGTGTCCTCGCTAAAAACAGCTGAAGAACAACAAATACTAACGGTCTTTTTTCCACCCAAATGCACCCTCTCTCTATCTGAGGACCACATGACGTAAAACATGCAGATTAAACTTTCTTACCTGTCAATCTGGTCGTGCTTTCTGCATGAATACATTATCCATTCTTCCTGCTCAAACAGCAAAACAGGGGTGAATCCACACAGAAAGGGGGCACGGTGGGCGGGATGTGGCCCCCCACAACACCCTTAGATTAAAGGTCCACTTTTGAAGTCATTTTTTCATACTACTACTTATAATAATGATAATATATATAATAATAATAATAAAATAATAATTCAACAACTAAAATGATTAGAAAGAAGGTAAATGGTAGAAAAAAATTGTTACATTCATAAACAATGTATATTATGAATTGTTGGTTTTGCTGTTACAGTGCTGTCAACAGTTAAATATGAGGTCAAAAAAGACTAAATATAAGTGTGTGTAAGTGTGGGTGTGTGTGGGGGGGGGGGGGGGGATGAAATAACATAAATAAACATGCTGGTAAGAACAATAGAATATAACAAGCAATGTAATAATTAGGGATTTGAATCATACAACAACTCATGATTCAATTCGATTCCGATTCTTGGGGTGACGATTCGATTCAGAATCGATTTTCGATTCTAAGAGCTCTGAGAAATAGTTATATTACTTAAAAAATGTTTATGTTTACGAAAATGCAGCTTTACAAGGTTAATCAATTGATTCTAGATATAAATTTACTTATCTGCTTTGCTCGTTCGGAGTTGGCTGGCAGTTTAGCGAAGTGCTGGTCAGTAGTCGGCAGATAACGCTGCTCCCCTCTTTTAGCTCCGGGTGATGGCGTAGCATGTGGGCTTGTGGATTTGAAGTGTTTCCGAAGTACTTGACTTTCATTTTGCAGATTTTGCACACTACATGTCATGTCAAGCTCCTTCTTACACAGCAAATAATAAAATCCAAAATGCGCCCAAACATTTGCCTTCAGCAAAGGCGGTGCTGGCTGAATTAGCTCTTCGTCCACCATGCTAAGCTACAGCCACTGAACTCTGCACGCCAGCCCCCCCCCTCGCGGGATGCTGTAGTACGGAAGCCATTGCCTGACAAACAGTACACGCCCCTTTTCTACTTTTTTTTACTAATAGCCCAATTTCATAGCCTTAAGAATGTACATATCATGAATGCTTTGTCTTGTTGGATTTGTGAGAATCTACTGAATCTACTGGTACCTTGTTTCCCATGTAACAATAAGAAATATACTCAAAACCTGGATTAATCTTTTTAGTCACATAGCACTACTATTATTCTGAACACTACTGTATGACCATACTTCAAAAACGTGTCAAAGTGACCCAGAAACAAATACTGCAAGTTCCCTTCTTCCTTGAAGAAATAGCCAAGATTGAACATCGGTGAACCAAGTGCATTGAATTAAGGGAGACTATGTTGAGAAATAATGCAAAAACAATCTTTGCACTGTGACATTTCTTTTTGAAGTACCATCATATGTATCATTGCTTTTTATTCCTGTTCATTTGATTGTGAAACATTATTCCTGTCCCCAAATTTTTTTAAAGCACAAGTTGTTACTATACAGCTGAACTTAGGCTGATTAAATGACATGTCGCACTGAAATCATAACAACACACACACACCACACACCACACACACACACACACACACACACACACACCACAACACACACACATCTTCAACCGCTTAGTCCACTTAAGGTTCGCGGGGGGCTGGAGCCTACCCAGCAGTCATAGAGCATGAGGCGGGGTCTGTTTGTGTCACAGGGCCACAAACAGACAAACAAACACAGTCACACCCACACGCATTCACACCTACCGACAATTTAAAGATTCCAATCCACCAAACCCACATGTCTTTGGATGTGGGAGGAAACCGGAGCACCTGGAGGAAACCCACGCAAACACAGGAGAATATCCAAACTCCACACAGAAAGGCCACAGGCGGGAATTGAACCCATGACCTTCTCACTGTGAGGCAGCAATGCTAAGCACTAAGCCACCGTGCTGCCAAATCATAACAATTTAGATGTTATTAATGGCCATCCGATGAAGCACAGGATTACTTTGTGCTCTCTGTGACTGGTTTCAAAGTATGCAGCATTCACAACAAACAGCTGCGGAGACTGCCAAAAACACAGTACTCATGAGTGCTCGTTTTTCTGAGTGTTTCTGACAGTGCTTAAGTGGCTTTGAGGAAAACATCCCAGCACACACTTGAATGGAATGTAACTGCTAAAGTTAAGAATGGAGCCACAGATTAATTCCAAAGTTTATATAAATGTGATGTCATATTATGATGACTTGCTTTTAAGTGATAACTGTTCATTTTGATGCAGTCACAATAGAAAAAGCAGCCGCTTTCCACTGTGAGAAGACTTATTGCATGTGCACAGCTATTAGTTATAAACACAGCCTGTTAAAAAATAGTTTCTGCTAGATGCACGGCTTTGTACACACTTATAAGTGTTGTCATCAATATAACTGTGAAAAATGTAAAAAATACATCTGGGTGATCAGACAGCCTGAAAAACAGCAGAGAGGTCCATGTGCATGTTATAACAGCATGGTGGATTAATGGTTAGCACTGCTGCCTTGCAGCAAGAAGGTCATGGGTTCGATTCCCACCTGTGGCCTTTCTGTGTGGAGTTTGCATGTTCTCCGCATGTTTGTGTGGGTGGGTTTCCTCTGGGTGCTCCGTTTTCCTCCCACATTTAAAGACATGCGGGTTAGGTGAATTGGAAACTTTAGAATTGTCCAGGTCTCCCTTGCAAAAGAGATCTCGAGCTCAATGGGACTAACCTGGTTAAATAAATATAATAAATAAATAAAACAGAGTGCTGGTCCGCACACATCAAGATCAAAATCTGACAGACTCACTCAGAGTAAAATAAAAATAAAGCCTACCAGCTCCACTGAGGAGAAAAAAATACCAAAAGGGGGAAAAAAACCTGAAGAGGGCACTCACTGACTTGCAGAATGACTTCCAAGATTAAATATGTAAAGTCCACCCCACCAAAGAAGTCCCCAAGCACAAATCGCATGCAATCACCAGCCATAGAAATGTCTAGGTCCACTATGAGTCCTCACGCATGGACGATCGATGGCCGGAGAACAATGTCCGACTGCAGCTCCACTGCCAGCTCCTCAAGTTCCCTCACGATTCTGGCATGTTAGATAGAAGCCCATTATCTCCTGAAAATAATCTTCTGAGTTTTTCCAGTGTAAGAAATACATGTGCGCTTTCAGGCAGTCTGTAAAAGCAGCATTGATTTCATGGAAAAATTCTGTTGACAGAGACAAATTACAAATGTAAGTGAATGGTTCAATAACAGTTCTGTTATACTTTTTACAGTCATCATGTCTAAATCTTCATGGTCAGTTGATCTTTTGCTTACACAGTTTTTTTTTTTTTTTTTTTTTTACAATATTTTTCATCTTTTTCCACACTGTCCAGGAAAATACTATTGACCGTATTTACAAGTGTATGTAATTTATCTTCTACTATTGGTTTATTTCCCACCAGACTACATTTGAAAAATAATCATTAAACCCATTTGCAACTTCTTTTATGTCATATATCTCTTTATTTTCCTTGACAAAGTAATTTGGAAAAGTTGCTTTCGCTCCATCACTTCAATCACACTTTTTATAATTCCCCGTGTTGCCTCTATATTACTCTTATTATCTTCTTCATAGCAGCCCTCACTTCTTCCTTACTAATCTCTTGTACTTCCTGATTTACTCTCACAACATCATCCAGCCTTTTCTCTCGCTCATTCTTTACTCATCAGCTCTTCAAAATATTCCCTCACCTTCTCAGCACACACTCCTCACTTGTCAGCACATTACCATGTGCATCTTTTACCACCCTAACCTGCACATCCTTTCCAGCTCTGTCCCTTTGTCTGGCCAATCGGTACAAGTCCTTTTCTCCTTCCTTACTATTCAACTTCTTGTACAGCTTGCAATATGGCTTTTCCTTCATGCTACTTCTCTTTTCACCTTACACCGCATCTTCTTGAACTCCTGTCTAATTTCTTCATCTCTGACTATCCCAAAACCTTTTCACCAACCTCTTTCTCCTTATGCTTTCCTGGACCTCTTCATTCCACCACCAAGTCTCCTTGTCTTCCTTCCACTGTCCAGATGTCATACCCAGTACTGTCCTATCTGTTTCCCTCATCACATCTGCAGTACTTTTCCAGTTGTCCAAAACTGCTTCCCCTCCAACCAGTGCTTTTAACATACTCTTCCTTTAAAATGACCCCAACACCATTTCTCTCCTGTCCTCACCATGGTACAACAACTTGTACCCACCGCCGATGCTCCTGCTCTTACTTCCCTTCCACTTGGTCTCTTGTACACACAATATGTCTACCTTTCTCCTCTCCATCATATCAGCCAGCTCTCTCCTTTTACCAGTCATGCTACCAACATTCAAAGTCCCCACTCTCATTTCCACCCTTCTAGTTTTCTTCTTCTCCTGCTGTTTGTGGAAACATTATCCTCCTCTTCTTCGTCATCTTCACCCAGCAGTAGCCCAATTTCCACCAGCACCCTTGGGCAACAGACAATAGTGTGGTATAGTTTTCAGTATGACTATGGCAATTTTAAATTTTGACCCCTGTGTAATTCTTCATTGACCCCTACCTGGCTGCCTAATGAAAATTCAAATTGTCCATCTGCAAAGAGTAATGTCTAAGGAGTTTGTGCCAAATGTGGTGCCTATATCACCTGTATTTGAAAGATTCCTCTGTAAATATTCTGTTATCTGCTGCACTATGAGGAGCATCAGTTGGACAGTGAAGGAACACAAGTCATAAGCAGTTGGCCATGGTGTGCTTTTGTGCATGATCTAGCATTCAGGTGCCTCAATGTGAAAGACCCATCAACTAGAAAAGGCAAAACAGACACCTAGGTTTCAGCTGGCTGTGTACTTTTGAGAGACGGGGCTGAAGTGGCGGTGTGCCTGGGTGGCTGCTGATGGGGAGCCAGGATGGTTCCATGGTGTGGTGGATGCATGTGGCATTAGGATGTCTCCTCAGTCTGACCGAGGTTGTTGTCTGACAGTCTGTTTAAGAGTTGTGTATTTTTGAATCTGTTGCATTGTTATTGAGATGACAGACCCAGTAATTGGCAGAAATGAGATTCTCATGTAAGGAAACAGATTACTTGTGAGTACATACTATATTCATGGGAGCAGCAGCAGCATCCACCAAAGCTCCCCCACCTTGTTTGTCCACCTGAATTCTTCCATATCTCAAAAGGCACAGAAAGCCCCTATGCTTGGACTGTTCGGTAGCCAGCCCTATGCTTGTGTTCCTGGCCTGCAAACCCAGTGAGGAAGAAAATTGGCAGAAAATTTGATGTAAATCCTGATGTGAGGCTTAACAGTTTCTCATTGTTTTAAATTACATTTGCTTCTTTCTTTTGGCTTCTCCCTTTTTGCTCAAGGTCTCCACAGGGGAGCCGATAGGGATCCATCTCTTTACAAGTCATGATCTAATTGCACTTGATTTTTTTTTCTTTATTTTTTGGTGATTGGTTTTACAGAAACGTTTCTCCAACAACTGGTATTTCATTCAGTCTATACATCATTAACAAAAAACTGCTTTTCTAGTAGACGTGGCAGTATAGCTCTGTTAGAGGTGTTTTGAACTTTCCTGTTAGGCCCCATTAAAAAAAACAAACAAACAAAAACGTTTATCATCCCCGCCCGCATGCCAAAAATTGGCCTGCATCAATTTTTTATTTTTTTGTTGTGCAATTTTCATTGATGGTGATACAACTGATTCAAGAACTGGCACAGCCACTTGGTGGTGAGTATGCTTTGGCTGAAGATGGCTGAACTTTTCCGTGCCAGGCACGGAACTTGCCGCTTATTGTCTTTGACAACCACACACACCAGGATGACGGTATTTATTGTGATACAGATTGCCAATAAAGCCAAGAAGCTGAATCCATGGTACGAGGTGAGCGTTCCCCCTGAGGTGACCATGAGTGATATTTTCAGCCAGTATGCATGTAGTATTCTGGACAATGGAGGTAGCTTGTATGCTAAGTACAATGGTTGCAAGGTGAGTTTTTCCTCATCCCTTTCTTCTTCTTCTTCTCGGTAGTTCCAGCCGCTTGGTCCGGCCCACCTAGAGGAGTAGTTGGATGACATCCCTATTTTTGTGGATTTTAATTAAATACGTACTGTTGCAGAGCTGTGAGGCTGGTTTTATCATAGTTCTAGGTGAAACTGTACTAATCTTTGTGTCTTATTAGTGGAAGTTTAATTTCCCAGTTTCAAAATTTTACTGTATTGTTTGTTCTCAAGAATGATAAACTATTTTTTTTAATGGGGCCTTATTGGTACAACAGTAGGCAGGGCCAAGTGGTTAATGCGCTTGGTTTCAGTGCAGAAGGTTCCGGGTTCAAATCCCACCCCTGCCAGATTTCTGCATGTAATGTGGAGTTGCGTCAGGAAGGGCATCCGGTGTAAAACCTGTGCCAATTCAACATACAGATCCACCTTGGATTTGCTGTGGCGACCCCGAGTGCAAACAAGGAAGCAGCCGAAGGGACTTAGTATTGGTACAACAGTAAATTGTGAAGGTGTGACACCTCATTCATGTTTCAAATTGCTCAAAACACATAACAGTTAGGATAATATATCGCAAACCCTCATGATATTTCTCACTTTGTAGAAGCATTAGAAAAAATAGCCTCAATACGTTAAACAAAACAGCATGTTTGATTATGGGTGATTTTAATCTTGATATTTTAAAGACAAGACACTGTGATACAAAACTACACTGATGTATTATTATCATTTGGTTTTCATCCTGTTATTGGTAAGGCCACAAGTGTTATGAAACAGTCTGCAGTGTTAATATTTGATTATATATTTAATTGCTTTCCAATGTCCATTGATTTTACTTTTATGGATTTTTTTTTTTTTTTTAATGTGAAATGAATAAATGAAATAAAATGAAAGCAGGGACATGAGAGCTTTGAGAATAAAAAAAGAATTTCATCTCAAACTATTCAGTAAATAGTGAAATCTCGACCTTTGTTTATGCCCTTGAATTCAGTTCACAAGTTGAGTGCCATTGATGAAGCAGCTAAATGCTTTGCAAACAGAGGTGAACACTGAAAAACAGCAGCTTCAGAGAGAGTGGAGTCGTTTAAACATAATTCATTTTCTTTAATTAGCAAGTTGATGTTGAAAAATAAAAGATCTCTTTTATGAGGCTGGTTGGAAGCACAGAATGTTAAACCCAAAATTCATTCGGGTTTACAGTTTGTGCTGTCAAATTAGGATAAACGACATTGGGTGGAGCTTATGGTGCTGAAATGGTTATGAAATCTTGGTGACATTCTTGCAGACACCAGGCCATTTGCAGGCTCCCTCAAAACCTGTGACATCTGTGGCATTGTACTGTGTGATAAAACTGCACATCTTACGCACCATTTACACTGGACTGAGACCTGTATAGGACCTACAAGATCATCACATTTGTCAACTCTCTCCAATCTTGGCTGGCCTCCATAGTGATCAGTTATTTGTGTTTACACCAAGCTTGCATTACGACTGGATTGTGCAGGTGAAAAATATGTTAATTTCCATGATCATTGATGTAACCCCATGCAGAGTCAATTGAGAGTCTATTACGACCCACAGGATCAAGGTTGACAGTGAGTTGAGACGTGAGAGTTTATCAAGACTGACTATGAGACCCATGTAATCTGTTAACTGGTTGCACAACTTGTGCGAATGTTTTAAATAGTTCAGTACACTTGCACACCTGTTGGACACTGATGGGGAGTGATGGCAACCAAGAGGGACCTTTTTTTCTGACCATAGAGACCCCACTGTGACCAGCCTGCAACCCCATTGAGAGTCAATGTGAGTGACGGCGAGCAGAGGCCGTTTTTCAATCGAAACTCGGTCATGAACTAGGGTGTAAAACTGGGTGTTAGAGTGAACTATTTTGTGACCAGTCACACCTGTGCAATAATCATGCTGTTTAATCAGCATCCTGTTATTCCACACCAGCTAGATGGATCGATTATCTCGGTTTAAGAAGAGGTGCTCACAAACAACTTTTTAAACACATTTGTGAAAAAAAAATCATGATAAATAAGTCTTTTATGTGTGTAAAAGAAATCTCAAATCTTTTACGACAACACATGAAAAATGGCAATAAAACTAAGTGTTGCAGTTACACACACACACATATATATAGTACAAATATTTAACTCTTATTCTTCACATTCATTCAGATTTATGTCTTCAATGGAGGGCTTTTGTTGAACTGCCACTGTTATACAGCAAAGTCGTACCATAGTGTCAAATCCATTTGCTACTGAATCAAATACCTTGCCTATAAAAACTCTTCACCCCCTTAGGCTTTTATACAGTTTCATTCCATTTCAAGCACAAAAAGTAATTCATGCTCCTCTATATTAGGAGGACTCTTATAAGTCCCTGTTAGTAAATGATACAACCCCTGGCAAAAATTATGGAATCACCGGCCTCGGAGGATGTTCATTCAGTTGTTTAATTTTGTAGAAAAAAAGCAGATCACAGACATGACACAAAACTAAAGTCATTTCAAATGGCAACTTTCTGGCTTTAAGAAACACTATAAGAAATCAAGAAAAAAATTGTGGCAGTCAGTAACAGTTACTTTTTTAGACCAAGCAGAGGGAAAAAAATATGGAATCACTCAATTCTGAGGAAGAAATTATGGAATCACGCTGTAAATTTTCATCCCCAAAACTAACACCTGCATTAAATGAGATCTGCTCGTTAGTCTGCATCTAAAAAGGAGTGATCACACCTTGGAGAGCTGTTGCACCAAGTGGACTGACATGAATCATCGCTCCAACACGAGAGATGTCAATTGAAACAAAGGAGAGGATTATCAAACTCTTCAAAGAGGGTAAATCATCACGCAATGTTGCAAAAGATGTTGGATGTTCACAGTCAGCTGTGTCTAAACTCTGGACCAAATACAAAAAACATGGGAAGGTTGTTAAAGGCAAACATACTGGTAGACAAAGGAAGACATCAAAGCGTCAAGACAGAAAACTTAAAGCAATATGTCTCAAAAATCGAAAATACACAACAAAACAAATGAGGAACGAATGGGAAGAAACTGGAGTCAACGTCTGTGACCGAAGTGTAAGAAACCGCCTAAAGGAAATGGGATTTACATACAGAAAAGCTAAACGAAAGCCATCATTAACACCTAAACAGAAAAAAAACAAGGTTACAAGGAAAAGCAATCGTGGACTGTGGATGACTGGATGAAAGTCATATTCAGTGATGAATCTCGAATCTGCATTGGGCAAGGTGATGATGCTGGAACTTTTGTTTTGGTGCCGTTCCAATGAGATTTATAAAGATGACTGCTGAAGAGAACATGTAAATTTCCACAGTCATTGATGATATGGGGGCTGCATGTCAGGTTAAAGGCACTGGGGAGATGGCTTTCATTACATCATCAATAAATGCACAAGTTTACGTTGATATTTTGACACTTTTCTTATCCCATCAATTAAAAGGATGTTTGGGGATGATGAAATCATTTTTCAAGATGATAATGCATTTGCCATAGAGCAAAAACTGTGAAAACATTCCTTGCAAAAAGACACATAGGGTCAGTGTCATGCCTGCAAATAGTCCGGATCTTAAATCCAATTGAAAATCTTTGGTGGAAGTTGAAGAAAATGGTCCATGACAAGGCTCCAACCTGCAAAGCTGATCTGGCAACAGCAATCAGAGAAAGTTGGAGCCAGATTGATGAAGAGTACTGTTGTCACTCATTACGTCCATGCCTCAGAGACTGCAAGCTGTTATAAAAGCCAGAGGTGGTGCAACAAAATACTAGTGATGTGTTGGAGCATTCTTTTGTTTTCATGATTCCATAATTTTTTCCTCGAATTGAGTGATTCCATATTTTTTTCCCTCTGCTTGGTCTAAAAAAGTAGCCGTTACTGACTGCCACCAATTTTTTTCCTGATTCTTATAGTGTTTCTTAAAGCCAGAAAGTTGCCATTTGAAATGACTTTAGTTTTTGTGTCATGTCTGTGATCTGCTTTTTTTTCTACAAAATTAAAAACACTGAATGAACATCCTCCGAGGCGGTGATTCCATAATTTTTGCCAGGGGTTGTATAATAATTGATCAACATATTGATGTATTTGCCTTACAGAAACCTTGTTACAGCAGGATGAATATGTTAGTTTAAATGAGTCAACACCCCCGAGTCACACTACTGCCAGAATGCTCGTAGCATGGGCCAAGGCGGAGCGATTAGCAGCAATCTTCCATTCCAGCTTATAATTAATCAAAACCAAGACAGAGCTTTAATTCATTTGAAAGCTTGACCTCTTAGTCTTGTCCATCAACTTGGAAAGTCCCAAAACCAGTTTTATTGTTATTAATCTATCGTCCACCTGGTCGTTACTGTGAGTTTCTCTGAATTTTCCAGACCTTTTGTCTGACTTAGTGCTTAGCTCAGATAAAGATAATTATAGTGGGCGATTTTAACATCCACACAGATGCTGAGAATGACAGCCTTAACACTGCATTTAATCTATTATTAGACTCAATTGCTTTGGCTCAAAATGTAATGAGTCCACCCACTACTTAATCATATCTTAGATCTTGTTCTGATTTATGGTATGGAAATTGAAGACTAACAGTATTCCCTGAAAACTCCCTTCTGTCTGATCATTTCTTAATAACATTTACATTTTACCTTGATGGACTACCCAGCAGTGGGGAATAAGTTTCATTACACTAGAAGTCTTTCAGAAAGCGCTGTAACTAGGTTTAAGGATATGATTCCTTCTTTATGTTCTCTAATGCCATATACCAACACAGTGCAGAGTAGCTACCTAAACTCTGTAAGTGAGATAGAGTATCTCGTCAATAGTTTTACATCCTCATTGAAGACAACTTTGGATGCTGTAGCTCCTCTGAAAAAGGGAGCTTTAAATCAGAAGTGGCCTGACTCCGTGGTATAACTCACAAACTCGCAGCTTAAAGCAGATAACCCGTAAGTTGGAGAGGAAATGGCGTCTCACTAATTTAGAAGATCTATACTTAGCCTGGAAAAAGAGTCTGTTGCTCTATAAAAAAGCCCTCCGTAAAGCTAGGACATCTTACTACTCATCACTAATTGAAGAAATAAGAACAAACCCAGGTTCTTTTCAGCACTGTAGCCAGGCTGACCAAGAGTCAGAGCTCTATTGAGGACGAGTATACCTTTAACTTTAACTAGTATGACTTCATGACTTTCTTTGCTAATAGAAATTTTAACTATTAGAGAAAAAATTACTCCGATTGTTCTGTCTGAGTTATTTTTCATTAGTTACTTCCTCCAAACCATCAACATGTCTATTAGACCCCATTCCTACCAGGCTGCTCAAGGAAGCCCTACCATTAATTAATGCTTCGATCTTAAATATGATCAATCTATCTTATTAGTTGGCTATGTACCACAGGCTTTTAAGGTGGCAGTAATTAAACCATTAATCAATCAATCAATCAATTTTTTATATAGCACCAAATCACACAAACAGTTGCCCCAAGGCGCTTTACATTGTAAGGCAAGCCATACAATAATTATGTAAAACCCCAACGGTCAAAACGACCCCCTGTGAGCAAGCACTTGGCTACAGTGGGAAGGAAAAACTCCCTTTTAACAGGAAGAAACCTCCAGCAGAACCAGGCTCAGGGAGGGTCAGTCTTCTGCTGGGACTGGTTGGGGCTGAGAGAGAACCAGGAAAAAGACATGCTGTGGAGGGGAGCAGAGATCGATCACTAATGATTAAATGCAGAGTGGTGCATACATAGCAAAAAGCGAAAGAAACACTCAGTGCATCATGGGAACCCCCCAGCAGTCTAAGTCTATAGCAGCATAACTAAGGGATGGTTCAGGGTCACCTGATCCAGCCCTAACTATAAGCTTTAGCAAAAAGGAAAGTTTTAAGCCTAATCTTAAAAGTAGAGAGGGTGTCTTACTTAAAAAGCCATCACTTGACCCAGCTATCTTAGCTAATTATAGGCCAATCTCCAACCTTCCTTTTCTCCTCAAAAATTCTTGAAAGGGTAGTTGTAAACAGCTAACTGATCATCTGCAGAGGAATGGTCTATTTGAAGAGTTTCAGTCAGGGTTTAGAATTCATCATAGTACAGAAACAGCATTAGTGAAGGTTACAAATGATCTTCTTATGGCCTCGGACAGTGGACTCATCTCTGTGCTTGTTCTGTTAGACCTCAGTGCTGCTTTTGATACTGTTGACCATAAAATTTTATTACAGAGATGAGAGCATGCCATAGGTATTAAAGGCACTGCGCTGCGGTGGGTTGAATCATATTTATCTAATAGATTACAATTTGTTCATGTAAATTGGGAATCTTCTTCACAGACTAAGGTTAATTATGGAGTTCCACAAGGTTCTGTGCTAGGACCAATTTTATACATGCTTCCCTTAGGCAGTATTATTAGACGCATTGCTTAAATTTTCATTGTTACGCAGATGATACCCAGCTTATCTATCCGTGAAGCCAGAGGACACACCAATTAGCTTAAACTGCAGGATTGTCTTACTGACATAAAGACATGGATGACCTCTAATTTCCTGCTTTTAAACTCAGATAAAACTGAAGTTATTGTACTTGGCCCCACAAATCTTAGAAACATGGTGTCTAACCAGATCCTTACTCTGGATGGCATTACCCTGACCTCTAGTAATACTGTGAGAAATCTTGGAGTCATTTTTGATCAGGATATGTCATTCAATGCGCATATTAAACAAATATGTAGGACTGCTTTTTTGCATTTGCACAATATCTCTAAAATTAGAAGGTCTTGTCTCAGAGTGATGCTGAAAAACTAATTCATGCATTTATTCCTCTAGGCTGGACTATTGTACTCATTATTATCAGGTTGTCCTAAAAGTTCCCTGAAAAGCCTTCAATTAATTCAAAATGCTGCAGCTAGAGTACTAACGGGGACTAGAAGGAGAGAGCATATCTCACCCATATTGCCTCGTCTTCATTGGCTTCCTGTTATTCTAGAATAGAATTTAAAATTCTTCTTCTTACTTATAAGGTTTTGAATAATCAGGTCCCATCTTATCTTAGGGACCTCTTTTTCTTACTTTGAGGTTTTGAATAATTAGGTCCCATCTTACGGACCTCATAGTACCTATCACCCCAATAGAGCGCTTCGCTCTCAGACTGCAGGCTTACTTGTAGTTCCTAGGGTTTGTAAGAGTAGAATGGGAGGCAGAGCCTTCAGCTTTCAGGCTCCTCTCCTGTGGAACCAGCTCCCAATTCAGATCAGGGAGACAGACACCCTCTCTACTTTTAAGATTAGGCTTAAAACTTTCCTTTTGCTAAAGCTTATAGTTAGGGCTGGATCAGGTGACCCTGAGCCATCCCTTAGTTATGCTGCTATAGACTTAGACTGCTGGGGGGGTTCCCATGATGCCTGAGTGTTTCTTTCTCTTTTGCTCTGTATGCACCACTCTGCATTTAATCATTAGTGATTGATCTCTGCTCCCCTCCACAGCATGTCTTTTTCCTGGTTCTCTCCCTCAGCCCCAACCAGTCCCAGGAGAAGACTGCCCCTCCCTGAGCCTGGTTCTGCTGGAGGTTTCTTCCTGTTAAAGGGAGTTTTCCTTCCCACTGTTGCCAAGTGCTTGCTCACAGGGGGTCGTTTGACCGTTGGGGTTTTTCCATAATTATTGTATGGCCTTGCCTTACAGTATAAGGCGCCTTGGGGCAACTGTTTGTTGTGATTTGGCGCTATATAAATAAAATTGATTTGATTTGATTAAAATTTCTAAAATGTTCTTCCTTAAACTCACACTGAAAGCAAATCTCTACAATTTGATATAAATTAAATGAAAGTAGCAAAGCCAAGATTATGGGTTGCATATGTAATGGTACCCTCTGGGAGTAAAACACATAAATCATTAGTTTTATTGCCAGTTTTCTTTAGACAAGTCAGGGGATGGATACATGCACATTGCCCGTGATGCTGATTTAAACTGATTGTAAGCAAAGTGACCTCGATGGTAAATCTGTGTGGAGTAGACAGTTCTCAAAAATTCAGACACCATGCAAAAAGGAGACTACTGAGGGGAGCCACTAAAACACATGACAAGGAATTATAGGCTGCTGTGCATGCCGTTGTAGAGATTGTGCATAGGACAAATTTGGCCTGTTGCATCATGGTGGAGTGGAATAGAGAAAATCCTTCTCTGCTACACTCCACTATGAAACTGTGAGTGGTGATTACAGAGCCGTATACGAGGTCTGTCCATAAAGTATAGGTCCTTTTAATTTTTTTCAAAAACTATATGGATTTCATTCATATGTTTTAACGTCAGACATGCTTGAACCCTCGTGTGCATGCGTGAGTTTTTCCACGCCTGTCAGTGACGTCATTCGCCTGTGAGCACTCCTTGTGGGAGGAGTCGTCCAGCCCCTCGTCGGAATTCCTTTGTCTGAGAAGTTGCTGAGAGACTGGCGCTTTGTTTGATCAAAATTTTTTCTAAACCTGTGAGACACATCGAAGTGGACACGGTTCGAAAAATTAAGCTGGTTTTCAGTGAAAATTTTAACGGCTGATGAGAGATTTTGAGGTGATACTGTTGCTTTAAGGACTTCCCACGGTGTGAGACGTCGCGCAGCGCTCTCAGGCGCTGTCGTCAGCCTGTTTCAAGCTGAAAAACCTCCACATTTCAGGCTCTATTGATCCAGGACGTCGTGAGAGAACAGAGAAGTTTCAGAAGAAGTCGGTTTCAGCATTTTATCCAGATATTCCACTGTTAAAGGAGATTTTTTTAACTGAAAGCCATCAAAAGCCGCCTGGATTTTACAAATGGTTATCAACACAGAGGTGTTTTTCCTGTGCCGCCGCACCGCGCCGGCTGCATCCCGACGCGCGGACCCATCCGCACGTCTTTCATTAAAAAAATCTCCTTTAACAGTGGAATATCCAGATAAAATGCTGAAACTGACTTCTTCTGAAACGTCTCTGTTCTCTCATGACATCTTGGATCAATAGAGCCTGAAATGTGGAGGTTTTCAGCTTGAAACAGGCTGATGACGGCGCGCACCGTGGGAAGTCCTTAAAGCGACAGTATCACCTCAAAATCTCTCATCAGCCTTTAAAATTTTCACTGAAAACCAGCTTAATTTTTCGAACCATGTCCACTTCGATGTGTCTCACAGGATTAGAAAAAATTTTGATCAAACAAAGCGCCAGTCTCTCAGCAACTTCTCAGACAAAGGAATTCCGACGAGGGGCTGGACGAGTCCTCCCACAAGGAGTGCTCACAGGCGAATGACGTCACTGACAGGCGTGGAAAACCTCGCGCATGCGCACGAGGGTTCAAGCATGTCTGACATAAAACCATATGAATGAAATCCATATAGTTTTTGAAAAAAATAAAAAGGACCTATACTTTATGGACAGACCTCGTATGAGTACTAGAGTCCGCAGTCGCACTGAGATGTGTCCTGACAAGGAGGCGTGGTCACCATTTTGGAACAGGGCAACTCTGGGAGACATCACACACAGGCGCTCAAAGAATCTCATCAAGAAACAGGTGCAAAATACTGAAAAGCTGCAGATGTTGGCAAAGCCACAAATGGAGGAATAAGGGAGACAACATTTCCTTCCATAATTAAGCAGTTTTGATTTTTCTTGTTACGTTTTCTGTAACTTCTGGGTGATAAAATGGTGTAAAGCGTCATGCCTGTGTACCAAATATGAGGATTTAGAAACCACCTTGAATGGAATCTTATTCAAAGCTGAATTTATTCAGTATTGTACAAAAATGGATTTAATAAAGGTGGACCGTGTGGAATTAATTAATGTGTGCCCAGTCTGGATTGTGTGATATTGTGCCTTCATGTCTGCAGAATTTGCAAGCTGGAACATATGGAATCCGTGTCAACTTTCGACACTAAAATAAAATAAAATCATAATTTTTACATATACCTTCAGAACTATTGGTTGATGAAACCATTCACTGATAGAACCAGAAATCGTTTACAGCTGCAGGTTGTCTCATCTGCGCTGTGCGATGGAGAACGCATTTGAAATCCTCTCAAAGGTAATTATTTATAATATATATATATATATGTTGTAATGAACTGATGAGCCACACAGTGCTGAACACAGCAGCAGCAGCCTCAGCTCAGCTGCTGATTGCAGCTGGAACAGATCGGATCTGTGTAAATTAAATAAACACTTAGGGCCCTGTCCCACTGGGGAGAGGATTAATTGCGCATGAATTGAGTACACAAATTACGGGCATTCGTTGTCGTCCGCAACAAAAATGGCTAAAAATGACAAATGTCCCAGTATGAATTACGGATATATTAATAATATATAGCGAATATATGATGAACAATCACGGTTGTATAACGCATGTAGTGAGGAAACGGATCTGACGCATTGCGATTATCACGGCAGTGTTACGGGTGTATTATAAATGCATCGCGCACGTGCGTGTGCACGGCATCTGCATTGCGGTCATAAAAGAAGCGCACTCGCTCCTTTCGGCATCACTATTCACACCAACAATACAGCCTCTGGAGCATTTACTGTCAGGTCTTACCCGTTCTCGGTCCTCACCCATCATGTTTGTTGTCAGTCTTTTTATTGATTTTCCTTTTGTCTGCTTTTTTGACAGTCTGATTATTTCGCTTTTGTCACAGCTGCTTATTTTCTGTTCATCACATCATAGCCACATCTTGAGTTCCGTTCTGGTTTAGTTTAGTCTTTGACCCACCGTCTTTGATTTTGGTTCATTACTGTTTTTGTCACAGCTTGTTTTCTGTTCATTACTCTTCAGCCACTTATTGAGTTCTGTTCTAGTTTAGTCTTCATCCTTTACTTTCTGGTTAGTCAGTTCTATTCTGGTTTTAGCTTTTGGATTTTCTTGCTCTACAACCTGATTCTGTTCATGTCTAGTTTCTATGCCGTTTTGGATATTTAGTATAATTTGTCATGTCCATCTTGTCACTGCACTCCTTTGTCTCTGTTCTTATATTTTCACATCCAGTTTCTTTTGGATCACAGTCACGTCCTCAGATCACTCCACTCTCTTGCCCATCACCTTCTCAGCTCAGTTGGCCACGCCCAGTTTTGTATGTCACCTCCTTGTCCACCTGTCACAGCCTTCTCTTGTCTCACAGCCTCTCCTGTTAGTCCACACCCTCCTCCTGCTCCATATCACCTCCTAATTAACTCAGTGTATTTAAGCCCTGCATGTTTTCTTTTCCTTTGCTTGCTCGTTGATTTTGTTATCTTCGTCCTGGCCTCTTGTCACAGTTTTTTGCTCTCACGTTTTTCTCGACCCCACTTGTATTGTGGATCAAGATTTTGTCTTTGCCCTTGTTACGTCGTTTGCTGTGTTATTGAACCCCGCCTGTTTTCTGATGACATCTCTGCTTATCACCTGCCTGTACCTCTGCAACGCTGACTGCCATTCTGTGTACCAGACCCTGCCTGATTTATTGATAAAGCCTTTTTCTTAATCCACCACCTGCCTGTGTGTCTGCATTTTGCTCCCTACCACCTGCTGAGCCCTGACTACCTGTGAATCATGACATTTACTGGACTTGGACAAGCTGATTGGAGTAAAGAAGCAGTAAACAGAGCGAGTGGTGATGTCAGCGGATCACATCAGAGCGCAGCTCGTCTGAACATTATAACAAGAAGTTAAATCTGTTATAAACAGGAATAAATACTGTAACTGCACACAAGAAGAAAAAAAACATGCAACTGTTTTATCAAGCCTTGACAATGTAAACAAGTCAAATAATGACCTTTTTAGACGTCTCAAAATGCACGTGCGAACGGCCAAGCTGCAGCTTCCTCTGTGATTCAGGAGATGATTAGAGCCATTTTCAATAGGCAATTTGCAGAATAAAATGATTAATCCACCACGAAATAGTTATTTTATATAGGCAGTGTCCAGCATAGAGCGCGTGGCAGCCGGTAGATGAAAGAACGGCGTCCAGCTGAGAACACAGCGCATCTGATTTGCATCCGCCGCAAATCAGATGCAAAGCAGACGTAATAAAAATGCTTTATTCGTGGCCAATCTGTATGCAGTTGCTACAACTTATTTTAGTTTGTGATGTGGACATGATGGGCACGCAAAATATCTGTTTTACACACTGTCCCAGTCCGCTGCCAAGATGCAAATCCGTCAGTTGCGGATATCAGCAGATGACGGAGAATATACAGTGCATAGATTGAGTATGTTTGTGTATGTATTGAGTATGTATGGAGTATGTAAGGCGGATGTCATCCGCAGCCAAAATTTTGTGCAGCTCAAAAATCCTGGTAACGGAAAAATGTGCCTCTGCGGATAATTGTGGACGTGTGTGGGTGTCGGCCGACTCATACAAGCATGTTTCACACATATTGCGGATGTTAAGCGAATATGAACCAATTCTGTGTGCAATCCATACACAAATCCTCCTAAACGCCGGTGGAACAGGACCCTAAGATTTCAGAATGTGTAGGCGTCAGGGTAAGTTTAATACTTTCCTTACATATTGTAATATTAATTCATTTTACTGGCTCAATATCCAGGTCAGAACGATATTTTAAGATGTATTTTGCAAGGTTTTTTCCCATGTGTGTTCACTTGCGTGTCTGTATTGAAAATGCACATGAATCTGGGCACTGCATCAATATTTCGCGCGGTTACAAAGTGGCATGTCCCTCCCCATGAAGGGACATTCGTGTTTAGTCGGCAGCATTGGGAGTGCACTCTGTAGTACTCACATACAGCTCTGTGATGCAACAAGCCATATTTGCCCTAAGCAATATCTCTCCAATCACTTACACAGAAACCTATATTGTGGACTCTTAAGTTAAACCTTTCCTATGCTCTTTAGCCTCACTGGTTAGTGAGATCTAAGTGGGGTGTGGCCTTTATTGTTTTCGGCTTTTGCCATATTGACTTTGCATTTATTCATTTTCTGTATTTACTTACGCCAATCAAGAGTCACAGGCAGGATGGAACCTACACTCAACAAAAATATAAACGCAACACTTTTGGTTTTGCTCCCATTTTGTATGAGATGAACTCAAAGATCTAAAACTTTTTCCACATACACAATATCACCATTTCCCTCAAATATTGTTCACAAACCAGTCTAAATCTGTGATAGTGAGCACTTCTCCTTTGCTGAGATAATCCATCCCACCTCACAGATGTGCCATATCAAGATGCTGATTAGACACCATGATTAGTGCACAGGTGTGCCTTAGTGTATATTAGTGTGAGTGTATATACCAGCAGTCATAGGGCAAGAGGCGGGGTGCTCTTTGGACAACACTCCAGTCTATCGCTGCATTAACTTTCCATTTCTGTTCAAATTTTCTTGCCTATGGAAACTTCTTGCAAATAACCTGACATCAGCATTAAAACTGTATAACCGGCAGTTTCTGAGATCTAAAATCCCTGGTTGCTTGCACAGACAGTTGGAATACAGTGATATGTAAATAAAAGAAATCAATAACTGTCACATTGATTTAATTGCTTCAGTGACCTGTGGAGGTCATGCAAATTAGAAGTTAATCTCTGGATCATATTTCTTCCTCTATACGCCACCCCCGCTGCCATCTAAATTAATTGTATGGATAGTTGGTTGAGTTTTGAAAAGAACTTAGAAAAGCCCCTAAACATGCTGTGCTTCTTTTCCCTGCTCATTAAGCCGCCTTGTTTTTACTTTAACACCAATCTAAATGTTTGTGTGCACTAACAAAGGCTTCGGAAATGCTCGTCCTTTCATCTGCACTTCCAGCGGTTTTACGTATTTCAACATTCCCATCCTTGCTTTTGCTCTCCTGCCTTTCAAATCACTTTTCAAAGCAACATGTACCATTAACCAACTGTCAGTATGAAGGTGCTTGGCACCTGGATTAGATTTTAATGGCTTTGCCCAATCTGTAGAGGCTGTTCTGCAAAGGCATCAAAAGCCAGAGAATTTTTTTAAAACTTCCTCCCTGTCATTTTATTTCACTTTGAAATGAAGCATTAGCATGACAGTCTGTTGGGTTTTAGTGCATCAGAGAGCAGCACATGTTTGTGTTAAAGCTCACAAAGAAACCTTCTGTGGCTGTGGTTTGGAGATGTAATTGCTGGTCTCACCTCCAAGCTTTGAAGAAAAGGCTATGAAGAAGAAAAGGTGTGATTTTTTGTGTGCTCTCCTTAAGTTTCTAAAGACAGACATTTATTATCCTCTGTGCTTGTATCTTGCTATGCACAACACGGGTGTATTTAGGAAAACTCACATACGAGGTCTGTCCATAAAGTATCGTACCTTTTTATTTTTTTCAAAAACTATATGGATTTCATTCATATGTTTTTACGTCAGACATGCTTGAACCCTCGTGCGCATGCGTGAGTTTTTCCACGCCTGTCAGTGACGTCATTCGCCTGTGAGCACGCCTTGTGGAAGGAGTGGTCCCGCCCCGTCCCGTCTATCTCGGCTTTCAGTGCTTACCAGTCGAGTGAGTATAAAAGAACTTGTGGAGAGCTGGACATGTCCCAACTTGTCCTCTAACACTCCGAAACGGAGGTGTTCCTTTGTCTCGCTTCATCAGCGAATCGGTCGTGACGCGCGAAGCCTCCGCGCGGCTTTCCATGACAAAATCTCTTGTTAAAAGTGAAATCTGCCGGAAAATGGCTGATGTCCAGGTCTTGTGATAACCAGAGAAAGAGCACACGACGGTCTCGTATCCACAGAGCCATCAGCTTAGAAATGATCCAGTGGTTTGTGCCGCATCGTCGCAGCTCGCAGCGCGGCGCACCGACCGTCCTTAAAGGGGTCCTTAACCCTGTAGTTAAAGTCCTTATTCTCTGTGAAGCCCGTAAAATTTTCACTGAAAGCCAGATAAATTTTTCGAATGGTTTCCAGGTGCCAGTCTCTAACAGCTTCTGAAAAAATTCTGATGGAAAAAAGTCCTTTTCATTCCGCCATTTCCAGACAATGAAAATCCGATGAGGGGGCGGGACCACTCCTTCCACAAGGCGTGCTCACAGGCGAATGACGTCACTGACAGGCGTGGAAAAACTCACGCATGCGCACGAGGGTTTAAGCATGTCTGACGTAAAAACATATGAATGAAATCCATATAGTTTTTGAAAAAAATAAAAAGGTACGATACTTTATGGACAGACCTCGTATTTTACAGTTTTGAAAAAATTAACGCATTCCAATTAAACAATGGTTAAATGGATATATTTTTAATTTGTCTGTACATTATTTCTGTGGCTAATCAGCAGGTTGCCTAAAAATGTAGTAATCTAATGCATTAATATTTCTAAATCAGTAATCAGATTAAAGTTACTTCTCCAAGTCACTGTGCATTACTATTATATTTGTATTTTTATACAGTATAAATCACGGGTGCCCAATACGTTGATCGCGATCGGCTGGTTGATTGCAGAGATAGTGTGGGTCGACCGCAGCATTAAAACAGGCCCGTGGGCAGGGGGAGGTCAGGGTTCGGCTGAAATGCCCACTTTTAGCATTTGATACCACAAGCTGTTCATCTGCTGTTTTGTGCAGCAGCTCTGAGTTGAAAAAACAGTTATCGTTTGTCAAAGCACGGTGTCAGTAGCACAGCTGCACTGAGCTTGGCAGACATTTTTTTTTCTTTAAAACTCTGTGCCACTCGTTGAGTGTCCTCGCTAAAAACAGCTGAAGAACAACAAATACTAACGGTCTTTTTTCCACCCAAATGCACCTCTCTCTATCTGAGGACCACATGACGTAAAAAATGCAGATTAAACTTTCTTACCTGTCAATCTGGTCGTGCTTTCTGCATGAATACACATTATCCATTCTTCCTGCTCAAACAGCAAAACAGGGGTGAATCCACACAGAAAGGGGGCACGGTGGGCGGGATGTGGCCCCCCACAACACCCTTAGATTAAAGGTCCACTTTTGAAGTCATTTTTTCATACTACTACTTATAATAATGATAATAATAATAATAATAATAATAATAATAATAATAATAATAATAATAATAATTTCAACAACTAAAATGATTAGAAAGAAGGTAAATGGTAGAAAAAAATTGTTACATTCATAAACAATGTATATTATGAATTGTTGGTTTTGCTGTTACAGTGCTGTCAACAGTTAAATATGAGGTCAAAAAAGACTAAATATAAGTGTGTGTAAGTGTGGGTGTGTGTGTGTGGTGGGGGGGGGGATGAAATAACATAAAATAAACATGCTGGTAAGAACAATAGAATATAACAAGCAATGTAATAATTAGGGATTTGAATCATACAACAACTCATGATTCAATTCGATTCCGATTCTTGGGGTGACGATTCGATTCAGAATCGATTTTCGATTCTAAGAGCTCTGAGAAATAGTTATATTACTTAAAAAATGTTTATGTTTACGAAAATGCAGCTTTACAAGGTTAATCAATTGATTCTAGATATAAATTTACTTATCTGCTTTGCTCGTTCGGAGTTGGCTGGCAGTTTAGCGAAGTGCTGGTCAGTAGTCGGCAGATAACGCTGCTCCCCTCTTTTAGCTCCGGGTGATGGCGTAGCATGTGGGCTTGTGGATTTGAAGTGTTTCCGAAGTACTTGACTTTCATTTTGCAGATTTTGCACACTACATGTCATGTCAAGCTCCTTCTTACACAGCAAATAATAAAATCCAAAATGCGCCCAAACATTTGCCTTCAGCAAAGGCGGTGCTGGCTGAATTAGCTCTTCGTCCACCATGCTAAGCTACAGCCACTGAACTCTGCACGCCAGACCCCCCCCCTCGCGGGGATGCTGTAGTACGGAAGCCATTGCCTGACAAACAGTACACGCCCCTTTTCTACTTTTTTTTACTAATAGCCCAATTTCATAGCCTTAAGAATGTACATATCATGAATGCTTTGTCTTGTTGGATTTGTGAGAATCTACTGAATCTACTGGTACCTTGTTTCCCATGTAACAATAAGAAATATACTCAAAACCTGGATTAATCTTTTTAGTCACATAGCACTACTATTATTCTGAACACTACTGTATGACCATACTTCAAAAACGTGTCAAAGTGACCCAGAAACAAATACTGCAAGTTCCCTTCTTCCTTGAAGAAATAGCCAAGATTGAACATCGGTGAACCAAGTGCATTGAATTAAGGGAGACTATGTTGAGAAATAATGCAAAAACAATCTTTGCACTGTGACATTTTCTTTTTGAAGTACCATCATATGTATCATTGCTTTTTATTCCTGTTCATTTGATTGTGAAACATTATTCCTGTCCCCAAATTTTTTTAAAGCACAAGTTGTTACTATACAGCTGAACTTAGGCTGATTAAATGACATGTCGCACTGAAATCATAACAACACACACACACACACACACACACACACACACACACACACACACACACACACACACACACACACACACATCTTCAACCGCTTAGTCCACTTAAGGTTCGCGGGGGGCTGGAGCCTACCCAGCAGTCATAGAGCATGAGGCGGGGTCTGTTTGTGTCACAGGGCCACAAACAGACAAACAAACACAGTCACACCCACACGCATTCACACCTACCGACAATTTAAAGATTCCAATCCACCAAACCCACATGTCTTTGGATGTGGGAGGAAACCGGAGCACCTGGAGGAAACCCACGCAAACACAGGGAGAATATCCAAACTCCACACAGAAAGGCCACAGGCGGGAATTGAACCCATGACCTTCTCACTGTGAGGCAGCAATGCTAAGCACTAAGCCACCGTGCTGCCAAATCATAACAATTTAGATGTTATTAATGGCCATCCGATGAAGCACAGGATTACTTTGTGCTCTTCTGTGACTGGTTTCAAAGTATGCAGCATTCACAACAAACAGCTGCGGAGACTGCCAAAAACACAGTACTCATGAGTGCTCGTTTTTCTGAGTGTTTCTGACAGTGCTTAAGTGGCTTTGAGGAAAACATCCCAGCACACACTTGAATGGAATGTAACTGCTAAAGTTAAGAATGGAGCCACAGATTAATTCCAAAGTTTATATAAATGTGATGTCATATTATGATGACTTGCTTTTAAGTGATAACTGTTCATTTTGATGCAGTCACAATAGAAAAAGCAGCCGCTTTCCACTGTGAGAAGACTTATTGCATGTGCACAGCTATTAGTTATAAACACAGCCTGTTAAAAAATAGTTTCTGCTAGATGCACGGCTTTGTACACACTTATAAGTGTTGTCATCAATATAACTGTGAAAAATGTAAAAAATACATCTGGGTGATCAGACAGCCTGAAAAACAGCAGAGAGGTCCATGTGCATGTTATAACAGCATGGTGGATTAATGGTTAGCACTGCTGCCTTGCAGCAAGAAGGTCATGGGTTCGATTCCCACCTGTGGCCTTTCTGTGTGGAGTTTGCATGTTCTCCGCATGTTTGTGTGGGTGGGTTTCCTCTGGGTGCTCCGTTTTCCTCCCACATTTAAAGACATGCGGGTTAGGTGAATTGGAAACTTTAGAATTGTCCAGGTCTCCCTTGCAAAAGAGATCTCGAGCTCAATGGGACTAACCTGGTTAAATAAATAAATAAATAAATAAAACAGAGTGCTGGTCCGCACACATCAAGATCAAAAATCTGACAGACTCACTCAGAGTAAAATAAAAATAAAGCCTACCAGCTCCACTGAGGAGAAAAAAATACCAAAAGGGGGAAAAAAAACCTGAAGAGGGCACTCACTGACTTGCAGAATGACTTCCAAGATTAAATATGTAAAGTCCACCCCACCAAAGAAGTCCCCAAGCACAAATCGCATGCAATCACCAGCCATAGAACAATGTCTAGGTCCACTATGAGTCCTCACGCATGGACGATCGATGGCCGGAGAACAATGTCCGACTGCAGCTCCACTGCCAGCTCCTCAAGTTCCCTCACGATTCTGGCATGTTAGATAGAAGCCCATTATCTCCTGAAAATAATGTCTTCTGAGTTTTTCCAGTGTAAGAAATACATGTGCGCTTTCAGGCAGTCTGTAAAAGCAGCATTGTGGAGACATTCCACGTCCATGTGTAGCGGCTGCACTCTGCATTGCGTTGTTATGACTCCACCCATTCGCTACCCTCGGGATGCGAACTCATGATCTCTGGCATGGGACTCAGACTCTCTAACCAGAACGCTAAAACCCAGGGCCCTGGCCTTGTTACCAGAGAATCCTTTTTGAGGTATTGGGAGTGAGGTTTCCTAACTACATATGCACAGCAACACCTCCTGGCCTCTGTTACACATGTTCACGGCAACAGTAAAACGTCATCCTGCGATACAAACAGCAGCATCAGCACACATTAGGGTCCAAAATCTGACATACTCTGAAAAAGTTAAGAGTTTTGGGGTGAAGCGTGTCATCTCCTCTGTAAATCCGAGCCATTACTTTCAAATGAAGGCTCAGAAGCTTCATTATCATAACCACATTCGTTTCACTCTGTCTGTCGGCCATCGGGATGTTTCTGCTCATTCTAAAATGTACATCACACACTGAGAAATGCCAAGAATTGCCGAGTAAGACATTTTCTGGAAATGCAGCTGTTAACTTGCTCACTGAGAGGGATAATTAGCAATAAAATACATCAGAGACCACTAATTATTACCACATGTGTGGACAGACTTACAATCATCAATACTTTGATGATTGTAACTGGGACAAACATTGCTAACTGGGAAGTTAAATAACGTGTGACATGTCCTTTAACTGGTTAGTTGATTGACATAAAAAAATACTATTTTGATAGTTGATTCTATTTTGAGCAAACCTGTCAGATTTTGACAGGTTCCAGGATTTCCACTGAGAACTGGAGTCAAATTCCTTGTATTGTTTGAAGGTACTTGCCAAATAAACGTTATTCTGGTTCTGATTGTGCTTCTTTGTTTTATATCAATCCAAATTAATATTTGTTCTGTTTTTTTTTTTTTTTTCCATTTGCTCAAACAAAGAGAATGTGAAAAAAAAATTACTTCTGGGTTTAGGAAATAAAAAAAATAGCATTTTCTCATACTCTGTACACAAAATAATTAGCCCATTAATTATAGAAATGATGAGTACATTAATTGACAGTGTAGCTGTTTTTTTTTTTTTTTTTGCATCTTTGCGTGTGCTTTTTGTCCGGGAACAGTTGCCTCTAATAATTAGACTAAGTGTGAACAAGCGGATGTACAAATTAATGAAAGTCCAGAGAATCAGTGTCTGTTTGATTTGCCTCCATTAATTCAAAGAGACCATCTGATAAATTGAGAAGATGGGATCTGCATCAGAATATCAAGAGGCAACTCTTTGTTGCACTCTATTGCCAAACCAAATCACACCCCAACCCCCACTGGAATACCAGAGGAGAGAATGTTTCTCTTATGTGTGTGTGCGTGTGTGTGTGTGTGTGTGAGCCAGAGAGAGCGAGACGGAGGGCTGGGTTGCTAGGAGGTGTGAGTTTTCAGGAGGTCCTGTTGAAAGCAAATGAAGGAGCACTTGTGTCAACATTCTGATGGCACCAATGAGCCCTGAAGCCTCTCGGCCAACTGCATCACCTCCTGCAAGAAAGGAGTCATGTTCTCAAAGCCCACTTCTTTGTGTGTGAATTTGCCGGATAAAAACCTTTTTACCGTATTTCCTTGATTAAAAGCCCAGGCATTAATTTTGTTCAAGTTGTGCTCAGACCTGACACCTAAACGAGGCCAGTGATGGGCACAGCTAACCAGAAAATTAGCTTTGATAACTGCTAATCAGGTAACTGAAAAGTTATCTTTTATAATGCTAAACTGATAAACCACCAAAAAATGTATCAGAAGCTACGGCTAATCACTAACCGATAATGTTCAGTATTGTCTCCAGTACACTCTCAGCTACTAACAAGCTGATTGTGAGTAAACACCGCCAACGTTTCTGATAGAATCAAAGACGATCACAAACACAGCCAGTGAGTCAGCGCTTCTGTCTCTGTGCATGCTGCCCACTGCTGTAGGGAAACATCATTTACCTTGACAGCATACAGTGATCCAGCCGTGAGGCAGACATCTTGAAAAGGAAAGCAGGTTTGACTTATGGTTTTAATTTATAAATCAAATTATTCCAGATAGAATAACTACATTAATGTCAACTCTTAAAATGTACAAAGTGAAAATATAACACATATCTGTTAATTTTAAAATAATGCACTAAAACTGAAGATTTGAACATTAACACACAGATGCCCAAAGGGATTATGGGTAAACTGAGCATCTGCTCATACTGATTGGTTGACTAATTCATACTATGTAAAAACCAACACAAGTGAATATAACGTGTTAGTTTCTACAACTAAATGTCCTTTTGTGAAATATGTCATTTTTTTTCATTTGTTAAAAAAAAACATTTACAAAATCTAAAAGTCTGTTAAGTTGTGATTCAGGTCAACTGTGTGATATAACCGGGCTCCAGTAGATGGCAGTGTTCTATGCATTTTGACCCCGGTTTTGGTTTTGCAAATGCCTTTTCCCCTCTTTTTTTCTTACATTTGTTTTTTGTTTGTAGTAGCCTGGCGGCCAAGCCCCTTCTGCTGGGGTAGAGTTGAGCTCAGCACTTCTCAGCTGCCTCACGCCTGCAAAATACATAGCAGACAGGATCCAATAGGATTTATAAATGTTTTTTCCACTGCTACTAACTATGCAAAAAAAAACATTAGCGGTCTAAAAGTTATCAAAACTAAATTTATCGGAAGCTAATTGAAGTTAGCTGAAAAGCTAATTCGCGAACAAAAAAATTAACTTTGCTAATTAGCGGTTAGTGAACCTGTACCCACCACTGAATGAGGCAGACCTTTATTCAAGGCCGATTATTAACAAAGTGCTGCCTGCCTTGTAATATGGTGTTTCATACATATACGTATATCCCTGGGTGTGGCAAACCAAAGAGAACCACTTTAGATCAGAGCCCCCTGCATCACTGCAAACCCTCTCCGTAGCCTGACATGCACCTCCCAAATGCAGGAGACGGCAAGGACTGTGATCGCTCACTGTTCCGGGTTTCACTCCTTCCTCTCCCATCATATTTTAAGTTTTTCCAGTGCGTCCGCTGATTACATTTCGGTCATGGATCAAATAGAGGAACATTTGGCAGAAACGTTTGCAAGTATGACCAACTTTACAAGACTGAATCTAAAATCTACAAAGATGGTGAAATGGCCTGCAATTCATGGAGGGAAATAACATGTACCATATTGCTGGTTGGAGGTTGATGATTATGTAAAGAAGTGGAGCTTGTTGAGGGACAAACTAATCCAGAAAAGCCACTGTTCCTGTGGTAAAGTGCATTATTACACATGTCAACACCCCAACATCATTGCGTGGCCATGGACTAACAGAGTTGTAGAAGCAAGTCAATCTTTAGGATTTTAAGAAAAAGAGTGACTCGACTAAGTGTAATCCTTTTAATGCAATAATGCATGGCGCTTATTTAAGGTGGGCGTTTGTTTTGTCAGACAAAGTTTTCACCCAACCAATAAGTGAGGCAGGCCCCTACTCAAGGACAAGCGTTTAATCAAGGAAATGCGGTACCTTTTCTTTTTTGGCTTGTTTCTGACATCATTGCTTTGAGCTTCTGCAGGAATGCCACTTGTTTAGTGACAGCCAGACTCAAAAATCAAAGCTGGTGTTGTATTATCATGAACAGGTTTATTTGGTCATAGCAGAGAGGAATTAGGGAGAAGCAGATTGGTTCACATGAGGATGGAACACAATAATCTAATCTATTCATGGTGACTAGGATGTACCTGGGTTGTAATGCACTGAGAACCATATGAAAAGGCAGAACATTGCTGCAGCTGGGACCCTATCATCATTGAGTGTCATCGTTAGTTTCCAGCTAATGCATTTGGGAATAGTGATTGCAACAGCAGCATGGTTCAAGCTCTGAGCCAAATCAGTCAGGGCCCTGTCACATATGACAATGTCATTTGTGAGTCTGTTGTAGACTCCCAAACATTGCCAAGACGCTAAAGGGATGCAAAAACACCTTTCTGTGTTACTGATTGTGTGTTGTCGTTGTCTCCCGTGGAGTTAGGGTGCTGCAGATGACATCGCATTTTCATGGAGATCTGTCACTTTTTTGACATGTATGCTGGATTTGAGCGGTTTGCTGTGGTCCAAAAGCATGACGTCATATTTCCTCACTGATCATGGACGAGGACATCAAACAAATCAGAGAGAAACCACTTATCCAAGAATGGGTTGAGAGAGCGATATATTAGACAAAGTGAGCTACATATTAAATGATTCATTTTCCACACTCTTCAGTTTGGATTTGTCTTGTGTGCATGCATGTGTGTGTTTCTCCGTCATTCAAGCGGGCGGCATCGGCAAAATCAGCAGAAAAATGATATCACTGGACAACTAACACCTTTCAATGGACTTTCTATGGTTGGAAGGCAACTGAGCCATTAAAACTAGGAACAGATTCTTTTTTTAAATCCATTGCAGGGACTGAAAAAAGTCAAATGACAATTGTCTGTTTCAGAAAACTGATTTTGTCCTCTTCCAACACAATTGGAAGAGGACAAAAACATTCCACGGAAGGTGTTTTCATGCAGGTTTTGTCAGGAGCATGGCAGTGGGAAAAAACAAAACAAACAACAACAAAAAACTTTACCTCATTTTAGCTGCTGTGGTGACAGCTTGTTAGTTAGCAAGGTTGGGTAGGAATACTTTGAAAGAATACATGTGGATTACATGTATGTATGTACATACATTTGGATTAAGTGTAATCTGATTACTTTTGGATTACATTTCAAAGTAATCCTACACAACCCTGTTAGTTAATGCTACAGGTTGTCATGCTAACAGTAATTAGGTTATAAGTTCTAGATGGACCTCGGTCTTCAATTCACCCCACAGATTTTCACTGGGATTCAAGTCAGGGCTTTGTGCAGGCCAGTTAATAATGTTCACATTGGTCTTCTTAGTGCAGCAGATAACTGAAACAATCCTGCAAATGGTGATAGAAGCAACAACTTCAGGACAAATACTCCTTAGACATTACTCTTTTGAAAAAGCCAATTGGACATTTAAATTTTCAGTAGGCAGCCAGGTAGGAGTCAATTAAAGATTTACACAGGGGTCAAAATTAAAAGATGCTCCAATCATATTGCAAATTACACCACATTATTTGTCTGAGCATAAAGATTCCAAAAAGGTATAAAAACAGCAAAAATGGTGACAAAGGTCAATTTCAGTTTGTACAGATGTTGAAATTTAAAGTTGCTGCAATTTTGGTAAAATGTGGTGCAAATTACTGGTTGAGCTAATAGGATTAATAAATGGAATAGTTATGACTGTCATGAAGGTTTGGTCTCCAAAGTAAAGATCAAACAATGCCGACATCCATTGGATTCTATGTGACATATCCAGTGGTGGGCACAATTAACCACAAAGTTAGCTTTGATAACCATTAATCTGATAACTGAAAAGTTATCTTTTATGACGCTAAACCAATAAACTGTTAAAAAATTTTATCTTTATTACAGATAACCGATAACTTTTAGTATTGATTCGGAGGCGGCCACATCAGATTACACTGTCGGCTTCTGATAAACCAGTTTCACTTTCACTTTTCGCTGCTGGGTAAATTCAAGAATCACAAACACATAAGAATGAACGAAAAATTAATGAATTAAAAAATAAAACTCCGAACACTGTCATCATCTTTCAAAAGCAGCAAAACACTGTTCACAGTTTATCTCGGTATTACTGTATATACACGAACTAAAAAGCTGCTGCTTTTTTCACATGCTTTGAACCATGTGGCTTAAACAGCCAAAATACATCCATTAATGCATTGATTGGAAGAGTAAAAAACATGTAGTAAATATAAATTCTTTAAATATAAATTACAGCAACTTTAACTTTTGACCCCTGTACAAACTGAAATTGACCTTTGTCACTATTCTTGCTGTTTTTATCCCATAACTCCATAACATTCAGTCACAGATAGTCCAAACTATACCTTTTTTGGAATCTTTGTGATCAGACAAATAATATGATGTAGTTTTCAAAAGGATCGGAGCATCTTTTCATTTTGATCCCTGTGTAATTCTTCAATTGACCCCTACCTGGCTCCCTACTGAAAATTCAAATGGCCATTTTTTTTTTTTTCAAAAGAGTAATGTCTAAGGTGTATTTGTGCCACATTTGGTGCTTCTATCACCATTTGAAGGATTCTTCTGTAAATATTCTGTTATCTGCTGCACTATCTGAAGGTAGTTCTTCACCAGGAGCGACATATGTTTTGAGTCGTGTTGGAAGACAGCAACGACTCAGACCCAGTTTGCTGCTGACTGCTTTTACTCTTTTGTTTTACATACAAGGTGTTGAACAATAATTAGTTAAAAATAAATAAAATAAATTGTTGCACCCATGTTAAATATTGTCATTCTTTATATGAACCTAATTGTTAATTAGTGATTTTAAGCCTTAAACATAAAACACATTTATGCCGGAATACATGTAAAGGTGGTCGTGATGTGTCAGTACTTCTGAGGTTTTGTTTGTGCAGTCACCAGACATTTTTTTATGACTGGTGTCATTGTCACATTAACCGTGCTGTGCACAGTGAATACGGGTTAAATGGGTTCAACCGTGCTAGCATGAATTGCCCCCATGCATGCTGCACATCACTGGTCATTTTCTTTCTGTACTCTCACAGTATAAAGCAGCTGCAGGTGACACACATGGGGAAAACTCGTCGACTGAATTACAGACACAAATATTCCATCATGGATGTTCCCGCCATAATCACACACACACACACGCACACACACACACGCACACACACACACACACACACACACACGCACGCACACACACACGCACACACACACACACACACACACACACACACACACACACACACACACACACACACACACACACACACACACACACACACACACACACATTTCTGCTGGTTGAGAGTCAGAGCTTTATTTAGAAATGGCCTTTGCGCCAGCAATTTGTGGTTTTGACAAGTCTGCCTTCACCAAAAATGTGCTGCTTTATTTAAATGAATGTTGTGCCTTTTAGCTACACTCCCTGCACACCATCACCTGAAATGGTCATTGCACATGCACGGGAATCTGGGGTCTCATGTACAAAGACTTGCATGGATTTCCTACTGAAAGATACCGTACACCAAAATCCAGGAACTGGCGTACGCACAAAAAAATTCAGATATATTAAAGTGTGTGTACGCATGGATCCAAGCACGTTCCTGTTGTACATCTCACAGAACATGGAACTGAGCGCACATGCAAACACACCAAACTCCTCCCTGTCCATGCCCCTATGTAAATATGCAAATGTATTTAAATAGGCCCTGGGACCTGGGGATTCTCCTCCCTGTCCGGAATGATCACGGTGAGAAAAGGAATTTAACCGAGTGTGAGCTACAGATGAAGTGAAGTAAATGAAGTGGAGATATGCAGGGATATTTTATTTGGTACCCTGTCAACCGGAATAAGCATGAAATGGAAGCAGCGCACACACACTGAATACGCTGCAGCTGACAGTGTGTGGCATCACAACTATACACACGTTTATTGACAAATACTGAACACAGGGAGACAATCAGGGGCTTAAGAATCTTGAGTTTCTACATCAAGAAACAAACAAAAAAAATTAACAATAAATGTGGTGATATGGGGAAGGGTCTGGGAGGTTATGGTTAGGGGAAGGGAGACAGTTACATTATGGTTATGGTTAGGGTTAGGAGTAGGGGTTAGGGTTAGAAACAGTAAAATAAAAAAACAGCATCATGGAAATGTCAATCATTTTGTGATGGGAGCATGGAAAATAGGCATGAGACTGGGCTGCCCCAACCACGCTGTTAGTCAGGATGAATGAGTCATGCGTTGAACCAAGCCACCTAGCCACAATGTTAGTTAGATGCATTTGCACATCACATATGATTTGAACATTGATGGAATGAAAATGTTCTCTATTAACAAAAACAAATTCATCGCGTGATGGCGCCATTATAGCAATATGTGTGCAGTCAATATTTCTGATTACATTAGGGAAACCGGTTCTCACTGCAAATTGTGTTTTAATGTTGGAATGTGATGTAACTGGATGACATTTGGATGATTACGTTCCACACAGCTGGCATGACTCAGCTCAAGGTTGACTGACACACTGCTGACCGATCGGCCAGTTCCCGCTGGAATGCCACTGTTGTCAGGAAGCGCAGCGTGGTCAGGACCTGTGTGGGCACAGACAACTGCCTGACTCCTCGCCGTATTGCATTCTGGGCCGGCCACAGTTTTGCCCGCAACTCCAGTAATCCAGTAATCCTTGGTAATCGGAATCATCTTATGAGCCTATTATTGTCATTTGCAAGTAAATCCTTGCATTCCTTGAATATGCGCTCGCTGTTACCCCAGCCCACAACACTCGCGTCATATTGCACCATTTGCAAGGTCTTCTAACAACACTAACACAGCATTTTTATTTCCATTTTCCTCATCACCTTGCACATGCTTTTTATGTCCACACATACACGTGGGTGTGTTAATTGTTCATAAGTGTGTCTCTGATGTGCACATCACTCTGATGACTTCTTGCTTTCACACTATTAACAGATTCCCAGCATCACCTCGGCAGTGGAACAATAGCTGTAGAAATGTAAGAACGCCAGCCAGGATTTTTGCGTGGTGCGTCCCACATTTCCACGGTCATTTCACTTTGATACATCTGAACGTTAGCGTGGAGACGGACGTATGCCACATTTTTGTGCATACGCAGCTTTTGTACATGAGGCTCCAGGTCCTTGGTCCTTGTCAACAGTAACTGTGCATAACATCATGCTGTGAATATATATAATTACATAATATATATAATTTGTTTCTCATGCAGTCACGCAGATGCATGTGTGTACTTTCTGGCATTTCTCATTGTTGGCTCAGATCTTCAGTTGAAGTTGGTCCAGATGTTTTGTCTCGACAGAACATGCTGAATTTGAAATTTTCCCACGTGCTATTTATTGCAGTTGACTCTGTGCTGGCCTCAAAACTTCAAAGCAACAAAACACAACAGTCCCACATCGTTCATGTCCTAAATACCAAATACACATTCTGGTTCTTCATGGGAATTCACAAGGCACTGACAATGTTTGTTTGTGTGTTATTTTAATGTCTGTCTCAGAACAAAGCTGAGTGGAGGTGATGCCATTGCCTGTGTTTGTTTGTCTGCAGACACTTTCCAGAGGTGGTAGATGGTTTTGGGCAGACTTTATCAAGAGATAAAGAACTACATCTTACTTACATTGTGATGTCACCATTGTGTGATGTGAAAAAAGAACTAATTCTAAAAAAATGCAATGACCATTTAGGAATTACAACCATTTTTATACGCTGTCCCTCCAGCCTCAGGTAATGTGAGTCAAATCAAACGTTTTTTTGCAAACACAAATAATCACTTTTACAGCCAGTCATCTTGATGCAAGATGGAATGGAACAAATATATGTCTTTAAGGCAATTCTCAGAAATGACCAAGAGCATGAAATGGAGATGTTTCAAGATGGCTCATGACTCATTAATGTGGGTTTTATCATCTAAGGTCTTGTTCAGACTGCCAGTGATTTATATATATATATATATATATATATATATATATATATATATATATATATATATATATATATATATATATATATATATATATATATATATATATATAATTTGAATATGATTCCATGCTGCAAGCCTGAACAATGTAAAGTTGCATGAATTATTTAATTATTATTTTTACCAAATTCATTTAAAGACTCATTCATAGATGGTTTGAAATGTGATTCGAATCATATATTTGCTACTTTGTTTTGGTTTGAGTGCTCAAATTGGATTTCAGGTGTTTTGTTATGCCTGTGACTTTTCATGTCACAAAGACAGAAGACAAAGTATAGAAAAAAGTCATGTCAAAGACAAAATGATGCAGAAAAACTGAGCGGGAAACCAACTCCCTGTGTGTGTTGTGTGCTGAATAATAGATTCATTCTAGGTCAGTCATGCTTCAGACACATGGTGTGAGTGTATCTGGTACCACTAGTATGGGAAGGTGGAGTAAGACATTAAGATGACGCCTCCAATATATATATTTTTAAATATGCGGCTCCATGCACTGCTCATTTGCTTTAGCCAATATTTAATTTGCCATAGCACCTGACAGAAAATGAGGATTGGTACGCGGACACACAGATTAGATGTTGTCACTTGTTATGTACGAGGTCTATTAGGTAATAAACTGACACTTTTATTTTTTTTTTAACTATATGGATTTGAATGACGTGCGATTGCACCAATCATGCTTGAACCCTCGTGCGCATGCGTGAGTTTTTTCACGCGTGTCGGTGACGTCATTTCCCTGTGGGCAGGCCTTGAGTGAGATGTGGTCCCGCCCTCTCGGCTGAATTCCTTTATTTCACACGCTGCTCGAGACGGCGCGCGTTGCTTTATCAGAATTTTTTCTGGACCTGTGAGGAATATCCGAGTGGACACTATTCGAGAAATTAAGCTGGTTTTCGTTGAAAAGTTTAACGGCTGATGAGAGATTATGGGGTGTTTCTGTCGGTGTAAGGACTTCCCACGGAGCAGGACGTCGTGCAGCGCTTCCAGGCGCCATCGTCGTCCTGTTTCGACCTGAAAACATCCTAATTTAAGGCTTCATTCACCCAGGACGTCGTGCGAGAACAGAGAAGATTCAGAAGAGGCCGGCATGAGGACTTTATGCGGACATTCCACTGTTTAAGGACATTTTTTAAATGAAAGACGTGCGCGCAAATTCGCCGAGTCGTTTCCGTGACGACTCGGCGAATCTGTGTGCGCCGCGACAGGAAAAACACCTCCGTGTTGAAAACCATTTGTAAAATTCAGGCGGCTTTTGATGGCTTTCAACAAGTGAGTAACTGAGAAATTGTTTAACAGCTTGGGCATGTTCCAACTTGCCCGTTAAGGTTTCCAACGGAGGTGTTTTTCCTGTCGCGACACCCCTTGGTCGGGTCCGGCCCGACATGCGACTCTGCCCGCACGTTCGTTCATTACAAAATGTCCGTTAACAATGGAATGTCCAAATAAACTCCTCATGCCGACTTCTTCTGAAAGTTCTCTGTTCTCTGACAACTTCCTGGGTCAACAGAGCCTGAAATGTGGAAGTTTTCAACTTGAAACGGCGAGACGCTGCCGCCTCGAAGCGCAGATCGCCGTCAGGTGCTGTGGGCCTTCCTTACGGCGACACTACCAGACCAAAATCTCTCATCAGCCGTTAAAATTTTTAATGAAAACCAGCTGAATTTATCGAATGGTGTCCACTCAGTTGTGCCTTACAGTTTTGAAAAAATTTTGATCAAACAAAGCAGCATTCTCTGAGCCATTCCTAAACAATGAAAAAAACGACGAGAGGGTGGGCGACTCCTCACTCAAAGACTGCCCACAGGCGAATGACGTAACCGACAGGCGTGAAAAAACTCTCGCATGCCCACGAGGGTTCAAGCATGTCTGACGTAATCACACGTGATTCAAATCCATATGGTTTTTGAAAAAAATAATAAGGTCGGATACTTTTCTAATAGACCTCGTATAATGTCAACAGTCAATCAGCGAGATCAGATTTGAATTATATGTACAATAAATCCAATTTGAACTGACAGTCTGAACAAAGCCTAAAGTTCCAGTTATATGTGTAAAACAAAGGGTCCTGTTTTCACAAGTTATAGGGCACTATCTAAAGAGCAAAGAGCAGGTGCATTTGGGCATGTCCAACTCCACCTTGCTATTTACATGGCTCCACCATAAGTGGAGCAACTAACATTGCAAGTGAGGAGCAAAATGGAAATTAAGGCACAGGGCACAAGCAGGTTGTATTTAGTTAGATAATTAAAGGGAGTTTTTGAATTACATGAAATTAACCATAGTGGGCTGTGCTTAAAATGGGTGAACTGCTATTTACACTTTGGACTCAAGAGACAAGTTTCATGGAGACTTAATAGATCTGATGCCAATGCTCCCTGAGGTGAAGCAACAACACCATAAATTTAGCTTTTGTATGTTCAATTTGTATTACTTTTATTTGCTTCAGTTGTTTTTATATCAGTTTCATTGTTAAGTTAATGTTTTCATTAGCGAATTAGCTTTCCAGACAACTTTGAAAACCATCAGCAAACCAATTAGTTTCCGATAAATTTAGTTCCGATATCTTTTAGACCGCTAACATATTTTGCTGGCTTAACAGTTAAAAACATTTGTAAAGTCTGAAATCAAAGATTTTAGTGCCTGCCTGTTACATGTTTTGTAGCAGACAGCCATGAATAGTAGAGCTCTATCCTCTGTAGGCAGAAGAGATCTAACTACTGGGGAGAAAGGAAGCAGGAGGGAAAAAAAAGATAATTTCTCTTCACACCATACAGACCTGCCATTCATTTCACTGGACTCATACACAGGCAGACAGTTCTGACTTATGGTTATAATTTTAAACAAACTAATTCCGGACAAGTTACTGAAATTAACATCATGTCTGTCGTTTTACAAAGTGAAAATATCAGCTATATGTTTTAGTGTTAAAGTAATGCACTAATTTTGAAGGTTTTAAGGGTTAGCCACACATGCCACAATGCATCATGGAATATTAGTTTCCTGACATCAGTGGTTGGTTGGTCGGTATAACACACAGTTACTGAAACGTGGTGGGTTTTACAAATAAATCTGTATTTGTAAACATGTAATTTTTTTCATTTGTTATACCCCCATCACACATAGCCAGAATCATGCACAGTGGCGTCGGACTTATGAATTGGCGCACATCCGAAAGGTGTCGGATTTCAGTTCCAAAACGTTCTGACAGCCATCTGTGGAAGTCGACACAGTTGGTTAAAATCTGCTAGTGGCCCCAAGTCTGACGCACATGTTCATAATTCTCCAGGTGCCATCAAGACGAGACACCTATCCCACAGCGATCCATGTGTCATCTGAGGACCATCTAACTGCAATATGCCTATTCTGATGGTGGCTAAACAGGATCTGAAATGGTTTGAGCGCATACAAGGGAACCTCAAAATAGTTCTGGCACAGTATGCCTGCTGGTATGACCCGCAGTGCCACGTATAATAATGCTCCCCCCCTCCGGATTGCAAAGGAACTCCGGAGGGGGGCATGCTTCATCATGATAATAATTCACAATTATTATCATGTCTGGCTCTGAACCTGATGTGCACAATGATGTGTTACTGCACAGCATGGAGAGGCAGCTGCCCGTGTTATGATGGAGGCAATAGTTCACATTATTTCTGTCACCCATGAAGGTCACATTATTTACATCGCCTTGAAGCTCCGTGCGCAAATCTGAACGGGCTGTTATATCCACAATAGACCTTACAGTACAGATATTTATCCATTCCTTCCTCTGGGCGATGTAAATAATGTGAACTATTGTCTCCATCATAACACGGGCAGCTGCCTCTCCATGCTGCACAGTAATGCATCATTGCGCGCGTCAGGCTCAGAGCCGGATGGCTCTCATGTTCTAATAAATGTCCACCTTCTAACTCCGGAGGAGATAACACATGGAGCTTCTGCCAGGCCATTACACCATTAATAAACATGTATCTTACCTCCAACAGTGGTCCAGGAGTGTTTCACAGCGTGCACATGGACATGAAGCCAGGACAGCAGCCTGCGGTTAGAATCCTCTCACCCAAAAGAAAAAAAAATTCCATGTGATAATCCAACCATCGCGGTGTCCAGAGCTGCACTCTGCTGCTGAAGTGGTCCAACAAGAAAAAAACAAGTTCCCTGAAAAGGCTCCAACTGAGGGACTGTATGGCCCAACTGCCAGCAAACTTTGGAGCGAAGCTATCCACTTGTCCACATGTGCCCCGTGTGCATGCTTAATGGCCCAGGCAGTGTTATGCACGCACACACACACACACACACACACACACACACACACACACACACACACACACACACACACACACACACACACACACACACACACACACACACACACACAGCTGACAGGTGTGCCACACATGCGAGGACGCGCGCGTGAGGAAAACATGCTTTTACAGTGTATCTGATCAAATGAATATGATACATGATCTCTCTCATCCACTGACCATATGAAGGTGGATGTGGATCCTTCCATTGGCAGAGAATGAGTCTCCTGGCCAACAGAGAGCAAAACGCAATCAAAGCCTTTTGATTGTTACTGAATGAGGCCTCTAGAGCAACAACTCCAAACAGAGACATCAGTGGGGAGGGATGGAAAATGTGTTAAAAATAGACTGCTAATAACAGTGGTAGTCTTGGACAGGTCCAGAATGTGTGAAACAGTGAGGCTGGGGTCTGTTTGCAGTATTGCTGGCTGGGTCCAGGTCAGGTTTAATCTTTGACAGTTTGTCCTTAGACCAATAGACAATGAATGACTTTAAACTGAAGTCCAGAATGTCTCTGACAAAATGAAGATGAATAATGTTCTTGATGATGTTTCCCCACAGTGAGTCTGATATGGATTCATCCAAATCCAGTTCCCATTTGTGTTTGAGGGAGTCCAAACTTGTCTCATGGTGATGCGCCTCAGCAGTGAGTAAATCCTGCTGAGTGTCCGTTTTGAAGACATTTTACACTCCAGAATCACTGCCGTCGGGTTTTTAGACGGGCACAGAGGGAAAACTAGCAGAGTTTGACCTCACGAAATATGTAACTTGGAGATATTTGTAGAAATGTGAAGAGTGGAGGTCAAATTTCTGTATGAGCTGTTCATAAAAGCAAAAGTATTATCATGAAGTGAATGTACACCTTTAAGAGTCCAAGTATTAAAGGCTGTATCGGTCAAGGATGGGACAAATGTAATTATTTGACAGTGGAGCAGAAAACAGTAGACCTGTAAAATGACATGACCTAAACTGATTCCAGCTCTTCAGTGTGTGAATAACAAGAGGGTTGCAGCTATAGCTTGAAAGTGGATTTGTAAATGGCAACTAAGAGCAGCATAAACCAGATGAAGAGCTGGATATGACTGAGGCCTTTTCTAGAGCCAACCAACTGGGGAAATTGTCTGTTTTTAACCAATATACAGTAGTAAGGTACGAATATTGGCTGCTCAGTAATAAAACATGAAATTAGGCAGTGACATGCCACCGAGGCTACGGGACAGCTGTAATATCTTTTTGCCAATTCGGGGGTAATTGAATTAATTATACCCCCAAGAGAAAGAGGTAGTTTCCCACATGGTAATATCATGTTTGAGATTTGCCACCAGAGGTAAATACGCTCAACAAAAATATAAACGCAACACTTTTGGTTTTGCTCTCATTTTGTATGAGATGAACTCAAAGATCTAAAACTTTTTCCACATACACAATATCACCATTTCCCTCAAATATTGTTCACAAACCAGTCTAAATCTGTGATAGTGAGCACTTCTCCTTTGCTGAGATAATCCATCCCACCTCACAGGTGTGCCATATCAAGATGCTGATTAGACACCATGATTAGTGCACAGGTGTGCCTTAGACTGTCCACAATAAAAGGCCACTCTGAAAGGTGCAGTTTTGTTTTATTGGGGGGGGGGGGGGGGGTACCAGTCAGTATCTGGTCTGACCACCATTTGCCTCATGCAGTGCAACACATCTCCTTCGCATAGAGTTGAGCAGGTTGTCAATTGTGGCCTGTGGAATGTTGGTCCACTCCTCTTCAATGGCTGTGCGAAGTTGCTGGATATTGACGGGCATCCCAAACATGCTCAATGAGTGACATGTCCGGTGAGTATGCCGGCCATGCAAGAACTGGGACATTTTCAGCTTCCAAGAATTGTGTACAGATCCTTGCATCATGGGGCCGTGCATTATCCTGCTGCAACATGAGGTGATGTTCTTGGATGTATGGCACAACAATGGGCCTCAGAATCTCATCACGGTATCTCTGTGCATTCAAAATGCCATCAATAAAATGCACCTGTGTTCTTCATCCATAACAGACGCCTGCCCATACCATAACCCCACTGCCACCATGGGCCACTCGATCCACAACATTGACATCAGAAAACCGCTCACCCACACGACGCCACACACGCTGTCTGCCATCTGCCCTGAACAGTGTGAACCGGGATTCATCCGTGAAGAGAACACCTCTCCAATGAGCCAAATGCCAGCGAATGTGAGCATTTGCCCACTCAAGTCAGTTACAACGACGAACTGGAGTCAGGTCGAGACCCTGATGAGGATGATGAGCATGCAGATGAGCTTCCCTGAGACGGTTTCTGACAGTTTGTGCAGAAATTCTTTGGTTATGTAAACCGATTGTTTCAGCAGCTGTCCAAGTGGCTGGTCTCAGACGATCTTGGAGGTGAACATGCTGGATGTGGAGGTCCTGGGCTGGTATGGTTACACGTGGTCTGCGGTTGTGAGGCTGGTTGGATGTACTGCCAAATTCTCTGAAACGCCTTTGGAGACGGCTTATGGTAGAGAAATGAACATTCAATACACGAGCAACAGCTCTGGTTGACATTCCTGCTGTCAGCATGCCAATTGCACGCTCCCTCAAATCTTGCGACATCTGTGGCATTGTGTTGTGTGATAAAACTGCACCTTTCAGAGTGGCCTTTTATTGTGGGCAGTCTAAGGCACACCTGTGCACTAATCATGGTGTCTAATCAGCATCTTGATATGGCACACCTGTGAGGTGGGATGGATTATCTCAGCAAAGGAGAAGTGCTCACTATCACAGATTTAGACTGGTTTGTGAACAGTATTTGAGGGAAATGGTGATATTGTGTATGTGGAAAAAGTTTTAGATCTTTGAGTTCATCTCATACAAAATGGGAGCAAAACCAAAAGTGTTGCGTTTATATTTTTGTTGAGTGTAGTTAGCCTTATAAATCTTCTTAAATTCATGTTTTACCCAAATGCCAAGGTATTTAAATTTTTAGGGGCTAATTTTAAATGGGACATTACCCTCAAGTTTTGCATTTGAAGACGTTACATATATAAGCTCGCTTTTTTGAAGATTAACTTTGCAACCAGACACTCACCCAAATTGTTTAAGCAAAGCAAGTGTTTCAGGAATACTACAGAGCGGATCTGAGATGTATAAGATGGTGTCATCTGCATACAAGGAAACCTTATGCTCTGTACAAACCAATTTATGCCTTTAATAAGTGAATTTTTACGTAGTGCTACCGTCAATGGTTCTATAGTGATTGCAAATAATAGCGGTGAGAGCGAACAGCCCTGTCTTGTACCGCGTTGTAATTTGAAATAGCCAGATATGTTATTATTACTGTATACTGCTGCCATTGGAGATGAATAAAGCAGTTTTACCCATGACAGAAATTTAGGGCCAAATTTAAAAGACTCTAAAGTCTTAAAGAGGAATCCCCACTCCACACGGTCAAATGCTTTTTCAGCATCCAGCGAAAGTATAACTTCATCAATGTTGTGACTGGTTGGAGCAGAAGTATATAGAACATCAAACAGTCACTTGATATTGAAAAAGGACTGTCGGTTTTTCACAAACCCTGTCTGATCAGGTGAGACAATCGAAGGGACCACATGTTCAAGACACCTTGCCAAAACCTTTGCAAGGATTTTTGCATCAGTGTTTAACAGAGACACAGGCCGATATGAGCTACAATTTAAGGGGTCTTTATCCTTCTTGAGTAGTAATGATATTACAGCTTGGCTAATGGAGAGTGGTAATGATGAAGAGGTAGATGATTCTTCAAAAACTGAGAATAAAAAAGGGGAGAGCAATTCTGAAAAAGTTTTAAAAACTCAGTGGGAAAGCCATCTGGGCCCAGGGACTTCCCGTTTTGCATATCTCCAATTGCTAGATTTATTTCAGCCACAGTGAAGTCTCACTCTAACTCGTTTGCCAATCAGGATTTACTGAGGGAAGCTCCGCATTGTTGTTAAATTCTTCAAATTCAGATGGATCAGCTGAAGATTCTGAGGTGTACAAGGTGTGGTAAAATTGACTAAAATGCAAATTTATTTCAACATTATCGCAACATTCAATACACAGATCATTATTTATTTTTGGAATGTTTTGATTAGCTGAACGCTGCCATAACTGATGTGTGAGCAATCAACCAGTCTTTTCCCCATGTTCATAGTAACTGTGTCTAGATTTAGACATTAAATACTCAGCCTGCTGTGTAGAGTGTTAAATTCAGTCTGAAGTAAAAGACATCTCTTAACTAAATCTTGAAAGAAGGAGTAACTGAGTGCTGCATCTATTTGTAATATCTCATCAGTTAGCTGTTGTAACCGTTTCAAGTTTATCTTTTTCTTGTTTGCACAGTAAGAAATTATTTCAAGTAGGCCTTTAACGCCTCCCACACAGTACAGAGTGACATCCCTGGCATTTGATTAACTTCGACGAAGAATTTGATTTCAGATGTAATAAACCGGACAAAATCTTCCTCAGACAGAAGTAAAGGATTAAGGCATCAGGGACGATAAACAGAGTGTGTTACTGGGATCAGCAGCTTCACAATGAGAGCTCCATGATCTGATCTGACCATTGCTTCGTATCACTCTCTCACTAATGGCAAAACACGTTTATCAAGGAACAAATAATCAATCTGAGAGTATGACTTGTGGACCAGGGAGAAGAATGAGGATGCTCTTGAGGTAGGATTGCGAAAGTGCCACATATCAGCTACACCATAGGTTTTTAGAAAAGAGTTGATTGTATGAGCAGATTTGGTCAGATTACTCTTCCCCGCAGCACTACTGTGGAGCGATGAAAGAACAGTTCATATCACCACCTATCAGAAGACTGTGTGATGACATATTTGGCAAATTGAGAAGAGAAAATTAAAAAAATGTGTTATTGTTATTGACTGAGACTAAGATCACTGGGAGAATGTATAATTTACCTACTACAACAACATAACATCCAGCCGTGTCTGAGTGGACAGTAGACAAAAAGGGAATATCAGCTCTATATCTTGTAAAAAGGGAATATCAGCTCTCAGTTGCTTTAAATGACTAGACCACCATTAGGATAACTAGTGTTTTTCATAGTACTGGTCATAATCAGGAAAACAATTTATCACCTGATACACAAATTATGAAAAACCCATATTAGACATTAAGATTAATAATATGATAATAAATCAAGTGCATGAGACCAAGCTGCTGGGTGTCGTGGTAGATTCAAAGTTATCATGGAAAGTGGATTTGTAATTGGAGCTCCACAATTGGAGCAACTTTAACTTTTGCCCCCTGTACAAACTGAAAGTGACCTTTGTCGCCATTCTTGCTGTTTTTACCCCATAACTCCAGAACATTCAGTTGTAGATAGTCCAAACTATACCTTTTTGGAATCTTGGTGATCACACACATAATGTGGTATAACTTTCAATATGATTGGGACATTTTTTTTTTTACCCTTATGCAGTTCTTCAATTGACCCCTACTTGGCCCCCTATTAAAAATTCAAATGGCTAACGTTATTTTTCTAAAATATGTACCAAAAGGTATACACAGTCAAACTTTGGTGCTTGTAACCAGATTTGAAGGATTCTTCTGCAAATATTCTGTTATCTGCTGCACTAAAACAGGGTGTTCAGGTGGGGTCGTATTAATATGGACTTAGAGAGCTCAGCCATTAACTGATGAACATGTGTGTGGTGCCTTTAGTCTTCCTGGGGATGTATGAAAGGACAGAATCGCATGTTGCAGAATAATGATATCATGTCGTAGTGAAGTCTTACACACTGAGTTTGTCTGTCAAACTGACGGGGAAAAAGCCTCCTCTGTTTTTTGTGTTTCAGACAGAGGATTAGACAAGAGTCATCCTCACTTCAAAACAACAGAACAATAGTTTTCTGCAACGTTTTGATTCATTTATCATATAGCTGATGTGCTGCCTCTGTCTGACAAGAAACTGTGTCACATATGTTATGTGCAGACGCGAGTTGAGGAGCAGACCAGCGTCTGACTGAACCCAGCGCTAAATAACCAGAAAGCGGTTCCAAAAACAAAACAAATTTATTTCCCTTCTGTGCAGTAATTTGTGTACAACATAAATGTATGGTTGTCTGGCGAGGTGAAGGATGGCGCGCTCTCCAGCACCCAAATGGATCGAAGCCCGACGCTTCTGGACCCAGACTCACCACCGAACACCCCCCAGGTGGATACGACAAACTGACTCTGTGAAGGATGGGAAAGGTGAGGTAAGTCAACAGCTCCAACAAATATCCTTCAAAGGCACACACTATCAGCAACACATTCAGGTCTGAATTTAAGCTTTATGTAAATGAGCAGCTTCTCACAACAGGTGGAGGATCATCATTCCGTACGCCACGGCAGTGAGAAGCGAGCTGCACAATTATCATCAATGTTCAAATATACTGCGTAACAAAATATCAAATTACTGTTAACACTTATTCAGACAATCATCACCTCTGATGTGTGCTGACAGCATGTGTCCCTCACCCGTCCTCCTTCACAGGCACGATGTGTCAAACCCAGGCGCGGTCCTCAGCGTCTCACAAACGAACGTCACAAGGTTGTGTTCCTGGCAATTCTGCTCAAATCACTCATGGCTTAAATGCAGAATGCCATCTCATTATCTGCTTCAGCTGAAAGTCTTTAAGTTTGCACGTGAGCATCATCCACAGGTGCTGCAAGTCATTAGGCCTGCACGTGAACATCCTCCACAAGTGCAGCCAATAATGCTGATGAGGGTGAAGGACTCTTCTGCCAGCACCTTCTCCACAGACAAAAAAACCAGTTTGCATACCACCTGGAGAGCAAAGAAAATAAAACAACACCAAAATGTCCAGCCAAACCCCCAACACACAACAGTACCCCCCCATCAACGGGGAGCCTCCCGGCGACCGAACAGACCAGGCCCGAGAACAGCACCTCCCTCCGGGGTCCTCGTCAGGAAGCAGACGGCGTAACGCTCCCAAGGTCCACCACAGACAGCAGGACAGGGCACCACGGCTGGAAGGCCGGCTGGCATCAACAAAAAAAAAACAAAAAGTCCCATATACAACCCAAACAAGAAAAACACAAAACCCACCCAAACCCTCCCCAGGGGACCGTCCCATCCAACCCCGGGAAGAAAAGAAAACCCCCAAATCCAAAAACCCAACATAGCCCCAACAACACAATACCAACATAAATTCACAAAGAAAAATAACAAAACAACCCCCCCAGAACGACTTGCAGAGCCCAACACCCCCCAGAAGACCTTTACCGCCAGTTCCAGGAGTAACAGCCAAAGCCGGAATCCCACAGAGGTCCCCAGGTATTCATGGAGCAACAGCGCCCCCCAGAGGACCGTACCATCAACCCCAGGAGGCACCCTCCCCACAACCCAGGAACCCCAGACCCGGCCACACTTGGCTAGTCGGCCCCATAATCAATTCCCCCCCAGAGGACCGTCCCATCAACCCTGGAGGTGGAACCTGGAAGGAAACATAAAAAACCCAAAATCCAACCCCCGGCGGACCTTCATTAAACCACCCCGGGGGCAAATAAACAACCGGCAAACCTGTTACCCCCCCCAGCACACCGAAAGACCCAGATCACTCCTAGAGCCTATCGTCAGCTCAGTTTGGCGAATGGCACAAAACTACCACGCTGGGGAAGGGAAACAGAAAAACTAACCCAGTCCCATTCCCTAAGCGCAGCGGAAAACCGGAAATACGTCCGGTGCCCCAAAACCGACCATACCACCAGCCCATCGGGAGGGGTGGAACTACCAAAATGGCGAATGGCACAGATAGGCCCACCACTCTGACTGAGGTACGTTCCCCGCTGCACCAACCCCCGGTAAACACCAATGACGAATGGTCAAAGGCCCACCGGGGCTGGAGTGGAAACCCGGGCATCAACCAAATCCAAAAAAAACGCCCCTGCCACCCCCCCCCCCCCCCCCAGGTGCAGAGGTTTTCTGAGATACGCTCAGCGTAACCAACCTGCACCACCCCACAACCCAAAAGACAAACGGTCTTAGAGCATGTGAGGTTGGGGTTAGGGAAACAGGGAAATAAAAACAACAAAACAAAACGACCCAATCCTCAAACAAAAATTACCTAAATTCAAATAATGATTACCTGAGTCCAGCTGAGCTCCGAACTGCCAGTCGTTCACTCCACCAGAACCACCTCTAAGTCCCCAAACAATTATAACCCTTACATAAAAACAAAAACAGCCCAAATAACTAAACAACCAAAGATCTGCCCCCTTTTTTTTTTTTTTTTTGTGTCCATTATTATGCCTGTCTAAGAACACAGTGGAGATATGTCATTGTTATCTTTCTTGACGCTTATGTGACCGGGGCAATATGGCGGCTTCAGCTCGTCCGAGCTGCATGGGCTCATCCGCAAGAGGAGCCAGAGGTCCCGTCGGAGGAGTCTCAGTGGGACGAAGAAGAGGCAGCCCTGATCTGTGTCGGGGAAAGCCCCGAGACGAAAAGACCCGCTCTGATGTCCGCCCTCTCTCGCGTCCACGCTCCTTTATCCGATCATCTAGACGAATAGCCAAAGATATCAGCTCATCTAAATCTTTTGGTTCATCACGGACTGCTAGCTCGTCTTTTAATGAATCGTTCAAACCATCCACAAACACTCCTCTCAAAGCTGCGGTATTCCAACCGGACTGAGCAGAAAAAATTTGGAAATCCACGGAATAATCCGCCGCACTCCGCCTCCCCTGCCTGAGATTCAGCAACCGTTGGGTAACGGTATTTGTTTTCACCGGATGGTCAAAAACCAATCTGAACTCCCGGGAGAAATCCTTAAAGGATCCTAACACTGGAGAGTTATTACTCCACAACGCAGTGACCCAAGCTAAGGCGTCACCTTGGAGCAAATTTGTCACATATGAGACACGGCTACCATCAGAAGAGAAGGAAGCCGGTCGCTGAGCAAAAACCAGAGAACATTGCATCAAAAACGGAGCACAAGCTTCAACGTTTCCCGCATATGGCTCCAGATGACAAATAATTGGTTCGGAAGCCGAATCTCTGGGTGACGGAGTTATCTGCAACCGGTATCGATGGTGGCTGCAGCTGGAGCAGCAGGAAGCGGAAACGGCTTGCGCTGCAAGCTCCGTAATGTGAGCATCTGTTTGTTTAATTTGGTTTGCGAGATGCTGTAATTGCTCCCATATCTTCTCCAAATGTTCTTGAACTCCTTCAGCAAAGGAACCGCTTCTGCCGCTGGGTCCATTTTGGAATGGCCCGGGAACTACTGTTATGTGCAGACGCGAGTTGAGGAGCGGACCAGCGTCTGACTGAACCCAGCGCTAAATAACCAGAAAGCGGTTCCAAAAACAAAACAAAGTTATTTCCCTTCTGTGCAAATATTTGTGTACAACATAAATGTGTGGTTGTCTGGGGCGAGGTGAAGGACGGCGCGCTCTCCAGCGCCCAAATGGATCAAAGCCCGACGCTTCTGGACCCAGACTCACCGCCGAACACCCCACAGGTGAATACGACAAAATGACTCTGTGAAGGATGGGAAAGGTGAGGTAAGTCAAACAGCTACAACAATATCCGTCAAAGGCACACACTATCAGCAAAACATTCAGGTCTGAATTTAAGCTTTATGTAAATGAGCAGCTTCTCACAACAGGTGGAGGATCATCATTCCGTATGCCACAGCAGTGAGAGCGAGCTGCACAATTCTCATCAATGTTCAAATATACTGCGTAACAAAATACCAAATTGCTGTTAACACTTATTCAGACAATCATCACCTCTGATGTGTGCTGACAGCATGTGTCCCTCACCCCGTCCCTCCTTCACAGGCACAATGTGTCCAACCCAGGCGCGGGTCCTCAGCGTCTCACAAATGAACGTCACAAGGTCGAGTTCCCGGCAATTCTGCCGAATCACTCATGGCTTAAATGCAGAACGCCATCTCATTATCTGCTTCAGCTGAAAGTCTTTAAGTTTGCACGTGAGCATCATCCACAGGTGCTGCAAGTCATTAGGCCTGCACGTGAACATCCTCCACAAGTGCAGCCAATAATGCTGAGGAGGGTGAAGGACTCTTCTGCCAGCACCTTCTCCACAGACAAAAAACCAGTTTGCATACCACCTGGAGAGCAAAGAAAATAAAAACACCAAATGTCCAGCCAAACCCCCCAACACACAACAACATATATGTAAAAAATAAAACTGTAACTGGACAGTGCAAGGTCAGAATGCTGCTACCAGACTTTGACAAAAAGTAGAAAGTTTGACCACATTACGCCCATTTTGGCATCCCTACACTGGCTTCTAGTCACTGCAAGATCGGATTTTAAGGTACTGTTATTAGTTTATAAATTTGTCCATTGATTTGCACCTCCATATCTGGCTGACCTGGTAAGGCCCTATGTACCAGCTCGGGCCTGCGCTCTCAGGGTGCAGGACTTTTATGTGTTCCCAGAGTGAATTAAAAAGTCTGGCGGTCACAGAGCTTTCTCCTACCGTGCCCCAGCTCTGTGGAACATCTCCCGGCACACATACGACAGTTGGATACTGTCGAGACTTTTAAATCACATTTAAAGACTTATTTGTTTTCTTGTTTTATCATTTGTTTATTGTGTTATGATGTGTTTTTATTCTTGTGTTTTTTATGGTTTTGTCTTTTTTAATTTATAATTTAATTAAGTTTTTAATTCAGTTTTCTCTGTTTTTATTATGTTGTGTGAAGCGTCTTGAGGCGATCTCATCGTGAATTGGCGCTATGTAAATTAATCAATTTGAAAATTTGAATTTGTCAGGTTTCAGACTATAAAAGTCCGACCTTCCACCCGTGCACCTAAACAGGTGATTATTTCCTCTACTTTACCTGCCTGAAGAGTTGAATTAATTATAATCAGCTGGTTTAGTGGGTAGATGGAACAAATATGTGGTAGGACCTGTACTCATTGCAGCCGGGGTTTTCCACCGGTGTCAGTGTTAAGGAGTTGCAAATTTTGAAGTGCTCAGTTGTTCCTTTTATTCTTAACATAAGGGGATTTACTGAGCGCTATATGTGGCATGTACTGTTATAGTGGAGCTGACGCATAGGAAAACGCAATATGAATGAATGAATGAATTAATGTATTCAGCACACAGCACACACAGTCCAAAACAACTACAAAATCTTACACAAAGAAAGAAAATAGATTGACAATGCATCCGTGTGCCTGAAATGGTATAGGCAGAAGCAAAGCTTTTAACGCCTACCCCTTTAACAAAAAATAAAATTACCTAGTCCGAAAGGAGTGGTGGGAAGTAAAAAAAACCCAACTATTCCCACTCCCATTTTCAACCACTTCAAACTATCAGCTTAAAAGGGCACAATTCCGAATGCTATCGAACAAATTTACATTTACAATTTGGCAACACACAAAACTCAACTTTCTTCAGCAGATACATATCTTGAAACATCATGTCTTTATATTGATTTTTAAACTGATTGATATTTGGACATCGTTTGAGTTCCTCAGTCAGGTTGTTCCATATTCTAGGGCAACACATGGAGACACAGAAACCTTTCTTGGTCGTCCGAGCGCCAGCAATTTTAAAATAATACAAGCCCCGTAAATTATATTTTCCCTCTCTCTCAGTAAAAAAATTATTGAATTCTAAAGGGCACTTGTTATTTTTCACTTTGTACATTAATTGAACAGTTTTGAACAAAATCATATTGTGAAAATTTCAATATTTGAGATTTAATGAACAATGGGTTGGTGTAGTGTCGATAGCCTGCATAATGATTCACCTTTATTCATTCATTCAATGAATGAATAAAGGTGAACAGATGCTGAAAATGACAGCCTTAACGCTGCATTTAATCTATTGTTAGACTCGATTGGCTTTGCTCAAAATGTAAATGAGTCCACCCACCACTTTAATCATACCTTAGATCTTGTTCTGACTTATGGTATGGAAATTGAAGACTTAACAGTATTCCCTGAAAACCACCTTCTGTCTGATCATTTCTTAATAACATTTACTGTTGTGGCTGGCGTGCCTGGCTGGCTTTGTTTGTCTTTTGTTTCTGTCTTTTGGTTTTCCTTCCAGGTGGTGCGCATTTGGGACTGAGTGGCTGTGTGGCTGAGATATCAGGACCTCACCCTGATCACCTGCGGCTTGTCAGGACTCACAGCTGTGGTGCATCTACACGGATTGGAACATGGAAGCATTTAAGTCTGGAGTACACAGTGTGTATTTGCCAGAGACTCGACCTTGTGACCAGACGGTGAGATCGTCATCTCAAGAGCCATCTCATCATCAGTGGATGCAGAGAACGTCCAGGTTTGATGCATGGTCTGTGAAAGAGGAGGGGGTGAGGTCTCACGCTCGTCAGCACACTTCCTGAGGTACGTTAGATTTTGTGACTAACATTTATACAGTCAGTAAATGTGGTGTCCCTCACACCTTATTGTATTGAGCTGTTATGTTAGTCGTTTTAATTAGCTTCCACTGCAGTGAGTTTGTGAACAGGATGTTCCATGCCTGCAGGGTGGGGAAGCTGATTAGTAATTAAGCCAGGAAGTGTTTGCTGTTTGTACACCTTTGAGCGTTCTCTCTGTGTGTTGAGTGTGGACTCACAGATGATTTCTTCATTCAACAGACTCGGTTTGTCGCGGCCACCTGGGGGGTGTCGACGGGGTCCTTGGGTCCGAACTGGTTCTGGCTCCAGACCGTTAGCGCTGCTGGGAGCGCACCGTAATCCACCACGCCAGACCACGCACTTTTATATTTATCACATCACTGTTATGTTTATTAAACTCTGTTATCCCTTGTACCGTGCTCTGCTTATTCCATACTGGGGTCCTTCAAACGCTGGTCGGGTTCTTCGGGCTGCGTCCGACACATAACATTACATTTACTCTGATGGACTACCCCAGCAGTGGGGAATAAGTTTCATTACACTAGAAGTCTTTCAGAAAGCGCTGTAACTAGGTTTAAGGATATGATTCCTTCTTTATGTTCTCCAATGCCATATATCAACACAGGGCGAGTAGCTACCTAAACTCTGTGAGTGAGATAGATTATCTCGTCATTAGTTTTATATCCTCATTGAGGCCAACTTTGGATGCTGTAGCTCCTCTGAAAAAGAGAGCCTTAATTCAGAAGTGCCTACTCCATGGTATAACTCACAAACTCGCAGCTTAAAGCAATAACCCGTAAGTTGGAGAGGAAATGGCGTCTCACTAATTTAGAAGATCTTCACTTAGCCTGGAAAAAGAGTCTGTTGCTCTATAAAAAAAGCTCTCCGTAAAGCTACGACATCTTACTACTCATCACTAATTGAAGAAAATGAGAACAACCCCAGGTTTCTTTTCAGCACTGTAGCCAGGCTGACAAAGAGTCAGAGCTCTATTGAGCTGAGTATTCCTTTAACTTTAACTAGTAATGACTTCATGACTTTCTTTGCTAATAAAATTGTAATTATTAGAGAAAAAATTACTCATAACCATCCCAAAGACATATCTTTCTCTTTGGCTGCTTTCAGTGATGCCGGTATTTGGTTAGACTCTTTCTCTCCGATTGTTCTGTCTGAGTTATTTTCATTAGTTACTTCCTCCAAACCATCAACATGTTTATTAGACCCCATTCCTACCAGGCTGCTCAAGGAAGCCCTACCATTAATTAATGCTTCGATCTTAAATATGATCAATCTGTCTTTATTAGTTGGCTATGTACCACAGGCTTTTAAGTTGGCAGAATTAAACCATTACTTAAAAAGCCATCACTTGACCCAGCTATCTTAGCTAATTATAGGCCAATCTCCAACCTTCCTTTTCTCTCAAAATTCTTGAAAGGGTAGTTGTAAAACAGCTAACTGATCATCTGCAGAGGAATGGTCTGTTTGAAGAGTTTCATTCAGGGTTTAGAATTCATCATAGTACAGAAACAGCATTAGTAAAGGTTACAAATGATCTTCTTATGGCCTCAGACAGTGGACTCATCTCTGTGCTTGTTCTGTTAGACCTCAGTTCTGCTTTTGATACTGTTGACCATAAAATTTTATTACAGAGATTAGAGCATGCCATAGGTATTAAAGGCACTGCACTGCGGTGGTTTGAATCATATTTATCTAATAGATTACAATTTGTTCATGTAAATGGGGAATCTTCTTCACAGACCTAATAGTTAATTATGGAGTTCCACAAGGTTCTGTGCTAGGACCAATTTTATTCACTTTATACATGCTTCCCTTAGGCAGTATTATTAGACGGTATTGCTTAAATTTTCATTGTTACGCAGATGATACCCAGCTTTATCTATCCATGAAGCCAGAGGACACACACCAATTAGCTAAACTGCAGGATTGTCTTACAGACATAAAGACATGGATGACCTCTAATTTCCTGCTTTTAAACTCAGATAAAACTGAAGTTATGGTACTTGGCCCCACAAATCTTAGAAACATGGTGTCTAACCAGATCCTTACTCTGGATGGCATTACCCTGACCTTTAGTACTACTGTGAGAAATCTTGGAGTCATTTTTGATCAGGATATGTCATTCAATGCACATATTAAACAAATATGTAGGACTGCTTTTTTTGCATTTGCGCATAATCTCTAAAATTAGAAAGGTCTTGTCTCAGAGTGATGCTGAAAAAACTAATTCATGCATTTATTTCCTCTAGGCTGGACTATTGTAATTCATTATTATCAGGTTGTCCTAAAAGTTCCCTGAAAAGCCTTCAGTTAATTCAAAATGCTGCAGCTAGAGTACTGACAGGGACTAGAAGGAGAGAGCATATCTCACTCATATTGGCCTCTCTTCATTGGCTTCCTGTTAATTCTAGAATAGAATTTAAAATTCATCTTCTTACTTATAAGGTATTGAATAATCAGGTCCCATCTTATCTAGGGACCTCATAGTACCATATCACCCCAATAGAGCGCTTCGCTCTCAGACTGCAGGCTTACTTGTAGTTCCTAGGGTTTGTAAGAGTAGAATGGGAGGTAGAGCCTTCACCTTTCAGACTCCAGTCCTGTGGAACCAGCTCCCAATTCGGATCAGGGAGACAGACACCCTCTCTACTTTTAAGATTAGGCTTAAAACTTTCCTTTTTGCTAAAGCTTATAGTTAGGGCTGGATCAGGTGACCCTGAACCATCCCTTAGTTATGCTGCTATAGACTTAGACTGCTGGGGGATTCCCATGATGCACTGAGTGTTTCTTTCTCTTTTTGCTCTGTATGCACCACTCTGCATTTAATCATTAGTGATTGATCTCTGCTCCCCTCCACAGCATGTCTTTTTCCTGGTTCTCTCCCTCAGCCCCAACCAGTCCCAGCGAAGACTGCCCCTCCCTGAGCCTGGTTCTGCTGGAGGTTTCTTCCTGTTAAAAGGGAGTTTTTCCTTCCCACTGTCGCCAAGTGCTTGCTCACAGGGGGTCGTTTTGACCGTTGGGGTTTTTCCGTAATTATTGTATGGCTTGCCTTACAATATAAAGCACCTTGGGGCAACTGTTTGTTGTGATTTGGCGCTATATAAATAAAATTGATTTGATTTTGATTTGATTCAATTGCTATAGCTGTTTATTCTAATTAAGGGTCACAGGGAGGCTGGAGTCTATCCCAGAAGTCATAGGGCGTGAGGCAGGGTACACCCTGGACAGGATGCCAGTCTGTCATAGGGCTGCATGTAGACAGACAAACACATTATGTTCACTTTTATATGACACCTAAATAGATCCTTGTCATTTGATTGGTGGGTTCTACATCATGTGACATTCATTGTTTGTGCCATTGCACTGTTGACGTCACTAAGGTGCTTTTGGACTATTTGCCATGCATTTGTCAGCCATCCGTTTCTCACTATTGCATGCCTCCATTATTCATTCATTCATTTTCTATACCCACTTACTCCAATTAAGGGTCGCGGGGGGCTGGAGCCTCTCGTAACAATCATAAGGCGAGAACACCTTAAAAAGTCTTCCCTAATATAAGGAAGCTAAATCCAGCAGCCGCCGTCTTCTTAGGAATATCTTTAGCGGCTGTTGAAGTACTGTCAGATGAAGAATTGGACGAGTTCTTATCATGATTTTTCACCGGATTAAAGAAAGCACATGTATTTCTTCATACACCGCTAAGCTCCTCAGGTTCTCGCACTGCTCAGCGATGTGTCAGCTGAGCTGCGTGCCAGCCAGAGTGAACCGCTGAGTCCCGCTGCTGTGCAATTCCTGCTCCAAGAAGAAATAACTCTGTAATTTTAAGCGGAATATGAAAAAAATTAATAAAATGATGCAGAATTATTTTGGTGTCATATAAAACAAATAAGGAATATTTTCCATTTCTGCACTGGAAAGAATTTTTTCATGCTTTGAAAGATGGAAAGTATTTTCAACAAGGCGGCATGTGACACTAATGTCTTTAAGGAGTTCTTCCAAGTAAAAGTGAGATGCCCTAAAAAAAGCCTGAAGCCCGAGGAGAAGCTCTATCTTAAAGCAATGCCCAGGGAACAAAATTCCAATTACTTTCATGAAGCTTCAGTCAGTGATATAAAATGGATGTTTAAAAAGAATGTAATTTATCATGTTCAACACCAACTTTAGAGATAACTTTACTGCCACACAGTAAGTTTTTAGCTGTTCACTGAGTGAGTTAATGCATTCTTAACTAACTTAAGTTGATGATTAGGTTTTGTAGAAAAGAATGCCAGATATAGAGACACAAAATAATTTTGGTATAAAATGGTAGAAGATGTTATTTATTCATTTTTTTTCTTGTGAGGAGGGTTTTGTACATCGAAATTGATCATTTTAATTCAGCTGTGTGTAGTGTGTCAGTTGCATCTCTGAGGTTCAGACGATGTTGCCAGCAAAAGCCCCTGTGTATAATTAATTTTTTGTCTTTTTTCCTGTTTTTGCTTGGGGTCACCACAATGAATCCAGTGTGAATCTGTTTTTGTTGTATAGTAGTTTCATAGTGGCTGCCTTTCCTGGCACAATTCCAGATGTGTACAAGGAGATTGATATTCAATTAATTTTATTTATGGTTGTCCATTCGGCTGCTCCCGTTTTGTGTTCGGGGTCGCCACAGCGGATACAACCAGATCCACATTGATATTTGGCGCAGGTTTTACACCGGATGCCCTTCCTGATGCAACTCCAGTGTTACCTGGAGAAACACACACAGCTGCTGGTATTCCAAAGAGGTCTCCCATCCAAGTACTAACCAGGTCCTGCACTGCTTAGCTTTTGAGAACTGATGGGATCAGGCTGACACAGAGCAGATCGGCTGCCAGTTCAATTTATTTATGTAGATCCAAAACACAACAAAGTCACCCTAGGCACTTCACATGGGTAAGGTCTAATCTTACCAACACGCCCCCCCCAGCAAGCACATAGGTGATAGTGATAACGAAAAACTCCCTTTGGTATTTTTGAGGAAGAAACCACAAGGGGATCAGACTCAGATGAGTGACCCACTGCTTAGACCATTCTAACAGTGACTGTATGAAACAAAATGCAAATGAACAAAGTGCAGACAAAAAGTCATTAGCATGCAAAACACTGTCCAGAACAGATCTAAAGGCTCCCTGACACGAGCTTGACTTTTGATTCACGCACTTGTACGCCTGTCGATGTGACGATCCCACCCGCTTTGTTCCGAGCTGGACACCGTTCTTTGTTCCACCACCCCCCAGGTGTTCTGCGCTGGACACTGAGTATATAAAATAATTATTTCAAGTCAGATTAATCACTGTCTCTGCAAATTGGCCGTTGAAAGGGCTCTAACTGCTTCCTGAATCACAGAGGACTGCTTCAGTTTCAGCTGTCTGCATGCACACACGCACACGCAGCCTAACAAGCTGCAGAAAGCGTTTTGAGCCATCTTAGGGCCCTGTCTCACTGGGGAGAGGATTAATTGCGTTCATTGTAGTCCACAACAAAAATGTCCAAAAAATGACAAATGTCCCAGTATGAATTAAGGATATATTAATAATATATAGCGAATATATGATGAACAATCACGGTTATATAACATATGTAGTGAGGAAACTGATCCGACACATTGAGATGATCATGCCAATATTACGGGTGTATTATGAATGCATCGAGCACGTGTTGCGCGTGCACGGCATCTGCATTGCGGTCATAAAAGAAGCGCACTCGGGCCGTCGGCATCACTATTCACACCAACAATACAGCCTCTGGAGCATTTGCTGGACTTGGACAAGTTGATCACAGAGTTAATGTTCATGTTGTCATACGAGGGTTAACTGTTCATGAGTTTGGGAAGCGGGAGGGGGGGAAGCCGCTCGGGGTGTGAGACAGTGTTTTTTTTTTTTCTTTTTTTTTGAGTGAGCTGTAGCTAAAACACCAACTCTTCCTTTTGTTGGTGTTAAATAAAAGTCCTGGATTGCAGCAGCTACGTCTTTGTGGATTTACACAGCTGGACCGGCACTGACTGGCAGGTATGTCGCTTTCTGCCACACTTTGGGTTTACGTGACGTGTTGTTATGCATTCACAGATTGTCCGCAAATCAGCTGCAAAGCAGATGTAATAACAACGCTTTATTCATGGCCAATCTGTATGCATTCGCTACAGCATATTTTAGTTTGTGATGTGGACATGATGGGCACGCAATATATCTGTTTTACACACTGTCCCGGTCCGCTGCCAAGCCGTAAATCCCCGTCAGTTGCGGATATCAGCAGTTAACTCCAGATATACAGTACATATAGTGAGTATGTATTGTGTATGAATTGAGTATGTATGGAGTATGTAAGGCGGATGTCATCCGCATTCAGATTTTTGAACAGCTCAAAAATCCTGGCTGCGGACATGCATGCCTCTGTGGATGATCACGGACGTGTTCGGATGACGGCCGACTCATACAGGCATGTTAACGGATATTGCGGATGTTTGCCGAATATGAGCAAATTTTGTGCGCAATCCATATGCAAATCCTTCTAAACGCCAGTGGGACAGGGCCCTTAAAAGGTAATTATTTGTCATGTTTACATTGTCATGGCTTAGTAAAACAGTTGTGTGTTCTTTCCTTTCCTTCTCTGGCATTCAGTCTACACCAGTTAAAGACAAGTTTACTCTCCTGCACGACACAGGTCGTGCAAGTTTGTAAATCAAAGTCATGCTTGTGTCAGGGGGCCTTAATTCTAAAAAGTCTCACTTTTTGGTTATCGGTAGATATTGTCAATCAGCATTATCATATTTGCAGGTTATCACTGGCAACCATTGAGGCCACCTGGTATCGTTCCACTCTGTGTATTCATTCGCTCCATCCTGTGTCTCTGTGCTCTGGTGCCTCAACAAACTGTCATCAGTTTGCATTTAACCTATAAATACACCTGTTATAGTTTTTTGTCACCTCAGCTCACTGCCTTTGAGTCCTACTCATTTCCACCTAAACCTGACAGTCTCTTGGCAACACTGCAAGTATGGAATATCAGGTCCAGTAATGTATCTTCTGATGTCAAACTAAGATGAAGCAACTTGTAGCCCCTGATTTTTTGCGGTGTCAAGGAGTTTGAGCCATTTTCACCATGGCTACATGATAGTTGGGGGTCAATTTCATCCTCATATGCAGACATGTCGGAGTCAGTGAAATCCCCATGACCAATAAAGTGCCACCCTGGACAGTCATCAATCAGTAAGTGACCTTGTAAAGTAAAAGGTCTCCCTCACCAAGATATCACCATCACAGTCAGAATTATAGATTGAGACAACAGACACAAAACCCGGTTAATGCTTGAGTTTGAGCCTCATGATATCTTCTTCAAAGATATTGGGGTAGCCAATCCAAAGTAGGTGTTTCCAGCCATAGAGATCAGCCACTTCCAGATCTTCCCAACTCAGCCACTACAAGGCAGCCACTACAATTGTGAGTTCTCCAAATTACTTGACAGCAGTGAAATATGGTCATACTAGCTAAGGGAAGACATTATATTTATGTGCCCCAATGGTTGGCAAATAAGGTAAGACATTATATTTATGTGCCCAGTGGTTGGGCGAATACGGTAAGACATTATATTTATGTGCACAATGGTTGGGTGAATAAGGTAAGACATTATATTTATGTGCCAAATGGTTGGGCGAATAAAGTAAGACATTATATTTATGTGCCCAATGGTTGGGCAAATAAGGTAAGACTGTTGTGTGTGTGGGGGTTTGGCTGGCATTGTTTGCTGTTTTTGTGTTTATTTTCCTCCCAGGTGGTTTGGGGCTGATGTCTGGGGAGAGTGTGCTGCAGAAGAGTCTCTCACCTCTGTTACGGTGATCTGCTGCACCTGTTGCACTCACGTGCGGCTCTCTATCAGGACAATCTACGACACCTGTGGCATTCATGTGCAGATCTAAGGACTCTCAGCTGGTGCCAATGAAGAAATGAAGAGCTGCATTTAAGCCAGCAGTGATCAGGGCTGAATTGCCGGAGAATACGACCATGTGATGATTGTTTGGGGACACTGAGGGCCGCTCCAGATTCTGACATTGCGCCTGTGAAGGAGGACGAGGGTGAGAGGCAAACGCGGTCAGCACATGTCAGAGGTGATTATTCTGCAAGGCTTATCTGTAATTGTAATTTGGCGTTTTTGCGCAGCTATAATTAAATGGTTGGGCGAATAAGGTAAGACATTATATTTATGTGCCCAATGGTTGGGTGTATAGCCTTTGCCTTTGTTTTTATGACATGTTGCACCATACTAACAGACATGTGGCTACGCCTTAATGTGAGCATCGTGACTGCCCGCACGTACTGGCTGGAGTAATGAAATACAGGCTTCTGAGAATGAGTGAGACGCCTCACTCATGTCATCAGTGAATGTGGGTTATGGGATAAGTAACCCAAGCTTCTGTTTAATATTTACACTCTAAATTGCAGTTGGGAATTTAATTCACAAAACACCAGGTTTAATCCTCGAACAGGATCCGTGAGGTTTGTAGCCACAACAAGGATCCCTTAATGCTATGGAGGACCTGTAGCCACACGCGTTACGGAACTCCTGGTTTTATTGTTGTGTGAACCACATTGTAATGATCTGAGTCTGACTAAACATTAAGGAAGAGGGAAAAAAATGAAGCCACTGTAAATATCTCTGACTCTCTGAAAAACAAAACCATAAAGTCATAAACCTATGACCTGATGTAGCACCTGAACCCACTGTGTGAGTCTTTGTGTGTCACTTGGTTGTGGCAGGATGAATGGCTTTCACAGCGACTCCGGGGGATTCTGATGACGCACCTGAGAAAGGCGACACACAGACCGTGCGTGTCTTTGTCCACGTGCAGTGAGAGCACACGCTCGTCATCTCCATGACTAGACGGGCATCTGGAACACGAGGCGAGAAACCTGATCAGGTGGTTTATCGCATTAGACTGTCTAACATTTCAATCTCAGATTTAGTGCATAATTACATAAAGATATGTTCAGACTTAGCAGGAAAATAACCTCTGGCACACTCACGTAGATAAATAAGCATAAACAACTCAAGGGCACATGCGCTGTGCGTAACTGCTCTGAAAGACCTATACAAATTAAGCATTTATCAATGTTAAACACCCACTAATTGTGTAAATCATGTGTCGCCAGAGTGTGTTTTTCTGTCTGTGTACAAAAATAACAGACACAGGTGAGAAGATTTTCTCCTAACTTAGGAAGAAATTTTGAGGTGAATGTCTCAAGAATGATTAATATTTGCATACATCAATCAAAGGTAAAGATCACAGATGCCAAAAGGTAAAATTGTATTTTTTAAAGGACATCTCCACAACTAATTGTGCTCAACAGGCGATCCCAAAACCTTATACTGAAAAGTTAATTTTTTTTATTTTATTTTGTGGGATATGTAGGTCACTTCATCATGTGCTAAAATGGTGGTGACAGAAGACATGTCTCAACGTGTTGGCATCATTTTTACACTGTAAGATAACTAGTCACTAAAAACATCAAAAACAATGGATCAGTGCATTTTTGTATTGTTTCACCATCTACTATAACAAATAAGCTTGCTATTGGTAATCTATTGGAATATTATGTAAAAGTCATGGCATATGTAGTTTGTATGGTTATACTCTCAAATGAGACCTGCAGGAGTACATTCTCAGTTTGCACCCCCTAGAGGTGACAGAAGATTTGCAATACCCGAGGCAATATTTTGACCTTGGGTATTGCGAAGACTTTGCGTCCGTTCATCCGTCTGTCTGTCTGTGCTCAGCGTAACTCCAGTCCTATTACTTCCAGAGTCTTCAAATTTACAGAGAACATTCTTGGGATGCAGACGTTGGACAAGTTCAAAGATGGCTAACCTTGACCTATTTTAAGTGGTCTTTGTGGGCTCTTCACTTTCATAAACAGAGTGTTGATTACTGTAATTTATTATATGGCTACGACAGTACACGTGCTCTGATTGGCTGATTTCCAGTCTGATATTTTACCACATCAGACCATTAACGTGAAAATCGGTCCGGATCATGTATCAGATTTGCGACTTTGTTTACAATTTTCACGGCGCGAAATAAAACAAAACAAAAAGGCAACAAAAAAATTCTGAGTGATGAAGAGGACTATCCGAACAAATTATACTACACTGACAAGTTGGAATTGGAGGAATTAACAACAAACAAACTCAACGTGGACATGTAAAATGAAGACCAACAAGATGAAAACACAGCTCATATAATAAACAAATTATTAATCTCGCTTGCTTGGAATGATATTCCCCGTACAGACCTCACGCTCGGTTAATAATAATTTATTATTATATTATTACAGGTGGCCATATATATATAATTTTTTAATCAATGTAAGGTGGCTCCTGTTATCTGCTTTAACTGATCAGCCACTAAAAGCCCCAAAATATGTGTTCCACATGAATTATCTGACAAGGCAGACCTCACATTTGCATTCATCTTTGCATAGAACGACTTGTTATCACTGTCACATCAGATATCATGGTGTTAAATCTTGGAACAATATGGCACATCTTGTAAATCCACCAATCACTTTATACAGATATAAAAGTGGATTAAAAGTAAAGCTCCTGCATGAGTATTTATAATGACAACTTAATATTACCTGGTTTAATTGATCTAATTGTTTTAAACTTTGTGAATGTTATATTACTGTTGTATACTGTTGTGATATTTTTGTTTTTTTGTTTGGGAGTGGGTCTTTGATGAGCCTCTTTGGCTTCTACCACTCCCTTGCACAGTATGCTCATATTGTATCTTTTTTTTATTGTTTTATGTAGATATATTATTTTCATAAATTGTAACATTTTGTTATGAATTTCTATTGTGCTGGTCTGGATCACGGTGGCAGCAAACAAAGTATCTCGTCCCAAACTTCCCTATCCTCAACCAATATTCACTTTCCCCAAATCACTGTGCACAATCAGCATCCTTCAATGTGCCCTTAACTTACACAAAACGTATCCATAATTGGCATATGCTGGCTAAATCGTCAAGGTGTGACAGGGTGTCAGGAAGGCCAACTGATGTAAACCGTGCTAAATCAACAAGCAGATCCACATTGCATCTGCTGTGGCAATCCCCAGTGAAAACAGGCCCCAGGCCTGGCTCCAGGGTGGGCCTCTGCTCCGCCATACCGGGCGACGTCTCGGTCCTTGATTTTATACTGGTCATGGGAGCTTATGAATTGCCCTTAGTCTGACCCGTCACATAGGACCTGTTTGCCTTACGAGACCCTACCAGACCCGACAACATAGCTCCTAGGATCATCCGGGTACGCAAAGTCCCCCACCATGATAAGGTGGCACTTCGAGGGGGAGTCATATATATATCTATATCTATCTATCTATCTATCTATCTATCTATCTATCTATCTATCTATCTATCTATCTATCTATCTATCTATCTATCTATCTATCTATCTATCTATCTATCTATCTATCTATCTATCTATCTATCTATCTATCTATCTATCTATCTATCTATCTATCTATCTATCTATCTATCTGTCTGTCTGTCTGTCTGTCTGTCACTATAGGAACCAATCGGATGCCATGAATTGGCAATGGGAGACCAGCCTAATCTGAACTGAAAAAAGTTTAGATAAAATCAGAGAAGACTCATTTTAAAAGTTGATGGTGCACAATTAGAGTGCGTTTGCAGGGGTGCCAGTAAAACTGAAGGAAAATAAAGTTTGATTCATCTGTAAATCAAATATCTGAGGATCAGCACTGAACATTTTAGATTCAAATCTACTATTTTGAGCCTTTTGTGATTGTAAGCCAAGCATCCTCTTTTTCCTCTCCAACGCAAGCTGGTGTGTCCGGGAGTTCAGTGTAAACAGCTGGACCTGACCTGAACATGACACAGGCTTAAAAACGGAGGACACTGTTGTGTAGGAACACGGACCCACAACAGGGGGGCCGCAAATGAACGGACAATGGAGGAAGTCAATAACAACACTTTACTGTTGTGAATGGGCACAACAAACCAACGGATTACAACAATAGACAAAGAAGTCAATTCACAAAAATGTGTCACGTGGGCAGGCTTGAAGATAAGAGACGTCTGTCCAAAGCAGAACCGGAACCACACGATTTTCTCCGCCACCGAACCCCGGGAATACTGGAGCCGCCAAGTCCCGAACTCCCAGGTGGCCACTGCCTCCGTGTGTCGGACCTGGTACTGCTGGCGAGGAACAAAAACAGTTAAATGTGGGTGCGTTTGCACCCAGCAACCCGTATGGCGGGAAAACCACCTCCACCCTCCTCGTTGGAAGAATGTCTGCTATTTAACGCACAAAATTAACAAAGGGTTAATGTCAAAGAAGACAACACAGTCGGCTGAGTACGGTACCTTCTAGGTAGAGCGATATCTCGGCAAAGGGGTGGAGATGTCGTCCTGATGATATACCACTGCTGATCAGATGATTGGTGACAGCTGTCGTAGGCGATAAGTGACAGCTGTCACCCCAGCTGCTCCTGTGAGGCGGCAGCGCCCTCTGGTGCCTGGAGCCCGCACTCCAGACAGGGCGCCCTCTGGTGGTGGTGGGCCAGCAGTACCTCCTCTTCAGCGGCCCACACAACAGACACACAAGCATAGAGGGCATAATATCAAAGAGAATCCGACATGATCATACTCCAGGGGGTGATAACTTGAATGGAAGACAAAACAGAGGGTTTATATGAGGAGCAGGTGCATAGCAGACCACAAAAAGCTTCATCTGAATACATAAAACATATATGCATGGTTAGCCTTATCAATGATTTAGTGGAGTAATGAGGTGATTCTTGGACTTTGGGATTTGGACATAGAACAGGGCTACAAATACTAGTGCTGTTCTGTAAACAGGTTAAATATGCAACATGTCTAATTATGCCACATTAATTATTTAGTCATCAGCAGATGGTGATTGTTTGTGATGGGTCACAGCTAATAACCTGGGCCCTTCTAGTAAAAAAAAAAAAAACAGAAAAGAAAAACAATTTGACTTCACGCACACGTGCACACCTTTGATATATAGATGATTTACCGGCCCCTGCTATTTACATTTATTATCAGGTTTTCATACCAACCCCTAGAGTAAGCACACAGTGACAGTGGTAAGGAAAAACTCCCTCTGTTGGTTTGAGGAAGAACCTAAAGCAGACCAACTCAAAGGGGTGACCCTCTGCTTGGGCCTAGCTACAGACACAATTGACAATACAAATATACAGGACATTGTGGGAATCCATGCTGGTATATAGAAGACACCCACTCCCTTTTCTGGATGGAGCCACACATCAAACAAAGCGAAAAAAAACAGAATCAGGCGGCAGAAAGACATCAAATGTATAATTTGTCAGCATTAAGCAAGAAGAAAAACAGAAGAAATACTAAGGTGATCGCTGGATAGCTTTTTGTGCTTTTCAGCATTCCGCAACCAAGCATGTGCTTTTAGTATTACACCACCCACAAACAGAGATGGGTGGTGGAAGACAATCAAATGCACTACACTTCTCACTCATGGTAAGGGCAACATGGCACTTAGGTCACTCATGTAATGGCAATATTACACTTAACTAAACTGACTAACCAATTAAACTGCAAAAACACATAAATCAACAACACTAATAGCACTGTTAAACTAACATGAACCACAATAGCAACATTTAAAACCCCAAACTTCCATGTGTTCAAGGTGTTGCTCAAACTGGGATAATGCGGAGAAAGAAGGTGTAGCAACACAAATGGCCAAACACCAAAAACCTTTGGGACGTAGGCATTGAAAATGCTTTTTATGGAGAATTGTTTTGTTTATATCTGTGGAGTAGACATTTGATTGAGCCTGAAAATACCACTGTTTACAGCTAGCCTAGCAAGCTGAAATAGCATGTTTAGCTCCTTCCAGTGTGATAAAGCTAAGTGGGTGAACAAAAGACACAAGGGGACTATTTGTCACTGAGATTAGACACATAAAGGGCTACACTGTAACACATTTCTGGTTTAATTTACAGTACTCGACTGGAAGCTAAAGATGCCAGCGGGGCACTTTATTCTACAGTGTGCCTATACTCTAGCATATAACAGTTTATTACTGTAAAAAAGTTAGTTATGTACCTAATGGCCACACAAAAGGCTGAATTTCTGGCTGAAGAAATGCAATTGTATAGGTAGGTTTCAGTCATTTAATCTCACTCGCGAGATTACGGTTAGCGTGTTGCGGCCCCCTGTTATTTGGTGCACTCCGAGTTTCATACACAATTCGACAAGAACTAATTTTGTTGAATGTCTTAACCTGGTTTATTTCATGTTATACTTGTATTAGGGATATATAGGGATACCATAAAAGTGTTCACTGCAGATCCTTGATGCTTTTGGGAATCTATAGTGTCCCATCTGCCTCATTCTGGTGGATTGCTTTGTTTGGTGCTCATTGCTGGGAAGTCTGTAGAATGTTACCCGTCTTTCCTTATGCCAAACAATTCATTCATGAACTGTTGCAACTGAAGCAAAGAACAAAAGTCATACTGAGCTTGTTTTTTTTGTTTTGTTTTTTGCCACATACTTGCTTTTTGGTCCTCCCTCTTCTCCTCCTGCTTGGTGGCGCCATCCTCAGCAGCTTCTTGCTATATACCCCGCCTCTGCCATATCCAAACCATTTTATCTCGCCTCTCTGACTTCATCTCCAACTGATCAGACCTGTGTTGTCCCTCTGAGGCTCATTGCTAATCCTGTACATCCTCATTTCCAAACAAAAAAAAAAAATCTTCAGCTCAGAGCTGAAGATTTTGCTCCTATCTTTTGTTAGTGCCACTGTCTCTAAGCTGTACAGCATAGCTGGTCTCATGACTGTCATTCCTCTTGTCTCCAGAGCATATCTCCACATCTCCAAGCTCATCTCAACCTGCTCTCTACTCTCACAACAGATCACAATGTCAACTGCAAACATCTTATTCCATGGCAACTGCTGTCTGAGCTCATCCATTAGCTGGTCCATCACCATTGTGAGCAAAAAAGGATTTAGAGGCGATCCTTGATGTAATCCCACCTCCACCTTGAATGGATCTGTTATTCCTACCGCACATCTCATCGCTTTCACACTGTCCTTGTACATGTCCTGCACCACCCTCACATAATTCTCTGCCACACCAGACTTCCTCATGCAATACTACAAGTCTTCTCTTGACACCCTATGCTTTTCCTATGTCCACAAACAGAATGCAACTACTTCTGACCTTCTCTATACTTCTACAATGGCATGCAGAGTAAACATTACATCTGTAGTGCTCTTTATTAGCATGAAACCATATTGCTGCTCACAGATCTTTACGCCCTTTCTAAGCTCAGCTTCTACTACTCTTTCCCATAACTACATGCTGTGGCTGATCAACTTTATCTCTCTGTAGTTACTGCAGTTGTGCACATCACCCTTGATTTTAAACATTGGAACCAGCACACTTCTCCACTCCTCGGGGCATCCTTTCACTTTCCAAGAATTTATTAAACAGTCTGGTTCGAAACTCCACTGCCATGTCTCCTCAACATTTCCATGCCTCCACTGGAATGTCACCTGTACCAATTGCCTTTCCACTTTTCATCCTCTTCATAGCTGCCCGCACTTCGTAGTTGCGAATCCCTTGCGCTTCCTGATTTACTCCCTCCACATCATCCAGCCTTTTTCTCTCCCTAACCTGCTACGCATCCTTTCCTGCTCGGTACTTTTGTCTGGCCAGTTGGACAAGTCCTTTTCCTCCTTCTTCAGTTTTAACTTCTTGTACAGCTTGCTATAGGCCTTTTCCTTAGCTTTTACTTCTCTTTTCAACTTACATCACATCTTCTAGTACTCCGGTTTACTTTCTGCATCTCTCTGACTATCCTTTCTATTTCACTAGCCTCTTTCGTCCTTATACTTTCCGAACATCTTTGTTCCACCACCAAGTCTCCTTGTCTTCCTCCCTGTCCACATGTTACAACCAGCACCTTCCTGTTGTTAAGCAGTGGAGCATCCTTGGTTCAAACCCCTGTCTGGCCGTAAAATCACTAGGCAAGGTCCTTAATATCCAAGCTGCTCCCAGTGTGTAGTGAGCGCCTTGCATGGCAGCATCCTGATGTGTGTGTGTGTGTGTGTGTGTGTGTGTGTGTGTGTGTGTGTGTGTGTGTGTGTGTGTGAATGTGATGCATTACTGTAAAGCAATTTGAGCTTCTAATATAGATGGAAAAGTGCTTTATAAATGCAGTCCTTTTAACCTCTTTTCTGCTTTCATACTTTCCTCCTTCAGCTTCCACCGAAGGCTCTGAAATTCTTTGTTGACTCATCCCTTTCTCCACGTCTTCACCTCTAAAAGTCATCCTACAAACCACCATCCAGTGCTGTCTAGCTACAGTCTGTCCTTCCACCAGCGTACAGTCACCAGTTTCTTTTAGCTTGCATCTCCTACAAGGATTGTAGTCCACCTGCATGCACTGTTTCTCCACTCTATATGTCACATTGTGCTTTTACCTTTTTCTTAAAATAGCTATTCATGACAGCCATTTCCATCCTTTTTGCAAAATCTACAAACATCTGCCCTTCCACATTGCTCTCCTTAAAACCAGGTCTACTCTTACGTCATCACTTCTGTTCCCTTCTCCAACATGCCCATTGCAGGTCCCTACAATCACCACGCTTTCATGCTTGGGTACACTCATCACCACCTCATCAAACTCATTCCAGAAATCTTCTTTCCTCCTTCATCTCACAACCTACTTGTGGGGTATACGTACTGATGACATTTATCATCACCTCTTCAACTTCCAACTTCACACTCATCCCCTGTCAGACACTCAATTATCCTCCAAACACTTAACATACTCTTTCTTTAAAATTACCCCAACCCGGTTCTTTTTCCATCCACACCATGAAACAAAAACCTTGAACTCACCTCCACCCCTTGGTGTCTAGTACAAGACATATGTCTAACCTTTCTCTTCTCCATCCCACCAGCCAACTCTCTCCCTTTACTCATGGCACAACCAACTTTTAAACTCCTGACCTCTCACTTCCACCCTTCTTAGTTTTCTGTGGACATGTTCTTCACCTCCTTTTCTTCTTTACCCTCAGTATCCAATTTCACCTGGTACCCTGTTAGGCGATTGCACAGTGGCAGCCGGTATTACTGGACCTCGACCAAACCGGACATGCAATTTGTAATCTGAATGGTTTATTTTTTTTTTACACATATACCCACAGTTCTCCATGTATGTGGAGTTGCGTCAGGAAGGGCATCCGGCGTAAAACTTGTGCCAATTCAACATGCAGATCCGCCTTGGATTTGCTGTGGCGACCCAAAGTGCAAACAAGGGATCAAGCCGAAGGGACTTTTTTTGCCCTTCCTTATGCAACCCTACTCATTTAAAAATAAGAATAATATCAATTTATTTATCCTGAAGGAAATTATTGATCTGGCCTTGGGACAGGCATTCAGAGTGTCGTGGCTGCACAGCCCATGTGGCTGAGTTCTTTATTAACTTCCATCAATTTTGTGAAAACAAAGGACAAAAAAATCATCTGCCACACCAGCACTACTACTGTGTGTACAGGGCACTGTGGGTTGTTAAAAACACTCTATACATCTGTGTGGGGGAGGGATCACAAGAGGACAGGGGCGGTTGAAGAACGAGAAAGCAGAGGGAACATCAATAAAACACTTCAACATTCTGAATAATGCAGCGCTCCATCCTGTAGCAATTCAGTTCACAGGACTTAACAAGATATGCACAAACGCATCTTCAAGTATGTCCACAAAGAACTGTCGGCAGAAACCATAGCAAACATTTCAAAATAACAATAGCAAAAAACGTCTGGACTGACTTCATGTCGTGCATGTGTGAATATGTTTCGTAACTGAGCAATGCAAAACGTCAGCAGAGACCAGGTGTCACCCCAGTATTCACAGGATTTAAATATTTATTAGACGGTGGCTGATGGGGAAGGCCATCTTCCTATGGCTTGGCCTGGACACTCTGGATCAGACATGGTCAAATCTGAATTGGCCTCAACCCTAGAACATCCTAATGCCCTCTGTATGTTTGTGTTGTATATGCGTGCAGTTTTGTGAGGAACAAATCCGCTACCTGCGTTTGGCCTCACATTAGTAGAACACTCTCAGCAAAAGGTGATGACTAAAATTTCTCTGATAATATAAAACAGTTTGTAGTTTTGTTCAAGTGTGGCCCAATTCCACTGGGATAAAATGCATGTACTGAGGAAAACATCACCCTTTTAATAGATAATGTTCCACATGCCATACCTACGTGTGAGTTCTGTAATGCATTATAAATGGGTGGGGTCTACCTCACTGAGGTTGTTGTACTCCACTGGAACCTCCTGGAAAAAAGTGCATACAATTCCTATACTCGACTGTGTGCAGGAAATGAGCTCTGAGGGTACACAGAAGGCAGAGTGTTGAAGTGTATTTTTGTATCATCACCACCACTAGTGCATGTTGAATACTTCAGGGGATTTGTACAGCCTGTATATGACTGGGAGTGACCTAGAATTGCCCATGAGAACAGGCCGTATCTCGTTGGAAGTTGGCAAATGAGGGAAGCTCTGTATCACTCCAAAAATAGCTCTGACAAGCCTCCATGTTCACCAGGCAAAGGGTTTCAGGCTGAAGACGTGATTCTGAAGGAAGGCAAAAATGTAGACAAGATAACTGCGATGGTTTAATCTTCTAGGTATGGCTTTTGTTTACCTTATTGTTGGGATTTTTTTAAAGCTGTGGTACAGCATCCAAATTGCAACTTCCCTTCTACAAATTTTATTTATATAGCGCCAAATCACAACAAACAGTTTGCAACCAAGCGCCTAATTGTAAGGGCAAGGCCATACATAATGACGGAAATACCCCAACGGTCAAAATGACCCCCTGTGAGCAAGCACTTGGCAACAGTGGGAAGGAAAAACTTCCTTTAACAGGAAGAAACCTCCAGCAGAACCAGGCTCAGAGAGGGGCAGTCTTCTGCTGGGACTGGTTGGGGCTGAGGGAGAGAACCAGGAAAAAGACATGCTGTGGAGGGGAGCAGAGATCAATCACTAATGATTAATTGCAGAGTGGTGCATACAGAGCAAAAAGAGAAAGAAACACTCAGTGCATCATGGGAACCCCCAGCAGTCTAAGATCTATAGCAGCATAACCTAAGGGATGGTTCAGGTCACCTGATCCAGCCCTAACTATAAGCATTTAGCAAAAAAGGAAAGTTTTAAAGCCTAATCTTAAAAGTAGAGAGGGTGTCTGTCTCCTGGATCTGAATTGGGAGCTGGTTCCACAGGAGAGGACCTGAAAGCTGAAGGCTCTGCCTCCCATTCTACTCTTACAAACCCTAGGAACTACAAGTAAGCCTGCAGTCTGAGAGCGAAGCGCTCTATTGGGGTGATATGGTACTAAACATTTCACACCCAGAGCAGAAAAGTGCAGGAGAGACAGGAGAAGCCGCCATGCTAAATCGGCTAAGAGCTAGTAGCTGCGCTAAGCTAGCGGATTCCTAAAAACACACAAAGTGAATAATGTGTAAATAATTTAGAGGTGATTCAGCAGAGGGAGTGCTTTAGTTAAGGCACGTGAAGATTATACTGTGAAACAAATCGTTATCTAGTTATCTAGATCAATCTAACTGCACAGATTAAACAGCTAACAGATACAGCAAAACACCACTGTGCTCCGGAACAGGAAGTGATACAATACCGCAGTGAGAGCCAACCACCAGTAGAGGCAAGCAAATAACACAACAGCAAACACAAAATGTTAGGTTACATTGCTTGTGGTCTTACTGATTGCTCCTTGTATAAAGTTTAATTAGCTGACATGATGTTGTTGCCGGCCAAATATTACTGTGGCAGTGATGGAAGTGGTGCCCTTTCATTTCAGGAGTATTCACAGACTTCCAGAGATACCTAGAGTGAAAGACACCATTGCCACCTTAGACCTAGCGTCCATGGCTCACAGTCACACAGTATCATACAGGGCCGGTGCTAGCCATTTGGGTGCCCTAAGCACAAATGCTTTTTAGTGCCCTCTCCCCTCCAGAAATGAACAATAATTCAGAATTTGTCAGTGCGTTTCTCTTTATTTCTAAAATAACTTCTCAATACTCAATAATAAATTAATATTGTTATTATTTCAATAATAATTTATTCATATTTTGAAAACAGCTGCAAATAAATAATTTTGCATTAACAATGCCACCAACATGAACAGAAATAAATATAAAATTGAAAATCAATAAATACCATCACCATTATTTAAAACTGATTTGTGCAACCACAGTAGACTGAACATTGCCCTGAATTTTCAGCAATTCCAAGCCACCTTGTTGACCCCCAGCGGGATACCTGGCCGCATGGACAGATGCGTAATCTTGCACGTAATGTAGTGCGTAAAGTCTCCAAAATTCATTCTTATGAGGAGAAGAACAGGGTTCGGGTCGGTCCTTGCGCAGACAGGAGAAAGAGTTAGATTTAGTCCCCGCGGGGCAGGGTCAAGGCGGTGCTGTTGGAGGTGAGCTCGCTGCACTGACTGATGGAGGAAACTGTGAGCTGGTGATGGGGGTTCTGGGGGCGCAGCGCAATGCAAGGCAGCGTGCCAGCGTGTGTCACGATTGATCACCCACACTGGCCCCTGTGGGTGACACAGACTAACGGTGTCTGGTGAGTTCCCAAAACGGTCCAGCTTAAAGGGGCACACGGAGAATGCTGAATGAGAATAGGGAACGGAAAATAAAAGGGTAAGAAAGGCAAGGATGGAAGGGAGGGAGGGGAAGGATGATGAGAACAACTGTGACTGGCTGGCAAATTCAGCCACCCGCCACCCTGCGAGGAAAAGACAGCCGCACTTTGCACCTGATTTCCGGAATTCCCTGAAGTTCTCCGTGCGCCCTCCCGACATAATACCAGTCACAACACAGTGCAATGACATCACCTCCAAAGTGTTTGAAGTGGCGGGGTGGGGGGGGGGATGCAATCTGATCTTATTTATTTTAAAACGTCAAAAGTTTAAGCAGTTTCCCGTAAAGCGGGGAAAAAAACAAAAGTCACTTCAGTTTGTGCAAAGAGAGAGAGAGAGAAAGAAGTCAGAGGGAGAAGAGGTGCAAAGATCACCACTTTATAAAAGTTAAACAGGCGCACTGGAAAACGTATTTACCCCAAATCACACTGACAGATCAATTCCAGATTAAAAAAAAACAAAACAACTCTGCTGCTTCTCTGTTTCATTCACAGGAGAGGATGGAGAAAGGTGCATGTTTTTGGCAGTTTTATCCGCTGATTTTTTTGGTACCCCCCAGCGACTTGGTGCCCTACAGTGCGTGATGAGCATGCGTGGAACGGCGGCACTGGTATCACAGATAACTGCTCCTTGAAGACTTGGAAACTCGTTCATATTGGCATCACCAAAAACCTCTGTCCATTAGCTAACCCTAATTATCAATGTTATCTCACTAGTAAACAATGAATGTTGTGCTGCAATGCACCATGGGAGTTTTGGGTTTTTAAATGTTCTTGTGGTTCATGTTAGTTTAACAGTGTTGTTAGTGTTATTGATTTAGTCAGTTTAGTTAAGTATCTTGTTGCTGGTACTATGACTAAAAAGTGTATTGCATTTGATGTTTTCGACAGGGCCTCTGTTTTGAATGTCTAAAAGTTTAAGCACCTGCTTGAGGCACAATGCAGAAAAGACTAAATGCTCTCCATGCGTGTGTGCTGTTGTGTATGTAACTTTGATCATGGAAAAACTGCAGAGTTGACATTTGCGGTTTGGTATGCTTATGTATTCTGGGTCAACAATGAACACCACCAAAATGGAACGTTGATAGGACTAATATTTTTGGAAAAGCTACGGCTATTAGCTAACAACAGTGAACAATGGACGTTGTTAACTATACATGCCATTTCAGCAGGGGTGGTAAATCATCTTTATATTGCTATCTATATATATTTGGTGAGCAGCAGTGAGCAGCAGTGTGAGCAGCAACAAGCAGCAGAGCAGACGGTCGGTGGTTGTTCACACCGCTGTACCACTTGCTACAGCCTCTGGTTTGCTTGACAGCGGGCTGACGAGCACCGAAGGTAGAGTTCTCCAGCAGCAGCTGCGTAGTGGATGAGCGTCGGTGGCAGAGCTGCTGGACACTGATGGTGGGGTTTCCAGTGGTTGCCACGGAGGGGACGGCCCTCAACAATGGGCTGACGAGCACCGACAGCAGAGTTCCAACAGCTGCCAAGGACAGGACGGCCTTGACGGCGGGACTGACGAGCGCCAATGGCAGCGTTTTTCCAGCAGCCACCATGGAGTTGATGACCCTCAACAACAGGCTGATGAGCGTGTACGGCAGAGTTTCCAGTGGCAGCTGTGGAGCGGACGGGCCTCAACGGCGGTTGACGAGTGCTGATGACAGAGTTTCCAGCAGCTGGCGCAGAGCAGACGAGCGTCAGTGGTGGAACTGACGAGCGAAGACGGCGGAGTTTCCAGCGGCTGCCACGGAGCAGACGGTCCTTAACAACGGGTGGACAAGCGCCGACAGCGGAGTTTCCACCAGTCGCAGTGGAGTGAACGGCCCTTGATAACGGGCTGAAGAGTGCTGATGGCGGAGTTTTCCAGCAGCGGCCGCGGAGTGGACGAGCCTGGCAGCAGAGCTGATGAGCATAAGCTAATTTAATTGAGCAACCAAGCTAGACTGCGTTCTATTTGGCTGATTTTTGTCAGAAATTTTAGCTTACTATTTATTTTCCTTTATTATTGTATTTTATTAATTTTATATATTATATATTATTAATCCCTCAACTATGACTGAACTCGAGGCTAGACTGCCTGGCATTTTAGCTTCAAGTTTGGAGAATGTCCAATCACTAGACAGTCTTGCGGATAGTTTAAATTTAGCGCTTAAAACTACACTTGATAAGATTGCGCCACCTCTATTAAAATCATGCCTTCCCAAAGTGCAGTCGCCTTGGTTCAATGACCTCAGGCAGAAGGCTAGAGGTTTAGAATGGAGATGGCGTAGCTCAAAATTAGAGGTGTTCCACCTTGCGTGGCGTGATGCTATTCTGGATTATAAGCATGAACTATTGGCTACAAAGTGGGCCTGTTAATCTGAATTGATCAGTAAAAACAAGCATAATTCAAAGTTCTTGTTTGACATGGTGGCAACACTTATACATGGACAACCACCTGTTGTCACATACGTTTCTCATCCTGTAGCTTCCAGCTCCAAATGTATGTCCTCCATATCTTCTTTGCTTTTTTTTAAATCACATCCCATTTCTACTTTCATTTTTCTGTAGGGAAGAGAAAAAGGAGCCTGTACCAAGACCATCTGACCATGATGAGTCAGATGGAGGCTAACTCTGTTACACAACAGGAGCTAAACTGAACACAGCATGAAGAACATATCCAGTTGATCCTAGATGACGCCCAACAGACCGAAGCTGTGTTTAATCAAGGACTCCTTCAAGTACTGGGTGACCTTGTCCAGGCAATACACCAACAGCATGAGTGACCCATCATTCTGGACTGGACCAAATGTAGGACATGTAATTTTGTATATAGTTTTGCTGTGTTGCACTTATTTATTTGCTCATTTGTTTGAATAAATAATCAGGACTTATGTGATTGGTGTCATAATTTTGTTACATAATGAGTGAATAGTACAAATATTTGTCTGATGATTTGAAGCAATTGCTCATCCATAAGAATTTTTCATCTGTTATAATTTCACACTAAAGAAGCCAATGCACACAACACCTGGATGAAACTTTGCAATGATGCTGAAGAAATCATTTCCAAACTGAGGTTTACCAAATAGTATTTATCAAAACAGGTTATACTCAACAACGGTGCTAACCAGTGATAGCACCATCGTGGATGCACTAGAATTGCAGTAGTCCAATCTAGAAGAATGTTCAATTTTCTGCTTTACTGCAGTCCAGCATTAGGGCTCTCCAATTGGTTCAAAATGCTGCAGCCAGACTTTTGACACAAAGCAGAAAGTTCAACCACATTATACCCATTTTGGCATCTCTTCACTGGCTTCCTGTCCCAGTGAGATCAGATTTTAAGGTTCTGCTACTAACCTGTGAAATTATTCATGGACTGGCACCTCCTAGCTGACCTAATTAAACCTTACATACCAGCCCGGGCTTTGCGTTCTCAGGGTGCAGGACTACTTTGTGTCCCTAGGGTGAATAAGAAGTCTGCGGGTCACAGAGCTTTCTCTTATCATGCCCCTGTTCTGTGGAATGATCTCCCTGCGTCAATAAAACAGATTCTGTAGAGACTTTCAAGTCCAGACTTAAGACGCACTTATTTCCCTTTCGTATGGCTAGCATACTGGTATACGTTTGTTTACGCTTTTACTCTTTAATTCATTTTATTAGGAAACAGAGCGTGCCGCTGCCTCAACTTTACCTAAATTCTGGGTCTTTTAGTGAAGCTTAGGGCTAGTTGCTGGCGATCACGTTAGTATTTCCTGTTTTTGCTGGCAAATTATACTGTATTTCTTGTCTTTCTGATGCCTGATTCTGTTTTTTTCTTTCTGTTTAAGGTGCAGCTCCACCCAGAGATGGGAGTTGTATTTGTGATGGACACCCTCCTGTCCTGTCCACCAGCAGCATTTCCTGTATATTCGTTTTGTGAATTGTTTCTGTAATTTGTGTCTGTAGCATGGCCCAAGCAGAGGGTCACCCCTTTGAGTCTGGTCTGCTTGAAGTTTCTTCCTCAGAGGGAGTTTTTCCTTCCCACTGTTGCTCTGGGGGTTGGTAAGGTTAGACCTTACTTTTTGAAGCGCCTTGAGGCAACTCTGTTTTAATTTGGCACTATATAAATGAAAATAAATTGAAATAAAAATAAAAAATTACATCAATGAATTCCTGGGTATATGGGGGTTAGGGTTTAATGAGATGTGACAATCTAACACAAAAAGAAGAAATTTATTCAGAGATTTTGGACAATATTATCAATATTTGCCTCCATTTACATTTATGGCCTCAATACATCTGTGATTTTTTTTAAATCATACTGATTGGATTACGCATAAACAGCTCTTCAATCTTTAAGCATTTACGTGTCAGTAAATGTTGGTAACCTTTTAAAAGTCATATGTTACATAAAATTCCAGACATTTCTGCAAAAACTGCAAGTTTATTCAGTGGGATTTAGGTCACAAGACAGGCAAAATTCATGAATTTGACAGTAAGTACCGCATCAGACCTTCTCTTACATCTCTGCCCTTCTCCTCTGCCCCTTGTGCCACTGCCACCACAGGCTCAACTGCTGCTGCAGGTGTCCCACTCCATGTCATATGTCTGTCCATGATTTTCACACAAGTTGTGTAAAGCACAGCAAGTCATCACCGTTGATTTTGTTAGTCTGAGATCACAGTCATTCCTTTTCAGGAGGCAATGCCACCTTCCTTTCAGCCTGCCAAAAGCATTTTCCACAACCACCCGTGCGTTACTAAATTTTTTGTCAAACAATTGTTCCCCTGTAAGCCATCCAGTGTCGTGGAATGGTTTCAGGAGCCAGTTCTGTAAGGGATATGCTGAGTCTCCAAGGATGTAGTAGCCAGAAGTCACCCCACCAATGTTTCTGGTGTGAGATCGGAAGCGGTTTCCTTCAGTGGCTAACTCCCAGTGTGTGGACAGTCTCAGGACCTTGGCATCATGCAAACTCCCTGGTAGTCCAGTGAAAACATTCCAAAAAAGCCTCTTTCCATCAACAACACCTTGAAGTATGACTGAGTGCCAGCCTTTGCAATTGAAATAGTCACAGTGATACTCCTGAGGTGCAATGTGTGATCCATCGATAGCACCAACACACTGTGGGAGTCCCCACCTGTTCTCAAAGTAGGCAGCCATTTCTCTCAATTTCTCCTCACCTGGGAAACAGATTTCTTCTGGCACCAACAAAGTCTCTGCTGCAACACAAAACTCCTGCACACACCGACACACAGATGTGATGCTGACACCAAAAAGATGTGCAATGGTCCGATATTCAGAGTCGGTAGCAAGCTTCCACGGTGCAATAGCCACTCTCTTCTTCAGGGGCACACATCTACGGAAGGTCGTGTCTTGCCGCTCTATAACTGGCTGCAGTTTGTTACACAGGAAGGTCAGCGTTTCTTCTGACATCCTGAAGTTATTCAGTCACTGCGTATAGGTGAAGGTAGGAACAATAACATCTCACCATTCATATGCTTGGTTGAACACCCAGACAGACAATTCGCCATCTGAAACCATCTGAAACAAACACACACAGCATACATATTTTAATTATTAGTGTTGTCTGGTGATTTTAAAAAATGTGGTTGATGATAAGGTCTGTGACGAGTTTATCTAAATGAATCACTGCTCAGATCTGTATGTGTGTTCACTGCCACTTAATCTGTAGTAAATTAAGAGGATATGTTTTTTTTCCCTGCTCCATATGTCAAGGAAGTGTTAAACAAGCTCTGAATTAATCATGAGGAGATAAAAAAGACAGAACACTCAGAATTGTGGGAGTTTGGAGATGCTACAGTTGATTTTATTTATATCTGTTAACTATAAATTAAAATCTAGAATGATATCCTAAATCAAATACCTTTTAATCGGTTTACGCCTGTTCGAGTTCAGTGGAGATGTTAATTAATGATGGTTAAAGTCGAACCATTGTGACGGAGCACCGTGCGGCTAAAGGCGCCAAAGGTGGCAAAATTACTTAATCAGAACGAATGCTTTATTTTTACCGCCATAATTTTAAATTAATAGTGACAGCTTACAGTCATTACAACATTGTACACTGGACTTATTATTTATGAGCTCTGTAGCAAGCTAGCAATAGCTACAAAAACTTACTCTCATGCATCATGTTGTGGCAGCTCTTATCCTCTCATCTTCTTCATATTGTTGGATGACTTCAGTCTCCTGTATGTTTCTAAATTTCTTCGACTCGAAGCCTGTAGCCTTCTTTTAAGAATCCACAGAACTAATAATAAACACATAACCAACTTGCTGTCCTCCACTGTTAATGTGTTTTTTTGTGTTGCGTACAAATTACGTCACGGTGGTTTCGCGCAGCCGACCCGGCCCACGTTGGGGTGGTTCTAGTTGTAGTGGAAAAAAACACGCTTGGAACCAAACCGAGTAGAGCTGAGCCAAGTCGAGTTGAGTCGAGCCGAGTAGAGCTGAATCTTTGTCGTAGAAAGGTGCCTTTAGTTGCTCTCCCTTTTCAGCACAGGACTTCTTGGATTATTTCGAGAAGAAAATAGAGGATATTAGGTTGAGCATATCCCAGCAGGCTTTGGCCCTGCCACCACACCCTGCTATGGAGGTGGATGCTACTACTGAGGTGATACCTAGATTTATAGAATTTGATAGTATCTCACTGAGAGCGCTGACAAAACTCGCAACGTCTACAAAAAGCACAACCTGCTTATTTGATCCTATACCAACAAAACTGTTTAAGGACCTGTGACCTATTCTTGGGCCGACTGTGCTGGAAATTGTTAATCTCTCATTAACCTCTGGATCTATTCCTAGGTGTTTTAAATCTGCAGTGATTAAACCATTGCTTAAGAAATCTATTCTTGACCCTGGTGTATTAAAAAATTATAGGCAGATATCAAATTTATCATTTTGCTCTAAAATTTTGGAAAAAGTGATTTTTACGGCAGCTCGTGGACTATCTTACTGAGAATAATCTTTGTGAGCCACTGCAGTCTGCTTTTAGAAAACATCACTCCACAGAGACAGCACTTACTAGAGTAGTGAATGACCTTCTGTGAGCAATGAACTCCAACACCACTGTGGTTTTGGTGCTGTTAGATCTTAATGCTGTGTTTGACACTGTGGATCATTGTGTTTTACTTGATAGGCTGGAGAGCTACACTCAACAAAAATATAAACGCAACACTTTTGTTTTTGCTCCCATTTTGTATGAGATGAACTCAAAGATCTAAAACTTTTTCCACATACACAATATCACCATTTCCCTCACATATTGTTCACAAACCAGTCTAAATCTGTGATAGTGAGCACTTCTCCTTTGCTGAGATCATTCATCCCACCTCACAGGTGTGCCATATCAAGATGCTGATTAGACACCATGATTAGTGCACAGGTGTGCCTTAGACTGCCCACAATAAAAGGCCACTCTGAAAGGTGCAGTTTTGTTTTATTGGGGGGGTGATACCAGTCAGTATCTGGTGTGACCACCATTTGCCTCATGCAGTGCAACACATCTCCTTCGCATAGAGTTGATCAGGTTGTCAATTGTGGCCTGTGGAATGTTGGTCCATTCCTCTTCAATGGCTGTGCAAAGTTGCTGGATATTGGCAGGAACTGGTACACGCTGTCGTATACGCCGGTCCAGAGCATCCCAAACATGCTCAATGGGTGACATGTCCGGTGAGTATGTTGGCCATGCAAGAACTGGGACATTTTCAGCTTCCAAGAATTGTGTACAGATCCTTGCAACATGGGGCAGTGCATTATCCTGCTGCAACATGAGGTGATGTTCTTGGATGTATGGCACAACAATGGGCCTCAGGATCTCGTCACGGTATCTCTGTGCATTCAAAATGCCATCAATAAAATGCACCTGTGTTCTTCGTCCATAACAGACACCTGCCCATACAATAACCCCACCGCCACCATGGGCCACTCGATCCACAACATTGACATCAGAAAACCGCTCACCCACAGGACGCCACACACACTGTCTGCCATCTGACCTGAACAGTGTGAACCGGGATTCATCCGTGAAGAGAACACCTCTCCAACATGCCAAACGCCAGTGAATGTGAGCATTTGCCCACTCAAGTCGGTTACAACGACAAACTGGAGTCAGGTCAAGACCCCGATGAGGACGACGAGCATGCAGATGAGCTTCCCTGAGAAGGTTTCTGACAGTTTGTGCAGAAATTCTTTGGTTACACGAGCAACAGCTCTGGTTGACATTCCTGCTGTCAGCATGCCAATTGCATGCTCCCTAATATGTGGAAAACATTTTAGATCTTTGAGTTCATCTCATACGAAATGGGAACAAAACCAAAAGTGTTGCGTTTATATTTTTGTTGAGTGTATTTTGGGATTACTGGAAGTCAATCAATCAATCAATCAACTTTTTTCTTATATAGCGCCAAATCACAACAAACAGTTGCCCCAAGGCGCTCCATATTGCAAGGCAAGGCCATACAATAATTATGAAAAACCCCAACGGTCAAAACGACCCCCTATGAGCAAGCACTTGGCCACAGTGGGAAGGAAAAACTCCCTTTTAACAGGAAGAAACCTCCAGCAGAACCAGGCTCAGGGAGGGGCAGTCTTCTGCTGAGACTGGTTGGGGCTGAGGGAAAGAACCAGGAAAAAGACATGCCGAGAAGGGGGGGCAGAGATCGATCACTAATGATTAAATGCAGAGTGATGCATACGGAGCAAAAAGAGAAAGAAACAGTGCATCATGGGAACCCCCCCACAGTCTACATCTAAAGCAACATAACCAAGGGATGGTCCAGGGTCACCCGATCCAGCCCTAACTATAAGCCTTAGCGAAATGGAAAGTTTTAAGCCTAATCTTAAAAGTAGAGAGGGTATCTGTCTCCCTGATCTGAATTGGGAGCTGGTTCCACAGGAGAGGAGCCTGAAAGCTGAAGGCTCTGCCTCCCATTCTACTCTTATAAACCCTAGGAACTACAAGTAAGCCCGCAGTCTGAGAGCGAAGCGCTCTAATGGGGTAATATGGTACTACGAGGTCCCTAAGATAAGATGGGACCTGATTATTCAAAACCTTATAAGTAAGAATAAGAATTTTAAATTCTATTCTAGAATTAACAGGAAGCCAATGAAGAGAGGCCAACACGGGTGAGATATGCTCTCTCCTGCTAGTCCCCGTCAGTACTCTAGCTGCAGCATTCTGAACCAACTGAAGGCTTTTTAGGGAACTTTTAGGACAACCTGATAATAATGAATTACAATAGTCCAGCCTAGAGGAAATAAATGCATGAATTAGTTTTTCAGCATCACTCTGAGACAAGACCTTTCTGATTTTAGAGATATTGCGTAAATGCAAAAAGGCAGTCCTACATATTTGTTAATATGCACTTTGAATGACATATCCTGATCAAAAATAACTCCAAGATTTCTCACAGTATTACTAGAGATCAGGGAAATGCCATCCAGAGTAACGATCTGGTTAGACACCATGCTTCTAAGATTTGTGGGGCCAAGTACAATACTTCAGTTTTATCTGAGTTTAAAAGCAGGAAATTAGAGGTCATCCATGTCTTTATGTCTGTAAGACAATCCTGCAGTTTAGCTAATTGGTGTGTATCCTCTGGCTTCATGGATAGATAAAGCTGGGTATCATCTGCGTAACAATGAAAATTTAAGCAATACCGTCTAATAATACTGCCCAAGGGAAGCATGTATAAAGTGAATAAAATTGGTCCTAGCACAGAACCTTGTGGAACTCCATAATTAACTTTAGTCTGTGAAGAAGATTCCCCATTTACATGAACAAACTGTAATCTATTAGACAAATATGATTCAAACCACCGCAGCGCAGTGCCTTTAATACCTATGACATGCTCTAATCTCTGTAATAAAATTTTATGGTCAACAGTATCAAAAGCAGCACTGAGGTCCAACAGAACAAGCACAGACATAAGTCCACTGTCCGAAGCCATAAGAAGATCATTTGTAACCTTCACTAATGCTGTTTCTGTACTATGATGAATTCTAAAACCTGACTGAAACTCTTCAAATAGACCATTCCTCTGCAGGTGATCAGTTACCTGTTTTACAACTACCCTCTCAAGAATCTTTGAGAGAAAAGGAAGGTTGGAGATTGACCTATAATTAGCTAAGATAGCTGGGTCAAGTGATGGCTTTTTAAGTAATGGTTTAATTACTGCCACCTTAAAGGCCTGTGGTACATAACCAACTAACAAAGATAGATTGATCATATTTAAGATTGAAGCATTAAATAATGGTAGGACTTCCTTGAGCAGCCTGGCAGGAATGGGGTCTAATAAACATGTTGATGGTTTGGATGAAGTAACTAATGAAAATAACTCAGACAGAACAATCGGAGAGAAAGAGTCTAACCAAATACCGGCATCACTGAAAGCAGCCAAAGATAACGATACGTCTTTGGGATGGTTATGAGTAATTTTTTCTCTAATAGTTAAAATTTTGTTAGCAAAGAAAGTCATGAAGTCATTACTAGTTAAAGTTAATGAAATACTCAGCTCAATAGAGCTCTGACTCTTTGTCAGCCTGGCTACAGTGCTGAAAAGAAACCTGGGGTTGTTCTTATTTTCTTCAATTAGTGATGATTAGAAAGATGTCCTAGCTTTACGGAGGGCTTTTTTTTTTATAGAGCAACAGACTCCTTTTCCAGGCTAAGTGAAGATCTTCTAAATTAGTGGGATGCCATTTCCTCTCCAACTTACGGGTTATCTGCTTTAAGCTACGAGTTTGTGAGTTATACCACGGAGTCAGGCACTTCTGATTTAAAGCTCTCTTTTTCAGAGGAGCTACAGCATCCAAAGTTGTCTTCAATGAGGATGTAAAACTATTGACGAGATACTCTATCTCACTTACAGAGTTTAGGTAGCTACTCTGCACTGTGTTGGTATATGGCATTAGAGAACATAAAGAAGGAATCATATCCTTAAACCTAGTTACAGCGCTTTCTGAAAGACTTCTAGTGTAAAGAAACATATTCCCCACTGCTGGGTAGTCCATCAGAGTAAATGTAAATGTTATTAAGAAATGATCAGACAGAAGGGAGTTTTCAGGGAATACTGTTAAGTCTTCTATTTCCATACCATAAGTCAGAACAAGATCTAAGATATGATTAAAGTGGTGGGTGGACTCATTTACATTTTGAGCAAAGCCAATAGAGTCTAATAATAGATTAAATGCAGTGTTGAGGCTGTCATTCTCAGCATCTGTGTGGATGTTAAAATCGCCCACTATAATTATCTTATCTGAGCTAAGCACTAAGTCAGACAAAAGGTCTGAAAATTCACAGAGAAACTCACAGTAACGACCAGGTGGACGATAGATAATAACAAATAAAACTGGTTTTTGGGACTTCCAATTTGGATGGACAAGACTAAGAGTCAAGCTTTCAAATGAATTAAAGCTCTGTCTGGGTTTTTGATTAATTAATAAGCTGGAATGGAAGATTGCTGCTAATCCTCCGCCTCGGCCCGTGCTACGAGCTTTCTGACAGTTAGTGTGACTCGGGGGTGTTGACTCTTTTAAACTAACATATTCATCCTGTTGTAACCAGGTTTCTGTAAGGCAGAATAAATCAATATGTTGATCAATTATTATATCATTTACCAACAGGGACTTAGAAGAGAGAGACCTAATGTTTAATAGACCACATTTAACTGTTTTAGTCTGTGGTGCAGTTGAAGGTGCTATATTATTTTTTTCTTTTTGAATTTTTATGCTTAAATAGATTTTTGCTGGTTATTGGTGGTCTGGGAGCAGACACCGTCTCTACGGGGATGGGGTAATGAGGGGATGGCAGGGGGAGAGAAGCTGCAGAGAGGTGTGTAAGACTACAACTCTGCTTCCTGGTCCCAACCCTGGATAGTCACGGTTTGGAGGATTTAAGAAAATTGGCCAGATTTCTAGAAATGAGAGCTGCTCCATCCAAAGTGGGATGGATGCCGTCTCTCTTAACAAGACCAGGTTTTCCCCAGAAGCTTTGCCAATTATCTATGAAGCCCACCTCATTTTTTGGACACCACTCAGACAGCCAGCAATTCAAGGAGAACATGCGGCTAAACATGTCACTCCCGGTCCGATTGGGGAGGGGCCCAGAGAAAACTACAGAGTCCGACATTGTTTTTGCAAAGTTACACACCGATTCAATGTTAATTTTAGTGACCTCCGATTGGCGTAACCGGGTGTCATTATTGCCGACGTGAATTACAATCTTACCAAATTTACGCTTAGCCTTAGCCAGCAGTTTCAAATTTCCTTCAATGTCGCCTGCTCTGGCCCCCGGAAGACAATTGACTATGGTTGCTGGTGTCGCTAACTTCACATTTCTCAAAACAGAGTCGCCAATAACCAGAGTTTGATCCTCGGCGGGTGTGTCGTCGAGTGGGGAAAAACGGTTAGAAATGTGAACGGGTTGGCGGTGTACACGGGGCTTCTGTTTAGAACTACGCTTCCTCCTCACAGTCACCCACTCGGGATCTGCCAGAGGGGAACTAACTAACTAATGTCATGGCTTTTGGCTTTTTAATCGCCTCTTTAGTCAGGATGGAATGATTGTACAGTAAACATCATGAATGAAAAAATAAGTACTGGGTGCACAAGTTTTAATTCATTTTGGATCTTCTCTAAACCACACAGTGTCAATTATATATACAGACTCAAATATATACATACACAACAAATATTTGGTTTAAATGTCCCTTAGCAAACTGATGACCAGATTCTTTCTATAGCAATCAACAAACTTCTTGCATAATTCTGGCTGGATATTTGACCACTCTTCTTGGCAGAATTAGTAGAGCAAATTGATGGGTTTCTTAGCAGGGTCCTGGCTTTTAACCACAGTCCACAAATTTTCAACATGGCTGAGATCAGGGTTTTGGGAAAGTCATTCCAGAACCTTAATCTTACCTTGCTTTATCCAACCCATAGCCAGTTTTGATGTGTGTTTGGGATCATTGTCCTGTTGGAACACCCAAATGTGGCTGTTTGTATAGCTGTCAATTTGAAGTGATGTTGAAGAATTTAGAGGTTGTCCTCCTTCTTCACCAGTACCACTGGCATTAAAACAGCCCCAGAGCATGATGACACCCTCTCTACTTTTAAGATTAGGCTTAAAACTTTCCTTTTTGCTAAAGCTTATAGTTAGGGCTGGATCAGGTGACCCTGAACCATCCCTTAGTTATGCTGCTATAGACGTAGACTGCTGGGGGGTTCCCATGATGCACTGTTTCTTTCTCTTTTTGCTCTGTATGCACCACTCTGCATTTAATCATTAGTGATCGATCTCTGCTCCCCTCCACAGCATGTCTTTTTCCTGGTTCTCTCCCTCAGCCCCAACCAGTCCCAGCAGAAGACTGCCCCTCCCTGAGCCTGGTTCTGCTGGAGGTTTCTTCCTGTTAAAAGGGAGTTTTTCCTTCCCACTGTAGCCAAGTGCTTGCTCACAGGGGGTCGTTTTGACCGTTGGGGTTTTACATAATTATTGTATGGCCTTGCCTTACAATATAAAGCGCCTTGGGGCAACTGTTTGTTGTGATTTGGCGCTATATAAAAAATTTGATTGATTGATTGATTGATTGATTGATTGATGCTGTTACCACCATGATACCACCACCATGCTGCCACATGGTGTTGTAATTGTTATATATATATATATATATATATATATATAATTACAACCTCAATTCCAATGAAGTTGGGACATTTTGTAAAATGTAAATAAAACAGAATACAATGATTTGAAAATCCTCTTCAACCTATATTCAACTGAATACACCACAAAGACAAGATATTTAATGTTCAAACTGAAACTTTATTGTTTTGTGCAAATATTTGCTCATTTTGAAATGGGTGCCTGCAACACATTTCAAAAAAGTTGGGATGGGGCAACAAAAGACTGGGAAAGTTGATGAATGCTCAAAGAACACCTAATTGGAAACAGGTGAGCGTCATGATTTGGGTATAAAAGGAGCATCCCCAAAAGGCTTAGCCATTCACAAGCAAAGATGGGGTGAGGAGCATGACTTTGTGAACAACTGCATGAAAAATAGTCCAACAGTTTAAGAAAAATGTTTCTCAATGTTCAATTGCAAAGAATTTAGGGATTCCATCATCTACAGTCCATAATATAATCAGAAGATTCAGAGAATCTGGAGAACTTTCTACATGTAAATGGCAAGGCCGAAAACCAACATTGAATGCCCGTGACCTTCAATCCCTCAGGCGGCACTGCATTAAAAACCAACATCATTGTGTGAAGGATCTTACCGCGTGGGCTCAGGAACACTTCAGAAAACCATTGTCAGTTAACACATCTACAAGTGTGGGTGTGTTAGTGCCCATGGCATGGACAACTTACACATCTGTGATGGCACCATCAATGCTGAAAGGTACATCCAGGTTTTGGAGGAACACATGCTGCCATCCAAGCAACGTCTTTTTCAGGGACGTCCCTGATTATTTCAGCAAGACAATGACAAGTCACATTGTGCATGTGTTACAACAGCGTGGCTTCGTAGTAAAAGAGTGCGGGTACTAGACTGGCCTGCCTGCAGTCCAGACCTGTCGCCTATTGAAAATGTGTGGCACATTATGAAGCACAAAATACGACAACAGAGACCCTGGACTGTTGAAGAACTGAAGTCGTACATCAAGCAAGAATGGGAAAGAATTCCACCTACAAAGTTTCAACAATTAGTGTCCTCAGTTCCCAAGCGCTTATTGAGTGTTGTTAGAAGGAAAGGTGATGTAACACAGTGGTAAACATACCACTGTCCCAGCTTTTTTGAAATGTGTTGCAGGCATCCATTTCAAAATGAGCAAATTTTTGCACAAAAACAATAAAGTTTATCAGTTTGAACATTAAATATCTTGTCTTTGTGGTGTATTCAATTGAATATAGGTTGAAGAGGATTTGAAAATCATTGTATTCTGTTTTTAGTTACATTTTACACAACGTCCTAACTTCATTGGAATTGGGGTTGTACCAGGTAAAATACTGTGTAACTCTAGTTTACACATTACCACTACATAGTGTGCATGTTGTAATTAATTTAATGTTGAAGGTATGATATCATGTTTATATTTCACACAAAGTTGAAAGCAAGTACACTGAGCTGTAGGAAATTCAAAGTGATCTTACACTTCCAGGGCTGTACTTCAGTTCACATGAGTGCGGATACACCAGTAAGCACAGGGACAATTGTAGCCAATGCGGCTGGGCGTGGTGCCTAAATCTGGGAGCTGTTCCCTTGGGTGTTTTCCATGCAAATTCTAAATCAATGCATATGGTTGGCAGAGCGAAGCAAATGCACCTCAGTGGAAGCTGGTGTAATAAACAGATGGTAGAATGCATAAAAAAAATAATGTGAGTTTGTTTCCTGTTTAAAGATTTGAGAGGAAGCTTGTCTGAGACAGAGACGGATGGTCAAACAAAACAGGTGAACTGTGAATGAACCTGTGAATGTCAAAGCATGTGGGATGGTTCTTCGAAACAACCAAATCTTTGTCTTTTGTTGCATTGCTATTTTGTTGTGCTAGGATTTGTGATGGTATCACGAAATAAAAGATCATGGGGGGGGGGGGGGGGGGTGGACCCATCGCAACACCATTACAAAAATCCATTACGTTTTGCGACAGTCTCACGATCTAATAGTGTGAAACTGGTGAGACTGGACTGTGTTTGGTTTTATTAGATCCGCCACATACAATATGGACCCGTAAGCGTTCAGTACTTTTTTCTGTGTCATTTTTTATTATTACACATAACTTAATTTCTGTAGTTATTTGTTTTGGTTTCTTTATATGTGTGTATTACTTGGGTTATTACTGACATCTGGTGACAAGTCCATGTCAATAGCACCTTTTAAAGTGTGGGTACTGGGTTTTACGCTGGTTGCCCTTCCTGATGTCACTCCAGTTTTCCCTGGAGAAACACACACAGCTACTGGTCTCGCAAAGAGGTTTCCCATCTAAGTACTAACCCCAACCTACTCTACACTGCTTCAGAGATCTGATGGAATCAGGCATACACGGAGCAAACTGGCTGCAGGTTATGTATTGTAATGCCTTATTATATTACTAAAAGTAAGTCCCTTCGGCTGCTCCCTTGTTTTGTACTTGGGGTCGCCACAGCAAATCCAAGGTGGATCTGCATGTTGAATTGGCACAAATTTTACGCCGGATGCCCTTCCTGACGCAACTCCACATTACATGGAAAAATGTGGTAGGGGTGGGATTTGAACCAGGAACCTTCTGCACTGAAACCAAGTGCATTAACCACTTGGCCACGACCCCTACAATCCCTTATTATATTACTATAAATCAAATTATAACTGTCCCGTGGACATAGTCGGGTTAAATTAGTTTTATATGTAATGAGGTACTAAATATTAATTGCATGGCCGTTTGTGCTGTTACTAACACATTCCAGTGGATTTCAAAAAAGTAACATAATCTGAATACTTCTGGATTGCTACAAAATCAGTTTGTGAAAATGATGCCCACAATATTTAAAAACAGACAACCAAAATATTGTTTTTTTTTTCTCTTTATCAAGTAATAAATAAATTAAAACAAAGTTTCTGAAAACATCTCTTTGAATTATCTGAAAATTGTCTTTTTCTCAAAAGAAACTGTACAAACTCCATTCAATATTTATGTTCTTGTGGAAGACATTTTTAAACTCAATATTACCACTTATGAAGTTGTTCACTAATGAATATGGCTTTATACATCCTGAAGAAAACCATACACCCTGAGGCCGAAGGGTGTATTGTTTTCTTCAGGGTGTATAAAGCCATATTCATTGGTAAAACAACTTGATAACGATTTTATCATATACCTATAAATGATAAATGTTGTATGGTTTTCTGAAGGGTGTAAAGAGCCATATTCATTGGTGAACAACTTGATAACGATTTTATCATATACTCGTACAGTGGTCCCTCGTTTATCGCGGGAGTTACATTCTAAAAATAACCCGCGATAGGCAAAATCCGCGAAGTAGTCAGCGTTATTTTTACAATTATTATAGATGTTTTAAGGTTGTAAAACCCCTCACTACACACTGTATACACTTTTCTCAAACAGGCATAAACATTTTCTCACTTTTCTCTCCTGTGTAAACACTCAAAGTTCAAACCTTAGTAGAAAAAAAAATAGAATGTTTTCCTATAAATAATTATGATGGCTTTGAGAACTAACAAATTAAATTTTATGATCAACCTACGAGGTTGGACATGTAAGAAATTATTAATAGTGACTCACCAGTATTTCACAGTTCCTCGGACAGCGCCTCTTCGTCGTGGCGCCGCTCTGCTGTCTGGATTGGCTGATTACTCGGGTGGTATGAAAAATATTACCCATCCGCGAAAAGGGTGTATTGCTTTTTATTATTCTTCAGTGTTTTATCCAATCATATTGACGCATCATTTATAGGTATATGATAAGATGGGATATTGCCAGAAACTGAAAGTAATTACTTCAAGTAGTATGGACTGAGTATTGCTGTTTTAATGTTCCATCGTGGAGATTTTCTTCTTCTCCTTGCAAGGGTTCAATGAGTGTTAAAAGTAAAATGTCATTTGAAGATTCATCTCTAATGGCTGCATGGGGAGAGCTGCGTCTAGTTTATGTCAACTTGATGAGTTAATAGCGTTGGATCACTAAAAAAAGTTTCATAATTTTAAAAGCACCATATTTTAATAACCAAAATATAAGCATGTAATCCTTGATAATGTAACGGTAACCTTATTTTAGTTATAAATTTTTTTAATCTGATTACATAATTCTGATTACATGTAATCTGTTACTACCCAACCCTACCTACAGATAACCATTTTTACCTTCTTTTTCCACTAAAAAGTATGATCAACCCAGAGTAGCAGGAGAAGAATTCACTCGACAGTAGTGATACACGTGGTGGTGATTACATGTGCTCAAGGAGAATGGAGTTTTTAACAGCAGATGACAGTGTGATTTCCTGCTACAATATTACTGCTGGTGGTCAGATTAATGTCAGTGGCCATAGTGTAAATATTACAAAGACATATACGGATGCCAAGAAATGTCTGAGAGAGCATCGGGCTGATGGATGATAGACGCCTTTTCTGGATCAATACTGTCCAAATACATCTTATACAAGCCGAGAAGAGTCAGATCCTCAGACAGTAAAAGCTTTTTCCCTTTCATGATGTTGCTCATGTGCCAAGAAGTGATTGAATACATTTGTCTGGGATAGGTAGAAGACAGTGATAAAGATACAGTGAATGTGTGTGTGTTGAGTTTTCCTGCCAACAATCAACAAAGTGCCCTATATCTTGGTCATCTAGCCAGCCTTAGCAACATTCATCGTAGCTTACAAAATAGTTGGTTCCTTTGTGTTTGATAACAATCTTCTCCTGTAATGTCTTATCCTTCTTATGTCTTATTACTTATTATATTATATATACCTTTTTCTTGAGCTGCCTGGGTGGGTAGGGAGAGTTCCCATGGGATAAAAAAGCTTTTTAACCTACCATCCCTGGTTCTCAAGAGCAGGCACCTAAGTGGCTCTACTCTACTCCTTTCTACTCTCCTATTTTACTCTTTCCCTTTTAGATATTTAGATATACCTTTGTATACTGGCATAGTTCCACCTTAGAATTGGAATATAATACCTTACTGAATTTTCATTAAGTAAAGGTGATGATGTGAATCATTTACAGAGGACCTGCCTCTGAAGATGGGGTAACTCTGAGAAACTAAAATGGCAGCACTCAGTGATAACGGTGCAAAATAATAGTAATCACAGTTGATAAAGCCCTATTTAAAGTAGTAGCCCTCATATAACTAGCATATACAGCGGAAGCATGCAGATGCGATTCTTGTAGTATAAAACTTGTATTTATTTGACAATGAAAAGGTTGTCTTGTCATTGTACATCACATATAATGAAATTAGTTCTCTGCCTTTGATCCATCCTAATTACAGCTAGACTCAATCCAAACACATGGTTATATTTGACAGGTAATAACTGATAACGAAGGACCAACTCCTGGACATGTGTTGACCATCAACAGCAGTCAAGTCGACTGAAATCTGGTAACATGTGCTAGGGCCACACGTCATCACATCCACCACAGTACAGAACTGCCTTGGCACTGGATGGCAACCATCCAGGAAGAGTCCCCAAATTTGGGTACTTGCCCTGTTTTGGAACATTTGAACACTCATAACTAACCAATGCTGACACCAACATACACTTATTATACAGCAAAATGTCAAGCAAAGTCCCCTCTACAAAAGTATCCACTTCAATCACATATCAACTAATCACAGCTCAAACGCCAAGCAAATAACCCATGAATCGGAATTCATTTTTTTGCAAAAAAACCTCATTTACTCCGACAAAGTATTATTTACTTTCAATTTTTTTTGCATCCAAAACATCCCCTAGGACCTGTCTTTTCGCTGATCCAAAGTGTTGCATTTTTGACCTTGTACAAGCTGAGAAATAAATCATAATGTATGGGTATGTGATTTTAGTGAAATAGGCCCTAGGTCTTAAGAGGTTAATGGATGATGGGGGGGGGGGGGGGTTGTACCCAGCCACTGGATTGCTTGTGTCTTAAGCCCCATTTACACATAGAAGGTAAGAGCTCCCGGAAGCGTCCCAGAAGAGTTTTTGGCCATCTTAAGGATCACACGCCATTGTTAACACCGGCACTAGGGGGCGTGGCTTAGTTCTGGCTTTACCGGAAATCAGCGAAAAAATTATTCAACATGTCGAACAACGGCGTTTGATACTTTTTAATTGCCGTTTCATCCTGCCCCTTCCTGTAGTGCCGCAGTTTACACCGCTGTAATTGGTGGCCGGTGTTGTATCCCTAACCAACGGCATGTAAAACAGCGATAGAGCCCACATCGGCGTCCTCAAGGGCGTTTTAACCGGCGACAGAAGCAGACAAAACGGCGGCGCTAGCGGACAGTACGCCATTCTAAATGCCACCTCCCGGTTAACGGAGTTCCAAACTGCAGATAGGCGGCGGTCAATATAAAAACGCTAGTGCGCTGCATGCAGGCCTCTCACTTGTGGCCAGCTCCAGATATTTTTGCAGAGAAGCTCCAGTATGCCTCCTAAAAGAAAATTGGCAGCAGCAAGGACTTACCAAGAGGTCTGGTTCAGAAGCAGAGGGTAGCCCTGTGGTGGAGACGGAGCAACACGTTGAGGAGGGGAAAAGGAAAGAGAAGAAAAGGCTGAGTATGATCTCCCTCCCTCTGCAGTGACAGGCATGTATTCCTGCTGCTTCAGCCTATTACAGTCTGGGGGCGGTGCCTATATGCAAAGGTTCCTGGAGTAACGCAGGATTTGCCTGGATAAATCCAGCGGTACACAGGGCATTATCGGCGGCAGCAGAACACCGCTGTTCTCACGCATCTTAACCTGTGATTGTAAAGGATAGAACTGGGTATTAACCCCCGTTGCCTGACGTGTGCCGGATGGTACGGTGTCAAAACGTCGCTTTATTCGGCGGATTTAGCGGCGTTTTATCCACGTATTTGCGGCTAGTACGGTGGTCAAAACACCGGCGAAATGCTCCGCCCCTTTCCACCATGAAAACAGCCGGAACTACCGCGAACTTCGGTCTACGTACTACCCGCCGACAAAACCGTCTATGTGTAAACTATGCTTTAGGTAATGCTACCTGCAGTTGTACATAAGTGTCTGCAGCATTTGTTTTCTAGGAATTGTTTCCTCCTTGGTTGACAGCCTTTCAGGTCATGATGGTGGAGTGTCCTCTTGAAGGTGGATGATGTCACATTTCTATCAGATGCCTCTAATTCCTTCCTGAAATTTGGCCAAAGAGCTCTAGTTTTGTCTCATCTGACCAAAGGACATGTATCCAGTATACTTAATCTTCCTCCAGGTTATTCTTAGCATTCTTCAGTCTGGCTTGTTGGTGTCTCATCTGCAGAAGTGGAGTTTTTCTTGGTCTACAACCTTGCAGTCCATTTGTGGCCAGGGCTCTAGTGATTGTCTTCTTTGAAATTTCAAAGAAATTTCTAGTCATTCACTAGTGTCTTGGGAGTTGTTCTGGGGAATTTAGACAATCTCTCAATAGTTTTCTTTCTAGTCATTGGAATATTTCACTTCCTACCTCTGCCAAGCTTGTTTTGGACTTTGAATTTCTTCTCACTTCAGCTCGACACTTTGATATGCTGTGGTGAGTCCTCCTGCTCTGTGAGCATCAACAGTTTTTTTTTTCTCAAGTCTAAACTAGTTTCTTTTATTTTCAGTTTTCAATTCATTTCAATTTATTTTCATTTATATAGCGCCAAATCACTTGCCTCAAGGTGCTTCACACAAGTAAGGTCTAACCTTACCAACCTCCAGTGCAATGGTGGTAAGGAAAAACTCCCTCTGATGAAGAAACCTCAAGCAGACCAGACTCAAAGGGATGACCCTCTGCTTGGGCCATGCTACAGACATAGATTACAGAACAATAACATTTTTTGGCATTTTTGGCATGATGCTTTCTCAAGAGACAGCTCAAACCCTTACTGAAGCTTTTATACTGTGTGTACATTGGAAGATAACCCTCAGTTTCAACTTGATTTTACGAGTGTTGAGCATTACAAAGTTAAAGCACATCATAGCACAAGAGTGGTTTCTACTATGGTTAAACAAATACGTCAGTTCTTAAGTGGTCTAATAACTTTGACCCCAGTAGTTTTTTTGGTTTTTGTGAAGTAACTTTGTTTTTGTGTGCAAAGTAAAATAATGTACGCATCCAAAATAAAACTAGAGCACTGTGCTCATAGAGCGCAAACCTCTGCCAACATGAGTTTCCAATTCTATAAATTTTTAAGGTGCGTTTCCACATAACCAAGACGCGTTATGAATGTCATTTTTCATGACACATTCCTGACATTCGTAATGTGACTTAACGCATCTGAATAGGTTTCTTAATAGTGCGTGTTGGTGTGTGATATTCTCGATATTCGTGGAGCATGTTTTTGCCTGTCAAAAAATCTTCCACGAATGTCACACACCACCCTCATTTCGTCTCACGTCGTGGAGGTCGCAACTGAGCGTATTGATCCGTCTTGATGAGTATTGATCCTTAATAGAACATGACAACGTTCGTAGTGGTTCCTGCGATGGTTCTTGGAGCCCAAACTGTCACGCATTATTACGAAGTGACACGGAAACTGTCAAGTTTTGACACGACTTGTAACTCAGCGTCACATTTCACTGCACGCCACAACAAATCAGTTTTCTGTCACATGCACACAATTAAACTCGGCTCCAAATGTCGTTCCACGGTTCCTGCTGAAGCTCCTCAGGACGCTCCTGCAGGTGTTCCACCTGCTGTTGTAACCGATGAGCGGGAGAACGAGTCTGAGCCAGAGGAACCAGAGGAGCGAGACTCAAGTGCAGCCAGACATCTCTGCACCTCCTCCAGTCCAGTGGAGGAAGAAGCGTGCGCACAATTAAACCCTGCTGCACCGCATTCAGTTTGATTGTTGACACCAAGTCGGCTAAAAGTCTAATTTCAGTGCTCTTCAGCGCGCTCCTGCAGGTGTTCCACCTGCTGCATGTGCCTGATGTTTGGAAAAATGCGCCAGACGAGAGCCGCATGAAGCCACACATCTGGCGCTGTCCTTTTCCTCCTCTCTGCACCACTCCATGGCACAGATCCCAACTACGCATGCAGCCACAAAGTTCTTCTGAAAAACTGGAGCGATCTGAATTCGGTTGGATGAATATGGGTGTGTGTGTGGAGACAATTCACCTTGTTCACAACGTTACAGAACTTAACGATGCGCTGTTACGCGCAATAGCGCGCGATAGCGCGTAACAATACGGAACACTGACCGTGCGTAATGGTTCCTGATAATTCTCCGGCAACATGTGCCATTAATCGTAACGTGTGGTAACAGGTTGCAGCAGTTCCTGAGGACACCTGACGCCTCTGCCCCGAATAATCACATTCGTGATCAGCCGCCAAGGATGTGTACTTTGTGGCATTCGTGACTTGTCGTCGTTATGTGTAAACGCAGCATTACCTTGGACACAATTCCTGTTAGACGTGACTTTTCATAAGCTAAACTATAATACAACATAGAGATCAAAGGGGCTTTTCAATGTTAAAATCAAATATCCACTAAATCCACAATATGGGTCAGATGCAGATCAATCTTAGTCTATTCAATGAGAGTGACAGTTTGCACCTCATTGTCACAAATGAGAGTGATTGAGGCACTTTAGATTGACATATAACACAAAATGTATACCAAATGAACTTTTCAATAATAGAATCAAACTCCACAAATTTCTTGAAATAGCCAGTCCACATATTTTCTACAAATAGTGTAAGCATTGAGCCAAAATTTCAGCCAAACATCTGTGATCATTGGTCTTCAATCAATTTCTTTAAAATTGATGTTGCTTTGTCCTTGTCTGATCTGCAGTAATTCTCTTTAAACACACACACACACACACACACACACACACACACACACACACACACACACACACATACAGTACCAAAAAGAATGCCCACATGCATGTCGTGCATGTGGTGAAATTTTGTGCATGGCTGGAAAAATTAAATCCAGTTAATACTGCTGATCAGAGTGCAGATTTATTTTATGACTTTATGATGTGCTGAGGTTTAAACCGCAGACAGGAGTGGAAGGAAGAATCTGCTGGTGCTTGATTCTGGGTCAGTTACACGTGACAGCTATGCTGTGGGAATGATTTCACATGTGACACACATGTTCACACATGACATGTCGCCAGGGGCACGGCATCCTCACGGAAGCTGACTATGGGCAGAATATGTGAGGCTGTCTGCAGCAGCTCAGTGAGCAGCAGAGCTGCTCTTGGTCCTGTGGCTACTCAGAGAACACATGTCGTGTTTCAGGCTGTGAGGGTGTTACCTGGAAACACACAAACACATGATCACATTATTAAACATCAACATATATGGTATAATCATTTTAAAATAAATAAATACACACACACACATATATACAAACATCAAACATATACATACTGTGTATACAGTAGTGTTCAGAATAATAGTAGTGCTATGTGACTAAAAAGATTAATCCAGGTTTTGAGTATATTTCTTATTGTTACATGGGAAACAAGGTACCAGTAGATTCAGTAGATTCTCACAAATCCAACAAGACCAAGCATTCATGATATGCACACTCTTAAGGCTATGAAATTGGGCTATTAGTAAAAAAAGTAGAAAAGGGGGTGTTTACAATAATAGTAGCATCTGCTGTTGACGCTACAAACTCAAAACTATTATGTTCAAACTGCTTTTTTAGCAATCCTGTGAATCACTAAACTAGTATTTAGTTGTATAACCACAGTTTTTCATGATTTCTTCACATCTGTGAGGCATTAATTTTGTTGGTTTGGAACCAAGATTTTGCTCGTTTACTAGTGTGCTTGGGGTCATTGTCTTGTTGAAACATCCATTTCAAGGGCATGTCCTCTTCAGCATAAGGCAACATGACCTCTTCAAGTATTTTTGACATATCCAAACTGATCCATGATACCTGGTATGCGATATATAGGCCCAACACCATAGTAGGAGAAACATGCTCATATCATGATGCTTGCACCACCATGCTTCACTGTCTTCACTGTGAACTGTGGCTTGAATTCAGAGTTTGGGGGTCATCTCACAAACTGTCTGCGGCCCTTGGACCCAAAAAGAACAATTTTACTCTCATCAGTCCACAAAATATTCCTCTATTTGTCTTTAGGCCAGTTGATGTGTTCTTTGGCAAATTGTAACCTCTTCTGCACATGTCTTTTATTTAACAGAGGGACTTTGTGGGGGATTCTTGCAAATAAATTAGCTTCACACAGGCGTCTTCTAACTGTCACAGCAATTACAGGTAACACCAGACTGTTTTTGATCATCCTGGAGCTGATCAATGGGTGAGCCTTTGCCATTCTGGTTATTCTTCTATCCATTTTGATGGTTGTTTTCCATTTTCTTCCACGCATCTCTGTTTTTTTTTTGTCCATTTTAAAGCATTGGAGATCATTGTAGATGAACAGCCTATAATTTTTTGCACCTGCGTATAAGTTTCCCCCTCTCCAATCAACTTTTTAATCAAACTACGCTGTTCTTCTGAACAGTGTCTTGAACATCCCATTTTCCTCAGGCTTTCAAAGGGAAAAGCATGTTCAACAGGTGCTGGCTTCATCCTTACATAGGGGACACCTGATTCACTCCTGTTTGTTCCACAAAAAGGACGAACTCACTGACTGAATGCCACACTACTATTATTGTGAACACCCCCTTTTCTACTTTTTTTTTTATTAATAGCCCAATTTCTTAGCCTTAAGAGTGTGCATATCATGAATGCTTGGTCTTGCTGGATTTGTGAGAATCTACTGAATCTACTGGTACCTTGTTTCCCATGTAACAATAAGAAATATACTCAAAACCTGGATTCATCTTTTTAGTCACATAGCACTACTATTATTCTGAACACTACTATATATATATATATATATATATATATATATATATATATATATATATATATATATATATATATATATATATATATACGAGGGCTGTCCGTAAAGTATAGGTCCTTTTTATTTTTTTCAAAAACTATATGGATTTCATTCATATGTTTTTACGTAAGACATGCTTGAACCCTCGTGAGCATGCGTGAGTTTTTCCACGCCTGTCGGTGACTTCATTCGCCTGTGAGCACTCCTTGTGGGAGGAGTCATCCAGCGCCTCGTCGGAATTCCTTTGTCTGAGAAGTTGCTGAGAGACTGGCGCTTTGTTTGATCAAAATTTTTTTGGGACGCAGCCGACGCGGCACGGCGGCACAGGAAAAAAACCTCCGTGTTGATAACCATTTGTAAAATCCAGTTGGCTTTTGATGGCTTTCAGTGGAGTGAGTATATGAGAAATTGTTTATCAGCTGGAGATGTTCCAACTTGTCCTTAAGGCTTCCAGCAGAGGTGTTTTTCCTGTGACGGAGCGTCGCGGCGGCTGCGAGCCGACGCTGCTATCCGCCCGCACGTCTTTCATTAAAAAAATCTCCTTTAACAGTGGAATATCCGGATAAAATGCTGAAACCGACTTCTTCTGAAACTTCTCTGTTCTCTCACGACGTCCTGGATCAACAGAGCCTGAAATGTGGAGGTTTTAAGCTTGAAACAGGCTGATGACGCTGCCTGAGAGCGCTGCGCGACGTCTCGCACTGTGAAAAGTCCTTAAAGCGACAGAATCACCTCAAAATCTCTCATCAGCTGTTAAAATTTTCACTGAAAACCATCTTAATTTTTCGAACCGTGTCCACTTCGATGTGTCTCACAGGTTTAGAAAAAATTTTGATCAAACAAAGCGCCAGTCTCTCAGCAACTTCTCAGACAAAGGAATTCCAACGAGGGGCTGGACGACTCCTCCCACAAGGAGTGCTCACAGGCGAATGACGTCACCGACAGGCGTGGAAAAACTCACGCATGCGCACGAGGGTTCAAGCATGTCTGACGTAAAAACATATGAATAGTTCACTATAATACTATATATATATATATATATATATATATATATATATATATATATATATATATATATATATATATATATAATACTATAATCCATATAGTTTTTGAAAAAAATAAATAAAAAGGACCTATACTTTACGGACAGCCCTCGTATATATATATATATATATATATGTATGTATATATATATATATATATATATATATATATATATGTATGTATGTATGTATGTATATGTATGTATATATATATGTATGTATGTATGTATGTATATGTATGTATATATATATATGTATGTATGTATGTATGTATATGTATGTATATATATATATATATGTATGTATGTATATGTATGTATATATATATATATATATATATGTATGTATGTATGTATATGTATATATATATATATGTATGTATATGTATGTATGTATGTATATGTATGTATATGTATATATGTATGTATATGTATGTATATATATATATATATATATATATGTATGTATGTATATGTATGTATATATATATATATATATATGTATGTATGTATGTATATATATATATATATATATGTATATATATATGTGTGTGTGTGTGTGTATGTATGTACGAGGTCTGTGAGAAAACTATCCGACCTTTTTATTTTTTTCAAAAACTATATGGATTTGAATCATGTGTGCTTGCATCAGACAAGCTTGAACCTTCGTGCGCATGCGTGAGTTTTTTCACGCCTGTCGGTTGCGTCATTCACCTGTGGGCAGGCTTTGAGTGAGCACTGGTCCACCCCCCTCGTCAGATTTTTATTGTCAGTGAAATGGCTGAGAGGCTGCCGCTTTGCTCCATGATTTTTTTTAGAAACTGTTAGAGACAGCCAGTTGGAAACCATTCGAAAGATTCAGATGGATTTCGGTGAAGATTCTGTCGGCGTCACACGCATTAAGGAGTGTTAAAACCTTTTTAAAGACGGCCCACAGCGGCGGAGGGCATGCAGCACACCGAGCGGCCATCGACAGGCTGGAACGACCAGATCATTTCTAAACTGAATGCTGTGTTGATCCGGGACATCGTGTGACTACCACAGAAATGGCAAAAGAGCTGGACATAGCACTTTTGTGGCACATTCCACTGTTACAGGAGATTTTGTAATGAAAGACGTGCAGAGGATTTTGCGCGTCGGCACGGAGCCGCTCATTGCGCGCAACAAAAAAACCCACCTCCGTGTTGGAAACCATTCAGAAGATTCAGACGGCTTTTGATGGCTTTTCAGTCGAGTGAGTATCTGAGAAATTGTTTAACAACTGGGCATGTTCCAACTTGTCCTGTGAGACTTCCAACATGGAAGTGTTGTTTGTCCAGCGACTGTGAGCGGATGCGTCCCGATGCGCGAATCCGTCCGCACGTCTTTCATTACAAAATCTCCTTTAACAGTGGAATGTGCCAATAAAGTGCTGATCCCGACCTCTTCTGAAACTTCTCTGCTAGTCACATGACATCCTGCATCAACAGAGCCTTAAATTTGGAAGTGATCTGCTCATTCCAGCCTGTCGATGGCCGCTCGGGGCGCAGTGCGCCCTCCGCTGACGTGGGCCATTTTTAATCCAGTTTTAATGGTCCTTAATCCATCTGATACCGACAGAATCTTCACCGAAATCCATCTGAATGTTTCGAATGGTTTCCAACTGGCTGTCTCTAACAGTTTCTGAAAAAAATTCATGGAGCAAAGCGGCAGCCTCTCAGCCATTTCACTGACAATAAAAATCCGACGAGGGGGGTGGACCAGTGCTCACTCAAAGCCTGCCTACAGGCGAATGACGTAACCGACAGGCGTGAAAAAACTCACGCATGCGCACGAAGGTTCAAGCTTGTCTGATGCAAGTGCACATGATTCAAATCCATATAGTTTTTGAAAAAAATAAAAAGGTCGGATAGTTTTCTCACAGACCTCGTATGTATGTGTGTGTGTATGCGTATGTATATATGTGTGTACACTCACCTATTACGTACACCTTGCTAGTACCAGGTTGGATCCCCATTTGCCTTCCGAACTACCTTAATTCTTTGTGGCATAGATTCAACAAGGTGTTGGTTTGCTCAGAGACGTTGGCCCATATTGACATGATGGCATCATGCAGTTGCCCATTCAACCAGTCTACCCATTCACCTCTGATATCAACAAGGCATTTTCGTCCACACAAAGGCTGGTCACTAGATATCTTCTCTTTTTTGGACCATTCTCTGTAAACCCTAGAGATGGTTGTGTGTGAAATCCCAGTAGATTAGCAGTTTGTGAAATACTGAGACCAGCCCAGCTGGCACCAACAACCATGCCACGTTCAAAGTCACTTAAATCCCCTTTCTTCCCCATTCTGATGCTTGGTTTGAATTTCAGCAAATCATCATCATCTGTAGATACTTAAATGCATTGAGTTGCTGCCATGAAGATTGTATATATATATATATATATATATATATATGGCAATAATTATGGAATCACCGGCCTCGGAGGATGTTCATTCAGTTGTTTAATTTTGTAGAAAAAAAGCAGATCACAGACATGACACAAAACTAAAGTCATTTCAAATGGCAACTTTCTGGCTTTAAGAAACACTATAAGAAATCAGAAAAAATAATTGTGGCAGTCAGTAACGGTTACTTTTTTAGACCAAGCAGAGGGAAAAAAAATATGGACTCACTCAATTCTGAGGAATAAATTATGGAATCACCCTGTAAATTTTCATCCCCAAAACTAAAACCTGCATCAGATCTGCTCGTTAGTCTGCATCTAAAAAGGAGTGATCACACCTTGGAGAGCTGTTGCACCAAGTGGACTGACATGAATCATGGCTCCAACACGAGAGATGTCAATTGAAACAAAGGAGAGGATTATCAAACTCTTAAAAGATGGTAAATCATCACGCAATGTTGCAAAAGATGTTGGTTGTTCACAGTCAGCTGTGTCTAAACTCTGGACCAAATACAAACAACATGGGAAGGTTGTTAAAGGCAAACATACTGGTAGACCAAGGAAGACATCAAAGCGTCAAGACAGAAAACTTAAAGCAATATGTCTCAAAAATTGAAAATGCACAACAAAACAAATGAGGAACGAATGGGAGGAAACTGGAGTCAACGTCTGTGACCAAACTGTAAGAAACCGCCTAAAGGAAATGGGATTTACATACAGAAAAGCTAAAGCCATCATTAACACCTAAACAGAAAAAAACAAGGTTACAATGGGCTAAGGAAAAGCAATCATGGACTGTGGATGACTGGATGAAAGTCATATTCAGTGAGGAATCTCGAATCTGCATTGGGCAAGGTGATGATGCTAGAACTTTTGTTTGGTGCCGTTCCAGTGAGATTTATAAAGATGACTGCCTGAAGAGAACATGTAAATTTCCACAGCCATTGATGATATGGGGCTGCATGTCAGGTAAAGGCACTGGGGAGATGGCTGTCATTACATCATCAATAAATGCACAAGTTTACGTTGATATTTTGGACACTTTTCTTATCCCATCAGTTGAAAGGATGTTTGGGGATGATGAAATCATTTTTCAAGGTGATAATGCATCTTGCTATAGAGCAAAAACTGTGAAAACATTCCTTGCAAAAAGACACATAGGGTCAATGTCATGGCCTGCAAATAGTCCGGATCTTAATCCAATTGAAAATCTTTAGTGGAAGTTGAAGAAAATGGTCCATGACAAGGCTCCAACCTGCAAAGCTGATCTGGCAACAACAATCAGAGAATGTTGGAGCCAGATTGATGAAGAGTACTTTGTCACTCATTAAGTCCATGCCTCAGAGACTGCAAGCTGTTATAAAAGCCAGAGGTGGTGCAACAAAATACTAGTGATGTGTTGGAGTGTTCTTTTGTTTTTCATGATTCCATAATTTTTTCCTCAGAATTGAGTGATTCCATATTTTTTTTCCCTCTGCTTGGTCTAAAAAAGTAACCGTTACTGACTGCCACAATTTTTTTTCCTGATTTCTTATAGTGTTTCTTAAAGCCAGAAAGTTGCCATTTGAAATGACTTTAGTTTTGTGTCATGTCTGTGATCTGCTTTTTTTCTACAAAATTAAACAACTGAATGAACATCCTCCAAGGCCGGTGATTCCATATTTTTTCCCAGGGGTTGTATATATATATATATATATATATATATATATATATATACACTCAACAAAAATATAAACGCAACACTTTTGGTTTTGCTCCCATTTTGTATGAGATGAACTCAAAGATCTATAACTTTTTCCACATACACAATATCACCATTTCCCTCAAATATTGTTCACAAACCAGTCTAAATCTGTGATAGTGAGCACTTCTCCTTTGCTGAGATAATCCATCCCACCTCACAGGTGTGCCATATCAAGATGCTGATTAGACACCATGATTAGTGCACAGGTGTGCCTTAGACTGCCCACAATAAAAGGCCACTCTGAAATGTGCAGTTTTTTCACACAGCACAATGCCACAGATGTCGCAAGATTTGAGGGAGCGTGCAATTGGCATGCTGACAGCAGGAATGTCAACCAGAGCTGTTGCTCGTGTATTGAATGTTCATTTCTCTACCATAAGCCGTCTCCAAAGGCGTTTCAGAGAATTTGGCAGTACATCCAACCAGCCTCACAACCGCAGACCACGTGTAACCACACCAGCCCAGGACCTCCACATCCAGCATGTTCACCTCCAAGATCGTCTGAGACCAGAAACTCGGACAGCTGCTGAAACAATCGGTTTGCATAACCAAAGAATTTCTGCACAAACTGTCAGAAACCGTCTCATGGAAGCTCATCTGCATGCTCGTCGTCCTCATCGGGGTGTCGACCTGACTCCAGTTCGTCTTTGTAACCAACTTGAGTGGGCAAATGCTCACATTTCGCTGGCGTTTGGCACGTTGGAGAGGTGTTCTCTTCACGGATGAATCCCGGTTCACACTGTCCAGGGCAGATGGCAGACAGCGTGTGTGGCGTCGTGTGGGTGAGTAGTTTTCTGATGTCAATGTTGTGGACTGAGTGTCCCACGGTGGCGGTGGGGTTATGGTATGGCAGGCGTCTGTTATGGACAAAGAACACAGGTGCATTTTACTGATGGCATTTTGAATGCACAGAGATACCGTGACGAGATCCTGAGGCCCATTGTTGTGCCATACATCCAAGAACATCACCTCATGTAGCAGCAGGATAATGCACAGCCCCATGTTGTAAGGATCTGTACACAATTCTTGGAAGCTGAAAATGTCCCAGTTCTTGCATGGCTGGCATACTCACTCACTATGTCACCCATTGAGCATGTTTGGGATGCTCTGGACCGGCGTATACGACAGCGTGTACCAGTTCCTGCCAATATCCAGCAACTTTGCACAGCCATTGAAGAGGAGTGGACCAACATTCCACAGGCCACAATTGACAACCTGATTAACTCTATGCGAAGGAGATGTGTTGCACTGCATGAGGCAAATGGTGGTCACACAAGATACTGACTGGTATCCCCCCCAATAAAACAAAACTGCACCTTTCAGAGTGGCGTTTTATTGTGGGCAGTCTAAGGCACACCTGTGCACTAATCATGGTGTCTAATCAGCATCTTGGTATGGCACACCTGTGAGGTGGGATGGATTATCGCAGCAAAGGAGAAGTGCTCACTATCACAGATTTAGACTGGTTTGTGAACAATATTTGAGGGAAATGGTGATATTGTGTATGTGGAAAAAGTTTTAGATCTTTGAGTTCATTTCATACAAAGTGGGAGCAAAACCAAAAGTGTTGCGTTTATATTTTTGTTGAGTGTGTATATACGAGGTCTGTGAGAAAAGTATCCGACCTTTTTATTTTATGCAAAAAATATATGGATTTGATCCATATTTTCTTACGTCAGCCAACCTTGAACCTTCGTGCACATGTGTGAGTTTTTTCACGCCTGTCGGTTGCGTCATTCGCCTGTGGGCAGGCTTTGAGTGAGCACTGGTCCACCCCTCTCATCGTTTTTTCATTGTGAGGAAATGGCTGAATGATTTCGGCTTTGTTCCATCAGAATTTTTTCAGAAACTGTTCGAGACAGGCAGCTGGAAACCATTCGGAAAATTCACATGGCTTTCGGTGAAAATTTTATGGGCTTCACAGAGATTAAGGAGTGTTACTACTGCTTTAAGGATGGCACACAATGGCGCACCGCGCTCCAAGCCGCGATCGACAGACAGAAACCACCAGATCATTTCTAAACGAATGGCTGTGTGGATCCGGGACCGTTGTGTGCAATTTCTCTGGTTATCACAAGAGCTGGACATTAGCCATTTTACAGCAGATTTCACTTTTAACAAGAGATTTTGTCATAGAAAGCCGCGCGGAGGCTTCGCGTGTCACTACGGATTCGCTGATGGAGCGAGACAAAGAACACCTCCGTTTTGGAGTGTTAGAGGACAAGTTGGGACATGCCAAGCTCTCCACAATTTCTGTTATACTCACTCGACTGGTAAGCCACTGAAAGCCGAGATATACAAAAGAGTAAAATTGTTCTTTTTGGGTCCAAGAGCCGCAGACAGTTTGTGAGACGACCCCCAAACTCTGAATTCAAGCCACAGTTCACAGTGAAGACAGTGAAGCATGGTGGTGCAAGCATCATGATATGGGCATGTTTCTCATACTATGGTGTTGGGGCTATATATCGCATACCAGGTATCATGGATCAGTTTGGATATGTCAAAATACTTGAAGAGGTCGTGTTGCCTTATGCTGAAGAGGACATGCCCTTGAAATGGGTGTTTCAACAAGACAATGACCCCAAGCACACTAGTAAATGAGCAAAATCTTGGCTCCAAACCAACAAAATTAATGTCTCGCAGATGTGAAGAAATCATGAAAAACTGGTTATACAACTAAATACTAGTTTAGTGATTCACAGGATTGCTAAAAAAGCAGTTTGAACATAATAGTTTTGAGTTTGTTGCATCAACAGCAGATGTTACTATTATTCTGAACACTACTGTAAATGCAGCATTAGAAACATGACAGGCTCTGACTGGTTTGTTCTGCAGCAGGATCAGAACTAACCAGCACATGGTTCCAGACTGTCATCAGTGCTTCTTCTGCTCTGATGTTAGATGACTTCTCTTTGGGTTTCTTTGGCTGTTTTCAGTCCAGCTTTTCCTTTGGTGCTTTGTTGTGATGCAGTGATTGACTCATGTTTGTATTGTGACATTATGAGTTGGTTTGACATGATCACTGGTTTTGTACATTGCAGTTTTGCACAGCAATTAAATTCAGTAATGTTAAACTCGCAGCTTTACTGATAGTTATCCTTGTCCCTGCTGATGCAGAGGCACAGGGGCACGACTCCAAACAAGGGGTCAGGGTTATGTGATCACATTTGTCTTTGTAAAAGCAGTTGATGGATTTGCCTCAGAATGTTTCCTTTTATCTCTTTCTATCATTGTATGTGAAATAACTTTTCCTTTGATCCCTTCTTTGACATTGTGGCCTCATGGCAACTCAAAAATCTATAATTTCCAACACACAGCTATTGGATGGTGTTCTCACTCATGGAAGCAACTACATAGCTGGAATATGTGGTGAGGAATGTCACATGCTGTCTGAATCCAAACCCCAACTACAGCCAGCTTAACACCCCCCCACCGCCACTTTAAGCATTTTTCTTTATTTGCCTCTCACACGGCTGGAAAGTCCTCACAATCTAACAATGTCATTTAGGTCCTTCAGACCCAGTGGTGGGCACTGTTCAGCTAATCCACTAACCAATCAAATCATCATCAATCATCAAAGCTAATGTTTTTGTTAGCGGATTGGCTTTTCAGATAATCTTCCGATTAATTTTGTTCCGATAACTTTCAGTCCGCTAACTTTTTTTTTTCTTTGCTGGTATCAATATACTGAGACTATAACTCAATGCCTAAGTTCTTTTTTTTTTTTTTGCCAGCTTGCATTCGGCAGAGATGGACGCATTTTTCTCTTCTCCCTCCCTTCTTATCTTTCCTGCTTCTGTGGCGTGTTGTCTGTGAGGCTGCAGCTTTGCTCTTCTGGAAAACGACAAAAATGGATCTGTTAAAGTGGTCTCTGAACGCAATTGACACTATTTTTTCCACAAGACATTCGGGGGCGGAGGACCCGACCTGTCCTGCCGGGACGCATGTGATGGGTTATGTGATGGACTCGTGGAGGAGATGGCAGGTCATGTGCCTTTACACGTTTTCTGTGGAGGACGTCGAAGATGTGTATATATTTGGCTTGGTGGTGACTGGCTTTCTGCTATGTGGAGCGGGCATGGCGCTGGTTTACCAGAAAATTATGAAGGTGGAAGCAGCGATAATTGGGCCATCCAGGCTGCCCCACATGATTTATTCGATTGGAAAGGCAGTGGCTGCGCAGTCAGCGGGTGTTAACCGCACACTGGAAAACATCTCGGGCAGGATTGCAGCTCTGGAAATCCACTTTGACCGTCAGTAAAGACCACATCCTACATTCAGATGTATTGAGACCCACTCTGATCTCAGAACTGTGGAATCTTTCAGGCGTCTGCTAATCTGGATATTCATTTGGCTTCCCCAAACACAGCTGCACTTCAAGGCCGCTGCAATAAAAAACCTCCTCAAGAAGATCAACACTTAAGCCTCGCTCCCTGGTCATCCCCCTCCCCTCAGCTTCTCCAGCTCTGACGTTGACTGTGGACTGTGGACTGCTCAGGGCTGAGCCCCTCCCCCTTCCAGGATTGTCGGACAAGGCCGTTGATAGGCTGAATAGGCTGCCTCCGGAGTGTTCTGATAAACTGGACTTTCAAATCTCAGTTGTCGTCCTGCGTCTTTGTTTGTGTGATTATTGTTTTTCTGTGCTGATGTTTTTTTTTCCCTCATTGCTGCTGTGTAACGCAGCGGCTATGAGGGTTTTTTTTCTCTTCCTTACCTCGTGTGTGTGCTTTTTATATGTGTTTATGTACCGGGCCGGCTTATGTTGTGTGTTATGTGTGTGTCATTTGTTATGGGTCGGTCTTGGTTTGCTTAGCCCTGCTGTTGACCAAGGCAGGGATGTACATCTGGAGCTGGTTCCCGGGCGCCTAATGGCGACTTCTGCTCCTAACTGGCAATTAGGATGGGTTAAATGCAGTAGACACATTTCATTGTGCAGGGAACATGTTCCTTTGTGCATATGACAATAAAATTCTTTTGAATCCTTGAATCCTTTGAATAAAGTGAGCAAAGTTTAACTGTCGAAAATGTTTGTAAACCCTAAAATCGAACATTTTAATCCCTGTCGTGTGTCGATCAGTGGTTTATGGCATGGAAATATAGACCTGGAATGGACGTCACGTGACTAGCGGCGTGCCGCATGGCGGCCATTACTAAGGGTGGAGAGACCGCCTTGAGCCAGTTAAACAGAAGCGAAATGAGGAGAAAAAAGGCAGCCAGTGCTTCACCATCAACTGCACCAACTACAAAAACAAATTCTCCAATACTAAAATGAACTGTACAAGAGCCTTAATGTAATTATTTAAAACAAATGTCTATTTTAAAGTCGTTATATCGCAATTTAATATCAATATACTGAGACTATAACTCAGTGCCTAAGTTCTTTTCATTAAGCTGCGTTCACATGTATACAGATATGGAAATAAAAATGTTTAAATATATTTATGTATAAATACTTGCAGTGTTGTTTAATATGATATGTACATGTGGTCACAGGCGGCATTTAAATTATAACAGTGTGGTTGGAGGGGATGAAGGAGGTACTTTTTACCCTGACTGAGGGTCAAAAGTCATAAATTCTGAATGGCTTTATATCTACTTGTAATAAAATGTTAGTAAAAATCTTATATATGTTGTTGTCATTAAAAGACTAGCAATAATATTACAGTGGAAAGTGCAGCAAGGTAAATGAAAACAATGGCAAGGAATACTTCAGATTTATATTTTAATACATAAGGATTTTTTATCCAGGCATGTATGGGTTCATTAGAGCTTTTAATTAGCTTGAATACAACTTACAAAGCTTAATTTATAAAAATCCATCGAGAATTATGATGACAGGAAAAAAACCCCATCACAGTAAATGAACAGAATGGCATATTTTTCCCCAAATTTCCACACTTTACATAAAACATTTTTTTTCTACCCAGACATGTATGGGTTCATTAGAAAGAGCAATTAAGGGGCTTTAAAACAAGCCTACCTTTATTAAAATCTGTTAACAAATAGTGACAATAGAGAGAGAAAAGCAACACAGTTTGTCATAATTTCCCCAAATTTCTGCATTTTACATAAAAGTGTTTTTTTTTCACCCACACATGCATAGGTTCATTGGAAAGAGCTTTCAAAGGGCTTTAAAACAAGCCTACATTTATTAAAATCCGCTAAGAAATAGCGGCGCTAGTGCAAAAAAAGAGGTCAGTTTATTATTGATGATCGGCACATGTCCACCCTTAGTAACGGTGCCTTCCTGTCCTGAGTGACGCTAATAGATTGAGGCGCGCACGTCCATTCCAGTCTCTTATTTCCATGGTTTATGGCAGACTGGCTGTCTCTTGTTGATGACATCATCATTAAGCGCAAGACTGCGCTGGTTGACGCAGCGAGCATTGTGGGCAGTGTAGTTCAGGTTCACTTTGGATGTTACACTGTTATCATCTGCTCAACACAAACAAAACAGACTAATTTTAACATCATTTTATTTTAATTTTTTTGTGGCATGGGTTAATTTAATCGCCAAAACTTGGTGGGAAAGAGGAGATCTCACGGCGCAGCTGCAAGGACTTCTCTTCACCGTTTACTCAATCGATAATCAGGATGCTTTATGTGGAGTATGTTTTTCAGAATTTAATGAATCCCACTGAAACTAAGAGTTAAGAATTTATATTTATTACGTGTATTTTACTCTGCCAATCTATGCACTAATGTACGTATTTTGGTTGTTTAAGCCCCAGGATTCAAAGCGTGTGAAAAAACAGCAGCTTTTAGTTTGGAAATGACCGTGTATATTGAAAGATGATGACAATGTTTGGGGTTTGTTTTTTTTTTTTTAATTCATTCATTTTTTCATACATTCTTTTTGTGTTTGTGATCCTTGAATTTATCCAGAAGCCCTTAAAGTGAAACTGGTTTATCAGAAGCCGACAGTGTAATCTGATGTGGCCGTGTCTGAATAATAGTTATCGGCAGTGTTGTCACAGTTACTTTGAAAAAGTAATCCAATTAGTGATTACTGATTACTCCTTGAAAATGTAACTTAGTTACTTTACTAATTACTCAATTGTAAAAGTAACTAAGTTAGATTACTAGTTACTTTTTAGTTACTTTCCCCAGCTGTCGACAACAACCCTCTGCCACCGCAACATGCCAATGATACTTGTTTTGCCAAAACTCACTTTCTTGACTTCAATGAAAATTACTTGTTTTATAAAAAGTAAAATAAAGACCTCTTTCTTGACCTCATATTTAACTGTTGACAGCACTGTAACAGTAAAACTTTCTAACCTACATTGTTTATAAATGTAGCTATTAAATTCTTTCTAACATTTTTCTAACATTTAAATTCTCTCTAAACATTTTACTTGTCAAAATTATTATTATTATAAGTAGTATTAATAGTTGTAGTAAAAAAAGGCTTCAAAACTGGACCTTTGATCTAGGGGTGTTGTGTGTGTGGGGGGGGGGGGGGGACACCTTGACCCACATCCCCATTCCATCTGGATTCGCCCCTGCTTTGGCGTTTGAGCACAAAGAATGGATAACAATTATTTATGCAGAAAACATGACCAGATTTACAGGTAAGAAAGTTTTATTGCGTTTTTACATCATCTGGTCCTCAGAAAGAGAGTTTAGGTGCATTTGAGTAGAAAATAGTGTTATTTGTTGACGCTTCGCGAAGGATCAGCTGTTTTTTAGTGAGCAGATACAGAGCGGCTCAGCTCAGAATTATACATAAAGGAGAAAATAAAGCATAAAAATGTCGTTGTAAAGCTCAGTGCAGGTGTGCTGTTGTCACCGCGCTTTAAGAGGTGAGGACGAGTCATAGCTGCTGCAGAAAACCATGGATGAAAAGCTCACAGCTCACTTAAAGTGAACAGTTCAGTCGAACCCCGACCTCCTGCCCATGGACCAAGTTTAATGCTGCTCTCAACCCACAATGCAAAAATAATAGTAATGCACAGTGACTTGGAGATGGAACTTTAATCTGATTACTGATTTCGTTACTAAAAAAAAGTGGTTCGATTAGAGTAACGCGTTACTCTAAACGAACCACTTTTAATCTTTCCACTTAGTAACGCGTTACCGGCATCACTGGTTATTGGTTATCTGTAATAAAGTTTTTTTTTTTAGCAGTTTATTGGCTTAGTGTCATAAAGATAACTTTTCAGTTATCGGATTAATGGTTATTGAAGTGAACCTTTTGGTTAGCTGTGCCCACCGCTGTTCAGACCTTTGTTTCAGTAAATGGTTGTGGAGAGCATTAGCACGGCTAAAAAAACTTAATGTAATTTACACACTAAATATTCACTGACTGACCTCGTGTGCTGTCGCAGAACCAGACAAAACATTCAGCATTTCCTGTTTCAGTGTTGACTGTGCACTGAATTCCCATGAGATCTCTATTTGCACGAGATCTCCTCTCTCTTTTTTCAATTTTCTTTTCCTTCGCTCGTCGCTTCGCTCGTATTAATTATTATTAATCAGTCGTGTTGCATGCCATCCCATTCTGATCTACAGCCTTGTGGATCTGGTAACACTCACATATATTCAGAGGTTGTATCCAAAACAGGGGAAAACACTAATACAGAAATCCAACATGAAGAAAGCCCATGTGCAAATGTCACATTTCTGCTCTTTATGGGCAGATTGTGGAGTAATTCTGTAAGACAAACCCCTCATCAGCAATGCACTTGTAATGACTCACTGGAGGCAAGATAGAAGCCAGCAGAGTAGCTGTGTGTGTGTGTGTGTGTGTGTGTGTGTGTGTGTGTGTGTGTGTGTGTGTGTGTGTGTGTGTGTGTGTGTGTGTGTGTGTGTGTGTGTGTGTGCGTGTGTGTGTGTGTGTGAGAGAGAGAGAGAGAGCGACAGAAATTTGGTGCAAAGCAAAATAAATAAAAAATAATTTCAAATTTTGACCTTTAATACCAGTGACCCCTTGACACAATGAGTGACCCTTGGAAAATTTGACTTCACCTGGACAATTCCAGAACCCACCTCCATATGCGTGCTACATTTGGTGGACATCAGAGGGAAAATCTTTTTTTTATACCTTTTACCCCAATGACCTTGACCTTTAACAAAGCAAATGCTTTAAGGGCAGTTCTGGAATTGACTGTCATCTACATATTGCACAACAATCCTACTTTTGTGCACCTGATCCCATTCCCATCAGATCTCAGAAGCAAAGCAGTGTTGGTCCTGATTCGTTCTTGGCTGGGATCCCACTTGGGATGACCAGGGGTTGTGTGTGTTTCTCCATATGGAACTGGAGTTGCATCAAGAAGAGCTTTCGGCTTAAAATTTGTGTAAAATCCTAATGCGGATCTGCGCTCGACCTGCTGTGGTGATGCAGAGCAGCCGGGAGCAGTTGTAAGAAAATCAGCCCAAGATCCCCAGGGGAACAAACTAACAATAATGGTTTTATACTGTCAAATTTACAGTATTTTCTTTTAAGGTATTTACATATTTTTATGTATTTTTCATAGAATAATATTGGAAACCACAGCTGTGAAATTTTTTTCTGTTAAAACAATGGAATTGTTGCAGTTTTTATGGTGTACTGGAACAACCAACCACACACTTCCTAAATTATAGTATGAAGTACATTGAAGTGAATTGGAATTTTCTGTGAGTCTGCTGAGCACCATATACATCTCATAGTTTTTCCACAAAGCATCCAATTTGTCAACTTTTAGCTCCTCATTAGGTTCAGTCAGTTAATGACAATCCTGTAGTACATGGGACAGGAATTCATCTGTCTTGCCTAAAATCTGTGTCCTTGTCATAAAAAAAGTCTTCATTCTGTGCAGGAATATTTTTATTTCAACTGTACATGCTGGGCTTAAAAAAAATCCAACATAAAATATCATAGAACAAAGATTATAATGATTTACACTCAACAAAAATATAAACGCAACACTTTTGGTTTTGCTCCCCTTTTGTATGAGATGAACTCAAAGATCTAAAACTTTTTACACATACACAATATCACCATTTCCCTCAAATATTGTTCACAAACCAGTCTAAATCTGTGATAGTGAGCACTTCTCCTTTGCTGAGATAATCCATCCCACCTCACAGGTGTGCCATACCAAGATGCTGATTAGACACCATGATTAGTGCACAGGTGTGCCTTAGACTGCCCACAATAAAAGGCCACTCTGAAAGGTGCAGTTTTGTTTTATTGGGGGGGGGGATACCAGTCAGTATCTGGTGTGACCACCATTTGCCTCATGCAGTGCAACACATCTCCTTCGCATAGAGTTGATCAGGTTGTCAATTGTGGCCTGTGGAATGTTGGTCCACTCCTCTTCAATGGCTGTGCGAAGTTGCTGGATATTGACGGGAACTGGTACACGCTGTCGTGTACGCCGGTCCAGAGCATCCCAAACATGCTCAATGGGTGACATGTCCGGTGAGTATGCTGGCCATGCAAAAACTGGGACATTTTCAGCTTCCAAGAATTGTGTACAGATCCTTGCAACATGGGGCCGTGCATTATCCTGCTGCAACATGAGGTGATGTTCTTGGATGTATGGCACAACAATGGGCCTCAGGATCTCGTCACGGTATCTCTTTGCATTCAAAATGCCATCAATAAAATGCACCTGTGTTCTTCATCCATAACAGACGCCTGCCCATACCATAACCCCACCACCACCATGGGCCACTCGATCCACAACATTGACATCAGAAAACCGCTCACCCACACGACGCCACACACGCTGTCTGCCATCTGCCCTGAACAGTGTGAACCGGGATTCATCCGTGAAGAGAACACCTCTCCAACGTGCCAAACGCCAGAGAATGTGAGCATTTGCCCACTCAAGTCGGTTACGACGACGAACTGGAGTCAGGTCGAGACCCCGATGAGGATGACGAGCATGCAGATGAGCTTCCCTGAGAAGGTTTCTGACAGTTTGTGCAGAAATTCTTTGGTTATGCAAACCGACTGTTTCAGCAGCTGTCTGAGTGGCTGGTCTCAGACGATCTTGGAGGTGAACATGCTGGATGTGGAGGTCCTGGGCTGGTGTGGTTACACGTGGTCTGCGGTTGTGAGGCTGGTTGGATGTACTGCCAAATTCTCTGAAACACCTTTGGAGACGGCTTATGGTAGAGAAATGAACATTCAATACACGAGCAACAGCTCTGATTGACATTCCTGCTGTCAGCATGCCAATTGCACGCTCCCTCAAATCTTGCGACATCTGTGGCATTGTGCTGTGTGATAAAACTTCACCTTTCAGAGTGGCCTTTTATTGTGGGCAGTCTAAGGCACACCTGTGCACTAATCATGGTGTCAAATCAGCATCTTGATATGGCACACCTATGAGGTGGGATGGATTATCTCAGCAAAGGAGAAGTGCTCACTATCACAGATTTAGACTGGTTTGTGAACAATATTTGAGGGAAATGGTGATATTGTGTATGTGGAAAAAGTTTTAGATCTTTGAGTTCATCTCATACAAAATGGGAGCAAAACCAAAAGTATTGCGTTTATATTTTTGTTGAGTGTATTTACAAAGTCACAGTGCAACTTTCCATCATAGCTGCACACTCAGATACGCTACAGAGCTTATGTACACATGGCGCTGTATTGCCACGTTGCTCGTATGTAAATCAAAATAACAGAAGAAATTCTGGTTGATTTGCACATACACAGAGTGGAGACTGAATGACTGCAACACAAAGACCCCGTTCATATTGCAATGTAAAAGGCAGTTGAGTCTGTGTCAGTGTGTATGTGTGTATTGAGTAGAAAAATGGAGCCCAAACACTTTTTCGATGGCAGGCAGAAAGTCTTAAACAAAATGTGGCTTTGGATTTGATAGGCAACTGACACTCAAAAAGGATTTGCAGGTATAACCCAAAAAGTCCATGGGCCAAACAGGTTTTCGGTACCACTTAAGGGGAAAAAAACGACACTTAGAATCCAGCCTCAGTGTACCATGGCCTACAAAAAAATGTATGATAGCCATCCCAGGGTGGTAACTGTAGCCAGCTTGGGGTCAATGAAGAATTACACAGAGGTCAAAATGTAAAAATTCTCCAATCATGTTGAAAATTATATCACATTACTTGTCTGATCATAAAGATTCCAAAAAGGTATAGTTTGGACTATCTATGACAGAATGTTCTGGAGTTATGGGGTCAAAACAGCAAAAATGGTGACAAAGGTCAATTTCAGTTTGTACAGGGGTCAAATGTTAAAGTTGCTCCAATTTCAGTAAAAAATTATGCAAATTATTGTTTGGGTTAATAGGGTTCTAAAAGGAATAGTTTGCTTCATCTGTCATGCTTAGTTATCATGTTACAGGGTAACATATGTCACATGCCATAGAATTCAATGGATGTTGACTTTGTTTGACCTTTACTTTGGAGACAAAGCATTCAACACAGACAAAACTATTCCATTTATTGATCTTTTTATTTCAACTAATAATTTGCATCACTTTTTGCTGAAATTGGAGCAACTTTAACTTTTGACCCCTGTACAAATTGAAATTGACCTTTGTCACCATTTTTGCTGTTTTTACCCCATAACTGCAGAACATTCCGTCATAGATAGTCCAAACTATACCTTTTTGGAATTGTTATGATCAGACAAATAATGTGATATACAACATGATTGGAGCATTTTTAAAGCTGACTTCTGTGTAATTCTTCATTGACCCCTACCTGGCTACAGCTAGCACCCTGGGATGGCTATCATCCCAGACTGGATTCTAAGTGTCGTTTTTTTCCCCTTAACTCGTACCGATTAGGTCAAAATTCATGACTGGCTCATGGCCTAAAACGATCTAGCTGTCACTGAAGCCCCTTTCAGACATGTGGACTTTATCGACAGTGTACAGCAACAGCCGTGATGTCGTTTTCCTCACTTCTTCCTGAAATTCCAAGGCATTTTGCTGATGTTTGGTCTGTATATATTATTATTACCTCCAACAACGATGGAGGAGGTTATGTTATCGCCACTGTTTATTTATTTGTCTGTTTGTGAACAGCCTGGAGCCCAAACTTTCTCATATATTGTTATGAAATTTTTACTGAAAATTCATATCCTGATAGGCAAGAAGTGATTCAATTTCCAAGGTCATAAGGCAAAGAGCAAACTCAGGAAAAATCATGGAAAATGGGAAAAATTGCCATATTTAATTTTGAACAGATTTTCTAAAATTCATTACTCTGTCAAAAAATATCAAAATTATTTCATATTCAAGAGCCTTATGTTGGATGGTATCCTTTACTGACTGACAAAGTTTGACCCGACTATGATTCAGATGACAGATTTTGTCTGCCTTTGAATTTAACATTGAAAACCCTATTTAATGTATTTGAAAGTGAGGTGCAGACTGGCACTCACTATCACTTAACACAGTTTGATCCGGATCTGATCCAGACTTTGGATTTTGTGGCCATTTGAATTTAATATTGAAAAGCTCACTTGGTGCACATTTTACATTATATCGTCATCAAAAGTGTCTCAATCACTCTCATTTGTGAAAATGAGGTGCAAACTGTCACTCCCAAAGAAAAGAGAAAGTTTGAGCCACTTCTGATCCGTATTTTTAACATTGAAAAGCCCTTTTGATCTATATTTTGTAGCATATTTTAGCTGATGAAAAAACACTTCTAAGACTTTAACCTTGAAAAAAAAATTCTAAGGTAAAAATTTGTGTAATTGGAAATTAATGTTGGCGGAGGTTTGCGCTCTGTGAGTGCCATGCTTTAGTTTATTTTATGTTTCTCTTGGCAAATCCTTTAACATCACAGAATTGGAGTCACACAATTAATATGACTCAGGTTTCTGGACTCATGCACTTGTTGGCTGTTTGTCCATCAGCAAACAGAGGTTATGTCCAAAAAGAAAACAACAACAAAAATATTGTAAAAGATCATAATTAACAGTGACTCTGAATTGTAATTTAAAGTTGTGATTTTTCAGATGCTTGCTCTCGCTCTCTCTGGGGTGATGTTGGTGACTCTGTCAACAATAGTTACTGTAAGACAATGAACCACTCTGTTCACATGGGGTGTTTAAAAAGAGAATGAGGAAATAGTCACGCAGAAGCAAAATGTTATTACTACTGAGTGTTGGGAAAGTGTAGGTACACGGACCCACAACAGGGGGCGCAAATGAACGGACAATGGAGTAGGTCAAATAACAACACTTTACTGTTGTGAATGTGCACAACAAATACAACAGATTACAACAATAGACAAGAGTCAATTCTCAAAGGTGTCGTGTGGGCAGGCTCAAAGATAGGAGACGCCTGTCCAAAGCAGAACCGGAACCACACGATTTCCCCTGGCGCAGGTGGTGCAGGCCTGGATATAATCCCGGACGTCGGCCTCTAGGGACGCCCACCAGAAGCGCTGCCGGACAACTGCCACGGTTCTTCGCACCCCTGGATGACAGGAGAGCTTAGAGCCGTGACAGAAGTCCAGGACTGCAGCCCTAGCTTCTGGTGGGACGTAGAGTCTGTTCTTCGGCCCAGTTCCGGGGTCCGGGCTTCGTGCCAGGGCCTCCCGGACGGTTCTCTCTACGTCCCAGGTAAGGGTGGCCACGATAGTGGACTCCGGGATGATGGGTTCCGGTGGATCCGACAACTCCGCTTTGACTTCTTCTTCATGTACCCGGGACAAGGCATCCGATCTCTGGTTTTTGGTCCCGGGACGGTAGGTGATCCGGAAGTCAAAACGGCCGAAGAACAGTGACCAGCGGGCTTGCCTGGGGTTCAGCCGCTTGGCGGTCCTGATATACTCCAGGTTCCGGTGGTCAGTGAAAACCGTGAATGGCACGGACGTTCCCTCCAACAGATGTCTCCACTCTTCAAGAGCCTCTTTCACCGCAAGGAGTTCTCGATTGCCGACGTCATAGTTCCGTTCGGCCGGGGTCAACCTGCGGGAAAAATAGGCACACGGGTGAAGGACCTTATTGGTCTTCCCGCTCTGGGAAAGCACAGCTCCTATCCCTGAGTCTGAGGCATCCACTTCAACCACTAACTGGCGACTAGGATCGGGCTGCAGCAGAACGGGTGCAGACGAGAAGCGCTGTTTCAACTCCTTGAACGCGGCATCGCAACGATCCGACCAGGTGAAGGGGACTTTTGGTGAGGTCAGGGCTGTCAGGGGGCTAACTACCTGACTGTAGCCCTTAATGAACCTCCTGTAGAAATTAGCAAAGCCGAGGAACTGTTGCAGCTTCCTACGGCTGGTGGGTTGGGGCCAGTCTCTCACCGCCGCGACCTTGGCCGGATCAGGAGCGACGGAGTTAGGGGAGATGATAAACCCCAGGAAGGACAAAGAAGTGCGGTGAAACTCGCACTTCTCGCCCTTCACAAACAGCCGGTTCTCTAATAACCGCTGCAGGACCTGACGTACATGCCGGACATGGGTCTCAGGATCCGGAGAAAAGATGAGTATATCGTCCAGATATACGAAGACGAATCGGTGCAGGAAATCCCGCAAGACATCATTAACCAATGCTTGGAACGTCGCGGGGGCGTTTGTAAGACCGAACGGCATGACCAGGTACTCAAAGTGACCTAACGGGGTGTTAAATGCCGTCTTCCACTCGTCTCCCTTCCGGATCCGAACCAGGTGATACGCATTCCTGAGATCGAGCTTGGTGAACATTTGGGCTCCATGCAGGGGCGTGAACACTGAATCCAACAAGGGCAATGGGTATCGGTTACGAACCGTGATTTCGTTCAGCCCTCTGTAATCAATGCATGGACGTAGTCCGGCATCCTTTTTTCCCACAAAAAAGAAACCTGCACCCATCGGGGAAGTGGAATTCCGGATCAACCCGGCAGCTAAAGAGTCCCGGATGTAGGTCTCCATTGATTCGCGCTCAGGTCGTGAGAGGTTGTACAGCCTGCTGGACAGGAACTGAACGCCTGGAACCAAATCAATGGCACAATCGTACGGACGGTGGGGGGGAAGGGTGAGCGCCAGATCCTTACTGAACACATCCACATTTGTCATGGTACTCCACCGGCACCGTCCCTAGATTGGGCGGGACTCTGACCTCCTCCTTAGCCTGGGAACCGGGAGGAACCGAGGAACCTAAACATACCCGATGGCAGGTCTCGCTCCACTGCACCACTACCCCGGACGGCCAATCGATCCGGGGATTGTGTTTTAACATCCAGGGGAACCCTAAAATCACACGGGAGGTAGCAGGATTCACAAAAAACTCGATCTCCTCCCGGTGATTTCCTGACACCACCAGAGTTACTGGTGGTGTCTTATGTGTGATTGGAGGGAGTAGGGAGCCGTCTTGTGCCCGCACCTGCACAGGCGAGGTAAGCGCCACCAGAGGGAGCCCTATCTCCCTGGCCCATCTGCTGTCTAACAGATTCCCTTCAGAGCCCGTGTCCACCAGTGCTGGGGCCTTCAGGGTTAAATCCTCATAAAGGATTGTCACTGGGAGTCGTGTGGCAATATGGGTATGTCCCACGTGAATGTTTTGGCCCACTCCTAACCCAGTGTCTAGGGGCGGGCGTTTGGTGTTTAACCGCTCGGGGCAGTCCCTCACTTGATGCTCTATTGAGCCACAAACAAAGCACGCTCCGCGGGCCAGTCTCCTCTGTCTATCTGGTGCCCTAAATGTGGCCCTGCTCGTGTCCATAGCTTCGTCAGCAGGGGGAGCTGTCACCACATGGAGCGTAGAGGCCGTGGAGCGTGGGGAGGGCGGAACTCGGTCAGAACCGGAAGGGAGAGGGATGGCGCGTGCCCGGCCACGCCCTTCGTCTCGTTCCCGACGGCGTTCTTCTAACAGATTGTCTAATCGTATAACGAGATCAATAAGCCCGTCTAAATCCCGCGGTTCGTCCTTGGCCACCAGGTGCTCCTTCAGGACCAACGATAGTCCGTTTACGAAGGCGGCGCGGAGGGCAGTGTTATTCCAGCCGGACCTCGCAGCCGCGATGCGGAAGTCGACTGCATAAGCAGCTGCGCTCCGGCGCCCCTGTCTCATTGACAGCAGCACGGCTGAAGCGGTCTCTCCTCTATTTGGGTGATCGAACACTGTTCTGAACTCCCTCACAAACCCATCATATGTCAGAAGGAGCCGTGAATTTTGCTCCCAGAGCGCTGTAGCCCAAGCGCGTGCCTTGCCGCGAAGCAGATTAATTACATAAGCTATCTTACTAGCATCAGTCGCGTACATGACAGGACGTTGTGCGAAGACGAGCGAACACTGCATAAGGAAGTCTGCGCACGTCTCCACACAACCTCCGTACGGCTCTGGAGGGCTTATGTATGCTTCCGGGGAAGGTGGGAGGGGTCGTTGAACGACCTGTGGAACGTCACTGTTACACACAGGGTCGACAGGAGGGAGAGCCGCAGCAGCGCCCTGAGGGCGCGCTTCCACTTGCGCGGCGAGAGCCTCCACCCTGCGATTAAGGAGGACGTTCTGCTCGGTAATTAAATCCAACCGAGCCGTGAAAGCGGTGAGGATCCGCTGCAACTCACCGATCATTCCTCCTGCGGACGCCTGTGCGCCCTGTTCTTCCATTGGCCGTTCAACAGCCGGTTGACGCCCCTCAGGATCCATGACGGTGGCCGAGATAACCTGTTGGGAAAGTGTAGGTACACGGACCCACAACAGGGGGCGCAAATGAACGAACAATGGAGTAGGTCAAATAACAACACTTTACTGTTGTGAATGTGCACAACAAATACAACAGATTACAACAATAGACAAGAGTCAATTCTCAAAGGTGTCGTGTGGGCAGGCTCGAAGATAGGAGACGCCTGTCCAAAGCAGAACCGGAACCACACGATTTCCTCCGCCACCAGACCCCGGGAATACTGGAGCCGCCAAGTCCCGAACTCCCAGGTGGCCACTGCCTCCGCGTGTCGGACCTGGTACTTCCAGGTAGAACGATATCTCGGCAAAGAGGTGGAGATGACGTCTTGCTGTTATACCGATGCTGATCAGATGAGTGGTGACAGCTGTCATAGGTGATGAGTGTCAGCTGTCACCCCGGCTGCTCCTGTGAGGCAGCAGCGCCCTCTGGTGCCTGGAGCCCGCACTCCAGGCAGGGTGCCCTCTGGTGGTGGTGGGCCAGCAGTACCTCCTCTTCATCGGCCCACACAACACTGAGGCTGGAGGTGCATGTTCTTTTGATCGCCTCGGTGGCTATGTAAGTTAGCAAGATATCTAAAGATGTGATTTTGATCAAATTTGGCAGGTACTCTAGGCATGTGAATGGGAAAAAGTGATTATATTTGAGTTTGCATGGGACAATGATAAAAATCTAATCTAAAACCAGGGCACGGTGAATCACAAATGTTGTTTTGTGGCAGCATAAACACATTATGCATAGGTTTAGGTCATTCTATTGTGGATTTAATACAGAAAATCAACTTAGAATATAATGAAAAACGCATACAATAAAAATGTCTTCAAAATTATTCAATATATGCTGATGCATATACAAACTATAATCCAGCAAAACCAGCTATGTAATGTATGAGTGTCTTATATAGTGATCTAAGTCTTTTAGAAACTATTAGAAATACAACTGTCATAATTTCTGTTCAAATGTGAAAACAGTTGTTTATATACACAAATTATAGAAATAATTCTTGAAAAATAAATGTATAAGCTTCACCAAGTAATATTTGTCATCCACTTGATACTGGGGCTTAGTAAATCACTTTCTAGACTGATTCACTGGGTGCATGTGACACACGAGTCATGTTATTAAATAGCTGATAGTCTGGAGAAGACATAACACATACTCATCAGTTGGACGGTGTAGTCTTCTAACTAATAACAATTGTTTGGGCCACCTTTCCTCTGTTGTGTAAAATAAATACAAAGACACTGACATCCACAAATTTGACTTTTGATAGGAAAAAACTGAATTCACTTGCCACTTAGTTTTACCTTTAATGTATTCAAAAACAAAACACTCATTTATAAGGGGGGTGTTTTATGCATAAACATATGGCATAACTGCTGCAAATATATATGTAGTTTTGCAGATATAGTTACTGATTCACTGTGCCCCGGTTTCCCATATATATAGGAAAGTTCCACCAGAATGAAAAAGAGCCACTGTACTTTCCATAAAAAGTCTTGCATTTTGCTGATTGTATCACAGTTTTTCAAATGGTGGGTTAACAGCTCAGTATTTTGGCTTTTTTAATGACAGTTTGTCGATTATCAACAGTAGTGTGATTCTTGGGACATGCAGTATTGCACACCCTTCCGCAAGCTAATAGGTCACCAGGACTTGTATAGATGATAAACACCTGCAGTTACAAATGCTCCACTAATACTGGTAAGGAAGGTGATGAAGATACAACCCGTGTCTGTGCCTGCTGGTTCATAAGGAAAGATGTTTTTAGTCATGCCTCCTCATCCTTTTCAGAGACGGGATCTCCCTAGCTGTCACCCATAGACAGTGGCTGTGTCTCAGTTCAGGGGCTGCATCCTTCAAAGGCTTTATTCTATGAAGATGTGGCCCTGTGAGACTGTGAAGGCCAAATCAACCATTCTAAAATAAGACTTCAAAGCCCACTGAGCATTTTACAATTGTGCAATTTGCTTATCCTGACCCTACCCTCTGTCACCCCGCAACCTTGACAACTTATTTATAATTGTACATATGGAGCCCCGAATTGTTGTTTATTTTACTGTTTTGTCTTAAAAACAAAACAAAACAAAAAAATCATGCAATGACTCATGGGATTGTTTGGGCCACAAAGGAAACACTTGTGTTATTCTCTGTTTTGGGAGGAAAGAAGACTGCATTTGTCTGCCGCATTCCAAGCAGCCTTCGAAATGAGGCTGCGTAGTTGCGCCATTACGATGTATGTAGTCAAAGAATGCAACCTTTGAATTGAGACACAATTTCCGAAGGCGTGGCACACAGATCACAGGCTGGCTTAGTGGGCGTGTCTTAGAACAAAACAACTGTTGCATTGGTAATAGAATGAAGATGAAATTTCTTCAAGCACAGGCACAGAATTGTTGCACAATCACTGAACTGGAAAAGTAGGTATGATATTGTACAGCAGGATCCCTTTAAATTCTGAGTTTGCATCTTGTGCTTTCTGTCCTTAAATGTGCAGAGCTGCAACAGTATCATTTATCCTCAGTCAGCTATACAAACCTTCAGTTTCACAGTAACTTGTAATTACATTTGCAGCTGTAATTATGGTTGAGTAACACAAATGTTATTATATACATTTATATAATGACTAAATAGATCCCTGGCATTTGATTGGTGGTTTGTATTTCACATGATATTGATCATTCATCCCATTTGCCATTGTGCTCCATTTAGCGTGAAATTTTGGTTCCATTTAGTGTGCAAATTTGGTTCCATATGATTTGTACCATTGCACGCCCCAAACACTGCATGCACACACTAGCAACTACAGCGCTTAGTGGCTTATTGACGCCATTCTTCTAACACAAACACACACACAAAACAAATCCACTTCACTGTAAGCCATCTGGAGGCATTTGCAATATTTTTCTGGGAAGTCTCTAGGTGAAGTAGAACAGCTGTCAGATGAGGAGCTCAACAAATTTCTATCGAGAATTTTCACTGTACTGAGAAAAGTCAGTGTACGGCCTCAGCTATGGACTACATCGCCAGGATTGTTTTTGAACTATGACTGCTTTTGCAAGTTCACTGAACAATTTTGGATTGGATTGGACTGCTGTTTACAATTTGTGTTAGACTGTTTGGAGATCTTGATGTTCAAGGACCAGCGATGCACACCAAAATTTAAGTCCCTTCTCTCTTGTTTATAAATTAATAAAATATCAAATGACAAGGATCTATTTTAGGTGTTATATAAAACAAATAATGAATGTTTTTTTTTCATTCATTCAATGGTATGAATATTACATGAGGTGAAAGATAGAATGTTCAGTTGTTCAGTTTCACTGCAGTGAATCCAGTAGATCTGCATGTGAGCTTGTGTGTACATAAATATCAGCATGTCATGCAAGTGTGCCTCCCCCTGCACGTCACATGTGTTGAGGGGAGAGCCGACACACTGGTGTGTGTGTGTGTGTGTGGGGGGGGGGGGGGCGGCACAGTCACACCCATGTGTGTTGCTTGGCAATGCCACACTCGTGGGGCACTTAGAGAATTTTCACAGACAGTTCAAATGTGGTCATCTGCTCTCTATACTATCGGGATCACGAATAGCCCCGCCTTTTCTAAGTGTCCAGCGAGTGGTGTTGGATATTCGTGTGCAGCACCTGGAATTTGGCAGACACCTGCCGAGAGGGGGATTGAATGAGCACTCGCAGGGCACTCGCTATCTTTCAGCCACTTCTTCTTTGTCTTTCGGCTGTTCCCGTTAGGGGTCGCCACAGCAGATCAATCGTTTCCATCTCACCCTGTCGTCTGTATCTTCCTCTGTCACACCAACCACCTGCATGTCCTCTCTCAGCACATCCATGAACCTCCTCTTTGGTCTCCCTCTTCTCCTCCTGCCTGGTGGCTCCATCCTCAGCATCCTTCTCCCTATATACCCTGGGTCCCTCCTCTGCACATGTCCAAACCATCTCAATCTCGCCTCTCTGACTTTGTCTCCAAACCGTCCCACCGGAGCTGTCCCTCTGATATGTTCATTCCTAATCTTGTCCATTCTTGTCACTCCCAAAGAGAATCTCAACATCTTCAGCTCTGCCACCTCCAGCTATGTCTCCTGTCTTTTTGTTAGTGTCACTGTCTCTAAACCATACAACATAGCTGGTCTCACTACTGTTTTGTAAACTTTCCCTTCACTCTTGCTGATATTCTTCGGTCACACATCACTCCTGCCACCTTTCTCCACCCACTCCACCCTGCCTGCACTCTCTTCTTCACCTCTCTACCACACTCTCCATTACTTTGAACAGTTGACCCCAAATATTTTAACTTATCTACTTTCACCACTTCTACTCCTTGTAACTGCACTATTCCACTGGGCTCCCTCTCATTCACACACATGTACTCAGTCTTGCTTCTACTGACTTTCATTCCCCTTCTCTCCAAAGCATATCTCCACTTCCTTTTCTCTCAAAGATTCTTGAGAGGGTAGTTGTAAAACAGCTAACTGATCACCTGCAGAGGAATGGTCTATTTGAAGAGTTTCAGTCAGGTTTTAGAATTCATCATAGTACAGAAACAGCATTAGTGAAGGTTACAAATGATCTTCTTATGGCTTCGGACAGTGGACTTATCTCTGTGCTTGTTCTGTTGGACCTCAGTGCTGCTTTTGATACTGTTGACCATAAAATTTTATTACAGAGATTAGAGCATGTCATAGGTATTAAAGGCACTGCGCTGCGGTGGTTTGAATCATATTTGTCTAATAGATTACAGTTTGTTCATGTAAATGGGGAATTTTCTTCACAGACTAAAGTTAATTATGGAGTTCCACAAGGTTCTGTGCTAGGACCAATTTTATTCACTTTATACATGCTTCCCTTAGGCAGTATTATTAGACGGTATTGCTTAAATTTTCATTGTTATGCAGATGATACCCAGCTTTATCTATCCATGAAGCCAGAGGATACACACCAATTAGCTAAACTGCAGGATTGTCTTACAGACATAAAGACATGGATGACCTCTAATTTCCTGCTTTTAAACTCAGATAAAACTGAAGTTATTGTACTTGGCCCCACAAATCTTAGAAGCATGGTGTCTAACCAGATCGTTACTCTGGATGGCATTTCCCTGATCTCTAGTAATACTGTGAGAAATCTTGGAGTCATTTTTGATCAGGATATGTCATTCAAAGCGCATATTAAACAAATATGTAGGACTGCCTTTTGCATTTACGCAATATCTCTAAAATCAGAAAGGTCTTGTCTCAGAGTGATGCTGAAAAACTAATTCATGCATTTATTTCCTCTAGGCTAGACTATTGTAATTCATTATTATCAGGTTGTCCTAAAAGTTCCCTAAAAAGCCTTCAGTTGGTTCAGAATGCTGCAGCTAGAGTACTGACGGGGACTAGCAGGAGAGAGCATATCTCACCCGTGTTGGCCTCTCTTCATTGGCTTCCTGTTAATTCTAGAATAGAATTTAAAATTCTTCTTCTTACTTATAAGGTTTTGAATAATCAGGTCCCATCTTATCTTAGGGACCTCGTAGTATCATATTACCCATTAGAGCGCTTCACTCTCAGACTGCGGGCTTACTTGTAGTTCCTAGGGTTTGTAAGAGTAGAATGGGAGGCAGAGCCTTCAGCTTTCAGGCTCCTCTCCTGTGGAACCAGCTCCCAATTCAGATCAGGGAGACAGATACCCTCTCTACTTTTAAGATTAGGCTTAAAACTTTCCTTTTCGCTAAGGCTTATAGTTAGGGCTGGATCGGGTGACCCTGGACCATCCCTTGGTTATGTTGCTTTAGACGTAGACTGTGGGGGGGTTCCCATGATGCACTGTTTCTTTCTCTTTTTGCTCCGTATGCATCACTCTGCATTTAATCATTAGTGATCGATCTCTGCCCCCCTTCTCGGCATGTCTTTTCCTGGTTCTTTCCCTCAGCCCCAACCAGTCTCAGCAGAAGACTGCCCCTCCCTGAGCCTGGTTCTGCTGGAGGTTTCTTCCTGTTAAAAGGGAGTTTTTCCTTCCCACTGTGGCCAAGTGCTTGCTCATAGGGGGTCGTTTTGACCGTTGGGGTTTTTCATAATTATTGTATGGCCTTGCCTTACAATATGGAGCGCCTTGGGGCAACTGTTTGTTGTGATTTGGCGCTATATAAGAAAAAAGTTGATTGATTGATTGATTGATCTCTCCTAGACATTTCCATGCCTCCATTGGAATGTCATCTGGACCAACTGCCTTTCCACTCTTCATCCTCTTCATAGCAGCCCTCACTTCTTCCTTGCTAATCTCTTTACTTCCTGATTTATTCTCACCACATCATCCAGCCTTTTCTCTCGCTCATTTTCTTTATTCATCAACTCTTCAAAATATTCCCTCCACCTTCTCAGCACACACTCCTCACTTGTCAGCACATTACCATGTGCATCTTTTACCACCCTAACCTGCTGCACATCCTTTCCAGCTCTGTCCCTTTGTCTGGCCAATCGGTACAAGTCCTTTTCTCCTTCCTTACTATTCGACTTCTTGTACAGCTCGCAATATGCCTTTTCCTTTGCTTTTGCCACTTCTCTTCTCACCTTACGCCGCATCTCCTTGTACTCCTGTCTACTTTCTTCGTCTCTCTGACTATCCCAAAACTTTTTCGCCAACCTCTTTCTCCTTATGCTTTCCTGGACCTCTTCATTCCACCACCAAGTCTCCTTGTCTTCCTTCCACTGTCCAGATGTCATACCCAGTACTGCCCTAGCTGTCTCCCTCACCACATCTGCAGTACTTTTCCAGTTGTCCAAAACTGCTTCCCCTCCAACTAGTGCTTCTCTCACCTGCTCGCTAAATTTCACACAACAGTCTTCCTCCTTCAGCTTCCACCATCTGATCCTTTGTTGAGCTCTCACTCTCTTCTTCTTCTTTACCTTTAAAGTCATCCTACAAACAACCATCCTATGCTGTCTAGTGACACTCTCTCCTGCTACCACCTTACAGTCTGTGATTTCTTTTAGCTTGCATCTCCTATAAAGAATGTAGTCCACCTGTGTGCACCTTCCTCCACTCTTATATGTTACCCTGTGCTCCTCCCTTTTCTTAAAGTAGGTATTCACCACAGCCATTTCCATCCTTTTTGCAAAATCAACTACCATCTGTCCTTCCCCATTCCTATCCTTGATACCATATCTACCCATTACTTCCTCATCACCTCTGTTCCCTTCACCAACATGCCCATTGAAGTCTGCTCCTATCACCACTCTTTCATGCTTGGACACACTCTCCACCACCTCATCTAACACACTCCAGAAATCTTCTTTCTCCTTCATCTCACAACCTACCTGTGGGGCATATGCACTGATGATATTCATCATCACCCCTTCAATTTCCAACTTCACACTCATCACCCTGTCAGACACTCGCTTAACCTCCAACACACTTTTAACATACTCTTCCTTTAAAATGACCCCAACAGAGTCATTAGCTTAGCTAGAGTACTGACGGGGACTAGAAGGAGAGAGCATATCTCACCCATATTGGCCTCTCTTCATTGGCTTCCTGTTAATTCTAGAATAGAATTTAAAATTCTTCTTCTTACTTATAAGGTTTTGAATAATCAGGTCCCATCTTATCTTAGGGACCTCGTAGTACCATATCACCCCAATAGAGCGCTTCGCTCTCAGACTGCAGGCTTACTTGTGGTTCCTGGGGTTTGTAAGAGTAGAATGGGAGGCAGAGCCTTCAGCTTTCAGGCTCCTCTCCTGTGGAACCAGCTCCCAATTCAGATCAGGGAGACAGACACCCTCTCTACTTTTAAGATTAGGCTTAAAACTTTCCTTTTTGCTAAAGCTTATAGTTAGGGCTGGATCAGGTGACCCTGAACCATCCCTTAGTTATGCTGCTATAGACGTAGACTGCTGGGGGGGTTCCCATGATGCACTGTTTCTTTCTCTTTTTGCTCTGTATGCACCACTCTGCATTTAATCATTAGTGATCGATCTCTGCTCCCCTCCACAGCATGTCTTTTTTCTTGGTTCTCTCCCTCAGCCCCAACCAGTCCCAGCAGAAGACTGCCCCTCCCTGAGCCTGGTTCTGCTGGAGGTTTCTTCCTGTTAAAAGGGAGTTTTCCTTCCCACTGTAGCCAAGTGCTTGCTCACAGGGGGTCGTTTTGACCGTTGGGGTTTTACATAATTATTGTATGGCCTTGCCTTACAATATAAAGCGCCTTGGGGCAACTGTTTGTTGTGATTTGGCGCTATATAAAAAAATTGATTGATTGATTGATTGAACACCATTTCTCTTCCTGTCCTCACCATGGTACAACTTTTACCCACCGCCGATGCTCCTGCTCTTACTTCCCTTCCACTTGGTCTCTTGCACACACAATATGTCTACCTTTCTCCTCTCCATCATATCAGCCAGCTCTCTCCCTTTACCAGTCATACTACCAACATTCAAAGTCCCCACTCTCATTTCCACCCTTCTAGTTTTCTTTTTCTCCGCTGTTCGTGGCAACGTTTTCCCTCCTCTTCTTTCGTCGTCTTCGCCCAGCAGTAGCCCAATTTCCACCGGCAACCTGTTGGGCAATAGCACCGGTGGCGGACGTTGTTAACCCGGGCCGCGACCGATCCGGTATGGGAATTCGATTCTGAGTCTGCATAGTTGGGTAGGCTTGTTTTACGCCGGATGCCCTTCCTGACGCAACCCTCCTCATTTATCTGGGCTTGGGACCGGCACTCAATGTACTGGCTGCACACCCCATTTCAGCCACTAGTGTGTGCAAATGGTTGTGGCAACAGCTGTACGAGGCGTTTGAGGCACCTTCGATTTTTCATGATTGGCATGCAATTCCTCCTTCGTGTGCCAGTCGGCTTCAATCATTGTTATGTGTGAAGGGGTTATAATGAATGCTAAAAGAACTGAACATATGGAATATTAGAAGGGCACTCAGAGAGTGTGTACCACTGGCAAGGTCCAACAGACTCTGTTGCATTTACCTTTTTATTTGTCTTTTGGTTTTAGAGAGAATTAGTCCTTCAATCTCTTCTCTAAGAGTTCTAGATCCTGCTTGCGGGTCCTGTGATCTTGATGATGATCTTTTTTCCTCATCACTTATATTTGATTGCTGAGCTTTGATACTGATCACCTGTCTTTGATCCTAATTAATGGCTTTGCCTTTGATCTTTAAGGTTATCCTTTGTCCTTGTTGCAGAACTTAGATGAGTCAATGAGGATTAAAAAAATAATTAGAATCAATGGTCGGGTCAAAACAAAGAACTCTTTGAATTACTCAGGCTGTAAAAAGTTCTGAAGCCTTAAAAACACAAGCAACCAGCTGCACACACTTTAGTTTCCTGAAATCTCGTAAACTCCACGGTATGTGTGGTTGGTTGGTTTGGCCTTTTCATCTTTTTTTTTTTTTTACAGAGTAGATAAACTCAGTGAACATTTTTCTCAGGTTAAAAGTCCAATTGCATTTATATAGCACTTTTCCATCTGCATCAGATGCTCAAAGCGCTTTACAATAATGCCTCACATTCACCCCGATATGAGGGTGCTGCCACAAAAGGTACTCACTACACACCGGGAGCAACTAGGGGATTAAGGACCTTGTCCAAGGACCGTTAGTGATTTTCCGGTCAGGCTGGGATTTGAACCGAGGGTCCTCTGGTCTCAAGCCCAATGCTTAACCACTAGATCCACCAACCGTTAAATTATGTACCAATATGAAATGCACCAACAGCATTTCCTGTATATTCATTTTGTGAATTGTTTCTGTGAATGTTCTGTAATGTATGTCTGTAGCATGGCCCAAGCAGAGGGTCCCCCCTTTGAGTCTGGTCTGCTTGAGGTTTCTTCCTCAGAGGGAATTTTTCCTTACCACTGTTGCTCTGGGGATTGGTAAGGTTAGACCTTGTGTGAAGCCACCTTGAGGCAACTCTGTTGTGATTTGGTGCTATATAAATGAAAATAAATTGAAATTGAAAAAAAAACATTGCTGTTGATTTGTGAGTGAAGGCAAGATCTGGGATAGGCTCCAGCCCCCCACCCCCCTCCGACCCTTAATTGGAGTAATATATATATATATATGGTTACATTTTATTGCATAGATGTACATTGTGTTGGAACCATATATATTGGATGGAAGTAGTGCACTAAATTTGAGTTCATCCAATGAGTCATTTTTTTGAGTGTGGTCTGGCGTGTGTGTTTGTGTGTGTGTGGCACCGCATACTGCACTTACAGGATTTATATATACAAGGGCTGTCCATAAAGTATAGGTCCTTTTTATTTTTTTCAAAAACTATATGGATTTCATTCATATGTTTTTACGTCAGACATGCTTGAACCCTCGTGCGCATGCGTGAGTTTTTCCACGCCTGTCGGTGACGTCATTCGCCTGTGAGCACTCCTTGTGGGAGGAGTCGTCCAGCCCCTCGTCGGAATTCCTTTGTCTGAGAAGTTGCTGAGAGACTGGCGCTTTGTTTGATCAAAATTTTTTCTAAACCTGTGAGACACATCGAAGTGGACACGGTTCGAAAAATTAAGCTGGTTTTCGGTAAAAATTTTAACAGCTGATGAGAGATTTTGAGGTTATACTGTCGCTTTAAGGACTTCCCATGGTGCGAGACATCGCGCAGCGCTCTCAGGTGCCGTCGTCAGCCTGTTTCATGCTGAAAACCTCCACATTTCAGGCTCTATTGATGCAGGACGTCGTGAGAGAACAGAGAAGTTTCAGAAGAAGTCAGTTTCAGCATTTTTATCCGGATATTCCCCTGTTAAAGGAGATTTTTTTTTAATGAAAGACGTGCGGACGGATTGCAGCGTCGGCTCGCAGCCGCCGCGACGCTCCGCCACAGGAAAAAACACCTCTGTTGGAAGCCTTAAGGACAAGTTGGAACATGTCCAGCTGTTAAACAATTTCTCATATACTCACTCCACTGAAAGCCATCAAAGCCGCCTGGATTTACAAATGGTTATCAACCACGGAGGTGTTTTTTCCTGTGCCGCCGCACCACGCCGGCTGCGTCCCGACGCGCGGACCCATCCGCACGTCTTTCATTAAAAAATCTCCTTTAACAGTGGAATATCCGGATAAAATGCTGAAACCGACTTCTTCTGAAACTTCTCTGTTCTCTCACGACGTCCTGGATCAATAGAGCCTGAAAAGTGGAGGTTTTCAGCTTGAAACAGGCTGACGACGGCGCCTGGGAGCGCTGCATGACGTCTCGCTCCGTGGGAAGTCCTTAAAGCGACAGTATCACCTCAAAATCTCTCATCAGCCGTTAAAATTTTTACCGAAAACCAGCTTAATTTTCGAACCATGTCCACTTCGATGTGTCTCACAGGTTTAGAAAAAATTTTGATCAAACAAAGCGCCAGTCTCTCAGCAACTTCTCAGACAAAGGAATTCCGACGAGGGGCTGGACGACTCCTCCCACAAGGAGTGCTCACAGGCGAATGACGTCACCGACAGGCGTGGAAAAACTCACGCATGCGCACGAGGGTTCAAGCATGTCTGACGTAAAAACATATGAATGAAATCCATATAGTTTTTGAAAAAAATAAAAAGGACCTATACTTTATTGACAGCCCTCGTATATATATATATATATATATATATATGCATCGTATATACATATATATACGAGTCCAAGTAAAATAATTTTCTTATGCATTTAATTGAGAGAATTTTCTTAAGTATGTAATTGAGGTATGTAATAAAATTATGTTATTAGACACTTTCTGATCTTGTGTTAATGTGGAAATCAGTGGGGTCACTGCTAAGCTGCATTTCATATCTGTATTTATTCATAAATCATGTTCATGATTTATTGTAGTTATTGATTATGTTCAGATGATGCAGCTGATTACAGCCTGAAACAGAACAATGCAACTTCAAAATCCTTCATTTATTTCGCTTTATCGTTCCAGTCTCCTGCAGATTTGGTTTCTATGTGGCCACCAGCTCTCTGATTTAACATAAGGATACTTTACTACACTTGGGCCTCTTACTCCTTTTTCAAACATGACATCTGCTTTGCACTGTGCATGGAACTGGGAATGTCATGTGGGCTTGACCACAACAGTAGCTGCAGTATCTTTTACAGCATTACTCCATGTCCTGATATACCACTGTCCTGTTCATCAGGAGAGAACTTTACTGACAGGCAGGTCATGTTTGAAAGGGGCTTAAGAGAAATCACTTAGTCATCCCAAATCTCCAGTAAATTTCTGCCTTGACAGTCCTGTGGAATTACAAATTCTCCATGACCTGTGGCCATATCCAGCATACAGCTTTTATGAGAATGCTGAGTGAATACATTTGCAGTGGGCAGCTGTTGCCCCCACAGTATGAGATCTAAAATACCCAACATCCCACCCATCAAAAGACATTCACTTCATGGCACCGCAAGGTGTGGATTACTATCTTCTTTACAATACCACCATTAAAGTGGATAATCAAATTAAGACCCCAAACCAGAAGGTCACCTATGAGAGTAAAAACCGTTGTCAATGCCTAAAACGGCCCATCTTGCAGTGTTTTCCTAGCACCAGCCCCTTTTTCACATCATCCCAAAGTGTTTCATTGTTCAGATCTACTCACAAATAACATGCTGCATTAGTGCAGCAGATAACTGAAACAATCGTGCAAACGGTGATACAAGCACCAAAGTGGTAAAAAGTGATGCAAATTATTGGCTGAGCTAATGGGATTAATAAATGTTAGTTTAAATGAGTCAACACCCCGAGTCACACTAACTGCCAGAACGCTCGTAGCACGGGCCGAGGCGGAGGATTAGCAGCAATCTTCCATTCCAGCTTATTAATATCAAAACCCAGACAGAGCTTTAATTCATTTGAAAGATTGACTCTTAGTCTTGTCCATCCAAATTGGAAGACCCAAAAACCAGTTTATTTGTTGTTATCTATCATCCTCCTGGTCGTTACTGTGAGTTTCTCTGTGAATTTCAGACCTTTTGTCTGACTTAGTGCTTAGCTCAGATAAGATAATTATAGTGGGCGATTTTAACATCCACACAGATGCTGAGAATGACAGCCTTAACACTGCATTTATTCTATTATTAGACTCTATGGCTTTGCTCAAAATGTAAATGAGTCCACCCACCACTTTAATCATATCTTAGATCTTGTTCTGACTTATGGTATGGAAATTGAAGACTTTAACAGTATTCCCTGAAAACTCCCTTCTGTCTGATCATTTCTTAATAACATTTACATTTACTCTGATGGACTACCCAGCAGTGGGGAATACGTTTCATTACACTAGAAGTCTTTCAGAAAGCGCTGTAACTAGGTTTAAGGATATGATTCCTTCTTTATGTTCTCTAATGCCATATACCAACACAGTGCAGAGTAGCTACCTAACTCTGTAGTGAGATAGAGTATCTCGTCAATAGTTTTACATCCTCATTGAAGACAACTTTGGATGCTGTAGCTCCTCTGAAAAAGAGAGCTTTAAATTAGAAGTGCCTGACTCCGTGGTATAACTCACAAACTTGCAGCTTAAAGCAGATAACCCATAAGTTGGAGAGGAAATGGCATCTCATAATTTAGAAGATCTTCACTTAGCCTGGAAAAAGAGTCTGTTGCTCCATAAAAAAGCCCTCCATAAAGCTAGGACATCTTACTACTCATCACTAATTGAAGAAAATAAGAACAACCCCAGGTTTCTTTTCAGCACTGTAGCCAGGCTGACAAAGAGTCAGAGCTCTATTGAGCCGCGTATTCCTTTAACTTTAACTAGTAATGACTTCATGACTTTCTTTGCTAATAAAATTTAACTATTAGAGAAAAAATTACTCATAACCATCCCCAAGACGTATTGTTATCTTTGGCTGCTTTCAGTGATGCCAGTATTTGTTTAGACTCTTTCTCTCAGATTGTTCGTCTGAGTATTTTCCATTAGTTTACTTCATCCAAACCATCAACATGTCTATTAGACCCCATTCCTACCAGGCTGCTCAAGGAAGCCCTACCATTATTTAATGATTCAATCTTAAATATGATCAATCTATCTTTAGACCTCAGTGCTGCTTTTGATACTGTTGACCATAAAATTTTATTACAGAGTTTAGAGCATGCCATAGGTATTAAAGGCAGTGCGCTGCGGTGGTTTGAATCATATTATCTAATAGATTACAATTTGTTCATGTAAATGGGGAATCTTCTTCACAGACTAAGGTTAATTATGGAGTTCCACAAGGTTCTGTGCTAGGACCAATTTTATTCACTTTATACATGCTTCCTTTAGGCAGTATTATTAGACGGCATTGCTTAAATTTTCATTGTTACGCAGATGATACCCAGCTTATCTATCCATGAAGCCAGAGGACACACACCCAATTAGCTAAACTGCAGGATTGTCTTACAGACATAAAGACATGGATGACCTCTAATTTCCTGCTTTTAAACTCAGATAAAACTGAAGTTATTGTACTTTGCCCCACAAATCTTAGAAACATGGTGTCTAACCAGATCCTTACTCTGGATGGCATTACCCTGACCTCTAGTAATACTGTGAGAAATCCTGGAGTCATTTTTGATCAGGATATGTCATTCAATCAATCAGTTCAATCAGTTTTATTTATATAGCGCCAAATCACAACAAACAGTTGCCCCAAGGCGCTTTATATTGTAAGGCAAGGCCATACAATAATTACGTAAATACCCCACGGACAAAATGACCCCCTGTGAGCAAGCACTTGGCGACAGTGGGAAGGAAAAACTCCTTTTTAACAGAAGAACCTCCAGCAGAACCAGGCTAGGGAGGGGCAGTCTTCTGCTGGGACTGGTTGGGGCTGAGGGAGAGAACCAGGAAAAAGACATGCTGTGGAGGGGAGCAGAGATCAATCACTAATGATTAAATGCAGAGTGGTTAAAAATTCAAAGCGCATATTAAACAAATATGTAGGACTGCTTTTTGCATTTACGCAATATCTCTAAAATTAGAAAAGTCTTGTCTCAGAGTGATGCTGAAAAACTAATTCATGCATTTATTTCCTCTAGGCTGGACTACTGTAATTCATTATTATCAGGTTGTCCTAAAAGTTCCCTGAAAAGCCTTCAGTTAATTAAAAATGCTGCAGCTAGAGTACTAACGGGGACTAGAAGGAGAGAGCATATCTCACCCATATTGGCCTCTCTTCATTGGCTTCTGTTATTTCTAGAATAGAATTTTAAAATCTTATAAGGTTTTGAATAATCAGGTCCCATCTTATCTTAGGGACCTCATAGTACCATATCACCCCAATAGAGCACTTCGCTCTCAGACTGCAGGCTTACTTGTAGTTCCTAGGGTTTGTAAGAGTAGAATGGGAGGCAGAGCCTTCAGCTTTCAGGCTCCTCTCCTGTGGAACCAGCTCCCAATTCAGATCAAGAAGACAGACACCTCTCTACTTTTAAGATCAGGCTTAAAACTTTCCTTTTTGCTAAAGCTTATAGTTAGGGCTGGATCAGGTGACCCTGATCCATCCCTTAGTTATGCTGATATATACTTAGACTGCTGGGGGGTTTCCCATGATGCACTGAGTGTTTCTTTCTGTTTTGGCTCTGTATGCACCACTCTGCATTTAATCATTAGTGATTGATCTCTGCTCCCCTCCACAGCATGTCTTTTTTCTGGTTCTATCCCTCAGCCCCCAACCAGTCCCAGCAGAAGACTGCCCCTCCCTGAGCCTGGTTCTGCTGGAGGTTTCTTCCTGTTAAAAGGGAGGTTTTTCCTTCCCACTGTCGCCAAGTGCTTGCTCACAGGGGGTCGTTTTGACCGTTGGGGTTTTATGTAATTATTGTATGGCTTTGCCTTACAATATAAAGCGCCTTGGGGCAACTATTTGTTGTGATTTGGCACTATATAAATAAAATTGATTGATTGATTGCTTGATATAAGGATTGTGTCATTGCCAGCATGACTCATTTGGATGCATTAGCAAAACATGTTGATTGTAACCAGGACAACCAAACATGCCAGATGACAGAGCCACTTATAGGGTCAGTTTAATAAATAAAACTCATTATGGTATTAATGTAGGGGAATCTGCATTAATTTGTTAAAACTAGTGCAACTCCAGGGAGTTCTATGAGAAAGTACACAAAGGAAAGCATCCTCAAAAATGAAACCACTCATGTTGCCTTTGTGTTATAAAGCAGTTTTCTTAAATTAGAGCAGCAAAACATAATAAAGGCAAAACATTTTGTTTAAAATTTATTTAGAATAAGGTCAGAAATGTAGTGTTTTTTTTTTCCTTTATACAATTGCTACATTAAGAAAAACATGACTTGAGCCTCCAGAATAATTCCTGTAAAGGGGCAGTAAAGATGGATTCAGTCCTGGAGAGAATCAGTTTCTGCCTGTATCTGTTTAATCAGTTCTAACAATGTGTTTGGTTGCTGAATCTGTACTTCTTGTACCTCGGTATGCCACGTAACACACACTCTACTCTTACACACACAAGCAGATGTACATACTTTTGTATAAGTCTGGCATGGCAAAACCGATGAATGAAGACATTTAGTCCATAGGCCAAGTAGGTTTTCGGTACCACTTAAGGAGATGAAACACACTTAGAATCCAGCCTTAGTGTATCATGGCCTACACAAAAAATGTATGATAACCCCCAGGGTGGTAGCTGTAGCCAGCTAGAGGTCGATTAAGAATTACACAGAGGTTAAAATGTAAAAATGCTCCAATCATGTTAAAAACTATACTACATTATTTGTCTGATCATAATAATTCAAAAAAGGTATAATTTGGACTATCTATGACTGAATGTTCTGGAGTTATGGGGTAAAAACAGCACAAATGGTGACAAGGTCTGTTTCAGTTTGTACAGGGGTCAAAAGTTAAAGTTTCTCCAATTTCAGTAAAAAATGGTGCAAATTATTGTTTGTTTTAATGGAGTTCTAAAGAGGAATAGTTTGCAACATGTGTCATGCTTAGTTATCATGTTGCAGGGTAACATATGTCACAAGTCAGAATCCAGTGGATGCTGACCTTCTTTGATCTTTACTTCAGAGACAAAACATTCAACACAGTCAAAAATATTTAATTTACTAATCCTTTTATTTTAATCAATGACTTGCATCATTTTTTTTTTTTGCTCAAATTGGAGCAACTTTTTGACCCCTGTACAAACTGAGACTGACCTTTGTCACCATTTTTGCTGTTTTGACCCCATAACTCCAGAACATTCCGTTATAGATAGTCAAAACTATACCTTTTTGGAATCATTATGATCAGATAAATAATGTGGTATAGTTATCAACATGAATGAAGCATTTTTGCATTTTGACCTCTGTGTAATTCTTCATTTACCCTACCTGGCTACTGCTACCACACTTTATTTTTTTGTAGGCCAAGGTACACCGAGGCTGGATTCTAAGTGTTTTTTGTCACCTTACGTGGTACCAATTAGGTCAAAATTAATGACTGGCTCATAGACTAATTAACAACGCAAACAGCAATGTATAAATCCAATAGCAGCAAATTATTCAGTACAATTTCCCAGTGTGTCCCTTGTCCTAGCATTTCCCCCACAGACCAATCTAGTTACCGGAAACACAACAGGGTGACAAGAAATATGGTTTAGGCTTGTTTTAGATGAGCTCAAAACAATATAAACAACAGCTCACCTTAATGCTGAAATGACAAGACAGTGACTTAGATCTTAAGGTGCATCCTCTGGCATAGGGCACTGCTCGACTACCAAATGTGAAAGGCTTAATATGTGCTGCCTTTACACCAACCAGCTTTCCAGACAAACAACATACACACGCACAAACACAATCCTATACACTCTTGTTCTGTTAAACTGCTGCCTGAATCAGGTTATATGTACGTAACACACACACACATGCACGCACACACGCACACACACACACACACACACACACACACACACACACACACACACACACACCACACACACACACACACCCACACACACACACAGGTTTTATTTCCTCTTCTCTGTCCCTTGCTGTCCTTGCTAAGAATGGCATGGTGTCTACCACTCATTGCTGTCCAGTTCACATTTGTGGGAGAAAACAGTGCTCAAGGGCATTGACTAATGAGACCAATTCTTCAGTATTACACTGTTTCTGGCCTGGTACTAGCCACACAGTAATGTAATGGCCCTTTGTCCAACAACATAACCCTCATGCCTAGCTGGGTACAGGCAACACCTCAGCTCAGATACTGTCCAATGTGGAACAAGCAGATTTACTACTGTCCACTGTTCTATCCTGTGGCTACTAGCAAGGATAGGGAGACAGACATTAAAGGAGCAAAACAAAAAGCCCCAAGGAGTATCTTTGGCCAATGTAAGAGTTTTCCCCTTTATAGCGTGTGTGTGTGTGTGGATATGCGTATCATTAAAAGGGGCAATACTCCTTGACAGGCAAACGCACACAGGCCAACCATATCTGAAGCCCTTCTGGGCCTAAAGAGCTCAATCAGGTTACAGTCAATCAGAAGAGCTCACTTAGGAAGTGGTCTATGCTCTTTAGTATAACTGTACTTATTAACCACACGCATACTGTGAAGGTCTGTGGTGAAAAACCCATTGGGTTTAGGGGGTACATCAGGCTTTTAGTGATGGTGTCCGTTTCAGGCCACTACGAGGGAGTGAGCCATGCCCACTGTAGCTGCTCTGTCGGGATCCCGACGGTGGATGGGAAGCATGCATTCCTGTTCCCAATCACTCCACCAGGGGAGTCAAGTCTGAAAGGTGGGGTTGGTGGGCATGTAACCCCCCTGTTCATACTATGCTGGCGGGAGACAGACACTCCCTAGGTTACTCCATTTGGGTGAGGTGGACAGGGCATGCCTATGAGAGGCACTCCGCTTAGGTTTGTACCCCCCTCTTTGCCTCTCAAGCGTTCCCCCCCATGCTCAGGCTGCCTGTTGGTGTTGTAGGAGTGGTGGGCATGGGAACATCCACTCTCTTGGTGGGACTGTGCCTGTGAACGGAAGGAGAAGGAGAATAGAGGAGAGCCTCACGGCTGGGTACCTTGGGGGGTATTTCAGTCAGTTCCTCACTGGGCTCTAATGTGAGATGCTGTCTTGGGCGGGACAGCCTGCTGGCAGGAAACTCAACGCCTGGAACCAAATCATGGCACAATCGTACGACGGTGGGGGGAAGGGTGAGCGCCAGATCCTTACTGAACACATCCACATTTGTCATGGTACTCCACCAGCACCGTCCCTAGATTGGGCGGGACTCTGACCTCCTCCTTAGCCTGGGAACCGGGAGGAACCGAGGAACCTAAGCATACCCGATGGCAGGTCTCGCTCCACTGCACCACTACCCCGGACGGCCAATCGATCCGGGATTGTGTTTTAACATCCAGGGAACCCTAAAATCACACGGGAGGTAGCAGGATTCACAAAAAACTCGATCTCCTCCCGGTGATTTCCTGACACCACCAGAGTTACTGGTGGTGTCTTATGTGTGATTGGAGGGAGTAGGGAGCCGTCTTGTGCCCGCACCTGCACAGGCGAGGTAAGCGCCACCAGAGGGAGCCCTATCTCCCTGGCCCATCTGCTGTCTAACAGATTCCCTTCAGAGCCCGTGTCCACCAGTGCTGGGGCCTTCAGGGTTAAATCCTCATAAAGGATTGTCACTGGGAGTCGTGTGGCAATATGGGTATGTCCCACGTGAATGTTTTGGCCCACTCCTAACCCAGTGTCTAGGGGCGGGCGTTTGGTGTTTAACCGCTCGGGGTCCCTCACTTGATGCTCTATTGAGCCACAAACAAAGCACGCTCCGCGGGCCAGTCTCCTCTGTCTATCTGGTGCCCTAAATGTGGCCCTGCTCGTGTCCATAGCTTCGTCAGCAGGGGAGCTGTCACCACATGGAGCGTAGAGGCCGTGGAGCGTGGGGAGGGCGGAACTCGGTCAGAACCGGAAGGGAGAGGGATGGCGCGTGCCCGGCCACGCCCTTCGTCTCGTTCCCGACGGCGTTCTTCTAACAGATTGTCTAATCGTATAACGAGATCAATAAGCCCGTCTAAATCCCGCGGTTCGTCCTTGGCCACCAGGTGCTCCTTCAGGACCAACGATAGTCCGTTTCGAAGGCGGCGCGGAGGGCAGTGTTATTCCAGCCGGACCTCGCAGCCGCGATGCGGAAGTCGACTGCATAAGCAGCTGCGCTCCGGCGCCCCTGTCTCATTGACAGCAGCACGGCTGAAGCGGTCTCTCCTCTATTTGGGTGATCGAACACTGTTCTGAACTCCCTCACAAACCCATCATATGTCAGAAGGAGCCGTGAATTTTGCTCCCAGAGCGCTGTAGCCCAAGCGCGTGCCTTGCCGCGAAGCAGATTAATTACATAAGCTATCTTACTAGCATCAGTCGCGTACGACAGGACGTTGTGCGAAGACGAGCGAACACTGCATAAGGAAGTCCGCGCACGTCTCCACACAACCTCCGTACGGCTCTGGAGGGCTTATGTATGCTTCCGGGGAAGGTGGGAGGGGTCGTTGAACGACCTGTGGAACGTCACTGTTACACACAGGGTCGACAGGAGGGAGAGCCGCAGCAGCGCCCTGAGGGCGCGCTTCCACTTGCGCGGCGAGAGCCTCCACCCTGCGATTAAGGAGGACGTTCTGCTCGGTAATTAAATCCAACCGAGCCGTGAAAGCGGTGAGGATCCGCTGCAACTCACCGATCATTCCTCCTGCGGACGCCTGTGCGCCCTGTTCTTCCATTGGCCGTTCAACCCGGTTGACGCCCCTCAGGATCCATGACGGTGGCCGAGATAACCTGTTGGGAAAGTGTAGGTACACGGACCCACAACAGGGGGCGCAAATGAACGAACAATGGAGTAGGTCAAATAACAACACTTTACTGTTGTGAATGTGCACAACAAACAACAGATTACAACAATAGACAAGAGTCAATTCTCAAAGGTGTCGTGTGGGCAGGCTCGAAGAGAGACGCCTGTCCAAAGCAGAACCGGAACCACACGATTTCCTCCGCCACCAGACCCCGGGAATACTGGAGCCGCCAAGTCCCGAACTCCCAGGTGGCCACTGCCTCCGCGTGTCGGACCTGGTACTTCCAGGTAGAACGATATCTCGGCAAAGAGGTGGAGATGACGTCTTGCTGTTATACCGATGCTGATCAGATGAGTGGTGACAGCTGTCATAGGTGAGTGTCAGCTGTCACCCCGGCTGCTCCTGTGAGGCAGCAGCGCCCTCTGGTGCCTGGAGCCCGCACTCCAGGCAGGGTGCCCTCTGGTGGTGGTGGGCCAGCAGTACCTCCTCTTCATCGGCCCACACAACACTGAGGCTGGAGGTGCATGTTCTTTTGATCGCCTCGGTGGCTATGTAAGTTAGCAAGATATCTAAAGATGTGATTTTGATCAAATTTGGCAGGTACTCTAGGCATGTGAATGGGAAAAAGTGATTATATTTTGAGTTTGCATGGGACAATGATAAAAATCTAATCTAAAACCAGGGCACGGTGAATCACAAATGTTGTTTGTGGCAGCATAAACACATTATGCATAGGTTTAGGTCATTCTATTGTGGATTTAATACAGAAAATCAACTTAGAATATAATGAAAAACGCATACAATAAAATGTCTTCAAATTATTCAATATATGCTGATGCATATACAAACTATAATCCAGCAAAACCAGCTATGTAATGTATGAGTGTCTTATATAGTGATCTAAGTCTTTTAGAAACTATTAGAAATACAACTGTCATAATTTCTGTTCAAATGTGAAAACAGTTGTTTATATACACAAATTATAGAAATAATTCTTGAAAAATAAATGTATAAGCTTCACCAAGTATATTTGTCATCCACTTGATACTGGGGCTTAGTAAATCACTTTCTAGACTGATTCACTGGGTGCATGTGACACACGAGTCATGTTATTAAATAGCTGATAGTCTGGAGAAGACATAACACATACTCATCAGTTGGACGGTGTAGTCTTCTAACTAATAATTGTTTGGGCCACCTTTCCTCTGTTGTGTAAAATAAATACAAAGACACTGACATCCACAAATTTGACTTTTGATAGGAAAAAACTGAATTCACTTTGCCACTTAGTTTTACCTTTAATGTATCAAAAACAAAACACTCATTTATAAGGGGGGTGTTTATGCATAAACATATGGCATAACTGCTGCAAATATATATGTAGTTTTGCAGATATAGTTACTGATTCACTGTGCCCCGGTTTCCCATATATATAGGAAAGTTCCACCAGAATGAAAAGAGCCACTGTACTTTCCATAAAAAGTCTTGCATTTTGCTGATTGTATCACAGTTTTTCAAATGGTGGGTTAACAGCTCAGTATTTTGGCTTTTTTAATGACAGTTTGTCGATTATCAACAGTAGTGTGATTCTTGGGACATGCAGTATTGCACACCCTTCCGCAAGCTAATAGGTCACCAGGACTTGTATAGATGATAAACACCTGCAGTTACAAATGCTCCACTAATACTGGTAAGGAAGGTGATGAAGATACAACCCGTGTCTGTGCCTGCTGGTTCATAAGGAAAGATGTTTTTAGTCATGCCTCCTCATCCTTTTCAGAGACGGGATCTCCCTAGCTGTCACCCATAGACAGTGGCTGTGTCTCAGTTCAGGGGCTGCATCCTTCAAAGGCTTTATTCTATGAAGATGTGGCCCTGTGAGACTGTGAAGGCCAAATCACCATTCTAAAATAAGACTTCAAAGCCCACTGAGCATTTTACAATTGTGCAATTTGCTTATCCTGACCCTACCCTCTGTCACCCCGCAACCTTGACAACTTATTTATAATTGTACATATGGAGCCCCGAATTGTTGTTTATTTTACTGTTTTGTCTTAAAAACAAAACAAAACAAAAAATCATGCAATGACTCATGGGATTGTTTGGGCCACAAAGGAAACACTTGTGTTATTCTCTGTTTTGGGAGGAAAGAAGACTGCATTTGTCTGCCGCATTCCAAGCAGCCTTCGAAATGAGGCTGCGTAGTTGCGCCATTACGATGTATGTAGTCAAAGAATGCAACCTTTGAATTGAGACACAATTTCCGAAGGCGTGGCACACAGATCACAGGCTGGCTTAGTGGGCGTGTCTTAGAACAAACAACTGTTGCATTGGTAATAGAATGAAGATGAAATTTCTTCAAGCACAGGCACAGAATTGTTGCACAATCACTGAACTGGAAAAGTAGGTATGATATTGTACAGCAGGATCCCTTTAAATTCTGAGTTTGCATCTTGTGCTTTCTGTCCTTAAATGTGCAGAGCTGCAACAGTATCATTTATCCTCAGTCAGCTATACAAACCTTCAGTTTCACAGTAACTTGTAATTACATTTGCAGCTGTAATTATGGTTGAGTAACACAAATGTTATTATATACATTTATATAATGACTAAATAGATCCCTGGCATTTGATTGGTGGTTTGTATTTCACATGATATTGATCATTCATCCCATTTGCCATTGTGCTCCATTTAGCGTGAAATTTTGGTTCCATTTAGTGTGCAAATTTGGTTCCATATGATTTGTACCATTGCACGCCCCAAACACTGCATGCACACACTAGCAACTACAGCGCTTAGTGGCTTATTGACGCCATTCTTCTAACACAAACACACACACAAAACAAATCCACTTCACTGTAAGCCATCTGGAGGCATTTGCAATATTTTTCTGGGAAGTCTCTAGGTGAAGTAGAACAGCTGTCAGATGAGGAGCTCAACAAATTTCTATCGAGAATTTTCACTGTACTGAGAAAAGTCAGTGTACGGCCTCAGCTATGGACTACATCGCCAGGATTGTTTTTGAACTATGACTGCTTTTGCAAGTTCACTGAACAATTTTGGATTGGATTGGACTGCTGTTTACAATTTGTGTTAGACTGTTTGGAGATCTTGATGTTCAAGGACCAGCGATGCACACCAAAATTTAAGTCCCTTCTCTCTTGTTTATAAATTAATAAAATATCAAATGACAAGGATCTATTTTAGGTGTTATATAAAACAAATAATGAATGTTTTTTTTTCATTCATTCAATGGTATGAATATTACATGAGGTGAAAGATAGAATGTTCAGTTGTTCAGTTTCACTGCAGTGAATCCAGTAGATCTGCATGTGAGCTTGTGTGTACATAAATATCAGCATGTCATGCAAGTGTGCCTCCCCCTGCACGTCACATGTGTTGAGGGGAGAGCCGACACACTGGTGTGTGTGTGTGTGTGTGGGGGGGGGGGGGGCGGCACAGTCACACCCATGTGTGTTGCTTGGCAATGCCACACTCGTGGGGCACTTAGAGAATTTTCACAGACAGTTCAAATGTGGTCATCTGCTCTCTATACTATCGGGATCACGAATAGCCCCGCCTTTTCTAAGTGTCCAGCGAGTGGTGTTGGATATTCGTGTGCAGCACCTGGAATTTGGCAGACACCTGCCGAGAGGGGGATTGAATGAGCACTCGCAGGGCACTCGCTATCTTTCAGCCACTTCTTCTTTGTCTTTCGGCTGTTCCCGTTAGGGGTCGCCACAGCAGATCAATCGTTTCCATCTCACCCTGTCGTCTGTATCTTCCTCTGTCACACCAACCACCTGCATGTCCTCTCTCAGCACATCCATGAACCTCCTCTTTGGTCTCCCTCTTCTCCTCCTGCCTGGTGGCTCCATCCTCAGCATCCTTCTCCCTATATACCCTGGGTCCCTCCTCTGCACATGTCCAAACCATCTCAATCTCGCCTCTCTGACTTTGTCTCCAAACCGTCCCACCGGAGCTGTCCCTCTGATATGTTCATTCCTAATCTTGTCCATTCTTGTCACTCCCAAAGAGAATCTCAACATCTTCAGCTCTGCCACCTCCAGCTATGTCTCCTGTCTTTTTGTTAGTGTCACTGTCTCTAAACCATACAACATAGCTGGTCTCACTACTGTTTTGTAAACTTTCCCTTCACTCTTGCTGATATTCTTCGGTCACACATCACTCCTGCCACCTTTCTCCACCCACTCCACCCTGCCTGCACTCTCTTCTTCACCTCTCTACCACACTCTCCATTACTTTGAACAGTTGACCCCAAATATTTTAACTTATCTACTTTCACCACTTCTACTCCTTGTAACTGCACTATTCCACTGGGCTCCCTCTCATTCACACACATGTACTCAGTCTTGCTTCTACTGACTTTCATTCCCCTTCTCTCCAAAGCATATCTCCACTTCCTTTTCTCTCAAAGATTCTTGAGAGGGTAGTTGTAAAACAGCTAACTGATCACCTGCAGAGGAATGGTCTATTTGAAGAGTTTCAGTCAGGTTTTAGAATTCATCATAGTACAGAAACAGCATTAGTGAAGGTTACAAATGATCTTCTTATGGCTTCGGACAGTGGACTTATCTCTGTGCTTGTTCTGTTGGACCTCAGTGCTGCTTTTGATACTGTTGACCATAAAATTTTATTACAGAGATTAGAGCATGTCATAGGTATTAAAGGCACTGCGCTGCGGTGGTTTGAATCATATTTGTCTAATAGATTACAGTTTGTTCATGTAAATGGGGAATTTTCTTCACAGACTAAAGTTAATTATGGAGTTCCACAAGGTTCTGTGCTAGGACCAATTTTATTCACTTTATACATGCTTCCCTTAGGCAGTATTATTAGACGGTATTGCTTAAATTTTCATTGTTATGCAGATGATACCCAGCTTTATCTATCCATGAAGCCAGAGGATACACACCAATTAGCTAAACTGCAGGATTGTCTTACAGACATAAAGACATGGATGACCTCTAATTTCCTGCTTTTAAACTCAGATAAAACTGAAGTTATTGTACTTGGCCCCACAAATCTTAGAAGCATGGTGTCTAAACCAGATCGTTACTCTGGATGGCATTTCCCTGATCTCTAGTAATACTGTGAGAAATCTTGGAGTCATTTTTGATCAGGATATGTCATTCAAAGCGCATATTAAACAAATATGTAGGACTGCCTTTTTGCATTTACGCAATATCTCTAAAATCAGAAAGGTCTTGTCTCAGAGTGATGCTGAAAAACTAATTCATGCATTTATTTCCTCTAGGCTAGACTATTGTAATTCATTATTATCAGGTTGTCCTAAAAGTTCCCTAAAAAGCCTTCAGTTGGTTCAGAATGCTGCAGCTAGAGTACTGACGGGGACTAGCAGGAGAGAGCATATCTCACCCGTGTTGGCCTCTCTTCATTGGCTTCCTGTTAATTCTAGAATAGAATTTAAAATTCTTCTTCTTACTTATAAGGTTTTGAATAATCAGGTCCCATCTTATCTTAGGGACCTCGTAGTATCATATTACCCATTAGAGCGCTTCACTCTCAGACTGCGGGCTTACTTGTAGTTCCTAGGGTTTGTAAGAGTAGAATGGGAGGCAGAGCCTTCAGCTTTCAGGCTCCTCTCCTGTGGAACCAGCTCCCAATTCAGATCAGGGAGACAGATACCCTCTCTACTTTTAAGATTAGGCTTAAAACTTTCCTTTTCGCTAAGGCTTATAGTTAGGGCTGGATCGGGTGACCCTGGACCATCCCTTGGTTATGTTGCTTTAGACGTAGACTGTGGGGGGGTTCCCATGATGCACTGTTTCTTTCTCTTTTTGCTCCGTATGCATCACTCTGCATTTAATCATTAGTGATCGATCTCTGCCCCCCTTCTCGGCATGTCTTTTTCCTGGTTCTTTCCCTCAGCCCCAACCAGTCTCAGCAGAAGACTGCCCCTCCCTGAGCCTGGTTCTGCTGGAGGTTTCTTCCTGTTAAAAGGGAGTTTTTCCTTCCCACTGTGGCCAAGTGCTTGCTCATAGGGGGTCGTTTTGACCGTTGGGGTTTTTCATAATTATTGTATGGCCTTGCCTTACAATATGGAGCGCCTTGGGGCAACTGTTTGTTGTGATTTGGCGCTATATAAGAAAAAAGTTGATTGATTGATTGATTGATCTCTCCTAGACATTTCCATGCCTCCATTGGAATGTCATCTGGACCAACTGCCTTTCCACTCTTCATCCTCTTCATAGCAGCCCTCACTTCTTCCTTGCTAATCTCTTTTACTTCCTGATTTATTCTCACCACATCATCCAGCCTTTTCTCTCGCTCATTTTCTTTATTCATCAACTCTTCAAAATATTCCCTCCACCTTCTCAGCACACACTCCTCACTTGTCAGCACATTACCATGTGCATCTTTTACCACCCTAACCTGCTGCACATCCTTTCCAGCTCTGTCCCTTTGTCTGGCCAATCGGTACAAGTCCTTTTCTCCTTCCTTACTATTCGACTTCTTGTACAGCTCGCAATATGCCTTTTCCTTTGCTTTTGCCACTTCTCTTCTCACCTTACGCCGCATCTCCTTGTACTCCTGTCTACTTTCTTCGTCTCTCTGACTATCCCAAACTTTTTCGCCAACCTCTTTCTCCTTATGCTTTCCTGGACCTCTTCATTCCACCACCAAGTCTCCTTGTCTTCCTTCCACTGTCCAGATGTCATAACCCAGTACTGCCCTAGCTGTCTCCCTCACCACATCTGCAGTACTTTTCCAGTTGTCCAAAACTGCTTCCCCTCCAACTAGTGCTTCCTCTCACCTGCTCGCTAAATTTCACACAACAGTCTTCCTCCTTCAGCTTCCACCATCTGATCCTTTGTTGAGCTCTCACTCTCTTCTTCTTCTTTACCTCTAAAGTCATCCTACAAACAACCATCCTATGCTGTCTAGTGACACTCTCTCCTGCTACCACCTTACAGTCTGTGATTTCTTTTAGCTTGCATCTCCTATAAAGAATGTAGTCCACCTGTGTGGCACTTCCTCCACTCTTATATGGTACCCTGTGCTCCTCCCTTTTCTTAAGTAGGTATTCACCACAGCCATTTCCATCCTTTTTGCAAAATCAACTACCATCTGTCCTTCCCCATTCCTATCCTTGATACCATATCTACCCATTACTTCCTCATCACCTCTGTTCCCTTCACCAACATGCCCATTGAAGTCTGCTCCTATCACCACTCTTTCATGCTTGGACACACTCTCCACCACCTCATCTAACACACTCCAGAAATCTTCTTTCTCCTTCATCTCACAACCTACCTGTGGGGCATATGCACTGATGATATTCATCATCACCCCTTCAATTTCCAACTTCACACTCCTCACCTGTCAGACACTCGCTTAACCTCCAACACACTTTTAACATACTCTTCCTTTAAAATGACCCCAACAGAGTCATTAGCTTAGCTAGAGTACTGACGGGGACTAGAAGGAGAGAGCATATCTCACCCCTATTGGCCTCTCTTCATTGGCTTCCTGTTAATTCTAGAATAGAATTTAAATTCTTCTTCTTACTTATAAGGTTTTGAATACTCAGGTCCCATCTTATCTTAGGGACCTCGTAGTACCATATCACCCCAATAGAGCGCTTCGCTCTCAGTCTGCAGGCTTACTTGTGGTTCCTGGGGTTTGTAAGAGTAGAATGGGAGGCAGAGCCTTCAGCTTTCAGGCTCCTCTCCTGTGGAACCAGCTCCCAATTCAGATCAGGGAGACAGACACCCTCTCTACTTTTAAGAGTAGGCTTAAAACTTTCCTTTTTGCTAAAGCTATAGTTAGGGCTGGATCAGGTGACCCTGAACCATCCCTTAGTTATGCTGGCTATAGACGTAGACTGCTGGGGGGGTTCCCATGATGCACTGTTTCTTTCTCTTTTTGCTCTGTATGCACCACTCTGCATTTAATCATTAGTGATCGATCTCTGCTCCCCTCCACAGCATGTCTTTTTCTTGGTTCTCTCCCTCAGCCCCAACCAGTCCCAGCAGAAGACTGCCCCTCCCTGAGCCTGGTTCTGCTGGAGGTTTCTTCCTGTTAAAAGGGAGTTTTTCCTTCCCACTGTAGCCAAGTGCTTGCTCACAGGGGGTCGTTTTGACCGTTGGGGTTTTACATAATTATTGTATGGCCTTGCCTTACAATATAAAGCGCCTTGGGGCAACTGTTTGTTGTGATTTGGCGCTATATAAAAAAATTGATTGATTGATTGATTGAACACCATTTCTCTTCCTGTCCTCACCATGGTACAACTTTTACCCACCGCCGATGCTCCTGCTCTTACTTCCCTTCCACTTGGTCTCTTGCACACACAATATGTCTACCTTTCTCCTCTCCATCATATCAGCCAGCTCTCTCCCTTTACCAGTCATACTACCAACATTCAAAGTCCCCACTCTCATTTCCACCCTTCTAGTTTTCTTTTTCTCCCGCTGTTCGTGGCAACGTTTTCCTCCTCTTCTTCGTCGTCTTCGCCCAGCAGTAGCCCAATTTCCACCGGCAACCTGTTGGGCAATAGCACCGGTGGCGGACGTTGTTAACCCGGGCCGCGACCGATCCGGTATGGGAATTCGATTCTGAGTCTGCATAGTTGGGTAGGCTTGTTTTACGCCGGATGCCCTTCCTGACGCAACCCTCCTCATTTATCTGGGCTTGGGACCGGCACTCAATGTACTGGCTGCACACCCCATTCAGCCACTAGTGTGTGCAAATGGTTGTGGCAACAGCTGTACGAGGCGTTTGAGGCACCTTCGATTTTTCATGATTGGCATGCAATTCCTCCTTCGTGTGCCAGTCGGCTTCAATCATGTTATGTGTGAAGGGGTTATAATGAATGCTAAAAGAACTGAACATATGGAATATTAGAAGGGCACTCAGAGAGTGTGTACCACTGGCAAGGTCCAACAGACCTCTGTTTGCATTTACCTTTTTATTTGTCTTTTGGTTTTAGAGAGAATTAGTCCTTCAATCTCTTCTCTAAGAGTTCTAGATCCTGCTTGCGGTCCTGTGATCTTGATGATGATCTTTTTTCCTCATCACTTATATTTGATTGCTGAGCTTTGATACTGATCACCTGTCTTTGATCCTAATTAATGGCTTTGCCTTTGATCTTTAAGGTTTATCCTTTGTCCTTGTTGCAGAACTTAGATGAGTCAATGAGGATTAAAAAAATAATTAGAATCAATGGTCGGGTCAAAACAAAGAACTCTTTGAATTACTCAGGCTGTAAAAAGTTCTGAAGCCTTAAAAACACAAAGCAACCAGCTGCACACACTTTAGTTTCCTGAAATCTCGTAAACTCCACGGTATGTGTGGTTGGTTGGTTTGGCCTTTTCATCTTTTTTTTTTTTTACAGAGTACATAAAACTCAGTGAACATTTTTCTCAGGTTAAAAGTCCAATTGCATTTATATAGCACTTTTCCATCTGCATCAGATGCTCAAAGCGCTTTACAATAATGCCTCACATTCACCCCGATATGAGGGTGCTGCCACAAAAGGTACTCACTACACACCGGGAGCAACTAGGGGATTAAGGACCTTGTCCAAGGACCGTTAGTGATTTTCCGGTCAGGCTGGGATTTGAACCGAGGGTCCTCTGGTCTCAAGCCCAATGCTTAACCACTAGATCCACCAACCGTTAAATTATGTACCAATATGAAATGCACCAACAGCATTTCCTGTATATTCATTTTGTGAATTGTTTCTGTGAATTGTTCTGTAATGTATGTCTGTAGCATGGCCCAAGCAGAGGGTCCCCCCTTTGAGTCTGGTCTGCTTGAGGTTTCTTCCTCAGAGGGAATTTTTCCTTACCACTGTTGCTCTGGGGATTGGTAAGGTTAGACCTTGTGTGAAGCACCTTGAGGCAACTCTGTTGTGATTTGGTGCTATATAAATGAAAATAAATTGAAATTGAAAAAAAAAACATTGCTGTTGATTTGTGAGTGAAGGCAAGATCTGGGATAGGCTCCAGCCCCCCACCCCCCTCCGACCCTTAATTGGAGTAATATATATATATATATGGTTACATTTTATTGCATAGATGTACATTGTGTTGGAACCATATATATTGGATGGAAGTAGTGCACTAAATTTGAGTTCATCCAATGAGTCATTTTTTTGAGTGTGGTCTGGCGTGTGTGTTTGTGTGTGTGTGGCACCGCATACTGCACTTACAGGATTTATATATACAAGGGCTGTCCATAAAGTATAGGTCCTTTTTATTTTTTTCAAAAACTATATGGATTTCATTCATATGTTTTTACGTCAGACATGCTTGAACCCTCGTGCGCATGCGTGAGTTTTTCCACGCCTGTCGGTGACGTCATTCGCCTGTGAGCACTCCTTGTGGGAGGAGTCGTCCAGCCCCTCGTCGGAATTCCTTTGTCTGAGAAGTTGCTGAGAGACTGGCGCTTTGTTTGATCAAAATTTTTTCTAAACCTGTGAGACACATCGAAGTGGACACGGTTCGAAAAATTAAGCTGGTTTTCGGTAAAAATTTTAACAGCTGATGAGAGATTTTGAGGTTATACTGTCGCTTTAAGGACTTCCCATGGTGCGAGACATCGCGCAGCGCTCTCAGGTGCCGTCGTCAGCCTGTTTCATGCTGAAAACCTCCACATTTCAGGCTCTATTGATGCAGGACGTCGTGAGAGAACAGAGAAGTTTCAGAAGAAGTCAGTTTCAGCATTTTATCCGGATATTCCACTGTTAAAGGAGATTTTTTTTAATGAAAGACGTGCGGACGGATTGCAGCGTCGGCTCGCAGCCGCCGCGACGCTCCGCCACAGGAAAAACACCTCTGTTGGAAGCCTTAAGGACAAGTTGGAACATGTCCAGCTGTTAAACAATTTCTCATATACTCACTCCACTGAAAGCCATCAAAAGCCGCCTGGATTTTACAAATGGTTATCAACACGGAGGTGTTTTTCCTGTGCCGCCGCACCACGCCGGCTGCGTCCCGACGCGCGGACCCATCCGCACGTCTTTCATTAAAAAAATCTCCTTTAACAGTGGAATATCCGGATAAAATGCTGAAACCGACTTCTTCTGAAACTTCTCTGTTCTCTCACGACGTCCTGGATCAATAGAGCCTGAAAAGTGGAGGTTTTCAGCTTGAAACAGGCTGACGACGGCGCCTGGGAGCGCTGCATGACGTCTCGCTCCGTGGGAAGTCCTTAAAGCGACAGTATCACCTCAAAATCTCTCATCAGCCGTTAAAATTTTTACCGAAAACCAGCTTAATTTTTCGAACCATGTCCACTTCGATGTGTCTCACAGGTTTAGAAAAAATTTTGATCAAACAAAGCGCCAGTCTCTCAGCAACTTCTCAGACAAAGGAATTCCGACGAGGGGCTGGACGACTCCTCCCACAAGGAGTGCTCACAGGCGAATGACGTCACCGACAGGCGTGGAAAAACTCACGCATGCGCACGAGGGTTCAAGCATGTCTGACGTAAAAACATATGAATGAAATCCATATAGTTTTTGAAAAAAATAAAAAGGACCTATACTTTATTGACAGCCCTCGTATATATATATATATATATATATATGCATCGTATATACATATATATACGAGTCCAAGTAAAATAATTTTCTTATGCATTTAATTGAGAGAATTTTCTTAAGTATGTAATTGAGGTATGTAATAAAATTATGTTATTAGACACTTTCTGATCTTGTGTTAATGTGGAAATCAGTGGGGTCACTGCTAAGCTGCATTTCATATCTGTATTTATTCATAAATCATGTTCATGATTTATTGTAGTTATTGATTATGTTCAGATGATGCAGCTGATTACAGCCTGAAACAGAACAATGCAACTTCAAATCCTTCATTTATTTCGCTTTATCGTTCCAGTCTCCTGCAGATTTGGTTTCTATGTGGCCACCAGCTCTCTGATTTAACATAAGGATACTTTACTACACTTGGGCCTCTTACTCCTTTTTCAAACATGACATCTGCTTTGCACTGTGCATGGAACTGGGAATGTCATGTGGGCTTGACCACAACAGTAGCTGCAGTATCTTTTACAGCATTACTCCATGTCCTGATATACCACTGTCCTGTTCATCAGGAGAGAACTTTACTGACAGGCAGGTCATGTTTGAAAGGGGCTTAAGAGAAATCACTTAGTCATCCCAAATCTCCAGTAAATTTCTGCCTTGACAGTCCTGTGGAATTACAAATTCTCCATGACCTGTGGCCATATCCAGCATACAGCTTTTATGAGAATGCTGAGTGAATACATTTGCAGTGGGCAGCTGTTGCCCCACAGTATGAGATCTAAAATACCCAACATCCCACCCATCAAAAGACATTCACTTCATGGCACCGCAAGGTGTGGATTACTATCTTCTTTACAATACCACCATTAAAGTGGATAATCAAATTAAGACCCCAAACCAGAAGGTCACCTATGAGAGTAAAACCGTTGTCAATGCCTAAAACGGCCCATCTTGCAGTGTTTCCTAGCACCAGCCCCTTTTTCACATCATCCCAAAGTGTTTCATTGTTCAGATCTACTCACAAATAACATGCTGCATTAGTGCAGCAGATAACTGAAACAATCGTGCAAACGGTGATACAAGCACCAAAGTGGTAAAAAGTGATGCAAATTATTGGCTGAGCTAATGGGATTAATAAATGTTAGTTTAAATGAGTCAACACCCCCGAGTCACACTAACTGCCAGAACGCTCGTAGCACGGGCCGAGGCGGAGGATTAGCAGCAATCTTCCATTCCAGCTTATTAAATAATCAAAAACCCAGACAGAGCTTTAATTCATTTGAAAGATTGACTCTTAGTCTTGTCCATCCAAATTGGAAGACCCAAAAACCAGTTTTATTTGTTGTTATCTATCATCCTCCTGGTCGTTACTGTGAGTTTCTCTGTGAATTTTCAGACCTTTTGTCTGACTTAGTGCTTAGCTCAGATAAGATAATTATAGTGGGCGATTTTAACATCCACACAGATGCTGAGAATGACAGCCTTAACACTGCATTTATTCTATTATTAGACTCTATTGGCTTTGCTCAAAATGTAAATGAGTCCACCCACCACTTTAATCATATCTTAGATCTTGTTCTGACTTATGGTATGGAAATTGAAGACTTAACAGTATTCCCTGAAAACTCCCTTCTGTCTGATCATTTCTTAATAACATTTACATTTACTCTGATGGACTACCCAGCAGTGGGGAATACGTTTCATTACACTAGAAGTCTTTCAGAAAGCGCTGTAACTAGGTTTAAGGATATGATTCCTTCTTTATGTTCTCTAATGCCATATACCAACACAGTGCAGAGTAGCTACCTAAACTCTGTAAGTGAGATAGAGTATCTCGTCAATAGTTTTACATCCTCATTGAAGACAACTTTGGATGCTGTAGCTCCTCTGAAAAAGAGAGCTTTAAATTAGAAGTGCCTGACTCCGTGGTATAACTCACAAACTTGCAGCTTAAAGCAGATAACCCATAAGTTGGAGAGGAAATGGCATCTCATTAATTTAGAAGATCTTCACTTAGCCTGGAAAAAGAGTCTGTTGCTCCATAAAAAAGCCCTCCATAAAGCTAGGACATCTTACTACTCATCACTAATTGAAGAAAATAAGAACAACCCCAGGTTTCTTTTCAGCACTGTAGCCAGGCTGACAAAGAGTCAGAGCTCTATTGAGCCGCGTATTCCTTTAACTTTAACTAGTAATGACTTCATGACTTTCTTTGCTAATAAAATTTTAACTATTAGAGAAAAAATTACTCATAACCATCCCAAAGACGTATTGTTATCTTTGGCTGCTTTCAGTGATGCCAGTATTTGGTTAGACTCTTTCTCTCAGATTGTTCTGTCTGAGTTATTTTCATTAGTTACTTCATCCAAACCATCAACATGTCTATTAGACCCCATTCCTACCAGGCTGCTCAAGGAAGCCCTACCATTATTTAATGATTCAATCTTAAATATGATCAATCTATCTTTAGACCTCAGTGCTGCTTTTGATACTGTTGACCATAAAATTTTATTACAGAGTTTAGAGCATGCCATAGGTATTAAAGGCAGTGCGCTGCGGTGGTTTGAATCATATTTATCTAATAGATTACAATTTGTTCATGTAAATGGGGAATCTTCTTCACAGACTAAGGTTAATTATGGAGTTCCACAAGGTTCTGTGCTAGGACCAATTTTATTCACTTTATACATGCTTCCTTTAGGCAGTATTATTAGACGGCATTGCTTAAATTTTCATTGTTACGCAGATGATACCCAGCTTTATCTATCCATGAAGCCAGAGGACACACACCAATTAGCTAAACTGCAGGATTGTCTTACAGACATAAAGACATGGATGACCTCTAATTTCCTGCTTTTAAACTCAGATAAAACTGAAGTTATTGTACTTTGCCCCACAAATCTTAGAAACATGGTGTCTAACCAGATCCTTACTCTGGATGGCATTACCCTGACCTCTAGTAATACTGTGAGAAATCCTGGAGTCATTTTTGATCAGGATATGTCATTCAATCAATCAGTTCAATCAGTTTTATTTATATAGCGCCAAATCACAACAAACAGTTGCCCCAAGGCGCTTTATATTGTAAGGCAAGGCCATACAATAATTACGTAAATACCCCAACGGACAAAATGACCCCCTGTGAGCAAGCACTTGGCGACAGTGGGAAGGAAAAACTCCTTTTTAACAGGAAGAACCTCCAGCAGAACCAGGCTCAGGGAGGGGCAGTCTTCTGCTGGGACTGGTTGGGGCTGAGGGAGAGAACCAGGAAAAAGACATGCTGTGGAGGGGAGCAGAGATCAATCACTAATGATTAAATGCAGAGTGGTTAAAAATTCAAAGCGCATATTAAACAAATATGTAGGACTGCTTTTTTGCATTTACGCAATATCTCTAAAATTAGAAAAGTCTTGTCTCAGAGTGATGCTGAAAAACTAATTCATGCATTTATTTCCTCTAGGCTGGACTACTGTAATTCATTATTATCAGGTTGTCCTAAAAGTTCCCTGAAAAGCCTTCAGTTAATTAAAAATGCTGCAGCTAGAGTACTAACGGGGACTAGAAGGAGAGAGCATATCTCACCCATATTGGCCTCTCTTCATTGGCTTCCTGTTATTTCTAGAATAGAATTTAAAATTCTTATAAGGTTTTGAATAATCAGGTCCCATCTTATCTTAGGGACCTCATAGTACCATATCACCCCAATAGAGCACTTCGCTCTCAGACTGCAGGCTTACTTGTAGTTCCTAGGGTTTGTAAGAGTAGAATGGGAGGCAGAGCCTTCAGCTTTCAGGCTCCTCTCCTGTGGAACCAGCTCCCAATTCAGATCAAGAAGACAGACACCCTCTCTACTTTTAAGATCAGGCTTAAAACTTTCCTTTTTGCTAAAGCTTATAGTTAGGGCTGGATCAGGTGACCCTGATCCATCCCTTAGTTATGCTGATATATACTTAGACTGCTGGGGGGTTCCCATGATGCACTGAGTGTTTCTTTCTGTTTTTGCTCTGTATGCACCACTCTGCATTAATCATTAGTGATTGATCTCTGCTCCCCTCCACAGCATGTCTTTTTTCTGGTTCTATCCCTCAGCCCCAACCAGTCCCAGCAGAAGACTGCCCCTCCCTGAGCCTGGTTCTGCTGGAGGTTTCTTCCTGTTAAAAGGGAGTTTTTCCTTCCCACTGTCGCCAAGTGCTTGCTCACAGGGGGTCGTTTTGACCGTTGGGGTTTTTATGTAATTATTGTATGGCTTTGCCTTACAATATAAAGCGCCTTGGGGCAACTATTTGTTGTGATTTGGCACTATATAAATAAAATTGATTGATTGATTGATTGATATACAGGATGTGTCATTGCCAGCATGACTCATTTGGATGCATTAGCAAATACATGTTGATTGTAACCAGGACAACCAACATGCCAGATGACAGAGCCCTTATAGGGTCAGTTTAATAAATAAACTCATTATGGTATTAATGTAGGAGGAAATCTGCATAATTTGTTAAAACTAGTGCACTCCAGGGAGTTCTATGAGAAAGTACACAAAAGGAAAGCATCCTCAAAAAATGAAACCACTCATGTTGCCTTTGTGTTATAAAGCAGTTTTCTTAAATTAGAGCAGCAAAACATAATAAAGGCAAAACATTTTGTTTAAAATTTATTTAGAATAAGGTCAGAAATGTAGTGTTTTTTTTTTCCTTTATACAATTGCTACATTAAGAAAAAACATGACTTGAGCCTCCAGAATAATTCCTGTAAAGGGGCAGTAAAGATGGATTCAGTCCTGGAGAGAATCAGTTTCTGCCTGTATCTGTTTAATCAGTTCTAACAATGTGTTTGGTTGCTGAATCTGTACTTCTTGTACCTCGGTATGCCACGTAACACACACTCTACTCTTACACACACAAGCAGATGTACATACTTTTGTATAAGTCTGGCATGGCAAAACCGATGAATGAAGACATTTAGTCCATAGGCCAAGTAGGTTTTCGGTACCACTTAAGGAGATGAAACACACTTAGAATCCAGCCTTAGTGTATCATGGCCTACACAAAAATGTATGATAACCATCCCAGGGTGGTAGCTGTAGCCAGCTAGAGGTCGATTAAGAATTACACAGAGGTTAAAATGTAAAAATGCTCCAATCATGTTAAAAACTATACTACATTATTTGTCTGATCATAATAATTCAAAAAAGGTATAATTTGGACTATCTATGACTGAATGTTCTGGAGTTATGGGGTAAAAACAGCACAAATGGTGACAAGGTCTGTTTCAGTTTGTACAGGGGTCAAAAGTTAAAGTTTCTCCAATTTCAGTAAAAAATGGTGCAAATTATTGTTTGTTTTAATGGAGTTCTAAAGAGGAATAGTTTGCAACATGTGTCATGCTTAGTTATCATGTTGCAGGGTAACATATGTCACAAGTCAGAATCCAGTGGATGCTGACCTTCTTTGATCTTTACTTCAGAGACAAAACATTCAACACAGTCAAAAATATTTAATTTACTAATCCTTTTATTTTAATCAATGACTTGCATCATTTTTTTTTTTTGCTCAAATTGGAGCAACTTTTTGACCCCTGTACAAACTGAGACTGACCTTTGTCACCATTTTTGCTGTTTTGACCCCATAACTCCAGAACATTCCGTTATAGATAGTCAAAACTATACCTTTTTGGAATCATTATGATCAGATAAATAATGTGGTATAGTTATCAACATGAATGAAGCATTTTTGCATTTTGACCTCTGTGTAATTCTTCATTTACCCCTACCTGGCTACTGCTACCACACTTTATTTTTTTGTAGGCCAAGGTACACCGAGGCTGGATTCTAAGTGTTTTTTGTCACCTTACGTGGT